>NC_057870.1:23892458-25351689 GCF_019740435.1 Gambusia affinis | reverse complement strand
TTCTTGAAATATGGGATCAAATAATAATAAGTGGTTATTTTATTAAATGACTGGTTTCATTGCATACCCTCATCCTGTTGGAATCTACATCCTTCATCGAAAACAGAAACAAACAAACAAAAAAAACTCTGATGTATTGTGATCGATGCGTGACGTTGTGGGTCGCATTAGTGCTGTTGTTGTTTTCTGCACAACGCAGAGGAGAGACGGAAACCAGCTGCTGCGTCTCCACATACTCCCCTGCACACACATCGCCGCGCGCGCGTGCACGCGCACGCCACGCCCCCTCCTGACCTGCGTGGTCACAGCGCCATCCACACAAAGTGACTCTGCGTGTCCCGTGGGAGCAGGGGAATGCTGGAGAGGACGAGCGGCACACGATACCCCATTGTTTAGCTCAGCAGTCACTGATCCCCCTCCACACCCTCTCTCACCCCTCCACACCCACAGCGCCTCCAAAACACACAGACTGATCGTCTCAGTGGGGGAAATTGATTCAAAAGACGTTTGTGGCTTAATCTATTCTCCAGTTTTTGCTTGTCTCTCCGTGCTTTAGGAAGTCAGAAAAAAATCCTACACATTCAGTCAGCGGGTTCTGTCGGGTCGGATGGACCAAAACGGAGAACTGAGCAGAACTCCGGTGTCAGATCCAACAACTTTATTCTCAGGGTCAGATTGAGGGGAGTTGGTGCCCCAGGACCCGATACAATTTTGGTACCCTGCCCAGACAAACTACAACAGATTATTAGTTATGTACACATCATCTTAAAAGGCTTTTAGGATTTGTCTACAATAAAATACAAAATTGTTGTAATTTGCCTTTTCTACAAAGTTCCTTTTCACTCTTAGTTTGCAAACTGCTTAGTGCTGGATTACAAACTGATATAGCGAACATTTTTATTCAGATCTTCACTTTGCAACATCATAGAAATGCCATTCACTGCGCTAGATAAAAGCCAGTGAAGACAGTACATTTCAGTCTCTGTTGTCTGTCCATCAAACATGTTGTGCCTTTTGATGTTAAGAAACTAACTGAGCATCTGCCACTGAAGAAGTGTTTCCTTCGGGTTTGCGTTGGTAGAGCTCAGAGTCCGTTGGCCCCACAGGAGAAACACAAATATTTAATAAACTATTTCAGCAGGTTTATAGGAAGTGAAAAATGTTGTAAGGAATTGGACATTGATTCTTTTATCCAAGGTTTTCACTAAGCAATAGAACCATTTTAAGACATGCAAGTTTTTTTTTTAGTTTTTTTACAGAGAAAGATAAAATAAAGCTTGTACTGCAAAAATACTCTACTGTCTTGGACACAACATTAGTACTTTGGAGTTCGTTCATCTGTAGAAAGGTGACTCAAGAAGTTATGGATAATCACTGAAAACATAAAAAACAGTGAAGAAGCATGTCCAGTACTTGCTGTTATGTATCAGTTCATGTCCAGATGGGTTAGAGGTCACACATCTTCCAAACAGTTGCATTAATCTTCTACAGGAAAATCCAACAAATTGAATACTTACCTGTAGAATATTTTTTAAACATGTTTGAAACATATGTGAATAAAAGGAAAGCAACAACATTATTTTGGGGCCTTTAGGTCACTGCTAGTCAGGCCCTGGTTTGTCTTCTAAACATTTCTAATGCTGCACATAATCCGGTTTTATCTCCCAAAGAAACAAAGTCACTCCTACATAAACACACTGTTATTCGACCCACAACTTTTTTTTTTACATGAAGTGATTTTTCTGCATCTCTACCTGAGGTCTAAGTGAGGCCAATTGAATTCAAAAACGTCTTTTTATATCTCATCTTTTCAAAAACAAATGTCAGGGCAAAGAAAGAGATACCATTCATTTACAGAAATACTCAATCAAGATTCAGAACAGATTTTTTTATTCATTCCAATTAGATCCCTGACGAAGATTTCAGCTCACGTCTAATATATCCTTACTTTAAATAAGTCTTCTTTTAGTATTGCTTTAATTTTAATAGAATAATGAATTTTGTGCAAGTAATGACATAATATAAATACAATCTCTTTTGCCCATGTAGCAAACAAAGGTTTCTGACTCAATGACTTATAAAACCAAAAATGAAGTACTTTTCCGACCTACACTGCTCTTATTTTATTACGCAGTGCCGGAATTTCTACCATGATTTGTCATCGTGTGCATATTTTTCACGGTTTTGGGGTTAAGTGTGGCTGTCAGTCACATAAACAGAGAGGTGTGCTGAGGGACAAGGCGACAGGGCTGGAGACTGGTCCACAGGATTCCCCGAGACTGCGCTTATAATTGGGAGAACATCTGACTTTGTCCCGCGCTGGCAGATGGTGGGCTGAGGCGGGATCCAAGGGGGGAGATTTACATTCATTGTCCAGGCTTACAAACTCCACATAGAGACAATAGTCCCGGTAAGGGGCAAGGAACCAGGATTCAAGGAAAAAAAAAGTCTTTTTATGAGCAGCCCAGTGGAAGCGGAAATTAATTTCAGCTGCAAAGCCGTCCAACATATGCAAAATGTTCTTTCTACTGAACCCAAAAAGTGTAGATCAGCTAAATTGTATATAAAAATATATAAAAAGTAAAAGTAATTTTTTTAAATTGAAAAATAACAGAACGATTTCTTTTGGTTTCACAAAGTTAAATGTACAAAATTTTGCACATTTGAGATGGAAATGTCTGAGTGCCCAGCGCTGATTAAGAACTCATTTCGGGCTCTGTCAGGCAGGAGAACCAACGCCAATGGGAGCGCAGCCCTGACCGCTGCAGATTGATGGAGCAACCAGACGGCCATTGTTTCTCCTGACACTGATGCGATGTGTCCTCAGTGAAATCACAGCGTTCAAAAGAGCAGACGGTGGAGCTGCTCTAAGACGCGCCCCTGTCGAGGGCGCACTTGTGTTAAACGCTGACTTGAATGAAAAGACCAAACAGGATTTTCTTTAGCTGTAAAGGATTCTGCACTGTAAAAAATTAGTTTTGAAGGGTGTTGAACATTAGCCATTAAATCTATTTCTATTTCATTAAAAGATCACTTTGTTAATGTGATGTTCAATATTAGTTTAATTCATTAGAGACTTTTTTGTGGAATTACAAGAATTTAAGCTTGCATCCAGCTTTACCCAAAACGCTATCAAGTTAAACTCCATGCAAGACAAGCTTCTTATTAAAGGAGAAACTTGTTGCTAATAATGAGGTTTTGCAACCAATCAAGATTATTAAACTTGATCTAAATAGTTTGAATTCAGCTTTAATTCTCTTTGCAACAGTACAAACGGCAAACTTAATTGATGTAAGTGAACCTGCAGAGCAAAAGTTTCGAAAGTCACTATGGTAGTCCCACTTTGACAAATCAAACTTGTTCTGCCCAATTTCAGACAACTTTGATAAGTTTTTGTGTGTTTTTTTTTAAGATTTCATGAATCTCAAACCATGTTAAAGATTAGTAAAGTGATCCAATTATGATCTAACTAGTTTAAGTATTTCCAATTCTGACCAGAGATGGTGAAATGCTTCCCAGATTCTTTAAAACAATCAAACAAACAAACAAACAAATTATTCATTTAGATTACAGCTTTGAATCAGAAACCAGCTTTAGCATTTTTTGCTCCACCTTATTTCATCTTCATCTTTTAACCATGTGCCCACTCCCTATTGTTTGAAAATATAAACAACAGACAAAAATTAAAGTCGCCTCACTGATCAGGGTGAACATTTTCTGCTCTGAGTGCAACTAGGAAGGACTGCTGTGTGAGGACTTGGCCACATGTGAGCACTTTGGGACATCTGAGGGACGTACAGATGTCCCAAATCATTCTTTGTGAGAGAATGATTTGTATCTCCACATCAGAAGCCTCCAAAAGCCTCCAATAATACCAGGAAGCGTCGTAAGATTTGTTGCTGGTCACATCTTTGAAATAAATTTAAAAGAGGGATCTGACTACTTGTTAGAAATAGTGACAAGTTTGGAAATGCTGCTTGCTAGCAAGTAGATCAGTTAATAAACTGAAAATATTGATTGATTTCATTTGTCAATGAAGCTTTTCCCGGTACCTTATCATGATAGACTTAAAATGTTGACAAACTGTTTAAATGAAACTTTATGAAATTCTTACAATGATTTTATTGTCTTAATTCTTACAGATAGTTTTTTTTAGTGCAACTTTGGTGTTACTGCCCCGCAGAAACTTTTATCTGAAATGTCACAAAAGTACTTAAATAATAAATTTAAAAAATCACACACATTCAGACACTCAACAATTTACTTACATTTTATTTTGCTTAGTGAAGCAAAGCTATACTCACAATTTCTTCAGTGATAGCTGAACACAGAATAAATATATAAAATCTCAATGTTAGTTATTCTATCCAAATATATAAGTGTCTGTGATGCAAACATTGAAAATGTGCTTTTCTCTTTTTAAAATAAATAAATAAATAAATAAATGAATAAAAAAGAGTCAAAGCTGGCTGAACTGTTGTATGAAAGTTTGTTATGAGAGTCACCGGTTGGATAGTGAATCTGGCAGCGGTCCAAACAACGGATGCACTTTACACCAATGAGAGCATCCATTTCAACAATCGGTCCCCCATATGGCACTTGGCCCCTCCTCCACGCTCCATCCCGGCGGAGGGTCTCATTCATGCTCCAGGACAGCGGCTCACTCCAAG
The DNA here is from genome assembly GCF_019740435.1 of Gambusia affinis. Classification (NCBI taxonomy): domain Eukaryota; kingdom Metazoa; phylum Chordata; class Actinopteri; order Cyprinodontiformes; family Poeciliidae; genus Gambusia; species Gambusia affinis. The sequence continues at coordinate 25,347,019 of NC_057870.1, read as the reverse complement.
CCTACTGGCCTCAGGATCAGCTGTTTTTGATCCAACCCGGCCTTGTGACAAAGGAAGACTTTCTGCGCGCAGATCTACTTTTTTTTAAAGTACATCTCCATCCCCGTCTGATCCTCTCTGTTGGAGCAGATGATCCGCTGCGCTCCCACTCCTGCTCGAGATGTGCGCTCGGACAATGATTGTAATCTGTGGAGACATATATCTACATTCAGCTTTTGAACCTTGAATGAAAGAAAGTCCGTGCGGATTTCTACTGAGCCCCGTTAAGAGTCATAACACAGCACCAGACATTTATTCATTTTTTTCTCCCCCAAAGCTCACTGGAAGCTTCTTTTGCGGCGCTTTTGAGGGAGCGCGGCGCCCTGAAGTGGACCCTCTGTTCGTTACTGAGGTGCTTCAACTTGTCCAGGCCATCTTGTCGGTCCGAACCAAATCATAACAGAATTTCAAAAAGTCATCCAAACGACCAGGACAGGGCTTTAAATGTTTGGGATCCCGGAGCAGCTAATACGAGACGTGAGCGGATTAAAAGAGAGAACTCTTGGAGAGGAGATGGATCCAGTCCGGTCGTGGGTGCGTAATGTTGGAGTTGTGGATGCGAACGTTGCAGCGCAAAGGTAAAGTACGAAGCTCAACTTTTCCCGCTACGCTTGCCTCTCAGAACTGTGCAGAATTTAATTTATGGCTTGTTAGAAAATAGTTTGGAGTGTTGATGTCAGAATGGAGTCGGAAAATTACAGGAAAAGACTTGCTGTAAAATATGAAAACAGCAGCTCACATTATGATAAATAAACTATTTGAAGAGCACACAACGAGCGATAATGTCGTGAATTAGATTTAGGGTTGAAATTTGGGTTTTTGTTTGATGCGCAACAGGGTTTGTTCTGTCCAAAACGTTCAAGTTTGGATGAAAACTGTACATTTATCGCAAAAGTTTCAATGCAAAGAAAAAAGAAACAAACAAATCAGACTTTTATGTATTGAATTAAAATGTAAAATTAACTTATACGCCACAGTTTTCTCAATTTCGCCCAATTTTTTAATAAAACAACAAAAAACAAAACGTTTTTACGGCTTGAGCAATTTCAAACTTTTTGAAAAGAACAAACTTAATTTTATCAGCAGCAGACAGTGAGATTAAAAGGTTTTCTTATTATTTTGTCGCACATATTTTGTTTTTCTGACTCCAACTGAGAGCAAAGTTACGTCGCAAAAAGCCAAACTGGCGTAGCTTTATTTTTAAGAAAACGATCAGCGAAGAAGTAAAGCGGAAGCTTTATTTAATGAAATAAAAGAAGTTTATTTTTTTGTTCAATTCAGCGCAATAAGTAGGATTTTTGATAAGCTAAAATTATTATTGAAACACGCGCAATGCTTAACTCATGATCAATAAAGAGAATTGTCAAGTATGATTTTGATTCAGATTTACGTATTTTACATGAAACAACTTTCTCCTCAAAGAGAAGAACTATAAGATTAAAAAAATATAAATGGACCATTTCAAAGTCCAACTTAAATAAATGTTGCATGTCTGTATTGAGACAAAAATGAAATTCGCTCAAACCTACTTTTTAAAATTAATTTCTCATGTTTTGGATTTTAATAAGGTGATCCTCCAAATCAAAAGTGTTTTTTGTTTCGTTCATATTACGTTTTACTTTCAATCTATTTTATGTTAAATTAGTGTTGTCCATGTACTTTCAACATTTAAGTCCAAACGTAGGATTTTTTTCAAATCAGGAACATAAGCTGAAATAATGTGACTTTACATTTTTGCAAATAATGAATCAAATTATACAGGACCGACAATTTATTTATTAAAGCCACGTTTTTGACTTAAAAAAATTAAAAGAATGACAAATAAATATTAAGAGCTAAACTTTTTACCTTTCAAAATTGTTTTTTTTTTAACAGAATATTTGCAACATCTTTAAACAAAAACTCCAATATCTCTCAGAATTGTCTTTTCAGTTTTTATTGATTTTTCACATTTTAATTTGAAGAAAAATTCACCAGCATCACAAACAAAGAGTTAAACTAGACACAATGATTCCTGAGAGCTGATTGTGTCTCTTCCTGTTGTGTCCTCAGTGGAGTGGCCCTGTCAAGAGCTCACTTTGAGAAGCAGCCGCCTTCCAATCTTCGCAAGTCCAACTTTTTCCACTTTGTCCTGGCCCTCTATGACAGACACGGCCAACCTGTGGAGGTGGAGAGGACGGCGTTTGTGGACTTTGTTGAGCATGAGAAGGTGAATGCCTCTCTATTTGATAACTGTCTCAGGATGACATTAATTCGAAACCAGTTTTTTTCATCCCAACACTTCCTTTGAAGAGAAACAGTGCAAAAAATAATAACGCATTTAAAATCAGACAACATTTCACTTTAACCAGGTGCTCAACCTAATCTTCCCCATCCTGAGTACAGCCAAACATACCGAACAGCTGACGGCTACATGTTTACATGAGCTTCACCCTCAATGAGCTGATGATGGGGGATTGAAAAAGAATAACTAATGACTAATTAGCAGCTCGCCTCATTAGGAGGATATCACCACTTTTTAAAATGCAAATCATGCTTGCTGCTGTTAAGATATACAGTGAACTAATCATCAAAGTGTCTTTTCGTTAAAGCCCCCCCATGCTTTAGTGAAAGGGCTTGTTGTTGAGTCTGAAATTTCTCAGTTCGGACACGAGTGAAATGAGGAAAGAGTTTCATGGCAGAGGAAGAGTTGGATATGAAGGAACGACCACAGATGATTCTTCTGACCACATCCGATGGATGTTTGTGTTTTGTGTGGAGGGCAGTGGACCTCCTGCAGCACCGTCCTGAGGAGAGTAAATTGGGGGACATCTTCCTGCCTCGTGAAGCCGAAACATATTTGTGTTGTCATTCATGCTGGCAGCTGTGCTAATGCCAGGTCTGAAAGCTGTCACTGTGCTGCTCGTTGTGCCACACAGGCCAGCGCCGACTCACATGATGACAGGGGAGAAGTTCATTTTCTGCATGGTTACCCTGGCATCTGTTTTTGCCTCGCAATTATGCAGCAGTAAAGCAATGGCATGGCAAAATAAATGCTCCTCTGAGTGCATTTGCAAAAACTTTATGAAGCCAGGCATCCATCTATCACCTGTTGTGTCGCAGTCTCACTCCTCATATTAGGCTCTGAGTTCGTCTTCATGCATCTTAATTCCTACACTTTCTTCTTCCCTTTTTTTTCTGTATCTTTTACAACTGCCTCGTTTTGCCTGTTTCTTTTTTTCCACTTCCCTTTTGCTCTCCTCCTTTCCTGAGCTCATCTCTGCAAAATGCAGGCCCTCCTGGGTTATTGGACCAGAGAGCATTCCTTTGAGACCACTTAGAAAGACCAGTGGAGGTAGAGGATGAGAAAGAAAGAGGCGGAACAAGAGCCAAACAGGGAAGAAGTGAGAGCTCGGGCAAAGGAGGGATGGTGGGAAAGAAGTTTTTTATGTCAAGGTCCGCTGGTGCTCGGGCTCACACACAGCAGGGGGGAACACAATTTTCCTCCTGCACACACACGAGCATGTACAAATGTTCCTCCTGCTTTGCAGCAGAAACGACCGTTTGGTCAGATCTCTGTTTCAAGACCCTTGTATCAGAGATGATGGTTCCGTCTCTACAGTGAGCCCCGAGCTGAAGGTTAAGTGCTCAGCTTATATGCATGATGAGCTTTGAGCCTACTGTTCTGATCTGGAAGATGCTCCACGGAGAAGAGCAAGCTCTAGGATGTTAATAAATTTGGTGCTTAACTCTGATGCCCATGTGCAGATGTACTCACCCCAGTGTACTCATCGGCATGCATTGTGCTTCCCTCTGTGTGTTTTTCCCCTCTTTCCAAGGAGCAGACAGGAGAAAAGACGAATAACGGCACTCACTACAAGCTACAGCTCCTCTACAGTAATGGTGAGTTGACAAAAAAAAAAAAAATCAGTTCCTTGTCCTGTATTTTGATTTAATTCTGCCATAACAAGTTATATTAGACTCACTACCAAGAGTCGTAAGAGTTTAGAGGGACACACACCTCTCCGCCACACCCCCAATCCCTCTGCAGCTCATTGCCTGATCTGTCTTTTCTAAGATTTTAAAGCCCTCCAAGCAGCTACCTCTGGGCTCCAGTAGAGGAAAATGAGATAAATGTTGCCACCCCATCCGATCCCCCATCTTCTCCCACTGCAGTTCCTTCACATCAGATCAGGGGATGCACAGAAAATTGTGGTTCCCATGAGTCACCACTGCCCCTGCTCTGCCATCCCATGGCACCCATGGGAGAAAAGATAAAAGGCGAGTTCTGGAGGAGCCCCGTTCACGCAGAGACGAACGCACCACATGTACACGCGAGCACGCCAAGAGCACTTCCTCTACATGCCCTCCTCCCCTCCCCTTCCCCCACAAAGCTATATCAAAGGCGTCTCAATCGAGACTTTGATGAGAGGAGCACAGTTTTAAAAGCAATACTCTCAAAAGTCTTTGCAGAGAAAATACATGAACAGTGACTATCTTCTCTTATGCAGTAAATCATTAAATCGTGTTTCTTTTCATTCTGCGCTTCACTGTTTCAACTTAAAGTTTCTAAATGTTGTTGTAGTTGCAGAAAGGTGCTATGAACCTTTTCAGATGTTGTCAATTTGCGACCAGAAGCATCATGGAATTTTATTCAGGTGGACCAACGCAAAGTAGCAAATGATTGTGAAGTGAAGGAGCGTGATATCATTTGATTTAAAACCCCAGAAAACTGTGGTGTACATTTGTAATTGCCCCTCTTTACTCAAATATCCTCAAATAAAACCCAGTTCTATTTCCAGAAGTCATTTAATCCAACTGCGTGTAATTCAGCTTTTCTGTGAAGACCTCAGAGGAGACTAACTGCATCATGAAGACCAATGAACCTTTACGAAAGACAGACAAGAAGAAAGTCTTTGCTGAAAGAAAGCCATAAGAAGTCATTTGCCTCAAGAGATTCAATGGATCCAGTAAACATGTGAAAGAAGAACCTTGGATCACATAAGAAGAAAATTACACCTGAACATTATCATGCCCATTTTCAAGCCTGGTGGTGGCAACATCATGCTGTGGGAAAGCTGGCCAGGGTTTAACGGAAGCTAGATGGAGTCAAATACACAGAGGAGACTGAAAAAAAAGATCTGATTCACCTCCAGCGGGACAAAGACGCTGAGCTTACAGCCAGAGTGACAATGCAATAATTTAAATCAAAGCACATTCACGTGTTAAAATGGCTTAGTCAAAGTTCTTACCCAATTTCATTTGAATAAAATAAAAAAATAAAAATCTAAGTGTAAAAACATCCAACAAACTTTTAAATCCTTGGATTGTTTTGTTTTTCTTTCCTTCCTTGCTTGAGTTGGTAAAGCTGCAACATTCCCTTCAAAGGATTAGTTTCTGGTCTAAATGTAACAAAATGTGAAAAAGCTCATGGACTTTGAATACTTTTGCAATGTTCTGTATTGTTTTATAACTGTTTGTCAATCATCTGAACTTCTAGCCCAAAGCCAACACAGAAACAACCACAAAGAGCCCATCCTAGGAAATCCGTGAGAATCCTGTAAATTATAGCGCTAAAGTAGGACATGAGAAATGTTTATCAAACATCAAATGACTCAATTCCCTCAGAAACCATTGCAGAAAAAATATGATTGCACACCACGCTTGTTCTCCTCAGTTTTCTGGACTGAATTCAATATTTTTTTTTTGGTGAGAGACTGTCGGGAGGTTGAAAAAGAATAATGTATCCCATAAATCTGGTTACTTTATTTTTAGCGTTTAGTGGGTGTTGAGAGCATTCCTGAGAATTTCAGGACTGCCCCTGACATACTGTGGTATTGATGTGATCTTAAAATTAAATCCAGACTTGATGGGTCTCAATTTATCAAATGAAAATCATCTGCATGCATAACAATTCTCCTTTTTCCTCCTGCTCAGAACAAGTTACAACGTTATTGATGAGATCCACATCCTGTCTTTTCTTTCTCACAGGGGTTCGTACGGAGCAAGATCTTTACGCGCGACTTATCGACTCCGTCACCAAACAGGTTGGCAGACTTTCTTTAAATCTTCCTGAAAGGATTCCAATTCATCCTAAAGAAATTAGTTTAACTTTTCCACATGAAACTGAATCCGTCCTGCTGGCCTTTATTTCCTCTTCCCAGCCCATATCGTATGAGGGACAGAACAAGAACCCAGAAATGTGCAGAGTTCTGCTCACGCATGAGGTTATGTGCAGGTGAGCGACATACAGTGATTGAAATTTTTGCCTATGGGACTAAATCCAAACATCCATTATTCTGTTACACTCTGATTTTCCCAGCATTGACGAAATGTGCTTTTGAGATGTTTTTGTTCTTAAAAAGGGGGGTGTTGTTAAACTATAAGTCTACCCTGCCTGTCATCATCCTTGTTACAGTGCTGACCCCCTGCTGCTTTCCGCTGTATCGCAGCAGGTCGCTGGTCCCCCCCTCTTTCTGAACCGGGATTTTTTGCAGGCAGAACTCAGCTACCAGCACCAAGTAATTAATGGGAAACAGTTTCCTCTCTTTGCTCATTGAACTATAACTCCCGCTGTTATATTTTAGCCAAGATGGCATGTGTGAACATGGTACGACAAGAGTACTCCTCCAAGCAGGGTTAAAGCGCTGATTTACTAGCATTTAAAAACTTGAATTTGAATCCGGACCAAGGCGATTTTATTGTTATGAGGTGAAGAAAGAGGACAAGTCAAAGGGATGGGTTATGGATGGGGAGCGTGGTCTGGAAGTGGGGCACTGACCTGGGATTCAGAGAGGTAAAGGATGCAGTCCTGGGACACGCAGAGAGGAACTGAGACGGACCAGGCTCTGCCATTGTGTGGCCAGCAGATGCCCGAATGTGACTCACAGCTGGCTAATAACAGAACCGAGGAGGCAGAGGGCAAGCGTCACAGCTGGGGAGTGAGGCCGTCTGACAGGGGGGCGGAGGGGGGAAGGGCAGGGCCAAGCTGGGATACGGGAGGGCTGAGGCGAGGTGTAGGGGTGGCAGATGGTTAGGGGAGGGGGCACTTTTGTTATGCAGTGAAGGGGACAGGGAGGTGTGTTGGGGGGGTAGGAGGGGGCTGGCCAGCAGGCTCCTCGGACAGAACCGCTGACGAATGGTAGGATGCTGTGGGATAGGGTGTGTGTGTGTGTGTGTGTGCGTGTGCAGTGGAGCTGCATGGGGGTTGAGTTTGATTTCAGAATCAATGTGACAGATTGCCTGGCTGGCTTTTCACTTTTGAATGGTCTCTCACTGTTTGTAGGGTGTGTTGTTGTACCTTTTCTTCCTCTTTTCTTCTTTTGTCTATTCTTCCCCTCCCCTCTCATGCCTCCTTTGTGTGTTTCTGGATTTTGGCCGACCGCAGAGAAGCGTTGTCTGGGGCTGTGGATGCTGATGGGCCAGACAAATAATAGCCAGTTTGGTTTCATTTTCTGACTTTTTTCTCTCTTTCTTGCAACCACCCACTCAGCCGCTGCTGCGAGAAGAAAAGTTGTGGCAATCGCAACGAGACGCCTTCTGATCCGGTCATCATTGACAGGTAATAACATGAAACATGTACCTCCAATAATCCACCACTACACACCTAATCTCCAGTTTGGCTCTTTGCATATATGGAAGTAAACACTCACACTGAAAAAATGGAAACATTTAACTCTTTCATTTACTCCTTAAATGTAAAGATAGTTTGTGTTTTAAAGCAGCCCCCCTTTTGTACATCAAATGTTGGCTGACACTGTAAGGTAACCTGTCCCACCATTCTGTTCACCTAAGCTGCCAAGATGGAACATGAACACAAATAAAATAAAATAAAATGTGGTCTTGAGGGTGTTGGTGATTTAATCCCTTTTCTATTTTGTACATTTTCTATTTGGGGAGGTATTCACCTTCAACTCTAAAGCCATCTTCTTCTTCTTCTGTAAGAAAAATAAGTTTGTGCCCATGCCATGAGGAGGAAAAATGTCATAATGGAAGATTTATAGAGGTGTTCTTGTTTTCTAACAGTAATCTACTATAAGGAAGTTTTGTTACATGACTCCTAAAATTATTTTTAATTTGATCAGGGGACCTAATTTGTTAGAACAAAATAATTTTTGCATGAGGATCCAAACTGAAATAAGCAGAAACAGGGTATAATGCAATGTTTTAAGATGTTAATGTACAATTAAATTAAACTGTACTTAACATTTAAACTTTAATGCTTTAAGTCATGTGTTTAAAACCAAAATAGCAACTTTAACACTATGGCATCAGTATTTTTTACTTACAGGTTTGTTTTCAGATAAAAAATGGTGATATAAAGACCCAGAGCTGGTCTTCGGACATGTTTTTGTTTTTATTTGGGCATTTTTGCTTTTTACACCTTATCAGTTCAATATCTGACCATTAAACTAGTTAATTCTGACCAAAGAATACTTCAGGCCTAAAAGAAGTGCTTAAACTTAGAGAAGGAAATGGGTCTAAATATCGAGATTGAAATGGGATTTTCAAACTCTTTGATATCAGTAGATTGTCAAAAAGTCATTTTTGACAATAATCCTTTAAATGAAGGTTAAATGAAAATAAATCAAATTTACTCAGAACCAGCCAGGGATGACCTCCTGCATTGTTTTCTGATACAGTGTGAATAAAACAGCTGTACAGTTTCCTTCTTAATTGATCCATTATTTTTTGGAGGGCCAGAATGCCGTTTCCTTTCACTTTGAACAGCTTTGCCATCAGGCTGCAGGTTTCTCAAACAAGGTGACTCTCAAGGAGCTTTTAGCTGAAAACGTGGCTTGGAGTTAATGATTGGCTGAGGGATGGCATGTTTCTGTGCTCTGTGTTCACTGGATGGTTTTAGTAAATATTCCTTCCAGATGCAGCTTGTATTTGATTAAGTTTTTTATGAGCTTGAAAGTATACGGTTGTATTAAACCTTTGCACATTATTTGATGTTTAATTTCCAATACACACTAACACAATTAACTAAGTGATCATGAATGTTTCAGTCATTTAATTTTACACATCCATCAACTCTCGTTTCTTAAGACCTTGGTGAGCCTGTGAGTCATTTCTTACCACACTTCTTCCTTCCACTTAACTTTCCATTAGCCTCTTAGCAGTATTTTTGAACAGCTACTTTCTTTACCAGTAAGCTTTTGTGGGGTAAATGACTGCAGGGCAAGTATCAAGTCAGCAGTCATTATTACTATGATAGTGTTTGCTATGACATGACATTTATGTATTGAAGTATTTTCTTTCATTAGTCTTATGTAACATTTAATTTATTAGAAATTGGGTTATATATTGATTTTAATTGTTGATAATCTAATTTATCGAGTCGCCTACTTATCTACAAATGCTCTTATTTTTAACCTTTCTGGATCTGCTGCAATTTCCTCACTCCTGACGTTTCACCTGGTGTAAGCACATGTTCCCTTTCATCAGAAGCACGTATTTATTTCCTTCCTGTAGGTCGACTCTCATAATAATTGTGCACCTTCACAGCCAGTCAGGCTTTGTGCCAGATGACCATCCCTCTGTAATCAGCGTGAGGGTGAGACTTCACGTTCTGGGCTTCCTGGAGGCTTTGTATTGTCTGCTTGGCATTAACCGCAATGATGAATGCTCGCGAGGAAACCGTACATGTGGAATAGTTTCTTTGTGATGTCAGAGACACAACCCTCATCACCTCTTCCCCTGTCTCTCTTCCACTCCCACCTTTCTGCCCCTCTTCCCGCTCTTCTGCCCCTCAATTGTCTGTCAAGGAAACACACACTTCATATACGTCAAGGACCTTTTTCTTTTTCCCCTCCTCAGTTCAAGCTGGCTGGCTGTTGACAGTGTGTCTCTAAGGATCTCTGCTGAAGATAGTTTTCATATAACGGAAAAAGAAAAAAAAAATTCGCTGTTGTTTCTTGAGTTTTCCCAGAATACGGCAGAGCAGCTGCTTTTCCCATTTACAGTGGCATACAGTTCGAACAATGACCCCTTTTGGCCCCTTGTTTTATTTCGTACTTCCTCCTAACATAGTCAAACTATCTTTGAAATTAGCTTCTAAGTAGTTTTTCAGCACATCAGTAAGGACAAACCAAACTTTTAACCGTCTATGTATCAGTTTAGACTCATGTGCATCTCTCAAGGGTTGAAATCGTTGACCTGCAGGATGAACTAATCAGACTGGGCCCATTTTATCCTGATGGGAGCTTCTCCATCATAACGGATCTGCAGCATCTTCTCCTCATGGATCAACCAATTAGCAGACAGTTATTTTCTGATTAGCCAATGGAACCTTGCGTGACCAACGTTGGTTTTTCTGTTCCAAGACCGAACTTAAAGTGATCGGTTAGCACAGTTTGCATCTGCATCCCCAGATTCTCTGCGCTGCTCATGTGCTCTCAGGAATGATGTACGCTTTTAGTGTTTGTGTTGCGATCCTTTATTTATGTATGTATATGGATGTATGAACGATTGTCTGTGTCTGCGTGACCCTTTCTGTGACCTTTTTCCCCAGTCGCTGCTTGGAGTTTAATTATTCATGTGTGTATGGATGTGTGTGTGGGTGTGTGTGTTTGTCTGCAGCCATGCATGTGTGCGTGTGTGTGTGTAGGAGACGGTCTGTTTCTGTGGATGCAGTAATCAGCCTCCTGCTCCCAGCCCCAACACCTGTTCTCCAATTAACATGCAGCGTTCTGGGGCCCAGTCGCTCCCGTCGCCCAGCCGCTGCTTTCCACCCCTTTTCCTCCTTTCGCTCTTTATTCTCACACTCGCAGCCTCGTGCCTCCTTCTTTTAAGCCCCCCACCCACCCAAGCTTACACACCCCTCTCTCTCTCTTTTCTTTCCCTCTCTATTCCTACTATTTTGACTCCCAATTTCTTAATTCCCATGCTCCTCTTCTCTTTTCCCTTTTCCGTCTCTTTTGCCCCCTACCCCATTCCCTTTAGCCTGTCTAATTTTGCCATAATTAGGCGGTGTCATTAGGACACCTACCCAAGCACAAGGGAGTTTGCAATTCCCCAAACGGCCCCAAACCCCCACTTTTCTAATCTCCTTTCCATATTGTTTCAGTTTTTACTCCCCCCCCACCGTTTCCTCCCTGTGCTACTACTGCTGGTGCTGCTGCACCACGCAGCCCCCTGCACCCCTCCTACTCACTAATCCCGATTTGAGAGAAAAGAGAAAGAGGAGATCACAGCTGATCCATGAGGAGGGGTGGGGATAGGGGGGGTGCAGGGACGGAAGGATGAAAAGGGCAAGGGCAGCCGCTGACAAAGAGATGACTCAAGTTGCTTATATGGCGAGCATTATCTAATGCTCCACTGCCTGCTGCGTCTAATAGTTTTACATCTGTATAATCTTAACATTGGTGAACCACAGTACTCTTTAAGTTGCTTCTGTGTTTGTAGAAGGCCCACTTATCTTTGACTGATGGGGTGACTGGCTCACTGATTGGTTTGATGATTGATTAGTAGAAAAAAAAACACAGATCGATTATTCTTGGCTCATCACCATAAATGTTGCTCATCAAACTCTCGCAGGTAAACTTTATGCCGCTTTTGTATTCTTTTAAAAGTACTTCAGCTAAATTTTTAAAATTTGAAGTAAATGGGAATATTTCACAATTGCTCAAATTTCAGCTCATTAAAATTAAAGAGGAGAACCTAAAAAAAATATAAAAGTAGCATTTTCCACCAGTTATTGCTCAATCTGAACTCCCAGTATTAACCTAGGCAGATCTGTTAATGGTGGTGTTATTACCATTCATGACCCTTGACCTCTCAGAAACTATATTGGTTCTGGGCCCAGGATTTATGGGTGAACCGAGGGTTTTTACAATGGAGACAAGCAGATGTCAGTATTAGTGTTAGTCCGGTTCAGATGGGGAGGAGGGGACTGACGGCGAGTGTGTGCTTTTAAATTTGGCTAAGAAGCCCAGATCAATAGATAGTCATAAGGAGTGTGTGGAGGGATCCATCGTATGAGGCCTTGTGAGGGGCAGTCGGGTGATCAATGGCGAGCACTATCTCACTAATTGATCGTGTTTCCAAGAGGGTTCTTTTTTAACAAGCCACTGCTCAGAGAAAAGAAGAATAATCAATAGAAATTTTCCAATGCTGTCAATAGGGCATTTTCCTCCCCCCACACTCAAGATGGACTTTCAGAAAAATTTCACATTCCCTCTTTTTCCTTTTAAATTCTGAAACATCCAAGCATCAAACATGTATCATACACTCATAAACTTCCAATATTCGGCTGTTTTGCTTCATATTATTTGAGCTGAAAATGACTTCAGCTGTTCAGCTCCAACAGGAATCCATTACTCTTAATCCCAGGTTGTGGGCTGTATTGATTTGTTTGTAGTCTTGGTTCTGGTTATGCGTACCACAGGAACATGTTGTTTTCAACTACTGAACAAAACAGCTTTATTTATTTATTTTTTTGCATCTTTGCGAATCAATTTAGCTGACAATTGGTGAGTCTCGACTAAGTTACAAAGACTCCCAGCTTGATGGATCTTATTGCTTTTATTAGTTATTAATTCTTTAAGCTGTTTTTCCAGGGAGGGAACAGAGCATACATGTTAAATCACAGGAAAACAATGCCTGACTTTAGCTTGAAGTGTGAAGTAGCTATACAAAGTTTGACAATAAATTCAGATCCTATTTGTTGCTTTATGCAAATGTCTGCTCTCTGCTGATGTGGTATGTCAGTCTGACCATCTGTTTCAGAGTTAGCCTTTCCATATGCTTGTTCCCCGCTTGTCAGAAGCAAATTTTAAAAAATATATGGTGATGTAGGGGTTTCTTGGAGGTCGTCTACTTTGCCCTCACAGCAGGCCGCAGCAGTTTCTTCTTGTCCTGCTAATGGCGGGGAACTGCAGACTCCTCATTTTTCTGCTCGCAGCCAAAAAAACAAAATAGCAGCTAAAAAGTCTTTGGGAAAAGAACATTAAACTATCAGCCAGAGAATAAATGCTGCAGCATTTATTTGGACCGTGTCAGGGGTCGAATTCCTCCCCACTCCCAGATGCGTACTCAAAATCTGCCGCCAAGTCGCTCTGTTAGGCCATTATATAGGCACTCTAAGGTTTATGTCTGAGACAACAATGTCAAAGGAGACGGTTTTCTCAGACTCACTGTATAGATTCATATTTTATATAGTTGCTTATATTCTCAAATTCACATCAGCAAAAGGATGTTGTATACATTTGTTTAGTACTGTTTCTGTTAGTAGTTTTAATAATAATAAAAAATAATGATGAAAATAATTTAATGTAGAAAAACTTGTGGTCTTCCTCTATAGATGCAGTTTGTTGCAGAAAGAGTGAAAGTTGACGATTTGACAGTATATCTATACATTTATGCATTTAAAAGAAATGGGAAATAGTGAGATGTCTTTATCTAAAGATAAACGTGTTTCCTTTTGCAATACATAGAAGTACTTCCAGGCCTTATGCAAACATTTTTCTTGTCCTACGAGTCCTTTAAACACTGTGTAGTTTAGTGTGGAGGCAGTATACTCCTACACAGAAATATGTGAAAAATACCAACCAGTTTAACTCTTGTTTAGGGAAAAATTTTAGAAAAATAAATGTTTTTGTTGGTAAAATTATCAGTGGGCTTATTGATACACCTGCTGTCAATACTTTGTATTATCTGCATTTACTACTCAGTCTTCCTCTGTGACATTTGATATGGTTGCACCATATAACAGAGTACAGTGTCTAAAGTCCTAAATCATCTTTTATTCAATGTATGCAAGTATGAAACCTTCCATCCAAGAGAATTTCTCATTCAGAGGTTTTCCTTTAGATGAGAACAATTAAAAGAAATCACCACCCTTTACTGTGATAGAAAAGTAATGTGATATAATCATTTGTTTTGTGTTCTGGTGAAGCGTTTCTGCATAGATCTGGATCTTTTTTCGATCATTATTCTGCTGAAATAACTTAGTGGAACCCCATTTTTCAGTCTTTTAGCAGAAGCCACTGGATGTTCATTTAAAATTTCCAGATGTTTCAAAGAGTTCACTCTACCGAGGGTTTCCTTTGGAAGGAAAACTGGCCCACAGCATCCCAGATCCTCTATCATGCTCAGTTGTGGGAGTGAGGCTTTTTTAAACATTAATTTTTGGTTCCCACTGACTGACAGACAGGTCAAGTAAGCTTTAACAAACTCTGGGTTTACATTTGTAATGGTAGAACAGAAAAGGCATTCTCCTAGCAACACGTATAACTAGTTGGCATGTAGACTGCAATAATATGGCTCTAATGGCTTATGAACATATTTGTCTAAGCATCATTATGTAATATTGATACCCAAGAAACATATAAAACACAAATATCTTTTCTTGGATTTCAGCTTCAACGTTCCTTGAAACTTAAGTGAACTTAAAAACATAAAGTACATTAAAAATGCTTTGCATATATTTATTTTAAATGGATCAGTTGGATTAAAAAAGTAATTATTTAATACAATTAAATTTTCCTTAAGTCATGTTAGAGTCTTCTTCAGATGTTTTCTGTATACCTAAGATCAAATTTTTGTGTCTCCATTTTAAATTTGAAATGACTTTCTCTTTTTTGGTGCTTAAATAATTTTGCTCCCAAAATCTGTCTGCACTGATTCACACATCAATAGCAGAGGTTAATCTGCCCGTCAGTCAAACGTACATACATGCCCAGAGACAAAGTCAGACCCCCTGCTTTGCTCAGTCCACTGTCACAGGTCTCTCCCTGGTGGGCCGCTACTGTCCGGTCCCTCCAGACCCCCTGTCAGTGAGCCCCTCGGGCAGGGGGGGACCAGGCAGCGTGGCGACAGGGGGCCTGAGGCTCTAATGCACACAGTGAAGCGGCACACAGGCTGGACCACTGAGCAGCTGGCACAGGAGCATGGGGATGGCTCCTCCCTTGGGGCGACGTGAGCAGAAGAATGACATGAAGACAGACAGGGAGAGAAGATGAATGTCTGGAATATCAAAATCACTGACAGGTACAGCTTCAGACAGCCAGGGCCTCACTCAGAGTTAGACAGAAGAAAAAGGAAGTTCAGGGACCTTTGGTTTAGCTGCTTTCTAAAATGTGGTCTAATGTGGTCGGGGCAGATCTTCGACTCCACTGTGAACAGAAAGTTTATGAAATCTGCCAGATTACAAGTCAGATTTACTCCTCTTCAGCAAGTGCTTGTGGCTTTAGCCTCCCCACAAAGGCTGGCTGGCTCTAGTTTGTTTTTGTACGGCAAAAAACAACAGGAGAAATGTCTTTTCTCCAGAGGCTTAGTGGTACTGACAGGAAAAAAGTGAGCATGTTCAATTAAATTAGAAAGAGATTTTGTAATTTGCTTTAAAAATACTCTGCTCTTGTAATTTATTTAGTAAACAGATGCTGTATTTGGCCAATCAGGATCTGATTAGTGTGTATATATTTGTGTGTGTGCGTGCGTGTGTGTGTGTGTGTGTGTGTGAGGAGTCAGAGGCCAGTCAGTGGTGGTACTTAGGGACAAGGCCTGTTTTCTCTGGCTGGATGCTGCTGCTCAGGGAGGAGCTACAGTCGCATTTGCGACTCGGTTTGGTCAAATTCCTGTTTAAGGTCTTAAATTTCACAGATGACTTAACAATGCCCCCCTGCTGCTGGACCAGCCCTGCCAGTCACTTAGTTTTTCTGTTTGTTTTTCTGGGATCTGGACAGACTGTGTTTTTCTCAGGAATCGGGTTTCTCCGCAGCTCTCCTTGCATCAGTTTCTGACGCCCATTTCAAAGACATCTGTTGTTTTACCAGAAATAGATTTTATTAAAGGTCTAATTCCAGTAATAGTTGCCTTTTGTTTGGGCCATAACTGAGAAGGTAAAGATTTTTGCTTCAAATATTTACATGTTAATGATTGTACTGGGATTTAAAAGTTTTAAGAATTACAGATTAAAGGTATTCTCATCATACAGAGATAGTACAACTGCAGGGTGATAATTAAATAAAGTAAAAAGGAGACATGATGCTCCGGGTGAAGCTGTGTTTCCTGCACAAAGAACTTTTTTAAGGGAAACTTTAGAAGTTGTCCTAAAAGGAGTTTGAAGCACTTTATTGTGCTTAATTTCTGTTGAAACTTTAACATCATCAGAATTGGCTTTTTGCCACACATCTTTTCATATTCAGCCTGCATTTGCCATAAAATTGCTTGGAAAAAGTTTTGTGCTTTATTTCTGTTGCAATATAAAAAAATAATTCCTATTTTTGGTTTGGATGATTTGTGGAAAATTTCTAAAACAGAACAGTCAACATATGGAGTGAGTGAAATAAACAAAAAAATTAAATAAAATTATTTTTTTAAATGCAGCCGGTATTAAAAACAAATATTTTTTTGTTGTTTTGTTAGTTTAAATATTCATATATGAATATATACAATGTATATATAAAGTATAAATAAAGTATATATATACGTGTATATATATGCACATATATTGCTTAAGAAATCACATCAAACAAAAACAATTAATAACTTTTAACATTCTGATTTTATAGAGAAGTTGTCACAGATTGAAAGTGAATGAGATTTTAACTCAACATATTAAAATTTGAGGTGGCATCATCACTTTCTGTGTAACAAACAATAAAGTTGACAGGAGAGATTCTGGATTTCTTACCAACATGATTAAGTAACCTAACAAGAAAAAACAAATCTAGATTCTAGATGCATTTCTTTACTGAACTTATTATTACGGCATTGCAGTGCAGTTCCAGACGACATTTGAATTTAATGGTAGATGGAAATATTCTAATTTTGCTGAAGTCTTTTGAGTGTGTGTGTGTGCGTGCGTGCGTGTGTGTGAATGTGTTGTGGAGTGTGTTTGGGCTCTGATGAATCTGTCAGGACGGAGGGCAGGGGGTGATGTGACTGCTGACAGGCTCCCAGCAGGCCTGCTGAGAGCCCAGATACTCGGCTCGCCCTCCCTCCAGCTTCCCCAGCCACCCAGCTCCCCTTCTCCTCTCTCTGGCCTCGGCTCCGACACATTTGCTGTGTATTAGCCACGGAGAGTAAATTACAGCACCCTGGACCTCTGCATGATTCCTCTCCTTATTCACATGTCCTTCTTCTTCTTCTCCTCTCCTCCAGCTCATCGTCTTCCCTGCTTCTCTCGGTGTTGTTGTTGGTTTTCTCTCAGTTTTGATCTGTTTTCCTCTCTCTGTCTGTCATTCGCGTCCGGGCTCTTGGACTCCTTCAACCCTGTCAGATTTCGCTCCCTTGTCTGTCTTTCTCCCACTTCTGTTATACTTCTCATCCACCATTCCTCCATTGTGTCACGCTACAAAGCGTTCCCTCCCTCATACACATCCCCTCCACTTCCCATTTACTTTCTTACAAGCAGGTCCCTGTTGTCTAGGCTTCACAGGTTTCTTAGCTGACTCTCTAGCTCCCGCACCTTCTCCCTCTCAAACATTTCCCTCACTCTCCCTCCGTCAACCCTCCTCTCCCTCCTCCCTCTTTCTGGAAACAGATGTTGTTTGTCAGATCTTATCATTACTGGCTAATTAAGAAGACATCTCTTCTCCTTCTGTTTTGCTTCCCTCTTCTCTCTTCTCTCTCTCTCTGTGCCATCCATCCCAGATTCATTGTTCTTCTCAGAGAGAGGTTCGGGTCAGGGTTTGATGCACACATGTTATCGGTGAGCCTGATTAGCGGCAGATTGACTGAAAGGGTATTAAAAAGGTAACATTAGTGTTTGCTATGTTGCAGGCGACCCAAAGCACATTTGTTGGTGTTACCGTGCATCTCCGTCTGACAGTTGTGAGAATATATTTTGAATCCTCATCCCCTAGGGCACACCGAGCATGCTGGGAGAGGTCAGGCCACTGATGGGACGTCTATTCCCCGTCCTGGTTGTGAATTCATGTTCTCTAGACTCTGGATATCCCTCCATATCCATCTATTTGGCAGCACAAACACAGTCCCATGTGGCTGAGCTTTGTATGCAATCTTCGCTTTTGGCTTTGCTCAGGAGACTGAGACATTAATTCATTTAAAATTGTTAAAATGCACATTTAGAATCAGGTGAGAGGTTGTGGGGTAAAACTGTCTTTGGACCCAGGAGAAACCCAGCTGCGTTGTCGGAGTGCCTCTGGTATTCCCTTCCCATCAGCCCACTTTATTCCTCCCAGCTTCACCGTGCCACAGTCAATTTTTTGTGGTGGTATGCCTGAAAGTTTTACAGCAGTACTGAGCTCTATAAATCAGCGCTCGCGTTTAAAAATGTTTGGCTTTGTCACAGTTCTCCATTTTAGTATCGGGCTGAGCCTGGACTGAAGCTGCAGGGGTGAGCCTGGGAGAGAGGTTTGGCCAAAATGCACACAATCTGACTGAAGCTACGTGGATCATCGTCTCATTGATTATTTTACAACACAAATCCAGGTATTTAATTGTGATGTGATATAGAGATGAGGTTAGAATTCAATTCTAATAGCTTCATGCAAAATGCTTTGTGGAGAAAAAAATGACACTGGACACTGTAAGCATTCTTACAGTAGAATATGGTGGTGTCAGTATAATGCTGTGGGGACAAGGAAGCCTGTCAGAGTTGATGGAAAGATGAAGGGAGTGAAATTCAGGAAGATCCTGGAAAAATCTCCAAAACTTTTGTGACTGGGATGGTGATTCACCAGGAAAACAACCATAAACATATATTCATATTCATGTGTCTGGATGGCCTAGTCAAAGTCCAGTTTTAAATCCAATCAATAACTTATTGTAAAATTCTCTCCACCCAATCTGACTGAGCTTGCACTTTTTTGCGAATAGTATGGATCACATTTTATCTTTAAATTGATAAAAGACTTTGCTCTTCAACAAAATGTGGTTCTGCAAACTTTTGACTCAGGAGAGTAGAACATGAATGCATGCCACACTTTCCAGATTTTCCTACATATAAACAAATATGAAAAAAAAACACTTCAGTTTGTGGCTTAGAATCAAACAATAAAAAATACTAAAGGGATGGGAATATCTTTGCAAGTTGAGAGAGCAAAAAGTAAAACAAACTTGCCTAAAACACACTGAGTTTAGACTTATCTGACTCTGTTCTAGATATCTGTGTCTGCATAAAGACATGATGGAGAAAGAAGGGGAAAACTAATGGATGTTTGCAGTGATGTTTGCTGCTGAGTGAAGCTGAAGTCACAGATTTCCATGTATGTTTTTGGAGGAGGAGGGGAGGCGTCTGGAGGGACCGGTGTGAAAGGTCCTGTGGTGGTATGCGACAGAGGAGGTATCAGTTCGTGGAGGGTTTTCTGTGCCCCATTAGCAGTGTCAGAGGTCATGTGCCCCGGGTGTTAACCCTGATGACCAGTCTAGCTTCCAGTCTGCCAGGGGACCCTGGTCCAGGGGTATTTATTACCTACCACCACCCCCATCATCCCCCTTATTACCAACACACACAGACACAAGCAAATCTCCTCATGGAAGAAAACAAATCACCCGAAGTTGATCCTCAGCTGGGGTACATGTACTAATTGGATGCATATCCATACAGCGATGCATGATGACCCATCTGTAGCCTGATGTCTTGGAATTAAACATGGGTTCATCCAAATCTTAGTCTTTAGCGGCGAGTTGCAGCGTGATTTGGCTCCTCAGATGCACTTTGGATCAAAAATCATCTCCTATTTCTGTTCAGATATCTCTGAGACATTCATGTCGGAGGCATTATTTTTACTAATGTAATTTTGCATGACTGATTGTACACACATGGTCGCCTGACTTGGACCATTTTTTCTTCGTTGAACCCGTGAAGGCATGCTTGTGTGTGTGTGTGTGGTTCGCACAGCCTTTGTGTGACACATGCATGTCGGGCTGCTGTATGAGTTAGTGCTCTTAGTGTGTGAGTGTGGCAGAGGAAGGCCCTCAGCATGTCAGTATGTTTTAATGCTTCACATCTGGTTTCCTAATTTTCCTCCCTGCAGCTCCCCTCCACCGCCATGTCAGGACACTGTTTTGTTTTTTCAGGGAGGGGGTGATGGAGGGGATTTCTGATGAGTGATGGCCCTGCATACAGGACATCAACAATCTTCCTCTCTTCCTCCGTCTCTGCCTCTTCTCTTCTTAATCTTTCTTTTGTGTGTGTGCACTCACTGTGTTTTCTCACCACCCTGCATCTGAAAGGCTAGATAGAAAGATATTACGAATCAAGTTATTTTTAGTGTCATTATCCTTTTCACCCTCATTCTTTCGCCAAATCACTGAATTTGCACTTAATCAAACTTTAGAAAATGATTACATAAATGTGCATCTAGCCAACTTGAAACTTGCAGCAAACCCTTCATCAACTCCTGTTGCCACCAAAGCTGCATTCCCAAGGAGCTGAGAGGCCGATGTGTTTTATGACAAGTTGAGAAGGCAGTTTATGTCGACAGTGATTAGTGCTGATGAAATCCTATGAAAGTTTATGTCAAGCTAGGTGCTCACCAGATGATTAAGGCCATGTGTAAAGCAGAAAGTCCTACTGATGTGTAACAGATGCCCTAAAGGACACAGAAATGAGGAACAGAGCACCCACTCCTAACAACAAACTATAAAATCAACCTATTTTTATTTGTTCTCAGTGTCACATTTTGATATTTGTTCTTTGAACTTGTTTTGGTAAAGTTATTTGCAGCAAGCTCAGGTCTCGCTGTAAGACATTTGGTCTGTTTGGCCAGAAACAGGGATATATGAATGAAAACAATAAACAAACAAACAAACAAAAAAAGATTATATTGAATAGTCTTGACAGGAAACATAGTTTAAATAAAACATATTTAAAAATAATAAAAGCCTCTGAGTTTTTACGCTGAGTTACTAAAATTGGTGTTTTTGCTGGCAGTCTAACGCAGAACGAATGCCACAAAAGGAGAAGAAAAATTGCTCTAAAAGCTCTTAATCTCAAGCTGACAGCTAAATATTTTATCAGCGAAGTCCATTAGCTGACAGTGAGTTTGATTATTGTTACATTTAGGTTTTCAACCAACTGTGTAAGCCATATTTCAAACTTCAGCAAAACAAAAGGAGAAGAAAAAGAGCAACAAGTCTCCTTCAGCATCGCTTCCTGGAAAAATATGTTTTCCAGTTTAGTGCATTGCCCCTTGACTGCTTTAACTAAAGTCAGTAAAGATCTCTGGAAACAACATTTCACCCAGATCTGGTGTAAAATGATGCAGAGATTTATTATCTTTTGTGTTTTCTGTGGTATAAGCATGATTTTTAATGCATCTTTAATTAATCGTGAAGACAGACCCAAATTTAAACAGATTTTAGCAGTTTCAGTAGCTGAAGATGCTCATGTCTGTGAGATAATACCATCAGTGAATCTGAAATGATTTTAATTTTGTTTTAGATTGTCAGTTAGCCTGCAGCAAAATCCAAAGATTCAAATTAAGCATTTAAAATGTCGTAAAATGTCTTAAATATAATCACCAGTGTTATTTAGCATATGTTGTTTATTCTGCTGTTTTTATTTATTTAGCTAATAATTTTTTGGGGGGGAAAATCCACATTTAAACATACCTGTGGACCTTTAAAGACTTCTGCCTCTGAATCTGGCCTAATAATGGTCTTTAAAATTGAAACATCCACATCATGTTATCCTGCACCAGTTGCTTCATCTTGGGAAAATGTGTATTTAAAATGGTTTGGCTTGCAAAAAAGGAATTGAGTATTTAGGAATCTGTTGAATTTATGTAACATGTTGAAAACATACTTTGTGCCCTGACTTTTTAAATATTTATCTTTTTTTGCAAATCCAAATGTTTTAGGCGAAACAAATTTTAACATTAAGAAAGCATCATTTGAGTAAATACAGAACATAGAGTGCAAATGATGGTTGTTTGTATAACTGGTTGTGCCACCAGAGACACCAACAACTGCTGTCAAGCATCTGCAGTAACAGTTAAAGACGTTTTTGCATCCAAACCATCATATTGTTTTTAGGCCATTAGGACGTATTCTTGATGATGTGTTTGAAATCATGGTTCTGCTTTATGAACCTTTTCCATCTGATCTCAGTTTCTGACTAAGGGTTTCTCCGTCAGAAATTGTTTTACCAAAAGTAAGAATAAACTAAATTTGACTATGATGTTTAATAATTTGGATCAAATTCGAATGTATGCAACTGATCTGTATGATTGGATTAAATTCACTATACGCGTTACATACATTGTTTTTTTTTTTACTGCTTCTCTTTTAATGTGTCTTAAAATGATGTTAGTTGTAGATTATCAGAACACAAATACGTTAAATTCAGTCTTGTTACAGTTTTGAAATTTCAGAACTATTTAATATTAGTTTGGCATAATGTGCATTTTATTCTTTGTCTGGGTTTTTCTTTTCAACAATGTTCATGCATAAATGTATCCTTATATCTTTTGACTGCATTACCTAAAGCCAAAAGGTTTCATAGTTAAAAAAGTGCCACAATATAGATAGAGTGTTTCACTCACATAGAGGATGAGATGTGACATCACTCTAGGTTTTAATGTTAATTACGTGACACTTTTAGCGGTTTGTCTTTAAGATAAAATGAAATATCTGGGTTTAG
Source organism: Gambusia affinis (assembly GCF_019740435.1). Classification (NCBI taxonomy): domain Eukaryota; kingdom Metazoa; phylum Chordata; class Actinopteri; order Cyprinodontiformes; family Poeciliidae; genus Gambusia; species Gambusia affinis. Next base: position 25,324,443 of record NC_057870.1, on the reverse strand, counting down.
TTGAGTCCATCAAAACCTCCATTACTGAGTGTTGCTGCAAGCATCATCAGGGAGGCGACCTCAGCTCCTGCACAGTCACAGCCGTCCATTTTTCTTTATTCCTGCCTGTTTTCTCATCCCCAGACCTGGAGACAGACTAAACTGGGCTAGAACCAAACCAGACATCAACCAGCTAGACTGAGACTTGACAGTGGGGGAGTGACTGAAGTCATTTCTTGAGTGTGGAGGTCAAGCAGAACCCATTACAATAATGGGCTTAACCACAATCATATTTTATATAGTGCTAATCTGATTTAGGAATCATTATTTGAAAATTGATTTATTTCATTCACTCAAACTTTGTTTTTGTCTCGTATAAAAATTTGAACAAAGCAAAATAAATCTGTAAAGGGGCAAAGACTTTTTCACATCACCGTTGTCATAAAGTGCCTGTAATACGAGCCGCAGGTTAAAACACCTATTCAGTTTTAACTGGTCAAGTTTTATGTAACTTACTTAATTAAGTCAAAACTATGTTGAATAAAGGTATTAAAGTTGAATTATTTTGTGATCATCGATTCATAACGTTCTTGAAAATTTAAAATTGAAATTAGAAAAACTCGCAGAAACTCTGAACTCAAAGGTTATTGAACTTAAACTGTAAAGCATCTTAACTTTATTGCAAAAATTCAGAAGCAGTTCTGCTGAGAAAATAACATTGTGAAAATTTTTATATTTAGAAATATTAAATATTTGTTATTACTTGATTCTGTCACAAATAAACATGTAAATATTAGCATTTTTTGAGTTGTTTACGTGACAATAACAACTCCACAAAGCTTTATGTCATAAAATCCAAACTATCCCTTTAATGTGTGATTAAAGACAGAAAGTGTTACAGAAGACAAAGCACAGTTCACAACCCCTGACCACTTGCAGCTACGGTTCAACTCAGTTACCATAATTTTGCTCATAAGATGAAGATTACCTAAGAAATGTATGTTTTCTAGTTCATATTTGTTTTGTACATATTTTCTAATCCAAGAGCAATTTTTTTGATCCTAAAGTTTTTTTGTTTTTTGTTTTATAAAAGTTTTTCGTTGAAGTTGATGTTTAAAACTTAAAACTCTCTTTATAAACATTCAACAGAAATGTCGATGCTTTTTTCTAACTGGTCTTATTTACACTTGCACTATTTGCACACTCAAGTGTTACTCACTTGAAAGTGTTATTAGCAGAGAATAACCTGCATTACTGAGCAGAACAAGATGTAAATGTATAACATCACCAGATTAAAAACAAACACACACTTGCACGATGAGTTCTTTGAAATCGGCCGTTCTTTGCTAATTTTCCTGTGACACAAGGATTACCTCCAAATTTTTTCAGCGTGTCGTACACTGTGCTGTGTGGGTGTGTTACTCCACCAAAACAAAACAAACAACAGCAATATTAAACTTCTGCAACCACAATAGAAGAGGGGAGGGTAATAAAAAACAGAGGGTCCTCAACTTCTTATTAATTATGCAAGATTAGTCTAATTATAATTCAGCAAATGAATGTGTGGCAGAAGGTGCGAGGCGACGGGGCTGGGAGATTTGCATGTTAAGTGGGCAGAGGGAAGCGGCTAATGCATGCTAATATATGCGTCAATGTCTCGCTTTAATTTCAGCATTTGCAGCTGTGTGCGTCCGAACTGAGGGGGGTGAAAAGTTGACTCAATGGGTTTTTGGGTAAGGGAGTTGGGGGGGTGCAAAGGTGGGTGTGTCAGCGTATTAAAGAGTGTGTGTGTGGACGTGTGTCAGTGTGTGTGTTTCTACATGCCAGTGTGTGTGCGAGGCATCTGGTGTCATATAAACAAGGAATGATGAGAAGAAGTCAACAAATAAGGTCAAGAACCCTCAGAAAGTGCATAAAGCCAGAAATGGATGTAGACAGTCGCTGAATTAGGGTTGTGGTTTTCTTGGCCCTCGGTCGTCAGTTCAGTGAAACACTGTCATGTCATCCAGTTAAATATGTGACGACCGATTGTTACATTGTCTACAAAAAGGCTGGCACCATCAAACCTTGTCAGTTTCTCTGTATATATCAAATGTATTTAATCTTCTTAAACCTAATTCCATCCATCCATCCATCCATCCATCCATCCATCCATCCATCCATCCATCCATCCATCCATCCATCCATCCATCCATCCATCCATCCATCCATCCATCCATCCATCCATCCATCCATCCATCCATCCATCCATCCATCCATCCATCCATCCATCATATTCCACTTATCTGAGATTGGATAATAATTTTGTCGCCCCAAAATAAAATCCTTTGCAACTTCTTCTCATAAGGCGTCATCTAATCAGAAAAAAAATCTATCACTCTGAACTGCCTTGTTGCTGCAAATGTGCTGTATAGCTACAATTACCTTACAAGTCTTTATGTAATTTAATCAAATATAGCTGCTCTGTGAAGGCCCCAGATAAGTTAGTACCACTAACTAATCTGGGGTCCTGGGTCCTGGGTTCGAGTCCCAGCCTGGGGTCTAAATGCTTGAAGTTTGCATCTTCTCCCTGTGCAGCTGGCTTCTCCCCACAGTCCAAAAACATGACTCTTGGGTTAACTTCTCTCTCTAAATTGTCCTTTGAAGTGAATGTGAGTGTTAATGGTTGTTTGTCCTGTTTGTCTCTGACTGGTGACTTGTGCTGTTCTCGGCCTCAAGCCCATTAAATTACTTACCAATCTGTGGCAACACTTGAAGACGGATTCTCAGAAATGCTTCCCTCTGATGTGGCGAAAGTTTTCCATCTTGAACTGTACAAATCTGGTGGACACATACCCTAAACACTTAATTTGAGAGAACTAAGAATACAAACACATGACACACCTTTTCAGATTTTTCATTAAGCATCCCTCCCACTATGCCATTATGGACTATTTTGTGCTCGTGTGTCTCAAAACATAAAATTTTTTTAGTGGAAACATAAAACTGATCAAAATTTGTGGTTGTAACATGAAAAAAAACAACAATCTACACTCTTCAAGTGGCGTGAATAGTTTTGCAATTTGATACGGTTTGATTTTCAAAGATGTGCTCAGCTAGAGCTAGAGTAACACACCTCATAACTTTTCTGTAAGATTTTAAACCATGAAGATGTCCACAACATTGATGATCTAGTAGAAGTGAAATCTCAGTGTGATGTGTGAGAGGCACAGATGGGCCCTTTCACATTTTCACTCCAAACTGAGATCTACCGCAGCTCTGAGGTGGAAGGTTCGGGCTCTGACAGATAAATTGTAATCACTCTCCGCCAACAACAATATTGATTGTCCTCTGAGCGCATAACTCAACTCCAGTAATATTGGAGACAAGTTGGAACTGAGAACTAGTTTCAAGCCAGGTCCTGTTCACAAGGGAGGAAACTGGAGCAAGCGATGGAGGAATGATCAGTAAAAGCTGAGAGAATGAGGGAGAGATTAGTATTCGATGGGAGGATTCAGGGCTGTGAGGCCAATATGAATTTCCTCTCCACACAGCCGCTCCACATTAAGATGAATTATGTTTGCAAAGAACACAGTGTGGGTGGGATCAAACCAACCCACGTAAACCAAAAAAACGCTGCCTCCTTCTGTGGCATTTTTCTCCTCACTGTTATTGTTTGCTTAGTGGAAACAGCGACGGTGATTTAAGAAGTACTTTGTTGAAGTAAAATGCAATGCAATGCTGGAAGGAACTAGAAAAGAATTACTTTAATATAGGTACAGGAAGATCCTTTGAGGAGAGCTAGATTTATGGTGCATCTATGATGAGATTGTTTCTCCTGCTGCTGCTTCAAAAGGAGAGCTGGCTGATGAGACACAGCGACACCTAGGGAATATTAATGAATATTATTTGATACATACATATATAAAACTCAGACTTTTTTCCTTCAGGATTATATTCAGAACATTCAGACACAACAAATGACAATGAGTGAAACTAAGAGGTCAAAACATCACAAAAGTAAGAAAAATGTTGAATAATAGAGCTAAACATATTTAAGTCTTTTTGTCATTTTAATTAAAATATCAATTAAGTTATCATTTTATGCAATTTAGTGTAGAAAGCTGCACACATACAGCACTGAGTAGTGTGATGTTTACATCTGAAATCTGTTAATGGATAAATAAATATTAAACTGAGGTAAGAAGTTATATGTAAAGGAGTAAAAATATGATAAGTTGGCCTGCTCTTCAATGAGCAATGACCCTGAAAAATATAATAGATCAGTGCTTTAAAGAAATTAAATAAGTTTGTGACAATATTTTCATTATACTAATTATATTTATACTAAAATTACAACCATCAAATATTTTGGATTGTTTTTTAATAGGGACACTTTTGATAGCATGTTTATTCAAAGCTGTAAAATTCACCAACTTCACTCAGGCTGTATTCTTTTTATTTCTGGAAGTTGTTTTTCACTACTTCTTTAATTTCCACCCCTCAAAGCAGAGCAGATAAAACCATCACTGTCTTCAATTTCAAAGCAGACCAAGCATTTTTACCAACAAACATTGCATCTGGGTTTATTGAGGAAAAGCAAACTACATGTTGAAGATAATTCTGTTTTATTTTTGATTTGTTAATAATGTTTTTATTATTATAAAATAACCAACGTTTATGTAATTTGTAAGACTCAGCGACTATTTTGTTATTGACATAGAGTAGCATAATGTCCAGATCACGATGTTTTTTTAATCTTCTTGATTCACTTAAAAACAAATAATCCCGTTTTATAGCTGTCCACATGCAATGAGATTATACACTAATGTCCATCAGCATTATTTAGTCTGTATTATTACTGTGATTGTGTAGCACTTCCCTCACTCATCAGTGATGTTGTGGATATTGCAGTGTCTCCAGTTCATGTCTTTACATCGATTGATATTTTATTCTAACTCAATAAGTTGATCCAAACACAGCAGTTAACCTGGTTAACAAACCTTGTGCAACATCCTGACAATCTGTCTCATAAAAAGTAGAAAGTTTTATCATTTGTTTCTAAAGATATATCATACAACTACAGACTTCAATAAACTCACCTTTCTACAATTTTCCTACTCTGCATAGAGTTTTCATGCTGAGCAGTTTGCAGATATGCATGTTTTAAAAGGACTTATGGCTGCTCCTAACATATTTCAGCGCTTTTTCAGTTACATTTTGCAGACAAAACAATGCAGAAAAAAAAGTTATCCAATTTCTAAAATGTAAAAATGTGTTTTAAATGTCAGAACCTTTAAAAGACTTAATTACACAGACATTTCCTAGTATGCCAGCATGCCAATCAAGACACACTGAACAGACAGACCAGGAGGTGCACCGGTCTGTCTTTGACTTCAAATTTCAATGTAGTCCTGAGTGACAAAAATCACTCAGGAGTTAAGGAAAACTCAGAGATGTTGGACCAACAAAATACTGTGAATGACCTATTATGCAGTTTGGCAAGCACACAGAAATAGACTGTGATTTTAAAGGATTGGCTGTGAATTTTGTGGCAAAACAGCTAGCTGGGGCTGCAGCTGCAGGAATCCCAGATGGTCGACCATCAACAGGTAACAGGAGTTTTGTCAGGGAGCCTTGGTTAGAACCTGGGACCTGATTTAAACATTTCTACAAATAACTCTCCTTCCTTCCTTACTAAGAGTATAAATAGGAGAGTAATTTAGCACCCACTTTTAACCACGTACTAAAGTAAACTCAACAACTGAGCCAAGTTTCACAGAACTATGTTTCAGTCACATCATGATTGAGTTTACAGTTCTTGTAAATGGAGTGGACACTTGGTTTAAGATCTGAATTTTTGTTGTAGCGGGGTCACCATACAGCTCAGATGTTTTTCTTTTTTTTTTATTCAGGCTTTTTTATGCCCTTGCAAAACATCTGAATAGACCTTCTTAACCTCATCCTTCCCTCCCATCACTTTATATCCCCTTCCTCTGTTTATTTCTATATTCTCTATTCATTTTTTCAGCGTATTTCCATCACAGAAATTCGGTATATTTCTGTGATGGAATGCGCTCCAGTTTCTTCCTCCTCTTTCCCATCTTTGCCTCTTAGCGTGGGGACTTTGGGATTGCGGCAGAGCTGCGTTGCTATGGCAGCTGGCTATGTTTCCGAACCGTGTACACCTGGGATTTGGAGTCTCTCTCAGTAGTCTCCCTCTCTCCTATTTATTCCACCTTTCTTTCAGGTTTTCTCTGGTGTAGCTCAGGCTATCAGCAACTCCCTCCCCCACTGTCTTCAGCTCCACAGTGCGTTGGATTGAAGTTACATACGTGATGAGACTCATATACTTGAAAAAATAAAATAAAATAAAAAATCATGTCCATGCGAGCACCTGCACATGCCTCCTTCCCTACCTTCGTCCTGCCACTTCTTCATTTAATTTTCTCTGTGGCTGTCTCTACTTCGTTTCCCTCTGCGCTCCCATGTGGGGTTCAAATATGGCATTGTGGGATACCACAGTCCCCTGAGTCCGCTGGCATACATCATTGTCTCTGGTTTACTTTGAAGCGCAGCAGCTCTTTTCACTCGGCTTGTGCTTCCAGATCTCATTACTTGATTTAAAGTGTAACAACATTGACTTTAAAACTAAACTAAACAGCTGGGATTTATGTCAGAACTGTAATCACATGTACATACATGCAATCACACAGGACCTGGCTGTGAGAAAAAAAAAAAAAGTCTTCTTTGACTTTTGGTGTGTAGAAAAGGGGGAAATAATTACATACTGGAAACTGTCATGGAGTTTCTTTGTTGCCGATGTTAAAAAAATGTAATATGTGCCCTTTTGTTTACCTTTGCAGGTTTTTCTTGAAGTTTTTCCTGAAATGCAACCAGAACTGCCTGAAGACAGCAGGCAACCCGAGGGATATGAGGAGATTCCAGGTACATGAAAGATGTTTACGTGTGTGTGCTTGCACTTGTGTGTGGACATAAAAAAGTTGGAATATCGGAGGATGAAGAATTTAGTCGCTGTGATAAAAGAGTATCTTTATACAAATAAATAATGCCTATCACAAGACACTCTACTCCCCGATTCAGTCTATTTCTATGAAAACTGTAGTACTAAAACACTTTTAATTTAGGCTTCTCCTCTCCACAAAGTCTTCAGCTGGACAGCTGAATTGTATAATGGAGACAAAATAGACCCTCAGATGTTTTCTGAGCAGAGCTTGTGAAATAACTGGTCAAAGAGAATGACCAGTTGCTTTTCTCAGATAGTTTACTTCACCTTGGGCAGGTGTGAAAACTCACCTTTTTTCTTTGTTTACCTCTGAGTGACCTCTTGTGCAGCTCTCTTACTGTGAAAATGCAACCAAACGATCCAGTAAGCTAAAACCAACGAGAAGAAGGAACGCCCACGCTTTTAAATCCTCATTTGGTGTCTGTGGAACATCAGCAGCACGTTTCACATGGTGTGTGCTTTTTTTGTACATCTGTAGTTTTGCTGATGGTTCATTTCCCTGCCTGCTGCTTCCACTGGCCTTGTGACAGTGCCCCACCTGGCTTGATGCTGTGACTGTATGAGGTTGTCCAGCCTGCCTGGTCTGCTTTCAATAAGAGCAGCGTGAAAGTGAAACAAGCCAAATGAAGTGAATCGTTCCATATTTCCTGCCTAGTTGAACCTTGGACCATCAAAGTGTGAAAATGCCCTTAGTTTAGCCAGAGTAAAAAATCTGTTTCTCTAAAAATATCATGTTTTTCTAATATTCTAAACTCTTGTTTCACATTACTGCTTACATGAAAGTTGCCTGCAGCTGCAGGCGACTTCATAAACTCTTTGATGAGACAAAACAAGTGCAGGTTAACATCCTATTTCCTTAAATGCACAATAGGAACCTTGGCAGACAGTTTGTTTACTTATGATAAAAAGTGTCTCATATCTGCAGAACTCTCCAGGAAGAGGAAGAACCCTAATCTACCGACCTTAAACAGCTTTTAGCTACTTGGCTCTAATGACATGGCTCTCATGTTGTCTAAAAATGTGCACCTGACTGGTTGCTCCCCCATCACTTTCAAAAGAGAAACTTTGCTGCTCCCATTCCAGCAAGTAGCTGGGCTAAACCAGTTTGTCATTACCTGATTGCACTGTTCACCTTTCTGAAAGTAAATTCACCCTTTTTTTGTACAAATGCCTTCAGTATGCTCAGCATTACTAATTTATTTAAATGCATCCATCGGTTTTGAATCCAAAGTAAAAAGACACTCCAAAAGTCACAACCAGAAGATACCAGACCACAGAACAATGATGGTAACTACCAGGACTCTGAATTAGAGTATCTCTTTAGTCCATTTATCAAAAGTAGACATCATTTGAATACCCAGCATTGCTCACCAATTGTTCATGCTTATTTGTCTTTCGATACTAATAGTTCAGAAAAAACTAGGAATATTTCTCCTTCTTTCATATGAGTAAATTTTTTTAACTCCTTGGAAAAGTTAAGAAGTCATTTTTAGATAAATTAACTTTATTGACAAGCTATGAGACTGATTTTCCTTTTGATATCCAAAGAGAATATTTGGTTTCTGGGACTTAAAGCCAATTAAAGTAGCTGAGAGTTGCTAAAGTTGTCACATGGAAAATCTCTGGGAAGGTTTTCCAGTGGAAGTCATACTGGAGAAAGAAGTTAAAGGTGAAAGTTAGAAATCAATAAGGAGTCAGAGAGATGGAAAGACAAACCAAAGAGTTATATATATGGGAGACATGGCTGTGGGGGCGCTTGGGTGCAGGAAATAAGTTGAGGTGTTTCAGGAAGTTGTCAAGAATTGAGTGATTGGCTCCAGATGGGGAAGGTCATGCTCCGTGACCCAGGAAGTGGTCACAAGGGACTCCTCGAGCTCACTTCCTCTGCCGTCTTTCAGCACCAGCGGCCTCTCTCTGGCATTCTCCTTTGCCCGGCAAAGCCTTGTGTCCGGCTGCCCCCGCCCCTCTCCGTCCTCGTCTCCCACCGTGTTTGCTTTAACTCCTGTGGTGTGACACATGCTGAGAAGTTATGAGAACACGAGCGCTCCAAACTCTGGGCCTCTGGGTTAAAAGGTGATCAGGGCTGGGCAGGAGTTCGCTGCTTGATCGATAATTTACAGTTATTTTCCTTTCCCTTCCACCACCTATGGAACATATGTTTGTTCCCCTCTCTTTTGCTTTGCTCCTTCACCTGCAAAAGTATCATTATGTGTGTCTTTTAAGATGAAGGTTTATTATACATGTCATTTCAAAATATATGTCATAATATCCTGGAGGATATAAATATTGTAAATAATGAGGGCAAAAACTTGGGACTATCCTCTTGTTAAGTGCATAAAGTGCCACCTACGGGGTGCAGATGTAAGTGAGGACATGCAGTAAGCAGATAATCACATTATGGGTGCCATATATCATCCACTGCTTTAACAACCAGCTGAAATAGGAGATTTGGTTCATATGTTTGTTGTCATTGAAGGATTAAGAGGAGACAACGTGAGCCTGCTGCGTACTATATGAATCAAAAAGTTAGTCCAGAGGCAGAGGGAGAGGCCATATGGTGACCCAGTGGAGGAGTGAAGGGGTGTGAGAGCCCCACAATGCAGATGTGTTGTGGAAATCCCTGAGATGTCAGATCATCCATTAAGAAATATGACCGTCACCTGTACAGAAAAACAAATTGTTGCTCTGGGATTTTCACACTTGTAACCTGATATTTTGACTCTTAGCCTGCAGTCTGAATGCTTCATCTACACTCATGCATCTTCCTCTTTGCCCCCTTTGTCCTCTCGCTCAGGTGGTCTTGTCCAGCACGGTGAGTGTAGATGGACACGTCCTGGCCGTGTCAGACAACATGTTTGTCCACAACAACTCAAAACACGGCCGGAGAGCTCGGCGACTGGAGCCGGGAGAGTCTGTGGAGAATAACATGGAATATGGTAGGACAATAAGATCAGACGTTTAATTTACCTGTTTTTAGTCAGAGTTTCATAAAAGTATTTATACGCTTTTTCATCATTTGTTACATTACAAACACACACTACGTGTTTTATCTGAATCAAAGATTGAGACTGTGATTGATTTACACACAGGCAGACTCTATGTCTGTAGGCAACAAGTTGAGCCAAATTGGATTTGAGGGTATCAGAGTCAAGGAGGCTGAATAATAGGTCATATGTGCTACTTTGTGTTGATCTATACCATAAAATCTTGATATGATGTCAGAAAGAGAAAAATCAAAAAGGTGTGAATACTCTGAACATAGACCAAGCAAAATATATAGTATCCAGTGTTATCGGAAATCTCACTGGGTGTGAGTATCGAAGAACTTTGCTAGACTTTGTTAAATTTTCACATATTTGAGAGGCAAAAAATAATTAATTTACAAGATTTATTAAAACAAGCCTAAAACTTACACTAGTAATCTTTCATTTCTGCACTAATTAATGAAAGATTCTACACAAGTGAAGAGTCAGATCATGTTTCCAACTCTATCCGGACATTTGTCCTGTATTTAACCCAAGTTTTAAATGAGGATGTGTGTGCATGATGCATGACTTTAAGTCACACAAACTCTTTTCAAGCTGCTATTTGAGCCTAAGATAACATAAATTTATATTTTGATTTTAATCTTCAAACCATTTTCACTCAGTCCATACAGTGCAAAAAGTTGTAAAAGTGTTTATAAACTTTGAACTTTTTCACATTTTGTCACAATGCGATCAGAAATCAATGTATTTAATTCAGGTTTTATGTAATGGTCTAAGAGACTCATTAATGTACACTTGACATCCCCACAGTGAAAGATGATAGTGGCAGCATCATGATGTGGGAAAGCTTTCTGCAGCATAAAATAAAAACCACGTCTCCTTTTTGTGTTGATCTATCATATAAAAACATGATGAAATATGAACAATTTATGAATATTGCTGGAGGGCGCATACATGTAAAGTATACCTAACACTTTTACCCTCATTTTTTTACTTTTATTGATCGTCATTGTAGATTGTGTTAATGAAGCTTTTCTCTCCCGTCTTAGCCACCCCCTGCATCAAAGCCATCAGCCCCAGCGAAGGCTGGACCACCGGCGGGGCCATGGTCATAGTCATTGGGGAGAACTTCTTCGACGGGCTGCAGGTGGTGTTTGGAAGCATGCTAGTGTGGAGTGAGGTAAGAGTTGTCTTCGAAACATCCCGCTAATGATGCTGCACATTGTGAAAAGAAATGCGCAGCATATGGCTTGTCTCATTATTTGGGTGATTTATGAGCAGTCTTAACAATTGAATCTTCCCACAGTAATGAGTTAGCCTAAATATTTACAAGACGTGGGGAGGCGTTTTTTGGTGACACCGTTTGTGTGCTTTCTCCTCAGCTGATTACTCCGCACGCCATTCGTGTACAGACGCCTCCTCGACACATCCCTGGGGTCGTGGAGGTCACCCTGTCGTATAAATCGAAGCAGTTCTGCAAGGGAGCGCCTGGACGCTTCATCTACACAGGTATCAGGATTAACCATTTTTCTTAAAGTTAGATCCAAAGATTTAAATAATTGTTTCTAAAGCTTGACAATCTAACGATTTTTTTTAGCCCTTAATGAGCCAACTATAGACTACGGTTTTCAGCGACTTCAGAAAGTAATTCCCCGGCATCCAGGTGACCCAGAGAAGCTAGCCAAGGTGAGACAATAGTTACTTAAACTTATCATCAAAAGATTTATGATTATTATGCTTTTGTCCTGGAGTTGTGAATTAAATTTATTTTATTTTTTTTTACAGGAGATTCTTCTAAAAAGAGCAGCAGATCTTGTTGAGGCCCTATATGGAAATCCACACAGTAATCAGGTACTTAGAAACAAAACTGTTTCCTACATTCAAAATTGATTGTCATCAAATAGGGCATTGCTAAAATAGAACTTAAATACTTGAAAAATTACCCTTGAATTATACAAACATTGACAAACCCCTTGAACTTTTTTCCATTCTATTGTTGTAATCTTTCTTTACCCGAGTCTCGTCCCGGTCTAATGAATCCTCCCTGAATTTTTTTATTTCAATTGTGGCAATAAATTGTAGAATTTATTGAATTCCACACATTACATTTTTGGTAAGCAATCATGAGCACAACTTTTGCACAGAAATGAAAGAGGATTGGAAATATTATTAGCATTAATTGACAAGAAAGTGATGCAACATAGGAAACAACAATACTAGTTGTTTTTTTTTAACTAGGTTAACAAGATATATCGGCATGGAATAATTAGTAACCATTTATCAAGCATTACTCTACATACAGGATGTGTTCAGAAAAATTTTTTACAAAGTTTTTTGCTTTTTGTTGGCTCTGTGTGACAGTGATCCACATGAGTTCATGGTCAATTTAAGATTATTTCATGTCAACATTGTATTAAACAGTTTTAACTGTTTCTTTAGTTCAGACCCGTAATGCTTGATGGGTTGACAGAGTGTCACTTAAAGATTCTCAGTGTTACAGATTAATTAGTTCACTCCGGTTTACTGCCAGAAATAGCAGCACCAACACATATCAGCCAATTGGCTTCATATATCCTGAAACTGACCTGTTGTTTGTCACTTTGTTCGACTTGCTGCAGGACATGCTGCTGAAACGTGCAGCTGACATCGCAGAGGCACTCTACAGTGTTCCCCGTCCTCACAGCCAGTTGCAGGCGCTGCCCAGCTCACCGGCCCATGGGAGCGTCATGGGCCTGGGCTCCTATCCATCCCAGCTGGGGGTTAGCATTGGAGATCCAGGACAGAGCAGCCAAGGTTAACAAACTAAGCAAACCGATCTTTTCTTCTGTCTTTCTGGCCAGTAAAGTTTATAAGCCTACTCTGATGTTTCCTCCAGGTTATATCCGTAACTCCAGCAGTTTGTCTCCGAGGGGTTACCCCTCAGCTTCCACTCCCCAGCAGTCGAGCTACGGAGGCAGCGGCGGGATGACTGGAGGCTACGGGACAGTTCCCATGACAAGTCTGGGAGTTCCTGGATCTCCTGGATTCAGCAGCGCCTCACCCACAAGCTCTCCCTACAGTAAGCCTTACTGCCTGCCTGGATCTCACAACGCTGTTTCTGACTCGGTTTCAGGCTTACCACCGTTTGTTTCTTTCTGTTCCTCAGTAATGCCAGCGAGCCCCACAATACCAGGAAGCTCCAGCTCCTCGTCATCTCTCTTGCCTTTCTCCTCTTTCCCTTCTGCTGCTAAACAGAAGAGTGCTTTTGCTCCCGTCCTCAGGCCCCAAGGTTCTCCTTCCCCCGCCTGTCCCGCCTCAGGGGGGAACAGCTTCAGAGGTAGTCATCCAACTCACTATCTGACCCCGCTGTCTGAACTCACCAATGCAGTCTAACCCTATACTAACCAACTCAAAAGCTATGACTGAACACGACTTGGGTGATGTACAGTAATGAAACGCCTGACTGATTTAGAATCATAGATTTTGTATATTTTTTTCTCTCCAGCGATGACGGGCCTGGTTGTCCCCCCGATGTAGCAAAGCACCTGCCCCCAATCTGCCCCAGAACACTGCTTCACTTACCTCCCCTTATTTTTGGCACTGAGCAGGGAGACCGAAATAAACTGATCACTAGTGAGAGTAACTTTTCCTCCCTGATTCCAACCACTGTCTCTCAGCCCCCTTTTTGCGACCAGTCAGCAGAACGGGTGGGGTATGAAAAAGTCCAAAGACCAGCAATCTTCTCCAGATGCAGAGGATAACACATCAGCTACAAACAGCAAGACTGGACAGTTTACTGCTGTATGTGTGTCTGACAGGAAACCACAGTTTAATTTCACCTGAAGCTTCAAAAAGGATCTGTCTGAACCTGTGATCCACCGCCACATACAGCATCTAGTTTTTGCAATGCCTGCAAAAGACTTACAGGATGCACTGCCGGATCGCTGTGCGTCGACGGATGCCGGACAGCTCAGATAAGAAGCTGCAGCTCCAAAATGAGGGGTGCTTACTTTGTGTGTGTATAGACACCCTAAATGGCATGTGCATACACTGTCTGTGAGCTAGAGAGGTTGTTTTGTAGTAGACTTTTAAAGACAACTTACATTCCAGAAAAGTAGAACCCTTATATTTTGCTTTGATTGTTTTTTCAAGGGAAAAATCTTTGTCTCATGGGTTATTACTAAAATGAATTCATATATTGATTTATTTAAGAACAAGCAATTTAACTTATTAAAGTTAGTTTAGGGAATAATATAAACGTGTTTTTATAAACTGGTTCTCTTTCCAACTGTTGATGAAATTAAGCAAGCTCTCCAATTGCCAATTACTTTGATAAATGACACTCTGTAATGGATTTTTTTAGTGGAGTTTTTTTTTTTTTAATTAAACTTCCCTACTTTTCAGGTTCTTGCAAAAGCAATTATATGTGTTTTGCCCGCAGTTAAAGGTTATTGTCCTTGTGTAAAAGGAAATATTAGTTAGCCGTATCCTTTTTATTTCCACTTAAAATGCATGCTTTGTTACACCAATGCTCTGGTACTTTTTCACCCTGAATAGTTTGTGAACTTTCATTTCCGATGTCTAGTCACTATGCAGTATAGGAAGCAAAAGCACAACAGCTCAAACAAAAAGAAGAAGGTGTATTAAGTGGTCATTTATCATCATGTTCATACAGCAACAGTTCCTTGTAAAGGTATTCAGACTTGTTGAGTTTTTCCACATTTTGTCAGGTTGCAGCACAAAACTGTATCTAATTGGGATTTAGAGCATAGACCATTACAAAGTAGTGAAAAAAACAATTATGTTGCATTTGATTTTCCACAGTTTTTACAAATAAAAGTATAATAAGGGCGAAGGGCATATTTGGCCCAAAACATGCCCCAAATAATTTGGGGCATATTTTATTACCAGCTTTCTTGATCTACACACTGATTTTTTTGCTTATGATTCAACAATAGTAATATTGTAGGGAGAAGGTTTGTGAACATAAGTTTTCAGTTCTTCAGATTATCAAGTTGGTTAAAGTCTGGCCATTGACTAGGCCGTTCTAGCACATGAATATTTTTTACACTAAAGCTTTTCTTTGTAGGTTTGACGGAGTCACTGTCCTATTGGAAGGTGAACAATTGAGCAAATCTGAAGTGGTTTTGCAGTCTGATGGTTTTTCTTCTAGTTTTGTCTTTAATTTAGCTCAATTCACCTTCACATCCACCTGCCTGTTGTTGCAGAAGAACATAAAACCACAACATGATGCTGCCACTCCCAGTTTCACAGTGAAGATGGTATTTTCAGGGTGATTTGCTGAGTTAGTTTTCTATCACACACAGTTTTTGTTGATCAAAAAGAGTAAAGTTTAACCTAATCAGAGTAACTTCTTTGACTCTCCACATGAGTTATGACAAACTGTAAAAATGAGTTGACTTTTAGCAGTACTTTCGTCTTGTCCATAAAAGCCAGATTTGCAACGGATTCTCACATCTTCACAAAGGATCTCTGATGTTCTTCCAACACAGACTTCTTGGCTGGATTTCTGATTAATTCTTTCTTTTTCCAGGCTGTAGATGTCTGGAAAAGGAAAGAATGTCTTGATAGGACTGAAGTTGTACTATGCTCTTTTTACTTCCAGATATTGGATTAATCTTTGCTTTGTACAATGTTAAAGCATTGATATATTGGTTAATGACCCAATCCTGCATTAAGGTTTCCCAGAGCCTTATTCCTGAATTATCTGTTGAGTTTCTTGGTATTCTTGCTGTTTGGTCCTGGATGTTTTCTAAAAAAGATCAGGTTGCAGCACTTTTAAGATGCACATTGAAGTTGCATGTGAAACGTTGAAATCCTTTTCTACACTTCACAATTTTGTGTTACTTTGTGTTGGTCTGTCGCATAAAATTCCAATGAAAATGATTTGAGGTTGTAACGTTGGAAAATGACACAAAATTCAAGCTGTATGAATACTTTTAAAGGAATAACATTATTCATCACAACACAAAACTCATTCTCAGGACGTGCACAAAGAACGCAAATGGTAGCTGACGTAAGCAAATTTGTTTTTAGAGTTCAGTTAATCTTATTTATTAAAAAATGCTAGCAATTTATTTTTATGTTTTTTAAGCCATGTTTTTTTGAAGTGATACAAAAAAATGGTGCAAACGTGATTTGTAAATTCTAAGGTGTAATTATATTTTGTGCTCCAAATAAAACAAGTAAAAGGAAAAATGAACTGAAATGAGTTGAAGTGGTTATACATGTTTCTTTATTATGTTACGCTGTGGTGTCCTGAACGTGAAGCTTTTCCTGCAAGCCTCCACATCTCAAGGTTGTGCCTGATCTATTTTTGACTGTGCCCATCACCTGTGTGCTCGTGCAGCTTGTTACACTGTTTTGTATACATAGCTGATGAGCCGCAGCATCTTAATTGTGATGCGAGCGTTAAAGACTGAGTAGAGCATGTCAAGATAAACAACATCCTCCTCCCTCCCTTCTTTCCTCCCCCCATCTCTCTCCTCTCCAATAAGCCTGCTTCTCTCTGAGGACCAAGCCTCTGGGGGCCGGAGTGAGAACCACATGAGTCTCCTTCCAACGCGGCCTCTTCCTCTCTCTGTTAAAGAACAAAAAAATACACTCACACACAGAGGCATGCGGCTCACCGCTGCCTCGCTTTCTTCATTCTTTGTTTGGTGCTGCTTCATCCCGTCTTTCTTCCTCTCGCCTCTTATCCTCTCTTGCAATGGTCCTTCTCTGTTAATGTAATTAGCACTGCTAAAGAAGGGCAGTTAATTACCCACTCTATTTTGATCGGGTAATTAATGTTATGCCAGGAAACAGCAACTGTTTCATTAACATAGCCCTCAAAGCAGTGAGGGGGTAGGGTAAGCACCCACTGGTAGCAAGTCTGCGTGTGCTGTGGCGTTTTTGCAGTGACAATGAGGGGACGAGTGGATTTCAAACACCAGACACTGCCCGCCATTTAACCCTACAATCACTCGCTGGCCTTTTCTTCCTCCTCATCTCCCCTTCTTCCCTTTGATATGTTATTAATTTGACGAGTTAAAGTCAGCGCTGTTGCCAGCACCTCAGTATTCATCTTGCTGAGTGCTCCTTCTGCCCAGCGGTGCAGGAGCCATATGCTCCTCTTCCACATGACGGTTTGGTTGTGAGTGCTGCGGCGCCGTTTACCGTTTTTCCCTGATCACAGTTTGGATAAAGACAGCATGAGATGCCACCTGCCACCGAGTCATTCCACATCACACATCCACATCACCGCCATCCAGCTGTTGGGTAGACGAAAGCCCTGCCGTGTCATCCTTCATTACCAGGACAGCTAAAATATGATGAGTTTCTTGTTTAACTTCACGCGCCGTGTTTCTTGCTATAGAGGAAGCAGAAAACACACCCTTCCTTTTCTCCCCTCTCAAGGGATGTGTTTGTGTTTATATACCCAATTAGCCCTCTGGCCACAGCATGGCCATGCATTAGGCTGACATTAGCCCCGGGTGGGTGTGACGTCTGTGTGCATGTGTGCAAAATACAGTGAGCCCCTTTCTCATTTGAGGCATAATCAGGGGTGTGCGTGCCTTATTAGGCAGCCCGGGGTAGATCTTGACGGGGGTGGCCTACTGTTTTGTCAAATAGATTGGTAGATTGGCTTCCAAACACCCAGCCAGTGTCCTTTGCCTTTGGCCCATCAGTGAAACCAGCATTGTTGCCCATTAGAGCGATGGACCCTGATTCTTTTTTTTTTCTTTCCAAAATGAATTCCCCACCCCTCTCCCTGCCATTCCCTTGGGTGTCACTAGAGTGGGGTGGCAGATGGAGGAGACACAGAGCTGCCCCCAGAGACCGAACCCCCAAACCAAAAACACATACACACACGCGCGCATTCACAAATAGGTGCACACACTAAAACATTTATGTATACAAATGCATGAGCACCACATATGCACAAATACACACACAGTAAAGCAACACAGAGATCCCCAGACAGAAACCTCATCTGTCAGCCTGCTGCTTTTGTCCGGTCCACAGGAGTGTATTCAGTGAACGCAGAGTGACGTCTCTGTACGATGCCTCCATGCCCCGAGTTCCTGGGTTTGTGATTGGGGTCAGACAGAAAAAAGAGCTTCATAACGCTGCTAACTAATGCTCCAATCTAGATCCAACTGCTGGAGGTTATGACTGTTTGAATAAAAATATACAGATTTATTGATATTTATTCGTTTGATTTAGATTGATATGTTTGATATGGACGTCTAAATTTGTCATACTATTTGGTATTTGTTGCAAAAACAGTCACCAGTTTTTAGAAATACATATGTCAGAGAACCACAAATGAGACAAAATATTAATCTTCAATTGCATCTTTAAAAATATTTATATTTATTGATGAAACTAAACTAGAAAAAAAATGTTTCAAAACAGGCCAGCTTTTGTCAGGGTTTCCAGACATTCTCAGTTTGCTTATCATAACAGCAAATCACCATTTTTATTGCAATAATGTTTGCCCTAAGCAGCATGCAATGATTGCTCAGCCAAAATTATAATACATCAAATGCATTATAATTTACTTTGAGAAGTTCTTTGCTATTTTAATAGATTCCTCATCGGAGGTGTGCCCAAGTCCAGTCATTAACAGCTGCTGCCCTGCAACTTTTAGATGCACATCTTCTCAAACACACCTGTCTTAAATGAACGGCTCGTCACCAGGCCTCTTCAGAGCTGAATGACTGCTGGTGAAAAAGCTCAGCTCTTCTATTCGGGTCTTGGAGAAGGCTTTAAAAATGAAAAATATGTAATGAATGAAACATGAAATAACCCATAGAAAAATATAATATCACATCGCAGAATGATTATGCATGCTTAAAACCAAGGAGTGTATTGAAGAGTTGTTGGTGATGCAAATTAGTGCAAAATTGACTAAAGTATTATGTAACCTCAACATTTTTGAGCTTTATATCATGTTGTGTTGTTTTTCCTCTTTCAGAAACAGCCTGTTTTTGAAACCCAGTGTTGCTTTGATTCGTTCAGCCATGTTTGAGCAACATTTGAATCTGCTGTGGCAGCCATACAGGGTTGCCTAAGGCTTGCTCATGGAAAGTGCCGCCCATTTACCCAAAGCTGCACCTTAGAGCTGCAGAGAAGTCCTTCGCTTTACCTTCCCTACTCAGACTAGTGGTAGCATCAATTAGTAAACACCTGGAGGAACTGCACATCTGCTGAGTTTTACATACAAACTACCTCTCAGTTCAGCATTCCTAAGAATGGTTGTAAACAGTATTAAGGAGGAGCGCTGTTGTTGTCATAATGCCGAAAGGGAAAGAGCATCTAAAAGAGGTAAGCCAATTTCAAGACTTAGTCGCTGTTAGCTTAGAAGATGGGACATTTTGTAAAGTTTTTAGGGTTGTTTTATGTAACTTGGTGTTACAAAAGGGAAGAAAAAACACCTTAAAAGAGAAAAGCTCACCCTCCTGGACCATCTGTCTATGACTGGACTTCTCATTGTTGGGAAAACTTGAACTGGTCAAACTCAAGGTTGCTTTAGCTCCATTTGGAACAGTTCTATCCTACTTATTTTTGCCTACAGACCTTTTACTTGAAGAAAGTTGAGCTTAGCTGTTTGGATGGTTAATCTTGTGGGGGAAATGGCTAACTACTCAGCTAACACCTTGTAGCTTGTAGCAGCACTTTGTATTGCCTTGTTGCTGAAAACGTGCTATATAAATGAAATGACCTTTACCTTTAGTGTGTTGCCAGCTGCTAAGCTAACAGCTTACAGTGTGTTGTGGGGTAGTACACGTTAGGAAGGAACATGGGCGGCATTAACTTTGTACCATTGCAACGCCTGAGTTTCCCAGATTAATTTCAATAATGGAACATCTTAGTCTAATGTTTGCACCTGGAAATCCTTTCCTTTACAAATGCTCAGGAGTCTAGACTGGCAGTTTGTTTACAATCTGTAATATCTGTACATTTTCACAAAATTTTGAGTGACTTTACTCTAACTTTTTAAACCCTAACTTCTGTGAAACAATCTGCTAATAATGCTTCATATGGTGCAGTAAAACTACTAGAAGAAGCATATGCACATAGAAATACATTTTGTGTAAAAAGTTACTGAAGTATATGTAACTAGTTACTTGTATAGTAAAGAATGAAGGCCAGAAGAACCACTGACTCTTGAAAAATGTTAAAATCTGTGATTTCACTGTGTTTTAGAGAGTGACCACACTGAATGAACAAGTGATTAATACTCAAATACTGCTTTGGCTGTCATATTTTCCCAACTCAGATCCAACAAAATGTAATTAATAATTTTGCGCTAAATTACAACGTTTTAAACATAATGTGAGATACTTCACCTGCATATCCTTTGAACGCAAGGAGCCTGAAAGAGTTGCAAAAATCTCTTATTACTGTGGCCGGCTCTGACCCGCAAACACACAAACTAAAGCCTTTCGTGGAAGACTGATTCTTTTCTACATTATTACATAAACGTAAGTCCGTTTTTATTAAATAATTGTGGTTTAATTGAGCCTTGTTTGAAATGTAGAAATACAAGTACCTGCTCTAGTAGACCGGTTTGATGCCAGGAAGGTGCTTTATAACAACCTTTTACTCCTCTGGCGACCATACTGACAATTAGCCAGATTAAAGGAGTGGAGATGTAATTTGGGCCAAACGTAAGAATCGGCTGTTTGTGCGCGCGGCTGCGTGAGGTGAGAAGGCTTCGCGCTGGTGATTAATTACAGCCAGGCCGCGTGACAGAGGTTGAGGCTCTCCCAGTGCTGTCTGCAGCCCACATGAAGGCAAATTCAGCCTGGGCTAATTGACCCGGCTTCTGTAAGGCCATCCATCAAGCGTGGCCCAAGCGGACCCGTAAGAAACACATTATTCAGAGGTAAGTTTGTTAACCAACTAACGCTGCACCATTCATTACTGCCATTAGCTCCTACCTTCATGGTTGTCTCTTGAAAGTGCTCGACGCTTCGCTAAAAATGTTCCCAACACCAAATTTGAGTTTTAAAATAGAAGCGTTTCCGGCTTGAAAAATAAAATATTTTCAGCGGGGGAACTTTCAACATTTTGTTACATTACAACAACGTTTTTCAATTATATTTAAGTGATAGACCAACACAAAGCAGTGCGCAATTGTGCATTGGGTTTAAATTGATACTTGGATGCAAGATTTTTTAAAAGCATATAAAAATCACCTCCCATGACTAGATATTTTGGATAGCCACCTCTTCCTGCTATTACAGTTGAAATATTTTGGAGTATGTCTCTACAGGCTATGCACATCTAAAGACAAGCATTTTCCCATTCTTTAAAAATATTTCAAGCTCAGTTTGACTAGATGGAGTGTTCTTGTGAACATTACTTTTCTAGCCTTGTAACGGATATTAAATTGGATTTAGGTTTGCACTTTGACTGGATCAGAGATGCTCGACTCTATAGTTCTCAGTGATGTTCTGCATGTTTTAGAGGTGATACTGCTCCAACACAGCTGTTTCAAAAGGCTGAATAAGCCCCTCAGTGTGTCATCACATTCTGCAGGAGTTTCGCAAGTGCCGTTTCATTAGATCCAAGTGTGTTAAACCAGGGGAGCAACTAAAAAGTAGAGCAAACTGCCTTCAGGACTCACTCTGGACAGTGCAGATCTGACTTTATGTTGAAAGTCAATGTCCTACTCAAAAGGGAATCCTCACCTTTTTCATATTTAACAGTTACCTTCAGGATTACCCTGAATTTAGCTCCATCCATTTGTCTTTCCTTATAAAAAAACAAACCCACAGCACAGTGCTGCCACCACTATGTTTCATCATACAATGTTCAGAATTGTGTGCAGTGTTGGTTCTTGTCTTTACCTGCTCAATATTTCGAGGTATAATTGTCATTACAATTTGAATGTGTGCAAAATACTGTGTGAATTCAGTATATGGTAGAATAATATCTCGGATGTCATATTCAAAATCCAAACAGGAGAGCCACATATTTTGAAAAATATTAGCCTTTTAAAAGCATTCACTTCCCAGTTATGCACTACTTTGCAATAGACTATTAAATACAATCTTAATAGAGTACAGGGAAGGGTGTGGTTGTAACTTGGCAAACTGTGGAAAAGATGAAGGTATGTATATACTTTGAAAAGGCAGTGTGCATATCCTGGTTGTTCTGTATCATGTGTGATAAAACAGATTTTGGGTGTGTGCTTTACTCACACTGCTTTTTCTTCAACTCCCCTTACAAGCTGCAACACATGTGCAGCAGCTTAACTTTTTTATCCACTTCCTGCCCCTCAGACTGATAGCAAATCTTGTGGTTATCAGTTCTGTCAGCAGTCTCCATGCCTAAAGTGTGCATGAAATAGCTCAATAGCGCCACCTACCTGTAAAGAGGGTGTGATATCTGATCTTATTTACTATGTATTTGAACTGTAGATATTCTCTATTGCATGTGGTTTATCCTTATATACTCTTAGTATTATATTAATGTAATGTATTCTAAGATGGTGTGTTAGGAGTGACAACAGTAGCAACAAACCCAAACAACAATTTTCTTTGCCTGTCTGTGTATCAGCCTGCATAAATATGCAGAAGGATATCTAATCAAATAAATCCATTCATTAAGGGAGCTACTGGTATTTCTGCTTTTGCATTAATTACATAGTCATTACCATATCAATTAGAGAAATCAGAGATCATGTAATTAAGGTTTAACCAAAAGCACCTGCTGCCTCAGAGTCGTGATGTGTTTGTGTGTGTTTGCTTCACTCCTAATCTAATTTCTGGCCTTTGACAGCACTCCCCCTCATCAATCCCGAGCTGTCGGAATTCAGCTTCTTTTTTTGTTTTGTTTTTGTTTATAGGTGCGGGTGGTGGCGGCGGGGGTGGGTGACTGTGTTTGGAGGGGGTGTCGCGTGAAATGTTGTCATGGCAATCAAATTGATTGGCAGGGACGCCTGATTAGAAAGGAAGAATAGGAGGCAGGTGGGAGGAGGCGGGGTGTACATCTAAAGGAACAGATTGGGACCAAGTGAGGTCTAGCTGGGTGTCACCAAGCGAGTCGCTGTCTTTCTGAATTTGGTTACACCTTGTAAAAGATAACCAGTAATTACATTAGCGTTTCACTGAAGATATTCATGTTTCCTGATGTTTCTGGGTCAGAATAATACCAACAGATGCTCTCTTATTCATATTTAAAGCACCTGAGCTAAACTGTTTTCAAAATATTTTTTTATATTTGTAACAGTGACATTAATGTGTAAAATTTTCTGTTTGCTGTGGCTTACAGTTATGAAAAGGAAAGTGGAACTGATGTTAAAGTAGACTTATCTTGTTGTGGAAGTGATTATCAGGGGAATACGATGTGGGAATAAAAAGATATGTACAGTATGTAGACTGGTTTTAGTAACATGTCAGAAAGGAGAATTTAAAAGTACATTATTGGTCTCAGGGGGCTTTGAGGATCAATTGGTGAGATGAAAACCAGCCTCTGATCTCTTTCTTCTTTTGATTTCCTCTTTCATTTCCTTTTATTTTCCTAATTTTCCAACTTTGCTTCCCTCATTC
The DNA here is from genome assembly GCF_019740435.1 of Gambusia affinis. Taxonomy (NCBI): domain Eukaryota; kingdom Metazoa; phylum Chordata; class Actinopteri; order Cyprinodontiformes; family Poeciliidae; genus Gambusia; species Gambusia affinis. The sequence continues at coordinate 25,300,924 of NC_057870.1, read as the reverse complement.
TTGATGATGATTAGTTTTAAACAGATTTAGCACAAACACAAAACTTAAAACTGCATAAAATCTTTATGCTGATCCCTTTTAATATCAAGTTATTTTTCAGCATTATTATTATGCAGTATCTTAATCAAAATGCAATTTTATCCGCATACTTTAGATTACTTTAAAATAATTAAAAGTGATTTTATTTTATAGTTTAAAATGAAACCTGGAGGCAGATATATAATGTTAGATTCTGATTTAAGAAACTTGTCAAAGAATCAATAGTGGCACAAATTGTTGAACCATACTATTGCATTTTGTTAATCATGCAGCATTAAGTGCCTGGCTTCTGCTTCTTTTGTATGTTTTATTATTGCATACCTCCTAGGCTTCGCTCTTATACTGCATACAATAATAAGGTTGTTAGATATTGGGCTGAACTTTTACTTAGTCCAGGATTTTCCATTTCCTAATTAATAGCATGGATTTGATGGTTTACTGGTGCTTTTTTCAGGCTTTGTCATGTTGAAGGATTGAGTTCAGCTTCAGATTTATTTCTGATGGTTTCTCATTTTCCTAAAGCACCTTTATACAAAATTTGTGACCTATTCACCTCCAACGGGTGTTAATTTGCTCACTTTTGTACCAACTGTAGCATGGTGTATTCCATGATGACATTTATGGTTTAAGTAGACTTCTTTTAGGATCTTCTTTCTGCTTTCAGGAGGAGGTTGCTCTGGCTTGGGTCGCTGGGAGATGTTTTAAATGTCCTCAACTTGTAGACTGTTTACCATACAGGGCAATGGTTGATTTCAGAATAAGATTTTCATCACTTCCTCGGAGCTAACAACTACAGCCATTGTAATGTTTTAGTTTAACTTCACTTTCACACCACTAGATGGCAGAAGAGCATTATGGCTCCCAGCTTTCTGTTTTGTAGGAAACATACATGTTTTCTTCTTTCCTAATGGAAAGAAGAAACTACTGAAAAATCCACATCCATATTTAAAATTTGTACAGTCTCATCTTTAATCTACAGTAGTTTCTTGATTATTCTCTCTGTATTTCTGTTGAGATGTCTACTAGTAATTTTACAGTCTAATTGTTTGGAGGATTTTCCCTGAGTTATTTAAAGAGAAGATTTTATCCTATGCTGTTTTTGCACCTGAATTGAAGGTGAGGCAGGTGTAATAAAAAGATAGTGACTATCCTGATGAGTGGTTGCCATCATTATGGACATTTAACTCACAAAGGACAATGTTTTCTGTCATCTGATCCCAGTTTGGGGAAGTCGACTCATGAAATAAGACAGAGGCTGACTCATGATGAAAACAAAATCACAAAGTTATCTACTGTGGATAGATATTATTTGGTGGATTAATTTAACCACATTTTTTTCTTGTAGATTGATTATTGAAAGATGCATTATTCGGTCACCAATAAAGTACTTTATTGGTTTATCACCAATATGACATATGAAATACTACAGGCAGGCAGCATGTCTTCTCTTTTTTTTTTTTTTTAAATGAGCAAAACGAGCAGCGACCCTTTAATACAAGTACAGCTCACTAAACTATTGATTTTCTGTCAGCTTAAGCACTGTTTCCATTAGTGAGTTAGTAATGCTGCTGCATCACTAAATCTGAAAGCACATTTTCATTGAATTCTGATCTACATACCTCCTTCAAACGCTCAGCCAAGTCAGATGAGTCCCTTCAGATGAGGTGGCAGGATGCCTGCACTACGGCACAGTGTGGACATGATGCCTGCCCTTGGTTTGTTGCCTGCCATATGGCTTTCCTAATCAGTGCTGTCTCTGCTGGTGCAGCTCCAGTAGGGAGGGACTGAGGCAGTGTGTGTGTGTGTGTGGGTGTGTGTGTGTGCTGGTGTGACAGAGAGTGAAATCGGAATTAGGTAGCACTATCTCTGCCTTACTCTGCTCAGGACAAATGTCAGGGAAGCAAAATTACATCTATCCAGAGTAAACAAAGTAGGTGAAGCCTAAATATTAACAGATTAACAGAGCTGGATGTAGAAAAATGTTGATTGGATGTGGGCCTCTTTCAGAAATATATTTCACCTTTGTTTCTAATTTTTTTTTGTTTTTTGTGTGTAGTTATTTTGTTGGACTCATTTCCTAGTCCCCATTGTGCTCTCCTCTCCCTCGCCCCCTTTGTCACTTCCTCTTTTTTTCCTCTCTCTCCCCCCACACCTGCAACCCTTTGTTATCCTTTGTTCCTGTGATTGTTTTGTTTGTTCTGCTCTGGTTCCCTGCGTCCTCTGTGGTTTTTTGTAAGTTTTTTTGTATTTTGTTTCTCCATTAAATATTTTAACATGATCCATGTTCCCAGCTGTCTGCATTTTGATCCATCCTCAAACTCACTCTTCATTACACTATTGCATATCTGCCTTTTGCTTTAATGGCTCTGGAAGACATGACAGTCCATCACATTTCACATTTTCTTACATTTCAGAGTGTCTATCACCTGGTCAGATTTGGTGGTTGAAACCTCAAGTGAAACTTAAGCCATAACTTCTTGACTAATTATTATTTGACCACAGGGAGGCTCTTAGACAGCTTTGGGATTTATGCATATTATGACGTCACAGAAAATTGATGTACCCTGTCATGAGTTAAAGCCATGAACATCCCCAACTATTTTAGAAAACACGCAGCTTTCCCTATGGGGAAACATAAGTAGCTTAACATGCACTTTTAAAAGACATGACAGTTCTGCATGTCCCCCAAAACCACCTTATTTTCTCAGAGTTAGCTCTGTCCAGCTTGTATATTTTACAATCAGCATATTTGGCAAGATATTAAACTGTGATGTCAGCTTTCATGTTAATTTATTTTAAAATCTTTTGACTGTAAAGTATTAAAAACAGATTCTAAAAGTTAAATCTCTACTATTAGTGAAGAAAACCTGATATTAAGTTCTAAACTATGACAAGCTAATCCCATTCTGGTCATTTATTTATTTATTAATTGTATCTTTGCATCACAATTATTAAATGATAAATGGAGAAGAGTCTGATGAGGACAAAGAGCTGAATTGTTTGTAGGTTTTAATGAATAAGCAATGTTTACCATGGCTGGACTGTTGTTATGAGTTGATATTTCTTTATTTGCAATTGGATATACATTGCTGTCTGAATATTGGGTTTCCTATTTAGATGAGCATGGTCGTATTGCTCTGCGGTCTCTGTTTTGTGCTGCAGTCAAGTGTTAATCTCTGCTTTCTGTGTATACTTCTTCACAATATTGTCAATCACAGGGGGCAAGATGATCCATGGTGTAATAATTTCCATAGATCGCTCTGAGCTCAGACTAACTTGTTGTTTTTGCTTTATAAATGTAATCAGTTCAGTAATTTAGGCTCTCACTGAATCTTTTGGATCTGTGTTTCCATCATCTAGTTTTGATTAAACACACTTGAATTTATAAATTTTAGGCAAAAGTCATAATCAAGGTTTTTCTTAACTTTCTATCACCTTAATAAAGTTACCAATGCAGTACTAATCTTTAACCAACAGAGGGTGCAACTTCGTTCCCTGCACACATTTTAAATTTATTTATTTATTTATTTACTTTTCCTCTGACTATGGGCAATAATCAGTTTCTGATTGTTGATAGAATGTGTAATCCTTTGATTCAGTTTAAATCACAAAATTACATCTGGAGTTCATTCATACTGCAGGTGCACAAATGCATTAGGGGCTTTTATACATCCCCTCAGCTTATTTTGGGCTGATGGTGACTAATGCTGCTGATAAAATACATCTGCTAAAAGCCTAGGTTGATGGTGCAGAGGATGGCACAGGCTTGCAGAATACTGTATTTCACTGTAGGCTGTGGACCTCTGCCAGCAAACACACAGGAGACTCTCCTGTGTTACAAATGTAGAGGAGGATTCAGCAGGAGCAGTAATGTAAAGCAGGAGCACACTTGGCTGGCTTGTTGCATTTTCTGCATCTGCACAGGATGTATTAATGAAACTGATGCAAAGCTAATCATCAATGACCACATTGCTAAGATCACATAAAAAATTTTTATCTGACTAGTGTAGAGGTCTAAAACATCATTCCTATTGTGCTGGAGTTTACATGTCTGAACCTCTGTTTTTGTTTTTTTTTACTATTATTTGCTTATTAATAAGCCAATTTAAAAGCTACAGATAGTTCAAACACAGTGGTCTTCAATATCATGAAAAGTTTTCTAAGGTCTTTCATCAGTTATGGTGTGTGAAAGAGATCCACCGTTCAATGTAAGATTTTCATTTAGATTTGAGCAATTTCGGACAAAAATGGAAAAAACTAGCAGTTTTTTTAGTTCTTACTGCAGAAAGTGTTATAACCTTTTGATTTTCTTCTTATAGAGTAACAGAATAGTTTAACCAGTGAATATTAGCTGTTCAATTTGTCAGGCGTGTATACAGATGTGTAGCCAGCCTGCAGCCAGAACTGTCACTCATTGGTTGCTAATTATCGTTTTAAATCAACTTCACTTTAACGGCTTTGTCTCCTCCATACTGGACTACGGTAAAGCTCTTCTAATTAGGATCTCCAGCATGGTTTGCAGAGACTTAATTCACTTAAAGCTCTGCAGCTAGGGCCAGGATGTGTGTGATAATATTAACATATTGTGTAAATTCCTGATTCCTTTCACGGACTTCCTTTCTCTGCCAGATCTCTCTCCGCACTCACCATGCATGGAGACGCACACCTACCAATAAGAGCTCATTCTTCTGCTCCACTCAATCAAAATGCTTCTCCATGTACAGAAAAAAAGCTAAGCACCATAGGAGATGTTTTTCTGTACTCCTGCTCTTTACTAAATTGACTGTGACATGTGATAATCAAATGATGGAACATTTTGAATCTGTGTCTTTTAAAGGTTTTGTGTTACTGGCCCCTACCAATTTGTATGCCACTCTCCTAAATACTGCAAAATACATTATATACAGACAGATATTAGAAAATATTTATTAAATCCTTGAAAAGTCATGCAAAGGACAGAGGCACCTGACCAACTTATTCCAAGTCATCTTATTTAGAAATGAACTCACATGAAATGAACTTGGACCAGCTCTACACCCTCAGCAGGGTCCTGGAGGGTGCGTGGGAGTTCGCCCAATCAGTCTACATGTGTTTTGTGGACTTGGAGAAGGCGTTCGACTGTGTCCCTCGGGGAGCCCTCTGGGGGGTTCGCCGGCAGTATGGGGTACCGGGCCCTTTGATACGGGCTGTCAGATCTCTGTACGACCGCTTTACCGACAGTAAGTCGGGCTCGTTTCCGGTGAGGGTTGGACTCCGCCAGGGCTGCCCTTTGTCACCGATTCTGTTCATTTCTTTCATGTACAGAATTTCTAGGTGCAGCCAAGGTGTTGAGGGGATCCGTTTTGGTGGCCTTAGGATCGCATCTCTGCTTTTTGCGGATGATGCGGTATTATTGGCTTACTCAGGACGTGATCTGCAGCTCTCCCTGGAACGGTTCGCAGCCGAGTGTGAAGCGGCTGGGATGACAATCAGTGCCTCCAAATCCGAGGCCATGGTCTTGAGCCGGAGAAGAGTAGAGTGCCTTCTCCGGGTCAGGGGGGAGCCCCAAGTGGAGGAGTTCAAGTATCTCAGGATTTTGTTCACTAATGAGGGAAGAAGGGAGCGGGAGATCGACAGGCGGATTGGCACGGTGTCTACCGTGAAGCGGGCGCTGTACCGGTATGTCATGGTGAAGAGAGAGCTGAGCCAAAAAAGCGAAGCTCTACGTTCCCACCCTCATCTATGGTCATGAGCTTTGGGTCTTGACCGAAAGAACCAGATTGCGTATACAAGCTGCCGAAATGGGTTTTCTCCGTAGGGTGTCTGGGCTCTCCCTTCTGAAGCTGCTACCCCCGCAACCCGACCCCAGATAAGCGGAAGAAAATGGATGAATGGATGGATTATTGAAAAGTTAATTTCAATAACTTTGTTTTCTAAGTGAAACACATTGTATAGATTAACTGTACACAGACTGATGTTTTAAAGCTTTTATTTTTTTATATAATTTTCTGACATAATAATGAACAAAACTTTTAGAGTTAGAATATTCTATCAAACCAATAAAAACAATGTCTGTATATCTTAGTTTAATCTTAGTTTAACTTTCCCTGTGTTGCTTTGGGCCTCCCTGACATACTCATCATTTTTCTTGATGATCATGTCTTTGAAAGACTATAATTTCACATCAGATGTCCTTTTTAGTTATACTTTTTGTACAGAAATAATGTTTTGACAGTCACTGGCAGCATTTTTTGACTTCATGTGTAGCTTTTTCCTCACACTTGTCTCCTCCATACCACCTCTTCGTCAGTTAAACTTTTTGAGTTTTCACTGAATGTGGCAGATTATCCACAGTGAGCTTCCATGTTTTGAATGGGCTGTCTGTCTTGTCTCTTTTCACTGAAGTAGGTTTCTGTGATTGTTTGTGTGTGGCTCTGTCAGGTCCCAAACACTGTTTTCTGGAGGAGCAGTAGAGCGGTTAATGTGCAGGCGGGTGTTGGCTATCACACTGAAAGGAGCTCAGGCTGTAGCTGTGGATTTCTTTGTTCCCTTCAGCTCTCTACAACCTGTCTTTTCTAGTGCCAGGCAGGACCACCCGACGGGCTGTTCGTAGATGAAATATGACATTTCTGCTAAGGATTTACAAATTTACCTTTAGTGCTTATATTTGACAAGCATTATAGTTCGCAAGCATTAAGTTTCACATAACTTAATTACTTTTGTTGACTGTTAGCTTGAATCTGAAGCTTCCTGAATCTTTTGAAGGGTAGAATATTATGTAAAATACTTTTGAGCTTTATTTATGTTCCCTCATTAAGAACATGAATCTTCCATGGCAGTCATTCAGGTCTTTTGCTCATAGGAAGTGCAGCATTTTTATCCTGCAGTCCACCAGACAAGCATCCCCGCTCCACTCAACTCCTTCAGACTAGTGACAGCAGCAATAGCAAACACCTTGTGGAGCTGCAAGTCTGGGTTCATCATATAAGCTACCTCCCAGTTCAATTGTAAATGGTATCAACGAAGAGCATTGTTGTGATGACGCCCTGAATGTGGAGTATCAGAAAAAGCTTCTTAAAGAGACAGAGGACCAATTTCAAGACATCAAATTACAAAGGCAGATTTTTTCTAAGTTATTTTTGATATATTGCTCATGCAGCACTTTTATAAGAATAGAAACCAACATAGTTACTTGATTGTGGTATGAAATATTACTATCTGCCTGGAAAATATGTCATACCCTCCTTCAAGGTTGTTGAGTAAAAGAAAGCTGTGTTTATGTGAGAACAGATCACAAACATACTTCTCTCTCTTCAGGATACTTAATCCACCTTGCCTGCTGGTGGTGGTCAGAAGGCCTGATGCGCCGGTACATGATAGCCTGCCTGTGTGAAAATCCACCGTTGAACGCAGTGCATTTTCTCAGCTAGAGCAAAGCTTAATAAAACTGATAAAATGGTATTAACTGTGCACCAGGTTCCTGCTGGTGATTCATTCTGACATATTCCCCAGGGGTTCAACGTTGTGATGGATCTGTTGCCACGGAGCTGTCGGCACCATCAGTTTGTTTGTTTGTTTGTGTTATAGCCGGGCCACATGAGCAAGTGATTTGTGTGGTAGCACTGCAGATAGAAAGCAATATCACCACTCTTATTTATTAGCATGCTGCAGTGTAGAGAAGCACATCTGATCAGCAGTGATGGTAGCACTGATGGGGAAAAACTTAGCCAGCAAGTGTTTAAAGAAAAAAATGTTTCGTGGAACATTATGAACTTTTTTCTTTGCAAAGCTGATTATGAACAATCAGCTTTGCAAAGATTTCTTCATATTTGTGTTCAGCTGAAATGTCAGGTAGACTACTCTTCTTTTAAAATGTGGTTCAGATAATTATTTAAATAAATATTAGAAGTCACTGCAAGACCAAAGGGAGAAAAAATCAGCTGGAAAAACCAGAGTAAAGACCAATTTTCCTTTTTTTTATTTTATTAATGGGCACTCAGTAATTGAAAGAAAAGTAAGCCAGGTATAAAAATGTGAAAGAGTCTAAGCGGAATCACATCAGCAGCTTTATGACTCTAAGTATGTGTCAGCATGTGAAGGCATGTGTGCAGACCCTAGCTGTGTTAGTGCTGCTAAAGTGTCTTTGTAAACTATATGTGTGATGTATAGTGAGCTAGGCGAGAGAGATGTTAAAGGATTGTTTTTGCCTGTGCCAGCAGTTTCAGAGAGAGGAGGATGGAGGGAGAAAATGGGGAAGAAAAGGGTGGGGAGGAAGGCAAAGAGAGGAGGAGAGGCAGAGCAATACCAGTAAACAGGTGCCAACTCCTTTAGCGCTCTTTTTACTGTGCACTTGTTTTAGTGGGGACTTCATTATTAGAAATAGTAAATGTATATGTTTTTAGCAATGACTCTTCTTCAAAAAACACCGTTTTTGTTTAGCTAAGAAAATATGATTTAGGGAAATAAATGAAGCACCACTATTAATCAGTATTACTGCTTTCCAACAGATGTGAAATCCCCAGTAATTGCTCCCTGCCTCACTCTGAAAGAAACATGCACACTGCACCAACAGCCTTGCACGGACACCGATCCTGTCTGCTGCAGCGCCTGAACATTAGCGAGTGAGGTAGAGAGGTGGGGGGGAGCACAGCAATATAGTGAGGAGTAGACAAGTAGCAGACCCCCCACCCAAATCCTCATACATGCCTTAGAATGTCTTCTTTATTTCCTAAATTATCCTGGTGTGCTTGCGTGCATGCGCGTGTGCGTGACTGGCGGGGGCGATGACGGGATCCCTGCACTGCCCAGCGAGCGATCCTACACAGATGGACACACAGCAGGTCTATGAGATACTGGGAAATTAAATACAGGAAAAGGAAACAAAATCAATGCAGCATGAGAAGGGAGAGCTGACTTTGATTTAAAGCTGCTCCTGCTATTTGCCAACTGTCAGTTCATCCTTTTGCAATCTTTGTTGATGGGGAGGGTGGCAGGAGGATCGAAGCCATTTTACAGCATGTGGGGAAGAGATGCAGGGAAGGAAAGTAGCTATAAAAGAAGACAAACCCGTTTGTGTACTGTTATATACACATTCTCTATCTTTGGATTAGTGAAGGAGGGAGACCTGAGAGGGAAAAAAAACTGAGCACAGAAAGTGAGATAGGGAAGAGTGTGCAAAGGAGAGAGAGAGGGAGAGGAAGAGAGCTGCGCTGCAGTAGCATCCCACAGCAGACGGCTGAGGACCGCCGCTGTGTGTGTGTGACTGCACTGCTGAAGAGGAGGAGGAGGAGGCAGAGGGTGAGCACGCTCACAGACTCTGCAGGGTCACAGAGGAACAACAGTCAGCAGCAGCGCTAGTGTTGGCCCGCATCAGGTAGGAGACCCGTCCCCTCTGCAAGAGCGTTGTAACAAGATCTGGACACGCCAACGCCGCAGATACCCGCACCAGCAGCAGCAGCAGCAGCAGCAGCAACACCACCAACATGGCACAAGCAGCCAAACATCTCCGCAAGAACAAGGATTTAGAAGCCCAGTTGGAGAAGGAAGAGAAAGAGAAGGAGGAGGAGAGGCTGAGAAAGAGGAGTCGCTCCCGAGATAAAAAGCGCAAGGTACTGGGACCCTTCACAGGTGGGGGGCAGGCAGGGGTGGGGTGACTGGAGGGAGGGGTGGCTGGAAGGGTTGAGACAACCCTCCTGCTTTCTCTGTCATGCTATGTCAGGGGGTGCCAGGGCACACATGGGAACCCTGTCCAGAGTGTGTTTCCACTGTGTGTACACTGAAATACATGTATGTCCTGTGCATACAGACACGAGGAAATGGTAGCACACACTGCATGCTGTCCTACTCCTGACTGCTTTATCGACTGTCCTGTCTCAGCTGTCTCAGTACGTTTTCTACCGTCTTCTCTTTCTTTGTCTTCACAATGCAGTATGAATTATTCCTCCACCAGGACAGTAAGGTTGCTTGACTCTGCAACAGACCCTCTCTCTCCCAGTTTTTTTCTCCTCAGTGAGGAATTGTAATGACTGCAGAGCAATAACCTGCAGGCTTCTGTCTGAGTGAGAAGTACCGGGCAGAGCAGAACAACTGGCAAGGTTTGTTATAGCAATAAATCCCCCCGCCCCCCACACACACATCATCAGGTCTGCTTCATTCCTCTGGACTCTCGCTGCTTTTCACTGAAACTCATTAATGAAAATGAGTCATCCGCAGATTGTATATTGGTGGTGAAACCGGTCATCGGTAAACGAGTCCAGCCATCCTATGAATGCGCTGTGTGCCAGGCTTGCTGTAAACCAATCTGACGCTGATGGGGGAGAGACAACGTTATGAACAGAAACACAGCACAGCTTCTTCTGTCCCACAGGGGAGGCTGGGCTCAAAGGCAACTTTAAAGACTTTTCAGATATATTTGAGCAAAATCTCTGAGTTAACAAAAAGGCAAAGAGAAAAATTATTAGGCAGTTGCACATAGATAGATTTCTGTTTCAGATTTATCTTGTTTTTGTTTTTGCTGGAAATTAATCAGCACAGTGACACACATGCCATCACTCTTGACTTTTGAGAGCTGTTTAAGCTCCCATGGTCTTTTTTCTTCACCTCCTGTTCTTTAAAAGCCATACCTTTATCAACCTTTTATTTCTGAAAGTGAATGTAGAGATGACTGTGTGAGAAAGTGCAGTCTGAGCCTACGTGGAAGATGAGGTTCAAGAAGGGAAAGCCTGCTGCTCTTACAGTATGAATGAGGATGTGATGGGAGTGCTGTAGAGGGTGCAAAGGCAGTTCAACTTAGACTTAAAGGGTCTGCTATTTGATTTGAACATCTCTTATCTCTTACACAACCATGCAGCTTCAATCTGGGAAAAGCTCCCCCTCCTTCAGCTCTTCTTCATAGCGTCTCCTTCTCTCCTTCCTTTTTTTAACACTGGCTTGTAGCCATTCCTGGTTTTTAGAGCAGATCTTAATACTGGAGGGATTCTTTCTGTCACTCATTGTTTCCTTCCTGATGCCTTCAGCTCTTTCTCCAGGCAGTAATTCACACTTTGCCTGACTGTCGAAAGGCTAAAGTCTACATTCACACCTGTTTTCTTAGGAAGGTTGGTCTATAGCAGTGATCCCCTCTTTATGAATGTCCCTGTCAACAGATTTCCAGTGGTGGCGAGAATAAAACTGTACTTGTGACAGACACTTTTAAACATTTTAAACTTTTAAATGTCTTGTGTTTTATCTCTGTGGAATATGATGTAATTGCAGGTAAACACCAGAACTTTATCCTTGTTTTCATATTAAAAGATATCAGCAAAAATGTTGGTTCTAAGTGAAGAAAAACTCTTTACTAGCCAGTCTCTATTTGGCTGAATAACTCCAGAGACCTTATATCTACCCGTCTCTGACCTCAGTGTGAGGAAAGTTTGCTCCTCACTTTCAGCTCGAAGATGTTTGAGGGGTTTCCTCAACAGGAAGGCAGGTTGAAATCATCCCACTGAAACTGAATTATATCAAGATCCATGCTTTAATTCTGCTGCTCTGTGACTTTCCATGGTCTTAGTTCTTATTTTTTTGGGCATCTTTTGGATCATCGACATCTTCATGGTCGAGTTCGGCTTGAAGTCTTTTTTTTGTGTTTCTCAAGCACTCTCTCTCACCTGTCTCAAATGTATGGTGGGTTTTATGATGCTGAGCTGGTCTGCTCCTGCTTCAGCAAAGCATGCCAAATAATAACACTTTCGCCTCCATGCTTCATTGTTGGCATAATATTTTTTCCTTGAATGATGTGATTGGTTTACATCAAACATACATTTGGTTTTGGTGTCCACATAATTCAAGTTTCTGCACAAATCTCTGGCAAATTGTCTGTTTTTCAGTGAACAAACACCTTGTACACCTCTAACTGAAAGGAAATGTCAGGGTTTTTGGAGTCTGCTTTTAGCATCTTTCACTCTGCTCTCTGCTTGGCTATTCTAGGTTTGCTTGAATAGCCAAACCTCGGCTTGAATTTATTCCACCTGAAATCTATTTTTTGGTAACGGGACAACCAATTTCTAATTCTTCTAATATCTCCGTTATTCCCTTACTGAACTCAGAACCTGTTACAGTCTTTCTTTTCGAAACCCCAGATTGCTCCGTCAGTCTCTCCACGTCTTTACTTTACCACTCAGGAGCATAACAATTTAAACATCTGATGTTTAAACAAGGTAAGCCTCCAAAATGCAGAAGGACTTGCCTGTGTGTAATTTTTTTGACCTTTCGGTTGTGGCAAATTTCCTTTAGGTTAAGTCAGGGGCAATGATTGTCTATAATTATGCTAAAGCGGCATTTAAAGTCAAAGACGTAATTTATTTTCGATCAATTTCTTTTAATTTTTGAAGATGCAATTTTTCACTCCTCTCTGCATGAGGTAAAAATGCGTTGGTGTTTCTGATGACTGTGTGGAGCTTGTGAGCACATAAATCTTTGTCTACAGATGAATGAAAACAACAATTCCTCATCAATGGGTGAAAGTAGCGTTTTAATTGGCTCCACGGTATCGTGGCATTGTACAGCGCAGGTCAAATGCTGAGTGGTGGATAATATTGTCCTCAAATTACTTTTATTGATGAGTTTGCTCCTCTTGCAAAATGAGCATTGTCAGGATGCGAACAACGCCCATATTGTCCTGGTCAGCACCCATTTTCACCTCTTTTATGTGCTTTTGTGTCCAGCAGCTTTGATGTGTCAGGGATTACCTTGTGACAGCAGCCATGAAGTTGTGCTTTGCTGCAATCTTTGTCTCAAGTCAGTATGATGGACAAAAATGGCAAAAAACTTAGTACCTGCAGGTTTTAGTACATTTTTTTCTAGAGTGTAAAAAACAGCTTAGAGACTCTTACATGATCATAGGACATGTTGAGTTCGAAATATTTTCTACATCTGTTACATTGTGAGTTCAGCTTATATATATTTTGACTTACATTTTGATAGTTTACATATTCACCTTCTGTCTGTTTTTACCAGAAAACTAGTGATCTGGTTTAATTTCTTTTATGACAAAGTTCACTGTGCAGTTTGTCAAATTGCTGAAAATTATATTTTATAAAACCATTTTCCCTTTTCTGTTCAGTTTTTAATATTTTATTATATTCTTATTAGGCTTAGACAATAATAAGTCACATTTTTCTTTATTGACATGCCATAGCTGTAGCTGTAGGGAGACGATATATACAAGCTTTCACATGTAGAAGGAAGGAAAAGTATGAACCTTGTGATTTTTAGACCATAAATGTCTTGAGAAAGCAGTTGGAATCTGTCCTTACAATCTATCTTTTTGATAAATGTTTGCAGTTACATAAAGCCTGATTAATTTTATTATGTTAACTATTAACAGCAAACGTTTGTATTTATTAAAAATAGGCGGAAAATTAACCAAAAATCTATAAATGTGTAACAGTTTGTAAAAGATAAATGGATCCATATTTAATTGCCTAAATATTGTTGACACATGGTTCAAACAATTTAAACGTCTAGAGAATGTATTTTATTAACTTATTACACTGAACTATGTATTGTAAAAATAATGAGAGTGAATGAAATGCTGCAATAGAAAGACCAGTCGTTCTGTTTACACTGGATTCTTTGGCTGCTCAAGTGCAAAGAAGCATTGTGGCCTATCAGTAGTGCTTACTCTGAAACTCATCAATACAATAAGTCTGCTCAGGATGCACTGCACTGCTTTGTTGGCATATTTGTCTGGGAGTATGTTGGCTGTAAATGCACAACAGCCCATCAGGCACCTTAGCAGTAAAATGAGCTGCACTGGTGCAGAATGCCACGGCTCAAAAGGCTATTGGTGAACACTGTAAAGTTAGACAGCACTGTCTCATAGCTCTGTCCTCAAACTGTCTTCATGTAAACCAGACGAGGCTGGAGCAGATCAGCATTCCAACAATGTCTCCGTCTGCCCTCCAAAATGTATCTCCTACCCTCCACGCCTCAACAGCAAGCGTAGCTGTCGATCAACTTAATGTCTTGCTGTCTATAACAGATTGGTGCTGAGGTGTTTTTGCCGTGCATTTATGTGACTTTGTGTTTCCAAGTTTGTTGGAGTGGATTAGAAACATAGTGTCTTAACAGCATCAAAGCCAGCAGCTTCACAGTGTCTGCAGATCAGTCCTGCTTATCTGTACCACAGTTACGGTCATCAGAGTGAATAATTTATCTAAATGTCCTTTATGACCTCATGTGTAATCATAACCCTGAAGTAAGCGTGGTGTGCTACAAGATTCCTTTGGTACAATAACCTTGAGTTAAAAGTATACTACTATGATATTTACACAAAAATGTAATAACCTAATGTTAGCTGGTTAAATACGTTATCTGTGACTAGCTTAGTAGATATGCTAGTCATAGCTTGTCTGCTTTATGTTTGAAGCAGCCTTAATAGGACTGAGTTAAACTCCTTTAGTTTCCCCACTGTGATTTATTTGCAAGTAGCTGAACTTTTTTTTAATGTCTTGTAATGAAAATGTTGGCTGCTGCTTTCAACCAGATGCAGCCATGGATGGTTTGTAAACTTTATACTATTAACCTACAGCTTTTATTTATAGAGCTATTTGGCTGTGGAGAGCTAATGAATGTCTGCATCAGTTTCTGTTTTAAATAATCAATCTGTCACTTTACTTTAAAGTAAATATGTCCAAAGAATTAGAAAGAGTTTGTAAATAACAGCTTGGGATTTTGTTTCAAGATACCCAAGAATGTGGATCAACTTTTAAAAAAATATATAACATAATTTCTATTGTATGACTTTGAAAATCAGCATACATTGTGCTTTACTGGAAAATCTTGGTTGCAAACAACTTGATTACCTAAGAACCTAAATTAATTCTTGCAGATTTAATCAGGAAAACTCTTTGCAGCACTCAGCATCCTATTAAAACAAAATTTTGCCACAATTTCCTCAGGTATTTTTTTAGTTTTCAGGAGTTTATTGGTAATTTAAAATTTTTTAGACTGTCTTTGCTTTGAGTTTACCATGTCAACACAATTTAGACTTACCTAGACTTGCATTGTAAATGTTACAATTCTTTCCCTTTTGCAATTATTGAAGAATCATCTTAATGTTTTGATACCTGTTAACTGTTTCTATGTCAAATAAGATTTGATATTTCATCTTAAGTTTTCTTCAGTTTTCTAAATTTAATTTCAAAAACTAAAAAAAAATGCTGAACATTTTTATTTGTGTTTTCCTTCCCAAAAAAGGATATGGCATAAAACGTACACATGGCTTATAGTTAATCAAAAACATTAGAAAAGCTTTGATATTCTTCTTTAAAGTTAGACAGATCAGACTATTGTCAAAACTGGCTGGAGATTAAGATTAAATTGTTAATTGGCAAAGAAAGTGGGAAAGAAGCTGACTTACTATTTAATTTCTTTACATTCATATGCTTCTCAAAATGTGAAGCTATTCTTTTAAACCCCTGAGTAAATATTGACTTGGTGCTCTGAATGAGAAATTAGAGAGACTTTCAGTTTTTCAGAAGTAGCTGTGGTACTGTGCTTAATCGTGCCTGTATAAAGTAATTGGTAAGCAGCATCAGGCTGATCCACGGCTTCCTTTTGTTCCCAGAACTCCTTGTACTGACTCCTCTCGCTGTTGGATGCATCGCTTTAAGGTTATGGTTTAGTTAAGCTTTTCATCACATTGGTTGATTATCTGCTTTCTAATGCAGCAAATTTGCTGTCACTGTTTTGGTGACTGTGGGAGCCACTCGATAACAAAGAACGTCTCGTTTGGTTGACACAATTGTGGCCTAATAAAATGGACCATAAGTAGAAGAAGATGCAATAATCAGATGTGCAGTAACATTTTTTGGAAAGCCTCTTGATAAAAATTTATTTAGTGAAAAAAGATCAACTTGGCTCAGTGTAGAAAAGTAACTTTAGCCCTTAAACCTGATATTAAGTGCTTGATAACACTTGATAACACCACCCAACTGGTAGGTGGTGTTATGCATCACTGGGGAAATTTTAACACACTCTTCTTTGTAGAATTAGTATAAATCAACTTTATTTGGTGTTTCTTAATTTGCTTTAGATTAAAAACAGATTAATATACAATCAGAATCAGATTTAAGTCTTGAGTTTGACTAGAGCGCTGCACTTGATCTTAAGGTCATGAACTGATAGTTGGGCATTTTTCATCAGGATTTTCTGTTGTTCCATCAACAGCAGCAAGTTGTCTATGTCCTGAAGCGTAACTGTTTAATTAAATTATTAGTAAAATAAAGATGTTTTGGGGAAATGCGAGACCTGCCTCTGTTTACATTTTAGTAACACTAATACTAGCCTTGGCTCTCACATTTAGCTACTTTTATCAACTATCTTGTTGTTGAATCATAATCTGTGACATCTGATCCTGAATGAGTTATCATTGAGTATTTTTTGTAAATCTCCATTGTATATTAGTTTGATTTGAAATATTTATCTTGGCAATGGGGTAAATACTATTTTCACAGCACTTTATTATAAAGTCTTATGAACTCCTAATTATCTGATGATGTTTTTGACTAGATTTTTAACTTTTGCTCCAAACTTGGCTGTTTCCATCTGATTTCTCTAACTAAAACATGCTGATTGTTGAAGTTTTTTGTGCCATTTGTTTCTGTGAGGAAACATACGCATTAAAAAGCTAGGGGGATTAACAACTTCAGATATTTTTAAAGCAGGCCATCTTGCACAAATAGCACAGGAAATCCTCTTTTTCTACATATTTATTTAAGACTAAAGCTTAGTTTGTGAACCACTAGTTATCAGATCTCTAATTATGCTGGTGATTTCTTACAGCTTTTGGATTTATTTTTGCAATATAACCTTGTTTTTTGATAGAGAATCTGTTTTTATTGTGGTAGCATGTAAATTAAACTGAGCGACAGACAGGTAAGAAAGTTGTGTAATAAATTATATGAAACCAGCAATAACTGATTAGCTCTGCTGATCAAATCAGCAGAAACAAACACTTTATTCTTTGCCATCTAAACACAGCTGTGTACAAATGTGTTGGCACCAGTGGTAAAGATATGCATAAAGCCTTCAAATATATTGTTTTATTGAAGCGGTGTAAATTCACTCTCAAAACAAATCCAACCATAAAGCTGAGTTAACTTATTAAATATGGAGGTGGAGGGACTGTTTAACACAATTACCAGTGGAGCACTTTTCAGCAGCCCTTCTGTCACATTTGTACATTGTCATTTTGCCAGAAGAACAGCTTCTGCTCTAATATTTCACAAGGTTGGATCATAAAGACAGTGGGACCAGACGTATGGGGACTGAGGATGACCTCAGGTCTGATTAATCATTTCCTTTGTGATATGGAAATATATTTTTGACATTTAGACTTCTGAAAGACCGATTGACCTCAGATTTCCAGTTTTCTGAGTACATCAGAATTTTATTTAAAATCAGATTTTAAAGAATTATTATGCTGTGCACTATTTCAACTTTAACAAGACCTTTAGAAGCAAAACAGGTACAAAAAATCAGACTAAATTCATCTGACCGAAGAACAGATCATACTAAACTCCTTGGAGTTGAACAGACTCCACGTTTCCATCCATTAATGGTACATCAGAACAATTTTTTATGGTATTACTCACAACCAGTAGATTTTGTAGATGGCCCCTCATAGTTGAGATGTTTGATGCAGTTCTCTTATAATGAGCATTGGATAATTTTTTAACTTTCCTGCTGAATGTCTGGTGGCAATATAAACGTGGGTTATTATTTCTGCTTCGTGTTGCGAAAGTTTCATCCTTTTGCTTGACACAGATAGTTTTTGGGTCCAGAAACAGTTCTGTTAGATGGAATCTGAATTCAGGTTAGAATTATTATTATTTTTTTTAAATTGCGTTGTAGTTGTAGTTAAAAGAATAAATCAAGTCTTCATGCATGTTGGGTGTAGTGTGTTTACATTTCAACTTATCACCAGTTTTACCAACCTGCAGTCTATATACCCCTCTTCTCTTTGCACAGCCTTCACTCATTTCTCTGAGTCTAATAAATCCCATATCATGTATGCCTTCAGGGGACAGTGGTCCTGTACAGCCCCCATGACAGATGATTTTGCAGGTCTAGCTGAAGCTCTCACTCGTGTTGAAGGAACCTGCAACATAGTTTTACTGAGTCTGGCTCTTGGAGCCACAGTGAAAAGCTGCAACCTGCTCTGCTTTAATTAAAGTGTGTATAAAAAGCACATGTGGGGCCAGTTAGAGGTCCACATCCTGGTCCTCCATCCTCAGTACTTCTGTTTGGGCAAACACAAACTCCTTTTATGAGGTAGCAGAGAATAATAAATCAAATGTCTTTTTAAATCAAAAGTTTTATATCAAATGTCTTAGAAAATCCAATAATCAGAAAATGTCCCTACACCCACAGGTGGTAGCCTTATGTTTTAAAACAGAAACAAGAAATAACATCAATTAAAGCTGCAAGCAGCCTTGAATGGCCCTCGCAGCTCAGCTTCGCTACGGCCTATTGGCGAACGCGGGGATCCCAGCACAGCCGCCCACTCGCCACTGCAGATGCTCTCGTCCACTTCCCGCACCAGTGTCCAATGTGACCTTTCTGTCTGATGAGAGGTTGCATCAGACTCTATTTCTCTGAGAACTCAGTTTCTCAATCAATCTCTTTGTCACTGGTGGAGTAATACTGACCCCTACTGGCGAAATACGGATGTAGTTATTCATCGTCTTCCTGTCGACTTGTCACTGTGTTTTTTCTGTCTGATGCAAGTTATTTCTCTGAAAACTCCAGTTCTCCGTAGATCTCTTTGTCTTTGGTGGAGTAATACTGACCCCTACTGGTAAAATACTGACGTAGTTATTTATTGTCTTTGTGTCGACTTGCATCAGATAGTTTTCTCTATTTGATGCAAGTTATTTCTCTGAAAACGCCGTTTCTCCGTCGGTCTCTTTGTCTTTGGTGGAGTAATACTGACCCCTACTGGCGAGTTGCTGAAATTGTCGCTAAACAATGACTGCTAATGAATATCAAATGCTGTAGTTTTTAATAAAAATTAATGAATCAAATGAGTAGGTCAGAGCTGATGTGAGCTTTTAATCCCCATTCTGATGATTAATATAGTGTTAAAGATGTACTTCATTGGCACTTTTAGATTGATATATATATATATATATCTTACCACATATAAATCTGATAACTTGAATATTGTTGTACAACATGGAGAAAACTTGAGAAATGATTGAAGATCTCTTTGAGCTTCTTTGTTAATAACATCCTGTATTTTAAGATGCTTTACTCTGGCCCTGTTCCAGGTCAGGTTTTTTGTTATGGTGCACTTGTGGCCTGCAGTGCCCAGAAACTCCAGATCATCTTCTTCAGAGCTTCGATGGCGAGCCCCAGCTCAGAGGACCTAGTGAGCTAGGAGATGGTGACCTGACTGGCCACTAGCCGTGAGACAAAACTGAATATTTGACAGACACATTGAAAAGACTAAACAAACATCAAAAGAACATTTGACATAACGTCAAGACTGGATTATTTCTTTACTTTTATTTTTTTCTAAAGCGCACTATTTTTGTTTATTTGTAAATGTGGATCCAGAATTATTCATTATATTAAATTATACTCTTTCTTATAGATATTGTGTGCTCTCCTCTGTTGTTAAATTTAAAGTCTTCTGATCTAGCCCAAATTTCTTTATACTTGTGTAGTGTTGGTAGTAGTCATTGAAGTAAATTAACATAACTAGTATCTACTATTGTCAGGTGTATTTGAATTAACCTTTCTTGTGGGTTACACTTGCACTATGACATTATTTGTAATTTCTGAGCGTCTTGGTGAGCTCTACAAGTGTACCAAATTTCATGTCTCTACGATGAAGTAAGGGAATAGCAGAAGGTCTTTTGCTAGGTGGCGTCATTGAGCCGATTCTTTTGCGATTTTTGCAACGACCTTAAAATACAAAATTTTTAAACAAGCTTGACGCATCTGCCAAGTTTTGGTGAGTTTTTGAATATGATAAAGCCCCCAAAAGCCCCTTCTTTTGGGTGGAAGAATAATAATAAACAGTATAAAAAGAGTAGGCCTTTGCTTTGCTGCTCGGGCCTAAATATTCACAAGGCAGCCTCTCTCTGCAGAGGTGAGGCTTCCCCAAAACTGTGAATCCTCAAGATATTTTTAAATGCACGCTCACAGCTCCCCACCACAGATTTCACCTTACTGCAGCAATTCACTCTCCAAGTCCGAAGCCACATTCATCTTCACCTGCTTGTTATGTCTTCATAAGGCCCTAATGAATGGAAAAAAAAAATGATGCATCATTTTGATAATGCTGAAAAGCCTGGGGATCTCTGTTTATTGTTGTGCTTCCTGGCTGGTGATTCTCATTAAAGCTGAATTCACAAAACGTGCATCACTGCAGCACTCAAAGAACAAACAGAGGTTTTCGTTCAGGAATTAAGATTTGCAGCATCTGTGTGTGCTTGCTCTCACACAACTACAACTGATGTGTCATTATTGAAAGGGGCTTCCTTAGACTTTCCCTCCCTCCCTCCCTTTTCTCCATCTTCTCCCCTCATCTCTCCCCTCCCTCCATCTGTCTCTCCTTGGCCGATTGTGCTAATCTCTTTTTCCAATTGTTATTCTGGTAGTGCAGCTGTTACATAACTGCCTGAAACAAGAATTGAGAGAACGGGGTTATTGAAATGGATCATCACCACATCTATACAAAAAGAGGAAAAGAAGGAGAAAGAATGAGGTGATATGTTCTGAGAGGAGGAATTTGATACGTCCTCTCCGGACAGCTTGTTGGGGAAAAGTTTGGTGTTTGGTGTCTGTTATCCATCCCGAGCTCTTTCCCTTTATGCTCCTTGTGGCTGATGAGGGTGGAAAGGACAGGAGGTGAGGCAGCGGGCTTAGTGCAGTTTGATGTCCAGGTACTCTGAGCCCTGCATTGAAATCCTCAGACTCTTGGGTTAATAGAACAGAGCTAGAACATCTGCAATGGGCTGTCTACCATTTACGGTATTGATCTGCTCTGCTTTGCCTGGTAGAAAACGACTTCATCCGTCTTGTGCTCTGCTTTAAACCATATATATAGGTGCTATAACTTGATGCATCTATGGTCTATGGTTTCCTTTTACTGGTTCAGAACAACTACCAAGTGGACTGCGATCTTACACTCGGGTCCTCAAGAGCATAAATGCCACTGATCTCTCTAACGGCACCACAGCGAATGTCTCATTATATTTAGAGGGATTGTGATGGAACGTAATTTCTGGGCTCTATGTTTAGCTCCAAGCCCAAGCTGTTACACATTTGTGTATTCAAGGAAAGCCTGCCAACATAGGACCATTTGGTGTGTGTGTGTGGGAAGCACCTTATGTGTTAGTGATAGTGTGCAGGTGTTTGGTGTGAAGGAATCCTTCTCAAAGGAAGAGATACAGAGAAGTAAAGGAAAAGCAAAACAGTGAAATGTTACAGTTTGAAAAAGTAGTGGCAACACAACTACAAGCTTTAATGTGATTTGTTGAAATTTTATTTGAAAGGCCAAGATAAAGTAGTGCTTACTGCAATTGTGAAGCATGGTTTTCGACACGCATCTTGCTGGAAGGTGGAGCTTCTCTCTAGAGTGAAATCTTTGGGTTTTTAGAAGTATTCAGTGTTATCTTAATCCATCTCCAGAGTGATTTGATTTCTTTAGCACAGTGTCTTCATGAAACAAGTTTCGTTTAGGTTTCATCTAAACAGAGCAGCTTCTTGTGTGTGACGTGCAACAAGCTGCAAACAGGACCAGTCATGGCTTTCTTTTTGCCATTCTTACAAAGTAGCCAAATTATGCTGCTTTAAACTCTAAACTTTCCCCCTGACCTGTCTGCTGTGATCGTGGGCCTTCATGATCCTGTTTCCTCCCAATAATTTCTAACAACCTCTAAAAAATTACAAAACAGCTGGACACATACCAGGATTCAAATTTGCACACGTGTGCTCTGTTGACTCGATGTCTGAAAGCAGCTTTTGGCAGCTTTTATTACACATATTTCATTCAAAATAAATAAAACACCATAAAACATTTTCTGTACACTTCAGTTATGCACTACTTTGAGTTAGTCTATCACATAAGATCCTGATGAAAATAAGTATGTTAATTTTGTGCAGTCCACACAAAACCTAAACAAAGTCCAGTTTTTAATGTTTTTTTAGGGCTTTTTTAAGGTTCGCTGGACCGCTCAGAGGTTGGAGGCTTGTTACTCTCCTGAATGCAGACACAAATCTGACACTTTAAAGGCAATGAGCAGTAAGTTACAAAAGCTGTTTGGTTGTGTGTGACATATTACCTTATGACAAATCCTAACAGAGTGCAGATTTCTTGAGTCATCTAATCCTTATGTCACAGTGCTGTGGAATTACAGACCAGTTATTAAAAGCTTAATAATTTGTAAACCCCCTCGTCTCAGAAATGTCACCATCTTTTCCCATGACATAAAGCTGGTATCACTTGTTAAAAATGTTTCACATCATCTGCTGAAAATATTACAGTGCATCAAAAGGTTATTTTAGAGAGACAGATTTTCTAATTCCTTAACCAGAAACTAATATACTTTGATTAAATAAAATAAAGGTCAAAAACAAACCACAAAGTCTTATGTTGCATTGCATGAACCTATGAAGTTATCAGCAGTGTGTAACATTCAACTTCTCTTGACTGCAAGGTTTTGTTAATGTGAGTTAGAAAGGTGACATAGTAAAGACTTTCTGTGTTTGTAGGGGGAAGGATATAGTGGGAATTTATTCAGAAAGGCTGAGTGAAAGCATGTAGTCTTTGGGATTGCCCCAGAAGGTTTTTAACGGTCTTGACGAGACTGCTACCCACCATTCCTCTGTGAATACCATGTCATTTTATTTCAAAATGATAGCTCTTTATTTTCTCTACTTTTCTTTACTATAGTGCACTTTAGGTAACTTAAATTTCATTTAGTATAGCAACTGGCAATTGACTGTGGCTTCTTACCAGCTTCATTCTTTACTGTCCCCTGCAGGTTTTTCTGCTATCTAAAGTGACAGGGACAGCACTGACCTGCCTATGTTTAATGCCATTCAGTCTTTTTGGTTCCTGGTGAACTCGTTTGTTCATTGGAGAGAGACACGTGGCTTGTCTTGTGGGAAAGGATTTACAAGCTAGCTGGGAGGATAGCAGTGTCGCCCAACGTCTAATTGGCTGACCTCAGAGATTTTCCCTGAGCAGATGCTGCACCTCCAGTGCTCATCTTCTTCCCTTGTTCTCTTTCTCCCCCCTGCTGGAGTTCATTTCTTCAACCCTCCCATAATCAATTCTCCTGCTTCCACACAGACAACCCTTTCCCTTCTCTCTGCTGCACTCTCTTGCGGCACATTGCAACACTGCAAGATCATGGTCTGTTAAGACTTCCCTCTCTCTCTCTTTCTCTGAGTTTGAGTTGGACACCATAAACTCCCATTTAAAGAGATTAAATGAGCAACAATGAGAGG
Organism: Gambusia affinis; assembly: GCF_019740435.1. Classification (NCBI taxonomy): domain Eukaryota; kingdom Metazoa; phylum Chordata; class Actinopteri; order Cyprinodontiformes; family Poeciliidae; genus Gambusia; species Gambusia affinis. Next base: position 25,277,398 of record NC_057870.1, on the reverse strand, counting down.
AAGAAAGATGTGTGAAGCCTCCGTCACTTTTACTGCTTCAGCAAGCTACAGTTTTAATGGGCAGGGAAGTGGGAGATGTGGATAAACCAGCTTCTACCACATCCATTTGTGCAACGTTTGAGCCGGTTAGCAGGCAATTGTTGTTGTATTACTCCTGTAGTGTCTCTCTCTGCATATTAAATATGTTTAGATCCATGGTAAGGGTTTTTTAACTCTTGATGTTAAAGGAAATTCTGCTTATAGGCAGAAACTTCACAAGGTCAACCACACCTTGTTCTCGATCTCATGTAAGCACACATGAATACAGACGTGGCACACACACAGACTGTAAGCCAGCTCTTAGTCAGCACTGTGCTCTGTTGAGAGGGTTGGATGTCGCCACCTAGTGTTTATGCAGAAGAGTTTCTTCTGACAAAGAAACTGAAATCCCCTTCATTTGCTTCTCCTCTTTAAGTTACATAATCCAGATATGCTGGAGTTTAACGCTACATTCTTTTTAAACTTTGTATATATTTGTTTTGAACTTGTACTTGCATAAGTTTGTATTTATCTCACTATTATTATTTCTTTTAAGCATTCAGTATTACAAGTTTTGTCAAATTAAAGAGTTACAATCTAGTGGCAGTTATGGTTTTAACATAGCAAAATGTGAAAAATTGTGAGTGGTATGAAGACTGTTGCAAGATGAGTTTAGAAGGAAGGTTTTAGTTGATAGAGCAATGCAAAGTAGCATTTTGAAGTCTAACTAAATAATACATAGTTTTCAAAATTTTGACTTAGTAGTACTTCAAAATTAAAGAAAAAAGTAGAGCTTCGTTGGCTTAGACTGAAGCAGATTCATGTGTTAGAATGACCCAGTCAAAGTCCAGGTATAAATTAAATCCAGAATCTATGAAAAGATTTGGAATTTTAAGCTTGAAGTTGAACATTTGTTTCTACAAAGAATTTAATCTGGGGGGTTTATTAAATACCATTGCACATTTTTCAGATTTTCCGCTAAAAAAATCTAATATTTTGAAACTATGTATCACTTTAAGCTTCAGGATTATTGCCTACTTTTTGTTAATCTATCAATGAAAAATCTATATAATACACTGATGTTTGTGCTTGAAACTTTACAGTGGATTCAGACAAATTTCTTACTTTCTCACTTTCAAAACAGACAAAGGCCTTTACATGTCATCTACACACTGACATTAAGATGCTCACTCAGACATCCATAAACAATTTTCTGCACAACCACAAGCTGTCTCTCCCTTGCAGAAGATTGATCAGATGACCACAGAAGAGCACTGTGTCATCTTTTATTGTTATCTTTACCAACACAGTTTGGTCAGATGAACACCAAAAGACTGATGAATCTGGAAAGGCTTTTTTCTGTGAATAATTCATTGCTATTGATGGGGCTGAAGTCAAATACTGTTGACATGGCTACATTCATCGTGTTGCCTGTCTTTTTTTTTTGTTGGTGTTTCTTCTTTGCTTTTGTATACAAGCACTTCTTGCACTATTTTGTTTTCTCCTCGCCACTGTGGCCACTTTTCTTTTCATCCTTTCTTTCATTGACTCCATGCAGAGTAAGTGAAGGTGAATATATTGTGGAGCTTGAGGCGATGTAGGACAGTTACTGTGGTGATAATGGAGGAAATGTTTGTCAGAGCATAGAGTGCTGTGACTTTGTCCTTAGCACCCCAGGGCACCGAAGTGTAACTGCATACTGGGTGGCTTCTGCATGTGATGCAAATGTGTGTTTGTAAATAAGAGAGTGTATAGATGTGCTTAATGTAGATTCCTCTTTATGTGGCCATTTTACTGCGTCTGGGTTGTCCTGTGTGGCTTGAGTATCTTCTGGATGCAAAAATTCCTGAAGAAAATTTTTAATGTGTAAAGGAGATAAAGCAGGGACTGCTGCATATTCAAACGCTGAATATGTTAATTTTCAACCTAATCGTACTATTTATTTACAATACTTTGAGGGAACTGTCTCAAAGTAAAAATCGTGTTAAGCTCGCACCTTTCACTCTTTTGTCTTTATTGAATATGACAAGAGGATGTGTGCAGATTTAAGCTGCTCCATAGAAAAAACAACTGTATGCAAATTGTAGTGAGAAGTGATATGTTTAATTATTTGTCAATATGTGAAACTGCATGGATAACTCGTTGTTAGTTTGAAGAATAAGCAAAATTAAAGAGCTTTAATATAGTCACAATTGCAAACCCACAAAAATGTCATGTCATTTTCTAAACCAATAGAAATTTTCTTTGACTGCGAAAGGCATATAGAAATTGTTCAATGTTCTGTTCCTGCACACTGCCGGTCTGCTGGCCTAAAGTCAGTTGCATTCTTTTTTTTTTTTTTCAAAGAAAATCAATATTGGCTGTTTTTAACATTTCGGATCTGGGCTAAAGTTTACAGCTACCAGTTACTTGCATGAGACTATTTTATTGTGCAGATAACTTGACTAAGTAATCAGCTGGATCATTTTATGCTCACGTTTCTCTTTAAAGAACAGAACAGAAGAAGGCTGCAGTATTTTGTGGAATAACTGCAACTAAACTACAACTAAAACTCCTACTGAATTGAATGAACTCTTGTATTAAATGTTTGCTGAGGTCTGTCAGAGTCAGAATGGAAATAAAAAATGTTATAGCTTAATATTTATTTTACCTACTGTTTTTAAAGTGAGACTCTTTTACCAGATTATTCTTTGTAAGTATGTTATGAAAATCCCCAAAACTTGCAATACTTTGGTCCTATCAGTATTTTCCTGAAGCTGGTGTCTGTCCTTGGCCAGGAAACTGGAGATAATTGTAGTCTTTCCTTTTCCCATCATCAATTTTCTTGCCCCACATCTGCTGTCATCACTCCATTCTAGTTGCTTTTTTGCACTTTCTGCTGACTGTGTGAAACCTAATATACATTATGCTTGTGTTTTTTACGCTGTGGACATTTTTATGATGTGCCGTGCTTACCTTTTGTCAGTTTTAGGTCTGTAAGGCTTTTTCATACTTGGAGTTTTTCAATTGGTTCTAAGCTGAATAAAAATGAGATGCGTAATGTGTTTTTGGTCAAAGCATCACTAAGAGAAGTTAGTCTAATAATTAGTGAATGTTTGCTCTAATTGGGTTTCCATGTTGTTTAAACACATTGCCTTCATTTGGACATGCAGCATTAATGCTCTGTAGTTTCATGTGGTGCCAAATTGAATTCTGCTTGGTTCTGCATTCCCACTTTGTTTATTTTTACCTTTAACTGCTGTTTCTTTGTTATACACTGGTAGCATTCTTGAACTTCAGCCCTGTTTGTTGTGTAATGTGCTCAGAATATGTCGATACCATGCAGAGGTGTATGCGTGAGTGTTAAAATCTGGATGTTGTGTGGAAAGAGTACTCAACAGTTTTAACCCAACATAACTGCGTGGTTAGACACGTTTAGTGTTTGTTTTGTACGATGTTTTGATCAAGGTGGTTTAAGTACCAGAATGTTCAGAAACAACCCAGGAACCACCATTAACAGCCAATAATAAACTGGAAGACTGCCGAAGAAAGAAGTTCCTGCTCTAAAACTGACTGAAGACTCGTCTTAAATTTATAATTGGCCACATGGACAAGCCAAAATGCTGTTGGAAAACATCTTTACTGTCTGAGGAGACAAAGATGAAAATAACTGGTCATAAAAATATAAACTCTTGTTGACACTTTCAGACCAAGAAGTACCTTACTGTCAGGCATGGTAGCATCATGGTAGCATCAACTGGTGCATCAAGTAGAGGATGAATTAATGTAGACTGAAGACTAGATTCTCCTCAAACCAGCAACTAGATTTTCTGTTTTTATTAAATGGTGGAAATCTCACCCAACCAGGACAACATAAAAAAAAAAAATCATTGGAACTGGTTTTGGAATAGATGTTATAGACCCAGGACACGCTGGAGGGACTATGTCTCTCAGCTGGCCTGGGAACGCCTTGGGATTCCTCCGGAGGAGCTGGAAGAAGTGGCTGGGGAGAGGGAAGTCTGGGCCTCCCTTCTGAAGCAGCTTCCCCCGCGACCCGACCACGGATAAGTGGAAGAAGATGGATGGATGGATATTATAGGCGTACGTTAAGCTTCAAATTGTGTTGATAAATTATCAACTATTCTTAAAACCAAATCCCTACCTTGTTTCTGACAAAAATGGTCAAATATCCAGCCAGAGTCATGCAAGTCTTTGTGATGGGAACTAAAAGTGTGTGGTTTTTACTAGTACAAACTTAGCAAAACTATTCCTGGTTTTTATGCCTTGTATATATTTGAGTCATTACTTATAATTTAGATTCACAATTGATTAGGCCTTGTGCATAATTTCTTAATATATTTAGAGTTGTTCATTTGGATAATCACACCTCCCTGAGACATTTAAACATTTGCTCCATTGAGTGCATTTACAGCATATTGTACTGAATGACCATAGCAAAGAATATATATTAACACTGACCATGTTTGTTCCTACTTAATACACAAATCCACATGCAAGTCAAATGTCTGTCTCCTGCAATATCATGACAAAAAGGGTAGAAAATGACAGATTAGATAACCCTGAAAAGATGAAAGAATACTGTAAATTATATCTGATATATAGTCTTCCAGTTATGAGGACATCAGCAATGGATGAGGGATGCATGGATTATAGCTCCCCCTGCTGGTCAGATCAGATTTGAAGTATCTTTGATTTCTTAAAGTCTTGTCTACGATCTGAGCAGTTTGACAGCTTGGAGTTGGCGCAGTCAGCAGGATACTCTGGCTGGTTGGCTCTGAAATTTTCTAAAAGACACAAAGATAGAAGATGGGAGGTGTCGTAGACCGAGCACTGTGTGTCTTCATGAAGAATCAATCGCATCGCTGTGTCTGAGTCCTCCGGAGGACTCCATGTTCATCCGATACACACAGCCACACATTGTCCCAGATATCAGCAGAAAGTGCAGTACACACACACACATCCCCACACACACAGCCTTTATTAACAACTGCCTCTGCCTCCTATCCAGTGCAGCAAATCAGAACTGGTCTGCAATACTGTTACGCAGCACCATCAATTATTCAGTAAGGATTCAGCACTTCAGTCATGAAGCTTGATCGACAGCAAAATGAAGAGAAAGAAGGTTGAAAATGATCACATTTATTTAAAGAACTCTTGTACCTTAAACAGTTTTTATTCAGACAATGTATGAGTCACATGTTCTGATTTAATTATTTTGCATCTTATCACTGTTGAATCATGACAATCTCTCTGCACCTGCAACACAAATGTAACACACAGCTCTGCATACATTCCTTTAATGCTCCCCTTAAAATAACAACATCAGCACTATGTTCTGTATGGCATTTATTAGGTAAGAATTTACTTCCAGGTAAGCAGATATGTGAGTGTGCTTAAGGACTTGTGATGTATCTTTCTCCAAAAACCTGAGGGGAATTCTTATCTGAATTTCCCCCTGGTGGGACAATTAAGGATATTTCTATTCCTGTCTGGATGGGGGAGCTTCTCCTGAAGCTGCACAGAGGACTGATGTCACATTTGCACTGCTTGTGAACGATGGTGTGGGAATTTCCATGGAGAAAAACGTATTTGGATATATTTTTCGACCATTGGGAGAAAGTGGGGGGTACTGCTGCATGGAGCTGCAGCAGTGAAATGCAAACTGTTGTCGAATGCGTGTCTGCTCGGGTGAGGCATTTATATTTACTGTCAGTGAAGTAGAGTTTTGGTGCAGAGCTTAAAACCTTGACTCTTGGTGTGTGTGCTTTGTGTCAGAAAAGAAATGCAGATTAGAGGAGGCAGCTCTGGCACTGTGTGGTCCACAGCACTGCAGGGTCATGAATGATTTAATGGCAGCAGAGGTGAGCTTCATCCTCCAGCTCTCTCCAGATGCTCACTGACGTCGATGACGTGATGAAGAGGTGATTCAGATTCATGGCCAAACCAACTGTTGTATGAACGATTGACTGTTTTGCCAATATTTTATGTGCATTGCTGCTGCATTTTGCAGCGGTTTATCAGTTATCTTTTCTCATTCCTAAACAGTACTTACATATGCATCATAAAGTCATAAAAAATTGATTGAAAAGATACTTTTCTAAAGTGGAACTCCTTTTTTAAAGCAGTTCATTACACACAGTGTTTCAATTTTATTTTGGAATTCACTTTCTAGGAAAATGTAAGTAATACAACCAATGAAGAAGGATATTTATTTCAGAAGGTTTAACCTTCTGTAAAGTTTGTCCATGTACTTTTCAGTATAAGCGCTCATTATTTATTTGCATGACTTATTTCTTCAGTGTGGTTTGGCTCGGAGGCGATCATCCTGTGACTGCTGAGCTGTAATGGAAGCCCAGGCTGCTTTGATAAGGGCCTCATCTTCATTGTTGGCTCTGTTGTATCTCATCGGTATAATACTCAGTGTGAGGTTTAAGTCAGGATAATTTGTTGGCCTATTAAGCACAGTGATAACATAGTAATTGAAGCAGATATTTGTTCTTTTGGTTGTGTGTTAAAGCCCAGATGAATGAATGAAACCAGCTTCTCCATTAAATTTGTCAGCAGAGGGAAACATGAAGCTCTCAAATATTTCCTGGTAAAAATCTGTGTTGAGATCCTCCATACTTTCATCTGTAAGGAAAACTTTGAAAAATAACAGCTGCAGGGTAGAACTAAAAGTGTGTTTTTTATTTATTCAGTCATACCAGCTTAACACAATTTCTACAATACATTTTAAGCTACCATTACAGCTTTGTGTTTTCCTTATTTCCCTATATAATTTCAGATGTATTTAAATATTGTTTTTAATCATATACAAGAAGTCTAGCACAAACTGTGTGGCATGTTGAAATTTTAATTTATAGACTCTTTGCAACATAGTAATAATTTGAGCATTCATAGTTTATGGTTTTAAGAAAACCAATACCACCGAGTCAATATGGAAGTGACTGAACATAAAAAGAACATTTTCACACTTGAACTTCAGCACCATGGACAGCGATGTAATGTTTTAGTACTTTTACTGCAGGGTAAAAGTACTAAAACTTTTAGTACTTTTACTAAAAGTACTAAAAGTACTTTTAGTACTTTTAGTACTAAAAGTACTAAACGAAATTATTTTTCGTTTACCATCAGCAAGACTTTATAAAAACTGTTGTTCTTGGTGTGTCCATCGTACTTGTGCAGACATTATGCATTATTTCAACCTAACATATAGTTCAACCTAACATACTACAATAAGTCAGAAAGCAAGATAATCTGATTTTGCTAGCTGTAAGACGTTCACCAGTTATACACCAGACCCTCGCTTTTACTGGAAAGACTTTACCATGGAGAGTTTTTGTTTTGAGCTTCAGTTTACTGTTTTTGATTTAACTAATCCTTATGGAATTTGTGTGCAGCGAAAAACATGCAAATGGTAAATGATCTGCAAAATTCAAGAAAAACAAATAGACATTTTACAGATCTCTAGAAGTGGTGCCAATAAATCTGGAGGGCACTGTTTTTTTTTTTTTTGTTTTTTTTAGCAGCCATGAGTATATTGTCTTTTTTATTATTGTTACAGTTGTCAAGTGTTTTAGATATTTTTGTTCATTAAATCACTACCATGTCACTAGCTGAAAATTTATATATTTATATTTATTTTTTACTTCTTGTTACAAGTTAAGTTAAAGAACAGTATGCTTTGTTTTGTTTCTTCTTACTTGCACAAAGAACAAGGGTGTGTTTTTTAAGCAGTGTTTAAAAAGTTGAAAGATTAATTTTTAAAAACATCCTGATTTAATGTTTGCTTACATAAGGGACAATGAACAGTTTATATAATAGTTTGAACCTATAAACTATAAAAATAAAGACCCAGCAATTTCAAATGTTATTAGCATTTATAGTACTTAACAATTAAAAACTTGGCAAAGCAGATGCAAATAAAACATTTCTTCAGAACAAAAACAAAAGTGCTCAACACTTTTGATGCTGAGCACCACAAATGTTGCACAGTCAAGGTTAAAAAGAAATACTGACAATAGCTGTGTTGCAGCAGTAGAACAGTGTGGAGTAAATGTCTTATGGAAGGACACATCTGAAAGAGATGAATTGGAAAGGAAAAAGCTTAAGTAGGTATTGGACATTAAAAGGCAACACAAAGACAAAGTGAGGATGGGAATCAGAGTATAGTTGAGTGAAACAGATTGCAGAGTGTAAGGTGGTAGGCATGTTGTTTGGTACTTCCTCAGCTGCACATTACTCTTTCATGCTCCATTTATTAAAAATGGCAGCCAATATGCCATCTAAGAGCAGAACTATTTTAAGGTTTTGCTTCTGGTTATTCAGTTTGTTTTTGCTGAGACATTTTTTTGTAGCTGCTGAGGCAGTTGTATTGAGAGAATAGCAACACTTCATTCAGCAACACTTAGGCAGGGTTTGTGGTTCTATTTTTTTTCTGAAAATAAGCAGTAAAATTTAATGACCAACAGCTAAGTTTTTAGTCTGCTGGAAAATGTTGGTGAAATGTCCTGACTAGGACAGTTCACAAAAATCATGCTATCTTTTTATTCTAAATATGGCCGCATTCAATCTATGTTTATATTTAACTTTTTTCATCACTGAAGAAAGTTAATGAAAAAGGTTAAATTTATTAACTCACGGCTGTTAATAAATTCATGACTAAATACAAATATTTGAAAATGAGAATCTGCTAAATTTATAAAAACATTAAATTGTTAATTATAGCAGCTGTACAGTGGTGCAGTTGGTAGCACTGTTGCCTTGCAGCAAGAAGGTCCTGGGTTCGATTCCTGGCCAGGTGTCTTTCTGCATGAATTTTGCATGTTCTCCCAGTGCATGGTGGGTTCTCTCCGGGTTCTCCGGCTTCCTCCCACAGTCCAAAAACATGACTGTCAGGTTAATTGGTTTCTCTAAATTCTCCCTAGGTGTGAGTGTGTGTGTGTTGTTTGTCCTATCTGTCTCTGTGTTGGCCTGCAACAGACCCCGGCTCGCGCCCTGAACGTTAGCTGGAGATAGGCACCAGCACCCCTGCCTACTCCACTGGGGAGAAGGGTGTTAGAAAGTGGATGGATGTCAATTATAGCCAGTCCTACCTTTGTCAGATTTAGGGTTTTTCTACAGGAAGAGATTTTCTCTTCTAATATCCTCATCAAACCTCAAATCTACTCAGAATGACTCTTGCTGCCATAGCTGGCGGCCATGGATTGCTAAAAGATGAAAGTGCATTACCTTGCTGAATTGCTATTCAGTGGAATGGTCACATAAAAATGGACGGATGTAAAAACAGAACCTTTATAATTATGTTAGTTACATTCATAGTTAGCAATGCTACGGTGTTGGGCATGTTGCGTAAAGAAAAGTCAGGAAAATCTGGGTTAATCATAATGGATATTGTAATGATTTTAGTCATTATTGTAAGTAAATATTTTCCCAGTATTGTGCAGCCCAGCCTGTACTGGAAATTTTTCTGTACCATTACGCAGTTAAGAGTTCACATTTCTGGGAATTGACATGCCTTGACTACATGTTGATTATTAAACAAAAACAAAATTATTTTTCGTTTACCATCAGCAAGACTTTTTAAAAACTACCTTGAACTGGTTTTTTTTAGATTGCTTTTCCCATCTTACTTTTCTCACAGATGTTTGTTGTGTGCAGATCACACCTTAATAATGATAATTTATTCAAATATGTAAGTAGTTTCCCACACATTGGGCCTCCGAAGACAAACATGTTCTTTTACTGTGTTGAACAGTGTATCACCTTTTCACCTGCACTTTCTTTCTTCATCTTAACCCCTCTCATGGGCTACAGCTTCCATTACGTTTGTCTCATCGTGTCAAAACCTCACAGCTCTTTCCTCTCTTCTCTCTTTTCATTGATTCTCTCCACCTCTCTACTTTTTAAGATGTTCACATTTTTTTCTCTCCTCTGCTTTTCTTTTCTGTTTAGCTATTGAGGTGACCCCATGTGTGCCCCCTTCGTATGTACTCAGCTTTGACAACCCCCAGGAACCACTTTTGGTGCATCAAACAGAAACTCAAGTGCTCTCTTCCTGTTTGAGAGCTTTACAAGGGGTTAGGCACTCTTTGGTGGTCGGTATGCGTTTTTATTTGGAGCAAGAATACAAACTTTTTGAGGACAGAAGAGTGCTTTTCTCAGACTCCAGGTGTGAAATATCCCCTGTTTTGTTTGAATATTGAGTAGAGAAAGTTAATTAAGCTGTAGGGCAACAGTAGAAGTTGAGAGCTTTCAGATTTAAGGCCAGGGACAACTATTTTTAATCCAATCTTAGCATCAGCATTTTCATGTCTTCCTAAACTTTATTGGGATTGGTTCAAGCTCATCTTGTGATTAAGAGCACAACCTACTTTACAACATTTCTTTTATAAATTAAACTCTAGACCTAGACATTATGCTTTGCAGTAGATGATTGTTTTTTTTATGCATATATTTTGTCAATGCGTAGCCAATGCTGACATTAGAAAGACCTTAAATCACCAGTAAGGCATCAAAAGCATTTTTTTTTTATCACAAACTTAATCGTAATTATCTTGATATTATCTGTCAATACCAAAAATTTGCATTGTCTCAGCTTTTTCTGCTTTTGTTTAATTTTAGTTGGAAGATTTTAACTGTTTGTCGTTTTGACTGAAAGAGACTCCACAGGATTTGTGCCTATCATTTTTATTTCACATGTGACTTTGAAATTGTTTAATGGTTAAAACAGCGGATGTTTTAACCATTAAATATCTGTTATTCACTTTCTAAGACTTTCAACTGATTTTTATTTCTAGGTTGGAGTGAAACTGCTGTTAAATAATCAGATTTCAAATGCAAGAAAAGGGAGTTACAAAGTGTAGCTGCTGTGACAGTCATTGGTTATAGTCGTATTGCTAAAAATTGCAGATTTTCATTTTTGCCTTTCTCCCAAACTCATGGCTGAATAAGACATCAATTAGCATTGCTGCAGCAACAGTGACCCACTCAGCTTCAGTGGATATAATTTACATAAACAACATTGTTTTAAATGACACAGTAGGATTTTATGTGCATATAAATCTCTTATTAGTCCTGACATATTCCTAACCAATAAACATGTTACAGTAGGCTACATGTTAATGTATAAAATGATGCATTTTTAACATTGATACATTTTTTTTTATTATAGAATTAACTAATTAAAAACACAAATCAAACTGAGTTTATTTAAAATTTGGAACAGAAAATTAGCGCAGACTAATTTTACAGAGAAAAATTCTAAATGATGCAACGGCGTCTTGCAGCTCCGTCTTGATATGCCGCTGTTTGTCAACAGGAATTTTTAGCTTCTTAAACATCAGAGAACAGTTAGTAACTGGATTTTAAGATGGAACAAATACTAAGTAAAAATGATAAACACAGAGCTAATACAAGGTGCAGTTCAATGTTGTAGGATAAGATCTTGAGCAAAATGATAAAACTAATTAATCGCACAATCATTTCCACTGTTTAATTCCTCCGTGTGGTTACGAGGGTGCAATTTTACTAAAATTGCTACTTATGTTTTTTTTTATCCATTTTTTTTCTTGTTGTGCTTTCAGTCAAATAATTTTTTTGCCTTTTCTCCTCAGCTCAGTAGAGGTTTACTTCTGGGATGTTATCTCTTGTCCTCGTTTTTTTTTTTCCATTTAGTGTTTGCCACCTGTGAGTGCATCCCATTAAAAATGTGTAAGAGAGAGAAAGACAGAGAGAGAGAGCAAGGAGATGAGGATGAAAAGAAGGGAAGGAGCTTAGGGATGCACAGTGGAAATATTGAGAAGAGGAGAGAGAGCTAAGCTGCAGAGAGGGCATAGTGACGTCACTGAACAAACCTCACACTGATGATAAGGGCAACAAAAGGCGTAGAGATGACAGTCGGGGTGCCTTTGGGGCGTTATTTTTAGATGCATTCAGCTCGGAGTGTATTCATAGGAATTTTTTACAGTGTTTGCAAGTCATTTTTAAAAGTATCTGAAGGGCTGTATAAATAAAAAGGTGAAAGTAAAGGTGCATTCAAGGGGGTGTGTGAAAATGTGGGCGTATGCATCCTACCTCCTGGCTTAGTGAGCACGTGTGTGCAGGTTTAAGCCACGTGTCGTCACTGCTGAGCACATTTAGAAAAGAGCTGCAGAGAAGAGTTCAGTGTGCCGTTCTAATGTTCAAACGGGAATGAAATTAGTTTTTAATGGCTGCAGTGTTCAGCAGAGATATTTATGCAGAAGAACTGAAAAAAAGTAAAGCAAATGCTGTAAAGAAATTCAGTCGGTTTAACAGAAAGAATAAAGACAACATTAAGTATACATAATTTAGAATGAGATTAAAATTACATCTCCTTCTGACTGTAAGGACTGGATTTTACATATATGCAGCTTTATGTAAAATCATGTCATCATTTCCTTGCATATTCACATTACGCTTCTGCAGTGTTTGTAGTTACTATAGCAGAAACTCTCAAAACTGTTGGAACATTTAGCTGCTTTGGATGAGGTACATTAAGAAGACTTAATATTGGAACATATTGTGGAAATGTGTTATTTGTGTCCATGAAAGGATCTTAATTTACCTGTTGTCTAATATAACCAGTACAGTAACCAGTCCTTCATGACTTCAGGCCTCTTAAAGTGGTGAGAAGAGTTTAGTTTTGACAGAATCTGAAACAGGGATTCAACCTTATTTTAGAGCAGTTTTCATATGTGTGCATGTGTGTCTTTGTGCAGATGGCCTTGTTCCTGTGGGTGAGTAAACAGTAATAGGTAAAAGAAACAAAGAGGCTTAGTGCACTTTACGTGCAGCGGTGATCGAGGAGGCATCCATCTTTGTGTCCCAAGAGGGGAGCAGTAGAAGGTGATAGAACAACTGTGATGGATGGTTACCAGACGCTCCTGCTCCGCTCTGCCCAGTGCTGAGCAAAGACCTACAGACAGTTTCAGCTCATGCACATGCGACCTCTTACAATACAACCCAGGAACTGTTATTTTGCAATTTAAAGCAAATTGTAGTTACCTGCATATATCTTTTTTTGTGTTGTTGTTATAATCACTTTTAACTATCTGACCAAACCAGTAAGTCTTCCTGGCTTCAGTTTGAGGATTTAATTGATACCAAGTTTTCAGTAAGTGTAGCTTCTTCAATTCAGCTTTCTGTTATACCAGCTCTGAAAGAAAAGATTGGTCTGTTTTGCAGTTAAATGGTTCACTGTTTTCAGAATGAGTCTTTACTTTAAGGCTTTTGTAGGTGTTGATTAGATTGAATGTTTCAGAAATACACAATGCATTGCATACCAGAGGCCAAAAAGAAACATACTTGTGCTAAATTTTGGGTAGTAATTACCTTCAAGCCTGTTATGTGGTGATGTGAATTGAACTGGGAGCTCAGCTGCAAACACTGTTGCCTTGCAGCAAATAGGATATTGAATTTATTTTCATTCGATATGGTTTAATGTTTTCTGCTGATAATTAAGTTTTCCCTTAGAACCTTCTGTACTGGGATTAGAAGTATTCTCAAAATTAAAATTGCTAAAGTTGACGAGTGGGGAAAAAAATGACCCCAGTCCTCCAAACTAGGGGCTTCAAGTTTTGGACAAGTCAAAGATAAAATAAAATAAATAAATAAAAACTCATTTAGATTGAGTAGAATTATGGCACAAATTAAGTTTATTGATGAAAGAATGTGAGAAAAGGAATATAAAATCCAATTATCTCAATCTGAGACTTAAGAATAGTCTTGCTTTTATAAACAATAAATTAAATCTACCTTTCGTGTCGTTCCATTCTATGGTAAATATTTCTGTAACAGGTGAAGAACTGATTTTTGTTCTAGATGTAAAAGTCAGCTAAACTTGATCTAATAAAACTAAAACTAATAAATCTGAGCAAAACTACATTACATTTCAATTGAAACCAGTACTGTCTTTAGATTCTTTTTATAATTACATACATTTTATTGAAAGCAAAATCAGATCTGATTATTATTGTAAAATTTGCATATTTAATTTAACAGTCGGAGACGTGATGCTCCATATGTTGTCCTTCCACATGGCACATCATTGTTCTGAAATACATTCTCTGTACATGTTTTGCTTTGCTGTGAACCGTGACCTATTGTCTCCACTAAAGAAAGTAGTACAGCTGCTATTGCTTTTGGTTTAGTCGTAGCATGACTCTTTGGCCACACTTATTAAAAGCATGTAGCATTGGCAGGGGAGGGCTTGCGTGAGTGGTAGGTGGCATGTTGATGTGAGACTGGGTAATCCACCGGCTGCTCCTCTGTCTGTGCATGGCTCTGGGCTGGGCACATACAATAGAGCAGACCTGAAAAGCACCATAATGAAGCACAGGCTGGAAGAAAAGGCATGTCTCTTTCCATTTCTGTGAGCGAAAAGAAAAGAGCAACATAAAAGAATAAAGGACAAGAAAGAAAGATGAAAATAAGCCTCTCAAATCCAGGTTTTTGGCTGTGCTGTCTCTTTGAGTTTATCTTTTTGCCATGCATGTGTTTTATTATGGTAATGCAACGTTAGATAAAAATAGTCTGAGATGGCAGAGTAACGGTTTTCTGTGAAAAGAGGAGGGAAATTAGAGGGATTGCCACTGAGGCCTTTGAATGTCACTGATAAAGAGTAAAAATAAATTTTAAAAGGGGTTCCCTTCTAATTCTCTTAGGTTTTTTATATATGACAAATTTCTGAGAGACTAATAAAATAATAATGTGCTAATTGTGTCTTTTGATTGAACTTGAAGATCTGAAGATCACAGAGCCATCTGCTGTGTTCCTTGATCTTTATGATTCAGTTTTCTTCATGATTTTCTCTAACAACACTTTGTGCAGCAACCCTGATGATTGAAACAAAAAGAACTGCTGCTGAGTTAGAACCTGTTTAGTATTGGAACCAAATTTGTGGAAAACACCCTCCACTCAGAGGTTGAGCCTCCACTAAACCTCTGAGGTTACATTTCACACAAGTGGACTGATTAGGTGACTTCTAAAGGTAATAGGATGTATTGGATATCAGGGTTATCGGGGTGAAAGTGGTAAGCAAATGTGCATGGTATACTTTTCAAAGTGGAAAAAAAAATATTAAAACCTAAGTGACAAAATGTGGAAATGTTCAAGTAATGTGAATAGTTTTGAAAGAGATTGTAATTTTTCAGGCTTCAGCCAGGGATCCAGAAGTTCTTTTAATTAAACCAGATCCTCCCAGACCCACACCCACCATCTCAGTGATCCACTGATAAATACTCTCTGTGGTGGACAGAAAAAGCCGCAGCTAAAGATCAGAAGTGGGTGCAGTTTCACTTCACTGGAGAGAAGTTCAAAGCAGCTTCTCTGCCTGCGTGCTGTGAAGTTAATCCGACCTCTGACTCAGGCTCACAGGCAGAAGAGGAAAAATGGGCTGAATTAAGAAGGAATGGACAAAATATCAGGATAATTTCTCTAAGTAAAGAGGTTTAATGGAAATATTAACTTTCTGCTCAGCTACAGGTGACGCTGGTTTAAATCCAGTTCAATCACCAACAACAGTGACACTTGCATGAATAGTTACTTCAGCCATTAAATCTGGGATTTATTTAAATGTGAGGACCCAGATATGGAGCCGTAAGAAGAAATACAGAGGTGATAGGTAGAGGTGACTGCACCGTCCTTTCCTTTCATGCCACCTGCTGGTTCCACCTGTGCCCTCTCCACATCCGTTCTTGTTGTGTTCAGAGGCTGACAGCCACATAAAATTATTCAGGCTGATTAAAGGAGCTCTCTCTTCTACGCTTTCACCATGGACTTTTCACTTTCTGCCTGTGTGCTCGCACTCCTTCACACTTTAGCAAAAGGGAAAGCCTCTCATATTTCTCTAAAGTGTAATTTGTGCTGTGGGGCAATAAAATATAAAGCAGACATTTTTACATTGTACATAATTTTCTAGAAATTAAGTATGAAATTGTTGTACAGACTTTATTTGCGTGTATTTAAAACAAGAATTTGTGCAAAATTAATGGCATCACGTATTTCCAAACACAGCATTCATATTTTATAGTTTTGCCACTGCCTGAGTTTCCCCCATTTTTACATACACATGCAGTTTTTGAAGCTTATCCATGCTCTATTTGACACACATCTATTTTGAGCCTTGTTTAGATGAGAAGCAAATAAATCCAGATTCTTCTGGCTCTCCATCACCTGCTGCCTCTCTGAAGACGCTTTCTTGGTTGAAGGTTTTCTTCTCCTCACTGCTTGAATTATTTAGTGGGGTCCATTTAGCTTAGATACTGTGTCAGGCTTTCACAGGGAACCAGGACCAGTTTGACATGTGACATTAAGAACTTGATTACTCAGTGTTGATTCTGCACTTGAAAGTAATGGACAGGAAGGGGAATTATCAGGGGAGAAGCAGATGGTCTGCAAGAATAAGACACACTGGACTCCTTGAGATATTTAAGGTGTTTCCATGTTCTTTTTTATTAATTTGTTTGCAAAAACAGTTTTATAAGTTATTTGAATGTCTGACCTGTATTAGCTAATTTCAATATTAGAGCGGTGTTGAAATATGAAGTCCGAGAGTTTTAAAGCTCAGAAAAAGGATGGGTGACTAAAGCTTGTTAAATGGCTATGTCTCTAACTGGAGCATCTCTACTGTGAATATTATGGATATTAAATAAAGGCAAATTCGCCCGTTGCGATCTTTCTTCTTTCTTTCTTGACGTCCTTATTGATGCAAATTATAGAAAGAGTTTTTTTCTAAACGTGTCTTTAAGTTTATTCTTGCATTTTTACTTTTTTTGTCATTTAAAACTTCATGCTTAATGTCAAAATCCCCAAACTCTCCCAGATAAAAAGGTAGCTAACGTGACAAAATGTCCTGTTTCAACCTCATCACTTTTGACTTGCATTGCTCTGTAATTATTCTTTAAAATGTGTTTTTCACGCCCATCTGACCTTTAGTCTTTTGACTTTTCACTCCTTTCTTCACTTTTATACTCAGTGCTGTCAGCAACTTTACTATTAAGGACAAGCTGCTGGAATATTTAACACAAAAGTGATTTCACTACACAGATGATCAAGCAGAGCGATCTTTCATTTTTCCTGCAGCATTCTTAAAAACTAAATGCCATAATGCTGCTGATTGGTTTAATGTTAGTTGTCGAGAAAATTGTCTTATTCTCTAATCCTTTTCATCTGAAGCGTAACAGTCGGAGTCCCTGTGTGTCTGTTCACCATCCCCAGGCCCTCTGACGCTCCAGGGCAAATGGCTTGTTAGACTTATCAGCACCCCTCTCACCCTGGTGCTTCAGTCTGCCTCCCCCTTCCTCCTCTTCGTCTTCATCCCATACTCCTTCCCTTACCCCACTCTCCCTGTCATCACAAACCGTCTGCTACTTAATCCAATTATTCCTATAAGCTGACACGCTCTGTAGCTTACCACAAACTCTGCGGGCGACGCCCCTGTTCTTCACATCCGTACAGCGATCCACAAACGCGGACGTATTAGCACAAACAACACAACTCTTTTTCCAGCAATACTGCTGCGCGTTACTGCAGGTATCCTAGAAAACGAAGCCAATGTTAAATCAACATTTGATGGGGAAAATCTAGAAAGATATAAAGCATCCAGTATGAGTTTTATGGCCATTTGTTGATGCAATTTAAACTATGCTGGTTTATTATAGAGTCACAGGCCTCTGCTGTCATCGTCTGATTCACTGTACCCTTGAGTTGACTCCATTTATTTTAGTGTCTTTTTTGCAGTCTTTATTGCTTTACCAGCATCTGTATTCACACGCCTGCATCGTGATACAGGAGACTGTGCGTCGTCAGTGAAATCTTGCTTCTTCCATCTCTGTCTTCAGTCCTTGGATGAGAGGCAGTGCATAGCCTGAATGGGTTGGCACTTAATCATAGTACTTTGACTCAGTAAATTGGTTATTGTGTTTTCAAAGTATTGCAATAAATAAACATTATTTACTCTTAGAGCTGTCGGATGATTGTCGGCCCATTTTCAAAACCTGAGACCACAAATTAGCCGACAGAAATCCTAGGTATAATGGTTCGATCGTGCCATGGTGTCCAACAATGGGCACAAAATAATGGCTACAAGTTCAGATAACTAATTTTAAAACCAGGCATTATTCAATGCGTTACTACAATCTATCTGCAATGCATGTGGCTCTAGTGTCAGCGTAACGTCCTGACTGAATGAAAATCATTAGAACCGATTTATGTCACGTTAACGAAGAACAGCTGAAAAGTTACCGGGTTCATCAACTGCATAGCAAATTCGCTCCAACTCCTCCCCTCGTCATTTCTGTATTCTTTGCACCAAATGTTGAATAAACATTAATGTTGTTTCCACATACCATCTCCAATGTCCGCTGGACTTCGGGTTGCGCCGTGTCGGCTGTTTGGGTTTCCCCTCTGTAATTTCTCCTAAGAAAACACAGAGGAGAATCCCCGCTTTCTGGTTGGCTACCTGTCACATTCAACAGGCTGTGTTTACGCTCCCAGTCGGGGAAAACCCTGATTTAGATCAGAGCGGCCACAACAATCTACCGTAACACACCACACACTACAGGATGATCGGTTACGAAAATGACAATCTTAAAATGCCCTAAGTCCCAAGATTGTCATAAGGGGAAAATTGGGGCAAAAAAACCTTGTAGTGTGAATTATTGCATCAGATATGGTATGGTATACAGATATGGTATACAGACTTAAGAATCTGCACTCTTTTGGTTGAATGCATTATTTATCTCCACTTTGGCTTTATGTTGTTTAGTTTTTGTTCAAGTAAAATTTAAATTGTTAAAGGAGACTGTTGTTTTTATTTTAGTTTTTTGTTGTTTTGTCTATTTTATCAGTTCCAGTGTTAAGTGTTCTTTTGTAAATAAAGTGTATCTATCTTTGGCAGGAAATCGCATGAATTATTACGTCATTTCCATTAAATGTAAAAGGTCTTCAAACAATATTATTGTTTATTGCAATAATTTTTGGGACAATTAATCACTCAGCAAAATTTGTTATCGTGACAGGCCTAGTCACCAACTAATCCTGTCCATAATAGCAACTGAATTGATGCCCTTAAATTAGGACTGAAAACATTGTTTTCTGCAGCTTCAATATAAAAAATTTAATTATCACCTCATTTTTATAACTGTTTTATTTTCACTTTAACATTTTTCTTTTTACCTCAGTGTTGCTGTTACTCTTCTACTTTCATAGTGTAATGTAATTTTCATTACTTCTGTTCCTTCATTCTTCTCTATAGCATGTTGAATTGCCTTGATAAATACAAATGACTTACCATGTTTATGGTCACCGAATGTGAAGCTATGTAACAACACTTTCCCTGGTCATGGTTTGTAACCTCCGGCCATCGCACTTGGTCAACAGCTAAAGTGCTAAATGGTCAATGCTTTGACAGCTTGCATCATAGAAACACAGTGTATACTGTAAAACTGCTTGCGCATAGTAAATGGAAAATGTGTCATAGCAGCCGTGACAGGATAATTAATCCCTAGATTCTGCGATTTCACCCCCTTCCTCAAATCTTGACAAGTATTTCTGTCGCAGAGGGGGCAGCGGGCGTCACAAAAGGAGCTGTGTTCGGTTGTTTTTGGTGCTGACACAACAACAGTTGAGAGTAACAGATGGAGCTGTTGGTGTGTGTGAGCGCGTGGCTGCGTGTGTGTTTCAGGGTGACCGGTACTAGAGCTGGTTGCAGTTTGATCCAAATCACAGAGAAGGGAGTTGGAGCAGACTTTGCTGTTTGTCTGTCTGGAGGAAGAAGTGGGAGATGCAGGTGTAAAATACTGCATCTCCCACTTGATAAAATGCCAGATAAATTTTGGGTGTTCCTTGTTGGGTGTGTGTGTGTGAGAGCATTGTTTTGTTTTCACACTTGAATACTGGCACATTTTTAAACCCATGCAGAGTTTTCTCAGTAAAATTATCTTGATACAAACAAATGGAGAATATACCAAGTAAAAATATTCATACTTTGCACAAAAGGTTTTGAGTTGAGCAGCAGAGTCAAATATGTGGGTTGTACCCATGAAAAACCTGCTAAGTTCTTTCTGCCAAATGCCAAAAATCTCCAGGTGGAGACTGTGTAACGATGTGGGGCAGCATCTCCCCACACTGGAAAAAAAGACTCTTCGTCACCATAGGAAATCGCAATGCATAGAAATATACAGATGAAATTCTGGAAGCAGTTGCAGTGTCATATTTTGACTCTTCATCCAAGATGAAAATGTGTCTTTAGTTTGTGGTTTATCAAAATACAACCTCCAGAATCTAAGAGTGGCTGGAATGACCCTACTGTTGTCTGGATCTCAACGCCATTGAACTCTTGTGGGATCAGCTTGAGTGTTTTGTTGGTAACAATGACCAACACAAACACGTTGGCTGACTTTGAACAAATGGCCTGCAACCCACAGCAATGTGCAACCAAGCTGCTGACCGTACTGCAGGCATTTCTTCATACATCATAGGACGTATCATAGGTCAATAAAGTTGCTGCATCATGAAGTCGTTATGTGTAAAATATCACAATAGTGATGCACTCAGTGTTACAGAAAGCTTCATTTTAAATAGGTTTTTACATTGCTGCGCTTCCTCTGGGTTCACTCTGACATTTTTAATTGAACTTTTATTGATATTAAAAGATTGTAGTTGTTCCAGCATTTCTACAGCACTGGCTGTGAATTCATTTTAATGACTATAGTCTGAAAAAAACACTTGCTTTGAAACATTTCTGACGATATTTATGACTTCATCATTTGGTGTCTGTATGTTCCCTTTCCATGATGTGACAAATGTTATTTTATGTGTTGCAGTTTTTGCTGCACATAACTAGTTGTTTGTTTCTTTTTGAAAATTTGAGGTAAGTACACCATCTTGATGTCTAAATGTTGCAAGGTTTGTAAAAGGAAATCCCAGTTTACCCCAATGTGACACAGCTGAAGAAAAACAAGCACATTCTTGTCCATTATCATGATCATAATGTCCTCGTGTTGTCCTCCATCATGTCCATACCGCCCATCTTAAGCTACCATGTTTCTACCTGGGGGTTCTCATTTTAGACGGATGGCAGTCATGATGGGGTGGGACAGGGTTGGGAAGGTTTCTTTACTTGCTCTTTAGCTCGTTCTTCCTCTTGACTTTTGCTGTTTCTGTTTTAATTTTCACCTGTTCCTCTGAATCTGCTCCACCATCTGACATTGCTCTCTGTCCACTCTGCTGCTGCTGCTTTCTCCTCTCCTTTCTTTTCTTTCTCCTCATCGCTGCTGCTCCCTGTTGCAATTAACTGGGCTCTGTCTCTATGTCGTGTGTCCTTTTAGGCCCACGCCGTGCATCGCTGGCTAATCGATCAGGACAGTAGTGTGAGCTCTGAGATGCCGGATGGCCAAGGAGTATGGCACTATGATGATGAAGTAAATACCAGCAACACGTATCTCTGGATTTTCCTGTCTCTTTATATGTATCGTTATAAATATTCATATATTAAGTATCTATAATCACCCTGTCACTTGTAGTTTGTGTCACTTTTGCTGTTGTTGTTGTTTTTTATCTTTATTATCTCGTTTTTGTTGTGTTTTGCTTCTGGTATTGTAGTTCTGGTTCCTTTAAATTTCTAGTGTTGCTGTTGTGCTGTGAGCTGATTCAGTCAGCTGTCGTGGGATCAGGCTGGACCTTTTTCTTTGTTCCTGTCCTTGCTTGAAGTTTCATACTAACTCGCTGAGTTTTAAGTTTTATTTATTTATTATTTTGGTTTGGATGTTTTCTTTCTTTTTTGTTTCACATAATTACACATTAGTGTCTATTTGTATATTGTAAATATCTATTTTGATGTCTTTGATTTTTCCCAAAATGGACGAGCATATTGCAAGGAAAGAGTCCACGGGTAAAATATACTCTAACCTAGATATAGTTTGTAGATGCAAGTGTTGCCTATGTCAGTTTCTTGCTACATGTAGTTAATATTAGTTAGTGTAAGGCAACAGTTGAAGTATATTTCCTGTGGGTTCTTCTGATTTACAAAATATGCTTGTGTCATTCTGTGTTTGTGTTTAGGGTTAAGTCACAGCTTAGAGTGTTTGTGGGAGAGAGAGAGCGAGTGAAAGGTTGTGTTTGTGAGATGATTATTTTATCAGTGAGTTTGTGTGCATGCTTTGTTTCCTTCCTGCATGCTTTATCTCTGTTTACTAGCACAAAGTTTGATTTGCACGTCCGTCTGTATTTCTGTCTGTGCTGCAGTCTGTCTGTTTAACTGTGACGTCCCTGTGGAGTAATGTTGATGCCTGCCTTTGCTCGTGCCTTTGATGTGTTGGTGTTGTGTATTGTGGCTGTGCCTACTTCCCATGAACCTGTCACGTGCTGTGCCTGTGTTTTGTCGGTTTTTATCTGTTTAAACAGTCTGGGATAGGTTGACCAAAGGGTTTTTATTGCACATGTACAACAGATGATCTTGAATCCAGCATCAATTGTTGGAGGAGTGATCATCTAAGTCCAATAAAGCTCCCAGGGAAACTTGTCCCAGATGACTCTTGCCCCCATGATTTTCCTTCAGATCCCAGCTCCTCCCTTTGCTCTCAAGCCAAATTCCTAAGCCTTATCTCCTGATCTCCATATTGCTCCCAGTCACTCTGGAGCATCATTGAGTTTGTCTTAAGCACAGCTTTTGGAAGAGCAGAGACTGCTTAAAAAATGGGTGAAGATGATGAGGGGAACAGATTTAAGACAGAATGGATACAAATGGAAAGGAAAGCGAGAGTGTAAACCATCTTCCAAAAGCCCCGAACGTACTTTACAACAATATGGAGTCTTTCCCCTGGATGCCTGTGAATGCCAGTGCACTGAACAATTGATTTTGTTTTGAATTCAGTTTTATCTTCTGTATGAGTGCTTGAAAGATGATATTTCTACTTTTTCATTTTTCTTTCACCTGCCAGGACTACAAATATGCATATCATCCTTTAATTATAGGGCTATAACATAATTTACATGACAGTTTGCTTCTGTGACATTTTGGAAAGGGCTAAATGAATGCTGGGAGGCAGAGGAGACTTGCAAACATCGTGTTTGTGCCCAGAATACAGAGACCGAGAGAAAAGGTGACACAGTCCCAAAGAGCCCAGCCACATTTGGTTGACTTTTTCAGCCCCAGCAAACAGTGAAGCCTGAAGATCCTTCAGTCTGCAGGTTGCTTATCTATATTTGCATTATATCAGAAAACAAATAAAGTGGGGGGTTTTCTCAAGAAATTGAAATCTGAATAATATGTGCCTTAAAACATTTTTTAAATGCATTTTCTTTGCTTTGTTTCTTTTTGCTTTCGGTTAGTTTGGAGGTCCAGAACTATTGACAAATATAGTTTTTCGTTTTTAAACTCATTAGTTCTCATAAATTTAGAGATGTCACAAATTAGGCTGAATTTAGCAATTTAAAACAACTAGCAATAAAATGTTTTGCCTGTTAGATATAACACTCCTTTAGCTTATTTTAACTATCTACACTTTCACAATTCAAATTATTTTTTTTTTATGTTGCACCAGTTCACAACAAATTTCATCATAACAAACTTTAGTCAGTAATGTCAAAAAGTTACATGTCTGATGAAGCCCGACTGGTTAGGGTTGGTCACTGACTTTGCTACATGATGAGCAAGCTCATGGTGAAAGTGGGAAGGAATAATTCTCATTTAACAGGAACAAACTCCCAGCAGAACCCAGCTTGGTGAGAGGAGACATCTGACTGTTTTGGAAACACAGAGCAGATATAGAAAAAATAGACATGCTACTCCAGGATTTTCCACATTAATTAACAAATAGTTAATAGTCATCTAGGAGAGAAACAATGAAGCAAAGCAGTTATTGCTGCAGCAATAACTTGCTGCTACTTCAAGAAGGTGACAGCTTAGCACCAAAATATCAGAATATATGTGGTTTTATAAAAATAGCAAAATTGGTGGAAACACTAAAATAGTTAATGATAGCAGTAATTACATGATTGGACAGTAGTATGTGGGGGAAAAAAACAAACCTTATTGTTACTATAAACAAGTCAAAATGATCGAGTCAAAATGATCGAGTCAAAATGATCGAGTCAAAATGATCAGGTCGACTGCATCAGTCAACCTGTTCAGCTGATTACGAGTCCAAAACAAAACAACCACAGGAACGCTCTCAAATTTGATCCTATTGTAGACATTTGCAAAATCTTAATGTTTCATTTGGTTTAGATGGAGTTCAAGTAGAATAAGGACTTGCAGCTGCTGAAACAAATTTATGCAGCTAGAAGCCTGGAGGGATGTTATCAGCACTTGGCTTGAAAACATGGAAGTTAAATTCAGATGAGACAATTTTGCCAGCATTTATAAAGGTGGATGGTTAATAACAATATACCACCAACTTATACATTTTTAAGTTGGTTTAAATGACTTAAGTCAGATAAACTGAGGGATGTGGAGGGGAGAAAGAAGAGTTCATCAGCCTTGCAGGTAGCAATTCACCACTCTGGGAATTTAATCACTTTTCATATGACTGACTTTGAAAAATAATCACGATCCCTTCAAAGAGGTTTAAGCAACAATAATCCAGACATAAGCAATATAACAGATACTCATTATCTTACCATTGAGTGTTATGCAGGATTTCACTTGTAAGAAGTACAAAGTTCTGTTCATGCTGAATATAAATTAATTTACTCCTGTTCAAAGTCGAGCACAAATTTACTTCACTAGTTTGCACACATTCACCTATCATTAATTAATTATTCAAGAACTCAAAAATCCATAAAGGTCACCTATATCATCTGACTTTTGTCACATTATACATGCATATTTACAGTGTTTTTATGCATGTTTCCGTTTTGGATTGTAGGTTGCTCAAAATGTCTGCAAACTGTTTTAATTTTTTCAAATAATAAATCAAAGAATTTGATCAGGATGAAATGCACGACTTGACAAAACAAAATTATGGTTTTGAGCTCAAAGTCAACAGGACTAAAATGCTGACTTGTAAATAATAGATTAGGATTTTTTTTATCAACATTGGTCAATAAGAGTGTTTTAAAGATTTTACGCTCTCTTCCTCTACCTTGAGTCCGTATGATGACACCTAGGGTAGCATGTGCAACACTGCAGGGACTTTTAGCTTTGATTATCAAGACCTCCAGCTTTTAGTGGGAAAAGTTTGGGATCTGTTTAATAAAGGTTTGACAAAATTAAAAGTATCACTAACGTAACTTCATTTCAGAATTTAAAAAAAGCATTTTCTTTATTTACAGATCCTCATCATTGTCAAATATAGTGTTTAATGTCACCACAACAAGACACAGTTTAAGTTCCTCAATTGAAGAACAGCCTATTTAAATTCTAAGTTCTTAAAAATCACAAACGACAGTAACATGGGTATTTGAATCAGTTAGAGTGCTTGTTACAGAATATGTGTGTCCTGTGCAGTAATGAGAGATGGCAGCTTTCACTGACCAGCTGTCTGTATGCAGCGACATTTAGCTGTAGAAACCGAAGCAATGTCTTTGCACCATACACCAATACTTCCCCATTTATTCCTCAAATCCCTCTTACAGTATAAATGGCTTAGACTTTAATTGCCAGTTTTTTTTTTTGTTGTTTTTTTTTTTGCATGTGCTAGCTTTAGAGAGAGATTTTTAAATGAATCACAGCTATAGGAAATAATGTTGTTTATCTAAAAAAATTATGAAATTGGCCCATTTCTTTTTAGCTGCGGCTGAAAAATTATAACCACTTTTTGGAGAACTGATTGATGTAGATTTTTATTTATTTTTTTTCCGACGGAGAAAAAAGTAAAAAAGTGTTGTTTGATTAAAGATCTCCATCGATTGTTCAGGAAGAGCTGAAGAAATATGACCATGTCTGAAAACAAGTCCAAAGGGTCTTTAAGATTTGCTACTAATGATTCAGTTTTAAAATGAACAGGGGGCAAAAAAATAATAATAATAATTGTTTGTGATCCCAAACTTAAATCTAAAATCCCAACAAGATAAAACCAGGCATTCTGAAGTAACAAAACACAGAGTTTTGATGAAACCATCTTTAAACTGAAATCAAAACCATCAAGTGGTTTTATACTCACTGGTGGCTTTAAACTAGTAAAACAAATTATGATTTTCCCTGAGGGCTGATGTATTTCATATGAAAACATAACACTTCATCAAACCCTGCTCCACCCACTCCTGTGTCTCACATCAATGAGATGTCAAAGGTGTGTGTAAAGGTCTTGTCTCCTTTCCCCGCCATCAATAGTTTTAGGGGCCTGGAGAATATCCCTTATCACCCCTCAGCTCTAATTACCCCTCAGTGAGTCCTCAGAGACAGACGCTCTGGGAGCTGAGCCCCATTCGTCACAGTGCGTCTGCACAGTGGACCCGGTCTGGGGAGGAAAAAAAGCAAACTGTCACACTCTGCTCTGTCATATAAATTCTCCTTCGTCTCAGTTTTTCTGTTGCAGCTGCTCCCCCGCCAACTGTAGATGCAGACTACATTAGGAAGCCCATTCACATCCAGCCACCAGCATTTGGCTGTAATTTGTCTCGGCTAGGGGAGCAGAGGGCAATTTACATGTGAAAGGCCACGCCATATTGAAATATTGTAACTCATTTTTTTTCTCTCTAAGGGTTGCTGATACCAGCTTTACAAAATTCAGATTAAATGTTTGCTGCCAATATGAGAATGGAGTATTATTGTAATAGTGACATAATTGGCTTTATACCAACTTTAGTAAGAGTTCATGAAAACTGGGCTCTCCTCATCCTGCTGACCCTTTACAAACTAACTCATCTTTTGTGGCTTTTTTCAGCAGAGATGCAACATGGGAGCAATTTTGATCTACAAGCTTATTTCATAAATACCAATATACTTATAAATTCAAGCTTTATTATATTGAGTTGATAATACCTTAAAAAATTTTGGTTTAAGATTACATTTGGGAAAGAATAAATAATGTGTTTAAAGGAATTTTACTCTCGCAGTGTTTCATTCTTATAGACATTTAAATTTAGAAATCAATTACAAGAACTTTGAAAAAATAAAATGTTTTTATTAATGGAAGCCATTCCAGAATAAAATGTCACTATTTAAAAGAAAAACTACAACTTTCATTCAGTTTAATCATCATCTCACTTAATAAGAAACTATTAGTGGTTTAATGACTCCATTTTGTTTGTTTACTTTTCCAAATGTGATTAATCTTTTCTCTGTTGAGATATTACACTTTTCTCACTCATAGGTTTACACGTTACTTATTGTTTAGATTCATATTAGTTTTATCTTCTGTTTTTGTTATTTTTTTTTATTTATTTAAAGCAGCTATTTTACTTTGGTTTTCTTTTTCCCCTGAAATCCAGGGGAACCTTGGATGTCATCTTTGGGTTATTCTTTGTGTGTAAATGGATGAAAAGAGAGAGACTGAGCGATGATCTATGTGCATGCATGCGTGCATGTGCATGTGTTTTTGATGAATGCGCAGGAGTGCATGGTAAAGGTGGAAGTATACTCCAAAAGAAAATGCCAGTTAAACTGCAAGGCGTAAAGAAGCGTCTTCATTTGATGGATGATCTGCTCAGGTTTAGAAAGGTCCATGCAGCCGCAGGAACAGAAATAGTTTCTGAGCCCTGAGAGGATACCCACGTAGTGCCCAAAAAAAGGTCTTAATGAATTCCCTTGTTAACTCAGGCGCTAATATGTGCAGCATTTAGAAATGATTCAAAAGTGAGATCAGAAAAAGAAAGCTGCATGTCCTCATGTGAGACATATATAAATATATATATATATATATATATATATATATATATATATATATATATATATATATATATATATATATATAAATATATATATATATATGAATTCTTCATTAAAACAAAAAGGGAATATGTTGCCCACCTAGGTTAGTCATGGTGTAAAAGATCTTTATTGCTAGTTTTTATTCCCCCAAAATTTTATAAATATGTTGTAAATAAAGATTTAGGATGTAACTATGTATCAGTGGAAAGTGGTTGGCGATAAAAATAGTGTAGGTTCATTTTGGAAGGTATTTCAGAAGCATAGAAAGTGAGACCATGATAAATCATTTTAAAAATGCTCCCTGACCTATTCAAATGAAAAACAACTCTGTTGGGAGAAAATTTAAAACAAAACCCGGTTTCCTTAGTCTGCACATCCTAAATCTAATACATTTTAGGGACCTAATGATACAGCAGTGAGTCTTATTGAGTTCACATCTTCAGCTCGCTATAATGAATATAATTATCTGAAATCAGATTCAGCTTAGCTAACAAGATTTACATCTTTTAGCAAAAGTCATAGTTTGCAGTGAAGTTTAAAAGGAGGAAGAGGTTCTCATTGTCTAAAGGTGTTGGTCAGCAGAAGGGATCTTTGGCAAGAATGCAGAAAATCATTAAACAAAAACCACTCTGCTACTGAAAGATGGTGGTGGAAGCATAATGCTCTGGGCTTACTTTTTTCAGTGTCATTTTTTATTTTTTGTAAAGGTGGGTAAAATTACAGTTTCAAATTTCAGTCAGCTGGGACTCAAAACCTTCTGGAGTCTGAAAATCTGAATATAAGGGATCACTGAAACAAATATGTGAAAATCATGCAGCCACCACCGTGTTTCACTATGGGGTATGGTGTTCTTCTGGGAAAGTTCAGTGTTGGGTCACATCAGATTTACTTTTTGTTCCATTTGGCCAGATCATATTCTCCCATAAAGCTTTGGAAAGTTTTAAACAAAAAAAAAAAAAAATGTTTTTTTTGTTTTGTTTTGGTCTTTTTATGTTGAAAGGAAATGGTTTTGTTTTAGTGCTCCGCTTCTAAAAACAACTGGGACAAAAATGTTTTGAAAAATGTTATGGTCTAAAACACAAACTCTTCTAATTCAAATCAAGATTTTTACACCTTTTATATCCACTGTTGAACATTAATGCAACACTTATTGGGGTGTAGTCTTAATAGGGAGAGTTTTTATTTCCAAGACAATTAATTTGTTGTATAGGTTTTAATTCAGCCACCCCACTTTGAGTAACCTTTGCACCAATCTTTGCTCCTGTCAAAATGTGCAGCAAAATTCAGTTTGAGTATACTGCTGCCAGAACTGTATGTTTGCACATGAAAGGTTGCTGTGAGCTGCATAGGTGTGTATGTTGAATGCAGGCGAGTGTGTGTTTGCATCTGCATGCAGAACAGCATAGGTGAATGTGTGTGGTGTCTGAAATGAAAAGAGGCTGTCTCTGACTGTGTATGTGTGTGTGTGTGTGAGGCAGCATTAAAATAATATTGTTTAACTTAATGATTGAAGAAATACCTACAACACTTTATTTAGGGTGAACTGGAACAGATTGATGAGAGCATCTTATTAAATTGCTCATCGTTATAAACACGTCAGTCTCATATATAAAAGTCTGATGGGCTGGGCACAAACTGCAGACATATAAAATATGTATTTATCTCCTATTTAAGAGTTGTGGCAGTAGAAAGTCTGAGTCAGCAAAGCTGAGCAGATGAAGTTGCTGCCATGCTGTCAACAGATTTGTGAAAAGAACAGAAGATTCTGTCCATACATCACCTGAGTCGCAGGTCATTCTCCAGGTCTGTTTCTCTATCATCACAGTTACCGGGAACAGGACATCAAGACTTTCTGCTTTGCTGTGAATTAATCCGTTTTTCTCTTCAGTTTTCCACCTGGCTCCTCTTTGCTTCGCTGCAGCTCAATTATAGGCTTGTGTTGCACTAGGAGAAATGCATTTCTGAAAGTGCTTTTGTTTTCTAAAAAACATTCACGCACTGTATTAGACAGACTCTTTAGCAAATAAAACAAAAGGATTTCTGCCATTTGACCTGAATGTCAGTGACATTTTAATGATATTTTTATGTACCTCAGTTTCAGAGAAATTATTCCTTTTTCTAAAAAAATGTTTCACTTTTTTGAGAACAACAATGGTTCGCTGGGAATAAGTGGTTCTAAATATTCACAGTCAAAGTCCCTCCAACAAAAAACAAAGAGAGGATGGAAGAACAATTAGCTCCATTTCGAATCTTGTGCTTTATTCATGCAGTTAAATTTTTTTGTGGACAATTGAAGTATATTATGTCCCACTGAGCCCTAATACAGCTGGTATTTTGTAATTATGTGACCATTAATTTCTTCTGAGTACAATTTGAAGTCTTCAATAACCTCATATTTTATGCATATATTAACCAGACTGCTAGAATCATGATTTAGCTGCAGGAGTTCTGCCTGATCCAGACATCAGCACAGATGTTGCTGATGTATAAACTCTTTATTTTAATTTGTGGAATCTGTGACAAAATCTATCCACATATGTATGATTTTGACCCTCCCTCACTCTGGATATCCACCTACTGTCTTCTCCACTTATGAAGATTAATGGGAGTCTGGCCCCGGGTTGACTTACTACTGCTGTCGTTTTCTATTGCCTTCATCTTTCCTGCTCTTCACCTTCATCAGTTGATTTTTTTTCTCACTTGCTGCTTTTATCTTCCACAGGTTTATCTGGCTTTGCTACATTGAGATGCACATTCATCTGTAGAGACACTTGCAGGGCTCTGACAGATAAAATGTAATCTGTTTGCAGAGAGAAGGCGTTTCTAATTCTCACTTCTTTTAATGCTTATTTAAATGGCTCCTCTGGCAGTTCTGGGGCCAAGCACGCTTACGTTTTCTTCTGAAGAGGAGCTGAAAGACGACATAAGGCACAGAATGAGTGTTTATGTGTGCAAATGAAAGGTTTGGAGTAGTGCTGCAAAATCGGCCCAGCCCTATACGCTTCTCAAAGATGCTGCAGGACAGAACTGCAGAGCATCTCAGTGCCAGCAGAGGGGCATTTACTAGAAACTGCTGACATAAACGCAACAGTTTTTGTCAACTCCCCCACTCCCCCAAAAAATAAAAAATACAGTGATGTGTAAGGATAGACAAGAAACAAGTTAGAAAAAGGCCGTAAACAGCTTTTGGTGTTGATTTTTCTCCCTTATTTTCTCTGTTCTCTGAGCCATCGGGTCATGGGCTTTTTTTCTGCTAACAAGGGCAGCTTGAGACAGGGTGCAGAGGGCAAGACTGCATCAAACCTAAATCATCCCTGCTTAAAAACCAGAGTGAGGCTAACTCTCTGTGAATTGCTCTGATCGCTGTCCTTTCTGACAACATACATGGTGAACGGTACAGTTTAAACCCTCACAATGACAGGAGATTTAGTCCAGCTAAATGCTTCTCACACCTAATTCTCTAAGAAAAACTACAGAAGATGTTCAGAGGGAAAGGGTTTTACTTTCTTGTCTTTGCTTGTTTTTGTGATTCTACTTCTGAGCTCTGTTCTTCTTTTCCTTTTTACTGATTAATAATTTTTTAGTCTCTAACATGTAATGGAGATTTCTACTCTTCCAGGAGAAATAATAAAAGACAATACCTAATGATCCTCCTCATTGGGGAGGGTAAGTGGTGAGGGTTCGAATGAGGAATCTGGACCAACCTGCCCTACCACCTGCTGCCACCAGAACAGCTATAAATGGCCCTTTATTAAAGCAATATACTTTAAATCATTTGATTTGCCACACACCATGGAGAAAATACAAAATAAAACTGTAAGAAGGTGCTCAGATAACCACAAAACTAAACATAAATTTGTTTTCCTACTTGTGAAAAACTTAAAGCAGCACATCACCATAACCTGCAAACGCCATCATCATGATGACATGAAATTCTGCCAAAATAATTCTGTAGAGATGTTTTTCTTCTGCAAGACACGGAAACATGTTAGTTAACTGGATGATGGATGGGAAGACTTGGCCCGGTGGAGGCAGCTACGTATAATCTGTGACTTAATAATTTGTGATCATTTTAAAACTGATGGTGAAGGACAGTCTCTATTCAATCTGAGCTCAAACTGTTTCACAAAAATGAATGAATAGAAGTGAAACGTTGATACAGATACACCACCATATGGGATGAAGCTGTAATTGCAATGAATAGGTGGTTCCACAAAGTATTTCCTTAGAAGGGCTGCATTGTATCACAAATAATGTGAAAAGGTTTTTTGAGAAAGAATTCACTTGCAAGGCACCACACTTAGTTGTGCTGAGCACCTTCACACTCAGTGATGCTAAGTAAGATTTTGGTTTCTGGACTTCTCATAAGACTCTTGCTGATGCTAATTGAAGGACTCATGGTACTGAGCCAGAACCTCCTTTCATTTTAGCATTAGATTCATTCAACTTCCAGAGCAGCAGCCACAACAAAGTCTTTCAACAAAGAAAATAAATCGCATTCGGAGACAAGTTATGCGTTAACTTTAACTTTAGGGGATCCCTCCATATTTTGTTGCGAGTTCAGTTCATCTCAACAGGGTCAGCAAAAGGACATTTTTGACACGATTTTCTTCTCCTTTCACTGAGGACCACAGGATAATTTGTCATCTCTTCATGCACATTAGCGTCCATGGTACCCTGCTCCTCACTCTTTCTTTGCTGAGCTCTCATCACTCTCCAGACTAAGTGCTGTGGACAGGACAGTCATCCCCATGTGATGTTTTTGCTCAGGGCACGGCCTAGTAGTGTATAGCTTTCTTTTTTGTTTTTTCCCCCCCTCCTTTCTCTCTCCTGCTAGCATTTATCTCTCTGCATGGTTTTGGCAGCGATGTGCTTTTCCCAGCGTTTAGCCAGGAGAGAGAGAGCGGAGGGGAAAGCCAGAGAAAAGGGGCCTTTTCAAGCGAGGAATGACGGACGGTTTATTAAAAGAGGCAGGGCCTTTTGAGAGGCTTCCCCCCACCCCATCCATACCCCATGTGTCTGGCCTATTGTAACTGGGCGGTGGCAGGAACCCCCCCCACCACCACCACCACTGCTACTCGCTTTGTCACTGTAAGTCACCTCACTGACTGAAGCAGAGCCGCTCGGTTAAAAAAAAAAAAAAAAGAGAAAGAAAAGCCACACCCATTCGCCACAGGAACTCTTCACCATTCTGGTGCGACCTGGTCCGTGGAAAAAATTGATTGTCTGGCTGTCACAAAACATACAGGAGATACAGAGATGGGCGTGACGCACTGGGAAGGAGGGACAGGAGAGAGGAGGGAGAAAGTTTAGAGGGACATGGAGGTGGAAGAAAGGTAGGAGAGGAAGAAAGAGGAGGGTAAAACTTTTAGGTGAACGAGTAAATATAAAAAAATAGCAAAGAAGAGGCATGGATGCCTTCAGGACCTCACTGAGAGACCTGCTTCTTTTTAGGCTGTGTGTTAAATGTGTGTCTTTAGATACAGGCAACATTCCTCTAGAGATAAACCCCTGGGCCCCCATCCACTGAGCCCCCACCCTCTCCTGTCTCTCCACCCACCATGCCTAGTCAAGTGTGTGTGTATTTGTCTGGCCATGAATGTGTGTGTGTTTATGGTGGATGGGGGTCTGCGTGTCATGCATCGTGTGCACTCGCAGGGGGCTACAGAAAAGACAGCTGTGTTTCTGAGAGAAACAGAAAACTTAAGAAAGGGACAGTGGAGGGCCAACAGGGATGCCAGTCAAGACCGTCACTTTTGGAGTGAGTACCGCACACTCTGCCATCCGCCGCCTCATGCTCCTATTTTTCTAGCCTGACTCAACCTCCTCTTACTTTTTCACTCATGCTGTGTAACTCTCTCCAGCTCTAATCTTTTCTTTCTTACTTGTTTTCAGAAAATTTTAACCTTCCTTTCTCAGATTTACTGCATCTGTAACCATCTCTGTGTTGGTAATGAACCTTTTCTAACTTCCAAGCTCAAATCTGTTTCTCTGTTTTCTTGCTCTCTTACATTTAAATGATAATGCATTTTCTATCAACTCATTATGCACTTGGTTACTATTCAAGACATGTTCTATGTCTGTTAGTGCTCAGTTTGCAAAAAGCCATTTTTGTTAGCCCTCTGTCCACAATAGCCATTCTGGAGACTTTTCAACTTGTTCTTGTTTTCAGTCGTAAATTAGCCTCTGAACATGGCGCCTGTCAATAATATGCTGCGTATTTAGGCACATTTTAGTAGAAGCTTCTCAGTGGGGTTGGTTGCTTGGGAGGATCCCGTGGTGGATGTGCATCAAAGATTAGTGCGTGTACATTTGGGTGTTTATCATGGTGTGTTTTGCTCTTTAATCTTGTTTTTGGCTTCATTCGGACGCCTGTTTGATGTTCAGATTGAATGATGTCAGCCAGGATTAGCTGTGGTAAGCAAACGGGAGGTCAACAAAATGATTACTGGGTCAGTTAATGAGAAGTTTCCAGTGTAAAGAGTATAAACTGTTTGACTTATTGAGCCCAAGCAAAATAGGGTGGATACCCACGAGGGTCT
Source organism: Gambusia affinis (assembly GCF_019740435.1). Lineage (NCBI taxonomy): Eukaryota > Metazoa > Chordata > Actinopteri > Cyprinodontiformes > Poeciliidae > Gambusia > Gambusia affinis. Next base: position 25,243,003 of record NC_057870.1, on the reverse strand, counting down.
AGTGTTTATTTTGTGTCTTTGATAATACAGGGAGGGTTCATCAGGTTTTACAGTGATGTTCATGATGCAACTGCTAGAAATACAGCTTTTGTCTGAAGATAAAGGTCATTCAGTTTAGTCAGCTCTTAAACCTGTTTTTCCTATTTTTGGCAAATAGTAAACAGTAATCAAAGGAAAAAAAAACAGTAGTGCTCAATTAAGCCTCTTTAAGATTAAATTTATGTGCTCAACAATATTTGTTCCTTTGTAGCTCTTGGATTTTGCTCATGGATTGCAATATATGGTATTCCTGTTTAAGAAAGAAGAAAAAAATTCATGGTTTTAGGATGTATGTTTGAAATAGTAGCAACATGGATGGAATAAAGTGAGTTCTTTAGACCCAGGAGATTTCAGGGAAAGAAGTACCAGATTTTCTGTATCATTCTCTGGATTCAACATTTTCACCTCCATCTATTGTCTAATTAGATAGCTGCTACATCAAGAAACTATTCATGGTATGGAAACACATGTATGAAACAGCAAAAATATATTCAGCTTGATGACTTTAGTGTTGTTTACTTAAGCCCCAAATTGTTCCCAACCCTACAATATTTAGATTTAAAATTCATTTCCACTAAGAAGTTTGTTTTATCACTTGTCTGTTTCATTGATTTTCAATCTAAATTGAATATCAACTGAATAAAAAACATTTTTCTTTACCTTTCATTACGAAATTAATGTTAAATTGTTTATACCCTTCTCCCAAATAAATGAAAAAATCAATACAGTAAACAAACCCTTCTTGTAATTGTTGACACGCCATTTGCATGTTTCCATGTGTCTCTGGATGATTTATTTTTGGTGATGAACGTGACATGACCTAATTTTTAGCTTCCTTCACAGATTTTCCATCGGATTCAAGTCGCGACTCTGGTTTGGTCACGCAAAAAGTAAATTTTATTTCCTTCCAGAAGTATCATCCATGTAAAAGAAAACATAAGTATAAACTTAGCTCTGCCAAAATAAAAAAAACTTAAACTTATCTGTATACATGGAACATTTCAGCATTCAGAAAGAAGCAGCAATCTACTAAGACTAACATGTACAAAGGTTTTAATTATTCTAAATGACCAAAATCACAAAATGTTCCTTGCATATGCCAAGCTTATTGAATGAAATAGTTTAAAATTTTATTCTTACAAATAAAGCATGTGTCACTTATAATATTCCTTTTTTATTTTGCTTTGTGAGATTAAAGTCTCTTTTGAAATCATATTATGAATACATATCAATACTATGAAATATAAAATATTGACAAACATTTTTGTTCTGTGTCTTCAGTAACGTCAAAAATAAATTATATATAAATGTATGGCACTTCCTTCATATTAGAGTTCAAGTAGTGTGGTATTTAGGGTTCATATTTGTTTGAAAATGTTGAATGGATCTTATATATATATATACATTTCACATTGCATGCAGCACCTGGAACAAAGAAGAATAACAGACGACTTACAGTTGTGTAACTGTGCAACAGAGCACCATTTGTTTACCATATCTTTATCCTATTCTTATAAGTCTAGCCCAACGCTATCTTCACCGTATGGCTTTCACCCTCTTTGTCATTCACAAAAGATCACAATAACCATAACAATAATACCCATGACAATCTCATCTTGAGGCGCAGAGGCTGCAGCAGGATCAGTCATAAAGAGACAATCTGTAGGCAAGGCAGAGACAAACAGTGGGTTGCAGAGTGGGGGTCCCCGGGAGTGTGAGAAAGTAAATACTGAAAGTGGGACACTCCACAGACGAACGTTCAGACAGATGAGGCTTGAGGTGGAATCTTTAGCAGCTCTGTCCTTATTCACTCTGTCCACATGTGAGCATCCCCACTGACAGACTTTTACACTAAATACATCTCTGTTGCTGCAAACAGGCTGCTGCCAACTCCTCAACAAGCTGCAGGGACTGCAAGTGGTAAAAATAGAGGGGTAGGGGGAACCTATTTTTATGGCTAAAAAGAGCAAGTCAGCTGAAAGAAAAGTGATGAAATAGTTATAAAGCTCTCTGATGGTATTACACAGCCAGCATTCTGTGTTGCCCTTAAAAAAACTTGATCATTAGTCTGAAATAGATCTAGATATTGAGTAATGGGAGGTTTAAATAGAAGACATTACGCAGGCAGTGAGAGTCTGGAAAGTGTTTTTTTTTTTTAAGTTTAATAAAGTTTTGCAAGAAAAGCAACACTTGTCCTAGCTGAACATGTGTAGACTCCTTATCTTCCTCATTTTGCTGCGATGGCACTTTAACTATTCATCATTTGCACCTGGTGCTATATCAGCAAATTTCCAGGTTTATTTATATGTTTGTATTTGTGGGTGTCTGTGTGTGTGTGACTGTGTGTGTCCACAGAGGAAGGACGTCTTTAGTTGGAACCTGTTTGCTAATTTTAAAAGAAATCCTTATATTTCAAATCCAGTTTTGATCACTTGTTTGGTTTGTTGCTAATCTAACCAGCATTCAGGTGAAACCTTTTATTTAAGTTGCACCAGAAACAATATTGTTGGACTTCTTTTTGTCCAGCAAGGAATGTGAAAAAGTTTAAGGTTCAAATCCTCATTAAATGCTGGAGAAAGAGCCGGTTGCATTAAAGAAGTTATTCAATAACTGGCTTAAAAATGTACATTTTGGTTCACAATGTTCATAATGTAAGATCAAGTTGTTGCAAGATAGTGAAGATCTGCTTTCAGCTGTGTAAGTGTTCTCATTCATCTTATTTCTACCTCTCACACATTAACACACTCACACTGAGGCTGACTCATTCACATCTGCTTCAAAACTCTCTTGATTGTGAATGAAAATCAGCATGATGAAAAAAAAAAAAAAAGATTTTTGTCCTGTTCGTCTGGAGCGCTGATTGCTCCATGTGCACCTCTACACACACTTGCATCTTTTTGAACACTGCAGTGCACTAGTGAGGGGTGATGTCATTCTGTCTGCTGCGGCACCAGCAGAGGAAGCTGAGCAGGAGAAATAATAACATAAGAGACATGAAGGTGGAAAAGGGAATAGACGTAACGGAAGAAAAAAATAAGAAGTGTTGGGAGGATTTGCTGTGATGGATGACGCTGAGAGATTAATTTCGATTGGTAGTTTTGAGCTTCATTATGAGAAGCTGTGCACCAGTCTTAGCCTGAGGACAGCTGCACATTGTGAGCCATTGTGTTTTGATGCTACCCGTGTTAACCAAAAAACGCTTCTACGCAGGCTATTGTCTGCTCTTTTTAATCTGAAGAGTGTGATTAATGTGCTTGCTTGGTTCTGCTCAGTCCAGAAGGCTCAAGCTCAACCACTTTCTGTGGGAGATATGGAAAAGGAGGGGGAATCATTCATTTAAATTCAATTCAGCTAATTGTACCTGAGGAGTTGCTTCATCACACATTCCTGTCGTCTCTTTATATAGAACATGCAAGCTGCACCTGTTTATGTGTGAGGGATGGGTGTGGTTCTCCTGAATCTTTATCTCGCCTCACCACGCGCTCCCTCCTTGACGTCATCTGCTAATCACACAAACGCATGAAAATGCAGAAGTGCGCAGTAGGAAATCCTTGCCGTGAAGGGAAATTCTTCCTGCAGGGCTTTGAGAATGAGTTGCTGCTGTTGTGTAGACATCTGCAGACTGCACAGGGGCTTACATTGAGGTCAGTACGGTGTTAGGTACGTTACAATTTTTCACAAGAGCATCCATGTTGTGTAAAGTTCTTTTCTTCAGCAGTTTGCTGTTTCTGTAGTGAACAAGATGCTTTGGATGCTGCTATGACAGGGTAAGCAAGAACCAAATGAAAGAAAAACACAAAAGCTTTGCATACAGTTTCCAAGTTTTACATTAACAAGAGGATTTGGAGATTGAGAAAAAGGACATTAGTGTATGTGGCAACTCTGCATTGGTCAGTTATTGACCCATGCAATAACTGCGCACAAATAAAACAGTCTGATATCCTGCACTTCCTCCGTTATTTAGACCTGTTCTGGCCATTATTTCTTGCAATATTACATAATTCCTAGCCTGGCAATAACCTTCTTGTGCAATTTCACTCAAACATTCTCACTTCCAACAGAGACTGGGCTTTCTCCACTTGTTTTAAGTTGCGTCTGGTAGGTTTTTCTACTGGGCCAATCAGCAAGCAGAAGGAAACATCAACATGATGATGTTGATTTTCTGCGCTGCTTTAGAACTGTAGTCTGACTGTTGGTGAATTACATGCGTCAAGGGCAAATGTTATCAAATGGGTAAAATTTTTAACTTCAACACAGTCCACGCATCAAGGAAAAAATCGTTTCTCAACAGCTAAGAGCCAAACCTTCTAGAAGAAGCAAAGTGTAGCACAAGGTGCTGGTTTTTACCAGGCTACATATTTTCATGTGCATCATAAAAATAAAGTTAATATTTAATTTACACTAAATTAAATGTAAATTGAATTACATTTAATTTGTGTTATTGAAGTCATAATACTGCGATCCCAGAGAAGGTCTGGAGTTTTCAAAATTTTCTTCTGCTGGACGTGGCACAGCGATATACGATGCTGCTGCCATATTTATTGTAATGTGAGGGTCCATAAACAGGATGGGAGTAGGCAGGATAATGCCTTATGGTAAATACTAAACAACAACATAACAATTTGACCAAAGAGCATGATAAGGGATGACTGAAAACAACATGCTCAAAAAAGAAAGCAGTGACGACTGACAGAGGCAAGACTTGCTGAAGGCTGTAGCTGACAGTAGAAAACCAGAAGACATAAAAGGAGACCATCAAAACAATGATGAAGAAAATAACAAGTCCCAGCTGTTATGACAGCTGCCCTTGTAGCTGCACACTGCTTGTCAGGTGTCTGAAACAAGGCCCCCACACTTTCAAAGATCAACAATCTCAACTATTTGCAAGTGTTTCCCAGACAGCATTGTACTGTTTTAACACTACTGTTGGTTCAGACAACGCTCTGTCTGCTCAGCAGCCTCTATATTTAGGCAGCTGATATCAAATCGTTATAACTATGTTACTCTAGGAAGAGTAAAAAAGTTTATGTAGGCTACTAAGGTGCCCATATTTTTGCAAAGTCCAATCAAAATCAAAATGTTGAAAAAGTGATTACAATCGAGTCATTGATTAATTAAAAGTTATTTTATTTTACCAAATTGTGGTATTTTTACTCAAAGTTATCACACATCCATCCCTGGGGTTGATAAAAACGCTCAAAAGTTGATTCAGATGAGGGTTTTCATTGGATCAAAATAAAAAGTGTGGGTGAGGGTGTGCTTCTGGGTTGTTTGCAAAAAAAAATTAAAACTATATTAGAGAACTAATTCTCTTAAAACCTTAGGACTTTGCACAGAGAAGTCTGAACAGGATTTGCAGTTCATCTCATGAGTTCATACTTTGCCACTGTGTAAATTTCAACATGAACACACACTTGTCAGATGTTGTGTTGGTGCTACAATCAGCTGCAAGCAACTTTTGAAACTTTTCAGTTTCCTTGCCAACAGATTCCTTATTTTTAAAGTGATCTCTCTCTTTGCACAGTTTTGTGTGACTGGTGTCCCGCTGAGGGTGGGTTGTGTCATTTGTTGCTATGCCTCTACTCCTGGCATGCGGATCCTTTCTGTTTTTTCACCAAAGCCACCCCGACCCCTCTCTCTCTTTCGCTTTCTTTCTCTCTCTCAACCAACAGCAATGTCACAACAGTATCCAACAAAGCATAAAGCATCGTGTTTTGTAGCATTTTGAGAGGTATGCACAGTGAATGAATCTATTATTTGCATATATGTGCAAACATGCAACTGCAGCCTCTTCCTGTCGAGCATTTTGAGAAATGTGGTTCAATGGAGTGATGCGGGGAGGCTCAGTGAGAGTGGATATATTATGTGAATGAAAGGAAAACATCCAGGATTTGACGCAGTTACTCCCTGTCATTTCCCCCCCAGTTGCTCTCCAAGACTGCTTCTCGCTCTTTCTCTCCTCCCGTTCTGCTCCCCCCCCAGAACCGCATGAGTGATCCCGTTCCAGCGGCACTCCTGCCTGCCTGGGAGAAGCACGAAGCCCTCAGACACAGACAAAACACAGACACAAACACTAGGCGTGCAATGTGCCGGGCCCTGAGCCGGGACTCACTGAGCCCTCACGCTCTGCCCCTCTCCGTTTCCTTTAAAGCATCATCGTTGTATTTACGTTACATTTCCTCTTTATGTGAGTAGCTGATAACATTGGGGGACAATTTGTAGACCCTGCTGCAATTCTTTAGTCAGATGCTTGTCAGACCTTCAAACTCCAAACTGCAGTAGCAGATTTTTAACTTGCAATCAAAAATTGCATCAGGGAGGAGAAAAGTGAGGGAAAAATTGGCCGACAAGTGCCGTTGTAATTGATGATTTGTTTGAAAATATTAACCAATCGCTCTCCTTTTCTATTTCCCTTTCTTTTCCTTTACGTGTCTCGCACTTTCTCTGAAACCCATCGTTCCCTCCTGTTTTTCCCATCCTTTTTTCTACTCCTTTAGGCAGATGCTGGCAACAGTTTTCTCCGAGCGGCTCGATCTGGCAACCTGGACAAGGCCTTGGAACATATAAAAAATGGCATTGATATCAATACAGCCAATCAGGTAAGAGAGAGAAAGAGAGAGGGAGCTAAAGTTCTCCAGATTAATTTAGTCTCCAGAAAACTGAACTGATCATCTGGTCTTTTTTTTTTATATTTCATTGTCTGTTCGTAGGGTTTTATTTAAATTCAGCCATTTTTGTGTTAACAAAAATTACCTCAAAATGTGCCAACAAAAAATAGAAGTTGAGATTTTTCATGAGCATTAATTACCTCACCATTATTGCTTGTAAGATTTTATTTTCTTCTGTCTACAGATTGGCTTTCAAGCAGATTAGATTTGGCCTAATGTGGAAAATTTGATTCTAATCTCTCTAAAAACATTGGAAATAAAATAAATAGTAAAATGTATGTATTTAGGGTGGTTTGAAGCAATGTGAGCAGTAATTTTGTTTACTCCATTAAACAAAACAAAATCAAGTTGTTCATACAAATTATGTCCGTTAACCTTGGGAGTATTGCTGCTCAGTGATGTAGAGCATTTTGAGAGGTATGACAGACTGTTCATCACTATCAAAAGATAATCCAGGATCATCTTTTGATCTCTTTATCAAAAGTAAAAGCATAAATATTCCACAGTGATTACACTTTATAATTTTTGTTAAACCACTCTAAATAGGAAGGCAAATAACTGTACCATCTTTAATTAAGACTGTGAGATGTGGTTTAGAACAACTGCCAACAATACATAATCACCATAATAATAATAATAATATGTATCTAAACTAAACACTATAAAATATTAAATTTTTGCCTGTTTAAATCCTTAAATATCTCGTTCCATTAGCTTTTACTCTGTCTCTACACAGCTGATTGTACCGTCTATGTATTTGAATATAATCTCTGTAAAACCCTGCAATGTTCACCATGATTAAACTGGGTTTTAATGCTGTGTTTGCAAACCAAAATACTAATAACTTTGTCATACAGTTTAAAGACAATATGAACTGTGGAGTCGTTGAAATTGGGAGACTAATGAATGAAAAAATTGGGAATATTTGTGTTCAAATGTGTAGCTCCTTCCCACCTCAAAGCCTCACTTGTGGCTCATCTGCTTATAGCACCTTCTCCCTCTCAGAACATTTTCGTGGTTTTATTTCCTGTATTGAAATATAAAAAATGGCCTGAGAAAAACTTTTTAAGTCCCCATGAATGGTTCCGCAGTAAAAACATTTAACAATGAAACAATTCCCTGTGCTATTTTGTATTTCTGTGTACGTTTTAATTGCTCAGCATGCATGTACTGAGCTTTGTGCCTGTTTGCTCACCTCATGCCTGCTCTGTTAATCTGATAATCAGTTCTTTAAGGGGAAAGCTACAGTTCAGTGTGTGTTAAAAAATGGTGCAAAGGATTCCCATTGCTGCATCTCCTCCATCCTGCCTCCTTTACTCTGACAGTTGTTCCCTGAGTGTCCAGGGAGGGGCAGCATTACAGATTCCCTTGGGCTCCTAAAAACTTTGCCTGTTCCCAGTTTAATTTTGCTTTCTTCAACTTTTGGTCCAAGACAGAAATCACAAAAGATCCCCATCAGGTTCCACATGAATACAAAAATAGAAATGGAAAGTCATTCAATTCTGTATGGGATTGATCAATGCAAGAGCTCATTGCTTAACACTACAGATAGATTTAAAAAACTGTCCAATGACAGACTGTTTTTGATTTGAATATTCTAAAGTGATATTTTATTTACAATGTGTTCTTCTCAGCCACCTTGATGTTTTGTTTGGTGTAAATTGTACCTGAGTCTAAGTGATGATTAGCAAGATTCCCATGGTTTTATAGTTTTCAAATTGAAGTTTTTTATTTATACAAAACTAAAATATGGATCACATTTTCTGATTTTTGTTTGATATGCATTCTTGCCAAGAAGGTTTACATTTATACAAAGATATTTCTGAAAAAACTGCAGATTATCACTTTGCCTCCATTGTGAAGTTTGTTTATACGTTGGGGTTGTTTTCTGGTCTGAGTAGACGCCTCCTACTCTTATCACCAGCACACATCCTCACTCCTTCACTGTGTTTTCTCCCCACTCTCCTCTTGGTTCTCATGTTCACCTCAGTTTATTTTTTTCTGCTTTTTTTTTGTTTACCCTTCATCTTTGCTTTCTGTTCCTTCTCTCTCCTTTGTATCCAGTAGAGTGATGGTGTGCTGTGGTCTCCCCACTCAGAGGAATAATATCAGTGGTGTGGGAAAGGTCCAACCTCACATGTCCTGTGCGGCTGAAGGTAGGCTGTGTGAGGTTAGACCTATCCCACACGGCTCGTATTCTTCCCAGCCATGAGACCAGCGGCCTGCCATCCCCTCCCCTCTCTCCCTTGTCCTATAATCGTCACTAAGCGAATGAAAAGAAGTCCTCGTCTTGATTTTCATTCCTGTAGTCATCGTTTTTGATGATAACCTCTCTGAATCTGGCATATTGCATGCTGTTCAGTAATACGCTTGGTGTGTTTGGTGAGTTATGATGTTACTGTGACTTCAAACCACTTGTTTCAGCTGGCATGGCGCTCATGTGCTTGTGTGTTCCCACCGTGTGCGTTATTGTTGTAGGACTCTCCAGTATCAGGTCTGCTCTTCTCTCTCCCTCAGAATGGACTCAACGGGCTGCATCTGGCCTCCAAAGAAGGCCACGTCAAAATGGTGCTGGAGTTGCTTCACAACGGAATCACGCTGGAGACCACCACAAAGGTAAAGTCTCATGCAAAGGAAGAAACGCACCAGCTGGGGTTAGAACAGTCTGCACTACTGTTTATGTTTTAAATAAAGAGAAAATCCCCCACAGAAAGAAACAGATAGGATGTGCTTCACCTGAACAGGAATAATCTGACCTATCCCACATGGCTTTGCAAAAGATCTGGTAAAGTCAGTCCTCATCGAATTCTTTTGTGCTTACTGGGTCATCATAAGAGACTGCAACAAGTAACTGGCTCATTTTCACTCTCTAATTCGATTTCCATCTAAAATATCAAGGAATATGCCTTCAGGCACAAGCTCAAACAACCAACCATCACCTTTTCTTTTTTTCTTGTATGTTGGTTCTATTCTATTGTACTCTGTATTTGATTTACTCACATGAGCTTATTGAATAACCAGGTGACTCCAGCTCTAATTTTCTAATTAATTCAGCTAGTATTATTTTAAACTTTTTGGATCTTCTAAATTTTGTTGTAGCACAGACTTTTTATCTGCAGATCAAATGTTCTAAAAAAAAAAAAAAAAAGATGGCTATGCCACAACAAAAATAATTAATCTCTTTCTGATGCAGTAGAAAACTGTTCATGACTGGGACTGATTGCATCAAAAGCAGCAGAGATTCTTCAAAGACTTGGCCAGGCTTTATGTTCAGCAAAATTCATTTCATTTTAGTGTTTTGGCAAAATACAAAAAAGGATGACAGGAGATACTTTATCAGATGAGAAGAACAATTTTCAGTTATTTAAACCTTGCATGTTGAACGTTTAGAAATGATTGCTTTAGTTTGTGTGGTTTAACAGTGTTAAATATTAATTTGTCTTGTTCCAAAAAAATATCAAAGCTTTGCAAAAGGAGTACAGATCTCTGTGCCTCACTTATAGGTAATTACGCCATATTTTCTTGTGTTTGAGCAGAAAGGGAACACCGCCCTCCACATTGCAGCTCTGGCAGGGCAGGAGCAGGTGGTCACAGAGCTGGTAAACTATGGGGCCAATGTCAACGCTCAGTCCCAGGTGAGAGCCGCTCTCACTGCGGATGTCCCATGATTCACTGAGGCTGCTTCCCAGTCCTCACTATGTGAATTTAGCCGCTGTAGCAACTACTGCAAATCCATCTGTTAAAATTCATCTCTGTTTGTCTGATATTTCTGTGTGTTTGTGTTTCTTCTTTGTCTGCATCCTGGTGTGTGCATTTGTGATTTTGCTTTGTTGTGTGTGGTCTTGTTTGTGTGTGTGTATGTCGGTGTGCATCGTATGTCTTTCTGAGACAGAAGGGTTTCACTCCACTCTACATGGCAGCACAAGAAAACCATCTAGAGGTTGTGAAGTTTCTCCTGGAGAATGGAGCCAATCAGAGCATTCCAACAGAGGTACCAAAGAACTGAGAGAGAAAGAGACACTCTTTGCTGATCCACACTCTCTGTGTTTTCCATTCTGCTTTGTTTTCATGAACCTTTCTTCTTGCATCGGTCCGTTTTCAGCTTCATGAATCAGCCCCCCTCCTGACTCTCTCTCTTGTGCTGCAGGATGGATTCACGCCCCTCGCCGTGGCTCTTCAGCAGGGGCATGAGAATGTCGTAGCTCTGCTCATCAACTATGGCACCAAGGGGAAAGTCCGGCTCCCTGCACTGCACATTGCAGCACGAAATGACGATACGCGCACAGCTGCAGTGCTTTTGCAGAATGACCCTAACCCTGATGTCCTCAGCAAGGTTTGTGACCAAAGCAGTGTTTGCTGTCTTTCCGTGTGTATTTCTTCCAATAAAATGCAGAAGTGGTAATGTTGAAATGCATGTTGCAGACTGGATTCACACCCCTCCACATTGCTGCACATTATGAAAACTTGAACGTGGCACAACTGCTGCTTAATCGAGGAGCAAATGTAAACTTCACTCCAAAAGTAAGAATTACCAAATACAAGGAAAGGGATGCTTATATTTGTTCTAATTTTTGTTCTCAGTGTTGGTATGAGCTCATCTGTGTGTTTCTGCAGAACGGCATCACTCCTCTGCACATTGCTTCCAGACGAGGGAATGTGATCATGGTCCGACTCCTGCTGGACCGGGGGGCCCAGAATGATGCCAAGACCAAGGTAAAAAGCTGCCCGATTTTAAACTCCCGTATTCTAATCCTACAAATCACCAACTAAATCGTTAACAATCCACTGTTTTCAGGATGAGTTGACTCCTTTGCATTGCGCTGCCAGAAACGGACATGTCAGAATAATAGAGATCCTGCTGGACCATGGGGCTCCAATCCAGGCGAAGACAAAGGTAAGAAAAAACAACTGTTAAGCCTTCTTTTCACATATGAGTAAAAAAGCAAAGATGTTATTTTGTTTTTTTCCAGAATGGCCTGTCACCAATCCACATGGCAGCACAAGGGGACCACATGGACTGCGTCAAGCAGCTCCTGCAATACAACGCAGAGATTGATGATGTAACACTGGACCACCTCACTCCGCTGCATGTGGCAGCACACTGCGGGCACCACCGCATGGCCAAAGTACTGCTGGACAAAGGAGCGAAACCCAACTCGAGGGCTCTGGTTAGATAGATATCATTCTTTTAAATTCCACTGAAGTGATGAACAGTAGCAGTGCGTTTTAAAAACATTCAAATTTTCTCACTTTAAGATTTGTATCATAGGTCAGATCAGATGCAAACAAAACTGGAAAGAAATATCTGGAAAGTGTGGCACTTATTTGTATTCAGGATTGTTTACTCTGATCTTAATAAAATACTATCAAAACTTTTGACTTCAGACTTTAACCTCTACAGTAAATAGAGCCCACCTGGGTGTATTTTAATCTCTGGATAAATCCAGGTGTTCTGTGAAGCCCTTAGGGGTTTGTTGGAGAACAATAGAGATTGAACTGCATGAGGCAGACATGTCGTACTGCAAACCCACCTTACCGGGCAAAGAGAGCATCAATTAGAAAAGCAGCCAGAATACTTTATGGTAACACTGGAGGAGCTGTGGAGATTCAAAGCTCGGGTGGGAGAGTGTGTAGGAACAGATATGAGTCTCTATCTCTATGGTGACAAATAGTGGCGGCAGCATAATGCTAGGGTGATTCTGTTCTATGCGGACAGGGAATTTGACCAGAGTTGTTCAGGACGATTGCTGGAGGTAAGCACAGGGCAGTTGTAAAAAACAAAAAAAAAACAAACAAAAGGGAGGTTGACCTTGATTGGGACAACGGCACGAATCATTTTCATTTGCTAGAATTCAAGGAATAAATCCACAAATTTTAAACTGATGTTTACAGACACGCCTCTCGCTGAGCCTGAGCTATTTTTACTGTACAGTGTCCAAAAGTTTGTCTCTACATGAGCAAAGCTGCTGTCCAATAATAACAAGTAACTGTGTTGCTGTTACAGAACGGCTTCACTCCTCTGCACATTGCCTGTAAAAAGAACCACATGCGTGTGATGGACCTCCTGCTCAAACAATCAGCATCACTAGAAGCTGTGACTGAAGTAAGAATTCAGGCAAAAAGAATTCAAGATTATTCATCCTGAAGTGTTTAAATGGTTTCCTACATTTGTATTTTAATGCTCTTTTATTCTGTTTCTGTTTTAAAACAGTCAGGCCTAACCCCCTTACATGTTGCGTCCTTTATGGGTCATCTTAATATTGTGAAGATCCTCCTCCAGAAGGGAGCTTCTCCCAGCGTCTCTAATGTGGTATATAGTTTAAAGTTATTTTATAACCAGCTTAAAGAATCCCTTTTCATGTTTGAAATGCTGGTGTTGAATCTAATACGCGGTTTTTTGTTTCTGCAAACAGAAAGTGGAGACTCCGCTCCATATGGCATCTCGGGCGGGTCACTTTGAAGTGGCAGAGTTTTTACTGGAGAATTCAGCTCCAGTGGATGCCAAGGCAAAGGTAGATTAAAATAAGCAATATGCAAGGTTTCATTACAAAGACTGACTCATTTTAAAATTGTTTTATCGGAACTGATACACTGAAGCAGCTTTTACTGTTCTAACCTCATCTGGCACATTTTGTTCAATTACACAGTCAAAGTCAGATCCATCATAATGGAATATATAAAGATTTTCAGGAAGTATGCTATTCTTCCTGATTGCTTGCCCCTCCCTCAACAGGATGATCAAACACCTCTGCACTGTGCTGCTCGGATGGGTCACAAAGAGCTGGTGAAGCTTCTGCTTGACCACAAAGCTAACCCCAACTCCACCACCACAGCTGGACACACGCCTCTGCACATCGCTGCCCGGGAAGGTCACGCTCAAACCGTGCGCATCTTACTGGACATGGAGGCCCAACAGACCAAAATGACCAAAGTAAAAGAAAATATTTTGGTGACGTTGTGCTATATAGCCAGTTTTAGCTGGGGTTATGGGTTTAATCTGATACTCTGTCCGCTCACCTTTTTTGTGCTTTTGTAGAAAGGCTTCACTCCACTACATGTAGCCTCCAAGTATGGGAAGGTGGATGTGGCAGAGCTGCTGCTTGAGCGAGGAGCTAACCCTAATGCAGCTGGAAAGGTGAGGGAAACCAAAAACCTCCAGGAACCTTAATGAATAAAACATTTCCTTTGGTAAATCCCTGATCTTGTTTTAACAGAATGGTCTCACCCCGCTGCATGTTGCTGTACATCACAACAACCTGGATATTGTTAACTTGCTTGTCAGCAAAGGAGGGTCACCACATAGCGCTGCCAGGGTAACAAAAAATGGGTCTTACGTGAGGCAGTAAAGTGTTTATAATCCACACATATTCTTAAAAAGAAAACGCCTCCTTTCTGCTGTCCAGAATGGCTACACTGCCCTCCACATTGCATCCAAGCAGAACCAGGTGGAGGTGGCCAACAGCCTGCTGCAGTACGGAGCTTCAGCCAACGCTGAGTCACTGCAGGGCGTCACTCCGCTCCACCTCGCCTCACAGGAGGGAAGGCCTGACATGGTTTCCCTGCTCATCTCCAAACAGGCCAACGTCAACCTGGGCAACAAGGCAAGACGAGACGGATAAAGTGTGAAACTGAAAGGTTGGGATTTTGTTGTCATGCTTTAATTTGATGAATTTGTATTTTTATTCTTGAATTCAGAGTGGATTAACACCATTGCACCTGGTGGCACAGGAGGGACATGTAGGCATTGCTGATATCCTAGTGAAGCAAGGTGCTTCAGTCTACGCTGCCACACGGGTGAGACTCCTTCATTACTTTTTCTTACAACAGGGTCAGCAGCTCTTAGAGTCCAGAGCCAATATTTGCTCTCACTAATACTTACCAAAACTTTCCCAGGGAGACAAATCCTCCATGGACCTTAGAGAACAGTAAATGTATGACACAAGTACTATAAATAAATCTCTTTGCTTTGGGTTGTGTTTGAAGAACCACAATTTGGAGACACAGTTAATCATTTATATGAAAAATATTACATTTCTTGGGGAAAATTGGAACATCTGAGTTAACTTGTATGGAAAGCAAAGAGACAGATAAAGTTGGTTTCCTGCCTTTTAAAGACAAGTGTTTGAGCTGTGAGCTGCCTAGGGAGCAGTGGCTGTAAAGCACCATTGACACATACAGGTAAAAAAATGAAACATCCTGTTTAGGTTCACTGTGGATCTTATTGCTGAAGGTGGAAAATATATATATAGATAGAGATGTAGATATATCTATGAGATAGATAGATAGATAGATAGATAGATAGATAGATAGATAGATAGATAGATAGATAGATAGATAGATAGATAGATAGATAGATAGATAGATAGATAGATAGATAGATAGATAGATAGATAGATAGATAGATAGATAGATAGATAGATAGATAGATAGATAGATAGATAGATAGATAGATAGATATTAGAAAGAGTTAGATTGGTTTCAATAAAATGCTGTCTGTCTAACATGCGTTTTAGCCATGCACACAAATATAGACTGATTTGTGTTTAAACTGTTCATGCTAGCTGTGTCCACATGGCTCTGTTAGCTTACATACAGTCCCAGCCAGAACACCTCTAACAGGAATGAGACTCTGATCATTCAACTACACTCTTGATTTAGTGAATTTTTCAGAGTGATTACATCAGACAGAGTTTTTAATGGGGTTTTTTTCCCTCTTGACAGATGGGCTACACCCCTCTGCATGTAGCGTGTCATTACGGTAACATCAAGATGGTGAAGTTCCTCTTACAGCAGCAGGCCAATGTTAACAGCAAAACAAGGGTGAGTTTTTACACCATCGATACCTGAAAAACTTTCAACAACCAATTCAGGGTTGGATCTTAGAACTAAACTACACTCAGTGTTAAAAGGGGCTGCATAGTTGTTTCTTAGTCACAGCCATCTTATTAGATCTGCATTAAAAAAAAACTAAATATGCATTGACAAATGACTGTATACATCACTGAACCTTTTTGTCTCCCTTGCAGCTTGGTTACACTCCTCTGCATCAGGCAGCGCAGCAGGGACACACAGACATTGTGACTTTATTGCTGAAACATGGTGCCCAACCCAATGAGACCACTACTGTGAGTTTGAGTGCAAACTGCCTTCTTCCTGCTAATTCTTTTTTCTTCACTGATGCAATCTTCTTATTTATTTATTTTTTTACAGCATGGCATGTCAGCAAAGGTTGGGATACAGAGGAGACTGTCAATGTTTTTGCAGTGTTACAGTTGTGCAATAACACTTGCAAATGCGATTTCCACAGAACTTCTTCTGTATTGCTGTCATATCTGAATCTGATTTCTTTCTGTGCTCTGCAGACGACAACAGAGAAGCATCGAATGAGTTTTCCAGAGACAGTGGATGAGATATTAGATGTGTCTGAGGATGAAGGTACAACTTTAAAATATCACCTTAAAACAGTAGGAACTCAGGGTGTTTGAAATATAAGAATATCATTTTTTTTTCAACTCTTCTTGCCCTTTGCTCTTTTTAGGAATTGCACAGCTAACGTTAGGTATGAACGTCTACTTCCTTTTTATTTTGCAGCATTCAGAGTGTTTTGTAAAGTTCTGTGTGGCTCCATTTCAAGCTCTTGCCATCTTTGTTTCCCTTCCTTTCTCTCTCAGTCCGTCTGTAGTGGTGCTCACTGTGGTATCTCTGGTTTCTCATTGGCATGCACCCATGGCACCCATGTCTGCGACCTCTCTATGTCCCTTCAGTAGCACCGTCATTCTCTAACTCTCCAGGTGTCACGTTTTTGCCCCTCCATTGTTTTGTGAACATCACAGAAACCTGCTCTGTGACATTTTACCATTCATAGTGGATTGGTGTTGTCTGTTTTGGGAGCAATGCTTTGCCGTGTGTGTTTTACTGTGTTGGTTTCTGTCCATTTTACTATTTTGACTGTATTGTGTGTTCTTCTGATCAAATAGGTTGTTGAGTCTAAAAATGAATTAAAAAAACAGATGAAGGATGTTTTAATCTTGGTTGCCATAATTAGCAGCCAAAGAGCACTCCGAAGTTTTATCTGGAGAAATGATCACTCAGACGAATCATCATTCATAGACATTTTTCTGACCTCTGGTCAACAAATAGTTTTCCATTCATGCTGTTTTTTAATCAATGTTTTGTCAATATACACAACTGTTTTAAGTAAAAGGCTTAACCAAAAAAAGCTTTTATATTTTTTTGGTTTGTCAACTTTTAACACACATACAGATAGTTATATTAATGCTAAATAGTCTTTAACCAACCAATCTTTCTTTTGACTGGAAGCAACATAGATGTTTTGGAGAGGCCCAGTCAGAGTCTGCACTTTAATCTGAAGGAAAATCTTAGCTAAAGATTAGGGTGATGGCAAGGAAGCCCTCCAATCTCACAGATCTGGAACTCATCAACAAAGATAAACTCTCACAAAGCGAATGGAAAAACACAAAGGAGTATAATTATGCTGAAATGTTTGGCTAACATTAGCATGATTTCCCTCTGTTTTGATAAAACCTGGTGATAATTTATGACATATTTCAAAGCCTTTCCAGTCGATAATGTAAGAAAAGAAGTTCTTCTTCTGCTTTATCAACTTTCCTTTCCAATAATTAAATGTTATGTACTAGTTTATTATCTCTCCCGTACACAGAATGATGTTTACTGAACATAGCAAGTCTACACAAGATAGAGGTTTAGACAGAGCCATGCGTGTTCAGCAGACAATGAAGTCTCTTTTTAATAATGTAACTTAAAGGTTAAAAAACATTAGTACTCCCATCACTACATTGTATGACTGCCTTAGGAAGATATATTGTCTTAGATAGAAGTCGCTCCAGCCACATCTTCTTACACATTTGATTCTGCAACAACCACAATTTGATTGCACTCTAAGCTGAAGACACACAGATTCTTTCAGTCAGAAAATTAAGTGGCATTAGTGACACAACTCTAAGAATCCACATTTACTGCACACACACACCACTGCCACTGAAGTAATGCAGGTGCTACACAAATATCACAGCAATGACCCATAATAAAATTAATTTATTTCATGCTACGCTGAGCAGAAACTCTATCTGCACTGACTTATATCAACTCTCCTCTGGTGCAGTAAAACACTGTGAACTATACGCCCCAAAACACTTGCATAACACAGTTAAAAGATGTCAAAACACTTTGTTCAGCAAAATGTGAGAAAATGGTCTGACAACAGCTTTACAGTGTTAGGGTATTCCCTAACAGATTATTTAGATCAACAAAGCAATGTACACAAGTGCAGCATAGAAATACAGTTTTGCAAATCGCACCGACAAAAATAGAGTAGAAATCAAACTCTGTCATGCAAACAGTGGCTGAGTAACTGACTGGAAACCAATTCTTGAAGCTGACAAACATGACAAAGGACCAACATTAAGGAGGACAGTGAGTTTACTCAGAAAGCTGAAACATCAGGCAATTTAAAAATGCCTTGATCAGGACCTGACACCTGAGATGGGATCAGGACATGCCTTGTTGGACTTGGTTTGATTGTCCTGCTTGGAGACGGACATAGAGACAGAGATCAAAGCTGAGGCACTATTCACTGAACATGATCAATGCCTTTACTTTTATTTTATTTTTTTCGTGAAAAAGACAATATGTATATCAGTTTAGAAGGGATCTGTTTTTGGTCTTTTCACAGTTAAGATTTTCCATGTTATGTTTCCATGTAGTGGCTAAAAATCATGCATGGAAGTTTGATTTTACAATGCTGTTGACAGTTATGTCTCAGCATATTATGATTTTATATTTTTAGTCCCCTGATAGTTCAATGAACAGATTGTCTCTAAATATAGAAAGTAGCTCTTTTGCAGTCTTAAAGATACAAATCTAGAATAGTAAAGTGATAGCAGCATATATTAGGAAGCACCTACTTTCTAGCAGTGGATATGGAGGACTTGAGCTGACTCGTGATGCCGCACAAAAATCTGACACAGGGAAGCTTTCTTTTTCTTTTGCTGCTCGTTATCAATTGCTTTTTTACGCCTTTGTTTTGGGGTAAATAACCAAACCCAAACCGCCTCACAAGCTGTTATTCAGATTCATGTGTTGTATTCAGAGATGCTGTTTGTGCTGTGGATTACTAAAATCCTAATGAGGTAAATCAGCATCTACAGTTTACACATGGCACAACATGTTTGTCTTAAGATTTTTCAGTTGCATTTCAAGAAGTCCTCGAACTAAAACGCGTTTTGGAGCCGCCAGCCTCAGATCCAGGAGTTTTTGCTTTAAATGTCTCAGCAAGATGAGCTCAAAACTGTGATTTGTAGTGTTGCTCATAAGCTCATTTATTTGTTGAACGTCTCCATTTTCTTCTGTGGAAGCAGCGATACAAGTTCAGTGTGAAAACAAACATGGTCATTAGTGTCTCATGTCATCAGTCTAATATCTAAATATCACAGCCATCATTCTGGGTGTCATGCTGTCTAACCCGTCTAACAGCTCGTTAACAGTCTTGTTTTCTTTCTCTCTTTCTCCTGTGCTGTGTCACCAACCTGACCACGATCTGTTCGCTCTCTTTGGCATGTTGTTCTCTGAAGGAGAGGAGCTCTTGGGGACAGAAGGGGCCAGGTACATGAAGATGGATGACATGAAAGACCATGATGACGATTTCCTCTCCCCCAAGAAATCACTGGAGTACGAGAGAGGGCTGGGCACAGCGTAAGGGGGGCTGGGAGGGGGAGCAGGGCAGCGAGCCAAAGCCAGTAGGCATGAGCCAATAGTCAGCTGGGAAATAAGGGGTGCTCCACAGACATAAATAAACCCCGGGACGATTGCTTGGGAGGAGCAGAGATGTGAAGAAGTGTTTTTAGTCTCACTTCTTTTTTCCTCTTTTTGTACAACAGGAATTACTCACCGGCCATTCCCAGGATTCCCCGTGTCTCCCCGGAGAATGTAAATCTGCCAGAACATGAAATAGATCAGGTACTGCAAAGGCCAGAGTCAGAAATGCAACAAACCGAAAATATCACATCATAGTTACATAGTGACCTTAATTTCTAAGGCATCCTTGACAAGGACATGCAATTTGGTGGTATTGCCTTTTATTGTCTTCATTTTCATTTAGAATATCAAAAGATATTCCAATTTTAAAAGTTGAAAGGCTTTATATAAATGAAGTTATTCTCTCTCTTCAAAAAGATTTTTGCAGCTATTTTTAATAATGTTTTAATTAGTGGAGAACTCCAGTCCCTGATCTGACAAGGTAGTGATAAAACCCTCAGTATGCAGGATGACATTCATAAGTCATTTAGATATGGTAAAAGATGGTGAAATTATATATCAACAATTTTAATACAGATTTTACAAACAGATTTAAAAGCACTAACTGAATTGTAAAATGTTCCACATAAGGTATTCATGAATAATACCAAACAAACCTCACTCATTTTGTAAAAGAAGGCAAAGGTAATTTTATTTATATAGCACATTTTCAGCATCAAGACAGTTCAAAGTATTTTAAAGAAACAACAAACAAGGTGTTACTTTTCCTCTGCTTTATTCTGAGACAAATTTACCTCCATCTTTTAGCAAAAGGTGTTTTATCTGTCTTCATTTAGCAAATATCTCCGGTCTTTGATTTTAGTATAGAATCTATTTAATTTCTTAGAGTAGTATGAGTAATTGCTATTTACATTAAATCAATGCAAAACCACAGTTTTTTCACAGAAATGTGGGGTTGATGAAAACTATGTTTAATACTTTCTGAAAGGTTGTTATTTTGAAAAGGTGAACACATACAAACATACAAATGTACAAATACACATGTGTATTTGTACATTTATCTGTGCACAGACTTGCTTCTGACAAGTCTAATCAGAACACATTCTTATCTCTTGCATATGACTGACTGGTCGACATCCACAGTATGATTTTGTATGGCATTATGCAAAGCAGATATTCATGAACGATTTCTGTTTTCTGTGTCATGTAGCAACACACACCACTTCCACTGCCCAAAGAGTACGACGAGGACTCACTGATTCCCAGCAGTCCAGCAACAGAGACGTCTGATAATGTCAGCCCAGTCGCCAGTCCCATCCACACAGGGTCAGGACAGCTGCAGCAGAGGCCGACGCTTTTATCCCCCAACCTCTGTTCTTCTGTTTTTTCATCCTGTCATTGTTTCTTTTCCCTGCAACAGATTCCTGGTCAGTTTTATGGTGGATGCTCGAGGCGGTTCAATGCGAGGCAGCAGGCATAATGGTCTGCGTGTCATCATACCTCCACGGACGTGTGCGGCACCCACTCGCATTACCTGCCGCCTGGTGAAGCCGCAGAAGCTGACCAGCCCCCCTCCTCTGGTGGAGGGAGAGGGGCTGGCCAGCAGGATCATTTCCCTGGGTCCAGCTGGGATGCAGTTTCTGGGGTGAGCCAAGCACAGTGCTGCTGTTCTCTTGAAGGGGGGATATTTTGTAAAATCAACATGTTTGAACTTTATGTCTGTGTGCTGGAATGAGCAGGAGCTTCTTAAAGAAACAGAGGCCCAATTTCAAAGCTCACATTAAATCGCAAAGTCAAATTTCTTTTAAGTCATGTTTGGTATATGGAGTATTTTTATAACAACTGAAGGGAACATATTTACTTGACTGTGTTATGAAACGGGACTATGTGCCTCAGTTCTTTTGTGTGTTTAGTTGCTTTGTATCTATAGATTCTGATCCACTTCTGTTTGCATGGCAGGCCGGTGATTGTGGAGATTCCCCACTTTGCTGCTCTGGGTCGTGGAGACCGAGAGCTTGTTGTGCTTAGGAGCGAGAACGGATCTGTCTGGAAGGAGCACCGCAACCGCTACGGTGACGAGGTGCTGGAAACCATCCTGAATGGGATGGATGAGGGTGAGTTGTAGTCCATCACAGTTCATTTTAAACTGAGAGCCAGATACTCTCCAGTGGTTTTACATTTTTGGAAGCATAATCCTTGCTTCTTCACCACAGAACTAGAAAGTCAAGAGGAACTCAGCAAGAAGCGAATCCGCCGCATCATCTCTACCGACTTCCCTCTTTACTTCGCTGTTGTGTCAAGAGTCCAACAAGAGAGTGACCTGATTGGTCCAGAGGGAGGTTCACTTACCAGTAAACTAGTGCCAATGGTGCAGGCAACGTTTCCAGAGACGGCAGTCACAAAAAGAGTCCGCCTCGGACTGCAGGTGAGATGGGACGATGAGGAGGAAGGAGAGGAGAGGAGAAACGGAGTCGTTAATCCCTGAAAGAAAGCATGCTGAATTTACTTTGATTCATCATGAAGTCATGTCACATGTGCCAAGCTTGTTATGTTGCTTTTAAGAATCCTACAGGACCTTTTTGCCTTCTTTCATTTTTAATTTTGCATGCACCTGTCACCTTTATGCAACCCTGGACTGCCTTTTTAGTGTTGAGATTTTATTTTCTTTATTTTATTCTAGTACTAATGTATTTATGTCACCTACAAACTCTGTATATCAGATATTTAACACATTCATTGGAAATGCCTAAGGATTTTTATCTGTTCGCTTTTTTGTTGACTGGAAAGACTTTGTATGTATTTTTCAGTTTTAAATGTGCTTGAATGTTTTCATCTTCAAAGAAAAGAAGTGCTTTGCTGCACAAAAAAGGTTTTCAACCCAGTTTTCTTGCTCAACAATTTTCTTAATAGCCAAACTTTTGATATCAATTAAACACAACAGAAGAAAATTATTATTTTCTAAAAGCATTTCAGACAATAATAAAATCCAATTGTATTCTCTATTGAGGCCTTCACTTTTACTTTGCCCTCGTTGTTTATTTGTTCTGGATATTCTTTCTAATGCAAATACACAGAATTAAGTTATATAAATCTAAGACTAAATTTAAACTTTGGAATTAGATCTTGTTAAACATTTTGCTGTAAGTCTTTACCTGTATTTGGACCCAGTGGTACTATTGTAGTGCATTTATCATTGACTGAATATTTTCTTTGTTTTTATTTTTATAAATTTATCTACAATTGTAGTTGACAAAATGAATTATGCTTCTAAGATTTTACATATTAGGCTAATAACAATAATAATGACTTCTTTATTCTGACCTTATTGAATTGTTTTATTGGGATCTGAGTTATTTGACAGTAGTGGGGTGAACTGTTCATCAATTTGGGCTCCAGGTGTTAAAAATTGCACTGCAGCATTTTTCTTCTTTTCTTTTTCACCCATTCCCTTGTAGCTTCGTTGCTGTGTTTATCTCCTTGTTCTGTTGCATGATGCAGTTTAATCCGAGCTTTGACTCTTGACTCCTTGTCAAATGAACAACTCTTGTGGCTGCAGCCCAAGCCCGTTTCGTCACCCACTGCCAACTTGTTTGACAGCCAATATGTTCAGAGCTGTTTGTGCTAATATTGGTTTTCAAAAATTGTCATGGCAAAATCTTTCTCTTTCTGTTTTGTTCTTTGCATAATTTGTTCCAGAAACACAGATCAAGTTGTATAAGTTTAAGCTTTACTGCCAGCCGAGTTTAAGGATCTTTTAACATTTCTCCTAAACAAACAGTATTTTCTCATTTTGTTGAATCATCCTAGACCTTTAGCACTAAGCATCTAGAAAACCCTGAATTACATCTTCATTTATTTTATTGCATAGCAAAAATATAAAATATTCTTCAAAGTCCTCTGTGATGGAGGATAAGTGATGTTCTCCTCTGCAAATAAGTTTTGATTTGATTGACTCAAAATGATTTGAAAGTAGCTTTACAATCTTTCTCAAATTAACATAATTGACAGATTTAGTCTTTAGCAGTAACTGGATGCTACCTCCGAAACTATGACCTGAAAAACTAATTATATAAATAATGGCGAAAAGCTTATTGTGACATATGTTGCTGTTCATTTGTGAGTAAATTTAACTACTAGAGACAATATGGTTTTGTTCTGTTTTCTAAAGCCTAAAGCTGCCAAATAAGTTTGATTATTAAATTACATTTTTTATTCCTCAGTAGGTTTTTACCATCTGGCAGAAACTTGAAAAGACCAAAACAACAAGTAAAAATAAAATAAACTGACTACTGTATGTTTTGGATCAACATATTTCAACACATTTCACTCTTCATAAAGATAAATATGCCTTACAGACATTATGGTCATTTTGTAACCTCATACTTAAGATACTGAATGTAACAGGATTAAAAAAAGATTGTAAAATTAGCTTTTTTATAAAAAAGAATCATTTCAATATATTTAGAATCCCATTTATTTAATTAAGATGCTATTGTAGAGAACTTAGGTTTGAGAAACCAAGTTGCCTTAATTGTTGATATCCTTTTTGTATTAATGATTGTAAAAGCTTCTTGTTAACAATAAAATACTCTTTTATGCACATACATCCAGTTTGTGTGACTTTTATTTGTCCTTGAAAAAATAAGCTATTTTTAATTAGTGCATTTTCATTTTTTTCCTCCTGTTCTTCGTATTTCATCATCCCTGATTTTTTTATTTTTTTTTTTTGTCATCCATCCATGAGCTTCTTATCCTTTACTACCTCTTCTGTGATCCCTTTTTAATTTTTTTCATTTCATACAATCACTATTTTCTCACATTTTCCAACCTGTGACCCTGGTGCGTCTTCCTGCCCCTGTCGTTTACCACCTCAGGCCCAGCCAGTTCCTGATGAACTGGTTGCAAAACTGCTGGGTAACCAAGCAAACTTTAGCCCTGTAGTCACTGTGGAGCCTCGGCGGCGCAAGTTTCACCGCCCCATCGGCCTGCGCATCCCCCTGCCTCCGTCCTGGAGGGAGAGTCCCCGTGACTCAGGCGAAGGCGACACCACCAGTCTGCGTCTGCTCTGCTCTGTTATAGGTACTGCATGCCCAAACTGTGAGGTGTCTGTGTTTATGGGGCCAGATTACTGTAATAAAAAGGAAAACTTTTATTCAACATGATTACTGGCGTAAAAGATGTTGATTATCATTAGACATCCCACCTCTACCTTTGATCACTGAGTTTCCTGTTTCCCACACTGTGTGACTGCCAGGTGGAACAGCTCCAGCCCAATGGGAAGACATTACTGGCACCACCAAGCTCCTCTACGCCAGTGACTGTGCCAGCTTTACCACTAATGTTTCTGCACGGTAAGTTCAGCTGGATACTTTATCAAATATAAACAGAAAAGTATCATCCTCTTGAAAGTAAAATACCTGGAAGCCACTTTTCTTATTGGATTTGCGTTCAACATTGTGATCCTTTGTCATTGTTTGCTGACAGGTTCTGGCTGGCAGACTGTCCTCGGACAGCTGAGGCCGTCTCCTTTGCCAACCTGCTCTACAAAGAGCTATCAGCTGTACCTTACATGGCCAAGTTTGTAGTGTTTGCAAAGATGAACGAGCTGCGCGAGGGCCGTCTGCGATGCTACTGCATGACAGACGATAAGATGGATAAAACTCTGGAACAGCATGAGAACTTTACCGAAGTCGCTCGCAGTCGTGACATAGAGGTCAGTTAAATGTCGGGAAGGACTTATTCCTTGTCGACATCGTTAAGAAACACATAATTAATCATAGCAAATGTGTTGCAGGTGATGGAGGGAATGCCACTTCACTTGGAGTGTTCAGGGAATCTGGTGCCAGTGAGGAAGGCCACACAGCAGCCTCGCTGCTTTAGTTTCCAGGCTTTCAGGGACAACAGGCTTCCAGTCTCTGTCAAGGTGTCATTTGATTTTCTGCAGTTTCATGATGCCAGTAGCAAGGTCACATTCACTCATCATGACCATGATTATCATATTGATTGCAGGCTTTTAATGATGCACTTAGGCTATTTCTTAGGATGAGTTGAAGATGCAAAGTACAGCGTCATAAATTGGAGGTCAGGTCACAATTACGTTATACATTGCAAAAATATTAATATCTCATATATCTTAAACATCTTGTCATGTTACAACTGTTCTTTTGATGCATTATTAAGCAACAAAGAATATTTGTTTCTTTTTCCTCAAATAAAATGTATTGCAATACAGAAGTTACCTCATTAGTAAACAATCTCCACCTTTGTTTAATTTCACAAACAGCATCATGAAGACCAAGAGTCCACATAGGTCAAGGATAAACCTATAGAAAAGTTTAAAGCTCGGTAAAATTAGAAAAATGTCGCCAACTTTAAACATCTCACATGGCAATGTTCAACATCCAAAAGTGGAAATAGCAACAACAACCAAGAAAGAGTTTTACAGCTGAAGAAAAGGGAAAGGCAAGAGGGTCCTGGTGATTCTGGAGGAACTGCTATGACCCACAGCTTAGGTAGAAGATTGAGCTGATAGGACAACAGTCTCCATAGATGCCACTGTTCCTGGAGACAGTTAGGGGGTTTAAGTTGTGGTAATGATATGACAAAATATATAAAGTTCACAAAGGGGTATTAACACTTTTACAATATTCTATTAAAGTGCCAATATCTTACTTGCATGCACTATTCACAGCAGTAAAGTTGCAGCCATTGAAACCTTCATATTTGCCATATTTATGTATTACAAAATTAGTTTTACACTAAATTATGTGTAAACACCCTACAACAGAAAAAAGAATGGTTCAAATAAACCTTTAGCAGTCAGACAGTAAACACATGAATCAAATGCTTTGCTACCCGCTGTCACTACATCATCTCTAGTGTTTCTCTGCTGAAACCCTTTATCTGTGCAGGTGCGAGACAGCAGTAAGGAGCCTACTGGATTTTTATCTTTCCTACGGAAGTCCACTAAATATGAGGACAGCCAACAAGTACTCTGCAACCTTAATATCACTATGCCTCCTTGTATCAAGGTGATAATTTAGTGGATTAAAAAAAACAAGACGCAATCTACTCTTCAGCCCAAAATTATCCACACCCCAGGCAAATTTAGATTTAAAAGTATTTTTCATCCAATCAAAAATATTGTCTCTTCTAAGAAATTAAACAGATGCTTCCCCAAAGTTAACAAGAATCTACAAGGAATCTCTTACAAGAATAGGTATTGTCATTTATATGTTTTTAAAAATTATCATATCTAAACATGTTTATAACCTTCCCAATAATCACATAAAAATCTTTACGTGCATTACAGGAATGAAACCTTTCTCCCTGTTTTCCACTGGTATTTTGATTTTTTATTTTGGTGATGAGCTTCAAGCCTTTGAGGGTCATCACCTTAATTTTTACCACAGATGTTCTATCAGATTTAAGACTGAGTAAATTATTGCTTTCTGTCGGACAAAAGGTTACTAAAAGATTAAAATCTACAGGGGTGTGAGTAATTTTGAGCTGAACTATGCTTAATGACAATAGTTTCCCAGAGTTTTGGTTTTAATAGTTTTTGCTTACCACTTAGATTATTGGTAGTGAAGATAGGAGGCGAACTCTGACCCCTCTGGCTTTGAGAGAAAGATACAGCGCCCTAAATGAACCTGCTATGGGTAAGCGACTCACTACTGGATCAATTATTGCATTTACTTGTTTGGTATCTCGGTGATATCAAAAGCAAGACTCAGTATGGTGTTTTCATGTGAACGTTTGTTTCTGGTCCTGTTTTCTGCAGCATCAATGAGTGCAATGGAGAGAACGGAGCTGAAGATGGCAGTGATCGCAGAGCAATTGGGTCTGAGCTGGGCTGGTGAGTAAACACTGAGAGTATACTGAAGCTGCTTTTTACATTTCCCATCTGTGTTTATCTAATGTCTAACAAGCATAGCTGGCACAGCTGACAGGGTACAACCTGGTATCAAACTAAACAAACTTCTGTATTGTTTCCCTCTCTGATTGTTACACAGAGAGATCATTCTTCCTCTTTAGGGTCTCCATGTACCGGTGGCCTCAAGCACGATTCAGAAATCAATATTTATGTTTTCTGTTTTTCTGAACAGAGTTAGCACGTGAGCTACAGCTGAGTGTAGATGATATCAACAGGATTCGAGTTGAGAATCCAAACTCCCTCCTCGAACAGAGCTCCGCGCTGCTCAACTTGTGGGCAACTCGTGAAGGCAAAAGGGCCAAAAGTGAGTCAATGTTGCATTGCTTTCTCTCAATATCTGCCTGATGATCCCTTGGACTATTAAATGGCGAGTGTCTAATTTTCACAGTAATTTATTTTTAGAGTGGGCAGATAAAACAAAGACCAAAAATTCAGACAAAACACATAACATTGAAGATAAAAATTGATTTACAGGTTTTAGCAATTGATAACTTAATGTAACTGGCAATTAAGTCAAAATCTGGGCGATTTTAAATGTAATATAAACCAGTAACAAAATAAATAGGACATATAAATAAGAGGAAATACAACATACAGTACCATGTGGAGCTCCATGCAATAGACCATAAGAAAGGTCAGAAATGAGCCCACAACTGCAGAGACAGATTGTTGAAGATCTTTAATCAGTACAAAGCACTGTCTTCACAAACAAACAAAAATAAAACTTGAATCTTGGACAAGGACTTATTTTGTTAATTAGCAATTAAGATGGGTCAAGGTTGGTTCTCCTAGTGTGTCAGTAATTCATATCAACAATAATTGTCAACAAAGGACTGGCTAAGGAAGAGTTCGGCACAGTGACCTGGTCAATTTCCAAACCTCAGTCCTTGCTGGAGCTCGAGACTTTGAGTTAAGTTTTGCTGATACACAATTAATATTAAGTATATGCAAGTTTTTCTTTTTTCCATATTTTTGTTTCATTTTCTATCCATATCAAGATTAGGTGATATGGATAAATATTTATTTCCTTTCTTAGTGCACCCTTAAGAGAACTTGTTTGCCTCGCCCTCTTTAGTGTGGCTTTGTGTATTTTCCATTCAGTGGAGAGTTTATACACCGCCCTGAAGAACATTGACCGTATGGACATCATCAACATGTTGGAGGGTCACCCGCCCCAGCCTATAAGACAAGGCTCCCGTGACCTGAACAGACGGCGACACAACGATAAAGACCATCTCTCCCCTGGTATGACCAATGGTAAGTTTTCTGCCAACGTTCAACAGTGCAGCCCAGTCCTACTGAGCCGTAAGCCCTGACCCAGAGTTGCTCCTCTAATATTCATTCAGTGGTGCTGAAAGTTTGAGAGTTTTGTTGACTTCTCTAGTTTCCTAACAAACACCCAAAGAAGCACCGGGTTTAAGTTCTAGAAGTTGATAGAGAGTTTATAGTGGACCCCCAAAACACTGAGGAACCACAACCTACTTGAGACCACCTCTAAATACGCTTTTAGCTCCCTATTTTAATAATTCAGAAATCACATATTCCTTAATATGCATTATTACGTGAAAACTATCTTGGTGCTTCCACAGAACTGGAAGCTAACGTCCACGGTGTCCCTTTTCTCTCCTCTTGTGGGTACGGGCAATTGATGCCAAGGAAAATTTATGTATCTGACAGACTGGCTGCTTTGCAATCATCAGCCAACAGCATCTCAGATACAGAAAAATCCCAGATTATGCAGATTTTCCAGAAAGAATTTGAAGTAAAGTTTCACAGGAAAATCCACAAATAGACTGGAATATATTGTATGTGTGGAGGACAAGAAGCAAAATATGTGCTTCAGTTCAGATAGTCTCCAGTTTCATAACAAAACACATTGAAAAATAGACAGAAAACTCTTTGCTCATTGTCTTTAACAAGATCCTATGTGTTGTTAATAATTTTAAAAGCATTTATGCTCTTTTAAGTACATCTGTTCTTCCTCTTTACCCCAAAAAACTCTTGAAGGACATGTGTTATTTGAGTCTTTTTGAATCTCCTCTGTTCTTCCCATATTTTTTTGTTTCCCACTGTGGGGACACTACCACAGATGTGACCTTTCTCAGAATTTCACCTCTGCTAAATGCAGTGGGACTCAGGACACTCCTACACCCTGTAAGCCCTTTGCTTATCAATTTTAAGCTGTATGCCTCATTGTTAGAATGAGGATTAAATAGTGGATGCTTATAGCTTACTGACTTTATTGGAAAATGTTTTTCTACTTATTTATCTTACAGATAAAATATATTCATTTTGCTAATAAAAATGCAGTTAATACAAGTTCTGGAGTTCTATAATCAAAATGCTCCTGAGTAAAATAATCAGGTCATTCATTAGCAGGACTCTGTAGAACTTAGTCATTTAGACTCCAACTAGGCGTTTCCTTCTTGTTTTGAGAGGGTTTTCTGGAATGCTGGTGTATTACTGACAATATTGTCATATCAAAATGACAATTTCTGTTCTCCCTTAATCTTTCTTTAGATTTGAAATATGTCTCAAACATCTAAATAAGATGAATAAGATTAAAGACATTAATGGAGCTCCTTCTCCATTTAAGTCTCAAATGTTTCCTGTAATTTACAAATAAATGTTTGTTTTTTTTCCTCTGTTTTTTGTTATTATCTTATTAGCCTTAACTAGTTTTAATTTACTATAGGGAGATATTGATGCATTGGTGTTGCATTATTTTTATTCTTTAATTTTAGTAAAGTGTTAGATTTTCATTTTATTTTTAACAAAGGTTTTAAAAACGTATCCTCCTCTTCTATTTAAACCGGTCGCAGTCTTAGCGCAAGTCTCAGGAGGAGTGTGGAAATGTCATGGTCAGACAGCAGGGGGTTGACCCATCAGACTGCCAATTTCCAAAACCACACTAAAAAAATAATCTCATAAATGCTCACAATGGGTCCGTGCAGCCCAGCTGGACCATGCACAAAATAAAAAACTTGTGAGGTCTAAATGATCCTGTCTCTTAAGACCACTGGAGGGTTAAATTCAGATTAAAACTCTATGAAAAAGTTAAGAATATATCTTCAAATCAAAGTTATTAGACAGGTCATCCAAACAATCTGATTTTGGTTACATACAGTCAAAGCTTGGTAAATGAATTTTAATTATCATGACAATTGATTTAGTAACACCTTCTCATACATGATAAATCCACCTAGAACCTCAAATAACTAGCCTTAGCCATTTTCTCCTTTTCCTCCTGGTTTCCTTCATTCATGCATAGCCTGTGTCTGATTTATTTCATTTTCATATCTGGGCTGATGTGAGCTCCTCTTTGTCCCAGAGTGCAGACAATGAGGTAGCCATTCCTGCATATGAAAAATGGATCAATAATCAGCGATGTAACTATTCAACCCAAGGTGCCCGTGATGGTAAAAGAGGTGAAAAAAATAGTATTACAGATACTTCTAAACTATGACTTGCTAGCATCTTTTAACATATTAAAATGAGTTAATAATGGCAACCTTTTTTATTTGCTTCAAAAAGCTTTGTGACGTTGAGCTCTAGAGGATTTAACAAAAGATGTTTACAGTCTGACGTTAAGTAAAAATACCTGGACGTCAGAGTCATTATTCTTGAACATTTTTGCACTTTGGCATATTGCAACCAAGAACATTATTGTATTTTTGGGTATGTTAGAGCAACACTAATGATTTCCTGCCACACCGAGATTTTCACGTTAAGTGAAACGGCTACATTTCTTTTTCATTCAACAAAAGTATGTTCCTCCACATATTTGCTGTGTCCCCTATGTTGATTGTGGTAAAGTTATAAATTACTTTCAACAGCAACTATCTGTCCTCCTTAAATAACATAATTTCTAATAGTTGTCCTGTTAACAGGTTCTCCAAACTTATGGATATAATTGCTTGACCTTTGTTCTGTGAGATTTTCAGAGCTTAGCACATTACTGAACTATATTTACCATTTATCATAAACATTTCCACAGTTTTCTCCCGGACCAGCCTGCTGTGTGCTTCGGTCTGCATGATGCTGTTCGTTCTCCAATGTTCTCTAACAAACACCTGAACAGCTGGATTTATGCTGAGGCTAAATTACACACATATGGATCTAATAAGATGAATTTTAACAGCAATTAGTTGTGCTGAATTTTATTTGGGAGTATCAGAGTAAATGAGGCTGAATACAGAGGCACATGTTGAATACAGAGGCACATGTTGAGGCACACGTTTTCCTTCCACTTCACAATAATGACTACATTGTGCTGGTCAAACGCATAAAATCCCATTGAAATACATTTAAGTTTATGGTGGTAATATGAGAAAATGTGGAAAAGTTTCAGTAATATAATAATGCGCAATGAAACACAATGGCTGCCCCATATTTATTTAAGCATTGTAAGAATAATATCAGTCATCTCAAACTATACCAGTGCTACATATTAGCTCAACCAGTAATGCTCATAAAATGAGCTGCATTTTAAATAAGCCATAAAGAATTTTCCTCTCTTCATTCAAAGCGTCTTTGCAGATCTTTTTCACATCTAAAACATACTCTGTAGGCTTTTTTCTGTCTCTAAATTCTTTCTGCCTGTGGTTGCATGTTCAGTAGTTTGAGTCTGTCCAGGCTTAATGTTGGTGCATTGAATGTCTTTTTGGGAGCCGTGTTTTCATTCCCTGTGAATCTTGTCCTCTCTGTGTTTCTCTGGACATGTCATCTGCAGCCTAGCCGCCCTACTCTTCCTCCTCCTCACTTCTCTCCAAACTCTGACCTCATGCCGACCTCATGTTGACCTCTGACCCACATCTTAAGCTTTTTTTTTCTCTCTTTTTTTGCGACTGGTGCATTTACTTTCCCCTTATTTTACCTGTCGAAAGCCCCACCTTCTGTGATAAATATCCCTCACACAAACTGTTTTTTCAGCACCCACTGGGAGGGGGAGGTGATCCTCTCTTTCTTTCTCTCTTCCGCTCTTGTCACACTGTTTCTGTCTGTGTTCATCACTCTTGTTTATACTCCTCTTTCTCTCCTGCTCCCTTTCTCTTTTCCCCCACTCTGTCCTTTCCCCTCTTTTCCCTGCCCTCTCTCCCTTACCCTCCTGCATGACTGCATGTGCACCAGACGTTCATTGCTCATCTCCCTCTGTGTTTGCATGGATGCACTGGGAGGATGGGCAGCACTACCACTAACTTGTCTGAGATCACAGCATTGAAGCAGCTCGACCAAAAGACGTTTCTTTGCATGGCATGCTATATAAACTGAGAACGACTCTGCAGCCTGTCTTGTTCTTCCTCAATAATCAGTTATAGCGGGGGTAAAAAGGCTGCAGTCCTTTTTTTGTCAACTTTGACTTGTGTCTGCTTTGTTCTTGTATGAATGTTATTATTGCTTAGTGTGTGTTGAGTTTAATGTAAATTGTTTTCATCTCTTTGATGCTATTTGTCAGTTAGTCCTTCTTTCTCTATATGTATTTTGTTAAATGTGAGCTATCAAATTAGTCTGTGCGAGTGTATCTGCGTGAGTGTTTTTATGTGCTTTAATTTAAAAAACTACTGCTGTTTGTACATGTGTGCCTATGTGTGAACAGGCAAAAAGAGTCACTTTTCTTTACATGTTGCTTTTTTTTTATAACCTTCACTTCTGATACTTTATTTTTACGTTTCAGTCAGGAGCTCAGACAACGCCTCTCTGTTTACTAATTTTTGCATTTTCCCCCAAACAATCATTAGTATCTACTTTAGTGACAAGCAAAGGTTTGGTAGAGCTAAAATCAGAACACTCTGGTGTCAGATGCTGACATAAAGAGCATTTTTCTGTTTTACATACTAATGTTATGAACATAGCTTTTGAATACAAAGCTGATACTTTATCTTCAAGACAGGTTTGCTCCAAGTATTTGCATCAGAAGTTGTAAATCATTTTAATCTAGTTCCCAAATGTTTCATCTACTGACCCAAAAAGGGGAGGACATTGTGTGGACATTACAACATTGTGTGTAAAACAACTTCCTTATGAAGCCCACACACTGGGTTTGATTCAATTACATACAGTTGATCCTGTTTATGTCTAAAGCACAAAATGATGATCTATAAGCTCTTTTCAAGACCACAAGTTCTGTTCATATGCTTTATAAAGGAGTTAATTCACTTCTGACATGATTCATCTCATAACAATTCATTACAGTACAAGCCAAGTTAGGTTCATGTCAGCTACAAACAGACCTACTCCATCAAAATTGTAATAATAAACAGTCCAATTAATTCAGCGTTTTCAGCTTAAAAGTTATCTAATCCAGGAAATCCAGCTGATAACATTAGTGTAATTTACTTGGTAGTGAATGCAATGAGTCAAGAGTACTTTCTATGGGACATAAAAGGAATTACACAAAGGTAATAGCAGTAATAGATCCTTCAATGATCTATTTTGTTTAGGAAAAAAACACTAAACACAAGGTCAAGAGTTATTATATACGGAAGAACAGAGAGAATATGTTGTTGGTAGTAGTACAAATTTTAAAATGTGTCATTTGACTAAATTTATAAAAAACGTTTTTAATTACTTGTAATGATTATGGCAGAAAGCACAATATATACATATGTTTACATATGTTTACATACATATATGTTTTTCAATTTTATTTTTATCCTCCCAGGCTCTTAGTGAAATAAAAACTGGTGTACATATTTGCTTTCCCCAGTTTCCCACATTGGACATATTTATCTTCATACATGAAATCAAGTGATTTCATGTATGAAATCATTGGATTATGATTTCAAAAAGCTGCCTGTGATCTGTAGATTCCAGCTAAATTTGAAATTGGATATTATTAAAACCATTTTTAAATATTTACTCATCCTTTCTAAATCATATTTTTTAATAGATTCAATAATTTTATAGACAATTAAAGAACATGAAAAGAGTAGTTGACTGCTATTAGCTGAAGATCTAGAAGTGTAATCTTGTCCTTGACCTACAATGAAATCTTTCTCTGCAGATTGTATTACTGGCTTCCCTGTTCTCTCCAGCCTGACTGTATGCATGCAAGTGTATGACAATCCGTTCTTTAAATAATGATGCTCAGTCCCTCTGAATATAGAAAATTAAACCCAGATATATACTTGACCACTGGAGAATCTCAACTTTGTTTTATGTTTTTCTGAAGTTTAAATTTGCTCCATTGACTGGGGTGTTTGTATTTTATATTTGGAGAGAGAATTCATAGGAGTCAAAACATTATATTTGAGAAAATCTCACTGTTTATGCACAACCTATAAAGGAAGGTGAAAATTTCCAAACTTAATAAAAGAGAGAAGGTCACTGTGTTAAGTTCTGCAGGAACGTTTTGATGGAGGTGCAGATATTTCACATTTAGCTGCAAAACATCCACAAATATAATGGAAATGTCCCAGTCTTTATTTATAGCTCTGCTAGAAACAGAAGTGATCCATGTAGCCAATCATTTAAATCTAAATTGCATTTGTATTAATCTGAGATCCTCTCCTGCTACATTCAGATGTATGTATTATGTTGTATTAATAGATGTTTCAAAAGCAAAGAAAAAAGTGTTTTATTATACTGTCTGTGAAACTTAATTGGACTGCAGTTGGGAGGGTAAAAGAGAAAGTAGGACAAGGGGTCTTTTTGCCTCTCAGCCAGTCCTGTCTCAGATATCTTGTGCAGCCTCAGCAGTAGTCTGCAGCGGACTATGACTCCCGTTACACCCTGTGCTCTGTAGAGTGAGTTCTTCACTGTGCCGTGTACAGATACAGTCAGTCTTACTTTTTCTGTCCTTACAGTATGGCCTGCACCACCTCACTTGGTTCTATCTATGCTTAGTTTCATTTTCAGCAACAAATGACGCAACTTAAAATTATATTATCACTAATACGTCATCAAAAATATTACATTAATCTTCAACTAATTTCCAAGGAAGAGTCATTTGCTCTTCCTTGGGCTGCTATATGTATGTTATGTAAAAAAGAAAACCTCTTTACTGTAAATTAATCACTACAATGTCAAGCTTTATTGGACAAAACATAGTTATTAAGATAATTCAAACACACTATGTAAGAGTGACCTGAGTCCACATCACACTGACATGTCTCACTGACTGATTTTGGAAAATCCATTTAAACTATGGCTTTAGGCAGCAACCATGTGGCTTTTACAAACCTGAGTGTTTGGTGTTTTTCCGTCAATACTAACAATGTAGTGGCAATTTGAAAGCATGGAGATGAACACCTGTGTCAGAGAGATAATACTGTGTGATGATGTTGGGAATGTGTTGGTTTGAGATTTTAATTATGATAACTTTGAGTAAAAATGTTATTTTCACAGTGTTATAACACATTATAACAAAAAGAGATAAACCAAGAGCACAACAGTATTTAATTGCTTTAAGGCAAACTGACTTCCCTGCCTGCTCATAGCTAATAATTTTTAAAAGAACGTTATTAACTTACTTAGCATTCAGGCTAATTGGTGCCACATCTTTGAGGGTCAAACACTACTGGTTTAGGTTCTTCAAATGAAAATAAGTGTGTTCAAAGTTTCTGAATGCATTTTACAAAGTCTTTTTCTGAAGGGTTTCATGAATCTTAAGTTGTGGTTCGCAGAATCTGTGATGCAGAATCATCTAACCATGATTTGAGCAGTTTGGGATTTTGAGCTAAGGATGATCAAGTGTAATCCCAACTCATTGAAAAATATTCAAGTAGCTCTTTACTCAACTGATAAATCAAAAGTTGCTAGTCATACAGTAACCTTAGGCAAATGGCCAAATAGTTGACATCACAAATCATCAGTACACTGATAAGTCACTTGGTGGACTTTTACTTCCTTTCAGCATGTTTAGCACAAAAAGAGACCACCTTAAAAAAGGAAGCCCTATAGTTCTTCAACAAAATTCAAAATCTAGCCTCATTTGAGAAGATTCATCAGAGGCTGGCAAATCTTCCTACTTGGATTGTTAAGCAGTCATATGTCCCTAGGTTTGTTTCAAAACGTGATAAATGATTTCTATTTTTGAATTTCTTAAGTGGTAATAATGTTGTAATAGCTGTGAAAACTGACAGCTTTCCATCCCTAGTAGACATGTTTGTGTAAAGTTATGTCTGATGAGAAAATGGGATTGCCTGCTGATTGCATGTTTTCCAGCCTGACTACAAAAAAACAACTTGCCTGTTCCTGAGAGAATTTGAATGCATGTATCACTGAGTGGGCGGATATGTGTGTTTCAGAATGGGAGTTTGCGTCCCTGCTGGACAGGGATCAGTAATGCGTCTCATCTCCCTGCAGGTGGCAGCCAGCAGAGCAGCACCAGCCACGACTGGGGTCAAACCTTGGACTCAGTAAATTGGTCCGATTGGCTGTGTCTGCTGCTGTTACTGCCACTGCTCGCACCGTCAACATTGGCTGATTGAGCTTGACAACCTTTCTTCTAAAAGCTGCCCTTGCTCTCTTAGCTAATTGCACCTTTGTTCCAGCTCCTGTTATCTTGGCCCTACTCCCTCCTTTCCTTCCCCCTCCTCTCCCATTTGTCCCTTCAGCCTCCTCTTTTCCTCCCCTAGATGCCCAGCTCCTGGGCTGGGGCACTTACCTCCTCCCAGGGTCCCAGTGCTGTGGGGGTGAGGTAGAGAGCGAGGCGGGGGGGCCGGGTGTCAGCGTGCCTCTCTCTGTCTCGCTCCAGGTTATGGGCTTGCGCAGGAGGAGCTCCATTCGCCGGCCTCAATGCAGTACAGCCTGCCCTCTCCGTTGGGTGCCGAGCCTTACTGGCAGGAAGTGTCCAGCCTGGACTGTGCACCAATTGCCACCACAGAAGAAGACACCCTGATGGAGATGTCCGATGTTCAGGTTTGGCCCTCTGGCAACAGCCCCTCCTTGGTACCTGTGGAGGACTCCTCGCTGGAATGCAGCAATGCGGATGACTCAGAAGGTCTGCTGGGGCTGCCATATGGAAGTCTGGGCCGACCAGCCAGCCAGGCCAGTCCAGCCAGCGCAGGGGGTGTGGTGCTGAGTGGTTCTATTGAGCTACCAGAAGATGACTCAGAGATGGGAGTGGATTCTCTCAGCACAACCACACCAGCCTCCATTGGGGGAACCATAGCAGGGATCAATCTCAACGGGCTAAACAACGGTCAGGGGTCAGAGGCAAGCTCAGAGTTATCAGCCGTCACAAGTACGACGGGTGGTGATGGAGCTGAAGGAGGAGGACGACGACTAGGTGGAACTGGCTCAGAAGAAGGACATTCTCTTGTTTCAGGACAACAAAGAGTGTACGCTCGGTTGAGTGAGTCACCTGGTCTGAGCTGTGTTGCAGATCGGAATGGAGACAGGTCAGTAAAGCCTCAGTATGCATTTAGGTTTGAGTAAAATGTTCATTAAAAATAAAATTAATCCTGGTTGTTTCTATTGCATGCCAGTGCCAAACCTTTCAAACATGGGTGACTGCAAAGGGACTGTAACTTATTGTGACATTAATTATCCTGACTTATCTTCTGCTTTCAGGTCAGCTAATGGTGGAAACGGAAGTGGAGGAGGCTCTTTCCTTTCTTACCTGCAGGAACAGACCGGTTCAGGATGGATGCCTGTCACTGACCCTACACAGGCTTGGGTGGGCACCCAGTCTAAGCCCAGGCAGGCCATGGAGACTATGATTTCATCTGTACGTAATGCTGTGGATGTAGACCCATCCCTAATGTCCCAGGAGGCCTTGCTTCAACCCGTGAGGGACATGGGGCACTCTGAGATTTTACGGGGCCACTTCAGAGGTACCCAGCCTTTTGAGAAAGGTCTGGGATTCCCACACAGGGTTCCAGAGCTGAGAGCCTGGGACGACGTGCGCCTGAAAGGCCAGGTGAGTGTGTTGATCTTTCATTTTCTTTAAAATTCAGTCATAATTCTTCAAAGTTGATGGGAATTATAAAAGTGAAATGTTTTAGTACATTACCAAATGACTGCAGAGCCAATGACCAACTAAATTACCTCAAAACAAGAATGGTGAAATTCCACAAATTGGCTTTGGAAGAACCAAATTATAGTCATGATTAATGCAGTGTAATGGCTGCTACTCAATGTCATTGAGAAAAATTTCTAAACTATTGATTTTTACTTTTGAACATCTTCATCATTTTCACTCCAGGGATTGGTCATAATCTGACTCCCTCATCAGAATTTATTTCTCTGGCAATGCAAATATTGTCCAAACCCAAATTCTTTTATATTTATTGTTTAGGTGTAAAATAAAGTAATTAATCATATAGACCAGGGGTGTCAAACTCCAGTCCTGGAGGTCCACTGCCCTGCAACTTTTAGATGTGTCTCTGCTGCATCACACCTGAATAGAATAATTAGATTAGCAAGGCTCTGGAGAACTGATCTACACGAGGAGGAGGTAATTAAGCCACTTCATTCCAGTGTTTTGTACTTGTGGCATATCTAAAAACTGCAGGACACCGGCCTTTGAGGACTGGAGTTTGACACCTGTGATATAGACACCGATCACAAAAGTCACTTCCACAAACTCACTCAGACACTCTAGAGCCCAAGATGGCCACTCACAGTATGAAGGGCCAAATATAGAAAGCATTCTTTGACTCTCGTTCGTGTTACATGAGACCCTCCCCAAGTCACTCACACCTCTTAACTTTGCACACATGACAGATCGGCAACACTACCAAAGGCAAATCTTAACTATGATATTGCTTGACTAAAAATATGAAAATGTAATTACTATGTTACTGGGGTAAATGTCATGTTTAGGTGAACGCCCTTAAAGAAACTATTTGGGTTCATTTGGGACCTGCATTACTGTGTCAGTGACTTAGTTGTTTTGCCTGATTGGCTGTTTAAATCCTAAAGAAAGCAAGGGAAAATAACTGAAGTTAAAGCTGGTGTATTACCACAACACACGGAGCTGCACAAGAGCAGGAGGAGGTATTTAAAGCCCACAGATCACATGGGCTGAAAGTCAGAGAGGTGTTAATAGAAGCTCCTCATAGCTGCTCTTGGTTGGATCTTTGACTGGGTTCTAGTAAGGAAGAGACGTGGTCAGGAGGGCCCACTGCCCCAGCTGCTGGAGGACAAAAATGATCTGAGACACCAGTTTCACCAAAACAGCGTCAAGAGGGAAAAGAGCTGCAGCTGTTGCTCTCTCTCACAGCAGAGAGGACAGTTTGGGAAAAGGGAGTAGCTGAAGGCTCCCTGCCTAAAGCCGCTTTGTGCAGACCGTGTCAGTCTGGGCGTTAAACTGGGGCGATGTGGGCCCTGGTGACCGAGCTCCTCTTCAGCTTTGTGCTGCTGGCTTTCTTGGTGATCAGCTGCCAGAACGTCCTCCACATTGCCAGCGGCACTGTGCGCTCTGTGCTCAGCTACATACACGCTCAGCTGGACCATGAGCTGGGTGAGGTCGAAGGGGTCGCTGACGAGGAGGAGAACGTGACCACAAGGGTGGTCCGCCGCAGAGTCATCCTCAAGGTACAAACTTGAGTGGCAGAAAGGAAGTTGAACACAAACGTTTTGCGACATATTGTTTCATACGTTTGTTAGGAAATACCAGGTTGAAATATTGCTTAGAAGATGCAATGACGTTCATATACCCCATGAAAAAGACAGAGAAAATGCCTATGCTTTCCATCTAAGCAGAATAGAAATGTGGTCTGGAACCTTTCATTGGCTTCTAAATGTAGCTACAAAGGACACACTGCCTAAAAAAGTCGAAGGTGTTTTCCTGGGTTTAATATTGGCAATAAGCCGTCCGGATATAGTCAGAACAAATTGCTCATAGATGCAGTGATTTAATGTGATTTACAGTAAAAAGGCTCTTG
Source organism: Gambusia affinis (assembly GCF_019740435.1). Lineage (NCBI taxonomy): Eukaryota > Metazoa > Chordata > Actinopteri > Cyprinodontiformes > Poeciliidae > Gambusia > Gambusia affinis. Next base: position 25,202,732 of record NC_057870.1, on the reverse strand, counting down.
CTCACATGTTTATGATTCTTTGTGTGTCATTGCAATTAGGTGGAACAAGCACAATAATTGCTTGCAAGAAATAAGTTGCAGTGATAATATCTAACAAGTCTATTCTGTGACTGTAAAGGAGAAGTACTTCTAGAGCATTTTCTTCTGTCATAAAAACAGATAAAACTCAGTTTAACAACTCTGAGCCTTACTTCCTTTAACATATCTTGGTCTTTCATCATCTTTCCTCTTTACATCTTCTCGTTAAATACATATTCCTAACTGTGGAAACATGGTGTTTAGTTAAATGTCCATGCAAGTTCAGTTTTTATTAACTTCACTGTGATTGTGTCCAAGAAATTCCAAATTAATATCTAGCAGTACAAACTGTAGAAAACCTATCTAATGCTGAAAGAGGATTTTAATGACACCCCTGCATTGTGATTTTAAGCATGCAATGTAATATCAGTAGATCTTGAAATCAACATCTCTATCTTCTCAACAAGCTGTTGGTTATCTGTCTGTGTTTCCACTTGGTGGAGAGGTAACTTGATTGCGGCTACACTGCACTGGTAGTTGCAATCCAGTTTATAGGACTGTGAAAAATAACTCAAATCAGAATATCATTCTTTGCAAATCTCTTACAACTCACTTAACCTGAGAACTGAGCAGAAAAAAGCAACAAATTACATTTTGAATCTTTGATAGAAGACTTGAAGCTGAGACAGAAGGGAACACAGTAAATATGTTGGAATAGTTAAACAAATGTTGGCTTAATGTGTGGTGAAATTAATGTGCCGCATTGCAATGAAGACATAATCTCTACTGTGAACTATAGTGCCAGTGACATTAGAGGGTTTTCTTCAGCAGGAGCAGAGGAGATGGATAGTAATAAATACAAGACAATATTGGAAGAAAATATGCAAAAAGCTGCAAAAGACTGGGGTGCAGATTCTTCCTTCATCAAAAGAAGGACCCTAAAGAAGGAACAACAAGGAAAAGTGTTTATGGTTGTTCTGTATCCAGTCTGATTGATTTTGAGTTTCTAGGCAATGAGAAAACTAAATTATTTTTGTTCCTCTTCAAAGTTATCTACCACTCTGTGTTGGGTCTCACATAAAATCACAATAAAAAAACTGAAAGAGCTTGAGGGACAGTGAACAGTGAAAAATAGGGATTCTAATTGCTAGTAGGAAAGTTTAAATCGCTGTGGCAAGTCCGGTTAGAACTTCGTAGAAAGCAGAGTCCCACTCCAATGGGTCCAACTTGCCTTGCAGTTTATTTGTTAATTGACGTAACTGTGGGTATGGTTTTCAAGAAAGACAAACAACAATACAACATCAGTGTCCGAATAATTCCCAACAAATGACTGAACTAGTATCACACATGCTAAACAACTGCAATATTAATAATTACAAAGATCTCATTTCTAGATAAATACACTGCACGAGAAAAGAAAACCACGTTGTGTAGCTCTTAGATGAACACGTGTACGAAGCATGCCATCAATTAAGGGCAAACTGAAATACTCTGTTGAACAAACAATGTCACCAACCCCCGACATTACTTACTTGCATTTCACGCATACACATCGAAAGAAAGCGACAACAACCTGCAAACAGCAAGACGAAATACACAAACTAGGAACGATAAACCTACAGCTCTTTTTCTTCTCTCCCTTAAAGGGCTCAACATAGCAGACTGACAGGCACCCTTTTTCACAAACATTTTTGATGGACTCAGTATGAGATTGAGCTTAACAAAGCTGACTGATTGGGCAAATATATAACTCATGGTGAAAAGCAACGCAGAGCTACTATGAAGAGCTAGATAGATTTGCCTCTCTTAGATTGTGCAGGCAAAATGTTCAAGGAATAGCCTTAGAAAATTCTCCAAATTTGTTAGGTTTTTTTAAGACTGCATCCTTAGGAGTCAAAAAGAGATATCTCAAATTGTGTGAAATGATGCATATCTACTTCAATATATATATACAAAAGTCAGGAAGATCATGTCTGCAGTTTAGGAAGACTGTATATTTTTTAGTTTTTAAATTAGAAAGCTTGAACATGAGCATTTTGTTGTCAACAGGGTGATGAAGTTGAAGACCTTGCTGGTGGGCAAGTAAGTGAGGAGCAGTTCACAGATGAACATGGAAACATCGTCACCAAAAAGGTCAGCACTTTCAGCATGCCTTATAACCACACTGAAATCAGAATTTTGTTCTTTCTCGGTTTAATATTCATTCAGCATTTCCCCCTTTAGTGATTATTCAAACAGTTGTAAGATGTATCAGAGTTCTTCATTCATTTCATGTTGGATGTTTTTTTAAGACCAGCTTTTTTTTTTCTCCATCAACATTTCTTCTTCTCCTTCTGCTACTTTATCATCCACTTGCCCTCATCTGTCCCCCCCACCACCTCCTGTCTGCCAACATCTAAAATGTGGAATAGATTGTACGGAAAGTTGTGCGCAGAGGGAAAGGTTTGGGAGAAGAAGGGGTTCTGGAAGTGGAGGGTTCCCTGCTGGATGCCAACGAACTGGAGGGCGATGCTGAGCAGTACCTGAGCTACGCCATCTTAGGCCGCGACGGCAGCAAGGTGGGCTTCTGATCTGCAGACAGCTGTGTGGCTCTCTTCAGGTTTCAAGTAGTAAGAGAAATTGTTAGACCTGAGTTTGCTAAATGAAATTACGTCCGATAGTACAACTGGACACCATATGAGGATTAGCTAGTGTAAAGCACTGCAAAAGCCTTAACATAAGGAGATGAAGCAGTAAGCCTGAATGTGGTTCTAGTTTGTCTGTAAACCAACTAACAAGTTTCAGTGTGTCAGATCTGAATTACTTAAGATCTGACGTGTGTTTGGGTAAATGCTACATACTGACTTTCTGTTACATTTATTTCCATCCTAATGTTTTTTTCATGTTTTTTATTTTACATCTGTGGAAAAAACAGTCTCTCGTTTTCTGTTTGCTTTGGCTAATCCATTAGTTCATTCAGATTTTATTCATTTTTGTCATCATTAAGCCATTCCTACACTTTGATTGTTTTCAATGCTACAATGAATGAAATTACCTCCTGCAGTTGTTACAGCTATAATTTTTCTTTCTTCTCAAAATGAGTGATTCATCTGTTTTCCTGCTTTTATTAAAGCTCAGTCCTTCAACTACGACTGTGTCCTGATCCCTCGAGCTACCTCTGATTCCCATTTCCTTTAGTCATCGAATGGGTTTTACATGGCATGTGGTACAGAGTTCTTACTCTAGGTCCACTTGCAAAAGTGTTCATACCCCTTGAACTTTCTCAAAAATTTCCACATTACAACCACAAACATTGTTATTTTGTTAGACCAATACAAATCAGAAAACTGTGGCATCTCTAATCAAGCCACTTTGATATTCCAAAGTAAAATCCAGTGCAACCAATTTATTTCAGAAGACACTTGCATAGTAAATAGAGTTCATCTTTAAACAATTAAACTCCACTTTGAGTTGGTATATTAAATAAAAATCCAATAACATATAGTACAGAGCAAAAGTTTGGACACAACTGTGTGTCCAAACTTTTGCTCTGTACTGTATGTTAAAGTTTGTGGTTGAAACCAGATAAAATCTGAAAAACTTCATGGAGTATGAATGCTAGCTTCTGTTCAGATGGATGGATGTTTATTTGGGCCTTTAACAGTCTGTTCAAATACTTTACTCTGAACCACATTCCCAGTGTTTTATCCATCTTTAAACTTTTCTGATTTCCATCCTTGCTTGACTGTTTATAAATTGTTTACTTTTTTAACCTGTTCTTTCCTTTCCAATCAGCTGTATATTTCTTTCACATTTCATCATGTGTCCCTGCTGCCTGTCTTCTCTTTACTGTCTGAACAATTTTCTTCCTCTCCTGATATGTTTCTACCTTTCCAACTTTTTTTTCTGTTTCCATTCCTTTATTTTATCCTCCTTTACTAATATTCTCTAAGCCTCTTCCTTTCCCCTTCTGTCTCCACCATCTGTCCTCAACCCTGGGACTTCATTTGGTGTAAACTCCCTCTTTCTCTCCACACAACGTAGACCGATTCTGTGGATGTGAAGAAAGGTGCTCAGATAGTGAAATGTGCCAGTCTGCGGAGAGTTAAGCAGTGAGGCAGACAGAGTGCTGCGTCCCTGCAGGTATGGGACTGACCTACAGTGCCTCGTCTGACCTGTGGTTAGAAAACATTTAATCTGGTCTCTCTGGATTAAATGCATCTAAATTTACCTTTGAATAAATACTAATGATATGTAACATTATACTGGCACAGCAATGTGACAAAATAATAGCGACACTGTAGCTAAAACAATGTGGAAATCTCTCTCTCAACATAGTGTAGAGGGGTTCTGTGAAGTAATCAGTAGTCAGTATCTTACCTCCATCTTACCTGCAGTAGTATTCTGATTTACTTTAGTTTGGGAAAACAGATTTTTTTAAAATCCTGATCACTATTTAGTATGATTAAACAGGAATTATTAAGACAAAGACAAAAATAATACAGGAGGCTTTATGTGAATCAACACTACAGCGTATGTTACATTGACTGTTTGTCCTCCATTGTGGCCCTTGACTACATTTTGTGATGTTATTGGACTGTATCATCTGATAACCGGTGGAAGTGATGATGATCCATATCTGGTCAGCAACCAAGGTCTCAGTGCATCTGAGGGACCAAGTGTACCCAGAAACTATTTGAATTAACATTAGCCTAGTTTGACAAACCCATGTCAAGAAATACTTTGTAGCAGTTGAATTAAGCAGTATTATGTTTATTTTTAACTGAACCGTACATCTTCTCCATGTGGTTTTAGACGTGGCCTTAAAGCAGGATGGAAGTGTATTAAGTGTTTAGCACACCAAGCAGTGTCTGTAGCACGGAACTTGTCTGCCAAAGCAAAGTCCCGGCAACAATTCACCAATAATCTTGGAGAGAAGAAAGGATGAGGAGTTGTTCTTTGTCACAACCGCTGTGCCTAAGCAGCAATATTTGGCATGTTTTAGCTGAGACCGAATGCTGTGCTTTGCTAAAGATAAGACATTCTTATCTTTGGACATATGGCGCAAGATAAGATCAGGTTGTGTGCTTTCTTCTTTGCACTCTTTGACTAACTGTTAGCTTCATTCTAAAGTGAAAAACTATTTTTCTCTTAAGTGAATAGAGTGATGTTAACGGTGGGGAAGATAATGACCACTGATGCAGCACCACACAACCCCAAGTCAAAAAATATCTTCTCATCCCTATAAGTGTTGTAAAAGCACTCGATGAACCTCGATATCATTTTTGTTATTAATTTATTTTTATGCAGTTTCATTAGCTTTTGTCAAAAACATATGATAATTATAATGAAGTAGTTTTAATTTTTTTAGATTGCTAACCAACTACTGAAAACCTTGACTGCCTCTGTGCTTTTTCATTCTCACATCATGGCACGGAGTTATATTTGTGAATAAAAAATCCTAAGGACAAGACGATACTATGTTTACTTTGAAGATTTTCTCATTAACATGACAATTCTATAATATATATTTTATCCATACGTCTCTTGAACATTGTCTGTTCAAGTTTCGTTTTGCACTAGAACACAAATATAATTCCAACGTTTCGATGCAGAGATATTTTTAAAGTTCTACTGGGTCAGTGGTTTTTCTCTGTGCACATTGTGACAAGTCTGATAAAGTCAGACACAGTGTGCTGTCAGCAAAACCAAGACATATCTTGTAAAGTGGCAGCTCTCAAGGACAAAGCTGCCAAGGCGGTTGTCTGGAGAATTTGAGCCACTAGGCGGTGGGTCGGCGTGCGTGTGTGTGTGTGTGTGTGTGTGTGTGAGATGGTGACTTGCCCTTTCTAAAATAAAGGCCATGACATTCCTGAGACTACTGATGTTTCAAGTGCCTCACTCTTGCATGTTAACTTGCTTTTGCCAACCATTTTTGGTTAAATGCCACAGCAGCAGTAATGTGGGGTGTGTTGGAATTAAGATAAAGATTGTGGTTTGTACATGAGGGAAATTGTGAGCATTTTACCAAACTCAAGGTATATGGCACTTTTAAATCTCTTGCACAGAATTGTCATGTTTGCTTTGAAATGTTTCGTTTTGCATGCAGTCTCTTTTGTACAGGTGCACCTCAATAAACTAGAGTGTCATAAGAAAGTTTATTTAGTTCACTAATTCAGTATAAAATGAGAACAGTGCATACAGTTGTTTCACAAATAGACACATGTGTTATTTTGTTGTTTTGTTTTTTTTTTCCTGAAATGTAAACCTACTGAACCTACAGTTGGTACCTTTGCCACCAAAAAGTGGGGCAGCTACCATTGATTCTGAGCTATCTGCCATGATTTTGGTGGTAGCAGGGGCAGATTAATTAACAAGACGATACAGATTATGAGCAAGTTCAGAACAAATCAATACAAACAAAAAACAAAATAAGAATACATAGACATATACAGCCACCGCTTATTCTTTGGAAAGTGATTTGATGGAAAGTGGCATTGATGGAAATGCCACTTTCCATCAAGTAAATGTAGTCAAAATATGACAGGTTTAACATATTAATAACCAAAAATATCACCATTTGAAAGATAACTATTAACTAACAAGCAAAATAACCGGAAAGCAGCATCGGCATTCCCCAAAACAGCAGCAGCTTTGGCTGCTCTGGTGCCTCTTAGTGACGTCCCAGTGGTAGCTTCCAACAGCTGTGGCAGCTAACCCTGGAAATGCTACTGCTAACTGCCACTGACACAAATTGAGCTCACTGTCTCTCAACATTGAGCAACATCTTTTCCTTCTTTACTCTTTAGCCCAAGAAATGTCTTCTTTTATTTTTTTTGTTCGTTCAGGAGTTTCATAAGACAAAGAGTGTAAGAGCTCCTCTTCTAGGTTGACTCTCGAAGCTGTGGGTATCCCTCATTGCTTGTCCAACTCTGTCCTTCCATTCAACTTTCCATGCCTAAATATACCACTCTCTGGACAGCCATCTTCTTTACCAACATCCTTTTGTGCTGACCAGCGGGTGTCACTGGCTGCCTAATGAACAACTGTTATGTCAGCCGTCATCCCCATGATTATGTGTTGTCATATTATGTGGAAAGAATAATATTTTACTATTAAAAAAAATGAATGGCCCTATGTGAAATTCTGATAAAACTCATTTTTGAGTTACCATTAAGTCTGAGCAACAGTCACCAACATTAACAGAGCCCAACAATTGAAATGAAGCCTTCTGTATAATCAATGTTATATGAGTTTATGAATTAAAGTGTTATTGAGATACATTTACATTCTACTTGACTGAGATGCACCTGTACACTATTAAAACATTTGTAGCTCAATGTAGCATCAGTTATTTTCTCTCTATCCACAGAGTTCTCCACAAGATTCCACCCCTTCACCGAAACAATCGTACATGGACACATGACCATCAGCAGCTGTCAGGCAGAAGACCACATGGGGACTGGCCGACAAATGAAAATGAAATCCCCCTCCAACACAACGACAGCGGCGTTGCCGACTTTCAGCACGTTTCAGAAGAAAAGGATAAAGATCTAACTTATAGTTTTTATTACCTCTTTATTTTTAAGAAACTCTAGTTATAAAGAAAAAAAAACAAACAAATTCTGCTAGGCTAGAAGCATGATTTCATATAAAACAAAATCAAACACAGGCAAAAAAAAAAAGAGAAAAAAGAAAGAAACGCAACCGACATGTGCTTCCTGTTATCTGTATCAGCATGAGTGATTGCTGCCGCATGGCCTGTCTTTAACTACAAATACAGAGGGAAACACAGGGGCGGGTAAAGGGGGTGGGATGGGACAGGCATGCAATGTTCATTCAATCACTGGTCTGATATCTAAATTAACCAGGAAATTAACTGTTTATCAGTCAGAGAAACACAGAGACTAAAAACTCAAATTCTTCTCTTCCTCAACACACAGGTCCGTTTTAATCCCCTCTCAGTGCTCCGAGCACAGTAAAGCTCCTCTAACCACCCAAGAATATCAGTGTTGTACATAATATTGGATGCACTCAAAAGCTCTACGTGACAGTGTGTTACGTGTGTTGTTTATGTTCTCTAAGATCTCTATGCGATGCCACTGATGCTGCTTTCATGTACATAAGAGATTCCTCCCTGGTTTTCTTGTTAGACCTGTTCTGTCAAAACCTATATAATATTAGTCTATATATCCTGAGGTCTTTGTGGGTACAAGAACATGCAAACGTTATGTCGCTCAGCCTGTGTTAATTCAGTTTATGCTCATTTTTCTGCACCTTTCACTTGCTGTCATCATTTAGGCTGCAGAGAGACGGACTTCTCCTCCATCACTTGCTGTACTGTGAGTCTTTTTTCATCTTTAGGAGGCAGTTTTAATACCTTCTCTTTGTGTAGAAGGAAACAGTTTAGATGAAAGAATATGAGGAGACTAAACTTCTCTTCCATCTCTCTTCTTTTGCTTTGGTTTCGTCAACACTGTTTTGTAATACTATATCTCACCTTTGCGGTCACCCTATCAGAGTACATGTAGCAGTCCTGTCCTCCTTCTCCGATAGAGGACAGGATCCCACCTTCCGCTCGCAGCTGTCCAGTAAATCCTGCAGCATTTGACCCCACCACACACACACACGGTGCACACACTGATCACCTGTCCTACACTAGAAGATGTCACTCGATGAGGTAGCTGAAACACTGGTAATGTAGCATTGATCTGACTGGGCAGGCAGGGGAGCATCGCATCACGGGTCGAGGTCGAGTTGAGCTCTTATGTTTGTCCTTTGGATGGCTACTTGGAGCGTAGCAAAGGCAGTCAGTCACCGATCACTGTGATGAGAAACTGTAATACTGACCTGTAACTGTGAGCCTGGCTCCCCCTCGTCTCCAATCTCATCTCCTTTCAATTCATCTTATGTTGTAATAATTCACTTTCTTAGACGTTCATTTATGTAATATTCAAAAGGAGCAATAATTGCTAACAAAAAGGAAAAAAAGCATATTTATGTGTGAGAGTGTGAGAAAAGAATGGAAATTTAAGGATCAAAGGTCAAGGTCTTCCTAAGCCTTATCACAGCTTCACAGTCTTCTCTTTTTTCAGAAGTGATGTCAGTAATTTAGGATTCCACCTTTGCGTATTTTGATTTACAAAAACATTGTTTATGTTGGTATGACTTCATATCATAAATCCAGTGGCGGTTTTTGCACAAATGGCAGAAAATAGATGAAAATATGCACAAATCACTGTAGAACAACTCATGCTTAATCCATCTGTATAGTTTCTATTACTTTATTCTAAAAGAATAAAGTATTATAATTTAACTTTTTAATGTTGCACATAAAGATTGAAAGTTTCATGAATCTCAAACTGTGTTTTAAAGAAGTGGCACTGACCTGCTCAGAGCAGAATAATCCAGTTCAAGTTCAACAGTCTCAGTTTCCTTTTTCAAATTTTGAATAAACAGAGAAAATATTGTCCAAACTGTTAAAAAGAAATATTTCTAGCAGTCTACAACTCGTATACCAAGTTCAGCATCTTTACCATCCGACATTGTATAGATGTTTTTTGTTACAGTTTTACACTGTAACGCCCTCCTCAATGACTGGGCATGCTCATGACTTTCCTGATGGAATGACGCCCTGGGTGGTGAGCCATGTCAAAAACCGTCACTGAAGGAATCTCATCTGCAATGTGCTCAAAGTTTGATTTTGTTGTTCATTTCAGAATGTAGGTGTGTTCAAGCAGTTTTAAATCTTAAAGACATTCATATGCACCTTATAAGTTTGCATGAGTTTCTGGGTACCTCTTCTGTCCCAGATAAAGGGACATTTATAGTTAGGGTGTGATACTGCAAATAGTCAGAGACTATATACATAAACTTTCTGATCAGTTTTAAAAGTTGATTTACCTCAATATGTGTGTGCCATCTCACGTGATGCAAACTATCCAGACATGCATTTTATTCCAATGTCATCTTCCCCTCTGAACTCTTTATCAGACAAAAATATGTAAACCACAGAAATGTCGCAATAAGCATCCATCTGTAAATGTTTAGTAGGCTCCACAGCCAGAAACGATGAATGTAAAGTGGTGGTATTACTGTGAGTCCTGTTATGTGTTGGCTCTGTATTTCAGTAGATATTAGGGTGTTCACTCTGATGTTTAAAACTCAGTATCTGCTCATCACATATTTGACTTCTTCCTCACTTCATCACAAACATACATGAAGAACGGATTTTAAACAGGAAAGCCTTGACTAGTATTTGCAATTACCTCTTTGTTAGATGATATTTATATTTTATTATCTTATTTAATACTTATGAAAGTAAGATTATCTATTGAAAATTTATTGAACTAAAAGTAGTTCCCGGTCTGTCACAGCATACAATTTGCACCACACAATGTAACACGTGTTTTTTGGTTACACTGCAGAGTATTTAAAAAGCTTTGATTAATATATCAATGAAATGAATCCTGGAATGAGCTAAGTTTAAGTATATAGATGACTTGATATTATATATGTAAGAACATTTTCCCATTATGTTTCTTTTCGGAAATATCAAATGATTATTTTTTCAGATTTTTTATTTATTTATTTTTTTTTATTATTATATTATTACTTTTTACCATTTTTTCTGGTCTCAAAGGCTGATGTGCCACAATACATAAAATACTTTTTTTTGTTTAAATTTATATATGTGACAATTTAAAAAAAAAAAAAAACATTACCAAAAATATAATAAATAAGCTAAATATTATAGCAACATCATACATATTATACATAAATAGCTAAATATTAATATAATAAATCTAAATTTAAATTTTCTGTGTATTTTTTCCCTTTCAAGACTGAAGTAGCTCTTATTGTGATATTTCTATGTAAATAGTTGACATTGCAACTGTGGAAGTAGATTGTAGCAACTTATGTTGCAATGAAATAAGGATGATGAAATATAATTCTTTTATTATTTCCTTTGGATTATTATTCAATATAGTGTTTCATAAAATTAGCAAATATTTTAATTTATTTAAATGAATTACGTTTTTTAAAAACATATATTTTTTTAAATGTTCACATATATAAATATTTAACAAATTAATAATGTATTGAATGTGACACTTCTGACTTTCTATTGTTTTGCAATGTAAGACCTAGCACCTTCTGAACAGAGTATGGAAACAAAAATAGCAAAGTAATATATGTGGCTTTGAGCAAATATAACAAATTCATAAGTTCACATCAGTTTTTTTCAGGATTTATTTTACTGTATATGGAGGCTAGAAGCTGATTTTTGAACTTTTTAAGGCTATTTATTTAATCTTTTCTAAAGGGATATTTCATCCTTCCTACATGTTTGGATTGTTTTTACAAGCTGACTGATTTTATGACTCCTCTGCTGATGTCAGGGTTAGTGTTACAAGGATCTGATTATTGGGGAAAACACATTAAGGGGGAGCAATCTCAAAAAAGATGGAATTTCTTGAGGAATTCAGTGACTTCAAGATGACAAGCATTTTTCCTCAACACAGTCCTCCCTCTATTGTTTTGTTTTATTTTTTATTTATTTATTTATTTATTTGTTTCCCTCTTACCAAATATGAGACTGAGCCAAATCTGAGGCTTCCACATGGTGACGGACTGAATGTGGTCATACAGGTGTCCGAGCAGGTGCCAGCAGGAGGCGCTGTGCTTAAAAACAGCGAGGTGAAAACCAGGAAAGCCCTGCACTGAGGGACTGCCAAAAACGATGCCATGCACCAAGTTCATGCAAAAATATTAACTCCTGCAAAAACTAGAGAACACATGTATATTCCTTTAGAATGGATTGAAGACATTATTAACGCAATAGCATATTACTCGATACTAAGGAATGCAACTGCGCACATGCACAAAATGTTTTTAACATAAAAAGGCTATATATATATATATGAAACATATAAATATATATATATTTACTTAGAATGCTATGCACCCTTACTTGTCAACTGGGATTTCTATTATGTTATGGATGTACTTTTAGCATCATACAGCTGTAGCTACCAAGAGACTGTTGAGTTCTGGGTATTGCCTGCAACCTGGGGATAAATGGGGATAGTATGGGTGTTTTAACTTGTTTTGTTTTGTTTTTGTTTTTTATTGTCATGGAGAGTCAAACATGGATTTAAAATATACATGTGAAAACCTTTTAATCTAATCAAAGTCTGAGGGCATCTATTGACAATTTACTCTGTACACCAGCTCAACATTTACAAAATTAATAAAGAAATGAAATGTGTTTGCGTATAGTGTGTATACTTTTGTGACAGCCTCTAATTCACAGCTCACAAACATGCTCACGCCAATATGCAGGCGCGTGTAGATGTGAGAGGGGAAGGAGTGGGAATTGAATACGCAGCTTTTTGATTGCAAAATGACTGGCTGCCCAATCAATCACTGAAATAGGTCTGATGTACAAATTAAAAAATATTTTAACTATCCAAAAGGGAAATTAAATATGGTTGTAACTCATTTCATTCAAATATCTTCGAAGATCATTGTGGATGGTGATGCTGTGGGCAATTTTCGACCTCAATGCTTTGGCAATCAGAAGAGACAATATTCCACACTAACATGTTTTAGATATGAACCATCAGTTGTTGGGTAGCACCAATATTCCAGTTCATTTGCTTTTGCTATGCCCTTTTAAATCTTTATCTGATGATATCCTTACACAACCAGGGAGAAGGGTGGAGTAAGGGATATTATCAGTACCCAATAAGATGGCTTTAAGGAATGTTTTGAACTTCCTCCTCTCTTTCTGCTCTGCATGTACTGTTGTTAAAATACTATTATGTCATAGAAAACCTTACAAAGGACGTGCTTTTTTGTATTTCCTGCTTTCAATCTTATATTGGAAATTAAAAATATCTAAAATTAGCTTTTAATTTTCGGAGATTTATTTTACATGTTTGATCAGCTCTCTAGTAAAATATCTTATTTGCAGAAACGTCCACAGTTGTTTCCAAAGAACTTCAAAGGGTTAGTATTTTAGGATCAATATTTCTTAGCAAAAGATTGAAAAACATTTTGAGATTTTAATGCTATAACTTATCTGGTGGAATCTAAAACTTATTTTAATTTTTTTGATATCCCATTTTCATCTATCCATTTTCTGTATACCCTTATGGCGGCGGTTTTCAAAGTGTGAGGCGCGCCTCCCCGGGGGGGCGCCAGAGCACTTTAGGGGAGGCGCGGTGCGAGGGGAAAAAAATAAACCGGAAAAGCTATCTGCTTGCTGTCTACTGATGTGAGAGAAACGTCTTTTACGCACACGATCAACTCTGTGGATTTAGGAAAAAGTTGGTACTGTGGGTGCGTGGTGTGGAAATGTTTCCCCCCTTAGAGGATGTTTTGGCCAGTGATGTCAGTAACGTTACTGACGTCGGACCACTTTTTTCAGTAACGAGTAATCTAACGCGTTGCTATTTCAAATCCAGTAGACTACAGTTACTTATCAAAATCATTTTTGCGTTACTATCTTCTTTTGTTATTTAATCGTATTTCCTCTACGTGTCTTGTCGAGTGACCGACGTCTCTATGCGACAGAAATGTAAACAATGGAGGGAGATGCGCATTTTGTTGGTGGAAAAACTGGAACTATTTTCAGTTTCTGTCGCCAAGTCCGATTATTATAAGCGGCTTTGGGCTTCATTTTTTTAAAGTCGCTTGCAGATTTAATCCCTGTTTTGAAGTTGCTCATTTGGGCTTGGAAATAAGCAGAGACTCATAATAAATCCCAGAATTTGTCCGTCATTAAGGTAGTTTTACTCCGCCTCCCTGTTCATCATTTCCGGATGATCCGTCCCGCTGTGTCTTTGTTAATGTCAAGTTAATGTATTACCTCTGAATGACGCCGAGCTTCACGCTACTCCAGAAAACTGCAAACATCGAGACCAATATGAACAGCGCAATAAACGTGAAAACAGCCACGAATAAACGTGTCCGTAGTTGGCAATAGTTATAATGGCAAGTTAGCACCGTTATAATTATTAATATTACGGTAAGTGTCGCAGCCATCTGAGCTGTGGAGCTGCGGAGGAGCTCTGTGCTGCGACATCAAACTCAAGGGCGTAACGCAGAATCTGGAGGCTGGGGGGAGGGGGGCTTTAAAATCCTTCTTAGAGTTTTCCAGACAACAGTGGACCACACAAACTACTCATGTTTTTTATTTTTTGTACAATCTCCTCTTCAGTTCAACCTTATCAGTGGAGACACATTGTTGATGTTACCATTATAAAATAACTTACAATTAAGTATTGGCAAAGCTCAATGTGATTTTCACAGGAGGCAGAGCGTTGTTGTTAGCAGCTGCTGAAAGTAACTAAAAAGTTACTTAATCCTGCAGTTAGTTACTTTCCTGCAGTTAGTTACTACTTGACTTGGAAAGTAACTTAGTTACTCCGCCCCCTCCACGGCGGGGGCAGCAGGCCTTAAGCTCCTTGAAGGGGGGCTCACCCTTTCATACTTTGAAAACCCCTGCCTTATGGTATCGGTAGGGGTGCTGGTGCCTATCTCCAGCTGACGTTCCGGGCGAGAGATCGCAAGTCTGTCGCATGGCAACATCACATTATTTTGTATTTTGAGTTCCTCTTGGATGGCTGCACAGTGGCGCAGTTGGTAGAGCTGTTGCCTTGCAGCAAGAAGGCCCTGGGTATTTGAAAGGAGTTGGTAGACAGAATTCAACTCTCTGCAGCGATTTCGCCTGCACAATCTGCCAGCAGAGGGCGCAGTAGGTCAATCCTGCTTGTTTTTCTTAGCAGTACTTCCCCTGCAGCCTGTCTGACTGTCTGTGTGTTGTTTTGTGTGCATGTGGAAGCAAAGTGTGCTGAGGGCCTTGTAACAAAGATCCTCTACACTTTCTGTGTGTGTGAGACGGTGGTGATATGAAGAACTCAGACGGTATTCTTGATTTGCACTAATGAAAAGTAGATATTTATTTAGCAGAAAGGAGCCATTCTGTTGAGCCACAGCAGCTTCTGCCACTCTCCCTGGCTTTTGTTCTAGACTTCTTAACTGGTTCATGTCACTTAGTTAGCTAGTTTAAGTTCATTACAGTTGAACAAAAATGTCCACCGACTGCCAGAAGACAACTGCCAAGGCCATCCCGTCGACCAGGAAGGTGATCATCAACAACGCGGACCACATGCCCCACGACTACTCCACCACTCCCGGAGGAACCCTGTTTAGCACCACTCCTGGAGGTACGGACTGTACTGCCTGCACACATAACATTTATACATATAAATACGCCTAAGGGTCTATTCCTGTGCGTGCAGCCACAAAGCACCACTTTTAAAGAGCAGCTTGGTTGCGTTGTTTTTCACGCTAACTCCTCGAGGACTGCTACAGTCAGCTGGTGGCTCTGCTGCAGCTAGCTGCTAACGCTAGAAACAAACGCAAAGAAGAAAATCTTTCTGAAACACTTTATTGTTGTTATTCTTTCAGGGGAGGCTATATGCTTCTGACAAAGCTTTTCCTTTAAGTTGGATGTGTTGAAAGTTAAATTTTTCATTTTATCTACGATCTTGATCAATAGCTGCAGTTTTATTTTAGGATTTAACCTCTGCTCTCTGAGTCACATGGCCAGATTCCCTGCAACTTCTGTCACCATAGATATGCAGTGTATGTGTGTGTGTGTGCGCCTTACAGGTGATCTGTAGAGGGCGCTGTCGCC
Source organism: Gambusia affinis (assembly GCF_019740435.1). Taxonomy (NCBI): domain Eukaryota; kingdom Metazoa; phylum Chordata; class Actinopteri; order Cyprinodontiformes; family Poeciliidae; genus Gambusia; species Gambusia affinis. The sequence goes on along the minus strand of NC_057870.1, from coordinate 25,187,026 downwards.
TCTGAGGTTTTCATTCAATTTGCTGCAGTACTTTTTTAACAGAGGTCCAAGTTCAGCTTTATATAGTAGTTCCAAGTTTTTGAAGTGGAGAGTTTGGAGATCGATTAAAAGCTTATAAGTTCCTGCAATATATAACCTTCATTTAGTATAATCCAGATTAGTTAATCCTGGTGAAATGAAACATTTTCTCTTCAAGTTTGAAAAAACTGCCTTCACGTGTTACAACACTTTTAGCTGAGTATACAAGTATGTCACATAAACTGAGAATATTTTGGGTATTTTACTCATACAGTATGTAACATAACATCCAAGACAGTCTAACTTTAAATGATATTCTTTATTTTTACTCCGATTTCTGATTTTACGAAATAAATATCTTGTTGGCATCCTGGTGACTATGACTCATATTAAGAGTTAATCATTAGGTTTGTGTGTGTGCATGTTTCACTGTTTCTCAGCAGTTTTATTCCCTTTCACTTCTGTTAAATCAACTGTCGTTCCCTAATTTTTATTGGGTACAGTGTACACTATGTACATACAGTCAAAATTTGTATTTGGCCATACATTTGGCTTAAAAAAACTACAGAAAAATTACTAATTTGGCTGGAATTTGTGTTGAAACTTGACTGTTTAAAGTTGTTGGGGTTTTTTTATATATATACTTTACACGCTATTGATGATTAGAGTTGCAATACACACTTCACTTGCTATTTGTAAGAAGATAACAAATCCCCAATGGATTGACAAATTTTCAACATATCTCTGCTTTAGGAGACTCTGTTAGTCTAGAAAGAAAAATGTTTCAGACATATCCTTTGGTCTGTTTGACTTATTCTGAATAACTATTGTAGCTGAGGTTTGATCTTTAATTGGTTGTTTCTTTCTTTCAAATCATGGATCACAGAGTTAGTTAGCTTGTCGCATACAGGGTGTCTTTTTTTTTCTCTTGTGTTAATGTTTTTGTAATGCTTCTCCTTTTCATTTGGGCAGGAACCAGGATCATCTATGACCGAAAATTCCTGCTAGAGTGCCGCAGCTCTCCACTGGCCAGGACCCCTCCTCGAGGGTTGCCCCCCATTCCAGGGGTCACCACTCCGCCATCCAAAGGGCCCAATGAGAAGACTGTCAATGGGGAAGTCGAGAACAACAACTCCATTCCTGCTCCTGAAATGACCAATGCTGGTATGTTCACACCTCAGATAAACATTACATGATGACTAAAATGTCTCTGGATGCTACAGTTTAGATAAGATGCATTGAGGTCATGGTTGCTGTTCTCTTTTTTACAGCATTAGCCTTAATCATTAGTGTTTGGTAATATTCTCTTTGCCAGGTGTTTTACAACTTTGTCACAATAACATGCAGTTATATGTTAGTTTGACATATGGTGAGCAGTTTGGACAAATTCAAGTGATTCCATTATTTTTGGAAAATGATAAATACCAGTAGCCCGGGCCACCGTTCAGGTCTGGCAAATTGGTTGCAGAAAAAATAAAAGCCATTCAGATTTTGACCCAATCAACCAAGTGTTTGAACTTTTACATCTTATGTGAAAGAATGGCTTAAAGAGAGGCACATATGTGAATACTAAAACCTCCATTGCTCAACACTTTTTACGCATTATTTTTTTCATTCAAGTATTATTTTTCTGGTTAGTTTTAAATATGTTTTTATGTACTGTTCCTTTTGAATTTTGACTTTTAAAAGCCTAGCCAGGGACTAGGCTTAGTGTTTGAGTAGATGGCCTGTAGACAAGACAACGGTTTCTTTTTAAATGAAACATTGTTTAATGTCTTGCTCCTGATTAAATATATTTAAAGAAATCCAGTACAATATTCCAGGAAAGCATAGATGTAGAAGTATCATTTTTTTTCCGATGGCTTTTTGCAGCTGGACCTGATGATTCACCACTATGGAATCCATGAATTTTGCCATGTAACAAATGACGCTCAAAAGAAAATGTTAAAGCTTAAACAGAACTGGACGCTGCATCACTTTATTGACCAAAAACATACCAGTAAATCCACCAAAGACTGACTGAGAATCAAGAAATGGAAAGTCCTGGACTTACATTGTTCAAATGCTGTGGAGTGACATAAAAGGGGCTGAACATGCATGAAACTAATCAAACAAGTCTAAAAGTGAAAATAATCATCAATATTTCTTTTTAAATCATTTTTATTTGGGTGTGAATATTGTTATGGTGATTTGTGTGGGGTTTTTTTTTTTTTTCCGTGAGTAACATTTGTTCTTCTGTTTTATGTAGGTGAAGATGCACAGTTTGAAATGGACATCTAGGCAGAGCTTTGCGACACATTGTGACGAAGAGATGACCAGGAGCTGCTGTCTTCATCATCATGTTGTTTCAGCATCCATCAGTTTCACTCTCTATTGGTTCTTTTGTTCAGAACAATGCTGTTTTCTGTTTGCTTCAAAGCTCAGACCATTTTTCCTTTTTATTTTTCGTTAACATGAAAGTGTGCCTTCCTGTAGTGGCTTGTGAGTTAAAAAAATCACCACTGAAAAGTACTTAACAACAGCAAAGCCTCATTGATGGGTAACCTGAGCACTTGAAGGAAATACAGAGCTAATCCTCTGAATGTACATCCATTCCAGAAGCGCTTGTCGCTCAGTGTGGTTCCATAATCCTGCCAGCTGTCTTCAGATACTGCCTTCAGATATTACAAATGCTGTCCACCTCAAGTGTTACATAAAGAATGTGAAACTGTCTTTTTTTTTTTTTTTTTTTTTTGATGTCACAAAACAATTTTCACACGGTTTGTGGTTTGAATAAAGGAAACGACGATTAACCTGTTTTCTTTGTAGTAATTTTTCATTAAACACCAAGGTTTTTTTTTTTGTTCACATCTATGAAAAGCAGATGTTTGCCTGATAAACATGCATGAGTCCTTGTACTAGGTATCGGAGTATGTGTGCAGCCAATATACATTTCACTGGGATAACTTGCTGGCTCCTGAACCTCCTGTGCCGCCAGTTCAACGCAAATGGTTTCAGAGGAATTCCTCCAAGGAGCTGCTGGGGGCTGATAACCTCAGCTGAATAAAGAGAGGTCAATATACAAGTGTACATAGCAGAAACTCCCACCTTCCATTCAACATTTCACTTCAAGGTGAAGCCTGTTGGATTCATTTTTGCACAGAACTCTAAACAATCTCCTTAATATGAAAACTTCTAAATCCTGGATGAAACACAATTAACCTCCTGCTCAAACATATACTGTAAATTCAACTGGATAAACAAGTTGGCATTTAAAACTGTTCTATTTACTTTTTTACTATGACCTGTTGGCATATTTTAGTGTCTAACATTAATTCTTAAAAATGAAGAACAAATTATTGGATTTGATTGGATTAAATCAAATCCAATAATTTGATTATTGGATTTATTTTTATTTTGACATTCACCTGTGTTTTGTGTACCATAAAACCACTTAAACTATAATGATAGATTTAAAATATCTATTGTATTAATGATGGGATAAAATGGTCAGGAAGGGCTAAATGTGGGAGGTGTCACTTTTGACTCATTTTGTGGTATTAAAGTCCAATTACACTATCATTTTCAGGAAAGTCTGGTCACTTATTGTCACCCATCTGCCAGATTAAAAGCACAAAATATCTGCAAAATATGCAGGGCCTTGCAAAAGTATTTACACACCTGTGAACTTCTTCACACTTCAAGCCACAAACTGAAATTGGAGTGCAATTTTATTGTCATAGCCCAGAAAGATTATGAATAATTACATATGAGACATAAATATGGCTCATGTATTTAATTGTTGTTTTTTAAAGCATTTTTAATATTAAAATATTTGTTGACTTCATGAATGCATGTTCTCAAGGATTGCTTTTCATTGAGATGCCCAGAAGGAATGAGTTAAATGAGAATAACCCCTAAAGTTTGAGCTCTGTCTCGTCTTGTCTTGGGTAAAAGTGGATTGAACAGTTTCTGCTGATCAGTTCCAGTCGTTCCCAGGTTCGCCTTCACAGTACCTTCACCATGCAGGTTCTGAGTCTCTCCATTCCTCCACAAGGATTTGTTTGTTTGTTTCACCTCTGCTTCCTGACTCTCCATCCCCCATTGCCTGGATAAACAAGCACTGCTGCCTTCTTTCTGGTCCATTGATCCAGAGAGGTTTCTGTAGTTTTAACCCATGTGCCTGTTGTTCACAATCAACAAAAGAAGCCTGGATAAGCAGGACAGCTAATGACACTTGTAATGGGTGTGCTGTAAAGTGTTTGAGAAGTGGATTGCTGAGGTGAAAGAGGAAACAATACTAAACTGTTAGCTGGTTGGGAGTCAGTAAAGAAAAAGTGTGATAAATATGTGGGTGATTATTTGTTAACTGGTCAAGAAAAAGTGATTGGGACAGTATATTGGACTGATGTGTGTTGTGCTTTTTTATTCTACACTCCAATTCACTACTTGACTACAGTTACAGCTGCAGGTTTTCTACCAACTTTGCACATCTAGAAACCAAGATTTGTCCATTTGAGCCGAGCTCAGTCTCAAAGAACATCTGTGAGTAGCAATTTTTGTCTTAACAGATGTTCTCCACAAGATCAGAGAGCTGTGGATCTCTACAGCTCCTCCAGAGTTGTGTTTGACTTTCTGTCTGTTTCTCTTATCAATGCCATTGTTCTTTCCTAGCATGTTGGTTCAGGTGGACAACCACATCCTTGTGGGTTTGCAAATGTGCCACTGCCATGTTCTGCCCATCTTCAGCCGACGGGTTGATCAGGTCTCTGTGAGATGTTCAAAGCTATGAATGGTTTTATAACTTCACTTTGCTTTAAACCTCTCCACAACTTTCTGTCTCATCTGTGTTCCTTGGTCTCCATGACATTATTTTCTGATGTTCTATAACAGACCTAGAAGACCTTCACAGAACAGCTGGTTTGATATTCATCTTAAATCACACATAGGTTAACTTTAATAACCAGTTAGGTGACTTGATTGTGCTGGTTTGACATGTTCATTTATACTTTTAGACGGTTCTGTATTTAGCTCTGTATATATTATATCTTCCAAGACCATGTGATCAAGAATAAGCCACATAATCCAACACATTTGTCAAAATAAAAGATTTTAATATATTCTTTTATGCTTTATATACAAAAATATACAGCAATCTATAAATAGACAAATTATTAAAATGTACATTCTGGTAATATGTATAGAATAGTAAAATCTTACCCAGAAAGGATAAGAAATTTATTTCAACACAGAAATGCTTTCAGTAGAGGGGAATGACAAGAAATGCTATCATACTTGATTATTAATGTTACATGCAAACAAAAACACAACAATTCAGGTTTATGCAGTAATTCTTTCAGTGGCAGCCGCACTCTTCAACAATCATCTCCTCGTGGTGCCGCAGGGTCAGGTCATCGTTCTCGTAGTACAGCATGGAGAACGGGCTGAGGCGTGTCGGCACACAGGAAGGGCAGGACACTCTTCCTGGGTTGTGATGTCTCAGCAGGCTCTGAAAGTCAACAGAACATTTCACATGAACTGAATCAGAAGGAGCCATACTCTGTAGTCATCATCTTACCTGCATGTAGGCGTGGTTGGTGGGGTTGAAGGACTCGTCTAGGGGGATGGGACACTCTCCCTCACAGCGATAGGCGTTGTAGCGCTTCGGATGCACAATCCACTCATCCCAGCCAATGTGGTCAAAGTCTACCCACATGTCCACCCTGCGACACAGAGGCCCCTGAGTCTGCTCCGCTGCAGGGGCCACGGTAGGTGCAGCTCCATCAGTAACTCGCAGGGCCTCCAATCGGTTCCTCTTGTGGCGGCGGCTTTGCCTATCACTCTTGACCCTGTTGGCTGTCACATACTTGGAGTTTTCCACAGTTTGAATGAGACTGTAAGCTCCAGAGGATTCCTGGGGCAGGTTGTGTTTGGAGAAGATGACCATCATCACCCGATTTGTAGTTGGATGTTGTGCTTTTCTTTGACTTCTTGCCAAGAGGTCTTCATCCCCATAACCGCTCCCGCTGTCTTTCTGAGTCACCCCTGAGCCCTCTTGGCTCAACACTGCATCTCCCTGGTAAAGCCAGTATTTCAAGAGATTCGTCACATTGAATACCTTCCAGGAAGACTTTGTGCTGCTCGGTGTTGCGCCAAAGCTCCCCAAGAAGACAGCCTCCTCCTGTGACTCCTGGCATGAAGTCCCATCCGGGTCACAGCTGTGCTTCTGGGAATGGTATAAATCCACAGTGGCATGGTGAGAGGCAGAGAAAGCTGGGAGTCGGATCTGAAGCTCTGCTAGCTGGACAAGCTCACTGGTGGAGATGGAAGACATGTCAAAGGTGACCATCCATCTGTCGCCCACTTGATGACAACCTTCAAGAAAAACCAGGAGAAAGAGAAATCAAAGTGTGACACTCCAAGTCTGAGCGAATGTGGAGAGGCCAGGTCGCTGGACAGATGTCAAAACGTTGAAGTGAGAGGGGAAACGGGGCAGGATGTGTATTGGACCCCCCTGCACAAGGCCGTCTGAGGGCTAATATACAACCGCCCCATATAAAACAGAGCCAGCCTTTAAAGTCCAATAAGCATTTTGACACTTGCTGAGTTGTAAAAAGGGAGGGTCTGATAACACAGATAAACAGCCAAGGAGCTGCTGGATGACAGAAACTAACAGTCAAGGTGTAACAATCCTGAATGTTTGAACAAAAAAAGTTTACCAACCTTTGGCCACTAGACTCAGGACAGAATCAGAGCTGTAAGCTGACAGCTGGTCCCTTGGCGCTCTAAAGGTGTTGACAGTCAGTGAGGCGATGGAGTCGGCAGCACTGAAAGAGCGGTACAGCTGCATCATGTACAAAGGATATCTGCTGCGATGATTAGTTGACATGTTTCTGTGAGCTGAACCGTTCTCCAGGTGTGTGTGATGTCTACGCGTCCGCGTCGAGATGACTGCTCCAAAGGAGCAGAGAGAAAGCGTGCAGAAGACAGCCAGGACTCTGCTCTCCATTTTAGCTGAAACTCACAAAGATCTGCCTCAATCTGTCCTTCCTCCAGCTGCTCCAGGGCACAAATGATGTTGAGTGCAGATGGAGCTGTAGACTGGCCTTTTATAACGGACAGCTGCCCTTTGATGACCCCTGACCACTGCAGGCATCTTAATGGCTCCTCTGATCATCAGAGCACATCAGAGGGCCAGAGAGTAGCTGCTTTTAGCCAAGGTCATTGTCCTGTCAAACTAACTTTTAAATGCAAAACATGTTATATTAACAATTAAACACTGATATTACTGACACCTTTTTTACAATGACTTGCAAACGTGTCCATTACTCTTTAACCTCTCAAAACCGAATCACCTTACAACCAAGAACATCAGTGTGTTATGATTTTATGTGACTGATCAACAAAAAGCTAAGTTTAATAACAAACAATCTGAAAAATTTCACATCTACTCCCTTTTACTCAGATACCTCTCACTAAATAAAAGTAAGAGCAAACAACAGATTTCAAACATTACACTGAGCTGTCCTAGTTCCACTGGCAGATTATTTCACTTTTATCAAGTACTTTTTAATCAATATTAAGGTATTCTTTACTTAAAACAAGCTCCTGCTGAAAAAAGTTGCTTGGAAGTTAGTTTTGTCTTATTGTGAATGTACTTGGAACATATTTTAATTACTAATTGTTGCATTTCCAATGTGCCAGTTAAAGCATTTCAATTAAAGTTAAATCGGGGCTGGGCCTCTCCAGAAAGTTCACTTTGGTTTTGATGAACCATTCAGAGTTGAACTAGCTGATGTTCTTTTAATCTTTATTCTGCTACACAGCTAAAAATAAATCTTGACATCAGGGTAATGATTTGACTACATTCTCCTTCCAGAAGAAAGCAACATTTTTTGATTCTCCGAAACAAGCAAGTTATTCATCTGTACTTGATTATTGTTTTAGATCAGGCCATGATGTGACGTTTCTTAAGATGTTTTAGTCAAGTTCAGCCTTATTAGAAAGATTGCATGGAAATTACTTCATATTTATGCAGGTCTGGTAATAATTATGTCTGGGTATGGAAAATGAAATTGAACTCAGCATTTCCAAAATTATAGTTTATGACTTATTTTAAATTTAAGTGTTTACTTTTTTCACAGAGGGCCAGGTTTGTTTTCTTCCATTAATAAGTGAAATTATCATTTAAAAATAATTATTTTTTGCATTTGTCATTTTCTTTGCCAAAGTTCAAAGGGTATGAATAGTTTTTTAAGGCATTGCGTAAAGATGCTCAGAAAAACACAAAGAATAAACAGATCCCTGGCAATTAAAAAAACATTTTTATTTAATCAACAATGTATAAGAAATCCACACATACAGATCCTCACTAAACACTTTGTGGCACTTTTCACAGTCATTCTTCAGCTTATAATTATTACTTGGTATAAAAACTGCTGCATTCATCTGCATTTATTGTTTGGAAAAATAAATATTTTAACAGATGAGTATTTATACAGTTCAAGAATTCTGGTTGGAAAACAGTGTTGTGAGAACTAACAAACAACTGGAACTTTAATTTAAAAAAATGTAACAGAATCATCAGAAGTGAAACATTCATTGAAAGACAAACTGTGTGCATTGTAAAAATGGTGGTACAGTGCTCTTTTGTGTTATCTTGATGTCTTTTGTTTCCCTCTGTTAGCAACTGTTCAGGTGCATCTTCTCACAAAGTTTTAAAGAAGTCCTTCACCTGTCAATGTGAAAAGGTTATTTAGGATCACGGAGGATTAAAAACACGTACACATCATAAATTCCATTAAAATATAAACTTTAGCAAATTTATAAGACAAAGCGCATTAGAGACCCCATGTGGCTCACATAGGTACAGCAGCCACAAGATAGAAAAGTCGGAAACTTACCTTTGCAATAAACAGTTTCTGCACTTTAGGATCACTATTAAATGCCACACTGGCATCGAGCTGCAACACAGGGATCTTTTTCAACTTCTCGAAGTGTATCCTAAGGTTAAAAAGAACAAAGTTGTGTCAGACATACATTAAAGGCTTCAAATACCACACAATACAGACTGCCATCTGCTCTTACAGTAATTACTACTGGAAAACTAAAATACTCAATTTATGTTACATTCATGGTGAGACGAAAGCGTGTTTTGAGAAAATAAAAATCAGCTGTCTTTTACAGAGCTCTAAAATTAGTTCAATCACAACACGGTTAGCTTAGTGACACGATCAGAAACAACAGAAAATGCCATGATACCATGGCAGAGGAAGACTGTTCTGTAAGACTGGAAGATTTGAAACTGCAGCTCTGAAGAGGAGCTGTGCATCAAAGGAGGAGCTAGATCCATCCAGGAGTTTTGCACAGCTGGGAGGGTTGCCCCGGGAGATTAAACAATTTCTCAAACATACAAGAAAAAAAAATCAAAGCAACACTCCAGGGAGAAACAAACAACATAAGGTAAAGCTCCAAAAAATTATTTTCCATAATATTGTCCCTTTAAATATCTTTAAACTTGGTAAAGACCAGACTACCTTTAACATATTGTACTATGTGAAATACACAGAAGAATGAAGGTGCAATTTTGATTTACCGCAAATGTATTTATTTGCTGCAGACACAGGATGTGTTTCTTACTCAGTACTCTTCTCTACCAGCCACTTCTCATGCTGCCTATGCAGCGTCTCCAAGTAGTCCAGCTTTACTCCCTCCTCCTCAGGTCTTCCCCGTGACTTGAGACGCTCCATGCACATCTGAGAGAAGCAAAGTGGCTTGCGATTTCTTTGCAAGGTATTGAATTCAGAGCAATAAGAAAAAAAAAAGAATCTTACATCCATACCTTGGGTGAGGCTCTGAGGTAGATGATGCCCTCCAGCTCCACCCGGTGTCCAAACTGTTCCACCATCAGGGAGTGCCAGTCCTGATAGATCACCCATTCAGTGGCGTTGATGCAGCCCAGTTCAAACATGTTCAGAGCAAAGATGTATCTGACAGAGAAGATTTAAGGTTAGTTTTAAGTAAGCAGAATAAAGCTACATAGGTGGATCTCACTCTGAATTCACTAAAATTAAATCAAACACAATACTTGAAATCCAGAATGTGTACTTATGTCTGAGAACTCTGGGAACCACAGTTTATTTAAAAGGACTGATGCTTTAAGAACAGACACGGACATCTTGATATAAAATGTTTCACCTGTCACTGTAGATCGAGCGCTCATACACCTGGACAGGGGTTTCCTTTGCGTTGAGGAGTCGAGCAGGGGGGGGCTGAAGCTGTATCCTCATTCGGCTCACACAGGAATATGTTTGAAATGTGTAGGACCAGCGCTGAGGGTCCTGGTACATCATCTCCAGCAAGTTGTTGACTTTTGCTTGGGGTGAAGCATCTATTTCCTGGTAAATAAATGGGGATAATTTAGTCTTATCTTTCTCTTTGTCATACCAAATGGTCAAATAGTGTCTGGGAGAAAAATTATTTCACCTTTGACGTCTTGATGTCAATGTTTTGCCATCTACTGACAGGCTCTTGCACCACCTCCCAGTCCGTAGAAACTGACTGCAGGAGTTTTGCAAAGGTTGACTTTCCAACAGCTGGTAGGGGAAAAGCACATGACATAGAAGCATTATGCAGTCTTCCCAATGTGCAATTCTTTAAACTTCACATCACCTGTACACATTAAACCATGCTAATTTCTTCACCAGGATAATATGATAGTTTCTGTTTACTCACTTGAATCAGAAATACAGTCTTGCAAAAATATCCATACATCTTGAGCTTTTTAGTTTTTCTCAACCAACCACAAACCTAGAAATAAAATTTATTGGGGTTTTATGATAGCCCAAGAGTAGAGCATAATTGCAAAATAGAAAACAGGAAATGCACAAATTGCTCTTCAAATTGTTTTACAAATAAAAACCGAAAAGGGTGGTGTAAATTTGGATTCAGTGTTTTTTTATTTTTTATTTTTGCAGTGCAGGACAAATTGATTATTCTGAGTTGTGTAATCCCGGCAGCACTTTCACAGATGATTGTCTCTGAAGGAGACTTTTGCCACGCAAAAGTGTGATCTATAAAATCATACTGTGGTATGCCACTGTATAAAGATCTTTACAATTACTTATTTTATATTTACTAGTTTTTCCCAATCACAACAGGCTCTCTGTAGTTATACAACTCAAAGATCCAGTGATCTTACCGACGTTCCCCTCGATAGAAACTCTCTTCACTCGCGATGCACCATCCATAGATGAACTAGAGTAGTTTTTAGAGCAAGAAATACTAGAATCCCATATATTTTTATCCATATAACTGCAGATAGTTGTCCTTCCTCTAAGAAATGAGCTGTTGGGTGCTTTCCACGATGTGGATGCAAACCTCCTGAGCAGCGTCAGACCTGCCCGCTGTTTCTGGATTTCAGAAACCCGGTGTAACAGAAGGAGTCGGTGCAGGGCAGCCATCGGGATATGCACTTTAATTTTTAGATGATAGCAAACACTTTTCCGAAGTTGTCCTGTCTCTTACTTATCAACAAAAACATTACCACGAGATAAGCTCATGAAAGCTAGCTCTACCCAAAACATTCTAATGTAACATCAACTATCGGAGCAAATTAAAACGTCTTTCTACGCTTGTAAAATATACTTTATTTCAATTATAAAAGTCAAATTTCAGTCTCGCATAAGTCTGTCCTCGTCAGCACAATTCTGAGTTGAATTTTGTAACATGTGCCACTTGATACCAGCGTAGCTTTAGCAACTAGACGCACTTCCGGCAAAACATCATTCACTTTCACAATAAAAGCCTTTCAACAACTATGTTATTTCCTAGACGCTAAATGCGTATTTCTTGATTTTATGTCAGTGTAAAAACTAAATGTCAGAAGTGATGTTGCACAGGGAGAATGACATCTTTATGCATTCAAATATAATTGAAAATGTATTCATTTAAATTCAATACGGAAAGTTTCTAGTGACGTGTCCAAAATGGTTAGCTGACTTTCTCCAAATGAGTTTTTGTACTAATTATCTATAAATGTTGCATTCATTTGTATTCTTCACCTTTATTGTGATACCTCTAAAAAACAGTGTAATTTACCTTCAGACGTCATCTAACACAGCAAACCAGTCAGGAAGAAAATGAAGAAGTAAAGTTAAATTAGGTTATAACTTATATATATATTCCTAGAATTAGACATCTCAGCTTTGTTCAGTCCATCATCTAAATTTCAAAAGAGTAGGCAAATCTACCAAACCATGTCTAGCTACATAAAGTGGCAGACTGTTTATACAACAATATTCTGAGTTTAGGAAATTATGGACTCTCTTAAGACCTAAATACAATTGTAAACCTGTGGTAAAAAATTTCTTCAACCAGTAAGACTGAAGCTTTGGCTATACATCAAGAAGAATGGGCAAAAATGTATGTTTTGAGTTGAACAAAACAGATAATCTGTGAATAGTTATGGCAGATTGACACTTGTTCACAAAATTCTTGTAACTGCATATTCTTTAATATGTCACCACAACTTTATTTTGTTTAAAGAACATAAGCAAGATTTAAAAGCCATTTAATGAAACAAACTAGTGAATATTCATTCTAAAAAAAACAAAACATTTTTACTACTGTAATAAAAGCATTTGCATTAAAAACTATCAGAGAAGTCCCAAATTACAGTTTTATGCAAGCCATTTGTGAATGCACAAATAAATGATAGCAAAAGACAATTTAGCTAAAATCACAGATCAAAATAGTGCCAGAAAACATTTGAAGGTAAAAAATTTGTAAGTCATAGTCATTAGAGCAACATTATCAGTAACTTGTGTTTTTGATGGTGATCTTTTGAGTAGCGTTGATCTTGAAGTCGCCAACACCTGAGAAAATTCGGTATTTTGATTATTTAGCTTCAGAGAATTTACTACAGTAATTAATATTGCTGAATGTCACTGCAACAAGTGTGTGTATCTTTACCCTCAATGAGAGCCGTGCCATCAGAAGAAAGGTGCCAGTATCTGCGGTCGCTTTGTCTGGCCTGCTCTCCATTTACAACGCTTAAGAATGGACCCCACAGACTGGATTCCTTCTGAAATCTGCCAAGCAGGATCAGATTTTACTCACTTCAGTACGTTTGACAGAAAGTGACTTGCTGCGGCTCATTAAATCAACTTACGTGAAGCCAACATTCTTCCTCTCAAGCAGCTCCAGGGCTTCCAGCAGGGAGCTGCCCTTTGGCACGTCCACAGAGTATGCAGCTGCAGCTCCGCTAGCAGTCATCACTTCCATTATCACATTCACTTTGGTCTCACTTGGTAAAACCACAGCAGGGTCTACAGGCTCCAGCACCAGTGTGTCTGCAAATAGAAAACAACATGTGAAATAGGAAACAATCTTGATCAAAGAGACAAAAAAAAAAAAAAGCTGGAAGCAATCCTGCACACACCATCCTCACTGAGGCAGTCCAGAGTTTTTACTGACAGGTAGGTTTTCCTCTGGAGCGCCGGCAGAGTCTGAGAAATAGCCATGGGGTTGAGGTAGGTGTTGCTTCTGGCTGCTGTTCTCATGGCCTCCATGGAGGCAGAACAATCTCCAACCTCACTGCCCATTGCCAGTAAAGCCTTGAATGTCAGTAAATCAAGCACGAGTGATTTTTAAGGTTTGATGCAGAAACAAGGAAAAGTGCTGAGGACAGAAAACAAATAACTTCTTACTTGAACTGCCAGACCCGTGCTGAACTCATTGCCAATATGACCGTCAGATCTACGAGAGTCCAGAAGCTTCTGCTTGATCCTGTTGAGAGTTAAATCCAGCTTCTCTGCATTGTGTGCATATGACCCAGAGTCCTTCACACACTGAAGGGCCATTGCAGCCATAGCATAGGTATCTAGGAGGGACAAAAATGTTGAATTACAAAACAGAGATTTAAAAAAAAAAAAAAGCACACCTGGTCTGCATGTATTCAATATGTTGTTACAATACCAGATATTAAGATGTGAAAAAAGCTAAACTGTTTCCATACATTTTGTTGCAATCATCTTATATATTTCAGCTGAAAAACAATTCTTTTTAGAAAAAAAGTGCAATAATTCAGTTGCATAGTCTGCAGAGTCTTGAACTAATAGTTTTTAATACAGGACTCCATGAGCGCGTCACTTCTCGACTTGATAAGATTTGCCTAAACTGCTTTCCAAATGTTCTCTAGATCGAAACAGTTTATTATTTGAATAGTACATCATCAATGCTGTTTTTAAATTACTAGTCACAACTATTTTATTTTACAAATCGAAAACTGTGCAATTTAATCCACTTTACAGTCCAAAGATTTTCAACAACCCTTTTACTCACCAATACTGTTGGTTTCTTCATGTTTGAATTGTTCATTTTCTGCTGCTTTGATGAGCTTGTGGCTGACATGGTTGTTGACCCTTATGCCATTCACACAGAGAGCAAGCACACCCAGGCTGTATTGGTAATAGTTGGTCAAAGGGCGGTGGCTGACTGCAAGACGAAAGAAAAAAAACAAACTAAATAACATAAATCTTTACTAAAGTTAGAAAATAATTATGCAATTTTGGCATTTTGGTGTCCTACTGAGCTTGAATCAGTTAATAATTGCTCTATTCTTGGATAATGTTATGATAGCTATACCTTTAACTGTTTGATTTTTGCTGTTCAGCATTTTCAGAAATAGTTTTCTTTCTGAGAGACAATTCACAGCAGTGAACTCTGAGCTCATGTCACAAGACAGTAAAACAAGTTTCTGCTAACGTTTTGGAAAAAAACTGAACCTGTGAAGGAAAATCTTACAGGCGATGTGCTCTTTCTCCTGCTCCATCTGCCTCTTCAGGTGTGTCAGCAGTGTCTCACTGTTGTCATTTGCAGTGAAGCTGATGGTGTTGAGGTCATAGCAGGAGGACTTCAGGGCAAGACTATACAGCGCCATGATGCCAGTCACGGCCTGGTCATTTGAGAGTGAGCTGAAGACAAAGTTAAAAATAATGGATGTTCATAATTTCACATAGAACGTCAATGAACTGTTATGAAACATGGAAAAATACCTTTGAATGTCATTATGAAGTTCATTTTTCAGTTTGCTGAGGTGATCTGTCTCCTTGGCTTGGTTGTGATGATGAGACAGTCGAAGAGCCAGGTGCACACTGGGATTGGGAAGTCCTTCCGGGCTTTCCAGAGAACGAAGGAGATTCCCGCTGAGTGTCAAGAGCAGCTCAGAATTGGATCCTGCTGCAGTATCTGGAACAAATTTCGCAAAAAAAAAAAACAAAAAAAAAAAAACAAACAAAAAAAAACAACTTACAGGGATGTTTCTGTGTTGTTGCTGACATCAACAAGAACTTTCGAAGCATTGCGAAACCCCAAGAAGCTGCATCAGCAGTTAAGATTAAGAGAAAATTATAGAATCCCTCTACCCAGATAAACTCAATACAAGTTAAGAAATTGGATGAGGACAAAATAAAACACATATCTACTCTGCTGCTTGTGATTGTTTTCAAAAGGGTCATCATTCTACAGATTTGTTTAGTTTTGGTGGAGCTGCCTGCAGGTGCATCATTCTTGCTCTAAAATATGGTTATGATGTTTTAATTTTTATCTTCATATAGTAAAAGATAAACACCAAATAAATATTGATAAACATCGATCTGTAAATGTCAATAAAGAGCTCCGCAAAAAAAGCAATGCTCTCCATACTGGTTGGTCAATAATTTATCTCTGACATATGATCATGAGATAAACATCATGGTTGAATGGATGAGATCCTAGGTGCAAGCCACTAAAATAAACTTCTCCTGTACAACGGATTCAGGTAAGGAGCTCCATAAGCCATCAGGGGAACTCAAAAAACAGGAGCCATTTAAGATGGTGTGGGGATCTGACCAGGATACCTTCAGGGTGCCTCATTTTGGAAATTTGTAAAGGCACATCACAATGGGGAGAGACCCCAAGGCAGAGCAAGAACTTACCAGAGGGGCTAAAAGTCTCCTCTGCCCTGGGTACACCTTCAAGATCACCCAGTATGAACTGGAGAGTGTTATGAGGAAAGATGTCTGGCCTACTCTCTTCAACCTGCAGGCTGCTTATTGTCTCATAAGAGGAAGACATCGAATGGATGGCATTAGTCTCAAAAGGTTACTATTCACATTGACTGTGCTTGTTCAACTAAGTAAAATAAATAAGAAAAAATATCTATAAAATCCTACTTTCATTTTAATGCTAACCCCATCCCTACGCTTAAAAAGAACACTCAAAATTACTTTGATTTCTTTATATACTAGATAAATATTTTCTGAAACGTTTTTGTTTCGATTTTAATTTTAGGTTTTTATCCTTAAGTCTAAAATGTTCAAAGGCTTTCTGCCAACTGGGCGAGATCGAAGAGTCAAAATTTCGAAGATTGCAAAATCTGAGAATTTCCAGACTTGGTTGCATCACAATTCAAGTAGTTTTAAAAAGTGTTGACTGTTTTCAAGATACAAATATGTTTTTAAAAGCTACTTACCACACGGCTTGCTAGAGGCAAAAGCTAGCAGTCCGGTAATAATTACTAAAGCCAACATTCTGGCTGTCCAAAAAGAAAACAAATTAGAAAAATTAAATAACAACATAAACATTCACATGACATTGAAGCATTTCACACTATTAGAATAGTATAATCTGGAAATATTAGCTAGATTTAGACACAACACTGCTGCTACCTAAAATAGTAAGACATTGTTATAGCAGTAAAGTCGCAATGGTTTTGCTGTCAACTTTAACAACATAGCTGTAAATAGTAGCTCATTACCTCCTGAGTATCCAATGCGAAAAGTCAGAGCTGAGTGGGAGAAAAACAGAGAGACACATGCTTATAACACTTCGGTCTCACATGACCCATCATCTCTGATGACACAACTTTGAAAAAGTTGAAGAGTTCATCGTATCTTTAAACAACAATACAACCGGAAGTTGGAAAACGATATGAAACATTTAGATGATTGTGATTGGTTGGAATTCGAGGCGCTTGTGAGGTTATGCCAATCAAAGTTAGTGTTGGGAGAGCATCACTTTGAAAACTTTGAAAATCAGAACCTTTTAATAATGAAAAAACAATTAGATAGAATTACTGGTTCACTTCACGCAGAGCTGTTTATGCTAACTTACTGATGTAACGGATTGTGTTGACGAAAAAGAATCTGTGTAGAATGTGGCATAACTACGTTACCCATAATTCACCTGTGCCTCGTGCGTAGCTTACGCTCTTTCTAGAACCTTGACGAGTCTTCCAGCGTAAGTGTTTTTTTCATTCGACGTCAGGTTGACCCGTCCTACTTTCAAAGCCTTTCACACGCACCGCACACAATAAGGCGTGTGGTCTGTGAGCCATTTCTACTTAGCCGAGGTTTAATTATTTTATCGGGTCATATCACCTTGCGTCCGCAGATGCTGTTATTGTCTGCTAATGACCGCATTAAACAGAGAAACCCCGAACTGTGCGGAGAGGACCTAGCTAAACATCGACAGCAACAAACGGCGAGGGGGCAAGGCAGGTTCACAGGTCAGTGCTTTAACTTGTGTTTTTCTGAACTTGTGCAAAAATATCAGTCATCTCAATGAGAATTTTATTACCATGCATTGTTTAGATAAATAATACCCCAACCAGATACAAGAAATAAATTTCATAGTGGCATGTTGGTGACAGCTACTACGTGCGTACGTTGTAGAAAAATGCATTTTTTTTTTCAAGCTGATCTAATTAGCATCAGTTCTGATCTTTCAGATAAACACTTCTTATAACCACCTGCCTCAAATCAACCCTTCCACTGGTTCTTCATGCTCACTCTTTTCCCTCGGCCAGTGAGCTGGGGTGTCTACCAGCCATGTATTCATTTTCAGGCCCCACTACTCTGCCTGAATTTGAGTTGGGACCTCCGAGTACCTCTGACAGCCTTCAGCGAGAACTAAACTCAGACAGGTATGGTACTGATTGGTATGTTTTTGACTCAGGTTTAGCGTCAACAGTTGACCAGGAATGCATACAGGAATGTTTTGTTTTTGACATATTTGTCTCTGCTCCACAGCAGCTGGGAAACAAGACGCTTTTGTAAGCACAGGAGACTAGATGATGAGTAAGTGAGCAATGTGTTGTGAATAATAATTGTAACCCTGCTATCAATTAACCTTATTTGAATTTTAGGTGATAGATCAACATAAAGTGGCACATATTCATGAAGTGGAAGTTTTTAATGTTTTTATTTTAGAAGTAAAATTGAAATTTACAATCTGCATTTGTTTTCAGTCCTGACATCGTTTTTGTAGGATCATCTTTTGCTGAGCTGCTTCCATTTTGCCAGCTTTACACATCTTGATATTAATAAGCTGATCTAAATCAAGTTGGATAGAGAAAGTCTGATGAATTTGTAAAAGTTGCCACTTTGCATTTCGATCTGCATTTGGCTGGCTATGAGCTACTTTGTTTTGCTCTGTCTCATAAAATTCATTTGAAAATACACAAATGTTGTGATTTTAATATGACAGAATGCGAATGTGTAAAACATTTCATGCTGCATGCAGGCTCCACACAGGCGTGTTCTAACATATTTTCTTTTTTGTCAGGGGTTGCAGTGCCAAAAAGCGAAGGTTAATGCCTGAAACAGAAGTGGATATTTTGGTGAACATCTGTCCTGCTCTGTCAGCACAGCAAGTCCCCATTGCTCCTCCACAGCCATGTTCAGCACATCAGAGCCTCACTTTGCCACAGCCCTCTTCTGTCCAGCCCCGAGCTGAGATGGAGAGCCCCTGCATGGAGATAGAAGCGGCTCACAGGAAACTGCAGGAGATTGAAGACAGGTGTGGAGCAACTTTCTGCCTGCTTGTCCTCAAGTTGAGTCAGAAATATCAAACCACTAACGCTTGTGCATTCATGCAAAATCCACTGTCAGACCTTCAGACCAAAGACCAAACTTTGGGTGATTTTTCACTTACTTTTACTTCCACCTTGGTAATATACATATTTCCCACTGAGTCCTTCAGTTCACTCCATTTTTTTCAAACAGAGGGGCTTTGTTTCACTAATCAGTTGTGGTAATTTTTCTGTTGGGTTCAGCACATGACTACCTCGTGTGACTGTATTTGTTCACTATCATGCTGATGTGTTGCAGAATAATCCTTGAAGATGATGATGAGGATCTTGATGTAGAGCCGGTCCCGAGGCGGCCGGTTCTGGTCATCTCAGACAGTTTGAAGGAGGGCCTGCAGCGTGGCATCAGTGACATTCTCCCCCAAACTGTGGCCCAGTCTGTGTACGTGCTCCATGCTCATTTCCATAAACCTTTAATTGGTGTATTTAATTGGTTCTCCCCCCTCGCAAGAAACAACAGCATTGGTATCGGTCCTTGCATTAATCTAAGAATGTTATGTCTATAAAGTAATGATATTGTTAATCAATATAAACTGTTAAAGTGGAATTTTACCAGATGTTAATTATGTTAAATCTTAGTTATTAAGTTTTATCATGTGGTCATGAAAAGGAAATAGATCTAATTTACTGAAACTTGAAGAAACACTGATTTCTTTTTCCCCCCCTTACATTTACACAAATTAAAAACCATTTTAGTTTTGGTGAAGGAGCCCAGAAAGGTCCAGCAAGCAAGCTGCATTTCTTGAATTTTCTGAGATCTTCATAAAAGCATTTTTGGAGTTTAATAAACTTACGTTTGACTATAACAATTATCTATTTAATGTCCATCTGCTGCAAATTCTTTCCCTTTACTCTCTCCTTCCTCTTGACCCCAGGAGTCCTTCAGGCATGGAGCTGGTCCTGTGGCGTCCTCCAGAAGATCCCTTCTGCCAGAGGCTGAAGGACTCGCTACAGAAGCAGCGTAAACAGCAGACGGTCGGCCGGCAGCTCCCAACTCCATGTTCGCCTCCCAGCCCGCCCCGCAGCCCCTCCTGTCCACCTGCAGAGACATGCGCACCCCTGTACAGCTTCCCTGTGCTCCACAACTCGGGGGAGGAGGACATGGAAATTTAACTTCGAAGCCAAAGTGATTGACTGGACAAGTTTCACAGAATAAGCTGATCGGTTGTGTTGTGATCTCCTGTTGATCTTGAGCTCGTTTGTGCATCATTTATTTGCCACACATTGTTTTTGTGGACAGATATGTGAGGATTAACTTTAACAGTGTTATTGATGTAAACCTTGAAGGCCTGTAAACTTGCTGCCTTACTAACATTCACTCATTAGTTAGAGGCATTTTGTTCATATGAGTGACCAGCAGCACACTGATGTAATGTAAATATGACTTATGTTACTGTTGACCATAAGTGTGCAATGCCTGGATCTAAACTAAAAACTTTAAGGAATCCCTACAGAATGCTAAAATCCTGACTTCCTGTTTACCGTTATATTGTGGTGGAGGAGTAATTCTCCTCTGTCGCAGAAATGCTCTTTGAACTTTGACTTTAAGTACTCAGTTGTTTCGTGATAGAGGAGTAATCTTCCTCTGGTTCAGATTTTTGCCACATCTGTGACCTTTGATTACCTTGTAATGAATTCTGCAAAGGCATTTTTTATGACTTGTGTAAACTTTGCATTTGTACATTGCCATGAAGCATTGTTACTTCTTTTGTTTTATAATAAAACATGGTTCATAAAGAGGTTTTAAAAAACATTTCACTACAGTTTTCTTAAAATGTAGAGAAATTAAATATATTTTTAGGTTACTGCTGTTTATTGGACAAATTAAGAATGCCTGCCTTCACTAAAATGAATGATTTTGGTATGACTGTAGGCCTCGGATTAGAATATAAACAAGGTCATTTTTATTTTCCTATTTCTAAAAGTAAAAATTGTATTACAGAATTATTAGTCCAGTTTATTTTTGTGATTCAGGCATACAGCTGATAAAAATTCAAACCCAGTCTGTCAAAAAAATTTAAATATTTTCTGTAGTAGTGCTTTTGTAAAATCATCTACAGAAATGTTATGTTAATAGACCACATTCAGATTGCCAACAGAGAGTGAAACGCTGAGATATTTAGACTACAATATTGGACAAACAAGTGACATTTTCTTGGCAGTGTCTACTGTCATTTATTTTTTAAGTTATTTTCAATCTGTGTTTGCTGAGATATTTTATGTTTCCATGTTTGAGTACTACAAATATCTGCTCTATATTTATGGTGAGGTTTTGTTTTGGCGTTTTCCAAGTTAATCCCTGTGATGAAGTGACGTTTTGTCACCATTAGACCTCTGGAGATTAGCAACAAACTCAGATGAGCTAGCACCAATAAGCAGCTAAAAATGAGATGAATCAATTTTCCAAATGGGCTCTAAATTGCTACATTTCTGGAGATCTTAGTCTGGAAAGTCGCTGACTGTTTTGATGGCACATGAACAGTTCATCATGCTTTAACTCCTCAGAACGGAGGAGTGGCTGATGATTAATATGTACTGGCAGAAAGGTGCCCTTTTCTTTTCCCGAACATTTCCTTAAGTCATGATGTCATTATTTAGTTTGACTTTGGCATGTGAAACACTACACAAGGGCTTCCTCACACATGACAGTTTTATTAGGTTATTTAACAAAAGTGGCAGGATTTAATTTACAGTTCATTGTCGACAGCCCAAGGAAGATCCCTTTTTTCTCAGCACAGACGTCACAGAAACCTGCCTTTTATTCTTCTATCACTGGTTGGCTTTAAAATACATTCAACATCATTTCAGTTGTGTGGTTTTGGAGTCATACCACAAAGAATGGCTTTACGAGGAATTAACTCAGTGGGACCTGAATATTAACCCACATTTTAAAAAATTTTAATTATAAAAAAGTGGCACAGCATGTCTCCTTTTCCTTCCGGTTCTCATTTTTGCTCTAATTTGTTTTAGTCTAGTATAAAATATGAATGGGCCAAATTTATTAGTGCTTTTCTGGAATACTTAGAGCTCCAAGCACTTTACACCAGTCTCTTAAAAGCCTTTCAAACTCACATCAGTACAGATCTTGGGGTTTAGTGTCTTTCCCAAGGGCATATCATCATGTGGCAGGAGAAAGCTGGAATCAAACCCTCAACTTATGGAGTCCAAGACAACTACTTTACCCACTGAACCACTTCTGCCCACAGGAGAGTTGCAGTTGCAAAGTAAGACGATACAAAAAACTCCAAGGGGTGTAAATACATTTGCATGCCACTGCACAGCCTGTAATTATACTTAGCAGTGAAATATCCTCAAAAATCTCCTTTGGGTAATTCCCCTCTCACTGTTGTCAGAGAGGATCCTGATACATCAAAGCTAAGTGTGTCTGGGAAAGCCTGATTTTCTTCCTGGAGCTGCTTCACTCTGCTCTGCAGGGAGCAAAGAAGCTGAAACAAAGAGATGTCTGAGGGGATGTGTGCAGCGGCGCCGACCACTGCGTGATGCAAGTGGGAGCAAACAGCCTCCTGAGATTCCTGATGGAAGAAAGGAGAGAACAGGAACGGTGTTAGCGTATTTATTGAAGGAATAGGTGTGAAAGAGCCAAACGCGAACACGTCATCTACCTTTGCGCCAGACATGGTGCTTCTGTCAGGACTTGTTTCTTTCATCTTTGATGCATTTCTGTAAAACAATCATGGAGACTCTTTAAAAGCTGCCACAATGAGTAAAAAAACACAGCACCAGTCGGAACTTACATGTTTAAGTCTACAGGTAACGTCTACTGTGCAGTTTTAGATTGAAATGATACTTTTTACATTAGCTGGTTGGTTACTGTGTTATCTGTTACCTGCACCTCATCAGCATTGTCTTGCACCTGTGGGATGGAAAACATTTGAAAGTGTTTTCAGCCATTACTGAAGTGAAACATGCATGGGACATGTAAGGATGATTTTGCGTCACCTCTCCAGATCAGCCATCAGCTGCTCGGTAAAGCTGCCTGCGAGGCGAGCCGCAGTCTGCTGCTTCCACTGAGCCGTGTTGATCTGAAGCTGCCTCAGCTCCAGATCCTGGGCCTTCAGCTGCCTGCAGAGAGACGCTGCCGCCCATCCGTCAGACCCAGGAACACGTTTCAGACTGCAGAACTCCTCAATGTGCTCCTCAATTCAAGTTAGAATAAAAAAGAACTTCAGCAACTGTGTAAAACTATATGTGTATGCTTAAACAAATGCATTTGTATTCATAGTTTGCACCTGATTAAGACGTGCCTTTAAAGCTTGATCTTTGTCTTGCCTGTGGAGGTTCAGTTCTTGCTGCCGAAAGGAATATTTAAACATTGAGATGAACTTACAGCGAGTGTCCAAAAAAAAGACGTGTTCATCACTGTTGTCCTCTTTCAACATTTTGTCATGTTCCAAAGCAAAGATTTTATAGTATCTTAGGAGGATTTCAAAACATCAACAGAAACAGGGCATAATTAAGAAGCAAATTGAAAAAAAGATACTTTGTATTAATATCTGAGATGAAAACAGTCTGAAAAGTGTGGCATGCATGCATTTGTTACGTGCATTTGTTTTCAGAGAGTTCTTGATATAAGTGAAGTTGGGGAAAGTTTTGTGGTAGACGACACAAAACTTTATGAATGACTAGAAAAACACCCGGCTTCATCCTGAAACAGTGTTGGCAGCATCATACTGCGGGGATAGGTTTCATCAGTAGAAACATGGAAACTTATCAGAGTTGATGGGGACATGGATGGAGATGAATACAGAGCAAACCGGGAAGAAACGTTCTTAAAAGCAGCAAGACTTTGGCAAAATGTGTTTTCACCAACACTCTCCATCCATTCTGTCTGAACGAGATTTAACTATTTGTCGAAGAAACATATATTTGAAACCCATGTATCTTTTTTTCCATTTCATAACTTAGTACAACTTTGTGATGAACTGTCATTTAAACACCCCATAAAACACATTAATGTTTGTGCAGCACAACTTGATATGAAGCTGTTGAAGTGTGAATAATTTTGCCATGAAGATTAGAAATCCTCAGCTCCTACCATCACTACCTGAGCTTCTACCAGCTCTCTGTAGAGCTGCAGCTCCCTCATCAGGTTGTTTCTCTCCGCTTGCAGAGAGTCTCGTTCCTCCTGCAAATCCATCAGCTGCAGCTCCTTATCTGCCAACATTTCGGCCAGTCTTCCCACTTTGATCCTACATTCTCCCAGTTCGTGCTGGAGCTCGCTGACTTGAACATCAGGGGGCTGAAAGTCAGAAGCGGAAAAGCAAAAACAACATGTAACCTTTCACCCAAAACTGTAAAGTAAAATAGAAAAACATTACAAACTGGTGAAATATTTATATTAAATGATATCAGAATGCTGCATTAATCTGAACTGGAAAATCAAAACAATGTATTTTTCAACTCCTCAAATAGCACCGCATTATGAACAGGTTATTGCAGTGGCTCAGAAACACTTCTAAAAAAAAAAAAAAAAAACTGCACAGCTTTATACTGCACTGAAACCAAACTAAATATCTAACAGAGATTCAGAAAACTACTGCTTTTAAGACAAAAAAACATTTGATAATGAGGGAGACTGTGGTCTGATCGATGACAAAGAACAAATCTTTATTTGCATCAAATGAAAATTGGATATTAAAACAAAAACAAACTCTAAGGGTTTCAATTTCTGAATAAAATATTTGAATTTATCCATCGGTTGCAGGTGCTAACAAATCCTTTCAATGTTGTTTAATTCATATTTTGTATGGGATTTGACTTTGATAGTGAAAGAAGAGTGTCACCTCCTCAATCTGATGCCTTTTCTCCAGCTGTTTCTGCTGACATGCACATCTGTTCAGCAGTGAGCTCCCTGCCTCTGTGGCCCTGTGCAGCTCCTCATGAAGCTCCTCCAGCTGCTGCCCCAGGAAGTCATTAATGAGTTACAGATATTTTGAAACACATTTTCAGAAAGACAAATATATTTTTGCTCCTAATTTGGTCAAATCCAAGACAAATATTCACATTGCTAAACTGAAAAACAAAAATAGCAGCATTCCTATGATAATTTATTTTTTGTTCTGCATTGTGATTTGATCCGTTGCAGTGACGTTTTAATACGATTCTGTTTGAGAAACGGTGCAAGAACAGAAGAAATCAAATTAGTCATTTAAAACCAAAAACAGGATTTATTGCTGAACTACCTTTGTCCAGCAGAACACAGTTTTCTGATGCGACTCTGTCTGCCTCTGCAACTGCTGTAGCTGGTACCTACACACACATACATACACACACGCACACGCACGCATGTGCACGCAGTTTCACTACTTGAGTAACCAAAACACAAGCATGTTGGTGAAGATTTAACTTTGTAGCAAACAGATTATTTCTCTGACCTGCTGTTTCTCAGGATAAACTCCAGAGCTTTTTTCTCCTTCTGCATCCAAGTCGTGTCTGCAGACAGTTGTTCTAGCTGCTGAACGGTTTCCTGCGTCATAAGCGATAAACTGAGGCTTCAAACTACAGTTTTAACACCCGCTTCGGATGTTATCATCCCATAGAATGGCGATTATCAGTGGTTATCAGCCCCATTGAATGGCCTCAGTTGGTCCCTGATCTGCCTGCTATCAGGCTGTTATTAACCATTCTAACCATTCTATCGGTGATAACAGCCGCTTGTCGCGAATAGAACCTTTTTATTTTTTATTTTTTTACCTTTTTTTAAAAACCTTTATTTATAATTTCTCTGCAAATTTGAACAGGATATTAAGAATTTACTAAAAATACAAAAGCCAAACCTATCCGTCATAAGATTTTAATTAGGTATTGTAATAATCGTTACAGTATTTAAAAACAACTCACTAAAATCTAAAACCGGAGGGTTTTTTTCTCTTTTGTTTATTTTTGTTCGCTTTTTTAAAGACCTATATTTCCAATATGCCTTTGATTTCTTTGGATTTTTTCCAATAATTCACTCAAAATAAAATTTAACATACTTGGATAATTTTATTGGATCTTTACAAGACGTGTTCTCTCAATTCATGCCGTGTTTTTATCTTCCGGTCGTGCAATTTTTTATTATATATATATATATATATATATATATATATATATATATATATATATATATATATATATATATATATATATATATATATATATATATATATATATATATATATATATATATATATATAATGAAATTAAAAGGTATATTCTAGAGTTATGTAGTGTTATGAGTTGTCCAACCTCATAGCCTTCCACTAGGTGGCTGTATGTACATCCAGTTGCTTGCAATCTTATCAATAATGATAAGAAGAAGGTATCTTATAATCTTATTTTTAATTAAAAAAGTTAAAAATAAAAATACGGATGGATTTGCTCATATGATTATATGAAAATCTGTGTTTGTACCATATGAAAATGTTTAATATTTGTATTAGTAGTAATAATAATAAATTACGGATTGCACCCGACAAAACATTAGAGAAGAAGCAGAAGCTTACGTCATTCGACGCGACACTTTCCACGGTCGGAGCTGGTGAGTAGCCCTGAATCTGTCAAATAAAAATGTAGTAAAAACCTCAAAAGACCGAAAGTCTACATTTATAAATCTGCTGATGGTAGTTCTATGAGTTAATGTTAGCGAGTATGTGGCACAGCATGTGTTTGTACAGATTTAGATACGTTTTAACCCTACTTGGTAGAAAAATGCTACTTTAGCTCGCTAAAGTAGCCTTTTAAAAGCCAGTCAGGTTCAAATGTAGCTGTCCTTCATACCTTTAATAACAATGTGCTAAAATTTTGTTTCATATATCTTAAAAACCGTATAGTTTTCAGTATACTAGTTTATATCAGT
This sequence comes from Gambusia affinis, assembly GCF_019740435.1. Lineage (NCBI taxonomy): Eukaryota > Metazoa > Chordata > Actinopteri > Cyprinodontiformes > Poeciliidae > Gambusia > Gambusia affinis. Next base: position 25,160,261 of record NC_057870.1, on the reverse strand, counting down.
ATATTGATTTAATGTTAGGATTCTGTCATACAGTTCATTACATTTCATCGTTTCCCACAGTGTATTATAAACTCTGAGGCCATCATTCTTTATTTGTTGCCCCACCAGGCTAAGCATTGTTTATTTATTTAAGTCTTTGTAAAACGTTTGCATTTTCTGTGACTTTATAGTTATTGTTCATGCTAATTATACAAGCTATGCCAATATAAAGTCTTTGTTTTCATTTTAGATCCGGATCACATACACAGGAGTCACTCATTGAAGATGAATCACAGTAAGTGACAGAAATTTGTACTCTTCTATATTTGAACAACAGTTCTCGCCTCAAGTAAAGAAACTGTGCGTTGTTTTCTTGTTGTTGTTGTGGTTAGGCTGGACAGGGATCTTCGAATAATTGAGAGACACCATGGTGTAAAACGAAGGTGGCTCCCTTCGGATGACATTTTCCAGAGAACACTGAGAGATGTTGACCAGGAACTTAGAGGTCAGCTGATACGACGAGCACAAAATGAAGCAAGGGAGAGGGCCACTCTTCTCAACCTGAAAAGAAGATGTAATGGTAACACTACTTCTTCTCTTGACTGTATGGTCATTAGCAAAATTGAAGCTCAAAGGTCTTGTGGTAAACCTAAATTTAATCTTTATGTTATCCCTGCACCATGCATATGTTCACTCTAGGTACTTAAGCGTCTTTATGCAGTGTAAGTGACTGGTTTATTCCAACTTGTCCTTTGTCATGGGTATGTGCTTTTGATGTGTATGGTTATTTATCTTTGGTGTATGAATATGTTTCTTGGGTGTATCCTGTCTTTCACCTAATGCCCGTTGTAAATAGGCACAGATAAGTGAGTATTGTAATACATCCATTTTCTAATGGACATTCAATGATCTTATACATTACGGCAGATATTAAGTCTTTCAGAGCGAAGGTGAAACATTAACATGTTTAACGTTGAAAAATTGTCTTATAGTACTACTTGGTTCTTTGCTGGAATAATGACATGGTGTCTCACTGTCCAAAATGTTCAAATCTGTATGTTCAAAGATAGTGTCTAACATATGATATAAGTAGTTTTGGCTTTTTATAGCCATGGATCTCCATTGTGCAACATCTTCAGGTCTGTGAAATCATTCACTTCTGTTTTCAGCAAAATTGTAAAACAAGCTTTTATTGGAGATGTATTTTTGTGTTGTGCTATCTGTCATTAAACATGTTTTTTTCAAAATGTATTATGTATCACTGGGACTGCAAAAAAGACACTTCTAATTTGGTCACAGTTGTGACATTTGTTTATCCGAAAGCTGTCAATGTTAGCATTTCCTGTAGTTTGTCTTAAACAATTGATAAATGTATAATGCATCAATAAAAGCTTTTGTATTGAAAAGATATTCTGTCAAATGTGAGTGCTTTAAATAGTAACAAATATTTGGGTATCAAACGAACACATCAGTGAGCATGTTAGCTGAACTCATTACTGTTGCACTTCAAAAATTTCCACATGGTAGCACAAATAATACCCTTTAGCAAAAAAATGAGTAAGATCTTTCCTTTTAAATAAACAAATTGACCAGGTTAGAAGACGACACGTTCAGGTAAAGGCACTTTCTCCCTTCGCGAAATCGTTGGGACAGGCATGTTGATAGGACACAGCTGGAGAAGATCCCAGTGTGGGATGCAGTAGTTCCACAACGTCACATGTTACTATTGGTTGTCAATGGGTGACACGCCACGTGACCAGTTACACACTTTTTGCCGCTTAATGAAAACTATTAATACGATTTGACATTAGGATTTCATTATGTCTGATAAGTTCAGTTTATGACTGGAAAATGTGATTTACTTACTTTAACAGAACTTGCTACCCACTCAGACTGGTGAGTTTAATCATGACATCGCCCCGTGTGTCAATGATGGGGTGCATTCCATTTCAAACATTGAACGTTTGCCGCGACAATAAGGCCCCGTGTGTCAATGATGGGGCGCATTCCATTTCAAACATTGAACGTTTGCCGCGACAATAAGACCCTGTGAGTTGTAAGTGCGAGGATGTTATAAAGTAATGTATATGGTCATTGAGAGTGTAATTGTAGTGTATTAAACTATGATCAGGGCTTCACTTTTTTCTCATATTTAGTTTAGCTGCACTATTACAGATAGTATGTGTTAACAAGGAGACGCTGTATGGGAGAGTGATGCAAAAGAAGCCTTTTCAGCAATTACGCCTCAAACAGAGCCGCTTGAGGTCTGCAAAAGCACATTTGGACGAGCCAGCTTCATTTTGTAATAAGGTCCTGTGGACTGAAGAAACAAAGATTGAGTTGTTTGGTCATAAAAAGGCATTATGCATGGCGGGGAAAAAACAAACAAAAAACAGCATTCCAAGAAAACACTTGCTACCCACTGTAAAATTTGGTGGAGGTTCCATCATGCTTTGGGGTTGTGTGGCCAATGCTGGTACTGGGAATCTTGTTAAAGTTGAGGGTCACATGGATTCCACTCAATATCAACAGATTCTTGAGAATAATGTTCAAGAAGCTGATACGAAGTTGAAGTTATGCCGGGGATGGATATTTCAGCAAGACAATGATCCAAAACACCGCTCCAAATCTACTCAGGCATTCATGCAGAGGAACAATTGCAATGTTCTGGATCACCCGCTTCGGATGTTATCATCCCATAGAATGGCGATTATCAGTGGTTATCAGCCCCATTGAATGGCCTCAGTTGGTCCCTGATCTGCCTGCTATCAGGCTGTTATTAACCATTCTAACCATTCTATCGGTGATAACAGCCGCTTGTCGCGAATAGAACCTTTTTATTTTTTATTTTTTTACCTTTTTTTAAAAACCTTTATTTATAATTTCTCTGCAAATTTGAACAGGATATTAAGAATTTACTAAAAATACAAAAGCCAAACCTATCCGTCATAAGATTTTAATTAGGTATTGTAATAATCGTTACAGTATTTAAAAACAACTCACTAAAATCTAAAACCGGAGGGTTTTTTTCTCTTTTGTTTATTTTTGTTCGCTTTTTTAAAGACCTATATTTCCAATATGCCTTTGATTTCTTTGGATTTTTTCCAATAATTCACTCAAAATAAAATTTAACATACTTGGATAATTTTATTGGATCTTTACAAGACGTGTTCTCTCAATTCATGCCGTGTTTTTATCTTCCGGTCGTGCAATTTTTATTATATATATATATATATATATATATATATATATATATATATATATATATATATATATATATATATATATATATATATATCTATATATATATATATATATATATATATATATATATAAAAGCATATAATGAAATTAAAAGGTATATTCTAGAGTTATGTAGTGTTATGAGTTGTCCAACCTCATAGCCTTCCACTAGGTGGCTGTATGTACATCCGTAGTTGCTTGCAATCTTATCAATAATGATAAGAAGAAGTTATCTTATAATCTTATTTTTAATTAAAAAAGTTAAAAAATAAAAATACGGATGGATTTGCTCATATGATTATATGAAAATCTGTGTTTGTACCATATGAAAATGTTTAATATTTGTATTAGTAGTAATAATAATAAATTACGGATTGCACCCGACAAAACATTAGAGAAGAAGAAGAAGCTTACGTCATTCGACGCGACACTTTCCACGGTCGGAGCTGGTGATTAGCCCCTGAAGCTGTCAAATAAAATTGTAGTAAAAAAACCTCAAAAGACCGAAAGTCCACATTTATAAATCTGCTGATGGTAGTTCTATGAGTTAATGTTAGCAGTATGTGGCACAGCATGTGTTTGTACAGATTTAGATACGTTTTTAACCCTACTTGGTAGAAAAAAATGCTACTTTAGCTCGCTAAAGTAGCCTTTTAAAAAGCCAGTCAGGTTCAAATGTAGCTGTCCTTCATACCTTTAATAACAATGTGATAAAATTTTGTTTAATATATCTAAAAAAACCGTATAGTTTTCAGTATACTAGTTTATATCAGTATATTGATTTAATGTTAGGATTCTGTCATACAGTTCATTACATTTCATCGTTTCCCACAGTGTATTATAAACTCTGAGGCCATCATTCTTTATTTGTTGCCCCACCAGGCTAAGCATTGTTTATTTATTTAAGTCTTTGTAAAACGTTTGCATTTTCTGTGACTTTATAGTTATTGTTCATGCTAATTATACAAGCTATGCCAATATAAAGTCTTTGTTTTCATTTTTAGATCCGGATCACATACACAGGAGTCACTCATTGAAGATGAATCACAGTAAGTGACAGAAATTTGTACTCTTCTATATTTGAACAACAGTTCTCGCCTCAAGTAAAGAAACTGTGCGTTGTTTTCTTGTTGTTGTTGTGGTTAGGCTGGACAGGGATCTTAGAATAATTGAGAGACACCATGGTGTAAAACGAAGGTGGCTCCCTTCGGATGACATTTTCCAGAGAACACTGAGAGATGTTGACCAGGAACTTAGAGGTCAGCTGATACGACGAGCACAAAATGAAGCAAGGGAGAGGGCCACTCTTCTCAACCTGAAAAGAAGATGTAATGGTAACACTACTTCTTCTCTTGACTGTATGGTCATTAGCAAAATTGAAGCTCAAAGGTCTTGTGGTAAACCTAAATTTAATCTTTATGTTATCCCTGCACCATGCATATGTTCACTCTAGGTACTTAAGCGTCTTTATGCAGTGTAAGAAGTGACTGGTTTATTCCAACTTGTCCTTTGTCATGGGTATGTGCTTTTGATGTGTATGGTTATTTATCTTTGGTGTATGAATATGTTTCTTGGGTGTATCCTGTCTTTCACCTAATGCCCGTTGTAAATAGGCACAGATAAGTGAGTATTGTAATACATCCATTTTCTAATGGACATTCAATGATCTTATACATTACGGCAGATATTGAGTCACTGTAAGAACTATCAGTCTTTATATTCTGAGGATAACTTTTTTAAGAGTACAATTAAAATATCATTCAATTATTGGCAGTAATAGATTTTGACCTACAAACTGAGATTTCCTTATGCGAACTTTAGTGTCATTTTGAATATCTTATGTAGAATTGGCTGCCACTACTTGTGTTCACAACATCCAAATTGAGATAAACACTATTTCAGATGTTAACCTTTTATTATGTTTAACATACTTCCATAAATGACTATTGTATCATGTTTTCATATTGTGTTGATTGTATTATTTTTACTAGTATTTATATTTCTTCTTTCTTTACAGATGGACAGGGAGTTGTTATAAGGCTGTCCAAGCAAGTGAATGCCTGTAACAGGAAACTGAAGAAGATTGTTACAGAGTACAATAATCTGCAGTGGCCTCCACAAACTGGCATCTTTCCATCACATTTAGAATTTTGAGAATTGTGTGATGCCTCCTCCCAGCTGTACACATTGTTTGATGAACAAGTGAGTAGAATTGATCTAAAGGTTTTATTCAACTTTCTACATGCTGTTATTCACTTTATGTTGCTACTACATTTAACAAGGTTCCACTTGCAATTGTTCTCTTATTTTAAAGATTGAAGATCATGGTGTTGTTCCAAAGAACCTAAAAAGTCGAGCAATAGAAGCCCTGCATTTGAAGACTAGAGCAACTGAAGAAAAGCTTCTACTTAAGAGAGAGATGAACACTGTCATTCTTCACCTTCATCAACAACATGGACATTTAAGTTCAGCTATAAATGATACTGCAGATCCTGGTTCAAAAGCTGTACTTCATCAAAACATTATCATGTTAGAAAAGAAAATGTACAGTGCAATGAACATGTTCAAGAGGTTTATCGAAGTTGGTGCCCCTCCTCCAAATCATCACCTACCAGAGTTTAACTCTTATTCTCAAGCACTTATGTCTCCAGATCTACATTACATAGACTATGATGAAAGCATTGACGATGGAGAGGATGAAGAGGATGATGACAGTGTTGACGAAGGAGAGAACAGCATAGATTGTGAATCATCTTCATGATTTATGGCCACTTACTGTTCTATGTGAAGAGCACATATTCCAGTATAAAAAGTTCATTGATGATTTTCATATAAGCTTTTTGTTCTAACATCTCAGTTTATTGTTTTGATATTGTTGAGACATATCTGTTTTTTAAGTCAAGCTATATATAATCAAGGGCATTTTAATTTTACTCATTACAGCTTTGTAGTCTTTTTCACATTTATTAATGTTCTTGTTCAGTATGACATTGTTAATGACTAAACTTTATTTACAGTTTGAATTTAACTCTTAATCTTGAGATGCTGCATAATCTGCTTTACATAATATCTTTAAATTTGAGCACAACAATGAAATAACTAAAACGTAGTGGACAAAAATTTTGTGATGTTCATATTTGAGAAATATTTGACTGTTATCCAAGAATTACATTATTTTGAAGGGCACTACTCTGTATTAAAAATTTATTAAGAGCTATGTCAGTGTTTCTGTGATATTTCAGACAGATTTCAAAACTTACAATATGAACTATTTGTAGCCTGTGTAGGGACTTACAAACTGGATGATTTGATTTACCTTCCTGGTTTTAGTAAGAATGCCAGCAGCACCATAATGTATCATCTGCAGTTGGATGATTGACTACTTTTTTAGGAGACCCCTCACACCAGCATCCAGGTTGAGTGTTTGCTGTCTAAGCGCTCCTTCCACTGCTCCACCACTCATATGGCTGCACAGACTAGTGAGAATTATCTTACTGTTAGATTTGCATTTAGTTTTGCAACTGTAAGGACATGTACATTCCTGGTTGTTTAAAATGTTATAGAGCAGTTAATATTAGTGTTGATGTTTGCGTTTTTCTGGAGGGCAACACGAATATTGACGTCCTTCACACCAGATATTACATTAAAATTTAAGCACACAGCAGGACGGATCAGGCAGGAATATAAAGACAGAGAGTCTGAATAACACCAACTGTATGTCAGAAAATTCTGACATGTAGTCTTATGTGATTTGTCTCTGCTTACATAAAAAAAATATATGGGCCACTATGGAAAATGGTGACAAACCATTTTGGGACCTATACTGTCTGCCCTCTTTTTTCCCTTATGGGGCCCACCTAGGTATGCCGGCTGGGGCATTATGACATAACTGTTTGTAACCTACCTGAGAAAGCGGCAACATACAGTCATATGAAAAAGTTTGGGCACCCCTATTAATCTTAATCGTTTTTATGTATAAATATTTGGGTGTTTGCAAAAGCTACTTCAGTTTGATATATCTAATGGACACAGTAATATTTCAGTATTGAAATGAGGTTTATTGGACTAACAGAAAATGTACAGTATGCATTAACAGAAAATTTGACAGGTGCAAAAATATGGGCACCTCAACAGAAAAGTGACATTAATATTTATTAGATCAGCCTTTTGCAAAAATAACAGCCTGTAGTAACTTCCTGTAGCTTTTAATAAGTTCTTTGATCCTGTATGAAGGTATTTTTGACCATTCCTCTTTACAAAACAATTCCAGTTGAGTTAAGTGTGATGGTTGCCGAGCATGGACAGCCCGCTTCAAATCATCCCAGATGTTCAATGATATTCAGGTCTGGACTGGGATGGCCATCCAGACACCCGCTTCGGATGTTATCATCCCATAGAATGGCGATTATCAGTGGTTATCAGCCCCATTGAATGGCCTCAGTTGGTCCCTGATCTGCCTGCTATCAGGCTGTTATTAACCATTCTAACCATTCTATCGGTGATAACAGCCGCTTGTCGCGAATAGAACCTTTTTATTTTTTATTTTTTTACCTTTTTTTAAAAACCTTTATTTATAATTTCTCTGCAAATTTGAACAGGATATTAAGAATTTACTAAAAATACAAAAGCCAAACCTATCCGTCATAAGATTTTAATTAGGTATTGTAATAATCGTTACAGTATTTAAAAACAACTCACTAAAATCTAAAACCGGAGGGTTTTTTTCTCTTTTGTTTATTTTTGTTCGCTTTTTTAAAGACCTATATTTCCAATATGCCTTTGATTTCTTTGGATTTTTTCCAATAATTCACTCAAAATAAAATTTAACATACTTGGATAATTTTATTGGATCTTTACAAGACGTGTTCTCTCAATTCATGCCGTGTTTTTATCTTCCGGTCGTGCAATTTTTATATATATATATATATATATATATATATATATATATATATATATATATATATATATATATATATATATATATATATATATATATATATATATATATATATATATATATATATATATATATGTATATATATATATATATATAAGCATATAATGAAATTAAAAGGTATATTCTAGAGTTATGTAGTGTTATGAGTTGTCCAACCTCATAGCCTTCCACTAGGTGGCTGTATGTACATCCGTAGTTGCTTGCAATCTTATCAATAATGATAAGAAGAAGTTATCTTATAATCTTATTTTTAATTAAAAAAGTTAAAAATAAAAATACGGATGGATTTGCTCATATGATTATATGAAAATCTGTGTTTGTACCATATGAAAATGTTTAATATTTGTATTAGTAGTAATAATAATAAATTACGGATTGCACCCGACAAAACATTAGAGAAGAAGAAGAAGCTTACGTCATTCGACGCGACACTTTCCACGGTCGGAGCTGGTGAGTAGCCCCTGAATCTGTCAAATAAAAATGTAGTAAAAAAACCTCAAAAGACCGAAAGTCCACATTTATAAATCTGCTGATGGTAGTTCTATGAGTTAATGTTAGCGAGTATGTGGCACAGCATGTGTTTGTACAGATTTAGATACGTTTTTAACCCTACTTGGTAGAAAAAAAATGCTACTTTAGCTCGCTAAAGTAGCCTTTTAAAAGCCAGTCAGGTTCAAATGTAGCTGTCCTTCATACCTTTAATAACAATGTGCTAAAATTTTGTTTCATATATCTTAAAAAACCGTATAGTTTTCAGTATACTAGTTTATATCAGTATATTGATTTAATGTTAGGATTCTGTCATACAGTTCATTACATTTCATCGTTTCCCACAGTGTATTATAAACTCTGAGGCCATCATTCTTTATTTGTTGCCCCACCAGGCTAAGCATTGTTTATTTATTTAAGTCTTTGTAAAACGTTTGCATTTTCTGTGACTTTATAGTTATTGTTCATGCTAATTATACAAGCTATGCCAATATAAAGTCTTTGTTTTCATTTTTAGATCCGGATCACATACACAGGAGTCACTCATTGAAGATGAATCACAGTAAGTGACAGAAATTTGTACTCTTCTATATTTGAACAACAGTTCTCGCCTCAAGTAAAGAAACTGTGCGTTGTTTTTTGTTGTTGTTGTGGTTAGGCTGGACAGGGATCTTGAATAATTGAGAGACACCATGGTGTAAAAACGAAGGTGGCTCCCTTCGGATGACATTTTCCAGAGAACACTGAGAGATGTTGACCAGGAACTTAGAGGTCAGCTGATACGAGAGCACAAAATGAAGCAAGGAGAGGGCCACTCTTCTCAACCTGAAAAGAAGATGTAATGGTAACACTACTTCTTCTCTTGACTGTATGGTCATTAGCAAAATTGAAGCTCAAAGGTCTTGTGGTAAACCTAAATTTAATCTTTATGTTATCCCTGCACCATGCATATGTTCACTCTAGGTACTTAAGCGTCTTTATGCAGTGTAAGAAGTGACTGGTTTATTCCAACTTGTCCTTTGTCATGGGTATGTGCTTTTGATGTGTATGGTTATTTATCTTTGGTGTATGAATATGTTTCTTGGGTGTATCCTGTCTTTCACCTAATGCCCGTTGTAAATAGGCACAGATAAGTGAGTATTGTAATACATCCATTTTCTAATGGACATTCAATGATCTTATACATTACGGCAGATATTAAGTCTTTCAGAGCGAAGGTGAAACATTAACATGTTTAACGTTGAAAAATTGTCTTATAGTACTACTTGGTTCTTTGCTGGAATAATGACATGGTGTCTCACTGTCCAAAATGTTCAAATCTGTATGTTCGAAGATAGTGTCTAACATATGATATAAGTAGTTTTTGGCTTTTTATAGCCATGGATCTCCATTGTGCAACATCTTCAGGTCTGTGAAATCATTCACTTCTGTTTTCAGCAAAATTGTAAAACAAGCTTTTATTGGAGATGTATTTTTGTGTTGTGCTATCTGTCATTAAACATGTTTTTTTCAAAATGTATTATGTATCACTGGGACTGCAAAAAAGACACTTCTAATTTGGTCACAGTTGTGACATTTGTTTATCCGAAAGCTGTCAATGTTAGCATTTCCTGTAGTTTGTCTTAAACAATTGATAAATGTATAATGCATCAATAAAAGCTTTTGTATTGAAAAGATATTCTGTCAAATGTGAGTGCTTTAAATAGTAACAAATATTTGGGTATCAAACGAACACATCAGTGAGCATGTTAGCTGAACTCATTACTGTTGCACTTCAAAAATTTCCACATGGTAGCACAAATAATACCCTTTAGCAAAAAAATGAGTAAGATCTTTCCTTTTAAATAAACAAATTGACCAGGTTAGAAGACGACACGTTCAGGTAAAGGCACTTTCTCCCTTCGCGAAATCGTTGGGACAGGCATGTTGATAGGACACAGCTGGAGAAGATCCCAGTGTGGGATGCAGTAGTTCCACAACGTCACATGTTACTATTGGTTGTCAATGGGTGACACGCCACGTGACCAGTTACACACTTTTTGCCGCTTAATGAAAACTATTAATACGATTTGACATTAGGATTTCATTCTGTCTGATAAGTTCAGTTTATGACTGGAAAATGTGATTTACTTACTTTAACAGAATTTGCTACCCACTCAGACTGGTGAGTTTAATCATGACATCGCCCCGTGTGTCAATGATGGGGCGCATTCCATTTCAAACATTGAACGTTTGCCGCGACAATAAGGCCCCGTGTGTCAATGATGGGGCGCATTCCATTTCAAACATTGAACGTTTGCCGCGACAATAAGACCCTGTGAGTTGTAAGTGCGAGGATGTTATAAAGTAATGTATATGGTCATTGAGAGTGTAATTGTAGTGTATTAAACTATGATCAGGGCTTCACTTTTTTCTCATATTTAGTTTAGCTGCACTATTACAGATAGTATGTGTTAACAGGGAGAAGCTGTATGGGAGAGTGATGCAAAAGAAGCCTTTTCAGCAATTACGCCTCAAACAGAGCCGCTTGAGGTCTGCAAAAGCACATTTGGACGAGCCAGCTTCATTTTGTAATAAGGTCCTGTGGACTGAAGAAACAAAGATTGAGTTGTTTGGTCATAAAAAGGCATTATGCATGGCGGGGAAAAAACAAACAAAAAACAGCATTCCAAGAAAACACTTGCTACCCACTGTAAAATTTGGTGGAGGTTCCATCATGCTTTGGGGTTGTGTGGCCAATGCTGGTACTGGGAATCTTGTTAAAGTTGAGGGTCACATGGATTCAACTCAATATCAACAGATTCTTGAGAATAATGTTCAAGAAGCTGATACGAAGTTGAAGTTATGCCGGGGATGGATATTTCAGCAAGACAATGATCCAAAACACCGCTCCAAATCTACTCAGGCATTCATGCAGAGGAACAATTGCAATGTTCTGGATGGCCATCCCAGTCCAGACCTGAATATCATTGAACATCTGGGATAATTTGAAGCGGGCTGTCCATGCTCGGCAACCATCACACTTAACTCAACTGGAATTGTTTTGTAAAGAGGAATGGTCAAAAATACCTTCATACAGGATCAAAGAACTTATTAAAAGCTACAGGAAGTTACTACAGGCTGTTATTTTTGCAAAAGGCAAATCTAATAAATATTAATGTCACTTTTCTGTTGAGGTGCCCATATTTTTGCACCTGTCAAATTTTCTGTTAATGCATACTGTACATTTTCTGTTAGTCCAATAAACCTCATTTCAATACTGAAATATTACTGTGTCCATTAGATATATCAAACTGAAGTAGCTTTTGCAAACACCCAAATATTTATACATAAAAGATTAAGATTAATAGGGGTGCCCAAACTTTTCATATGACTGTATGTTGCCGCTTTCTCAGGTAGGTTACAAACAGTTATGTCATAATGCCCCAGCCGGCATACCTAGGTGGGCCCCATAAGGGAAAAAAGAGGGCAGACAGTATAGGTCCCAAAATGGTTTGTCACCATTTTCCATAGTGGCCCATATTTTTTTTTTCATGTAAGCAGAGACAAATCACATAAGACTACATGTCAGAATTTTCTGACATACAGTTGGTGTTATTCAGACTCTCTGTCTTTATATTCCTGCCTGATCCGTCCTGCTGTGTGCTTAAATTTTAATGTAATATCTGGTGTGAAGGACGCGTCAATATTCGTGTTGCCCTCCAGAAAACGCAAACATCAACACTAATATTAACTGCTCTATAACATTTTAAACAACCAGGAATGTACATGTCCTTACAGTTGCAAAACTAAATGCAAATCTAACAGTAAGATAATTCTCACTAGTCTGTGCAGCCATCTGAGTGGTGGAGCAGTGGAAGGAGCGCTTAGACAGCAAACACTCAACCTGGATGCTGGTGTGAGGGTCTCCTAAAAAAGTAGTCAATCATCCAACTGCAGATGATACATTATGGTGCTGCTGGCATTCTTACTAAAACCAGGAAGGTAAATCAAATCATCCAGTTTGTAAGTCCCTACACAGGCTACAAATAGTCCATATTGTAAGTTTTGAAATCTGTCTGAAATATCACAGAAACACTGACATAGCTCTTAATGAATTTTTAATACAGAGTAGTGCCCTTCAAAATAATGTAATTCTTGGATAACAGTCAAATATTTCTCAAATATGAACATCACAAAATTTTTGTCCACTACGTTTTAGTTATTTCATTGTTGTGCTCAAATTTAAAGATATTATGTAAAGCAGATTATGCAGCATCTCAAGATTAAGAGTTAAATTCAAACTGTAAATAAAGTTTAGTCATTAACAATGTCATACTGAACAAGAACATTAATAAATGTGAAAAAGACTACAAAGCTGTAATGAGTAAAATTAAAATGCCCTTGATTATATATAGCTTGACTTAAAAAACAGATATGTCTCAACAATATCAAAAACAATAAACTGAGATGTTAGAACAAAAAGCTTATATGAAAATCATCAATGAACTTTTTATACTGGAATATGTGCTCTTCACATAGAACAGTAAGTGGCCATAAATCATGAAGATGATTCACAATCTATGCTGTTCTCTCCTTCGTCAACACTGTCGTCATCATCCTCTTCATCCTCTCCATCGTCAATGCTTTCATCATAGTCTATGTAATGTAGATCTGGAGACATAAGTGCTTGAGAATAAGAGTTAAACTCTGGTAGGTGATGATTTGGAGGAGGGGCACCAACTGATAAACCTCTTGAACATGTTCATTGCACTGTACATTTTCTTTTCTAACATGATAATGTTTTGATGAAGTACAGCTTTTGAACCAGGATCTGCAGTATCATTTATAGCTGAACTTAAATGTCCATGTTGTTGATGAAGGTGAAGAATGACAGTGTTCATCTCTCTCTTAAGTAGAAGCTTTTCTTCAGTTGCTCTAGTCTTCAAATGCAGGGCTTCTATTGCTCGACTTTTTAGGTTCTTTGGAACAACACCATGATCTTCAATCTTTAAAATAAGAGAACAATTGCAAGTGGAACCTTGTTAAATGTAGTAGCAACATAAAGTGAATAACAGCATGTAGAAAGTTGAATAAAACCTTTAGATCAATTCTACTCACTTCTTCATCAAACAATGTGTACAGCTGGGAGGAGGCATCACACAATTCTCAAAATTCTAAATGTGATGGAAAGATGCCAGTTTGTGGAGGCCACTGCAGATTATTGTACTCTGTAACAATCTTCTTCAGTTTCCTGTTACAGGCATTCACTTGCTTGGACAGCCTTATAACAACTCCTGTCCATCTGTAAAAAGAAGAAATATAAATACTAGTAAAAATAATACAATCAACACAATATGAAAACATGATACAATAGTCATTTATGGAAGTATGTTAAACATAATAAAAGGTTAACATCTGAAATAGTGTTTATCTCAATTTGGATGTTGTGAACACAAGTAGTGGCAGCCAATTCTACATAAGATATTCAAAATGACACTAAAGTTCGCATAAGGAAATCTCAGTTTGTAGGTCAAAATCTATTACTGCCAATAATTGAATGATATTTTAATTGTACTCTTAAAAAAGTTATCCTCAGAATATAAAGACTGATAGTTCTTACAGTGACTCAATATCTGCCGTAATGTATAAGATCATTGAATGTCCATTAGAAAATGGATGTATTACAATACTCACTTATCTGTGCCTATTTACAACGGGCATTAGGTGAAAGACAGGATACACCCAAGAAACATATTCATACACCAAAGATAAATAACCATACACATCAATATCACATACCCATGACAAAGGACAAGTTGGAATAAACCAGTCACTTCTTACACTGCATAAAGACGCTTAAGTACCTAGAGTGAACATATGCATGGTGCAGGGATAACATAAAGATTAAATTTAGGTTTACCACAAGACCTTTGAGCTTCAATTTTGCTAATGACCATACAGTCAAGAGAAGAAGTAGTGTTACCATTACATCTTCTTTTCAGGTTGAGAAGAGTGGCCCTCTCCTTGCTTCATTTTGTGCTCGCCGATCAGCTGACCTCTAAGTTCCTGGTCAACATCTCTCAGTGTTCTCTGGAAAATGTCATCCGAAGGGAGCCACCTTCGTTTTACACCATGGTGTCTCTCAATTATTCGAAGATCCCTGTCCAGCCTAACCACAACAACAACAAGAAAACAACGCACAGTTTCTTTACTTGAGGCGAGAACTGTTGTTCAAATATAGAAGAGTACAAATTTCTGTCACTTACTGTGATTCATCTTCAATGAGTGACTCCTGTGTATGTGATCCGGATCTAAAAATGAAAACAAAGACTTTATATTGGCATAGCTTGTATAATTAGCATGAACAATAACTATAAAGTCACAGAAAATGCAAACGTTTTACAAAGACTTAAATAAATAAACAATGCTTAGCCTGGTGGGGCAACAAATAAAGAATGATGGCCTCAGAGTTTATAATACACTGTGGGAAACGATGAAATGTAATGAACTGTATGACAGAATCCTAACATTAAATCAATATACTGATATAAACTAGTATACTGAAAACTATACGGTTTTTTAAGATATATGAAACAAAATTTTAGCACATTGTTATTAAAGGTATGAAGGACAGCTACATTTGAACCTGACTGGCTTTTAAAAGGCTACTTTAGCGAGCTAAAGTAGCATTTTTTTTCTACCAAGTAGGGTTAAAAACGTATCTAAATCTGTACAAACACATGCTGTGCCACATACTCGCTAACATTAACTCATAGAACTACCATCAGCAGATTTATAAATGTGGACTTTCGGTCTTTTGAGGTTTTTTTACTACATTTTTATTTGACAGATTCAGGGGCTACTCACCAGCTCCGACCGTGGAAAGTGTCGCGTCGAATGACGTAAGCTTCTTCTTCTTCTCTAATGTTTTGTCGGGTGCAATCCGTAATTTATTATTATTACTACTAATACAAATATTAAACATTTTCATATGGTACAAACACAGATTTTCATATAATCATATGAGCAAATCCATCCGTATTTTTATTTTTAACTTTTTTAATTAAAAATAAGATTATAAGATAACTTCTTCTTATCATTATTGATAAGATTGCAAGCAACTACGGATGTACATACAGCCACCTAGTGGAAGGCTATGAGGTTGGACAACTCATAACACTACATAACTCTAGAATATACCTTTTAATTTCATTATATGCTTATATATATATATATATATATACATATATATATATATACATATATATATATATACATATATATATATATACATATATATATATACATATATATATATATATACATATATATATATACATAATAAAAATTGCACGACCGGAAGATAAAAACACGGCATGAATTGAGAGAACACGTCTTGTAAAGATCCAATAAAATTATCCAAGTATGTTAAATTTTATTTTGAGTGAATTATTGGAAAAAATCCAAAGAAATCAAAGGCATATTGGAAATATAGGTCTTTAAAAAAGCGAACAAAAATAAACAAAAGAGAAAAAAAAACCTCCGGTTTTAGATTTTAGTGAGTTGTTTTTAAATACTGTAACGATTATTACAATACCTAATTAAAATCTTATGACGGATAGGTTTGGCTTTTGTATTTTTAGTAAATTCTTAATATCCTGTTCAAATTTGCAGAGAAATTATAAATAAAGGTTTTTAAAAAAAGGTAAAAAAATAAAAAATAAAAAGGTTCTATTCGCGACAAGCGGCTGTTATCACCGATAGAATGGTTAGAATGGTTAATAACAGCCTGATAGCAGGCAGATCAGGGACCAACTGAGGCCATTCAATGGGGCTGATAACCACTGATAATCGCCATTCTATGGGATGATAACATCCGAAGCGGGTGGTTTTAATCTTATGTCCTTTTCTTAAACAAGGCAACAGACCTTCTTTTTCTGTTGGAGTTCAGAGAGACAAAGCTCAACTTCTTTCAGCTGAATCCACTTTGATCTGAGTTTCTTCTCCTCGTTTTCGCATTTCTAAAAAAACAAAAAGCAAAACATTGCTGCAGACACACAGGATGATTTCTGATAAATAAAGAGAGAGCTCTGTTCTTACACGTCGGCGGTCAAAGACTTCCTCTTTTAAGTTGATGCAGTGTGACAGCTGCCTCTCTGATGTCCTCACTGGAGTGGACGTCCTGGTGAGGTTTTTAAAGTCTTCACTGCTGTCTTTATTTTCACTAAAAAATAAATACAAATGTGAGAAACTGAAACACACACAGACATACACACCCACACAACAAAGGCGTCACAAAACCTTTAAAATGTTGAAAATCATCATATGCAGAATTTAAAAAAACATCTTCTACACACCTGTTGGTTTTTCTGTTGTTCTGCTGGCTGTTGGAGGAATCAGAAAGACTTTTCATCTGTTCATGTCCGTCAGAGAATCTCCTCGCTTTGTAATTACAAAACAAACAACTTGTTTATTGTTTAATAAAATGCAGTCTTTTTTAAAAAAAATTTTATTTACCTGCTGTAAACTGAGTTTCTCTCTCTTCCTCTCCAGCTGAGTCACTGTCACCGTGGTCAACACAGATGTCATTCAAATCAACAACATCCTCCATGAAGGAGCAACACCCTTGTGAGGGAGTGAAAAATGTTACAAACATGTTTATAGAGTGTTAAATATTTGTATTTTAAAACATGTTTTGTATTTGTTTTAATTTTTATTTAAACTTTAGCATCCAGCACTTTTTTTTTTGTTCTTTACATTTCCTCTTTGGCTCCTGCTGCACCTACCTGTCCACCTGACCTGCTGCCTGACGTCCAGATCAAGATCGCCGTCAGTCGACATGTTGCCAAAGCTCCATGTTGCAACTCCTGGAACAGAAACAAAACAAATACTCCTTGAGGTCAGGTGGCATCCTGACAAACAGGATTCAAACATTTTAGTCACAGATCTGCATTTTTCCAAATTCCAATTTGACCTGTTCAGATTGCACATGAAGAAGGGACCTACTGGAAATAAAAGCTAGAAAAAAAATCCCAAATGAGCACAATGAGAAAAATTAGAAATAAAATGTTAGCAGTAGCTTCAGAACAAAGGATCTGAAGAAGATGATATCACAGAGACCACAAGGTAACAAAGTGAGAAACTGCCGAGGCTGTAACTCTGATTAGTGTTTGGGGAGGAAACGAAGCGAGACGAAATAAACCGAGTCAACACCATCACCAAGTAAATGTTTTACAGCTAAGACCTTCAGAAGCTTTACGCCTTACAAACTGATCAGTAATATAATCCTCTTTGTTTTTTCTTCCACAACCTCTAGAAGTTTCAAAAGGAGATGCAAAAACAGAAATGGTAGCATAAGGATTGTTGACAGCAAAAAGAAATCTTCTTTGTTTTAAATGTAGCTGCTTAGGTTACAATAGAGGCATTAACAGATAACCAATGAAAGAGGATGGAGTCTTCACATAGACATAATTGAAAAGACAAAAAGCTAAACCCATTTAACATGTTTTTTTCTCTGACTTATTTTTCTTCCAGAGATCAAAGACAGAAAGCAAAGAAGATTATCCATTAATGTTTTACTTCCCAGCAAAACTGTGAAGTTTCTTCATAAAGAGTCTGAACAAAATCTGCCCACTAACAAATGCTAACAATTTATTTTAATATCTTCAGTTATTTTGGTAGAAATTTTCCTTGTCTAGGGTCACACCGTCTCTAACACTCTCTTTGTGTTGAGACTGATATGGTAGAAAGAGAGAACACCCTCTGTCATGTCTGGTGTTTTAACCAATAAATAATCCTTCTACAGATTTTCCTGTGTTGTTCTTTTATTCTCTGGCTGTTGCCAGTTTTGATCACTTTCATGAGTGTCACTGTCAGAGATTTCTGTCCGCTCTGTCTTGTTCTCGCTGTCTAATTGATCCATATGTCCAAATGGAGAGAGATCTGTCGTCTCCCCTTTGAAGCTTCTTCCACATTCCTCAGAGCAAATACTCTCTGAAAGAGGAAGTGACTCTCCAAGAAGCCTCTGAAGCCTCCAGACAACGTGATCTCGCCAAAATTGACTTTCCTCTTTGCCCCTGACGATTACATCCAGACTTCTTCTGATTTCCTTGTTATTAACAGAAACATCCCAGAATGTCAGCGTATTTTCTGGGGGAGAGAAGAAAACATTGAAACTACAAACTTCAATGTCATTCATTTACATTATGAGAGGAAGAATTAAAATGAGTGCATTGTTGAGGAGCTGATGCAAAAATTATGTGTAATCTTTTTTATTTTTTCTGAAGGTAAATTTGGAGTTCTTTTGATATATATAAAAAAAAGGTAAAGTTAGTGGAGAGGAGCAAAACTGGTGGAGACGTATACCAAGACTTGAAGTACAAATACAGCAAAAATTGGTCCTGCAAACTCAGGGTGAGTTGAGTTTGTTTCAAATAAATAAAAGTAAATAGATAAATTAATATAGATTAACTTTCTGTACATCCTCATAATGTTGCTTAACCATTTGCTTCCACGCATATATGCCAGCAATGAGACAAAAGGGGAAACTTTTTGAAATGCAATGAAATGCAGATTTTATTAGTTTGAGTTTTGCTTCAGACACCCATCCCCCCTCAGAGGAGCTTATAAAAACCAAACATCTGTTGTCACTTGTGTGGAAAGAAAAATTTCACTTATTTTCTGGTGAATATGTGGCATACATTACTGTTTTTACCATTTTTTGATGTAGGAACCACATCACTTTTTGGTTTTGGAGACATAATCTGCAAAGAAGCAAGGATATTTGCTGAAATAACATTTAGTTTAAAAAGTTATTATGGGAGAAAATGACTGATGGACCAAACACAGCATTAGCAGACCTGCAGCTGATCAAGTTGTTGATCTATTGCATCTAGGAGGAGGTCACAGTGATCCGGTCTGGGAGTCAGATGATCCAGCCTGAGATTGCTGTCTTTTTGATCTGCATCTAAGAGAGGAAACAGCGGGTAAACATTAGGAGCAAATTTACAACAGAGCGAACAATAAAGAATGCTTTAAAACGTCTGACCGGAGCAAAGAAAGTTGCTGATCTCTTTTGTTTCTCTGCCCTCTTCGTGATGGCCAGCCATGCCCAAAATCTGCGGAGAAACAGTTAGTCATTTTTCTCATGCCAGATAGATTTCTATCTGGTAATAGATAGAAATCTATTACCAGATACATACAATGGAATGAACCAGTGTTTCAGGCCGACCAGCAGGAATGATTATTGTGAGAGTGAGGAATGTTGTTGCCCAGTTGACAAGGAAACCTGGTCAGCTTGTTGGGAAGCTCTTTCACCAAGGAGACAGCAGACTGTCTCAGTTTCTCCTTCACTGCTAAATGAGCTTTAAAGACAAAGGGCGTAATGTTTTATTTAAATGCCTAAATACAAGATTTTGTATTGACTTGGAAAACCTCTGTAGCTCCATTCTTAAAACACAATAAAACAAAAACAAACTTGTGCTTTTTTAATCTACAAACAAATTTGATTTGGTGCCGACGAACTAAACATTTATTAGCTCCCCTGGATGCTGTTGGAAATTATTTACCGTAGTAGCAAAATGCGTATTGGTAAATGTCAGAGCTAAGAAAGAAAGAGAGGAAAAAAGAAGGAAAAGAAAAAAGGAAAAGAAAGTAAGAAAGGGAGAAAGCAAGCAAGAGAAAACTTACTATTTGTTGCCTTGTCGCTTACCTTTAAGCAGACAAAGAGAGTAAAGTTGTAAAGATCCTGACTCCTGCAGTGGCTAAAGAAAACCTGCTGTTCCTAAGGGAAATCTGGGAAAACTAGTTGCTATGGAAACACTTAAACAGCTCCCACTTGCACATGTGCAGCCAGAGCTGAAAGAAAAAGGGGCACTAACATTAGTATCAGAGTTTTTGACTAGAATCCTCAGAGGAAACTAATAATCCAGGACATTTATTGGATTTTTATGCTGTACATTTGATCCCTGCAAAAAATATGTAAAACATGTTTGCTTGAATGGGGTAAAAAGCATAAAACACGTCATTGTTGACTCACACAATTGAACCAATGCACAAGTTCTTCTGAATCAGAAAGCAATCACCAAGTCAATTATTAAGAAAAATGTGTTCAAAAAAAGGAATGAAAACAAGACTAAATTAAAATTTCTCCTCCGTCCTTTTTCAGAGCCCACAGTGGGAAAACAGCTCATACGTGTATTGATTTTTGGAAGGTAACTCAACTATTTTGTTGCTATAAGCTGCTGAAAGTTTGATGCATCAGACTTTAATTTCTCCTGGCAGTGTTCCTCATGCCTCCAGTTCACTAATATTCTTTGGGTTTCTGTGCTGTCATCGCCGTTTTAAATCTTAGCAGAGACGTCTAACAAAATTTATGTCTGGCCACTATGATGGCTCCTCTAGTACAAAGGTTCTTATTCCTGCAAATTACTTCTTCTTTAAGATATTCAGCCACCGAGTCAGAGCTGATAACAGCTTCAAAAACCAAACAGCTTGTGTTTTAATTGTCTGGACAATTAAATTTAATCTTGTCTGGACATATTGAGAAGGTGCATAAGCACATAATTAAAAAGGTTATTTTTTTTATGTTAGACATTAGTGTCTTTTGTAGAAAAGATTATTTGTCTGACACCTTAAGGAAAATTACATTTGCATTTGCTGTTGGACTTTTTTACTGTAACAATTCTGAGGAAACAACTCGAAGGTAAGAGGCATTTATGTGTGGCGATGCTTGGAAACACGCAGCATGAAGATACCAACATGAGAATAATGGCACTCTTAAGAAGAAAGAGACAAGGAATGACTTGATGAAAAACTTTGAAAGTTTTTCATTAACTTTGAACTCATCTTATTTTCTCAAAAGAGAAAATAAGATGAAAATTTTTTCTTTTTTTTACTACTCAGACTCTGGTTGTTTTCACCTCTTTCAGGGTAAACAGCTGCTCAGTTTGAAGCATCAACAACTTTGACAGACTTATAGTCATATTCAATAAATTAGAATATATGTCCCAATTAATCTCTGTCAGATTGTAAGTACCTTTACAAGCAGGTATTAAAGACACTTTTCATTAAGCTTACATGTTTATATTATTTTTTCTTACTGATCTGGTGTATTATTCTAATTTTAAATGTCACGTAAGAGGAAAATTACCATAATTATCAGAAATAAAGGCTGGAAACCATCCATCTGTGTGTAATTAATATGTATAATGAGATTCACTTAGAGATTAAGCTTATACATAAATTGATTTTTTATTCTAATTTATTGAATGGATCTGAACATTCACTGTGATGTTTCTGCAGGTGCCAAGTACGATGCAGGCCACTTCACCATCAGCCACTAAAGTTGTGATATTTGGAAACATACTGATCCAAATGATCCCAAGCTCAATATGACTATTAAAATGAATAATAACTCAAACATCACATGAAGTCATTTTCTATTGCACCTCTTGTTTTAGCTCCACATTGCAGTTGCTGAGTGGGGATGCCTGGGCAGTCAGGTGCATCCTGGGATTACTTGGACCACATGTCCCTCTATACATGAGGGACATGTGGTCCTCATGATTCACTCTCTTTTGTTCAGAGAGTGAATCTCAGAATCAAAACACCTCAAAAGTTGTTTTCTGTTTCATCCACTGCTGGTTTAAGAATGACTTCATATTTTGGATTAACTCATCTAAATTCTCACTACTCTTCATTTTATGGTTTTGAGAGATCCAAGACAGTTTGGGGGATAAACTCTGCAGGGGTCCGGCCACCTCCTCAAATACCTGGATGTCCTTTTGGGTTTATCCTGGGCTTCTGTTCCTGCTGTTGGCAGGCTGATTAGAAGAGTTCTGATTGTGTATTTCCATGCGGCACCAGGTTTTCTTGTGGTCCCATGTTGGAGTCCAGGGCAACCACTGTGGTCAGTCGGATCCAAAAGCTGCTTACGGGTCATCATCCTGATGACATGGCCTCATCTGAGCCTCTTTCTGCCTTTGGGTGGGAGGTCTGGAGGAGGTGTAGGGGGTTGAACCTCAGGTGGGTTTCGCTTTTCTTTAAAATCTTATGATTTGGCCTCTGGAGTGTGTAACATGTTCATCCTTTACTCTGTCAGAGTCCAGTAATGCAGTCTGAGACAGGCATTGCCACATAAAATATAAGATTATATACACTTATATGTATATAATTTCATATTTTAATTATATATATATATGCATATATATGAATATACAGTTCAGGAAAAATAAGAGAGCACTGTACTGAACCAAATTAAAAATCTCCTGCTAATCCACCAAATATTGATTTGTGAACTCTTCCTGAGTTAAAACACTAGAATTATTGTTTCTAAATGAATATGAACTTCTTTTCTTTGCATTATTTTAGGTCTGAAAGCACTGCATCTGTTCTCATTTTCTGCAAATTAATACAACATTTTTGCTTGTAATTTCTGAGACATGTCAGTAGTTCATAGAATAAATGAACAATGCTCATTTTTACTCACATATATACCTATAAGAAGTAAAATCAATAGAAACTGATCATTTTTGCAGTGTTCTCTTAAGTTTTTCCAGAGCTGTATATACAATTAAATTATGAGAGAATGATAATTGGAAGGACTTTGATTCATTATTGTCAAATCATGAAACCATTATTAAATAATCTCACAAAAGTCATTTTATGATCTTGTATTCTCAAACCAAAAATCTTCTTCAATCAATCAGGACAAATGGGAAAATATTATTTTCTCCACATCATCACATCAGAGTAAAACATTTCTAACATGTGAGCCTTAAGGACTCTATCAAAAGCACATTTTATTGTGTTAAGACAGTTTTTTGGCCAAATTACAGGTTTCTCAGGGTTAACTCAGACAGAATCAGTTCAGGTTAGAAGTTAAAAGTGACAATAAATCCTTCAGGCTCTCTGTAATTTCTGTACAGATGCTTCATACATAGTTTAGTAGAACTATTCATCATTTTTACAATATTATGACAAAATATTCACACAAATTGACTAGACAGTAGGTACAATTACCTCCAGCCATGATTTCTACATTCCTAATAATAATTACAAAAAAATACTAATTTTTTTTTTAAACTCTTGTCACCATAGACTCGTAGTGCACAGGTCAGGGGACTCGTTCCCTTATTCAGTCAGTTAAAGGCAAAAAGACTCTGTGTATCTTTGTGTGCTGATCCCAGATCAGCATGTTCGCAAACAGTGAAGGAGTTGTGATTTGGTGTCAAAGCAGCAGCAGCAGCTGAGACAGTCCTCTGTGGCTGCAGCCGACCACACAGTGGAGTGCAACAGGAACCAGCCCTGTCTGCCTCTGCAACCATCTTTACCCGCCTGTCAGCTGATTCCCCCTGCAGCGCCGCGTGCAGACCGCTCCAGGCTCACACACAGGCGGGATTCCCTCTAGTCTCAGAGCCACTGCTGATGGAAGAGTTGGTGGGATTCGAGTAAGAAACACCAACAAGTCGCAGGCTGAATGATCTGATAACCAACAAACGCGTCAGTGATAAGGTGCAGATTTGTTTTTTTTGTACAATCACCACGGGGTTACAGAGGGCGAGGCTGTGTGTGAGCACCAGAAAACAAGGTAAAGAACATGCACAGAGGGGAGATTTCTAAACATCAATTCAGGCCATCTGCACTCACTTTTAGTCCAGCGGTTCACAACCTTTTAGAGTTTCGACATCGTGGTTGACGCCTGTGATTGTTGGCACAAGTGAAAATGGTTGCTCTAAAGTCAATGAGAAAAAAGTGCAAAAATGAAAAGGTTTTTGATTCTACGATCAGATAAACCCTTGAGTTACACCCTCTGTTTAAATCTGACAATTAAAATCTATTCAGGAGGCTACAGGTTAATTCACAACTTCATCAATTCAAATCTGCATGTTTACCTACACCTAGTCATGACATTCCATCATAACTTGTTAAAAAACAAAAATAATTTTAGTCATACACCCTAACCACTGCACAGCTTTCTATTTTTGTTTTGATTATTAGGTATTATAATAAATTATGGGGATAGTTATGAAATGGTGAACTCCCATGTATGATTGTATATGTACAGAGTTTGAAATTAAACCCATTTTCTATTCATATTGATTTAATGTAGGCCATTAAGCTGATAAAATATGGCGGACTGGGACCTCCGGAGGCCCTGAGCAATATATTATTTCTACAACAATATATCAATAATTTCTACAATAAAGTCATTTCTGTTTATTACAGAATTGACTTTAAACCATTTGTCATCAAAGCAGGTATGAAACGCTCTCCAGGTGGGTAGAAACTGAAACATGTTTGGTGCAAAATATCCTTCAACAGAATAAATTAAATTATCGAAGCTTCAAAGATAAGAATTGGCAAAGAGGTGAAATGACCGGCCCTCATTTAGTGACATAACATTGGTGAAGGTGATTACAAACAGTTTCAACTCCGATATGTAAAAACCTTTGATCTATTGTTTTCTCCATCGTTCAAAAATTATTCTATGGCTGCCATGTTTCTCAACTCACAAGTTGAGAAGCACAGAACCAGTAAACCACAGCAAAAAGTGCTTTAAAGGTCTTAATGAAGAGTTCAGTAAATGTGAAATAAATGTTTTGATCTGGCACTAATGCAGAACATACTGTGTGCCACCTAAATGTTTCCACCACTCTTATATAATTTAGCTAATCGCAATCACAAATGGAAAAATATCTGAAGGATCTTTGGATGACAGATCAAAGAGGCAACTTTAATTTAAAATATTTATACAAAGTATCCATCAAATGTCATTTTGCTCTGACTACATAAAGGGTCTCCTAAAAATAAAAACTGCATCTCTATACTCATGGGTTAAGAGAAACACCAACTTTCACTTCAAATAAAATAGCTTTCTGGCATGTGATATATCAAATTAATTAAATAAAAAAATTATTTGTACAAAATCTGACTAACTCACTTAATTATTTACTTATTTAATATACTGTAGTAGAGTTTTTTGGCAGCCTGGCGTTCATACTTTAAAAACTATTTACTTCAAAATTCAGTTTTCCTCTCTAATGATTTTCCTATAATTGCACTTGAGCTGTCTGATCTGCATTTTAAACTATTCAGTAGTTCAGTGTATAGCATATAATAAGTCTTATCACTATTTTTAAAATCAACCTGATTGTAATCTTCTCCATGTAATCAGGGAGATAATTAGGTTTTATAGTTAACTGGGATTACTGAGATTAAGGGTTTTACTGATTGACATGTGAAGATGTTTGTCTTTCAGAGGAAACACTGACGTGTGTATTCAACACTGTTGTGTTTCAGTGTGGCTCTTGATAATTTCTTCAGACCAGTAAGAATCGGCATTCATATGAAATTTCTGTCCAGCTGCTGTTAGTCTGTAGTGGAGTGAATTCTGGAAAAGTGCACTGAGTTTATTAGAGGAGCAGCAGAGAATCAGCACTGTGCAGGGAGGACTGCTGAGGGAACGCCCCGTCTTCTAAGTTCAAAATAAACAAAACACTTTTGGAGGTAATGTGTAATCAGATATTGTGTGAAACACACTTTCTCACACTTCTATAGGTCCTTGTGGTGGTCATAAGCCGGCTTTGTTCTACAGCCCGCAGCCCAGAGGCCGGGCGGCTCCTTGTCCGGTGAGGTCGGTGTCATCCGAGACGAGCTCCTGAGCTAAAAGATTTCAGGGCACATGCTCCAGTCCTCTCTCTCCTTCGACTCCCAGTAACCTCCCTTGTACACAAAGTTTGCCTCTCCAGTGATCGAGTCCCTCCTCTGGTGAAACCACAGCGGCTGGTAGCCTTCATAGTTTTTGCCTGAGGATGAAGCACAGATTTTACTTCAAAAACTTTGTCCACAAATCACAGAGAGGAAAAGGCACGCTTGTGAATTATTACTGAGGAAAACGGAAATGCGTTTCAATGAGAAGCAACCGGTGTCTGTGCAGCTTGGTCCAAATGTGGACCAAGCTGCAACAAGTTTGAATGAAGATTTTAAGGAACAAAACGTCAAACAAAAAAAATAAGATCAGAGAAAAATAGTCATTTATCTTATATCAAACCAGTTGGAAAAGAGAAGAAACTGCAGCTTTTTGATGTGCGAGTTGTATATTTTATTTTTAACAAATATATCTAAAATAAGCTCAGCATTTATTTTTCTAAATTGACTACTCAAAAGAGGTCACAACCCTCTTCCACTTCTTTTATAACAACTTCAAAGTACTTTACTGAGGTTTTATTTGTGGATCTAAACAAAGTAGAACTTTGTTGCGCAATGGAAAGTAAGTGATGGGTTCTACATTTTATCACAAATTAAAATCTAAATCAGCTGCTTTAAACCTCTGTAAACTTTTACCATTGAGCTGCCTGGTGCGTTCCTTCGTTTTAACAGTCCTGTTGTCCTCGGGTCAAAATGACCCGCCAGGCCGCCACTGTGTTAAAACTCCCCAAAGATCCACTAAATGTTATTTTAGGACAACAGGAGGGTTAAGCTTTCCTACTTTTATTCAAGTGTATCAGAGTAAAGAGGGGACTAACTAGATTTTTAATTTTTGTTAAAAAAAAAAAGAAAAAAAAGAAATGAAAAGTAAAAACAGAAAAAAATCAAGAAAAACCTTATATCCTCTTCCTTCCTGACCACAGGCCTGGGCTACAATGCATTGTTAAAAGTACACTGCAGGTTCTAGTTGTAATGTGACAAAATCTGAAAGGATTCAGGGGTATGAATGCTTTTGCAAGGCTCTGTACTCATGTTTAAGTCAGCATGTATCATAGGCCAGTTCTGAATGAAAAAGCACATGTATGCAGGAAAAAGTCATGTGTTTTCCTGAGCTGTTATTTAAAGAAGTCGACGTGAGAAGAGTATCATGCAGATCCAGCGGCAGAGCACACAGAGGACACACAAAATGATAGAGAGAGTGTGTGTGGGATGCACAAAAGAGGGGCACAGGACAACCCCCACTCACCAGAGTCATAATCACACTCTGACCATCAACAGAGGGAGGAAAAGAAAGACAGGTCATGGGTACATTGAATAAAAACCTGCATTTGTCCAACAGGGACAGTCTAGATTAATCGTTCCAGGTCTGGGCTAGGGATTTTAATAAGGAAATTCACCCTCAAGCATTTACATTTCATCTCTTCATTTATACATTTTAAAATAAGTTTTACATCCAAACAGGTTTTTGACCCGAAAAAGAAAAAAAAACAAAAAACAACCTGCTAAATGAAGCGCTCACTTCCTCCTTGCTATATAAGACGTACCTTCATCCAGTGCACCTGTGGCCTCTGCTTCCCTTCGCCGTCTCACAGCTCTTTGTTTCTCTTCTAGCCTCTGTTTTTCAGCGTTCGCCTCGTCCCACCGGCCTTCCTCCATCAGCCTCTGGTCGGGTCTCAGCCGGCTGTCGGTCAGCGCCACCCCGTCCTCCGGCTCGTTCAGCACCAGAGCCAGAGAAGAGAAGTAGTACATGTTCTCAGCGTTTTCCCTGACAAAGTGAGAGGAAATTGGCCGGAGTCACATTGCGATGTTTTACATCGCAATGTAAAACATTGATTGGGCGTCGCAGCCCTTTTCTCAACAGCTATGACTCATAAATAGCAGTCGTCTGATTTGTAGAGAAGAGGCTTACGGTAGAGGGTATTTCTTCCACAGGAGTTTGGGAGGTAAGGTCTGATAGACTGTCTTCTGCTTTCCTTCTGATCCGTTGGCCCCTTCGCTGCTATGAATGATCTTAGCACTTTCCATTTTTTCATCCCATGTACCAGAGAGGATGTAATGAGCCTGGCCTCCACTGTCTGTTACCACACCCGTTACCTGGGGGTGAGATGGTATCATGTACATTGTTTTTTTAGAAATGTCAATACACGCCACAGAAACTTTAGAAGATTATTACAAATCTCTACCAAATGTAAGCAACCATGGCCATAAAAGTACTGTCCAAACTTTAAAGAAGCTTAATTGATTTAACTTGTAATGTTAAAAAATACATCACAGGCTGCAGTATACATGCTGTGTATGCCCAGCTGCAAGTCTTCAGAAGTAGTCTCTACCAACTTTGCACAAAACTGTAATTTGTGTCCATTTTTCTTGGCATAAAATCTGAAGTCCTGGACAAATGACACATGACCAGACTTTGATGTGAACCTAAAGGGTTTTAGATAAATATTTGCAACCTCCAACAGGAAGATTAGCCTTTATTTAACAACACTTATTTTCTCAAAGTCTGACCAGTTTCGTGTTCATACTGATGAAAAGCATTCCCACAGCATGACACCTTGTGGGTCACAAAATGTAAAAAGGCTTTCTAATGAGAGGCGGCACTGTACAGATTTACCTCTAGCTGTTTGATCACAATTATAAGCAAAGTGTGTAATGTTAACCCTTTACCTTTCGTGGGACATCCCTGGAGAAATAACTGTAAGGTATATACTTCATCTGGCACATCTCCTTTGTCGTGTTGTTGATGATTTCAATGTCTCCTGACTGAGTGAACACATACAGAGCATTATTAATGACGAAAACACTCCCATAACTACACCATGACTAAACAACTAATTTTCCTCTCTGGGCAATCATCAGCTTGAAAATTTGATGAATTTGATGAATCATGATGCATTACTTTCTGCTGAAATGCAGAGAGTCCTAAAGGACCTGTTCACTCTTTTTTATTAATCGGCTTGATGCAATAGTGCAAAAACTAGGTCACACTGCTGTTTGATGAGGCGCTAGCATTTGGCATGCCGAGGTGAGTGAAGCTTGATTAGTGCAGACAGACCATCACCAATTGGTAGCTCAAACTCTAAATGTTGATGAGGCAAATCAAAAATTAAAGAACTAAGTTCTCTTTTATATTAAAAATTAAAGAACGAAGTCTGGAAATTCAAAAAATTATCCATACTCATTTTTCCCATCCTTATTTGGAAGATTCTAGATGGCCGCCCATTTTCATAATCTGTGGGTGAGCTCATAATCCTGGCAGCTTCAGCCATACTGTGTAGCAGTGTAGAACGACTGAACTGCTACTACAGCAGTATGCATCACCAGTCTGCTTTGGGCCAATTAAGACTTGGCCTATAACAGATTGCTGCATTTACATGGGCAGCCGGCCTCCTACAAGACTATCCTCTTTCAACAGACTCTGTTGGAAGATTGTATGTATACTTAAAGGGAAAATTTGGCAGCATAATTAATACCACAGGTGTTATTAAGGCCTCAGAAAAGAAACAATGTTTCTCTGCACATTTGACCCATAAAAGGTATTCAAGATATTTAATCCTGAATACTTCAGACCCAGAATGTGTCCTTCAGACGCGAATAAAGTATTCTGGGTCTGAAGGACCCACTAGGGCATAGATAGCTTCCTGGAAGAGCTGTGGGAGGCCACTAAAGTAAAAGGTGTGAAATGTCTCCACAACCCAGATCCAGCAGCAAACCAATGGATACATTAATACTCATAATCAAAGTCGTCATCGTAGCCACGTCTAACTTTATTTATTTGGCTACTTAACTGATCAGGCTGTCTGAGAACAGTTTGTAGTTTAATATTTAAATAGTTTAATATTTGAGTTGTTCACTTATCTTTTTCAGCAGCAGATGGCAGCAAAAACACGTGATTAAAAACAAGACAACACAAATTTCCAAGACATTCAGGTTATTGTGAGCCTTTTGAAATTTTGAGAATGCATAAATATTCCCGGTCACATTCTTTTTTTATGCTTTTCTCCAAGGTTGCAGACATATAAAAATACATTAATAGAGCAATGTCCTACAAGATAGTAAAAATGAAAATATAATTAAATCAGGCGAAGTAAAAAAAATGGACCCAAAGTCACGTCATACAAGTGAATCTGGACCCTCTAAAAAATATTTTTTTTAGGCTGTTAATAAAGGTCAACGTTTAAAATTAATTCACGTTTCACTATTTGGTACTCTGCACTACATGCATTTACAAAAAAAAAGGATAGATTTGAAGGTCATGGCAGTACTGCAGAGAAACAACTCGTTCACAAAGAGAGGAGCTCAATAACCTGGTCAATCCACAGTTTCCCCACAATGATGTTGTGCACCGTGGATGTGACCTTTCGCCACACATAGTGGTTCCCGCTGGAGTGGAAACGCAGGTGAATGGCACCTGGGGACACAGAAGGACAAAGTAATATTATAGGAGAGAATCATCACAATAGCATTGTTAAGCTTCCTGCTGTCACAAAAGGTGAATTTTTTTTTTTGTATTTATGCGCTGTACAGAGTCACTTTTATCTACATCCAATAAGACATAACCTCAGCATATTTATGACATCCATTTCACAAGGAATAATTCCCATTATTTTTCTTTTTATCACACTGAAGCTATCCAACACCAAGTGAAAAAAGTCAGGCATATGAATCACTGGGCTGATTCAATACCAAACAAATCTTTTTTATATTTATCTGAACCAACAAACCTCTTTGTCTTTCCAAGCAATATAGATAATATATCCTGCTTTGGTTTTATTTTTGCAGATGAAACTCTAATTTATGCAATCAGGTCTGTAGTTTACATCATTTGTGCTAATGCTACTAAACAACCCTAGAAGAAAAAAAGTTTTTTTTTTTTTTTACATAAACATTCATTTCTATTACCCAGTCCAAAAAACTAATGCAAATCTACGTGCGGTCTGATTGGAAAACATTCCTGAGTTTGTACGTTTCTCACCAAATCCATAACAACCATTTCAGTGGACAGGGAAATGTCTTACCCAGAGGCATAATGGAGAGGTATTTGCCACGGAACTTGCTGGCAACGGTGATTTCCTGCCTCAAGGTCCAGCCTCTTCGGGAAATCACGTGATGTGCAGCTGCAGGCGGGTGATGGCTCACCTGATCAGAAATAGACAGAAATGCTAAAGGACAAAGGATGAAATCACTTTATGTTATTTTAAAATACATCCACCCATTTGAAAAATAGGGCTTGACACCAGTTTATGAGTCAAATGCAAATAAGCACTTTGGGAAATGTGCAAACAAATTTTTCCTGTAGCTGTTACCTGCTCACACAGTGAGCGGTAGCCAAATTCCTCCAGGCGGTCGAGCTCGAAGGTCTCTCCCAGGAGGGGGTTGAAGGGCTTGGCTATGCGGTGGACGGTGGTGGAGTACGAGGAAACGGAAAAGGCCGCAACTAGGCACATCTGCTCCAGGGAAGACTCACAGCACGCCGCCTTGTCTAGAAGCTCGTGATACTCCAGGTCCTCGGTGAGACGTTGCAGCATCGACAGGGGCTCGTTAAAGTTCACCTGTTGGAGAATCACAATTTTAATTCAACCTCATAATAGAGCAAAAAATTCATTATTATAGAAAAAAAATTGAAAATAAAAATCAGAAAAGCATGGTGTGCATTTGTATTTAGCTCCTTTTTGACAATACTTTGCAGGACTACCTTTCTACGGTATCAGCTGTAGGTCTTTTAGGATATGTTTGTTTGTTCTTCTTTTCAAAATTTAAGCTCTGTCAGATCAGATGGAGAACATCTGTAAAGATCTATTTTCAAGTCCTGCCAAGGATTCTCATTAGGATTTAGGACTAGATTTTCACTGGATCATTTGAATCACATGATTTTGCTGTAAACCATCCCATTACAGCCTGGCTGTGTGCTTACTGTTGTTCTGCTGAAAGGGGAATGTCAAGTCGTCTTTAGCCCTGCATTTAACTCCATCCATCCAATCAACTATGACCAGATTTCTTGACATTACTTAGGAAAGTATCCCGACAGCATAATCCTTACACTGTATATTTCACCAAGGAGTTGGTGTGTGAGTGTAGCAGTGTGTTCAGATTTTAGATGTATATATATATATATATATATATATATAAATAAAGGAAATTGTGGAAAATATGTATAATTTTCCTTCCACTTTGCAAATGCCTGCTATTTTATGTTGGTCTATCACACAGAATCAAAATGAAATACATTAAAGATTGTGGCTCTATTTTGACGTATGTTCATAGGGCAACATACGTCTCAGACTTACAGGCATCGGGATTTTAGAGAGCTCCTTGCCAATGCAGTTCTTCATGATGCTCCATAAATTTAGGGAATAATTGGGTTTGTCTGGGATTTGGGTCCGCCTTTGCCTGTGTCGCAGCGGCTCCTTCGCTGAGACATCATTACAGATCGGAGACATCTGGGATGGAGAGAACAAATAGGAGTGGACCCAAAAGTTTCAGAAAAATGGTTCCAGTCCCCATGAAGGGGCTTTCAACACGTCACTAGACTGTGACTCAAATGAGGAAATTTAAAACAGAGACTGGAAATAAAAACAACAGATCTTTGACTTATAAAAATTTTATGCAATGATGAAACCATACATCTGTGGCACCACAGGGCTGACGACATGATGGCAGGAAACACTGAAATAAGCTGTGTGTGGGGGTGTGCGTGTGTGTGACAGGCTGTGTGAGAACAGCAAGTGTAAATGTTACACAAGTAAATCAATGAAGTGTCAGTCCTGTAGAGCCACAAATGGATCTATACTGAGAGCACAAGAGTCAGCAGGATTTTCAAATGTCAGACAAATTATTCATTGTTGTTAGAAGGACAGACACTTACATGGTCTTCCTGGTTCCAGTCGCTGGCCTGGCCTCCGCTTGCTCCACTTAAATTACTCTGAGATCGCCTGGAATAAAATAATGTTTTCTGCATGAACAAATAAATAAATGAATAAAAGTGCCTCTGAAATTCACAGCAAATAAATAAAATTAGAGAGTAGAGACGAAGGCTCTCCAACAGCAATATTGACTCTGAATGGTGTTTCTGGAATAGAGGAATACACCAATCTACCACAATAAAACAACAACTGAAAGGCGAGTTAAACTACACAGATCTGGCAGTGAAAATGAAACGCTCTATTTGGAAGTCCTGGGTTCTGGCGATATGCGGGTTTCCTTTTGATGCATATGCCGGCTACACCCTTATAGACTGAGCATAACACAGTAACACAATCCTGAGACAGCTGCAAAAACTACTGAGGAACCCGAGAATAGAAGGTGGAGGATTAGAACCTGCAGACATCCTCCTAAAAAAGACAGAATCTGTCCACTGCTGTTTATCTATACTCTGACAAAATAGCTGATTAATTTTTTGAGAAGAATTATAAATGACATTTTAATTCTTTATAACAAAGAGTAAACAAAAGCAAAACCAACAAGTGAAGAACACAAAAACTTGTCTTATTGAACAAATTTAAAGGCAAAATTAAAGTTTGTATTAAATTCAGGTAAACCTCCAAACTGCCTGGATATTTACAAAAAATGTATAACCCTAAAATTTGAAAAATGAAATCTTTTGCTGACTCCTATGAATATGATTTTTTTTTTTTGCTTTTGTCATTTTAATACAATTCATTTCTTTTTCCAAGGACAAAAACTGCATGGAGACTGACTTGTATTGCGTGTTTTCGCTGGCAGTCACTGTTATGAACGCAGTGGAGTCATCCATGGCATCAAAGTACTCAGTATCTTCATCTTCGTCACTTGCGTCTTCTTTGTTCACCCTTTCACTCCCTGCAGATAAAGTTAAATTTGTCAGGCTTTACAGACATCAGACAAACCCACTCAAAATATTTAATAAGGCTGAATTTGTATTCTGCAAAATTCAGGAGCAACGAGCGTAAAATCATCATATTCCCATGGTGATTAATCAAGGAATAACAAGATTAGTAAAATTACCAATGTACCTGCTGGATAAGTAGCCTGAGTGGCGCAATTTCTGAGTGTGCTTTGCATGTTCAGCGTCTGACACCAAGTCTGTTTATGAAAAGATTGCATCCAGAGGGAAAAAACACTCATAACCTATGCTTACAGATACCACATATATTAATTTAAATTGTAAAATCTAGAAAGATATAAATTGTTTGCTTTTTTTTTCTGACTACATTCTGTCCTCATCTTTCCAGCCATCTGTTCATTTGAAAGGAAAAAAAGTGCAGATGAACAAAGGTGCTGGTCTGTTTTCATTTGCAACATCTGTGAATGCCTGGAAAAGTAGAGGCAGGTTTAATTTTTACATTTTTTTTCCTCATTTTCTACAGGAAAATGTTTGAACACAGCAGTCATTGAAACTGGGCCAAATTCATTTTAATCTTTTTTTTTAATATATATAAATTTGATGATATTTGCAGATCTGTGTTACATGATAGCTTATGTGACCAACATGACTCAGTTGTTAAGTATATGACCAACATGAGTTCACATATCCATTCATAAACCATTTGTCTGTATTTTTAAGCATCACTGCTTCCTATATACATAGTGCTAAGTAAATAAAGTAATCCTGAACTCAACTTTAAGTAATCATTTTTCCTTGGGGAACGCAAACACATACTCCACCATCTATAGGGAGGATCTGAAAACAAGAGAAATGTGAGTTTACGGGACTATTGAGAGCTTTTTAAAAGATACATTTTGGTTCAACAGTTTTTGAATAAACAGACCAGTGGACAAATATTTTTAGATACCGTAATTACCATCTCTAACTTCCCTTCCTCCCAATCTAAACCATCTGACACAACTTAAAGTTTTCTTCCTACACATGAGGATGCTCTGTAATATACAGCCTCAGGCTACACATGACTTTTAACCAGTGAAATCAGGACTGCTTTGAGGTCCATGTGTGGAATAATAGACATTTGGTCTCACTCTGACTGGTGGTTGGGGCACTGGATGTGCTGGAAGCATGAGTGGGTGCTTCTCTCCACGCTCGCTCAAGGCTGTTGTGCTGCTTCGCGAGCTGCTCGATCGTCTCCTCTAGGTGGGTACGCTGCTCTCGCTCGTATTGCAGCGCCCGCTGCAATCTTCTGCTGTGAGTCTCAGCTAGGTCCAAAAAGTCTCGACATGCCTTAGGGAGATATGAACATGGGGATCTGTTACAGAGCAATAGCTAAAATGTCTACTGTCTGATAAACTCTGAAAGCGTGCAGGATACAGATTCTGAGTTAAAACAACAAAAAAGTGTTTAAAAGAAAAAGTCTAGAATGACCTTTAGCCAAAGTAAGAATTAAAAGCAAAACAACCCAACAGACAATCACTGTAATCAAAATTATTTAACAGCACTAGTTGTTAAGTTAATTAGAGCGGAAGGCAGTTACAGACTCGTCTTGCTGTGTCGAATACACCTCTGTGCAAACAGCTTGTGCTGAGGAGCTGCAGTTAAAACCACCGAGGGCACAGCAGAGGCCTTTCTTTTGACCAGCCGAGCCAAGAGGGGGCATCGTTGCTGCTCTGGTTTTATTGCTGGAAGGAGGTTACTTCAGATCAGATATTTATTACATGTCAGCAATTGTTGGCTCTGCATCAGGATTTTCACAGCCTTCCTCATATTAAGCCTAAAGGTCATTGAACCTGAATAACACATCTCAGTCAACTTCATACTCTGAAACATGCCTTGTGACGGTTGCAGAGGGTTTAGTAGAACGACAGAGCTAAAGAAAAATGATCCAAAAGTGATGTGCTGCATTTTACCCCTGCCTTTTTGTGCAGACATGTGAAACAGTTTTTTGGCAGGCTGAATATCTAACCACATGATTACACTTGGTTTTTTTGGTCAATTCCACAAATGTGTTACTATTTCTGCAGAATGTGCAGAACTGCTGGTGTTTGAGTCTAATCACTTTTATAAATGTGGAAAAGGCACCACCTTTAAGACTAAGAAATGTGACATAATATAAACACATGATCGTATGATGTTTTGAAAAACTTTATTACACATTTATTAGATGTAGTTGGAAATTATTTAATAGTAAAATGCGAAAAGGTAAGTGTTAGAGTTTAGAAAAAAAGAAAGAAAATATTGTTTTAATACACCTTTGTAAAATTAAGAATAAAGAAAAATGAATAACAATAAAAAAATAAATACAATTCATTTGTCCTGCTCAATATTTCTCAAAATATAAATATTTTAATGCACACGGAGATTGAAAAAAGTACAAAAATCAGCAAATTCTTACAATCAAAAGTTTCGCAATACACTGAAAGGATGTTGATTGAGTTAACAAGTGTATTGATGTAATAAAGCCTTATGACATTTAACCCTATACTGAAAAAACTTTTTATAATTTTTGAATTTAAATTATTAGGTTAATTTCAAGCATCAAAAAGGATAAATATGGCTTGTCACTGAAGTTTATGCCAACAAATAAAAGTCACTAAATATTTCAGAAACGACACAGACAAGACAGAATATGAGGTTTCCTCGTGGAAATGATAATAAGCCTCTTACCTTCAGCAATCTTGCTTTAATGCCAAAAGATTCTTGCTGAGCTTAAATGTCAGGTCTATGTGTGACGTATGAATCAACTTCCTCTGGCAGAAGCATGATATGAAACTCAAAGTAAACTCTAAGATATTTGAAAGTTCCACTTTTAAAATGCTGACTCCTCAGTACAATCACAGACTACATGTGACTTGTGGTGTGTTGAAGAACAGAGAATCAGTAACATCCATGTAACACAGTGAAGGGAGATGCAGGAAAGATTTAACACCATTATCAATAATGATAATAATAATAATGGTCAGTCTTAGATTAAATTACCCAATTTATCAAACCAAGCCTTTTCACAAAGGATAAATGTAACCCGTTCTCTGAAATTTACATAACTTATTCCTTTTGTCAAAAGATTAGATCTGTTTTGAACTGAAACTGTAACCTTACACTGTGCAGACACAAAATAAACTGAGTTAACCTTTTACGTGATTAAACGATGATAACCCCAAAGAGGCATGTTCTGAAATACATACATGCACCAAGAGGACAATCTGTCACTAGACCCACAAACGGCACATATGAGAAGTTAGGTCAAGGTTGATTGACCTGAATTGAAACCTCATCAGGCTGAAGTAAAAGATGGAATATCCTTAGTTTATAAAATGAAACAAAAAGTTAAGTTGAACAATCCAAAACAATTTATTTATGATTCAATCTATTTTCTTAAGAGACAACAGAAACAACTTATTTCATAAACATTCAGGCTTTAAAATGAGTTTAGCATTAATTTAATAAGTTTGGTTAAAATCTCATGACATTAGAAATCTTACTCTACAGCCTCATAGTGAAAATAGAGCCAAAATACCCTGGGTAGTTTAAAAACTAAATATATACACGCATAATGAAAATTCTGTAAACAGTCCAGAGTAGAAGAAGAGTAAAGTCCTTGTAGAAATAATGATTGTATGATATATTAAAATCAGTCAACCTTGATAACTTTCTATCACTAAACTTTGGATATAAAAAGTATCTAATGAAAATGTAACAGTATATTCCAACAGATTATCTAATCTAAAATTAGTAATTTAATCCAACTTGCATAATTCTGTTTTCATATTTCTAAAAAAATCAAAGGGACGATACCCAAAGTCAGGACCACATCTCTGATGTGGAAGCATATAATTTAATGCTATGAACCTCCAATGTAATATGGCTTGACTATCACCTAATCATAATTTATATCTACGTTACTTGAAACCAGCACTCCTGAACAAAAGACTCCTCTTAATCAAGTCGACTCTGAAAGCTATTTTCTGCTTCTCTAATCAGGATGTCCTTGGGAGCAAAGCAGCCGTTCCACATAAACCTTCCTGTGTTTAACACATGAATCGATCGGTCAATCGATCCAACACATTGCACCCCTGAGGTCAGTAAGTGTGGGTGAGAGTATTTTTGTAAAAAAAAAAAAAAAAACTGTTTTATGCTAAGAAGTAAAACTGCTAACTGTTATTCTGCAGACAATAAAATGAAAACATTTCTAAAAGGTTTGCAAAAGTAATACATTCCTCTACCTTTTTCAAGTTTGTGTTCTGTGAAAGTGTCACATTACAACCACACACTATACTATGTCTTATGCTGATTTTATGATGAAGTGAAAGGAAAATTACACAACTTTCCTTGTTTAACGATTAAAAACCTTAAAAGTCTATCGACTTCCTTTGAGTTTTGTATACTTGGACAATCATGTTTTTTCCCCATCGTTCTTGGTTAGCTAAAGTCTACTCATTTTAAATGGCGACAATGTATGAATGTCAATTTTCAAGTCTTGCCTCAGTTTCTTAATTAGAAGGAGATCTAGACTTTAACTGGTCCATTCTGACATAAATATCTGGCTGTATGTTCAGGTTTGTTTGTTTGTTTGTTTGTTTGTTTTCCCTCTATTGAGCTGAAAAATTCAAAATACACAACCTTTACTAAATTGGTTTTTAAAGTTATGGCTTCCCTTGGATCTTACTTATAGGTAACACCATAAAGGTTGTAATGCTTATCTCTATTATTGAATGAAGACTAAACTGAATTAAACATTGAGCCACTGTTTTCATACTATTATTTATTTAAAAAAAATATGTAGAAATTATTTCATAGCTATGTTAAATTTAATTTTATAAACTTGGAAGTTTGTATTTATAACATGACAACATCAGAAGACATTCAAGGAGTACGAATATTTGCAAGACTCTATCTGAGGAGTCCAGAATGTACTTCCCTTCAAATTATTCGTACTCAGAGGTAGACACTATTGCAAATTTAAAATACATGTACAGCAGCTCAGTTTGTAATACATATAAAAAGTTCAAAGATACTGGATAGGTAGACAGTTATTACTAAAATCCTGAGACCAAACCCACATAAAAAAGCAGAAAAAAAAATAACAAACCTTGTATTTGTCTTTGCTCACTACAGTCCGTTTACAGTCAAGCAGGTTCTGAAATTTCTCTACAAGCTGGTGTCGAGAGTTTGAGAAATGTTGGGGGGCTAGAGCTATTTTTGTCACCCTTACTGCATATCATATTTAGTGTTGCTCCTTTGCAACGTCAACCCCTTCCTTATCCACCACTAACAAGACTATGGTAACACACTGTTACCATAGTTACAAGTGCCTTGGGTTGTAAAACATGGAAGAAAACCAATGAAGTACATTTGTGTGTTGGAAAACCAATGAAAAAATGCATAACTTAGACAAACAGTTTGGTTGCATAAAACCAGTTAAATAAAAGGGGCCATAGATGTGGTTGTGTTTTAGCAGCTTAAACCTGATCTGTTGGAGTGTAAATGTGCCTGTCTAAACATGCAGGCCACAGCAGGGTGGCTCTGTGACCATCTAATCTCTCATCACTTACTAGCCAGGACATCATAGATGACTGGTATTCCTGTCACATCGATCCTTCTGCAGCATGCAGGATACAGATCACTGAAGGCGTACTACTGGTGCATCTTTTAACTGCAAAGTCTGGAGTACTTACATTGATCATAGCATTGGAAGTGATGCGGAAAAGGGTGGCTCTCTCGTTAACTGCCTTGATCTTTTCCCCTCCCTCCAATGGGACTTTCAGTCCTTCCAGTTCACTGAGGGAACGCTGCAGGGCGGCTCCATGCTTGGCGATTAGGTCATTACAAGTGCCGAGGTCATCAAGCTTGCTGACAAGTATCTTCAAGGTACCCTGGATCTCGCTGCGGTCCGACCGCGATGTGGGCTCCTCATCTCCTGAGTCATCTGGAAGGGAGAAGTCACATTTAAAAAAATGTTCAAACATAAATTATGTATTAAGATTTTTACCCAGGAGCTTTTTTCTATGGAGTACCCACACAACACTGATAAACATGCACAAAACCTCATTAAGAAGTGACACATCCCATTAAATATGCATAAGCTTGACTTATAGATACATAAATTAATGTCCAGTTTTCAGTACTAAGTAAAGCTCACTATGTGAGATTTGTCAGAAAGCAATTGGAGACATTTAGAAATAGAGACAGTTGTGATGTCAAATGATAAAGATGCACAAAGCCATCACACATTTTTCTTTTCTACTAAAAAATAAAGAAATAAAAAACAGGGACAAGCCATTCAAGAATTCAAACATGTCTGTTATGTTAAACAGAAGAGAACATCCCAGGCTGAACTACAGCGCTCCAGTTTAAGGTCCATTTTACATCCACATAAAACACTTTGGAAGAGAAACAACACAGATAACCAGAGAACATAGGAGAAATAAGATCCAGATCTATGAACAACTTTGTGGATGAAGTCACTAACAAACCTGTCAAAACGGGCAAGGAAGTCACTTAAATTAAAATCTAATGCATGAAGCTGCATTTATTGAGTTTGCAAAGAATTGCTTTAATGCAATATTTGGTACCAATATCATACCAAAAATCTACATACTGACAGTATATTTGGCAAGTTCAGAGGACTCAGACTTTCCTTAATGCCCACATCTGATGTATATTTTTGGTGGCCAAGAAGCTCACAGAGAGTGGTGGCGACATTGTGGAATGGTTAAGAAAATAAGAAAACTGTTTGCAAACCATAATCGATATCATCTTTGTGACTTTTGTCAATAACATCTAAATAATTTTCCTGAAATGAAGTATCTTCACTGGATTTGGAAATGTTGGCAGCTTTTTAAAGAACTCATAATTAGGACACCATCTCCAGATTTCCTTTTTGTAGAATGAAGCTCTCCTGGTAAACGTAAGCATCCAGCTTCTTCTATGCCTGAAAAGCCACAAAAACATGTAAAAAAAAAAAAAAGAAAAAAAAGTAAATATGGTGGCTCAGGGTTTACATTACTTTACTGGATTCAAATTTGAGCAGCAGCTTGTTTGAGTGTCCAAAAACAAAAGAAACAACCAACCCCAAAAGACACATGTATACATTTACTCATACATCTTATGAGTTCTTCAAATTTTCTGCATCTATAACTAACCAGAAATGTGAACATTAAAATATGTTGGACCATACACAAGCAGAGTGCTGCAGATTTATAGAGACAACTGTAATCCCAACAGCAAAACATGGTGGTGGCAACATCACAATGTGGAAATGCTTGTCTTCAGCAGGGACAAGGTTGCAGCAAAATAAATATGGATAACAAGAAAATCAGACCGTCCTGGAATAAATCCTGTTAGGGCCTTGAGAGACTACAAACAGGAGCAGAGGTTCACCTACCAGCAGAACAACAACTCCAAAGCCAGAGACTCCAACAGAATAAAATAAATTTGAATCAATGGTCTTCATCTGACAACAGGTGAAAATGTTTGCAATGTGTAAATACATTACATGGGTTTGACTGCATGACACTA
Source organism: Gambusia affinis (assembly GCF_019740435.1). Taxonomy (NCBI): domain Eukaryota; kingdom Metazoa; phylum Chordata; class Actinopteri; order Cyprinodontiformes; family Poeciliidae; genus Gambusia; species Gambusia affinis. Next base: position 25,118,520 of record NC_057870.1, on the reverse strand, counting down.
ATCATGTTTGAGGAGGAGCAGCTGAAATAGTGACAGCACAACTAGTTAAAACAAAAAATAAAAATACTGTCAAAACATATGCTTCTTTTGCTTTATGGATCAATTAAACATTTTTGAAGAACTACCCAATTAAATGCTATGGGATTCTAACCAGTAGTTAATTGTGCTTGGAAAAATCCTTATAGTGCTGGCTATAACATGCTGGTTTTTATTTTTGATCTGATACCGGGTTTATCTGTTTAGTTTTGAGGAAAACTTTGCCTTCAAACCCCAGCTGCACAGAGAGAAAATTGTAGCACTGAGAGAAGGGAATAGAAGAATCTCTCACCATGTTCGCATTCCTGGGCATCCATTTTCAGCCAAAGGTAACCAGAGTTCATTGAGTAACAAGCAGCACAAACACACACTAAACTCTAACCCCTGAGGTGCTGTAAGTTGTCAAACAGATCTCCAGAGAGACACACAACAACCACACTATGAGAAAAAATACACACAACAAAACAATCCAGCTGAGGATTGGCACAGCAGCTCTCCAACAAAAACAAAAGCAAACCTGGAATTGAAAATGACACCAGGAATCCACCTATCGTAGGCCAAGAGATGAGGAGGAATGAAGTTACACACAACAGCAATACAGTCACTGATGTGAAAGTAAAGGTGTGGAAAAAAGACGCGCTGAATGTATCCAGTAGTTATCTGAAGGGGACGTGGTCTGATTTCAGGGAAGCAGCCAATAGGAAATGATCTGAGTATGTTCTGAGAATTGGAGAGGATAATAAAATCAACCTTTAATTAGCAAAGCATGACAGCTATAATTTTCCTGGGCAGTTAGCAAGTTAGTTAAACATTTCCTTTCACAAGAGAAGAATCATCTCCACTCTAACAATATTTGACTGTACAAATGAATTTGTCAAAATGAGCGATGTAAAGGTTTATAAATATATATTTTGCTGATGCAGCACTGACGTTGCTCTGGTCTGGTGAAGAAAGGGCCGAGTCAAAAAGTGATTCGATTTACTGGACTACCTACCCTTCGCGCCTCATCTACGGTCATGAGATCTTGGCTGAGACGGATTTTATTATTATTATTATTTATTTATTTTTAAGTCTGACCTGGTGATTTAGATTTCGACTGATCACAGTTTTCATTCTAAGGAGCAAACACATTAAAAAAAAACAAAAAAAACTGAGATGATGTCTGATCTGTTGACCACTGACCAAAGCCGTATATTGAAGCAGCTGATTGATCAACTGAATGGAGCGTTGCCTGCAGCGATTTGGTTGTTGATTTGCTCAGGAAAGAGCTGAGTAAGCCAGATCTGTGTGGACGGTGACTGTAGGGAAAGTTTTCTATGCGACGCTCAAAGGGAGATCTTTCAAAATCAGAGTATATGTTTTCTTCTATATCTTATAACCAGTGAACTTCACCAAAAACAGCTAGATTACCAAAACATTAGCAGTAGACAAATGTCCAGTAACAAATGTTTTACTGAACAGCAAAGTTGCCATTGACGGAGCTACACAATGCTGTATGCTCTGCATCACAGTCAGGTTTCAGAGAGTGAAATTATTTATTAAGCATAGATCATTTTAGCTCTGCTAGGAATATGGCAAGCACAGGAGAATCCAGAAAAAAAATGTGGGAATTATGTGGCTAAATTAAAATATTCACTAACCTTTGTGTCAAACAAATTAAATTATACTCTTATATCTCCAGAGTAAAGACCTGTTGTCCTTGTAATTGTTCTCACTGACTATAGTTGTTTTTTTTGACATGCTACATATGAAACTGATCAGCTGTATGATACACGAGGCAGTCAATATGCATGTAAAGAACTAGATCATCAATAGCTAACGAGCTAAGAAGATACCTGATTAAGGGTTTTTGATTTAGATTACTTTAAATTCATTTTCTTTTGGCTCCACTCCATAAAAATGATGAGTACTTCCTTTCAAAAGCAAAATGTTGTGTACAAAAAGTATATCTGTGCTTACAGACCTTCTCCTCCAAGACAACTTCTATTTCAACAGAACTAAACTGTGGTTGAAAGTATTGACTACCAGCTCCTCTGAAAAAAATATCACCACATAAAACTTTTTAGAATATCACTACATAAAAAGTTTTATGTACTGATATTTGATATCACTACATAAAATGATAATGTCTTCTCAGTGCACTTAGTCAGATCTCTGTGGCATCGACAAAATGACAAGCACCACCAGACAAGCATACATAGTGAAGAGGAAGGCCATTTAAAATCAGTAAACATCAGCAATATATCACTTGGTACAAAAATTGAATATTTTATATAAACTTTGAATGACTCAATAGCCTGTTTATGGTGACATTTTATTTGTACTAAAGCCGTTCTTTCACATTTCCAAGCCCTTTCTTCACACCAGTAGATGGATGGGTTCTCACACCAACGTCGATGTCGAGAGGCAAGGACAGAAGCCCATTACCATACTCGTCATGCCTCAAGGTTACATTACCTCCCCCTGCACATACAGCCCGATACCTCCAAGAACGCTCAATAGAAACACATAACCAAGCCTGTTTCTGATTCATCGGCTGAAGGTAACCTGGCTGTTTATGACATAAAATTAAGTAGCATGTAATACAATAGGGCTGCAATTGACAATTAATTATTCTAAAAATTAATCAAATAAAAAAATATATATATATAAACACACATCCATTACAAGTGAATAAGCACATGCTTGCTATGACGATTAAAAAGTCAAATGATAACGAACAAATCCTTTATAACTCGAACATGCCTGACAGCATAGAACATATATCAGAATATAATAACACAATAAAAGGCAACCCCAGACAGGGTTATTAACCATGTTTTTAAGTACAAGCTGCTTGTCCTAGAGAGCAGAAGTACAACAACAGAGGATCTTTCCTAGACCTTCATGTCATTCAGGGTACAACTAAGCGGCCTTCATCTAGACCTGAGAGATAATTTCAAGTCAAAGACGTTGAAAAGCCAGGGATGTACATCAAAGCCAAACTGCTAAGTGCTTTGTGGACTTCAAAAAGGGTTGTAAAGGTTTTTCTAAAATAAAACACGAGCTGCGGATGTGAATTTGCCACTGAAGCATGATGATAACATTTCTGTTCCTCCTGAGCCAAAAGTGAATTAATAGGATGACTCTGCAAACTGAATTACATGTCGTATTTTTATATTGAGCTACACAAGACTGACAAGTGGTTAGACTATTTGAGTTGACAAGAACAGAAACAAGTCTCCATATGATTAGAAGGATAAATTAGGGTCATTTAGTTAAGCTTTAATTGTTAAGCCTGTTGCAATTAAACATTTGTCAATAAAGTTAGATAATTTTGATTATTGTAAAAACATTTCCATAATGCCGATATAAATGCTGCTTCTTTTAATGTTTTTAATCTATTGATAGCTAAACCTTAGTAAAGTTTAAACACTATCAATGAAAGTACTTATGTGTGGTTCTGCTTCCTGCAGGAAACATTACATGAAAGCCACCAATAATTCTGCAGCTGAACATGTATTAGAAGCTTTGATCCTTCCTTATTGCCCTCCTGTACTTTTAGTAAAAACAAATTCTGATTATGGGTGAGTAATATGGAAAAAAAGCAGCAGAATAGGTAACAGGAGCATGTAATTAGGTGAAGAGCAGTTTGGTATCTCACTGTCAGGTTTTGTTTCTTTGCTAGTCCCAGAGGACCGGCTGTCAGATCAGTGGAGTCAGGCTTCCAGCTAACAGCACATCACAGTGTTGGCAGAAAGATGAGGACAAAGAGCACATATATTGGCACATGGGAGAGATGTACTGCCCCACTGGATTTAAAACTGTACATAAACTCACTATTATTCCCAATTTAAGGAGAGACAACTGTACTGTTTTGCCATTTTCCACAGATAGTAATGTTTGCTGTAGTTACAACTTAGTTTTTGCAAAAGAAAACAACTCAAATATTCTCTGGAAGATGGGAACATCCGTCACATGGATATTATAATTGCTTTGAGTATCTTGGATCTCTTTAGAGAACAAATTTTGCACTTTCCATAGACTGTACAAAGTGGTGGGCAACGTCTCCCACTATAAGGAGGAACATGAGAAATGAAGGTTCCCAAAGTGTTTTTAAATTAACTGCTCTTAGCCATTAAGTGCTGGCATAAATTTTTTCAGCTTACGATGTTCCAACATTCAGTAAGTTTTCTTTGATCTACTCTTTATCGCATTAGGTAGACTGACTACCTCCAGACAGTAAAATGGTCCCTTTAAAACTATTCCTTCTGGTAAACAAAGTTTACTTAACAACTAATAAAATACAAAAAAAACAAACAAAGACAAACTACCTTTATTGTAACTTTGAACTGCTACTTTTTGCTTCTACAAAAACCGTCCTGTAGTGAATAATGACATTTATCATGAATCTATTTATTTATTGTTTTTACATCCAAACCAAAAGTTCTTGAGGCAGTCAATGACATGTACCTGATTTTTATAGCTCGACATTTTCTTTAAACTGTTTTAGCAGCACTTCCTTGAAAAGGGTTTTTTTTCATACTGGTAAAATAAAGGTGAAATTAAAAAAATAATAAGATCTTTTCAGGAAGTCTGGTTCACACGGGATGAGGTAGCCAGATTAAAACTATAAACTCTACAAACACTTGACGATCACTGCTCCTCCTGAGTCACAGCTGCTGTTTAATAAAGACTTTATAACCAACAATACATGTAAAAAAAAAAAAACCCTGCATTTAGAAGCTGACAGATTGAAAATTTCCAATCACCAAAGAGACACAAGTTGTTCATCCAGTTGTAGCTCACAAATAGATTTCAATTAATGGAAAGATGGTCAATTCACAAGGATTTCTATCAAAGACCATTTACAGCACAGACAGCAAAGAGAGGAAGGAAAATAGAGCATGTATAAGGAAAGGGTAAAAATGAGAAGAATGTTGGAAGCAGTAGAGGATGAACAGGGATGCTTCCCTGGGGATGGAAGTTTAATCCTGTGCCTGTAATTGCTAAGTGACTCCATAACTCCCCAGAGATACATCACAAGGAGACAAACCGAGGAGACATCAGGTTTAACCCGGTAATTTGGCTCTCAACTCTCCACAAGCAAATGAGAAACAGCACATTGCAACTTATCACTGTCCCCAAAGTTTTAGCCAAGCAGCTCTGGCAGTGCTTCTAACCCAACACACACAGACAGAAAGAACCGAATAAAAGTGAAGATTAACACCGCGCCGCAGCCAATAAGCAGCGAGTCTATCACAGCAGCATGTGCTGTGATAGACAAAAAGAGAGAACACTCTGACTCATGGGTCTTTTATACTCCACTATGCTGAATTCATTTCAAAAACTTTCAGCTGGGTAAAACCTTGATAGCACATAGCTTTGGTTTACTGCAGTGATTGTACTGAAGGTTGAGGTCATCAATTGCTCCAAACCCTAACTACTAAGTGAACTCCTCCACATATTTTGAAAGTAACACCAGAACTACAGCAATAAAAATGCCATTTACTCTGGAAATAGGGACAGGGAAAACTAAACATTTTTCATCAGCATCTGAATCACAAAATGACAAACTCATGGTTCAGAACATTGCTCATGAAATTCCAAACTCAATTGTGACGGATTGTCACCTGTTTTGCCATGTTCCCCATTTTTTTACTCCAAGAAATAATGTCATAAAAATGCAAGAACACATTTTCAAAGCTCAATAAACCTTAAATTCTAATGAACATTTAACAGTGCAAGTGGAAGATACTTCAAATACCCAACATCAATGAATAAAACAACAGAAACAACAAATAAAGTGGATTATGAAGTCTTTGTTGAGACCAATACACCAGACTGAAGACTTCTGTCTTCCAATCTTTGATGGTGAAAGAGAGAAACGAGAGACAACAATTGATACAAATGGAAATTACCTCGCTTGTTTTAAAATATCATGCACTTAATTGATTTCCACATCACATCAGCTTTAGAAGGATAAAATGTTATTTCAGCTCACAATATTGTCATATAAAAGGCAGCTTTTAAAGGCAGAGTTCTAAATGTCTTTAGCTCCGTCTGATTTCTGAGCATTTCAAACACTACAAATTATTAATGTAAACCATAAGGTGTGGTGTTGGTAAGAAAAAGAAATTAAGATCTTTTTGGATGTTTAGTTGAGCTACAGTTTGATAATCAAACACTGAAAGGCGATTTGACCCAATCCCAAGTCCTTTGCAGCTTCCATTTATCATCAATTCTGACTTGCTACATAGCTACTGAAAAACTGCAAGTGAAAACTTTTTAGAAGCTTTTTTTCCAACACTGAGTTTGTTTCAGCTGCTCTTAAAGGTTAGATCTGCACAGTGCACATATAACAAATGTTTTAGCAATAAATTGTGGGCTGTGGATCTTTGTAGCTCCTCCAAAGCTACTGTGTGCCACCAGACTGGTCCTCTGATCATTTATCTTCTTACAGCACTGAGTGGGAAGTTTTTCTCTGAATAATGCTGTATGAGTTTATGTGGGTTAATAGTTTTGCCATATACCTACAGATCAACAGTCCTGATGAAAGAAAACACTGCAATTTGTTGGAACATTTGGTTCCCCAAATACTGTGCGAGTTACAAAATACTGTCTCCAACATAAAGTTCAAATATTTGCACTAAACTCTGCATATCTACCTTCTAACACTTCTAACAGTGTCCACCAAATAACGAAATACCAAGTAAGTAAACAGTGAGACTGTGGCTTGAGATCACAGTAGTTTAACTTTGTTCCAAACAAGTGATGGTTAAGAGTAGTGGAGAAAAAAAAATATTGATTGCACAAATTTCAAAGGTTTTTCAAAGGTAGCAATGTACAGAACAGCTCCAAACAAAATGAACAACATTCTTTGCCCACTATGGGTCGTAAGTAACACTGATTTGTCGTAGAATCCTGTTTCATTAAGTAAATGTCTCTGAAGCATTATTTCTTGTAAATTTTGATTTACAAGAATGGGGGAAAAAAAAACACTTCATAATTATCAAACATCCTGAATAGGATATAGAGAACAGGTTCTAGGACCCTGAAATATAAGGCTATCCCCCTGCTTACAGTTTCTGATTGCGTAATGAAGTTTACGTTGGGAAAAAGTGCACACAGATGAACGCTGCAAACACAACACATTGGCCTGTCACACTCCAGCTCATCCATACGCAAATGTAGGTTGGAGCGAAAGGAAGGAAGTGAGCAGAAATGAGCATGAGTGGGAAAGACGAGAAAGAACATGCAGTGCAGAGCGAAAGACAGAAGGCAGGCTGCTCTTTTCACATAGTGAGCCATTGCATTGTTAGAGGATGCTGCAGAAATGTCAGCATCCATGGATGACAGGGAGCTGGATGGAGGAGTGACAGACTGCTATAAGAGAAAGAAAGAGATACCAGGAAGAAACCTGTCTTCAGACACATGGAGATGATTGTGACAGCTCCAGAGCTGCACCATTAGCTACAAACCTAGAGCTGTCACCATACTGACCCCGGTTGAGTTTACTCAGACAGCCTGAGTTGCAGAGGGAGCGGATCGCCCTGGGCTCCCAGCAGCTCCGGCCCTTCATCCCACTCTCTGCAGGCCTGATCCAACTCCACGCTCCCTGAGATGCGACGCTGCCCTTGTGCCACTACGTAATCATAGCGAGGGGAGGGCTGAGGCACTGACTTTCCTTTCCCCAACGTTACAGCATGCACACAAATAAACTCGCACTCAATCACGTACAACGATGTGGGGCCAGTCGCACGCTCCCCTTCAGTCTTAGGTCCAAAACTGCATTCCCTGCCCACCAGAATCAGACGCACACAATCTGCATATGCTCAATCACAAAGCTCGGCACGTTTACAATTCCCCTTCACATGCTTTTCTGAGTGCAGTGCAGCTTGATGGGGAAGGGAAGGAGGAGGGGAGGGAGAGGAGCTGAGAGGAGATAGGACTCGGCAGCTAGCAATCATCTACGACCAAAACTGGAACACATTTCTTTCTCTCTGTCACCTCTGTGTATCTTGACAGAACTACCCAGCAATCTTAAGAAAAGGAAATGATAAGGGAGGAGTAACAAATATGTTGGTTAAACTAGTGAGAGCTTGTAGAGCAGCTGTAAATGAGGAAAAGATGAAATCAGAATAGGGATGGAGGAAGGTCAAACAAATCAAACCTCTATAAAATGTCTCTTTGTGCTACTGACTGATGTGTTACTGCAGTGTCGCTATGTTTGATTGTGTTTTTATGCTGATCATTAGCCACTGATGGTTCAACGAGACCTACAAACAGCTGCAATACAGACCGCACTGCCTTCACTTTCAGAGTGGATGAAGGTTGTTGCCCCAAATCAGAGCTGAAATACAAATCCCACTGAGCTCTACACCAAGGTCACCTCAGTCAACTGCTGTACATTTAGCTGAGGGTTTCAGAAAAGACATCAATTCTAAGCAGGATTCATCAGTTACTTTGTAAGGACTGAATATGGCTTTCACCCTTTTGTTCATTAGTTTAAAACCCATTCATGGAGATTTCCATTATTATTTTTAAAGACTGATCTCTTATCTTCATGATTAACCAAACTGTATGTAGTTTACATGGAATATGTTGATGTATTTGCATATCCACAGATTATTTGCCTTTCTATGGATCTCTTAAGTTATTTTTATCTGAGCCATAAGCTACTGTTACATTGTTTTCTTGTCATGTCCAATGTAAATATGAATTTTAAGTACGTATAGATGTGAAAAAATGTATTTTGTGAATCTCGACATCTCCCCAGAATGTGTGTCACTTACTATTAGCTTTGCAGTCAAATGGGCTGATGAAAACTTGAATACTTTGTATGTGTTTTTGTCATCTCAACAAACTCCTCAAACTATTGTGATTAAATCTAAAACAATATTGCAAATTCCTAGTGTAAATGGGTACGCCCAGTTTTAATATGCAGAAATTTCATGCTACTTTTGCATATGGGTGCATGTTAAATGAGTCTGATTAAGTTCTGCTAAAGAAATTAGATGTTAAATATTTAATTCAAATTAATAAACACAAATCAAACAACCATACAAATTGTTATTTTATCTTGAGAACAGTATTTGTATGTAATTATTATTTTATTATTTATTAATATTTGTTGCTTCAGCAAGTTTTATAAAATTTAAATGTCTACTTTCTTCACACAACAAAAATGCAACTGTCTGACTTTGTCACAAACAAACTTGCTGTTATAAGTTTTTTAAGAATTCTGTTGCACTTTCTGACAACAGCAAGAACAAGTAACAAGAAAGAACTGTCTGGGGTGAGGGCGAGGGGACAGAGGGGCTTTTTCTAAAAGCCACTGAAGCACAAAAGATCTTCTTTAAGGGTTTTACAACTTGGAACTTTAAAAATAGAAAATAGTCATCTTGTGTGATCTATGACTAATACTGTTCCATGAAAACCCAGAAAATGCAACCTCCTCTTTTTATAGGTCCCAGGGTTGTTAAGTAAGGCTGGAATTTGCCACAATGCATACTGACAAGCCACAAAGCTTCTGGGAGAAAGGCCTCTGGTAAGAGTCAAAACTAGAGATTTTTGGCAAGGCACATCAGCTCTATGTTCAGAGAAGTTATCAAGAAGATAAAATTGTCCCTACTGTGAAACATGGAGGAGGCTCAGCTATGATCTTACGCTACTTTGCTGCATCTGCCACAGGGAGTCTTGTATCTGTACAGGGAGTGGTGAAATCTCAAGACGATTAAGGAATTCTGGAGAGAAATGTGCTGCCTGGTGTCAGAAAGCTTGGTCTCAGTTGCAGGTCATAGGTTTTCCAACAGGATAACAACCCAAAACACACAGCTAAAAAGCACCCAAGAATATCTAACAGCAAAACATTGAACTATTCTGAACTGACCTGAAATGACCCCTGATCTAAATCCTGCTGAACGTCTGTGGAAGGAGCTGAAACAGGGCGTCCGGAGAGGGCGCCCTTCAAACCTGACACAACTGGAGCAGTTTGTGCACGAGGACTGGGTCACAACACCTGTGGACACGTTCAGAAGTCTTATTGACAATTACAAAATTTGTTTAATTGCAGTGATTACCTGTAAAGATTGAGCAACAAGAACAAAAATTAAGTTACAGGTATCATCATTTTTTTGTCCAGGCCTGTTTCATTAGTTTTTTTAAAATGATTTTGTTGAACCACAGTTCAAAAGCAAGGTCTGCTGGGGCGTGCTGTGGTGGCGTAGGGGATAGAGGGGAAGACACGTTTGTCTTCCCCTCTTTCTTTCCCCCCTTCCTGTCAGCCTACTTTCAAATAAGGGACACTAGAGCCCACAAAAGACGCCCTGGAGGGAAGAAAAAAAAAAAATGTCCGTTTTAAACTAGATAACTTTCAGTAAATTTTTATTTATTTTTGCCTTTGTCGCCTTTAGGTTATTTCAATGACTATTGTGGGCATTTAAGTCATTAGCAGAGGGGAACCAACGATTTTATCCATGTGTGCTTGTGAGATAGTTTCAGTGAAAATGATTGTGATAAAAATAAAGCTTTAACAGCTTAAAGTGCTTTTGTAACCAACTCTCATTTTGATAGACATCTCATTGGGAGAAATCTGACCAAAGAACTCCTAAGTGGTGCAAACTTTCTCTCCATGACATCTCCATTGTTAGAAGGATGCACAGCAAAAAAATAAAATAAAAAACTACTCAAAACTTTAATCACTGACAGAAACCAGTTGCATTTTTCACATGACATATCACCAAAATCACTAGCTCTGTAAACAAAGCTTCTTCATTTCAACACAAGCCTGTATGTGTCTTCAGGCAGGACACACGTGTCATACGTAAGAGTTGAGACTTTATTAAATATAGTTAAAGATACAAAAATGGATTTTGCTTCATATAAAGTTGATAAAGGCCAAATACCCTGAATGACAATAAGAAGAAGATAATATATTTAAAGAATACAACAGTCTTATTATACCAATTACTGCATTAAGGAAGGAACCGAAACACACAGAGGCCAGACAGCCTGAAGGCACAGAGCTCATTAAAGCAGTGAGATGGTCTGAGAGCAGAAACTGGAGAAAGAAACCTTTCCCAATGACATTTCAGAGGTCACATTTAAATGTTCTCCTCTTGACAACATTTAAATCATTAGGCTATGTTACCTTCAGCTCCAGTAGCCATTTAAATGTAGCTAATCTACATAAAGGGACCCAGTCACTTTGCTGTCTCACCTCCTCTGAAGAAACACAAGCTCAAATTTATATAAAAACTGAAAATATCTTTAAAAAATAAATAAAATACATGTCTTTATGTGCACTCACTCTCAAGTTCACCACAGATCCTGTGGTAATAATAACCTGCTTTACCGAAAGAATTAAAGAAAACTGCAAGCATTTAGACCGAGCCAATGGCAGCCTGAACTGGCCAAGAGGTTTTAGTAATCTTAAAGCAGAATTTGATATGAATGTACCCACACAGCAGAGTGCAAGACAGCAGGCTTTTGATACACAGGAAAATTAATCATCCAGCTCAATGAGCATATAATGAGCGATGAGTGTGAAAAACAATGTGGAATATTCACGAGTTCTGTAAGTATCTGTTTTTCTGCCTCTAAATTACATAATGAAGCAAGATAGAAAAATAAATCCTATCCTATTTTCTATTAATCTATCTTCATCTTCGTCATGAGTAAAATTACTGTGTAATTGCCGCTTTTGCATTTTTGTCGGTGTAATGTAACAGCAAATTATTTGTGGAAAATTTGTAGATTCTCAAACGTTTTTGCAGAGTGCATCTAAAGTATTCAAAGGAAAACAAAGAACTAAGATTTTCCTGCTTTTGCCAGCCCTGGATGATTATTTATTCACAAAAATAGTCAAATAATGTCAACCATAACAATGTCATGAGCTAGCGCTCCTTTAAACAAAACATTTTCTAAAATCAAAAAGCAACAACACTGATATTTAGAGCTTTAAAACAACCCAAAGACTTTTCAAAGCACTTAAGTTCACCGGGAAGACTAAAAACAAAGAAAAATAAAATAACTAAATTCTGAGGCTCCTTTGTCCTTGCTGATCAACTCACACAATGTTTAACTAATTTTTATTTTAATGATTTGCCAAATCAGCATTCTCCATTTCTAAACTTTTGCATCCTACTAATAAAGCAGAGAAGCTTTGGGGAGAAAGAGAAAAGAAAAAAATGTGTGTGTGCGTGTGTGTGTGTGCAAGCAGGGACACAATGGTGGCTTAATAATGAGCGCCGGTTCTATGCAGCATGTAGAGCTCACAGTGTAAACACTTGACCCGCAGGGAGTAATAAACCTTGTAACAGTGAAGGACAGCACAACAAAACGCGCACGACTGCAACATAGTCTGAACAAAGCTCTCCTTATGTTTACTGATGTAGCTTTTATCATTCACATAATCTGTTCTTTACTTATTTTACTATTTCCATAAAGGTGTTATTCACCATATCTATTTTAATCAGCTTGATAAAGGCTTATCAGGGCAACAAAGCAGAATAAAGCAACAGTCTGGATCAACTTCTAAACCAGAAGATGAACCAAATATTATAATCTACACCAGAACGTCTACATGTTGCAAGAATAAATCATTTATCTATTACACATACAGATAACTTTGTAACACAATAAAACAATACCTTCACTCCTATTACAGATAGCAACACTGAAGTCAGAAACCAAAACTGAAACAATAAAAAAAGTTTACAGAAATGCATGTGGCAGAAGTAATCATTGAATTTCAATAAATATTTGCAGCATAACAGAAACAAGAGCACATACCCAAAATAAGAAAACACCAAGAACAGACTGAAATGTTGGGAAAGCTGTGTCTTGGGATATTAGTGTATTAGAGAAGAGATGGCTATTCTTTCCAGACAGCAGATTCCTTGGGGAGGGGATTTTTACAGAAGAGCTCTTTCAACATGCACATTAAGGAACAGTTATTTATCTGACACTGCTTGGAAATGGAAAACCCCAGGAGGACAAGAGTAAAGACAGAAGAGGAGGAAAGTAAAAAACTATCTACACAAAAAAAAGATTGAGGTAGCTTTAAGTTCGAGAGAGATAAAGGCTCATCGGGAACATAGAGTTTAAATAGTTTCAATTGATTACAACGTGTATTTTAAGCAAAACTAAAACAGACTAAATAAACAACTAGAGATGAATTGAGGAACTGTCTGTGTGGAGACATTCAAATGTCAATTTGAGTGACTGACTGCATAGTCAGCATCACCTGAGTACAAAGCTTTTCTGATCAATGAATGCACAACACCTAAGAGATACAAGTTTGTACCATTTACCCTCTTCAGTAAAGAAATTGTTATTGTCAGAATGAGATTTAGAGTCAGCTATTTTAGTATCAGTAAGGAATTAAAAATTAAAATAGAAAAAAAATATTTTCCAATGGAGGCAAGTCAGCTATTAGTTTTGGCTGCAAGACGCGAGAGGGTCAGATGATGATCATTTCGCTTCTTTGCCATTTTGCCACAGTTTATAACGCTTTCATACCAGAGCTTTTATGGTCTGCTTTATTTGGGATTGTGTGAACAATCAAATTAACTCTAGTGCATCTGAAAATGTGGTTGTCTGTTCACATGGCAGTGAACCCTGGTGCGGTTACATTAAGGGAGTGTTGTACAAACACAGTAAAACATCAAAATCTCCCCTCGCTGCCATCTTTTTCTGTACAGCTGCATTCATTTTATGAATATAGAGCAACAATACTTTCTTTCTTGTTTTTAAAAACCTGCTTGAAATAAATAAATAAACCAACATACTAGAATGCTTGCTGCCTTATCAGCAGGTCATACTGAGCAATTTACCCTAAGTTAGCAGATGTTCTAACAGCATGCCATTGTCCAGGCTCTTTGGTCCACTTTCAAAATGGCACTGTGAAACTGACACTTTATCAAATTGGTAAGAAGTGAATTTATCTGGATTTTTCCTAGCAAATAACAGGAAAGCTGTATGTACTAATGTAAAGTTGATTTGTGTTATTAATGGGAATTGGAATCTTTTGAAAACGCTGCTGGACTGGAATAATGAGAGTCTTTCAAAAACAACGCAATGTGAACATCAGACAGTGGAAATATCACAATAAACTTCAAAATATACAGTAGTTGTCTGCATGAGCGAATCATGGACATCCACAGGAAATTACGCCGATAAAGAAAGAAAGGCAAAGTGTGGTTGAAAAACAAAAACCAGGCAAAAAAGAAATATCACCATCATCATGATTTTTGGCAGGACAACGTCTTGGAGAGCCATTAATAATCTCTGTTTGGTTTCCTTAATGTTTTCCATGTTACAAGTCTGAATCTCACTCTGAGCTCTTTGTCTCCGTCTCATCCGTTATTAAGTACTGGAGCTGAGGTAGCAAATTGTGCAATGCCAGCACACAATTTTTGTTCCAACAAAAACAAAGGCAAGCCATTGAGTACACAGCAGCAGTACAACCAATTGAAGAAGCTGATAAGAAGCACACCATCTGTCATTTCATAACATCCTCTCAGGGGCTCCAAAGGTAGCCCAGCACAGCAAGCTTCCCAAACAAACAGCAATATAAAGCAGCTGCAGGTCTATTTAGCATAGGCAAATATTGTACTAAAAAAAAAAAAAAAAAAATCTAGGAACATTTTTCAAAAAGAAACCTACTAATTTTCATCAAAGTGTTGTGAAAACTGCAATAAATAAAGTTATCAAACTGACAAAAGAGGACAGTTCCAATTGATAGAAAAACAATAAATACTACATATTTCATTTAGCTATTAGTCTCGTAAGTTTAGTTATTAAGTGGAAATATTTAAAAAATTAGGTCTAAATTTAATGTGATGTGCGTCTTGAAAAGTTAATTTTATAGATTAGCCATTTAGATTACACAGAATTTACCATTTTCACAAATAATTAACTGAAAACATCTAAAATACAATGAGACAAGTGAACAAAAACATCTATTCAGCTTTTTACAGTTTCAGGTATACACAAATGCTCAAAGCTACTCACATTTCATAGCTTAACACAAACGGAGAAAAACTGTGTACTTACTTGAGAGATTTCCCCCAGAGACTTCTGATGAAAATATAAATATTTTACGCAAGACAGGAGAGTTTGACAAAACAAATAAGAGAAACTCAGAAAGAAATGAACACGGATGGATGCAAAATGGAGCAAATGGCTTACTGAGAGAGAAGAGGGGGGAAAAAGAGGAGGCGGGAAAACCAGACAGCGAGTGTGAGAGGGCGGTGGGAAGAGAGAGGAAAAGTGGATATGTGGAAGGTTGAAAAAAAATAAAAAACAGTCAGGACAAAGAGGGAGGGGTGAGGAGTCTGTGGCGATATGATAAATGAAGTGTGCTTAAACATGAGATGTTAATAAGTTCTCTTCTCACATAGTGCTCTGATATTTCTATAGTTTCAGCACCATGGACAGTTCATTATGTTTAACAGCAAAAGGTGAATCACAGAATAGATTTAAAAAAAAAAACAGAAGGAAGATAAATCATTGTCAAAAACTGGAAATATTTTAAAAGGTACCTAACTTGATAAAGTAAGCAGCGTTAGTCTAGGGTAAAAGCAAAAAGGGTCACCAGGCTGCCATGCTGACCATACAATTAAGCTATCAAGCTGGACGCACTGGGCTCAGGTTATTTCACATCATACCTTTCCTCAGCTCTGCTGTATAGTTCTGAAATTAGTCCGAGATGGATCTTCTTTGAAGAATCAACCAATTTCTATATTTTACCACAAACAGCCATTTCTAAAACCTTCTCTGTTAGTATATAAATATGTCAATTGAAGCTATAGATGTATTTAATCGTGTCAGGCAGGCTTACAAATTCAAGTCACTAGAGGAACAAGTTATTTCAAGGACTGTGATCCCACTTCACATGCAGGCGCAAAAACATGGCACGCATAGGAGGTCAAGTCAAAGTGAGGGGAAACACTGCCCCCTGCTGAGCTGAAGCTTTATGGTTTAGATCATGTTCAAATAAGTGAGTACATGGATCAAACTATTCCTAATTATGAAAACGCTAATGACAGACTTACAGACGGCATCTTTTCTAACAAAATTAGATGACTGCCTAATCAACAAATCAAATGACAGGTGCAACAAAAATATTGAATACAAATGTGGAATACAAGGGATTGAAAACTGCAGCACATCATAAGACAGAACACAGCTAAAACATTAAAATATACCACATGGTGGCAATGAAACAACAAGCCTTGTAATGGATATCAATGTCTACCTTTAGCTCCCTCCTGACATCTATCCGCAGTTTACACTCTGCTCACCTGAGGAAATCGATATGAGCTCTTAGTTCCGAAAACAGAGAAGCAAGGGTAGGTTAATGAATGCTGACATTCTGGTGCTGATCCATGTCCAACACCACAAACAAAGAAAAAGATGGGCCGACAGAATCTGAACACACACTTGTTTAGTAATTCATTTTGGTGTTAAAGCTATACTTCAGTGGCTTTCTGCATGGACACTCTACACAGACACTACACATTCTATGTAAGCAGTGAAACAAAAGGAAGTAAGGAAAAAGCACAAAGACCTGTGTACAATCTTTCCTCACTGACTCATACCTTATGCAGCACAATTGCAAAAGTATTCACACCTCTTAAACCTTTCCACACATCCATTGTTATATCCAAAAACTTTACGCAGATGACCAACACAAAGCGGCATAGAAGATAAAAATTACATGGTTTTCAACATTTATTTTACATATTAAAATAATCTTTTTATTCTATTAGAAACATATCAGACAGCAAGAAAGAAGACAGAAACAAATCAAATCAACTTCATGAATGTTTATACCTACACCGGCTGGAAGAAAAACATTTTTAAAGAAGTTACTAAAGAGCACAAAGGACAAAAGTAAATAAGCATTTTAAAATAAGAAAATACCATAAACAATACCAGCCATTTACATTTCTTCCTCTGATTAAAACTTTCCTTTTCAGAAGTGCTTCATTTCAAACTGTAGCCAGCTTGTTCATTTGGGCGTTCCTGATAATAATCTCACTGACTGATGCTCTGACAACCAAATGGTATCCTTGGTTTAAGCATATTTGATGTTAATTATTATGTAATTGAGCTTGTTTTATGACCTTCCATTGTAACCAACTTTAGTTAATTAACTACTTGCACAGTGACATACTAGAGAAAACCATCCTGTGACAAATATTAAAATAAGCAGTGAACTGTGAAACTACCCAAAACTAACACATAAATTTACAATGACGCACTAAATGAATGCAGTCAATCAATAGCCTAACCTTTTTAAATATACCAGCATTCCTCTGCAGCATACGTGGGTGAGCTTAAAAAGCACTCACATTCTTGTTCAGTCTATATTTAGTGATCTGACTTTCACACAGAGGCCAGAAGAATATATAATCTGTCTCACTTTCTGCAGAACCTTTTTACTGTAGACTAAATCCGACTCTGAGTTGATGCTGTGGTAAAGTGAGAGGAAACAAAAACACCCAGACTTTTCCCACAGCCTTTGACCAAAGAACTTCAAGCCTAAATAACAATAGGTCCTCTTGGAAAGGGGATTGACTGAATGGAAGCTCAGTTCTCCCGGTGGCATTAGCATACTCCAGTTTGTTTTTCCAGTTTGGTTGTGGAGTCACAGCTGCCCTCTTGTGGCTCACAATGGAACATGAATAACATTAAACAAAACAGGCACAGTAAAACTAAGAACTGGATTGAATACCAAAAAGCAGAGGACATGGCTGATTGCAGAAGGTAAATGAAATGTATCCATATACAATGCCCAGCAAAAATATTCATACGACCAAAATTTCCATGTGCATACTTCAATGCTCAAACTTGGCAGGAGGAGCTTCTGTATACATTGTTTTTCAGGGGACTACATTCCTTATATATTGTCTAACCCTACGCTGAACTGAATTTAGGTGTGGGCTTTGACTGAACCATTTTAACACATAAATATGCATTAATTCAAACCAATCTGCTGGAGCTCTGGCTGCATGTTTAGGCAAGAAGGTCCAGGATTCGAGTCCTGGCCTGGGGATTTTCGTTTGTATGTTCTCTCTATCCATGCACAGAATCTCTCTGGGTACTCCAGCTTCCTCTCAATATTGAATACTCTAATTTTCCCTCAGCTATTCGTGTGTTTCTGTATGGTTTTCTGTCCTGTGTGTCTGTGTTGCCCTAAGATGGACTAGCAACCTGTTCCCTGATCACTGGAGATAGGCACCACCCTGCAAGGATGAGCAGGTGTAGCAACTGGATGGATGGATGGATGGATGGATTACAAAAGGCTTGGAAGCTGATCTATCCTAATGTGTTCATAGTTCAAACATACCTGTACACACATTTGTATTTTCAACTGTTGATTTGGGAGGGGAAAATAATCAGTATTGACTTGAATTTAAAAGTAGCTGCTGCTCCTTACCAGACTGATCATTCATCATGCGGATGGCTTTAGCTTTAGCCAACTCCAGCGCAGTAACCCATCTCTGCCGCTCTACTTCAGTGCTCGCCTTCAGGTGGTATGTGCGACCGCCGCTGCTCAACACAATGTTGCAGGCGTCCTCTGTGTCGATGTGTGCTGTGGCCAAGTTTATAGTTCCTCGACATGTATGCGCCATCTCTGCCTGTGTCCTAAAAAAAAAATAATTAATAAAGGGTATGAGGTAAATCAAAACATACAACACAGATGGGCACACTGGTCATGAGTATGAATGAGGAGGGAACAGAATTTCAATTTCAGTCTTTCAATCCAAAAAGGCTGGAAATTCAGCTGGCATTCCTACTGCTACAAGCAGAACAAGAGAGAGCAACTGAAAGCAAAGCAACAGTAAAACACTGAGGCGCTTCACTGAAGTAGAAGTGAGTAAATGCGCACATTGTGAATAGTAAACTTGCATTAGTTTATTTTAAACAACTTTTATTATTATTTGCACCGGCTCTCCCTCCTGCTGGTGAATTGTGGGTATCTGGATATCCTCATGACACCAACTGTGTGCAGTCAGAGGGGCTTTCAAGTCTACATAACAAGACCATTGTGCAACTTAAAACAAGTGAACAGTAACAGAGAGGCAGAATCATAGCAGAATGTTTTAAAAAAAAAAAAAAAAGATCAGAACAAAGTAATCAATAGCAACGCCAATTGTTTGCCCATGCTGCACCAAAACTGATATTTTACCACTGGGACGCACCATCATGTTTCTTGGAAAGAATATTCTCACATTTTAAAATGCAGACCGTTTTTGTAAATTAACAACATAAACATGAAAGTCCTGGAACTAACTGGTACTTGAGTCTACAAATAATTCACTGCAGGAGTAGTAAAAACCAGATTCTGTGAACATACTTGATGTTAAACTCCATCTAAAAGCACCAGCAGGTCTAAATGAGATGGAAAAATGCCACAGCCTTATTCTTATTTTACGATGTTCTGAGGCAATGTGGAATTGAGTCCTGTGGCCTGGCAAATCAAAATTTGCGACAGTATATGGTTATTAAAGCCTCATAAGGAAAGAGACCATCTGGCTTGCCATCAACACACAGTTATTAAAAAAAACCACCAGCATCTGTGATGGTATGAAGGTGGATTCGTCCACATGGCAAATGAGATCTGCACATCTCTGACATCAATAGAGGAACAGAAAAGACATGAACATTTCCCTTTTGTTAATAAATTAATTAATATTTGTGAAATTATCAACATTTCTCAAAGATCTTAGTAAGCAATTCGACAGACAGTGGAAACATCCTTTTTTGATCTGAAAACAAAGTTTTAGATCAGGAGGCTGCATAGTCTCACCATAACTAAATCCCCAAATATCAAAATGAGCAGCTTTTTAAAATATCAAGTAATGATATGGCTGGTTTTAGTTGTTAAAACTGCATTTGTTTATTAATTTTATCTTTAACCAAGAGATTAATATCTTTTCTTTCTGTCTTTGAACAGAATTTACACTCCTATTATATTAATATTGCACTGACTTTAGTTTTTTGTTTATTCTTTTTTATGTAAATAGGCTACAAATTATGATATTTTTTGGTTATGTTTTTTTTTAATATTCATCAATAAAAAAAAGAAAATAAAATTTTCATCCATTGTATTTTTCTGTGTTCTAAATCCCAAAAAATATAAACAAAAGTAAAATTGATTATTTAATAAAAAAAATACACTTATACAGTACAAAGAGCTGAAGCAGTTATACATGTTATAAAAAAACTCCTCTTTTACAACCGGTCGTAAACAACAGACTGCAGTCAAATGGCTACCACATGAGTTCATTTTTATTCATTTTCTTCAAATTCAGATATTTTGCCTTTTGATCATGTTCACAGGTCTTTATTACATTAAAACCAATAAATTCAATTTAAAACCAACTCACTGAATCAACATGGAGTCTTTTGCAACAACTTATAGTGAGCCTGGTTCTGCCAGATGTTTCTACCTGTTAATAGGAAGTTATTCCTCTCCACTATCACCATGTGCTTGCTAAGGAAGAGGTATCACTGCAATGACTTAATGCAACTGGCTCAATTTCCATAGACAGACACCTTCTAACCAGTTCATCTGACCAAGAGACTGATTGTTTCAGGATTGTAATTTGGACTAAATTGATCTCGATGTAATTTCATCTTAATGGGGCAATATCATTAGATTGTATTGTTATGAACTGGATTGGTCTGCACCGAATAAGAAGTTCCTTTTAACTGCATATGAATAAGACCTGTTAGTGCCCTGAAAGGACCATTGTACTAGTTTGGTGAACTGATACTGAATTGAACCAAATATAGATGTTGCTGCACCAATTATTTTTTTTAGATCAGGAAGCAAGACGGTTGAGAAACAAAAAGGCATGAGCTTCACAGGTTTGCAGGTTCATACGCTCAAAAACAGCCTTTTAAAGCATGCAGCCATGCCATCAAACTCTTTAAGTTCTCTTTCTCACAAGAAAAATGTCAATCTCCTTAATAAGGTAGCCGCTGCCTCACCGAGTCAAAGGTTTAGAGTGTATTTATAAATTCTGCCAGGCAGCGGCTTCCCTAAAGTCAAGTCTTGTTATCATGCCAAGCGAGAACAAGCGCTTCAGTGTACCATTCCTCTGCTGGCACTTGGTGCACATCAGTTCTGCAGACAAACACTGCACTGGGGCCATGCGAAGCAGAACAGAAAGCGGGCCGGGCAGGGATCCTCAACAGTCCAGTTTGTGGTTTCACCCGGCCGAGCTCAGCTGTAAAGTTCTGCACGTTAAGTGGGTCAGAAACAGAATGTGTTGCTGATGAGTAAGATGAGACGCATGCTGATCGCTGCTGCCCTGTGGGGAGGCTAGGCCATGCAAAGGCCATGAAACTACACAGTCAACAAAAAAGCTGGGAAACAGAGATAAGGACCACAGGAGCGCTAAGGCACTAGTTGGATGAGGAAGGGGAGGAAAAAGAAAAAGTAGAGCTCAGGGGTGAGGGGGGAGTTCCAGAATGTGCTGCATCAGGAGAGCATCGATGTGCTTTACCTGTCCATCCCCTGTGCACACATCCTCATAAAACATAAATCCACCGATCTGGAGCATGTAATGACAGAACAAAAACCAGTGAACAACACAGGACACACGGCCATGAGCATGAAAACACAGACGAGAAGAGAAAATGTGACGAAGTACCCGAAGCTTGAAACCATAGGTCAGTTTTATTGTGGCTGTAGGCTATAATTTAACAAGACATGGACGAAAATGTCAAAGAACCACTTGATAACATGCTGAAAGTAAAAAACAAATACGAAACTTAGAAAAGAGAGCAGTGATGCTCCATTTTGGACAGCTTGGCATGAGCTGACAAGTTAGGTATGTGGCCACTGGCCCTGCTGCCACGTAAAAACACTAAGACAGGTACCCAAACAGAGACAGTGTAGCATGCACATCCTGTCGCCTGGTGCTAAAAGCAATGAATAGCCCATTAACAAGATTAGATCACAGCAACAATATTGCTTGCTGCAGTCACTCCAGATAAAACGCCTGTCCGACAGACGGGATTCAGGCCAAGATCAAACCTTCAGCTGGGCCCGAGGTCGCCTTGCTCAACAATCTGCCTCCTCCTCCCCCCGTATCCCGAATGAGCAAGCAGTAACACCATAACCTGACTCTCTAAAAAGGACCCAGGCAGCAGTGAACACCCGATAAGCACTTAAACTTATACGATCTGGTTTCTCTCCAGGTACTGGAGCAAAACAGAGACAGACCAGACTGCTATGAAAGACAAGACAAGGTGGTGTGATACTGCAGCTCCAGTAGCACCCAAAGTTTTAATGTCCTGTAATCCTCCCTAAGTCAGAGCTGGATTTACATTAAGAGGTTACTAAATTGTGCAAAGAGTAGTAAATCTGGGAGCAAAGTCACTTAAGAAATTAAAAAAATGAAGATGTTCCAGGAAAGAAGAAGATCTTGTCATACGTCTTCTTCAGCACAACGAGGCTCTTTATGTGAATTGAACTAAAAGGAGTCATGACACAAAGCTGATGTGGAGGAAAGAATTACCAGGCTGGCGGTTTCTGGAGCCAAAGTAATGGAGCAGTCAATACCGAATGCGATTCAAAATCGCTGTTCAACTCATTACACTTTAGCTCGCTCAACTGCTGAGTGTGTCAACCCATTCATAGACTCAAAGCATTGATTGGAGCTGCAGGTTAAAGAGCCAAGCCAGAGCTTTTAAAAAAAAAAAAAAAAAAAAACAGGCTGCAGGAGATAAAGTGATTTCTTAAGGCACTGACAGAATTTCAAAAGGTGTGTAACTCACTATTAAATTATTAGAAATCTAGGGACTTCTTTAAAATAAGACAAATACCAAACACAGTCAATTATACAAATTATGCGTAAAACTTTACTATCACAAGTACAGAACATGGTGGTGGCAGCATCATCCTGGGACATGCTTTCCTTCAGCAGGGACTGGGAAGATGGTCCTTCCAGCAGGACAACAACCCTAAACATACAGCCGGAGCTACAATGCAAAAGTGTAAATTAAAGTATGGTTATGTGCTAGAATGGTCCATTCAAAGCCCAGACCTAAATCCAACAGTGAGTCTGTGGCAACTGGAAAGCAAGAGGTTAAATGATGCTCTTTATCCCATCTGACTGAGCAAAGATTTTAGTTTCCAGTTGTGCAAACCTGGCACATACAAAACTTGAAGACTTGCAGCTGTAATTTTAGCCAAAATGAATCTATAAATAATTGGCATTTGAGTGTCAAAAAAAGTTTTATATGCTTAATTTTTCAATTCATTAAAAGGTTTTAAAAAATGTGTCATTAACTTGCCACTTCACAGTTATACAATATTTTATGTTTGGCTATTGCATAAAATACATGGAACCCTGTAAAAATGAAAAGGTTTATCAAATATGAAAACCTGTGTGAATACTTTTGACTTCTTAGTTTATCTTCTAGTTATCCGAGAAGCATCTTAACTAATAACAAGCTCAAACTGTTGACTGATGCCTAAAATCAATTATGAAGCTAAAACATCTCAGGTTTGGGTGGTTTTACATAAACAGATTTCTCCTTCGCTGAACATCAGTTAGTTTTTCTCCTCTGTCAGGAATCTTTCTTGGTTAAACTGAGAGCATCCTGGCTGCTTTCTACTGAAGGTTTTTTACACAACCAACCCTTGTGTTTTTGAACAAGGGCAGCTTGTAAAACATCTCAAAAATTAAAAGTTCCATCTCTATTTTTATCCCAAATTAGTCCTTTCTCTTAGTCTAATAAAATGACAAATAGAGAACATGTACAGAAAAAAGGGTACACGTGGGAAGCAACACATTTATGACATTTATGACATACGATGAAAGCACATTAATTAACATGTTGTCACGTTTGTCTCTGCTCCTTTTTACTCCAGTGACAGACAGTCAGGAAGCTCACAGAGAGGCAAACAAAGCCCAGAGTCAGACACACACACAATGAGGCCGTTCCAGGAAGACTTTGGCGGAGAGAACAACTTGTACGCCTCAGTGCGTCTGTGCTCAGATGTCGACAGGTTAGCTTTCCTTCAGCAGGGTCGGTCATCGTATAACATAATGGACTATTAATGCTGAGCAAGGCAACAGGTGTCTTTCATTTCGCCGCAGCTACAGGCAGGAGACTTGGGCTGTGCAACTGCTCCACCAAATAACATGACAACAAAAAGGCAGGTGGAAATACTTGGAATGGAATCAAATGAAGAGGGTTTAAATATACAGCTGCAAGAACAAATAGGTAGACAGCATTTCCTGTTTAACAGAATGACACTGTAAAACACCATAAACAACTGCAGCACCTGACTTTTGAAGAAAAACTTATTCTGAATGTGTTCGTGTATTTTGTGTTAATTTATCACCAAGGTTCCAGCACAAATGCCAGTTTTTAGGGATTTCCATTTCAAAACTTCCCAGTCACAGCTTTAATTAACAGAACAAGGTTTCCTCCACTGAGCTGCTTCTTCCTTCTGCTAGGAATCAGTTAATTAGGGAACTGGATGAAGCAGGACAACAACTGTTGCAGATAATGTTTCTCCTTCTCATTCAGGGTTGTACATTTCATATGATTTAAACCTGTGGCTAGTAATTAAAGTGCACCTCAGTTGTAAAATCTAAGTGCTACAATACTTTAGAACAAACAACAGGGTGAGAAGCAACCAAGTGGTACAATGTATATAAAAATCAAGTATATATCAAAAGTTAGCATATTTAAGATATTGACAGCTGCGAATGAAAAAATCTTCTGTCTCTAATGTGAAAGTTATTTTCACGTGTAGGTTGTACATTAACCTGATGATTTTAACAGTTGTCCTATTAAAGTAAATTTTAACAAGACAAACAGGAGTCTTTTGTGCTGAATAGGCACTTGACCCTCTTGGATGTCACATAAATTCTCATCTCTTTTTTTCCATGTCTAAGCAACATTTAACTACTAACATCCATGCCTGCAGAAACATGACTCTCTCACCACAGAGTCACAGGTGTGTCTTTAGTATAGGTGATGTTAGGTAAGAAGAAGCAGCTGTTAGAATGGGGTGAAGGCAGAATGATGATACCAGCAACATAAAGTCATGTATCTTATTACATTGAGACAATGCAGCAGCTACTCTCAGTTAAGTGAGGTGGCACAATAAATGAACGAAAGCTTAAAAGTAACATGGCTCTACAAATATGTAAAAATATAAATAAATCAATTAAACTTTTTCCATTTTCCGGTTATTATGAAAATCTGACCTGGATAACGTTGAACAAATGTTAATTTTTTTTAATTGAACTGAGTTGAATGATGTCATTTTAAATAAGTACTTAAATAAACCGCTGTCACTCATTAACACTTATGCAAAAGCACAAGCGGTTTTGCTTTATCATGATCAAAGATAATTTATTTAAAGCAAAAAAGCAACAATTATTAAGCTAAATTAATGTTTACTATAACTATGACATTATTATGTCGCTATTTGTACTTTGATACATAAACTATAAATGCATGCAAAATTCTGTAGTGTTTTGCATACTATGCAAAATATCTTACCTTTAGTTTAAGCTATTCTCATCTTAACAGAGATACAAAATATGCAGCTGAATATAAGTGTGCACATCAGATTAGAAGGAGGTTGCACTCTCCAACCTTTCCTATTCTCCAAAGTATCAAACTGTGGTCACTCCAGCACTTTCTCTGGCATCTCATTAAAATGGTATTAACTTTATAATACATATTTTTTGTTATACCTTGACACCAGAACCCACCTGATGCCTCGTAGGCTCTTCTTTTATAATATTCATTAAAACTTTTTATTAACTTCTGCCTTCTTGGCAGTCTTGTTTCCATCTAACAGGACGTTCTAGGTGAATCATATGTGTTATGTTTCAGTTTGATCTCTTTCTATATGTTTTTCATTTATCAATAAGCACACTTTTGTTTTTTTATTTCAGTTGTTTAATTAAATCCAGCAGGGAGAATTAAAATAAATCTGACCCTTTCTACTAAAGTAAGCTAAATTCAGAAACAAAAAGGACAATTTTGCAGTCAATTCTTAGTAGTTGACAAATGAAGTTAATGCGACCTAAATGCAAGAAAGTCATATTTCAAACAGGATGAGAGTAGCTTTTCCCAGCAGGTGTCCAGCAACAGGTGGGAAGGGGAAGCATGTCTTTATTTTTTGCTTTTGTTATATTTTTATGCTTATGTGAAACTATTAGCTTCTAACTTGTAAAAGTGCCTTCTTGGCCAAGTCTAACTTTAAAAACCTGTTAATCTCAATGGATTTCTTGATTGAATGAAGAATAAATACAAAAACATTTTGTAAAGCTGAGCTTTTAAAATATTATCTTGGATTTGTTTTAAAATATCTTTATAATGTAAATTTTGTCCTTTGAGTTGCACATTAATATTTATCTCTGTATATACTGAAATCATATCAGTCTTGTCCAGCAACAGGTGGGAAGTGGTTTTATCTCTGCCCCACGTTTATTTAACAAGCAACACATCTACTTCCTAAATTGTGTGAATTACGGTACAGGGAATTCAAACAAATTTGAATTTCCCTTTTAATGTTAGAAAAATTTAGTGACAGTAAAATAAAAATAAATACATAAAAATCAGGTCCAAATTAATCTTAGCAAAATCAAAAAATATATATATTAAACTTAAATTTAATATGATGTAACAATAATATCTGAGAGGGGCCGTGTAGTAGTGTAGAATGTTATCTAAAAAAATTTATTTAAAAAGTTATTTTCAGTGCTCTTGACAGCTCAGGACAGGGGGCTAGTGGGTTAGCTTGGTTTGCTAACGACTGTATCTATGGTAACCTTATTTTTTCTGACATTAATATTATCTTAGGAAACATGCTGCTATAGATATACATGTCTCTCCTTGTCTGTGTTTTGGGTCATCCACAGCCTACATACATTCAGCCAAAGAGAAAACACTACGCCCTCGGTCAGCTGGAAGTAAACAGACTGCCCGTTTGACAGCTAGCTTTAGCCCGCCGCTAGCCAGCTGAGCGAGCCAGCTGTCATGATGCGCCGACAGAAATATGACACTCTGAGTGCGTTCACATCCAGCACTCCAACAACACACAAAAATAAATATATTACCTGTAGTAGGAAAGTAGGCCATTGCTAAGGACGAACCATCGCCGTTGGTACCCTTTCAGATAGTTAGTCCATTTAAAGAGCCAGCCTTTGTAGGTGTCCGACCCCGGAGCTGGGGCCGCGGTGGAGGTGGATGCCGAGCCCTTCCCTTGCTCGCTCATCCTCGGCTCCGCCGTACGCCGAAGAGGCGCAGGTTGATAAACCGGACCGAACCGGGGAGGGGGCAGCGGAGACAGGGACACTACGCCACTGCGGCTGTCGGGGAGAGGACGTCCTCGCAGACGGGGAGGAGGGTTCGGTCTACGGCGAGAGCAACCACCCTGGACCCCTTTCACATGACTCCGGAGAAAGGACGAGAAGTGATGCCAAGACACTTTGCTGATGCAGACAGCTGCGGATTCAGGACACAGAGCTTAACAGAGAGGAAATTCCCTACAAGCTCTCCCTGTAACCGGTTGCAGCTATAACCAAAAGAGCAGTTATCGCCATGGCGACTGATCCAAGCTGTTTGAGGCAGCGTTTCTGAGAGGGAGCGACCGCTGGTGTTCGCTGCCCGAGCCCCGGCGCCTGAATGGGAGAGACAGCTCGGTGAGGTCCAGTCTATGATTCAGAGCTGCACCACGTGACGGTGCATCTACACATTCTTAAACATTTGACATGCGTGGGGATTCTGATTCCTAACCTCAAGTCGGTCAGGTGACCACGCAGATGTATTTCTGAAGACATTGCAGGGCGCCATACAGGGGAAAGTACTGTTTGTGTCTGTACTAAATATAATGAAGGTTTCACTGTCATTAAAAGTTAATTATTAATTATATCAGTTATCAGCATTTGGTCTTCTGCCATTTGTCATTTGAATACAGTGCAAAGGTGATGGTGCACATTTATTCCGTCTTATTAACATACTGTTAATACGTTTACGTACACTCATCCTGGACATACAAATCATAATCATAATTTATGCCTTTGAACCATTCTTTCTGCTGGAAATATTATACAACACTTCAGCTTCTCAAAAGAATAAAAAAAAATGAGCACAAGTTGAAGTTATTTTTTTATTAAAAGAAAAAAATATACATATTAATAAAAAAAAAAATATGCACAGGAACGTGTTTACACTCTTAGCAAGGTGTACCCTAACTTCGTGATTTCTACAGAGACAAGATTCTG
The DNA here is from genome assembly GCF_019740435.1 of Gambusia affinis. Classification (NCBI taxonomy): domain Eukaryota; kingdom Metazoa; phylum Chordata; class Actinopteri; order Cyprinodontiformes; family Poeciliidae; genus Gambusia; species Gambusia affinis. The sequence continues at coordinate 25,090,216 of NC_057870.1, read as the reverse complement.
GCTGGTTACAGGAGGCTCAGTAGAAGCATTGGTCCTTTTAGAACCCCCAGCTATCTGACCATAAAGTTTCCGTTTGATGAAGACATTCAAAAAGTTCAGGATCAACCATACACTGGAAGATGGAGTAAAATCTTTACACTAACAACTTTTGCTTGTTTGTTTTATTCTCCTTTTAAACAGCTATTTGAATTACTCTGTCGCTGAAATTGTGCTCTACAAATAAACTGCCTTGGCTTCCCTCTTGTCTTATTATAAATCCAAAAAGCCTGGTTTGTATTCATCAATTAAAAAACATTTTTCATCTGATTTATCAATAGTGAAGGAACTTATTTGGACCAGACCTTCATAATGCAGCATAGAAAGCACATAAATGCTGCATAAGTTATGCTGAAAAATGAGAAAATGAGAACTTAATTAATATGTTGCAAAGACTTTAATAAAAAAATTAGTCCAAATCAAGTAACAAAATGAACATCTAGTCTGCCTGACTAATAAAGACAAATATGCATGGCAGGTTTTCATCAGATGCTCAGTTTCTTGCCTCCCATCGCTCTGGGTCCAGATAACATTGCTTTACCACAAGATGGCATTGTTGTCATAATTATCCTTAATTTGTCATGATTGTTGCAAATGATTGAGAAGTAATCCAAACAAGATTGCTGTTCTCAAATGCATGTATTTATTCATCATATGTCAAAAAAGAAAAACAAAATACTCAAAGTACCAACACCTTAAAAATAAAGACAAGGTTTCAGATTGAAAAAACTGAAACAAACAGTAGCCCTTTGTATTCTGAAACACACACACAAACTGATGGGAACTCATGCTACACACAGTTGCTTTCTCATTTCTCTGCTACATATTTCTCTCGGTTTTTTTTGTACTACTACAAAAAATGCAACCATCTGGCCCCACTGAAGGATTAGCACTACATTTGGAGGAAATCATGAGCTTGTGCTCTCACATGCCTTTGAAAAATGATAACATTCATACACTCAGCTGCTCACTGTGGAGCCAGGAAACCATGTAGTACAAAAAAATAAACACAAGATCACATTTTCACATCAGTGCAATTAAACCCTGACTTGTTGGATTTTACCAACAATAGCATGCAAGATGATCCCTCTGGAGCTTTTCTTATATACAAGTTGGTCAGATGTGTTCTCAAAGTACCTACCTTGATCTAGTCAAAAGAAATAAGAGTTGCTCACAACATCGCCACTTTGACGCTATTCCAATAGTGATGTTAAAGCTTTAGTAATGATCCATTTGCATCCTGGATGGTTCATGTAGGAGCCACTGAGCTGTGTTTATGCAATTTTATAGGATGCAACAGTGCATTGCACATGGATTACAGCGACTGCAAGAGGCATTTTCAATACAATATATTGATGTGTAGTCGGTTGAGGGCATCGCTGCAGGGGTTTATTGCTCCATTCTAATCCAAAGTATCAACATCTGTTTCCCTATCCTGCTGTGTTTGTCCCTTACCTGCCTGAAAGTCAGTTATCAAACCGCCTCCCTTTGCCTTGGCTTGCCCTCTCCTTCACACATAGATACCTGCATACACTTTAACACCTACCATCATGGGGATGCCAACGTCCACTGAGGTCCAGAATTTTAGTTCCCGCAAATCTGTCAGGGGCCACAATTAAAGTACATTAAGCATACACACATACACAATGCTAGCACAGGTTCTTATTTTATGCTCCTGCATGTCCCAATGTCCCTAGTTTGAATACACTTTGCAGAAACAAAGTCTGAGTGAGGGCAGATGGTAGTGTAAAGCCGCAGAGTTTATCATAATAAGGGACTGCAGTATTTTCAGCTGCAAGACAACCTTAAAACACCCTTGGTTGGGACGAACAACCTTTACCCTAATCAGTAACAGAGTCAGGGAAAGAATGTCTATTGCAGGCTAATTCATCAGACCTAAAATAAAATATCATCTAATCATATCTATGTACATTTTAAGAAAACCTTTCTATAAGATTTAATTTATTGCAGCAATTCAATTAAAGCCGTAGAATTTGTACGTTACATAGATTCACTGAATTTTGTATGATATATTTCAAGCATTTAGTTTGGTCAATTTGGATGATTATAGTTTACATCAAATAAAAATCTAAACTTCTGCTTCTCAAAAAAATGAACTAAACAGCAATAAAAATTTATTTTCTAATACAGAAATGTTTTGGTGTGGTCGTGATTGTTGTTCAACAAACAGTAACTGGAAAGTAAGCCATAAAGGTTGGCTGTTCGTAGAACGCTGCATCCAAGCATTTAATTGAAAGTTGAGTGTCATAAAAAAGCGTATCTGGGAACGGTGCACAAGCAAAATAAATATCTTTCAGCTGTTGAGAATTAGTAATTCTGTGTTTTTCTTTTGTCTCTTTTAACTAGCTCCAAAGCTAAAGTTAAAGGGAATGACGTGTTAGGAAACGCCTTCAAAGTTAAGGGAGGAGGATGTGACACACTAGGGAACGCCCTCTTTAGGGCGTAGCTTAGAGGCTAACAAAGGAAGTTACCAACTGTTACTTGTTGCCATTTTGTCCTGCTAACTCCTAAAGGTAGCATGAAAAATGGACCAGCTGTAGTTTGGTATTAATAAATAGAATTCATGAATTCAACTCACTGAGTCTTCTTCAGCCTCATACATCAAGAACTTAGCGTGGAGAATGGATAAATTCTCCACACAGTCTTGACAAGATTGTAAAGTGAAGGCCATTCTAGAGTTCGGGAAAGATTCACAAGATGTAGACTGCAGTTGAAGTTAATACTTCAAGAGTCTCCAGTCATATATGCAGGTACTCAGTACATGAACTAAGACTCTTGTATCACGTGTCCAAAAGAAGAAAAACATATAAGCCCACTCCTGACAGAAGCATCCTGTCTGGTATAAGTAGAAAGAGGACCAGACTGTTGCTCACTGATCCAAAGTCCTCTGTTTAGAGGAGGGTAGATTTTGAAATTCATTCAAAAATTTAGGTTCCAGATTCTGGAGGAAGAGTTGAGAGGCAAAGAATCCAAGTGGCTTGAAGTTCAGTGTGAAGTTCCCAGAGGGAGTTATTATTATGGGGTGCCATGTCATCTGCTGGGGTTGGTCCACTGTGTTTACTTAAATCCAAAGTCAATTCTGACATGCTTTATGGAGAAAATAAAATTTTTCCGCAGGATTTGGCATTGGTATCACTGCTGAAAGTACCAATACCTGCTTAAATAATCAAAATGTGACCGACCTAAACTCCAAAGAGAAACGTCTGAGTATTGTTGACAAAAAGATAAGAGACACAAGACCCAACAATGCAGACAAGCTAAAGGTTACTATTAAAGCAACATGGACTTCCTCAACACCTTAGCAAAACCACATGCTGGTAACCTTGATGCCGTGTGACATTTATACTGTAATTTATGCAAAAAGAACCCCAACTAAGCACTGAATGCCAGTACTATATAATATAGGGCATATTTTTCATTAGATTGACATATCTGCATTAAACATTTTTTTCAATCAGTCTTGTGTAATATTCAAACTTTCTTAAAAACTAAATTGTGCATTTCCATTCACAGGGATCCATAATCCTCCAATTTGAAGAAAATAGACGCTTGAAATATATCAGTCTTTGTGATAGATGAGTTTTCCGTCTTGAATTAAATCACCGAAACAAATAATCTTATTGATCGTATTCAGTGCACCGTTGTTTTTTCTTTATCTTTGTCATCTTCTATTGTGCATTATTGGCCTGCATCTCAAAGTAAATCCTAATGTGTCATATCTGTGCTTGCGCCTTTTCATCATCCTGAATATGACAAATCCAAAAGGAAGACTCAATAATATTGCTGCTCTCTGGTTTTGAGTCTTACAAACACAGCTTTCATGCTGTCCGGCCCAGTTACAGACCTGATGTATGAGTCGTGTTACATTCGGAGACCCGGCCTGAAATGTTTAGCCTTCAGGCTGATGTGTGAAAACATAACTCTGTTGGATCTCAAGTTGCTGTTGCTTCTATCGGCTTCCTCCTTTCTACACAGGATTAGACTAGGAAGTGGTTAGATGAGCATGTGTGAAATTTCAGAGTCCGTTACAGCGCAGAGTCAAATAAACCTCATGAAAAATCAGCTCAGTTAAGCAGGAGGCCACGGGGTATTTTTCCAGCCATTACGATAAAGAGTCCTTTTCTCCAGGGTCTGCTACACCACAGACATGAGAAGGGGTGGAGGAAGCTCTAGGGGTCACATGACTGTGCACCGATTCCTCTGTAGCGCCCCCTGCAGACGGGTGGAAGTATGGTTCTGGCGCATGCCCCGTGCCACGGCGATGCCCAGCAGCTCCTTGAAGAGCAGGACCACATGCCAGTTAAACTTGGCAGAGCACTCCACGTAGCCACACTTCCACGTCTTCTTCACCAGGACGGACACGGCCCTGCGGGGCATGAAGCGCTGCCTCTGCAGATCCCGCTTGTTACCCACCACTAGGATTGGCACCTCGCTGCTGCTGCCTTCCCTGAAGGAGAATGTGAAGTGGGGGAAAAAAAGGAGGGGTTGGTTTCAAAAGGCACAGCTATCAGCTGGGTGTTCGTCAAACCTGTTGTCGCTGTGTAGTGAGTGTGCATGTCCCCATCTTCTGAGGTGTGTGGGGGTGGACAGGAAGATTAGAGCACACACTGGCTCAAGGGGCCTCCCTCTGCAGTAGGCTGCTTACGGTATTACTGGATATGAAAACATATGGCAAGCAAAGACATACATTTGGGCCTTAAGATAGAGTTCCAGTCAGACGTTTGAATCGACTCATCTTCAGCATGGGCGTGGTTCCCAAAGATTTTCTGGGCCCCCCTATGATTTACAACAAAATCCTCCCCAAAAAAGAAAAACAAAAATCAACTTGGCACACACATCGTTCAACCAGACATAAACCTATATGCATATTTTGTTTTCAAACTCCACTGAAACTTATTTCAAACTTAAGGTTGCAACAAAACACACTATAAACCAGGGGTGGGCACGCCTGGTCCTTGAGGGCCGGTGTCCTGCAACTTTTAGATGTATTTCTACTTCAACACACCTGAGTCAAATAATGAAGTCATTAGCAGGACTCTGGAGAACCTGACTGCACTTAGGAGGTGATTCAGCTGTTGGATTCAGGTGTGTTGGACCAGGGAGATTTCTAAGAGTTGCAGGACACCGGCCCTCAAGGACCAGGAGTGTCCACCCCTGCATGAACCAGCTTTAAAGTGAAACACTTTTGTGTAAATGTTTTTTTTTCATTCATCCATACTGCTTCCCGTGTCCCCCCTGCAATGGCACTGATCTGAAGATTTAACCAAATCTCAAGATTTGGATCAATGTTTTGCACAAAAAACAAACAAGACAAATAAACCCCAAGTTAAGGTCATTCATGCTGAAGATTTTATAAATCTGAGTCCTGTAGTACAACCTAAAACCTCTGTTGTAGGCTCTGAGGTGAAAACATTATAACTACAATCTTATTGCTGGCTTAGGGATCCGTTGTGTCAGTCAAATAATAAAAATAGAGATTACTTAGAACAATGCAATGAAATTCTTTAGCATTGCTTTAGCTGGAGCTATGCATTTTATTCAAGTTAACAAACAGATTTGGAGCATTAGTGAGGTGAAATCCTCTGCAAGCTTTTAAATCAGATAATATGTCTTCTGCTAAAATAACTGCAAAGATTATGCAGAGGTAAAATCTTGCAAAAACTGATGAATTATTAATTTATCTTTTCTTCTATTAATGAATAAAGATCTTTTTGTCCCAAATTGAGTGTAAATCTCTGACAATGATTCGCATGTCAGTGCATATTTCCACACCTGCTTTCACAGACCAATAGCTTGATGGAGAATATTACATAAAAAGAGGCAGATGCACAGTTCAAACCCCGAGGCAATGCTCAGTAATCTCACGTAAACTAAAAATCATTTCACAAATCATTGATTTCTCAGAGGGAGAGAAACAATCTACGTGAAAGTGTTTGAATTCATGTCTTCTGATGAAAACCATGTGGGAAGGGACCTAGCGCCATCAGAAGCTTCAGTGAACTAAAAGAAGGCTTCATGCTAGAGGGCTGCAGAAATAAGAGAGGAAATTCTGTGTTACTCTGGTTTATAGCAGATTTTTGTAGAGCCAGATCATTTCAAGCCAACATTTTGTTCTTTTGGAGCTACAGAGAGAGAAACCCTCTATACCTCCATTATTCATGAACTCCACACCGGGTTAGTCCCCACCTGGCGCTTGGTGAGTCTCTTTCATTCTGACATGGGATCTGCGTCCTGTGAAAACACGCCTCTCCTGCTTGGGATTCCTCTTGCATACACCCTGCACGTTGCCTATAATGGGTTTCTGTCTCCAACCATAAAAACTGAGGGGAGGATGGACTTTGTGGTGGCAGCTTGGTCATGTACTACACAGCAAACAAATGAAGTCCCTCTCTATATGGAAATATATTCAAGTGTGCCAGTGTTGTGAATAACAAAGCAGGTATTCTTCTGATCCTTGATGTTCAGCCCTTTAGCCTCATGTATGTTGACACAAAGCCGTTCAGGAGACTTTGGATCTGTATTTTATCACCCTTGTTTTCACCCATTGTTCCCTTCATGTCAAATAAAAGCAGAAATATCCCCCACATAATCTTCAAACTGCTGGTGCTGCCTTAGACAACCCTCGTGGAGAAGCGATGCATCAAATGTTAAAACAAAGTCGCTCAGATTTCAAGGAGGATGGTGCTAAATTAAAAGATACCACCATAGAAAGAGTAAACATTTATCTATTGCAACTGTAACACTAAAAAGCTTTGTTGCTGGTGCTTAATTGAGAGATGAGGCAGCTTTATTTAAGACATGAGCAATGAAGTGAAAAGGTTGTAGATCATTATGAGGGGAAATGTGTGAATGTACCTGTTCTCCACTATCTGCTGTCTGATCATTTTCACGTATTCAAAGCTCTCCACACAACAGATGTCATACACCAGGATGTAAGCGTTGGCGTTGCGGACGCCTCTGCAGCGCAGATCCAGCCATTCCTGAATGACAGAGAAAAACACAAAAATGTGCCCAAAATTGACTTATTTAAGAAAAAACTGCTTAAATTTTAAAGTTTTATATATTAGAATAAAAAAAATAATTATGCACATATTTTGTCAGCTAGTTGATGCTGGTTTTTTTGTTTTAGATTTGTCTTTGTCATGAATTGGTTGTGTTGGTGGTGGTGAGGATAGAGGTGGTGGACCCAGGTTGTTGTGAGAAATGATTTTAATGATAAGCAGGAGGGTGAACAGAAATCCAGGTAGCACAGGTGAATGATGAGGCTAAGAACTCAAACACACTGGGAAGGTACACGACTAATAACACAACAAGCAACCGACTAGGACCCGACAGGGAAACACAGATACAGGTGGGATTAAATACACAGGGAAGATAATCAGGGGAAACCAGGGACAGCTGTGGACAATCAAAGGGAAACCGGGACAAGGAACTAAATTAACACACAGAAAACCAAATCCTCACAGTTGAGCCAGTGGTAGGCTCACTTCTAGTAATTTGCTAATGCGCTAATAACAGAGCTAATTTTAGTTCTAGCCTTTTTGCTAGCTTTGAAAGCCTGTAGCACACCTACCTTCCCCTAAATTAATTTCTGGATGAATTCTGAAGCGCTAATTGACTCGGTTGTGTCGACTGATGTTCAATATCTATGTTGACGTTTTGGTTATCGACTTAAGTCATTTTAACTTGGAAGTTTATATTCCTGCTCTTATTTTGAAGTCTACTTACATAATGGTTCCTTGTCCTCTCCTCACAATAAACTTTATTGAGCAAAAGGGATTTACACAACAAACAAACAGCCTCTGCACTGTAACACATCGCCACTGCATGATGCTGCCACCACTATGTCTCACCACAGATATGGAGTGTTTATGACAATGTGCTTTGTTAGTTTTCAACCAGACATTAATTTCCCTCCTACTTCACACTACTTTAAGTAACTTCAGGTAGATTGCTGATTGATGTGGTTTGAAGATCTGAGCATTCTTTGGGATTAGTCTGAAAAATGTCGAAATGGCTCAGAAAGTTCCTTTGTTTGCATTGTAAAAGTCGTGCATTATTGTTGTTGCAGCACCTCTCAGAAAATGCGGTTCACATGCTTACACACCAGAGTGATTACAGTGGGCAGCTAACTGAACAGCATGTGCTGTGTGTTCTTATATTCTAAAAGCTCTTTGGCTCTTTATCACATTTTGCATGCCTCTGATGCAGCGAAAGTGACCAGTGAATGAATTCCTGAAGCTGACACGACTCCCTGAGCTTCACCTTCTTCATGTAAAGTCATTTGGTGATCGCCGAGAAGAAAACGCCGCTCGGTCTCCTAGCTACACACATTCAAGGATGATGACCGATGTTAGACAAAACTAATCACTCTGAGTCAGTCAAAGGAAGAACAAAGCAAGGATTTTACTGTTTTCACTGCCTTATCAGAATTTGTTACCCATGGTACATTCAGCTTTGCAAAGAATAATGTCTTGTTTGATAATGGTTAGTTTCAAAGAGCAATTAAAAGCACATTACAATAAAAACATTGTGATCCTCCTCATTTCTGTTCGTGGTGCGTTTCCTCAAACTCTCATAAGTGTTGTGTTAAATCACGCCAACAGCCTCAACTGGCAGGCAATGAATTCATAAATATTTGATCTGATAAAAGAGGGAGCCAGAAACTTGAAGGAGAGGGGAAAGGGATCTTCTGGAGGAAAAAAACTGATGCTGAAAATAAAAAAATAAAAACAAGAAAAAGCCTGAGAGAATGCTGAAAAGATGAAAAAAGTAGAAGGATCAAGGGATGAACAAGACAGAGAGTCACCACCAGCTCTGCTTTAATAGCGGCTTGGCTTTCTGAGACTGCCATGGGCTCAGATGAAACTCATCTATGTTTAATTCAGCTTACCATGCTGTGGATACAGTGGGAACCGTACAGGAAACAATCATTTCAGCCACTCTAATACAATTACTGGAAAGGAGCTTTAGGATTTCATCAGTCAGCATGGTGGTGCCGTGGTTAGCAGCACTGTTGGCAGTAATCTGATTGGGGGGTTCAAATCTCAGCCTGTTCCCTCTGTGAAAGCTCAGGTCTGTCCAGTTTCCTTCCACCGACCAATGACATGCATGTTAGGTTAACTGGCCTCTAGAAATGCATTTAGAAATGACGTTATGAATGCGTGGTTGTTTGCCCTGGAGTGTCTCTGTGTTGCCCTGGGATTTACAGCCGGCTCGTGCAGAATGCTCCCCATCTCCTCCCCAGTGACCGCTGGAAACAGGCACCAGCTGTTCTGTGAACCTGCTGCAAGCATGAAGCAAGCGCAGGAAATGGGCGAATGGATTTCATCAAGTACGTGTTTCAATTTTCTGTTTTCAACACCAATTTCATAATATTTTATGTATATGTATATTATGTATATTCTATGTAAGGTTCAATCTTGTTATTTACTTTGCAGCTCAACAAAATTGTTCAGAAAAACAGGAAAACGTTTGCTTCTGAGCCTTTCCCATGCAGTAAATGTACTAATGGAAAAATGTGTTCCTTCAAAGACTGATGATTTTATTATAATTTTATTACTGGTCTGCATTTTTATGCTCTCAAAAAATTCAATCTTCTTAACTGCACATTGCTGTTAAATTAAACTGAAGAATTAATGCAGAAGAAATGGAAGCACTGGAAGTGTTGGGAATGTTGGTCAGTCTCACATCTTTGGCAGATCTGAATCTAGGTTTTCCAGCAAATCAAAGGGAAAAATTCCTCCCAATAGCCGACCTGTGAGAGACAGTGAAGCAAAACTGACTCAGCATGTCATAACAACAAAGTTGTTTTAAACAACAAAGTCTTAGCAAGTGGTGCTATTTTTACTCAGAACAGTTTGATGTGAAGAGACACAGCAGGGAAGCTTTGATCAACTTATACTTTCACGTCTTTCTACATGTTTTGAAAGGTAACTGATTGGTAAGAAAAAGTGTCTTCCACTTGCTTTGCGGCAATACTTTGCATGCTTTTCTAATCCTTTCAACAAACAGAGAGGCAACTTTTTGTTTTTGGGATGGCTGCTGGGAAAAGTATTGCTTGTGAGAGAGAGAGGATCTTGTCCTGGTTTGGACTTTTGGATTTTTCATTGACAAACATTTCAATAATAGTTTCCAATAACACTAGCAAATAGGATTTCATAAATAACTACATTTAAACAAATTATTATTTAAAACACCTTACTGCAATGATTTTTTTTTTTTTTTATTGCAGTAAAACCATCTGAAAATGTATCGACATCCGATTTTTAAGTAAGTGGTATTTTTCAGGGGAAAAAATACTCCAAGATTTTATTTTTTTCTAATCTCAGTTGTTAAAATTGTTGGCACCACTGCCAACAATTTTTGTAGCTGTAACAATTCACTATGTTGGATCACTCAGAGGGGGGGGAGAGATTTCTCCTCTGTGAGAAATCTCTCCCCGCACATACAATCTCTTCAGCTTATTGTAAACGTTTTCTACAGGATCTAAGTCCAGGGGCCGAGATGAGCAAAGAAGAAATGTTTTGCTCCTCCTGTTAAAAGACAAAATACTGACCAATTTAGATGATAAGTTTTGTAGAGGAGGCATACAGATTATTTAAAATCTCCAGGCATTTTCAATGAGTTACCAGCATCACAAATCATCCACTGTATCTAACAGTGGGCATGAAACGCTTTTTTTCTCATAAGCAGCATTCATTTAGTTTAATACTGCTCCAACCTTGAGCGTTTATTACTGAAAGTTTTCTCTAAGTTTCTCCATTCGGCAAACTAGACGTTTATTTTTTTCTAACATGTAAGTAGAATCTAATGACTTGGTGATGCAGCTTTTTGCTGCAGTTCTCTTACACTGAGAGTTGGAGGAATCCTTTTACATTTACATTGGGATTTGTTTCTAATGCCGCAATGAGACACATTTTTAACAGGTGTGGCAATAAATCTGGAAGCAATATATAAAAGTGTAAATCTTTGAAAGAGAACGGCAAGAGGAGAGATTATAATCCATTCATAATCACAGTCTGCTGAAACCCTTGATTTTGGAAGCAGCTCAGATTAAATGAGTTTAGTAGTTGCTGATTGATACACTTTAATTCATCTCAGATTATTCAACCATCTTATGTTGTATAATGCTGGCTTTCAATAGCATATATCAAAATATCAAAATCCAGACTGTCTGACATACTATAAATGATAAGCTGATAAGACCAACGTGTGGCACTAAAACACAAATTGATTTGATTTTGATTGATGCTGCTCTCTGTACTTTTGCTCCTTTCCACCAGATCTTTAATTCAAAAAGGAGAAATTTAATCACATTCAAAAATGTCTTTTTCATGCCAGCATGCTGCTCCTCCCACGTATGCAGCTGATAATTTATGACAGCGTAAGATAAGGGGAAAAGGCGATGATCAGCGTGGTGATGTTACTGATAATGTCAGCATGCTGATGAGAATGAATTTGCCTTCATTGGGCCTGGAAGAAGTTATTTATGGGTCCGTGTCAACAGGAAGAAACAGTCTCACATGAGTGGGATGGTAATGATTCTGATGAGACGTGGAGGAGAGATGTACGGAAGAACTGCAGGCAAAACGAGGAAGGGGACGGTGAGAAAACAGGTGTAAATATGACAATTTTTCTTTCCAAGACATCTAGCACCATTAAGAAGTGACTCAGGGTAGAGGCAGACATTACTGCTGCCATCTGCCCTACCTGCTGACTTTAGGACCCCAAAAGAGCATGAATTCACACAGACTAGGTTAACAAATCGATCAGTTCCATAGTCTTTGCTCTCCTGCCCGTTTGAGTATTTCAGCAGAAATACAACATTGTTCTTGCCTTGTTTTCCTAAATAAAATATGTGTTTGTGTTCTTTTAACTTGTTTTTATTATTAATTACGCAGTAGTGGAGGACCGGGATGCAAGCAAGTAAGTGATTTATTCAAGAAAGGAGAACAAACTTACAGAAGGAGGAAACACAAAAGACGTTGAAATCAATTCAAGAACACAAGAGGAAACAATAGATATTGGACAACAAGAGGATCTGACAAGGAAAGTCTAAAAACGGGGGGATGAATTGCTCAGTAGGTGATTACTGGACATTAGGCATGTCCAGTTAACTGTATGTACTGAAACTGTATGTGGAATATGATTATGGGGAGTTGATGAAATACCGACTAGTAAACACAAAGTGACACATAGGGATTTAGGAGAAATACGTGTTGATGGGAAACCTAACGGGAAAAAACACCAGGAATACAGTAATGAAACACAAATGAAAATAAGTGCACCCTGGACACGTCTCCAGGGCAAAACAGACACACACAAAGCAAACAACCATGCAAACGCACACACACACACACACACACACGCACACACACACACACACACACGCACACCTGAAACAAGAGACCAAGACTTAGAGACCAAGTTAATATTCACAATTTTTGGAATGTGAAGCCAGAGCACCCAGAGAGAATCCATGCAGGCGCAAGGAGAACATGCAGACTTCATGCAGAAAAGCCACAGGCCAAGAGTCAAACCCAGAACTTTCTTGTTGCAAAGCAAAAGTTCTAACAACTCTCCTACTGTGTGGCCCACACCAAGTCCAGCTATTATTGTTATGTTCCTGCAAAGAGTGTTGTTTCTCTCCACAGGGTCAACATGCTCAGCATCTGTCAGTGACTGTCTTTTAATGTGTCGCTGTAAAACACACCTGGAGATCCCAAACGCCTTTGCCACCTGCTGAGAGAGCACTGCTGGAGCTGAAGGGACTGTCTCTCTATCCAAACCACACACTGCTGTACCTTTACTGTTCTTCTGGCCAAAGTGATGGATATCCAGGTTGTTTCAGTTTATTTTTTATTCGTCCAAAAAAAAATTCCCCTTAATTTATGTTTTATAAATCTGAACAGGACCATAAAAAAACTATTTACTTGACGATTTAGCAAATAGATGATAACTTTTAGGTAAATCAGCCTCAATTACTTAATATCAGAAGTGATTTTTCCCTCTATAATCTTTTGCAAACTGGTAGATGTTGATTATTTCAATAAGTTAGAATCCAAATAGACTGTAATTATTTTCTCTTTTTTGAGTGCTTCGTTTAATGCTTTGGAAAGGTCAAAAACTCTTCTTCAGTTGAGTTCATTTCATTGACATGTCATGAGGCCAGTTTAGCTTTTGTTAACATATGAAACTGATTGAGTTGTGGCTGTTAATTCCTTTAAGTAGCAGCTAAATAATTTGAGACAGATGCTCTTCTGGCTAACCTAAGGGATTGTTTGGTTAAATTTTGGAAACCAGTAAGAACAGCTGAAGTGGGAAGAAGAGCAACAAGTTGTAACAGAAAGGTTAAAATTAGGAGGAGTAAAAATAACCAGTTGTTCAATCAATATAATACTTTATTGCCTCATTAGTCACCTGTAAAATAAGTTGTGTTAAATGTGAGAATAACCACAAACTGGAGCAGCAGTGCATGGGGGACACGATGTCGCTGAACAAAAATGTATTTCCGCTTTTGGCCTCATGCAACCTCACGTCGGCTCTGAGGTTGCAAATATCGGAGTCCCAGTGTAACTTTATTAGAATCCAAAGCTATTCCAATCCCCATTTTGTTGTGTTTCTCAGGTAAACAATGCATATTTCCTGTCCTTAGCAAAGCATTTCATCACAGTTCAATGCTAACTGAGGCAGCTGAAGATATGAGATGCACACGGCGGCCGCTTTCAGTTGCAGCCTCGCATCTCCTGGCCTAAAAATAGCAGCTTGTGTTCTCATCTCGTATCTCTTTGTCATCCAAATCCTGGTTTTAAATGTGGAGGCGGAGCTTACACGTAGAGCAACACTACGTCTGCAGAGCCAAGCAAGAAACAGAGCAAATAAACAAAAACCAATGCTGGAGCATGTATACAGCTGATGAGCATAAATCAAAACATCAGGATGTGTGTGTGTGTTTGTTTGTTTGTGTGTGTGCGTGTATGCGTGTGTGTGTGTGTGCCGATGTGCGTACGAGAGAGCGTTGAGCATGCTTGTGGGATGAGAGAGTGCGGAGTGTGACAGCAAAGTGTGGCTCCACATCCTTCAATCGGCCTTCTTACCAGTGCGGAAAAAGAGCATCTCATCCTTCGCTCCTCAAGACCCAAACAGAACGTGTCTCCCTGACAACAGCGGGCCCTGGTCAGTTTCCAGCATGCAAAGACAAAAGCTGTTGCATCTCTGAGTGTCAGGACCGGCGAAGAAGAAGAGCGGCCGTTAATGGTAAGCGTATTTGTGACGGATAATGCTGGCGCACCAGGTGTATCGTGGTGGGGAAAGGCTGATGAGCAATTAGAGACGTGTCATGCAAAGGCCACAGCGCCTGACTAGCACATAAAATCTATTACAGGCCCCGCAGGTGAAATTTCAATTAATCAATGATGACCTATAGCTGGAGAATCATCAAAGACGGCAGGATATATCAGTCCTCAGTGTCTTTGCCTCTTTGGAGACAGAGTAAAATATTTTTTTCGGAGTACTATGATGTGTTACAGAAGGCTGAAGTGATCTTGGATCTGTTTTGAAACCTTGACTCTCTGCTTTAGTACTTCCCTCTTGTTCCGGCTGAAACTGCTGGAATAGAAGAGTTTGAAAGGATTGGTTTGCACATGAAGCTGCTGTCAGGATTGTAAACCTGGGATCAGTCTGGCTTTGTCCAAAGCTTATGTAATCCACTTATCATCTTCAGTCTCATTCATTTACATGTCTTTCTCTTTTAGCACATGGATGATACAGAAGGATGGAAAAAATATACATAAACATGTTTTAGTTTAGTTTCCCTGAAGGTTTTATGAAAATCTATTACAAACTCTAGAACTAAGAGTAATTACAAGTGAATGATCCAGGTCTACTCTTTTTGTTTAACACTCTGCAAAGGGAGTAAATATGATTTTCATTATAACTTATTGATGCTTATTTAATGCTTTAAAAAGAGAAAATAACCTGGGCTTCTGCTATATGAGAAACACAAAGATAAAGTAGTTTGGACAAGTATCCACAACCACCAACTGCAAAGGATTTTATGGGATTTCATGTGATAGAAGGGAAACCATGTGACACATAATTATGAAATGGAAGAAAAAGTTTTACGAGTAAAATAATTTAAATGAGTCAGTATTTTAAGTTCATCTCCTTCCACTGTGATAACATTTCATAACATTTCATAGAACAACATGTGGCTCTTTGGACTTTCCTAAATGACTCTTGGAAACTTTGAAAAATAATACAGATGTCATGTTTGGCTCAACTTTCCTAACCCACATGCAGAACACGACAGGAGAATAGATGTTCCGTTAAAGGTTTATTTACAAAGAAATCAGAGAAATGTATCGCGGGCGGGGAAGCGTCTCCCAGGGAACGGCTCGCAGTCTGAATGACACATTGTGGCGAGGTGGATTACGAGCTGGGGGAAGGGTTCCGGGCCGTAGGATCGGGTAGGTCTTCGAGTGGGTCCTTTGAGGGTCCAGAGGGAGAAGGTTGCGGCGGAGGGCGGACAGGTAAGAACAAGCGGGACAAGTTCTCGGAAGGGAACTCCACGTTTCCAGAGCGGCACCTGAAAGTGACAAGCAACAGGTGATTTACTCGAGAGGAAAACTCAGGTAAACACAGAGAGGCTCTTGTTCAGTGGCTCGGGCTACCATTGCAGGTTAACACTCAGGCGTTGAATGAGTGTCGGTCAGCTCCTCTTCAACATCCGAGCAGATGAGTGATCAGCAACCGGTGTGTCGGGAGATTCGACACACCCCTCCGGGACGGCAGCCTCTGGCACCCTCTAGTGGTAGGAACAAATAGGAACCCAACCCACAACTAAAACTGAACCAAAAACCCCAGTACCTAACAGTACCCCCCCCCTTAATGGTCGCCACCTGGCGGCCTAGAAGAGCTGGATTGAAGCGAACGACGGTAGTCCCTTATAAGGGATGGATCCAAAATGAAGGAGCCGGGGACCCAGGAACGATCTTCCGGGCCGTAGCCCTCCCAATCAACGAGGTATCGCCAGCCGCGACCTCGTCGACGGGAGTCCACGATCCGGCGGACGGAGTAGGCCGGATGGCCATCAACTTCTCGGGGAGGAGGAGGGGGCTCGGAAGGAGGGCAGAGCGAGCTGGTCTGGACGGGTTTGATTCGAGAAACATGGAACGTGGGGTGAATGCGCAGGGAGGGAGGGAGGCGCAGGCGGACTGCAGTAGGGTTAATAACAGACTGAATTTCGAAAGGACCTATGAACTTGGGAGACAGTTTCTTGGACATAGATTTTAGCGGTATATCTTGTGTCGACAACCATACCTTCTGGCCCGGGGTGTAATCAGGAGCGGGGATCCTCCTGCGGTCAGCCAGCCTCTTGTTTTGGCCAGCTGTGCGGTTGAGTGCGTGAACCGTCTCCCTCCAGATCTTGTGACAACGGCGGATGTGGTGTTGCACCGATGTAACGGCAATGTCGACCTCTTCAGTCGCAAACAGCGGTGGCTGATACCCTATAGAGGCTTCGAAGGGGGACCGACCTGTGGCTGCAGAAACATGACAATTATGAGCATACTCCACCCATGGGAGAAAAATGCTCCAGTCAGCAGGGTTGGTGGATGTGAGGCAACGGAGAGAGGATTCCAGTTCTTGATTCATACGCTCAG
This sequence comes from Gambusia affinis, assembly GCF_019740435.1. Lineage (NCBI taxonomy): Eukaryota > Metazoa > Chordata > Actinopteri > Cyprinodontiformes > Poeciliidae > Gambusia > Gambusia affinis. The sequence goes on along the minus strand of NC_057870.1, from coordinate 25,073,495 downwards.
TCTGGCCATTGGTCTGTGGGTGGAACCCAGATGTCAGCGCTACTCTTGCGTCAAGCGCTGAACAGAAACCTTTCCATACCTGTGACGTAAACTGGGGTCCTCGGTCAGACAAAATCTCCACTGGAATGCCATGCAAACGAAAAACATGTTTAACCAGTAATTGAGCTGTCTGAAAAGCAGATGGTAGTTTACGGAGGGAAATTAAATGACAGGCCTTAGAGAAACGGTCTATTATGGTAAGGATTGTTGTCATACCTTTAGAAGAGGGAAGGCCAGTGACAAAATCAATGTAATAATGCGACCATGGGCGCTTGGGGACGGGTAAAGGTTGGAGGAGGCCCGAGGGAGGTCGGTGGGAGGATTTATTCCTAGAACAAACAGGGCAGGCAGAAACGAATTCTTTAACATCCTTATGTATAGATGACCACCAAAACTTCCGGTTAATAAGAGCGATGGTACGGCTGATGCCCGGGTGTGCAGAAAACTTAGAGGAATGGATCCAGTGTAGAAAACGGGACCTGACTGTAGATGGAACATAAATTTTATTTGGGGAACAGGACTCGGGAGTGGGCTCGGTTCGCTGGGCTTGTCTTATAAGATCTTCGATCTCCCAAGAAACTGACGCTACCACACAGCTAGGAGGCAGAATCATGGTAGAAACTCTGTCGGAGTCATCTGGAGAGTGAATACGTGAGAGGGCATCAGGTTTGATATTACGAGAACCAGGACGGAAGGAAATGGTGAGATTGAACCGGGAGAAAAACAGGGACCAGCGTGACTGCCGAGGATTAAGTCGCTTAGCAGATTGGAGGTAAGCCAGGTTCTTATGATCCGTCCAAACCAGCACGGGATGTTCAGCGCCCTCCAACCAGTGCCGCCACTCCTCTAAGGCCAGCTTGATGGCCAACAGTTCTCTATCGCCCACGTCATAGTTTCGCTCCGAGGGAGAAAGCCTACGGGAAAAAAAGGCACAGGGGTGAGTTTTGCCGTCAGTGTTCGAAACCTGTGATAGGACTGCTCCTACCCCCGTGTCAGAGGCATCAACCTCAACAATAAACTGCTTCTGCGGGTCGGGTTGAACAAGGACCGGTGCAGACGCAAACAGGGATTTAAGTCTCTTGAATGCAGCGCTGCTTGGGTCCAACAGAAACTGGACTTGGTGAAGTTAGTGATGTTAGGGGTAAGGCAGTCTGACTGTAATTTCGAATGAAACGACGATAGAAGTTAGCAAATCCTAGGAACCGTTGGAGCTGTTTACGTGAGTCCGGGGTGGGCCAATCCAACACGGCTTTGATCTTCTCCTCTGTGGGTCTTATCTGCCCGCCCTCTAGAATATAACCAAGAAAGGAGATTGAAGCTTTGTGAAACTCACATTTCTCTGCCTTCACAAACAGTCTGTTTTCCAGGAGCCGCTGGAGGGCAGAGGCGGACATGGCGACGGTGTTCCAAGAGGTTCTTAGAAAAGATGAGAATATCATCAAGGTACACAAAAACAAAAACATTAAGGAAGTCTCTCAGGACGTCGTTGACAAGTGCTTGGAAAAAAGCAGGGGCATTAGACAAACCAAAAGGCATGACCAAATACTCAAAGTGACCTAACGGAGTCTTGAAGGCCGTCTTCCACTCGTCACCTTGACGAATGCGAAGAAGATGATGCAGCGTTTCTTAAGTCTAGTTTGGAAAAAATGGTGGAGCCGTGGACCGGTTCAAATGCAGATGATAATAGGGGCAGAGGATATTTATTCTTAACAGTTATTTGATTTAAACCCCTATAATCAATACAGGGACGGAGAGAGCCATCTTTCTTTCCCACAAAGAAGAATCCCGCCCCTAGAGGAGAGGAGGATGTGCGGATGATACCTGCAGCCAACGACTCCTTAATATACTTCTCCATAGTCTCCCGCTCAGGTCGGGAGATGTTATAGAGACGGCTGGATGGAAGGGGTGCTCCGGGTAGGAGATCGATGGCGCAGTCATATGGACGGGGAGGAAGTGAAAGGGCCTTGGTTTTACTGAAAACTGGTGCCAGGTCATGGTACTCTGAGGGAATTGTAGACAGATCTAGTGAGGCTGCTGGTTCAGATTGCCTCGTGGGAGGACCTGGGGGAAACGCAGAGCGGAGGCAGGAAGCATGACAGGAAGTGGACCATGACTCAAGACGTTTGTCAGCCCAGTTAATATGTGGGTTATGACGTTGCAACCAGTTAAAACCGAGGATCACAGATGAGTTAGCGGTGGGGAAGACAAAAAAAGAAATCAACTCGCTGTGGTTACCGGAAATAATGAGACGCAGCGGCTTAGTCTGGTGAGTGATTCGGGGGAGCGACTGTCCGTCAATAGCTGTAACTCGGAGCGGAACAGGCAACTGAACGGTCTCTAGCGACAGCTGGTGGACTAATGCTGTGTCCATAAGATCTCGTTCGCACCCCGAATCAATGAAAACAGACAGCGGGAAATCATGGCTGCCGATGGCGAGGTTTGCCGGCAGTAACAGGCGAGGAGTTTCTTTGTTAAGAGGGAGGTCCGCCAGCCTCCTCATTCTTACTGGCGGACCTGACGGTTTAAACGCTCCGGGCAGGTGGCAATAAAATGGCCCGGGGCCCCGCAATAAAGACATAGCCGGGAAACCATGCGTTTCTGCCTCTCCTCCGGAGAGAGGCGAGTGCGGCCAATCTGCATGGGCTCGGGATCGCCAGCCCTTGGTGGTGGGGATTCAGGCAGAGTAATCGAGGGGCCAGCAAACATCTTAACCGCAGAGACTCTTCGGTTTCTTTCTTTGACTCGGGAACGGATCCTGGTATCCAGTCGGATAGATAGAGCTATTAACTGCTCTAAAGTTTGCGGTTCATCAAGGATGGCCAATTCATCCTTTATCGGTTCGTTTAAGGCGTGAAAAAACGCACTTTTAAGAGCTGCGGCATCCCAGCCGGAAGCGGCTGCTCTAATTCTAAAGTCTATGGCAAAATCCGAAACGGTTCGTTGCCCTTGCTTCAAATTCCATAGCTCCCGTGAGTTAAAGGCTGTGTCCTGGTCCTGACCGAAAACTTGTTTAAACTCTTTTAAAAACTCATCAAAAGAGCAACCATAATTAGTGGGTGTGGGAAAACGGGCCTCAGCCCAGCATAGGGCGCGGTCAGACAGTAAGGACAGGATGTAAGCTATCTTCGAGCTATCATGTGAAAAACTTTGGGGCGAATGATTAAATATTATGGAGCACTGTAATATAAATCCCTTACATTTGTTGTGATCTCCAGAAAACCTTTCAGGAGTCGGCGGGCGGATCTCAGAAAACGTGGTTCTGGCCGGTGGAACTGGATCCGGAGTAGCGACTGGTTCTGGTGCCGGGGGTTGCGGAAGAGAATTCCGTAGAAATGTGGTTAATTCATCCAAGCGGCGATTGGTTTCAGCTTGGCGAGCACTCAGCTCCTGCAGGGCGGACTCGTGGGACTGAATTAGAGAGTGTTGTTCAGATAAAGTCTTCCTTATCGCGTCCGCTGGGCTAGGATTTTGGCCTGAGTGTTCTGTCATGTTTGGCTCAACTTTCCTAACCCACATGCAGAACACGACAGGAGAATAGATGTTCCGTTAAAGGTTTATTTACAAAGAAATCAGAGAAATGTATCGCGGGCGGGGAAGCGTCTCCCAGGGAACGGCTCGCAGTCTGAATGACACATTGTGGCGAGGTGGATTACGAGCTGGGGGAAGGGTTCCGGGCCGTAGGATCGGGTAGGTCTTCGAGTGGGTCCTTTGAGGGTCCAGAGGGAGAAGGCTGCGGCGGAGGGCGGACAGGTAAGAACAAGCGGGACAAGTTCTCGGAAGGGAACTCCACGTTTCCAGAGCGGCACCTGAAAGTGACAAGCAACAGGTGATTTACTCGAGAGGAAAACTCAGGTAAACACAGAGAGGCTCTTGTTCAGTGGCTCGGGCTACCATTGCAGGTTAACACTCAGGCGTTGAATGAGTGTCGGTCAGCTCCTCTTCAACATCCGAGCAGATGAGTGATCAGCAACCGGTGTGTCGGGAGATTCGACACACCCCTCCGGGACGGCAGCCTCTGGCACCCTCTAGTGGTAGGAACAAATAGGAACCCAACCCACAACTAAAACTGAACCAAAAACCCCAGTACCTAACAACAGAACCAACTACATGCAGGTTTCAGCGGTTTTCAATATTTTGATGGCATGATAACATTGCATTGCTACAACAGAGGGACACTAAATGTAATGCTTAAATCAGATTTATTTTTCTTGCTGTTGGGTTGGAAAATACAGTATGTTCTTTTTTCCAATAATTTTCCACTCATCAACATTTCATAGAGCACACTGCATCAAAAGTGGACACATAAGGGACTGAGGTTATGGATGGCTCTTTGGAGTGTAAAGTGACCCTTGACCTAAGCAATCAGACTGGGTCCAGACTCTGAAGAAGCAGCAGAGATTTACAGCTCAGAGGGGAGAAACAGTCCCCAGGACAACTATTAGTCCTGAACTACACAAAACTTTCCTTCATGACAGAGTGGAAAAACAAAAGGTCAGAGGTAAATGTTGTTTTCTGGTGTTAGAAGGACAGACAAGCTGGTCAGAGTTAATGGGAAAATGGACAGAATGAAATCAGGACAATCCTGGAAGAAAACCTACCAGAGGGTGAAAATTATTCAAGACTGAGACTTGAAAACTAATGTTCACAGATGCTCTTCATCTAATCTGGATCCACATCCATCTCCCCACTTCATCCATTCTAACGCAGCCCTGGACAAAAAACACCTCTGTTCACTAGACACATCTGTTCACACTGTAACTTGATGTGCTGCGCTCTCCTTGACGTCTCCATCACCTTATCCAGCTCAACTGCTCTCTGGACCAGGCAAGATGACGCCTGGTCCTGGTGTTACAGGTCATCTACAGCACTGACCACACTGATGTAATCAGTTTCAAATGGTCTGACGTGACACTTGGCCTCTCACCTCCCTTAAATGTGCCAGGAGTTGAGTGGCGCTCATCATTCTGTGCTGCACTGTACACAAGGAAGCAGTCGTCAGTGTGGGACGTGGCCAAAGGACGTCCACTTCAGAGACTCTCCCAGTATCTCTTTCTTACAACCGGCTGACGACACTCTGTGGCACTCTAAGCTCAGTTGTTACTTCCGTCTGAGACGATGTCAAAACGTGAACAGCTTGATCAGGAGGTCTGCTTAAGTACCAGCTCTGATTGAACCAGGAAATGTATCAGTTGATTCATGGACCAAACACCTGTTGTCAGTTTTACTGTTCATTGCAAATGAGAGCAGCAAGTTGTGTGAAAAGTACTGAAAATTTGAATAGTTGGACATTAAGTTACAATAGTACATTTTAGGGTCTTCCTAACGTTTTCCTCAAAAGCTGAATCTCCCTGTCTTTTTGTGCGTTGTGTGTTTATGCATGAAGTGGAGCAAATTCTGGAAAGATGCTGATGGATTAATGCTCTGCATGGAGTTCTGACCCACCTGCAACAAAAACACAACACAGACAAACCAGGATGAAAACAAACTTTTTCTGGTACAATATAGTCACACTGCTCTGTCTGTGGGAAGCATGGCAGCTTGCAAAAGAAAGCAGAAACTATTGATATCAAAATTTGCTGAGCTGTTTCACATGCAGAGAGTTACGAAACAAAAGACAAAGATTATTGTAAAAAAAAAAAAAAAAAAGAAAAGAAAAAAAAACTTTTGCGTCCTTTCAGCTTTTAGATAACTTGTGAATCTCTTCACAGATGGGTGCATATTCCAACTTCTTCCACAAAAGTCCAAACGACACAACGTGTTACATAAAATGCTCTAATTTCTGCACAGTTCACACAGTGAGCATTTAGAGAGATAACTGAGAAACTGTCCAGAGAGGAGAGGGAGAGGGAGCATCATCAGTGGGTGGAAGTCATGGAGATATAGCACAAGGAAAGAAAAAAAAACAATAAGAGACAGAACAAGACAAGACCCATCATGCTGAATGCTCTATCAAGCTTAAATCCGTCTGTCACCACATCCTATGGCCGCACTGTGACAGCTGTCCTCTTGAAGCTATCAGCAGCAAACAGGCATTCTGCGAAGCAAACAGACTATTAAGCCATCTCAGTAAAATAACAGAAATCCGGGACTATAGCAAGCATGAAAGTCTGGTGGAAACTGGGTCACAAGTAGCCTTTTAAATACAATCTGAGATGATGAAAAACTGCCAGGCTGCATCAGCATGGAGGCGTACTGACTCAACGCATCCTTCGGCTTATTCATCACAAATTTCAGAGGACAGATTACTCCTCGCTCGGTCACTGTTACTCTGATGGTGTCCATTAAGCTCTTTGGAAAATGCCTAATTGACTGCAGCCACTCAGACCTCCAACGGTGGTCTATTCCCTGCAGTATTGTAACTGGGAACGGTGCTTTAATTCAATTTGCTACATGCTGCGAGTAAATTTCAATCACTGTTCTTTGTTGCTGCTCAGTATACCCACAGCCCCTGATTCGGGTTACGTGTCTCCACTGATGGGGTCAATGCAGACAGACACAGTGACTCAGACATGCTGCCCAGTCAGTGCTCTGCCTGTGGCCAGAGGACATCAACAAAGTGAGGACAAGCAGGACACAACAGGAGCAGAGGGCAGACTTTTCCAGGTCCGTTCCTCTGCAAATAAGGCCCCACCGATCTGTCTGACAAAAATGTGACAGTAGCCCTCAGTTGAGGTTCTCAAAAGCGACCCGGTAACACTGATGCACCAGAAGCTTGTTGATGCGACTCAACCTTTAGAGAGTTCAACCTCAAGAGACTCATCTCGTCTTATTCCTGCTTTTTGTTCACATTCACCTTTGCGTTCTTCCGAGTGACAACATTTATAAGAACGAAACATTATAAAATCTCCCTGTTGATGGCACACAGGGGACATCTGACCTCTTATTACCTTTTGATGAAACATTAGGTGTGGAAGAAAAGCTGTAATTGTGACAGGTGGATTGCTCAGGGCCCTTCTGCCTGCCCACACGCCGCCTGCTGCCCGTTCGTTGGATAACCACAGCTTTTCTTGCAGGAACTATAATGAAGCTGAGAGAAAAGAGGACATTTTCTGCCGCAGTAATTGTCAGGTTGGTGTGCTGACCTGGGTGAATTTCTCTGATGAAAGTCATTGCAGACAAGAGTCGAACAGACCCTGCAAACGACGCAGACGGGATGTGATTTTTGGTGCAAGGTTAAAACACACTTGACTGGCTATTAGAGAGAGTTAATGACATGTCCACATCCATGTGTAAAGTTAGGCAAGGTCACCTCTACAGTAGCTGGAAGTGTGGTGCCAATTTGTGTTCAACCTCTAAGACATTTAAAAAAAAAAATCCACATCAATCCAATGAAATTCTAACCTAAATCTACTCACATGTAATTTAATCTCACTCTAAATCCAGCTGTTCTGTGAAGGCCTCAGAGGTTTGTTGGAGGACAAACAGCATCATGGAGGAACACATCAGACCGCTCAGACGTAAAGCAGTGGAGATGTTTAAAGCAGTATCAGGTTACACAACAATATTCCAGGCTTTCAATATCTGTCAGTGCACTAACAATCCTCATGTGAAAACAGAAAGAGTGTTGCACAACTGCAAGATACAGCCACCCACCTACACTGATAAGTAGAGCATAATTCAGAGACACAGCCAAGAAGCTCATGGTCCTTCTGGAGGATCTGCAGAGAACAGAGTTTGTTGAGAGCACAAGGATCAATAGCGCTCTCCAGATATTTGGCCTTAAAGGTGGAGTGACAATGCTGGAAAAAAAGCTCAAAGAAGTTTCATTTACAGTTTTCCACAAGTCATGTAGAGGACATAGCAGAGAGGTTCTAGCCAGATGAGACTTAAATCAAATTCTTTGACCTCACCGTCCCCACGCTGAGACATGGAGGTGGCAGCGTCATAGTGGAATCTGTGGTGATGCTTCTCTTCTGTAAAGACAGGCTATGCCAGAGTTGACGGGAACAAGGATGAAGCTAAACTTCTGAAATCACTAAAGGAATCTGTTTGATTCTTGAAACGCCGAGTTTTAGGCCTTGGTTCACTTTCTACCAGGACAACGACCTTAAACGTACAGCCACAGCTACAGTAAAACTGATTATTAACGAGTTATCCTGAGGCACCGTGATCCAGTCAAAGTCAAACTATAAGATACTGAATCAGGTGGGTTGAATACAAATGCACAACACACTTTTCAGATTTTTATTTGTAAACCATTTTGGAAAACATAGCCTCATTTGTTTTTATCTTGATGTTTATGCGCCTTTTTTCTTTTTGGTCTTTTAAGCAACATCCAAATGAAACAAAGTAAATTTGTGGTTGGAAACCGACAGTGAAAATTTTCAGGAGGTAATAAACTTTTGCCAAGCACTGGATGTATGGAGAATAACAAAGAAATGTTTAATGGTTATTTGAAGTCTGATTTTGACACATAAAGTGGGTTTCTCTTTAAGCCGTCTAAATTCCTCCAAATTCCCTCTTTGTGTTTCCACACCAGAGGAACGGCAGCACAAAGACGGGATTTAAGACTTGGAGGGTTGGTGCTCAAGATTTTTTTTAAAGCCCAGTAAAACTAATTCAAGTTATTGAAACTTCACAATCTATGTCCTGAAATTCTTATGTTGTTTTTTATTTTTTATTTTTTCATCAAAGGACAAGTACCAAAACATCACTGGAAATAGTTGCGACAGGCAGTATTTTAAATACACTCATTTGAGTGATTGGCAACAGAAAGGAGAAACTTTAAAGGACATTCAGTTGCTTTTAAAATGTCTAAGTAAAGAAAAACACAGAAAGACACCGAGAGGCTTCTCTCGACGTATCCCTTCATTCAAACGTGTCTTCTACTAAACAGAGGTAGCAGATGACCCCTGGCCGTGGATAAAAGGCCAGTCTGCTCTCTTTTCACAGAGAGTTTAAATAGATGCAGCAGCAACATCATATCAGCAGCTCATCTGAATGCACCTGACTCTGAGTGCCACCGTATTGTAGTCAGAAATCGACCAAAGACAATCTTGTGATTGATTAAAAAAAATGTATAATTTCCTCATGAGGGGGTGTTGTTTACAAAGTGATGCTCCAAGGCTTTAAGTCAGTCTCCATAGCAACTAGTAAAGGCATCTGATAGTGAAAAGGGGATAAATAAGGTTCTTATTTTGTCATCTGGCTGCAGCTGCCAGGAGATGCTGATTAGTTAATCAAGATTTGAGTTAGAAAAAGAGAATTGGTGTGTGGGTGTGTATGGGTGGGGGTGTGTGTTTGTGTGGGTGGGTGTGTGTGTGCGTGGGTGTGTAGGTGTGTGTGTAGGTGGGTGGGTGTGTGCATGCGTGGGTGTGTGTGTCGCCTTGTTTTTAATACAGTTTAAGGACCATTTTCCTAACAAATTCTACCTTGTAGAGACCAGCTGCTCCTTATGGGGCCCAAAGCCGGTACCCCAAAGGAAGTACTGTTGTTTTTGTGTTAGTGTTAGGGTTTGGGTTTAGGACTAAGGTGCGAATTGAGCTTAGATTAGGATTAGGGGTGAGGAACACACTGGACATGGTAAAGGTCAGGCAGTCTAAATGAATGAAAAATGAATGAGAATCAATGTGAAGTCCTTGTGGAAAGAAGAAAGACGTGCTGTGTATGAATGTGTGTATTTAATCATGGATTGTATTATCTATTTCGCGAGGTAAAACTAGAATCATTTAAGGGTTAAACATCTGCTTAAAGTGAGCCACATTACCTGACTGGCACTTGCTGGGAAGGAGGAGATTGGCGGGACGTCCAAAACCTTTAACTCATACATGTTCCCGTTCAGAATGACCGAAGGTCTGTATACATATCTGCTCCTGGTCGGCGTGTACGCCTCCGAGAAATCGTTATAGATGAACTGGCGGATTATAGAAGTTTTGCCCACTCCGGGAGCACCGATCACTGCGATACTCAGTGTCTCCACCATTCCTGGAGCCCGGATTCAGCACCATGGACAGCGACAGCGGCAGATGTGTACCGTCCAGTAAACACAGCTGGATCCTCCGCTACTGCTGCTGCTGCTGCTGCTGCTGCTGCTGCAGCCTCTAAATCACCTTAGGTAGCCTCGGCAGCGAGCGACAAAACCGACAAATCATCCAAAGCGAGGAAACTTCATCTCCCAGGTGGGAGCGACAAGAGATTGCCACAAGCACAGGCTCAAGCATGATCGCGCAATCGGAGGGAAAGGGGTCTTCGTCGCCTCTGACAGAGAAACTCTTGTTGTTGTTTTTTATTTTTTCAGGGGGCATCCCCGGAGAGGAAGCAGAAAAGTCCGTCCTTGCTGTCTCCACTCGGACATAATCTCATCCACGCTCGGCTCCGACCTTGCCAAGACGCGCAGGAGCTCTCCGCGCCTTCATTGATTCCCTCTTCTTCACCTCTCGCTCATTTTCCCCAGCGCTGCACCACCGCCTGCGCGCTCCTCCATGGCAGCGGGGGGAGGAAGGGAAGGCGCACGGCCGCAGGGACTAGTAAAGAGGCTCTCCACGTGTTCTGCAATGGCATAAAACCTCAGAGTCTTCTCGCCTTCCGCTGCACAAGGGAGGGAGGGGAACGATCATCACAGTTGACAGAGGTGCGTCTGCTGTAAAGGCATCTAGAGTGCGATCAGGAGCGCTGTGCGTCTGCCGTTGGAGAGACAGGAGCTCCCCCCACCAAGCCCCCCCGCCCCCCGTCCCCTCTCTCTCTGTCATCACTAATATCCCCTGCACTGCTCATCCAATAGGATCAGGTCGTGCGCAAAACGCGTGTGAAAGCGTGGCGTTCCCATAACGCCGCGGAATACACGGTAAAGGAGCAGGCCACACACGCCCGCGCACACGCACGCACATCAACATCCAGCACCATACATCAACACGGCGCGGGGGTCATGCAGGCTGAACATCACATCTCTGGGTGACTGGGTGACCTATTAGCTGCTGGATGGGGTCTGGAGGTTGGGCTCTCGGTCAATGGGTGGCATCAATCACAGCCTGGTGACAGCTCCACTCAGTGGATCAGTCTGGGAAAAAAACATCACGTGTCTCTAAGTGACTGGAGATGAGTGCAAAACTTTGCTCCTGTCAGAGTTTTCTTTGGTGATCAAACCAGAGCTGGTGTTTGTCAATTCTGTAGCAGAAGTATAAACCAATAGCTGTGAAAAGGCATGCAGCGCTTGTAAACAATTTGCAGTAATTTCACTCATTGTGGGCCTGAATTAAATATACATGTTGAGTTTTTGAACTTTGCTTCTGGAAAACTGGACATTTTCAAAACAAGGACTGGCTGCAAAGGTTTGAAGAATTTGTTGAAAACTTTTTTCCTAATAAACTAAGTTTTAGCTGTAAAACAGTTTGGCAAGTGACAACCAATTTCTGAACTCATTTGAGTTGTTAGTTCATCAATAAACACTGAAGGGATCAAATGTAGTCTTTATATACTCAAACTTAACCTGCCATTCATGCTGATGATGAGTGGATAGAAACGTTTTACCAGGAGAGAGGAAACCTATTTGTTCAACATTTTATCTGCAGTTATCTATCAAAACAAATAAAAAAAGCATGGAGAGACATTCGTTACCTTGACATGACTCTTCCTCGTTTCTGTTTATAGCATTCAAAAAAAATTTATTTTAAACATAGTAGCTTTCTTTAAAGAACTATTTAGATTGACTCCTGATCCCAGCGTTTCATATTCAGATTCTAACTTTCATTTCTTCAACTCAGATGTGCATAAATAGTGTAAAATATCATCTGGTGTTCTCTGCTCTCACCATGAACACATACCCTCCAATATTACTGCAGTGTGTCATAAAACATTTAAAGTGTTTAAATGGCTGCTGGGAATAAACTCAGACTGACAGGAGAGGCGATGTGCTACTTTGCAGCTTTTAGAGTTCAAGCATCAGAAACACTGGACTATCCCTCTGGTTCTCACCAACACTACTGAATAAACCCATACAGAAGGATAAAAACAAGGATTTTCTGCTTTGTGATTGAGACCAAGCCAATAAAGTAGGCGAATTGGCGCCCCCTATCGGGTTGCTTGTGTAACAGATAAATATCAGATTCTAATACTAAAAGAACATTTGATAGTTATCACAGATTTTGTGTTTGACTTTTCGCCAGCCGCTGATTCTCTGTTGCTGGATGCAGAGGGACATTTCTCTCTCACAGTTTGAGTTTCTGAGTGTTTGTGTTTCACATCAGTTCAACCGGCAGAAATCCTGGTTACTCATAAAAAGTACTTTGGACTTTAAGACACACCTGGCTGCTGCTTCAGAGAGCCACAGCCCCAGTGGAGAGTACAGTGGCTTGCAGTGATATTCATGCCACAAAAGTTTATTTACATTCCGTCAAATTACAACCACAACACAACATAATAAACCAAAAGAAAGTAGCACACAATTGTTAGGTGGAAGGAGAATACAAGGCTTTTAGATTTAGGTTAAAAGTAAAAATCTGAGATCAATCAATATTCTGCAGAGTCTAAAGTTTTTGCATTTTCTTAGTGAAACTAATTTGGGTGTTTATGGACAAGTCTGGGTTACTTTAGTGCAGTGTTTCTCAATTCCGGTCCTCAGGCCCCCCTGCTCTGCATGTTTTAGGTTTTTCCCTCCTGTCACACACCTGGATTGAATCTATGGGTGATTAACAGGCTTCTGCAGCACTTGATGGTCATGCAATGATTAGAATCACCTGTTCTGGAATAGAGACACATCTAAAACATGCAGAGCAGGGGGGCCTGAGGACTGGAATTGAGAAGCACTGCTTTAGTGTATTGATCTGGATTTTGATTGAGCCATTCAAGTCGTCTAAGGAACTCCACCCACTAGCTGCTCACTGATTGGTGAATCAGTGCATGAATACAAACATCCAGAGTGCAGCCGAGTGAACGCGGCTTGTGTAAAAGCATTGCGCGTTGCCCGAGTAACAAAGTGCTGCAGAATATAAATCCATTTAGCAGTACTTGGCCTTCTAGATGTTGCTGGTTCTCTAACAAACCTCTGAGGACTTCACAGAAGAGCTGGAGGTTTACTCAGACTAAATTACACACAGGTGGATTCATGGGGTGAGGTCTAAATGCAGCTGGTTGCACTGAATCTTATTTAAGAGCATCAGTGAAGGAAACTGAACACAACGGATCACTTCAGACTTTTTTTGTTATATAATAAAGCATTTTTTGGAAATTAAAGTTGAATTTTCTTTCCTTTCATAATTAGATTGTGTTAAGTAACTGTAACAAGACAAAATGTGGAAAGGTTCAAGCTGTACAAATCCTTGTGTAGGCCACTAAGTGCCGAGCAGAGAGCTCAGGGTTTTGTTTGCATGTTTGAGCATCAAGTGTGCAACACTGGCAGCGGGTGACCTGGGAGCAGAGTCACGGACATCTTAAAGGTCAGTGGTTGTTACGAAGCGCGGTGGAAAAACAAACCAAAGGGGTCTATAAAAATGTGAACTTTACTGAGCAAATAACCGAGGTAATGTTTTACATCCTACGATAACCTGGGATGTCAGGAGAAGAAACAAGAACAACCAGGTGGATTCGTCAGGGGACTTTAATCAATTTTTCTTTCCAAACGACGTACACGCATACGACAAAATCAAGTAAATCAAGAACCTCTGATTAAACATCTGATTAATTAACACAGCATATGTCATATGAATCATCCGTCAACACACACAAAATGGACACACACAGAATGCACAGCCTCTATTTTCATGTAGTAGTGAGAGTAGGTGCATTCATGCCAAAGAGACGAAGGGCTTCAAAGTGACGACTTGGAAAACAAATCCAATTAGCCCTCCTTCAGGTGAGACAGTGTGCTACAAGATGTATGCTTTTATCTGTAACAAATGACATTAGTTTGTGTCACCTGGGCCTTCATCTCCGGTGGAGAGCTGCAGCGAGGTTTCAGAGGAAGCGAGAGCAGAGTGGCAGAGAGCCCGAGAGGCCGTCGCTGACGCAGGAACCGACAGGACATATTAAAAAAAAGAAAGAAACCTTGCACCCTGAGGCTCTCTTCCAGCCTGTTGCATGAACACTAACAGGGAGAATACAAAACACAAATTAAACCATGGAATGACTAAGCACAAGAGCAGTGAGCTGACACCTGCTGCTAGTCTCTAAATGTCAAGATATTGATGTAAAACAAAAACCCAGAAAGAAACACAGATTTCCATGCACACGTCAGACAGACATTCTTCTTTCAGAAACAGTAGTAGATCCAGATCCACCGCTCTGTAAAGATACTAAAGAAAACTTTATAAAAATCACTATAGTGTAGTTTAAGTAATTATGTGTCCATCAGACACAGGCCTCTTTCCACTGCGCCTCAACTTAAATGCACCCCTAAATAAACATACTGAAGCTGATGGCTCACCTGCTGATCGCAGGTGCTAAAAATAGACTGACGTTTGCAGAGAAGTAGGGCTAGAAAATGATTGCAGAGCCTCATGCAGAGAAAGTCACAAGGACAGACGTCAGTCCGCCTTCTGGCCCTTAATGAACGTGGGTCATTATGAGGGAAAGGCAAGAAAAACTGGAGATGTTCAAATAATTTAGCTCAAGACGAAAATCCTGAACTAAACATAATTAAAAGATTGGAAGCCTGAAATCGGTGCCGTCTTTTCGGGAACTAATAGTGCTGCTCTAACAGGTTACAACAGACGGCGAGGCCGTCTACTGAAAGGACAATATGACTGCAGGACGGCGTTTCTGCGCTGCGCTGCGCCAGGCTGGTCGACGCGTCGCTGAGAAAGGGCAGAAGGTGGCAGAAGGTCGATGCAGCACAGCGAACAGTCGGATGTTTGCTCAGTTCTTCAGCACGGCGTCGTAGCTCTGGAAGACGCACTGAGAAACCTCTGGAGCTCTGCACTTCAAACACACCTGAGGGACAGAAGGAACTGATTAATGACACGCAGGTTTTAACCAGCGATACGACAGCTGACTGTTTAGTCTTATCGGAAATCTTTGTGCTCAAAGATGTTCCCCGAAGTATATTACTTCCTCAAAAATATTTGATAAGATAACTCATGACCTAGAGTTAAAGCTCAAGTTTGGGTTTTTTTGCTTTCATAAGAGAAACGTCCCAGTGTGAAAACAGCAACAAACATTGAAGGACACCAGCAGTCCAACATCGATCGAGCTTCTAAAGATTATTTTTAGTAATGGATCCTTTCATTTTGGGGGAAATGCGTTTAACATATATTATTCCACTTTTTGTGTTTTTTTTTCTATTGTTTTCATTACAATAATACAATCTACCAGATTCAAATCTAGATATTTTCCACTCAACTGTACAAAAATTCTAGACATTTGCAAAGTGTAATCTATGGATCTTCTTAAATAGTCAAATTTGACTGTCTTTAAGATCCACAAACAATGAAAGAAAACAAACTGTGAACTCCTACCACCACCTTTGTTGACATAAGGACATTAGACGTACTTTAGGAGCCGCAGCTCCAGCTCAACTTGAACTGAAAGTTGTCAAGAGGCCAAAATGTAGCAGTACATCAGTTTTGAACACTGGTGCTTCTAGTCAGTACGAGACAAAACCAAAATGTTAAAATATGATGTGGTAAAATAAGAAATGTCAGTTTTTATAGAAATCCAGGCATTAGACTGTTGCCCTTTAGAAAATGAGGAAACAAAAAAGGATTAAATTAGGCATTTTTCCTGTTCTTTTTACACTAACATATTAAAGTGAATTCCATATTTTTACCGTTTATGAGCAAAAAACAAAAAACAAAAAACTTTTGACCACTCAGTAAAATCAACAAGAAAAATTGGGAAATAAGCTAAACAAAAAAAAAAATAAAATGAAATAAACACAAAAAGACTACAAAAAACACAGAAAAAACAAAACTGATTCAAACAAATTTTCATAAAACTGCATAAAAATGAATGATACTGATAGACACATCAGAAATTAACATTAACTAGAAAGACATGATCACTCATTTAAACATCTTCATCAGAACACAGCAATAATTATTTCTCACATGAGAGGAAAAAAAAAAAGCCTTGGATTAAAAGCCCCTTAATTTAGTCTTATCAGGCACAGGCAGACCTACGGACAGAAATACAGATACATAAGCACACTGGAGGAAACAGCGGCGGCCTGCCTGCTCTTTGATGTCGGCCTCAGCTGGGGAAAAGGTTCTGGATTTAATGGAGCATCATAAAGTGAGCTGCCCCCCGTCCCCCGTCCCCCTCTGCTGTCAGACTGCAGATATTATTTTTCTCCACAACCAGGAGTGTGCTGTTTAGAGGAAACACCAGGCAGCGGGGGTTTTTGCTTGCATCAGTCCAGATTCTATCATGATGTCGCAGAAAGCAAATCGGAACGAGAGGATTTGGGGGAAAAAAAAAAACAAAATAAAAAATGCAGTAATTAAAATTCTGCAGGAGTGAAAACCTTTCAGCCCTGTGGCAGCCAGAAGCTTTAATGACCCACGAGTCTCTGATGGGAAGGACGAGGACAACCTGTCCCCCCCACAGAGACGGCGAAGAGCATCCGCTCTTTCTGCTGTAATCACCGTCACCACTCAGAATCCCATTTGTTACACTGAGGAGGAGCTGATTAGTGCGTAGGAGGCAGGGTCACATTGTGGTTTTACAACCCCGAGGCGAACCAGTCAAACCCAAGAGTGGCACATTCAGGTAAAGAGGCACATTTTGAAACAGCTGCTTGCAGCGACGGCTGGATCTTTCATCTTATTAAGCAGAAGAGGACAGTGTGACCCCTTTTCTCATATTTATTTGAAGCTTTTCACTGGATTTGATGCCGATTTTTTTTTTTCTTTCTGAATTCATATTATGTTGAGTAATCCTCCATTATCCTAATTACAAGCCGGTGTGTTCACTTATTTTGTCATAAGCCATCAATTGTCTGTTGCCTCTCCCCATATCAGCGCCACTAATTCACTATAATGTTTGCTCCATTATCCTAATTACACTGATCAGGTATTCACCTGAAATGGGATGATGTGTTGAAGAGCCGCAAAGTGGGAAACGCAGGGTTGTCGATAAATAACGCTGCAGTAGCGCAAAGCCTCCCTCGGGTCTGCGGTCTCCACTAATACACGCTGCAGCCGGCGGCGTTTAGACATCTGTGCTGCTATCAGCAAGAGAGCAGGAAGCGCAGAAGCTGCTGTGCACAACTCCTAACGGCAGCACGCAGGAGCTCAGCTTGTTTTTCAAATAACAGCAGCGCCACGTCCTCAGAGCATAATGGCGAGGAAATTACAAACTCAAGTAGGAAGAAGAGGGAAAAACGGAGAGTTAAATATTAATGGATTCTTCCTACACAGTTTTAGTTTCCCTCTTGGAAAATAAAAATAGGAGCATCTACTCCCAAAGTGTTTTGATTCTGCAGTGCCAAGCTCCGGGGTGGGAAAAATAAAATCTCAAACTACAACATCATGAGCCAGAGAGGTTTCTATGTACTGTCCTAGATTAATTTGTGATATAAACACTGTTTTCCAGTAAGTAAAGAAACAATCAGTTCTGTGAACTGCAACAAAAACCTGTTAATATCACCTTAATGAAGCTTACAATGCTAAAAAAATGACTAATTTCTCTATGAAAGAGATTCAATTAAAACAAACGTCTAACATTTGTTTCAATGTCTTCAGTATGTGAATAAGACTGTGAAATATGAATTATTGGTTATTTTATAAAAGGTAAACTTCTTTGAGCAGATTTATTTGTATCCCAGAAAAAAAGACAATAATTCTCGCAAAATGTTTTAGCAGGAATATTAGCTTAAACCTTAAGGAACAGTTAAAATAGCATAAATTAAAAAAATCTGAGATTGATTCTGAAAGCTCAGCACACAGACCTTCTGCCACAGAATCAACAGGTCAGAGTAAGGAAGGAAAGCAATGTAAATGATGCGGCGCAAAGAAAGAAGAAAACAACCGGCTGGGAAGTTTGTGAGGAGAAACCTGACAGAGGCGTCCAGAAATAAGCCTGCATAAAACATCCAATGTTTTATGCAGGCTGAAACTAGATATTGATGCCAATGCAGAAGAACACCAGATCCAATGAGAAATAATTTAAACCACAGCAGCAAACAACAAGTAGCAGATGGATGGAAACTTAAAGTCTGCAGATTATCTGTATAGGAAATAAAAACGAATTAAATCAGTGCGATTCCTTGGAGGGAGACAAATCAACAATTAAAAGATTTACTCAGGATTAACAAAGCAAAGTAGAAAAGATGCGTCACAGAAACCGATTATCATGTTAAGATTTTACCGAGTTGCTATCCTAGTTACTCCCTCATCTGATTATTTTTGATACCAAAAACATTGCCAATGTTTTTTTTCATTTGTTATTCTCCAAACTGCGTCTTAAAATGAAGAGAAATGAGCTCAGATGTTCAGCAACCACTGAACCGCAGATGTTGAGATCGATCCAAGATCAACTCCTTCACGTTTGCTAAATTCTCTCTGGAGAAAATCTTTCTGGTCTGATGGGGCAAAGATTGAACTTTCTGAAGACAAGAAATATGCTGGAGTCAATGTGGGGCTTCCAAACCTAACAAAAACCCAAATATTCCTACTTTGAAGATTGGAGATGGTAACATGAAGCTGAGTGTTACATCCACATAACATCAGCTTCCTGCTGAAACAGGAATTGATGTTCCAACACAAGAATAACCTCAAATTTGACCTAAAAAGCAAAAACCCACCAACAGTCTAATTAAATCAAATGAACTTGTACAAATCTGCCATGAAGAGAGGTCATGTAACCATCCAGAATTATACCAGATCCTAAACTGTAGCCAGATTTACCCCAATTTACTGAGAAACATTTAACCGCATATCAGTTGGAGTGAATATACTGTATACTTCTGACAGTCAGTGGATTACTCTGGAACTGCAATACAAAGAAAACAATGAGTCCTGTTTCAATTCATGTTAATTTTGCTACCAGTCAACCTTAAAAAAAATTATCACCCAGAAAGCTCCAAAGTAGAATAACATTCACCCCAATTATGGGTGTATGTAAACTTTTGAGCTGAACCATTAGTGTGACATTGAGAAATTAAAATTTTTGGCCTTCAATTAAGAAAACCCAAGCAATAGAGCTCACAGCCTGAGAATCCTGACATTTAATATTAGTATTCTGAACAGAAATGAATTTGTAGGCAAACTGAAGCCTTGTGTATTCATGGAGCTTCATGGTGTCTATTTCTGAGTCTACTGACAACAGTAGGAACATGCTGTAGAGGTGGGCAGAGAAGAGAAAAAATAATAATAAAAAAAAATGTAAAAACTGCCAACATCACTGGTCACATTGTTGCCATGGGGACATGAGATGGCAGATGAGAACACCTTCATGTCAAAAAGATGAGCAGCATCCCAAAGCTCCCAGATATACAGTATAGATAAGTTCAGAGATGGGAAATGAGGTCGTTAAAGGAAGTAGGCAGGAGCTGCGGCTGATGTTTCATACAGGAATAAAAGCCACTCTGCAGTGTTTTCTGTCTGCTTGAAAACTTCTCACTTTTTCATTTCTTCCCATTGCCTTCGTAGAGTTGTTTTCGTCTGCAGCAGACAGCTGTTTTCAGCAAAGGAAGGTGTGAATTTGTGGAAAAGTGGGAATGTTAGAGACATGTCTCCAACGGATACAATGTCATATCAACTTAATAGGTGACGAGTCGTAAGCAGTGCAGGCTTAGAGCTCCTTTTCTTCATATTACTAATAAATTATTATATTTCTATTCCCCCATAAAGATCTTAGTTTACCTAATTTTCAAAGTGAGCAAATCTCTTTTGTAAAATTTTTGTTTTGTTTTTGTAAAAAAAAATACAGAAACAAAACAAAAATTTGAATTCAAAATTGTGAATTTTAATTATTTAGCTTCCTAAATAATTAAACACATTTCTAAAGAGTTAGCAAGAAGCAGAATGGAGAGTGGAACTGGGACAGAGCTTTAATAGTTCATATAAATAGAAAGGTATCGTGGGAGAGCTGAAGTCAATCAAGTTTAGATTATGAGGGAAAAATAGGCCAAGCAGTGATTATGGTTCAGAACAACACTGGGTGCAGAGCAGGAGAAGGAAGGAAGAAATAAATAAATAAAAAAGAACCCATAAGCATTATGTTTCCTCTGAAGAAAATTATCCTTAATCCCATTTTTTTGGTTTGTTTTCTAAAACACCGTAAAACCCAGTGAAAAATGCAGTGGCAGCGCTTTACTCCTTCAGGTCTAAAAATAGCGTTCGACAAAAGGCTTTGGCAGCTTGGCTTTAATGTTCTGTGCCAAGAGAGCGCAGGGGCCCTGCAGCAGGCAGCAGCTCACAGCGTCACTGTACATTATGTGCATGCAGCAATATAAACTCTGCCCCTACGTTCACTGCACAATTTGTAGCCTACTGTGCCATGCAAAACCATTTGCTCCTCAAGACCTTTTTTTTTTTTTTTTTTTTTTTTTTACATTTTCTCATGTTACAATTTAATCAGTACAGCTGGCCTGTATTTAACAGGTTTGTTATAGAAACAAAAATATGTGAACAAATGCAGCTGATGCAGAGTTAGATCAAGAAACAATATCCCAAAGCTCTGAGGATCTCTTGATCTTGAATCAGTCATTTGAAAATGAGAACAGTATGGCGGGAAATCTAAAAGGAGAGTAGGGATCAAAACGATGACGGTAACCCTGGAGGAGTCGCAGAGAACTGCAGCTCAGGTGGGAGAAAACTGCTGACAGGGCAACTATTAGTTTGACCTCGATGAAGGATGGGCAAGAAAATAGAAAACAGAAACATGAGGAAGGAGCTTTTCTAGTCAGGAGAGATCAAGATAGAACTTTTTGAGACAACATGCAGAATGTCATATGTTCCAGGACACAAGCATTGCACATCAGCCTGACCCTACCATCCCCACTGTGACATATGTCGGTGGCAGCATCATGCTGTGGGGATGCATCACCTTCAACAGGAAGAGGCAAACAGGTCAGAGATGATGATGATGAGACGGACGAAGGAAATTGCAGGTTAACCCAGGAAGAAAAGTCGTTTTAGGATTAAAATTATACTCAGGAGGCTTTTACAAAAAAAAAAAAAAAAAAGAAAGAAAGAAATCAGTTAAATAAAATAAATGTGAGAAGGGAAAATGTTACATTTAATTTTAAGGTCCCATGTTGCTTTAAATAATTCAGAATGGCACTGAACCAGTGAGCTTTGGGCGACATTGAGGAATACTTTGGACTTTAAAATGAAGCAGAACAAAATAAAAAAAAGGAAGAGAAAATACTGAAGGATAAGAGCAAGCTTCCTGGATCATTAAAGTTTAATAAAACAGGATGTGCTGTGAAATACAAAAATAAACAACACATTTCTTCCAGAGTAACAAATACTCCTCAGTCACTCAGGATACTCATTATTCAGATTACATTTCTGTTTAACAGGTTGGTCTGTGCAATGATTGAAAAGTGGGAACCAAATGAAAATTTGGAAGATTTAATGACCACACATTGGATGACTGATAAATTGACTGGGCCAGACAGGAGTAAACAAAAGGACAATTGACGCCGCCTTATAAATTAAACATGAGGCGAACGCTGACGGAGGAATGAGCAGGGAGGCGAGTCGCATCAAGGTCACCGCTCGTTCTGAATCTGTACGCCACACACAATCCATCAACTTCATGACCGAGACTTGCTGACAAAGCAGAGACATGCAACGTCATAATGGACAAGAACACGTCAATACACCCACACATCACTCAGAAAGTTTGCTGTTCTTCGCTGTGCATCCGTCTCTGTCACGGCTGCTTGTTCACTCAGATCCCAGAACGCCAATAGTCTCGATCGTCATCATGGAGCAGTGGCAGTCTGATCGCTGAATCATTCCGACTTTATTCAGTACAGAAGACTAACTAAATTGAATGACCTTGCTCACTTTAAGTATACACAGACTTAAATCAACATGATCTGAAGCACCTTTTGATTCAGTTTTCTTTGGTAGGAGTCAGCTTCAAACATTGCAACTTTAATATTAAAGCTGCAGTATGTAGCTTTTATTAGTATGTAGCTTTTATCTAATGAAGCTCCCAGGCCTTCAGAGAACAACTGGATTTATGCTGCAATTATATGAAACACAAGTGGGCTTTATCTGCTTATTAGGTGGACTTCTAAGGACAATCAGTTTTATTTGGGGGTATCAAAGAAATGGGGGTTGAATACTAATGCAAACCCCACAAAATCTTGGTTATTATTTGCAAAATAATGTAAAATTTAGTTCAGTTACAAAAGGAAAATTTTACCGAATGTTGACAACAGTCAAACATTCAAGAAGATGCCTCAATGTTCATGACAGCTTGTTATGTTTAAGTTAGTCTTAAGCACACACCTTTGAATAAAGTGTTACCAAAAAACTATTAATCACAGGCAGAAATTAAATAAATTAAAACCATGTGCAGATTTATGACGTAAAATGTGTCAACGGTATATTAAAGGTTGTTGTTGATCTGACAAAAAGGAAAAGGTTTAAGGGGTGTGAATACTTCTGCAATTTACCGAGTGTATCCATGAATGTAATAAGTTATAGAAAGCTTGGAAAGTAAGCTTGTGAAAAAACAACAATTTTGTCCTCATCAAAGGAATCCATCCATTTAGATGAGGGTACCATTGTCTGCTTGTTCTGAAAGTGAAATATTTCTAAATATTTGAATCGTCTTTCAAACTAAATCACTCAAGGTGACCTTGTCTCCTCCCAGCTGTTTCCTTCTTCAGTAATTAGCAGCACAATCACAATTGAGATAGTTTTGAGAGCAGTGATTAGACTGAACTGTTTGTTGTGCAAGACTCACTGTGAAAGTCGGGTTTCCTGTCTGCACCCTGAGCTCGGCCAGAACCCAGATGCCGTTGCTGAGCTTGGTGGACTGGTAGAGCATGTCCTGGCCGTCCACGGTCCGCTTAGCGATGGTGAAGATGTTGCTACCCTGAAGTTTGTTGGAGGCTGCATCTGTTAACAAAGAACGCAAAAAGAGATCAACCTCACTGCTGAAAATGGTGCTGCACAATTTATCTTAGCTCAGAAATTTAAACCTAAACCCCTCACTGACTTCTGTCATGCTGTGAGACCATCTGTCATTAAATGCGCTGGACCCTGCAGAATCTCTTGTTCCCTTAACCTACCCTAGACATTTTCACCCCGGGCTTTCTGTGAAACACCTGTGTAGTTTCTAATTCTGAAATAACTCCTCTCCACAGCCCGATTCTCCCTGATGCACCCCAGCAGGACGTGAAATCCTCTTTCTTTGTTCCTGGAAAAGAAATTCAATCTGTCGGGGTAACTCTCCATTATTATGAATTTCTTCTCTTCAGCACTGCTCACACTCATGTAAAACTAAATCATGACACATAAATAGAGAGTGCAGCTGATGAGTCTTTATCAAATACAATTTGCTTCATTAGCTGGGATTAGTTTTGAGATAGACACGTCTCCGTCTGGCTATTTTAATATGAAAAGAGGCTGCAGCGCACGGCTGTGCAGTGATGTGTTTTTCTTTTCATTAACCCCCCCGTCTTACCCGAGCTGAGATGGCAGTCTTTGATCTGAAACTGGGCCTCGTTGTCATTAGAAATGTCTTTCCATGTGGCGAGGAAAACTTGTCTCTCTGTTAATAAAGACATGCAGTCATTGGGTGAGTTTCAGATAAGCTTTCTGAAATATATGGGTCAATAGCAGCACCATTTGTGTTCCTATGAGTTTTTCCACAGTGCAGCAGAGATAAAAAAAATATATAAAAAAGCAGCAAGCAGTGTGTGAGCAGTTCATTTCGACTGTTGAGACAAGGTGTCCTGCTGTGGCTTTGGCTGTGGAGCATTAGCTCTCAGCCTCTGGCAGCAGACATGCTGCTAGTCCCATCAGACGGCTCCACAGGGACAAATGCTGAAACATTTTCACCAAATAAATCAAACAGAAACTCAAGAACAAAAGAAAAACAAAAAGAGGACTCAAAATGGCCCTGTTGTATAATCTGCCCCGCCGTGTGAAGCGACAGGCTTTTAGCTGGTGGACAGTAAACAAGCATTCGCAGCACACGTCCAGGAAGAGTCACACAGGCATCAATCTTTCAGAGAGGGCTGCTTATAGTACGCCGGCTGACGTCAGCAGGGCTTGGAGGCATTTGTGTAAAGCCATTTAGCGAGGAAGCACTCACCCATCTTCCCATCTTCTACAAACAGCATGCTGATGGGGTACTGGCAGCTGAAGTAAAACACGTCAATGTTGTTCTTAACAGCCACCTGCGGAGAGGGGATTAAGTTTGGATGAGATTTGAAACAAGAAGCCATCTCAGAATAATTACTTTTCAAGTGCTTTTCACAGTGAGACGTCACTTTTTTTAGTGTTGTCCAAAAAGTCGGAGTAGGCAACTATCCTCCAAATTCAGAGTTATTTATTTAGAAACAGACTTCACATATTCAAATGAATCTCTGAAAAATACAATTTCAGATCACAAGGCTGTTGGCACCTTTCATTTCTTTTTGTCAACAACAGCTTTCAACTTGTCAAATAGTAAAAAAACAAATAAATAAATGAGTAAATGTGCAGTTGTCACAACTGCTTTGAAAAGTGCCAACTTAAAGTGTGAGATGATCTCTGGATTGAATGGGGTTTTTTCAGGGTTGGTCTCATAATTATAATTTCAAAGCAAATCAGCACTTGATTGTTTTCAGTACTGTAAACCTTTTAGATCACAAATCTGTTAATCAAAAATAAACAAACAAAAGAAATGAAAAATCAAAAACACATCCAATGACATAACTGGCCATTTGCCATCCTGGTTTCTAGGTTTTCAGAGCCAGCCGCTGAACAACACACAGTACTCAATCATGTCCCATTGCCAATCCACACGGTTTAATAAATAAATCAGTCCAATCTTTGCAGAAGCAGATAAAACAGCTTTAGCAGGGCTCTGTATTATTTCATAATCATGTATATGTGATAAAATGAGTTCAACTCTCACAAAAAACAGCAAATGAAAGAAACTGCATTGCTCCACTACTTATAAATATCTAAAAAGCATTAATGTTCTTCTGGACACATGAGTCAAAGCTTTATTTAGCTCCAGGTCCTATTTTTCTCCAAACAAGGCTCTAGTAAGTGCACTGAATCCACTAGAGTTTTATGTAGAGGAAGTGGGAGGAAGGACCCTCAAGAAACGTGACCTTTTGTACCAAGAGTTCACATGATCTGCTCTACAAATTAGCTTTAACCTGTGTTGAGCATGAAACGGTGCAGAATTATCATGCCTTTGTTTTGCTTCTTCAAATGTTTCGACATACACAGTATTCATCTTTATCTTAATAAAGAGTCTATTTTACATATGTTCACTGACATATACATACATTTTTACTGTTCTTGATTTTTTTAAATCATTTTTGCAGCGTGCTACTTTGAAATATGACACCAATAATCTAAATAAAGCAAAAGTTTCTGATCTATAAATAGCATTCTTAAAATGCATCGAGAGTGCTAAAAATAAATATACAAAAAGGAGAAATAAGGAGCAGACCAGGATAAAAATAGGACATATGAGAACATTTATAAATACTCCAAAGATTTTATCTGACAAGCTATAGATCTAATAAGGAATTTGTTTGCCTTAGTTTCTCAGTCAGCTTTACCGTCCTGAAGTTTTAAGCAAGGTTTAAGAGAGTGAAACACATAAACAAAGATCTAATAAAGGAAGCATCTGTAGAAACAAATAGTAGGCAATGTTACTGTCATTACCCAGCTTTATAAAGAGCTGCAGCTTTGCTAGAAGAGCGAGTCATGAATAATTCAATGCAGCATCTTATTCCTAAGATGCAGGAGCACAAACAACGCCACGTTTTTGACATGGAGCTTTATTAGAAAAGGTAATATTGGTGTTGCAACTTTGGCATCCTCAATTTTTAAAGATTGTCAGGTCTGTGTGACGTGCATACCATCGTGCAATTTATACGACTTCATTACTATGCTAGCAGGACTTCACTACAAATGCAATGAAGATGCAAAATAAAAACGTTGACATGAATACAGATGGCATCTGCATGTGAAACTATCCTATAAAATAAAACTGAAAAGTCTACTATAAACAGTGGAAATAGGCCAGATGAATACTGTTCAAAGTAGAAATGTTAGAAAAGCTGTTCAGGCAAGGAGAAAAAGGAGGAGGCATGTGAAACCATTAATGACCATCTTCAATTTTCTCATCCCCCCTTTAGCAGTCTTATCTTCCCTTCCCAAGGGCAAGCAGCAATAGTCAGCCCAGTCAAAAAGAGCCACAGAGATCAAAACCCGACCATCGCTCCGTTTACAACCTTTCACAGTAGCGTTGGTGAATGTTTCAGATTTAAACCATCTTATTCTCAAAAGGGGACTTTAACAGCGTGGTAGAATAACAACGGGACACACTTGGTCATTTCAAGACGGCGTCTCAATGGAAACATTCAGGACACCGAGTCAAACAGAGCTGAACAGCGTTAGGGCTCTGTTTTACACTGACACCTGATCATGTTGACCTGTTCAATCACGAGCCTGAACTAGCTGCATTTCCATTAATCAGAAAATTGCTTGAAATTCCAAAAATAGATTTGATAAGAAAGACACAGCAATTTTGAAAAAACTAAGTTTTTTTTTCATAAAAAACGATTCTGTGCCAGGATGAGGAGGATTTTCAGTAATATTAAAATAATTGTATTTCGCAAAACCACGATGTAACATTTAGAAATTTTGTTCATAGTGTAGGGTTTTACCTGCAGATTGTTGAGTGGATCCATCTTCATAACAGGTCCAACCGTATTGAGTGGAAGGGTCACTTCGATGCTCTGGTTGGGGCTGAGGGGGGTCAGAACCTGGAGAGGACCAGCTGGAGCGAGACCAAAGCTAAAGACAAACAAAGAGGAAGAAATTTCACAAAATTCAACTCATGACAGAAATGTAAACAAATAAAAGATAGAAGTAGATCCTACCTGTTCCTGTTAAACTGGATGGCAAAGTCAGTCATGATACTCATTGCTTTATTAGTGAGAGTCATCTCCATTTGGATGACACCGGCACGGCGAGCAAAAGTGCCAGATATTTCAAGCCCCTTGCCCTTCATGGCTGGCAGCCAAACCTGTAGACAAAGTGATGAATTCTTAGGGCTCCATGATTATGCAACCAGTGAATTTCAATCCTAGAGGACGAACTTACTGTTTTTGGTGGGCTGTAGGCTCCCATGGGCATACCGACGCCACCTCCAAGATCAAAGAGGTCATCCAGTCCGCCGCTAACAGGAGCACTGAATGAGGCTGCTGGCGCAGCTGGAGGAGCACCAAAACCAGCCCCCATCTAAGGGTCATAAAACATATGGGACTGTCAGTGTTACCCCGTAAGAGACCATTAAACCTCAAAAGAGCTTTAATAAAAAGGACTTACAGTCGAACTTCCTCCAAGGTCTCCTCCGAGCTGAGCATGAGGAGTAGGCACAAAAGGAATGTTAAAAAACTATATAATGAACAAAAGAAACACTAGATAACACCCTAAAAGGATTGAAGAGGGTGAGGGAGGAGTGAAACGAGCTAGAAAATGTCTGTGTGATTAATGGTAGCTATAGGGTTTAAACTATTACTGAGCCCTGCAAAAATATTCAGTTTTATTGTGATTTTAAGTGAAGCAGTCATAGCTATTCACAAAGTATTCATAATTGTGAAGTGGAACAAAAACCATACATGGATTACAATCTGTTTTACCAACATAAATTATTAAAAAACTGGCATGCATATATATTCAGCAACTTTTGCTCTGAAACCTCGAAATAAAAGCCAGTGAAACCAATTGCAACAAGAAGCCACCTGATTAGTAAATATTATCGGTTGCATCTCTACAGGAGCAACAGAGAGCAAATTTTTCTACAGAGCAACTATTAGTCATGCACTATAAATCATACACTTATTTAAGCGGGCATTTATTAAAAAGCAGCAACAAGAAACAAATTCGGAATCTAAAGCACTCTTCAGATATTTCTTAAATATAAAATTAAGACCAGGAACAGATTTCCTTCTATTTCACAATTAGGAACTACTTTGTGTTTTTCTATTATTTCTCAATAAGATACATTTAAGTCTGTGATTTTTATGTGACAAAATATTAAAATGTTCAAGGGTACGAATACATTTGCAAGGCACAGTAAAAAATAATAATAATAATAAAGGAGACGTACATAGAGATAAAGGACGTGTATGCTTTACTCTTACTTGGGATAAATAAGTGAAATTCGACAGGTTTTATTGAAAAGCATCTCAAAGTGAAGGCTGAAGACAGACTGAACAAAACCCTCGTGATTTGTGATTCAGTAAAGCCCCACCTTCATTGAATGTGACAACCAACAGTGCAACAACAAGTGCAAACAGGAAGCGATTACTGCTGGGGATGCTACGGAGAGGAAATAGTGGAACAATAAAGGTCTATATAGGCTGCTGGCCTTTACTGGCCCAGTGTGGTCCACTGGACCGACCTCAGTGGGGCTGTAATCTGGGGGCGACGGGGACTGATGTGGAATCTGAGGTGACTGAGGAGTGTCCGTCCGCAGGGGAATGGGCGGCTGATTGAAAGACGAAACACATTGCAGACCCAAAATATAAGATGAGAGACGACCTCAAGGATTTAGCATCAAGCTAGCTGCACAAGTCAAAACAATATGAGATGATGTATGAATGAAAATATCAAAGCAGGTGAGAGGAAACTAGGTAAGCACGGGTTAAAGAGCCCATATTATGCTTTTTTTTTTTTCCTTTTCCTGCAAGGTAAAAATTCCATTAATTACACAGCTGTAATGACTTTCCACTCCTGAGCTGTTTCAATAAATGTAACATAACTTCAACCTGGCTGTAGTTCATCCGTAATCTCTGAAGAAATCAAAGTAAAGTGCTTCTCTACTTTATTTGACTGGTGTAAAAATCAGTTTGAATAGTACACTAAATTGCATTACACAAAGAGTACAGGTTGCGTCTTTTCCATCAGTTTAGTTGGGAAAGATTTCAGTGATGGGATAAGAGTGTGTAATAATTATTATTAATAATCTTTATTAAGACTTTAAGCCTCTATGGAAATGTAGGAATCTTAAGAGAAGCTGTGTTGTTAAAAATAATGTGTTGATGTCCACTTATTTAGTTTTGGAAGGGAGTATAAGCAGAAATATTTAAAGAAAACTGTTTTCTCTGAGGCAGAGAGAAGTCTAAACAGTTTACCATTTTTAAGCATTTCTTGAGTGAACACATCTTGTCGAGGATTACAACTCTGCTCAGAAAATTGCTACATCAACAACATTCTTTAGCACTGGTTTTATTGAGTTGGCAGATGAGCAGACTGGCTTTAAAGTGAAGATTTAAAAGACAAAGAGACAAAGAGCACAACATCTACCTGAGGTCCCTGTTTCTAAAAGTCCCGAAAGAAATTATCCCCCTAAGCACGAAATGGGCTCTTTAAGACTTTTTTTTTTAATGGTTTTATATGACTGATAAATATCGTGCCCTTTCTCTGTAGTTACCGGCTCAGACTCATCCCCCATCTGCAGGTGCAGCATTGAACAAAGAAAAGAAGAACAGGTAAAAGAAAAAAAAAATAACAAAATGTAAAAATAGAAAGGAAAATGTTCCATAATTTAGCCCAGTGATATTAAACTTATAAATGAACTAAACCTGACAGATTGACTCAAGTAGCGGTCTTCTGAACATACCAGGCTGTCCAGTCCCCCTCCAAGGAGGTCCATGGCGCCCAGCTGCATGCCAGAAGTGGCTGGGGGTGGGGGTCCAGTGGTGGTAGGGGGTGTCAGATCAAGATTGAGGAGGTCGCCCAGGAGGTCACCCTGGGACGGTATGACCGCAGGCGGTGCATCAGAAACTCCAGCTGCAGAGCCTGTGTCTGGGCTCTCAACGCTCTCTCCACTAGAAAGAGGTAAAACAAGTTCAAAATGACAGGATGAATTAAACAAGCTCAGCAATTTCTTAATTAAAATGTGTCATTACTAATAAACGGTACACATGCACTCACCACAGAGATGAATGCCACTTTATTTGGGGCTTTGAGGACACATCTGAACTTTTTTGTTTCCAGTGTGGAATTATAAACAAACACTTTTAAATACGCTACCATCAAAACTCTGATTGGATGAGCTCTTCTTTTTTAAATTAAAGTCAGAAATAGTAGACCACATTAAAACTGATTGGTGCATGTTCGGAAACCAGTCTTTTAAGAAAAGTTCGTTACTCTGTAGTTGAATTAAGTTCAGTGTCCTTGGGGAGGAATTCAAGATTGCCATTTCAAAAGGAGGGTTAATGGGTATATAGGCTCATTGTGAATTGTGTCTGATTAAAACCGGAGAGGAAATTGGTCAAAATGTTCAGAAACAACCCAGGAACTGAAAAGGACTGAAACCCAATGTGAAGCCAGGGCCAATTTCCATAGTAAAGCGAGTTTCGTGATCAGGAAAATGATTTAATGCATCAATAAAAGCCTCAAAATGGCGACATTCATGCTCACAGTGAGTGTGTGTCAATTTATCACATGCAAAGCATCTTTCAGCACAAAAAAAAAGTATTTCCTCTTTAACCCTAGGTAAAAAAAATTAAAAAATTAAAAATGCATCCATTTAGAAAGCCTGTCAAAACATAAAGGGTTCAATGTGTAACTCACGATCCAGCACTGCCTGGGAGTCTCTTGTGCTGAACCCCACGGCTGCCCTCCACAAAGGCACTGGGAGGCTTGTGGTAGACAGAAGCCAGAGTCCCAATGTGGCAGATTAGCTCCTCCAGCAAGGTCGGCTCAATCAGATCCGTCTCCTCGGAGATCAGAGGCTTCTCAGCCAGAACCACCTCCTTGGCAGCCACAGGGTCCGTGGAGAGCAGACGCCAGTAGATGTAGCCTCTGTCCCTGAGGTCTGGGTTATCAGAGTCCTGCAGATAGATGTGGAGGAATGACTATAAATATCCATGGAGTATTATAAATAGAATAAATAGTTTAGACTCTCTGTTCCTGATATGGGACTAAGGTCTGAGAATTAACAGTATTAAAACCGAGTTTGCCTCAATGTAGTGGTTTAGAGTTTACAGTTAATTTAGCTTGAAAATGTTGCTGATTACTGAGTGAACCAACTCGGAGGTGAAGGAAGGTGACAACTGTTTCCAATATCCACTTTTAATTTACAATTTAGAAAGTCTGATGAAAGTCAAAGGCTTTGTAAATTTATCAGGATCAGAATCAGTCTGAGTCAAAAAGTGGGAGTACAAAAGCATGTTTGCTCCTCTTGTGTCACCTATCCTTTTATCCAAATTAAAAAGAAGAAGACAAAGGATTGAAAGGCAGCTGGGCAAAGGCATAAGCCACTTATGAGCATCAAGGTATACCAAGGTTTTAAAGAAGCTTGCAGTTTCATCATTATTTTCCATAATCATTCCTACAGTTTAAAGTCCTGCTAGTGAGATGTTGACGTGCTAGAGTCACAATTATCAAACATTTTAAATCATTTTAGCAGCAAAAAGGATATCTTTACTCCTTTTTAAGTTCTATCCCAAACATAAGTTAAACGGGACACACGTGTAGAAACAACTAAAGTACAGAATGGGAAAATGTTGAAGAAGATAATTTATTACAGTTTTATTCTCACCTGTGTGGCCAGGCTGAGGACCTGCTGCACCAACTCCTGGGTCTCTGTGGGTTTCTTCAGGAACAGCTTGACTATTGCAGTCAGTAACTGCAGCTGCACCTAAAAGGGTCACAGTGAAGACGAGTTACAGCTGCGCATTTAAACGTTTTAAAATGGATTCCCCAAATCTGTAACGCAGCGGATTTAAAGAAACAACTGTTTTCTGAGCATCGACATACAGACCAAATATAATCAATCTTTACATTTGTTTTTGTGGTTTTAAATATATTCAATATAATAAGGGAATCTTTTCTCCATGTTTTGAAACAGGGTAAAAAAAATAAATCTATCCTGCCAGGAAGAAAATATCTTTTACAGGCAATAACGTGACAGTCTCCTATGTGTTGCAATATTTACAGCAGCAAAAAAAGCTACATTAATAATTTTCATGCAGAAAATACACTCTTCTCTGCCAGCACTGATTAGAAATCAGTGACTGAACCACAATAAAATGTTTTTCATTTTTCAAATAACAAACCCGGGAGCGTATTTAACACACCTGAGTGCTTTCATCATGGAAACCCTCCAAAAAGCTTTCGAGCAGCTCATCAGCGTTGTCGATGCGCTCAGCGTACTCTCCCACAATCCAGATCATGGCAGCACGCGCCTCTGGCTCATCCAAGGAATCAAGGTTCTCACACAGAGTGGCAATCACGCTCTCATACCTACAAGGAGTTACACCACATAACATTACTTTCAAAAAACATAATAAATCAACAATGACAAAAAAAAAAAAAAAGCATTTAAACAAATTGCAAATGTCTCCAATACAATTTAAACGCAACCTGGTAACATTTTGCCAAAACAAAAAGGTAGAAATCTAAAAGGTTGAGTTGCTGTTAGGGCACACCAAAGTAGTGAGATAAGGTCCCAACTTATTACCTATTTCACATCAAACAGCACTTTAGTGTGGCATTTTTTAAAGAAGCCTGACAAATGAAAATTTATTTTTGCACACATTTAGGCAACGGATTCAGTCCTTTTATTCAAGATGAGCAACCATAATTTCCTCTGAAGTGCTTCAGGTTCTTCTGATTTGCATAAAATTTGCAGCAATTAATACTCCCATTTGCATAATGGTTTTACTACAAGCTATGCTGAGGCACAAATGTTTAATTAATGGGAAAGAGCAAACTTTGACTAGCTGGTGACTCATTTGGCTCAAAGTGTGAACCATGCCGAGCTGGTAGGCTTTGCAAAGCTGCTCCCTTCAAGGCTCATGACTCCGGGGCGATGGTGTACTGCTGAGTGGGCGAGCATCCTGTCTGCCACATGAATCCTGTCCACAGTAGAAGTCATACTGCCGCCAAATTAGCCTGACCTTTGACCATGTGGAATCACAGCAAGTTGTCACAGAAAATCTAAGGAGGCCCCTAAACCCTTCCTTAAAATCTCTAACACTTATAAGGCAAACATTTATAAAACAACATATATATACAAAAATGTTTCCCTTTAGTCACATGAAAATCACCATTAATGTTAAATTTTGTATTTTATTTTTAAGAATGGAAAAGAAAAAGAAAAAGATTCTGAATTAGAGTTATTTTTAGCTTGAACCTGACAAAAACCACTAGCTCCAATCTGTCATTAACGCCTCATGTGAAGCACAACACT
This sequence comes from Gambusia affinis, assembly GCF_019740435.1. NCBI lineage: Eukaryota > Metazoa > Chordata > Actinopteri > Cyprinodontiformes > Poeciliidae > Gambusia > Gambusia affinis. Next base: position 25,040,177 of record NC_057870.1, on the reverse strand, counting down.
CTTCAGTGCGGAAGTAGTTATTGAGGAATGCAGAAAATATAACATTCAATAGTTTAAACCATCAATAGCACTTTCTAAAGAGTACTTTATTGAAATAACTACAAGCATGTTTACGGGTAAATATCCTCCACATTTTTACGCAAATCAGCAGCTTTGTGGGAATCATTTACTAAATAAAACTAAATGTTTACTAAATGTTTTCCAGAAATTTCTGAAGAAAAGGTAAATGTCAACGATGGTGTTGGACAAAACGTACTTGTTGGGGTATTTGCGGAAGATGTCCTTGATGACAACTATGGCCTCCTGCACCACATAATTGACCTTGGTCTGTATGAGATCCAGCAGTGTGCTGACGCAGCGCTCTGCTGATTGCTAATAGTGGGAAAAAGAAAAAAAAAAGCCCAAGAGATGTTAAAAATAACAGTTTTCAAATATTTAGAAAATATAAACCGAGCTCATTTATAAGACAATATTTTGAGTATTTGTGTTTTGCTGGAATGTTTTTACATGTCTGAAATAAAAAGCACAATGAACTAAAATCATAGTGTTTTCAGTAACAGGGCCACCTTGTGTATAAAGCTGTGCCTTACAAGTGGCAAGTTATCATTTGCATTCATTTGAATGAAAATTTTGCTACAATATGAAAGATTGCTGAAGAGTATTTGACAAACAAAACCTGGCGACAGTGCTCTGTGATGTCCACTAACCTCCACTTTGATGGCACAGCGGCCAATGGCCCTGACCGCTTTACGCACAAAGTCCACATCCACCTCAGTTGCATACTCCTTTAGCTCAGCCAGCACCTAAAGTAAAAACAGGCACCACACAAACAGGATCTTTACTTTTCTTTTGCATCCTTAGATTAAGACCTCATTCAACCTTAATACTGTATTATAAAGCTCATTTATTTCAGCAATCCAGTTGAAAAGTTACAACTCAGATTATTTCTGTTCATTCTATGATTTTGACTTAAAGTTAAGGAAACCTCCAAATTCATGTTCTATTTTTTTTTTTTGTTATTTTTCCATTTTGGATTTTCACAAGATGAAGTGAAAATTTATTTAAAATAAACATTTGAAATAAATCAAACTGTCTAACCATTCTTCACATGTACAAGTTTCACTTTTCAAACTGAATTACTGACCAAAATTATCTTTCGTTGATATTTTCATTCGTTAAGATGAATATATATATCTTGGATAGATTGACAGTTACCTGGGCAATGTTGGCCTGAGATGCAAGACGAATCATTATGTCCAGCTTCTCCAGTTTGACATAGATTGGGTCGTTGTACTTGACAAAGAAAACCTTCATTTCATGTTTCAGGATTTCCGGTCTAAAAGTACACATTGAACAAAATTTTACCACCAAAAAAAAAAAAAAGCACCATTAATAAGTTTTGTCTATTCAAAATTGAATGCAAAAAATAGCTTTTCTGTCATACCTTCTCTGCACAATGAGGTTGATATTTCTGAGTGCAACATACTGCAGTTCAGGCTCAGCGGAGAGCAGCGTTACCAGAGGAGGGGCAAGCTTCTTCAGCAGAGTGCCATAATAGTCCAGGTCTTTAGGGAGCATTTCCATGAACTTCATTAAAACTTTAACTGCTGACAACACCACCGCCGAGTTGGCATGAGAGAGCCTGGGGGTGACGCGCTCACAGATGCTGGCAGATGATAACGATAATAGGAGGGAAACAAAGAAATTACATGAAGCTGTTCAGAGACATTTAGAGACGTGCAGGAAGAGGAAATATGTAAGTGCGAGTCACTACGAAAATAATAATCTTACCTTTGGGACTCTCGATCATCCCGAGGTGTGTAATTAGCTAGACAGTCAAGAATAAATATCTGCCCCCACTCTGTGCATTCATTAAGAGCTGTCAGTAACTTGTTTATGGTCTGAGGGTTCAGGTCCAGAAGATTACTGTTGGGATGTGACTCTGCAATTTCAGACAGAGCTGCCACGGCATTTGCGACGACCTAAAGAGAAAGACCAGGGTCAAGGGTTGAATCGTCTGCAAGACTTGCACGAATTCAGTCATGCCATCAGAAAGAGCCGCACCATGGGGTTGGAGTCTGAAATTAGATCCTTGAGAGTATCCAAGAAGCCTTGGTCCTCCACTAACTGGGCGTTGATATCGTGCAGCTTTGCAACACACACTGCAGCCGTCTTCCTCACGTAGGGGTCTTCGTCCTTCAGACATTTTCTCAGAGGCTCACAGAGGTACTCGGTGATCTTGTCCACACGAATACAGCCCATGGTTCGAACGGCAAGGGCTCGGATGAGAGGGTTGGGGTCTTCACAGTCCTGGTGGGTGATTGACAAATGTGAGCATTTTCCAGAAAACATGCATTCCTTTAGCCTTTTAATCAGACATATATAATCAAATTCCTTTTTAATTTTTGTTTAAATGAGAATAGTCAAACAAACTAAGGGGTGCAGTCTTCGTAAATTAGAAGACAGAATGAAAATGCTTAATGAAAAGCTGTGGATGGCAACACAGAAACTGATCTTTGGAGCTTAAGATGCGATGGAAAAAATACCCAAGGGGACAAAGAACTTCAAGAAAGTGATGAGTTTTTCCCATAAAATGTGTATAAACAGGTTTAAATTACAGACAGTACTACCCACACAGTAATTATGTGCTGCACTAAAGTAATTTGCTACTGTAAAAACCAGTACAATCCCGTTACTAAGAGACATACTTGTAAAAATTATACCTCTCCCTTTTAATTTTCTGATTCTGTGCAAATAGTATTTAAAAACACACACACACACCAACTGCAAATTGGAATTATTTAGCTTGGACTGATGGCGTACAAACAGCATCACAAACAGTAATGACAGGCTGAGTTTCACCTTCACAAAGGTGTTAACAGCCATGATAGCCATGTCTGGTTGACTTTTGGCATAGTTCATAAGATAGAGGTAAACCAGCTTTTTCAGCTCCAGGTTGTCGGTCTGCATGCAGTTCACCACATCTGGAAACAGAGCACTGCAGGAGAAATCATCTGTTAGAAGACCAATACCATCATACACTTTGTTCATTTCCAACGTTATTTCTAGCTGCTCACCTGACATCCTTCCCCACTGTCATTGATGCAATGACCTTTTTGACAGCCTCCTTCTTCTTCTCTTTTTTGTCACTGTTCAGCTCCGCCTTGAGCTCAAAGATCTCCCCTAAACAATCAAAAGACAAAGGCCACCATGTTTCACATTTTAGCATTCTATGATAAATCAAAAGTGAGCAGGACCAGCCAGTTAGCGGTATCATCTTGTGGAAAATGTTTGAAACAGTTGTCAAAAAACTGTCTATCACAGATGCTTGCTGCAGTCAGTTGGCTGAAAGTATGCTTCTACACGTTTCCCTCATTCACAGGATGGACAAAGTCAGCTGTTGAAATATTTTTGATCATATAAAGCACCGGCAATCATGGGGTGGAAATTGAATGAGAGCTACTTATCACTCTTATTGAAGTGGCAATGTTTGAAAGCCACATTTTTAAATGAGGTGCTGCAAAAAGTGTCAGGAGTAGATGAACTTTTCTATACCCATAATTAGCAAATCTGGTGCTATTTACTGTACGTCGACTGGCTTGAAAAAAAAGACTACTTTACTTTAGCTTACAAAAAAAACCTTATTTGTTATTTTTGTGGTGGGAGAAATAGTTTTAGTTGTGAAAGGCACAGACTCACAATATGGAAATCGAAAGAACACTTTACCCATCAACGCTGTTTTAAAAGTACAGCAGGGAAGAAGCTATGAGTGCAATGACTACTAATTATCTGACTGCATGATGGCTACCAGCTATCTGCTGGTTAGTTTAACTAATTAACTAGCTACTATCTAATTATCTACCTCTGCTGCTCTTTGCAGAGCAGTATGACAACTAGGTCTACTATTATTTTAAATAAAACCAAGAGGATCATGTGTTTTTATTTTAAATATTTTCTTCTAAAGGATCTAAAAGAGGAAATTCTAAGCAGTGATGTTCCTTTTTTATTAGTTTATCATAAATTTGAATCAACACAAAACAATTCTGAAAGTAGGATTTATTTTGAGTCTCTGTGTTCAATGTGGTTTATTTGTCATCAAAAAATCTTATAAATATACAAAGAAGTGCTGTGTTGCTGAACAACATGCTCAAAGTGTTTGCAGAATGTTGAAAAATATGAAAACTGTAAGTGTCCTGTACTCGTATAGAATGTTATCAAGTCTGAGGGCTCTGACGTACTTTACGTTACAATCAGTCATTCACATGCTGATGGTGATAAGCTACATTTTAACCACAACTACCCTGGGAGCAGTCTGATAGAACATTAGAAAGTCTGTCATAAAAACTGATGGAAGTGTGAAAATAATAAATACGTTTCACAATAGTGTGTGATTAAAATGTGTATTTAAAATCTCAAAGTTAAAACCTAAAATCAATGGGTTAAAACATGTTAAAACAGTGTAAAAGTGTTGAGAGCGGGTGGGGGTAACAACTGAGCAGAGGGCTGGCAGTTTTCCAGTCTATCCTGAGTGTGCTAAACTGGTCAGGTCAGGGGTTTTTTGGTATGGCCAAGATTTGGAGAACCAGAGAGCTGAGATGTGAATCTGGATTCAAAGGCTTGATCCAGTTTCAGATCTGGACCAAGATGTGAAACTGGTCCATTAATTGAAGGCGAGTTGAACAGAATCTATTCTGATGGCCACAGTGTGGTAGGAAAAGCTGCACTCATTACCAGATCGTTGAAAGGGTTTTCACATACTTACAACTCAAAAAAACTGACTATTAAAGCTTTTATTAACCACTTTTATTTTACTTTGGCAAACACAGTTTACACATGTTATTTTCTGTATCTCTTGAATATAACTGTTCAAATTAATTCAACACATTTAAAGTACTATTCTGAATTTGTTTATTTCTGGTTACTGATCCCTCAGAGGTTCCTAGGCTCTTCTGAACTGGCCTAATTCAAATGTAATATTTCCAATAGTTGAACACTACCTTTTATTCTTATTATCTGTAACCAAGTGATGCGTTACTGGTTATACGTGGCTGCCATTCAATCGGCGCCACTAGGCTCTCTGACCACCACCAGCAGGTAAGGCGGGTGAAATGTTTTGCCCACAGAAAGACCGAGACAGATGGAGCAGTGGGACAAACTCCTGAGCCACTGGCGCCTGAGCAACAATCTTTCATAACATAGGAAATTTAAGAGCTTCATAATTCCTGGCTTTTACACAGCAGGACAGGTAGATATATATTATTTGCACCACACACAACATTACGAGTGGAAAGTCATTTACTGTGAGAATGTGCATGTCATCTTTTACACTCATACTTTGCAATTTGTCAGTAGAAACTAAATCTGCAAGAGGTTTGAAGTCATCCTGGGAATATTTTTGTTAGGATAAAGTCTGTTTACAATCATGTGATTCTTTACACAAAGCAAGTTAATCTACAAAACATGTCAATAAAGGACAATTATGGCCTTAAATTTAATCCTAGGTAATTAGAGTCTCCTGGTTAATGTAAACTCCTTCTAGAAGCTACCAGAATTACTAGATGAGAACTTGAAAAAAGATCATTACATTACATTTCTAGTAACTAAAGATTCAGACATTAGGTTGGAGAAGATGAGGTGAGGGGTGCGACATTGTTTGCAATCTGCAACTTTACCAGGATATTTTATTAAACCCAACACAGATTATTTTACTTTCTTTACTTATGTAGAGGCAGAACACAATCTATCATGATATATTTGCATGCTGCTAAAAAATATGTACGTTCTTTCTTTCCGAAAGCAGCAAAGTTAACGTCTTTTGACTATAATAATTTGTCTAAAGGAACAATTTCTCAACATAAATACATATAGTAATTAAATATAGGAAGCTATTTATGAACATAAAGTAAGTTATCAGACCTTTCTTGGTAGTAGTGAAGTACTTGGAGTCTGTCATCTTGGATCCAAACTGTCTGTTCTCCTGCAAAAAGCAAGAGGATGAAACAGAATAACTGCAGGGTTTTCACCCAATGAAATCCTTTAGTAGAGCAACAGGAAATACTAGAAGTGCAAGCAAAGGAAAATAAAAGGATTTCCTCTCTTTTCCTGAATAGATACTGGCAGATTGGGAAAGAAAACAAAAGATTTTGCTGAGAAACCAGATTCTGATTATCTTCTTTAGAGAGAAAATGTCGATATCAGCACAAACAGAACCAACAGTAGTTTCTTCAGCCAACACTGAGTGAGTTCAGGATGGAGAATGAGCATTTCCACTTCATCAAGCTGCCATCAGCAAAAAATATTGGAAAACACTTTATGTTACAATAAAGAATTCAATCTAATATTTTTTTCTTTTTTGTAAGTAAAATGTCCAAGCATCCAAAACTATTAGGACAAAGTTACACAAATGTATTTTTTTTGTCATGGATATTCACTTAAGCAAATGATTAAACTCAAATAAAAACCACAACAGATAAAACACAAGAATTTAGATCAAATTAAATACAGAAGGAATAAAGTAGAGTGACTGCTGACTAATGCAATGACAATACCGATTATGATTAACCAACACTTTTTCCTCACTGATCGCTTTCATTTATGTCGTCATGATGTTCCCACCACTTTAGCTTCTTGGTCGCTGTTATCCATATTATGTCCAAACAGACTTTGATTCTGATTACACACTACGAAATTGCAGCTATAATTATTGACCTATAAAGCTCCAATGTCAGTCTAACCTCCTGCTGACCAAATAAATTTGACTTTTAAATTGCCTTTGTTTTCTGAGACGTCAGTCTGATAGATTCTCTTATGTGTGAATTAAGACGCACTTTCGTGATGTTTTTAGACTGATGTAATTTTAAGTTGATCATCATCTTGAGACGATCCTACCAGGTGCATTATACCCTTCCTCAGATTTCCTTCCACGACAGCACAAAATCAGCAAGCGCACGAAAACTCAAGCAGCGTCCAATATATTTATTAAAGTCTGATTTGTACATACTTGAAGCCATGATACTAGTTGGGTTTTTTTGACAAATGCAACTGCATATCCCTACTATTGAGAACCTACATGTTTTAACACAACATTAAAAGAATCGGTTTTGTGTCTACAAACTTTACTATCGTCAACTCACGGCAGAAACAAAGTAAAACCCTTAGTTTTGTCTCGCAGGTAGCTGTCAATAACCGACAGGTTGCTAGCTCCTTATTGCACCGCTCGTTAACAAAACTGACTTAGTAGCTAGCTGTTTACACTGTTGTTTAAAAGATGATTACTGTATATACTGTTCCAAATTGACGTCTTAATATGACGTTACTAATTTTGCTTTATCATAAATTAGTTACGAAAATCTACAATGCAAGCTAACTTTAACAAATTTAACTTAGCCACATAGAAGTAAAGATGTTCGCTAACTGACTAGCATTAAGCTAAGGTGACGTTAGCACAGTGAGTTCGAGTGAATACAGAAACAAACACAAAATATTTTGTTTTTGTTAACATAAAGTTAACTAAATACAGCTATATGAGTAATAAGTCAAAGATTCTCTTCGCCCCGTTACTCACGCATAACTGACTGGCCCATTCCTGCATGTTTACGATAGTTCGGGTAGATGAATGAAACTGATGCTAAAGGCTAGCGGAGCGCCTGCTGTCAGTGTCGGCTAGCAGCTCAGACATGACCTTCTAAGTCCAAGCTTAAGGAAGCCTTTCCCGGGATAGTTAAGCTCTTAATCTGTCAGCCTAATACAAACCTCACCCCACGAATTACCGTACCTTCTGGAGTTATAATGAAGCTCCCCACACAACCGTTTAAGAGAGAAAATATCCACAAACACCTTACCGTTTCAGGCGTAGTAGGAGCTGTGATGGCCTTCGTCTCCTCCCACTTGTTTTACTTCCGTCTTTACACAAGATACCAACTGTCAAACAACGTCAGCCTTTATTCATTCAGGATTACTTTGTCGTTTACAGTGCTGGGGAGCAGAACAGTTGAGAGAATAGAATAGAATAGTCCTTTATCGTCTCAAAATGGGGGATATTAAGGTGTACCAGCAGCATGTCAAAGGTAAGGGTCATGCATATTCAGGTTGAAAAAAATTTAACAATAAGAGGTAATGCAGAAAGGGCAAGTTGCAACATAAGAAAAATCAATACTGTATAGTAAATTAGAAAAAGCATACTCAGATTAAAATATAAAAATGTGCAGCACAGTGGAGTGAGAAGAGAAAAAACTGTGCAAACAACAGAGATACCCGGTCATTTATGTTTCTTAGGATCAGTAATGATTACAACGTTAAAAAATACACGCACAATTTGAAACAAAAATCTAAGACATAAGTTATTTAATTTGTACAAATATATCCAAAATATATAAATTTTTGGTGTTTTTGGTAGCTTCTGCATTGTATATTCTGAGCGTGAAAGGCATTTTGCAGGTGTCTGATTCTCTTACAGTGTCAGTGGTAGATTTGTTCCAGAAAAAGCTAGAACAAACATTTTCATATGTTGCACAAATAATCGTTAAATTTATTTATGAGTCGTAATAATATTGATAATTAACTAACTGGAAGCATGCTAGATTAATCTTTCACAGAGTTGTTTGTCAAAGCGAAGTGTTCAATTTGTTTCAAATTATACTGTAAAATTACACTAACAGTCATATAAAAAGCTGAAATTCATTGAGGACCTAATGTCTCTAAGTTTACATGTAAGCCAGTGAAGAGGTGTGATACAAAATGACAAAAACTGAATTAAAAACAAAAAATAAGATAAATGTTGACATGTCTAGCAATCAGTTTGTCATAGTCCTATTGAACCTAAATATTGCAGTCATTGCTGTAGAATATCACACATTTATCACTGAAACCTGACAGAAAATATTCTATCCACAAAACAATCAGCTGTTCAGCTTGTTATTTTTCACAATGGTCTGATTTTGAAATTGGGACCAAGCAATTTAAAATTTTTGATAGAAAATAAGCCTTGCAGGTGCTAATAAGCATAAGCTCACATTTAAAACAATCAATTTTGGAATATATAAAGCCTACTTTACAGATAATTTGGTTGAATCCATTCTCCAGATAAATTAAACATAGTTTAATGGATTAAAGCTTTTACAGTAATCTAGGACACTAAAATAAATAATTAAAAAAATAGAATATAACTAAATATGTCAAATATAAATGTAAAAAATATATAATGAACACTTGTAGAGTTTACATAGGATCATAATATCTAAATAAATATGTGTAATTATTTTTAACAAAATGAGACAATACAGGCAAAAGAATTTCAGAAGAAAAGTGTTTATTACAAGAACAACTTGAGAGCATTTTAAGAATTAGAAAAAAAAACTTTTTTCAGTATTGCTTTTGTATACTTACATAGTACACAAGATCAAGCAATCTGTACATCTTTTTTTCTTTTTTTTTCTTTTTTTTTGGTAAAATGGCATTACATCACAAACATTCAGATTTCACCGATTTAGATTAAAGACAAGTGAGAGCCTGAGAGTCTCATGATATTTCAAAATGGTGTGCACTAAAAGCAGGCTTTTTAAAAAATTTTAATAATAAATTTTATGAATGTCAACAATTTTTCCATGCTTTCTTGATGTCACAGCTTATGTAGCTGGTAGGTTTAGACTACCAGTAAAATTTATATTTAAATGCATCAAAACAAATTTGAAATTCAACAAATTAAAACATAGGTAACAATAGGTTTATACAAGTAAAACCTATGGCTCCAACAAGACTGACTCAGACAAAATTATTAAAGGCTATGTGCATCTTTAAAAGATAAAAACTAAGCCAAAAATACATTTTTAAAAGGGTTATTCCATTTTTGTAGGTGGCAATATTTCAACAGGTTTCCTTACATTGCTGGATTCTCCGAACCCCATCCACCTTCTGTCTACTGGACACAGAGGTCATCTGAGCCCAGTCAGAGCTGACACCATAAATAAATAAATTAGATCAACATCCTTTCCTTCTTTACTCCAACTCTATACATATTACCATACCATATGTACATACACACACAATCTTTACACTTTCTTTTTAGCCCATTCACTTACAGTGTGCTGCAAAAACATGCATATATTCCACATTATTCACACTAAAACCCTCAGTATAAGATGTTTTGAAGTCTCAGTAAAACTTTTATACTTTCAAATTAATTTTACAAAATTTGCGCCTCTTGATTACATAAAACAGTACGGTAGTTGCTTCTGGAGTATGGTGTCCTCTACTGATGCAACAGCAGCTTGAAAACAAAAGAAAACTTCCATATCCAGTAACACATCAATTATTCAAGCCTTTTGCAGACACTCAAGTTAGCGCCTTGCTTCATCCATTTGTTTCCATTGGGTCATTACATTGTTACTGGTTCTAATCAGCACCAGGTTATGACAATATAAGCAGGAAAAAAATACAACAAACGTCTCTTTTAGCCACTAGATGTCACCATCAGTTTGTTTAATTGCCACCACAGTCAGGATGGAGTACATTAGGATTTCTCAGGGAGTGAAACTTTACATCAAAATTAATGTACAATTAAAGTAGCCAATGTTCTTCAATTTTTTTTAAAACATTCACATTAAATACTTTCGATTTATTTCACAATAAACAGTAAATTATGGTAATGTAGTGTTACCAAATTCAAGCTACAAAACATTCAAAAATAAATTTATGACTAAACATTTAAGGCAAAGGGAGTTGTCAAGGCATTTTCCAACACCATATATGAATTGCATAGCTAAGGCATAATGGGCCTTATTACAGCAAAGTATGTACATTAAAACTGTATATTCCATGCCTTGTATTTACAAAACCACCCACCCAGCATGTATTTACACATTCATTCTCGTCAGCGTGCAATTTCTGCTGCTCATACATATTAAACGCTGAACACCAGAGTGCTGTTTGGTCAAAGAAGGAGCTCTCAACTTTCCATTTCAGTGACAATGACGAAATTAACACAAATCTCTTTATATTTTTTTATAATTCTGTCATTTAAAAGTATAAATTAAAACCATATTCTGCATTAAAATAAGCAAATTCGACACAAATTGAGAATTAAATAAATATTAACCTTGACTATAATGACTGACTGCTGTACAGAAATTAGTTGATAATTTATGCATCATAAGGGCAGCTGAATATATGTTGTTGAGTATGCCTGTTACACGATGAGTAAATTGTATGTATTTATATACTAAACCTCCTATTAACATCAGTAATGTGTAGAATCCTACAGTTTTAGTACCAGTATTCTGACTACTAAAGTAAACTGAGAGATAATGACCAACTGCAACAGAAAAAGGTCCATTTGACCATAGGTTTAGTGTTAGTGCAGTTTTATAAAGCTAATGCAAATACATGGCACATAACCATGCCCTGTGGTGCGGCACATGGCAGCACATATGTTCTTTCTATCTCTGGATGTCAACTGTGAGAATGTGTGCAGCTAGGAGAAAAAGAAACACTATGATTGGCAAAAACAGCCCCATGCAAACAATGTCATGATAAAAATAAAGACCATTCCTTTGGTAATAAAGAATTTGGCTTGAGTGCAAAAAAAGCAAAATGGACCCCAACAGGAAAACAACGGAGATACGCCAAGAAATATGTTAGTGACCGAAATCAGATGATTTACAGCTTGACAAGCCAAGGTGAACTCAAGAGGGTTATCAAACTATAGGCACTAAATAAGTTGAGTATTTCCTAAAGGCAGACATTATTTCTAATACCGACATTTTCCATGGCAGACAGTTTAAGAACTCAAACATGTGAAAATGAGCAGCTTTACTATTTGATGTTTAGCCTTCTTAGTACCTACTGAAGTGAGCTCTGAGTAGTTTCTCTTTTTTTTGGACAATATACCAAAAGATCCTCAAGCCAGGCATCAATTGACATCCTGATGCAGAAGACTCACTTCTGTAATTTAGTCTTTTTGCACAACATGACCCAAATTTCAAAATGAACGACATGACTATCACCTGCCAAGGTCTAGTTTTGTAAATTATGAACACATTTTAAGTTTGAGTCCTTTATTGTCAGTATCTTTAGCTCTAGTCCTAACTCAACTTAGTGTTAGCATCTATAGTTTACACTACCTATGTTACTAATGATACTAAAGACAGTCATTAGCTTGTTAAAATGTGTGTTTTACATTAACAAAACCCTGTTTTACAGCAACTGCTGTATTTGTAACATTAATTTTTAGAGTTCTTGAAATACTAACTTCTTATAATAAACAAAAATTTGTATTGGCAGGTCAAAGCTTTCTAAAATTCAGAGATCAGACATCAGCCACAATTCTTTTATCGGTGCATCTTTAAAAACAATCTTAATGAAAAGTTGTTTAACATGCAGTGACAACAGTTTTTAGCCCAAACGTAAGTCTTTTTTCAATTACATAGTAGTCAAAGAGCCTGCTGCAGCAATCAGTTTTGTGCTATAGCTTCAGTGTCTAGGCTTCCCTGTGCAGGGTAGGAGCAGTCTTTGTTGCCTACGGTTGGAGAGTGAGACTGAGGATGAATCATGTCTGTGAAGTTCTGGTGCAAGTTCTTGCATGAAGTAGGATGGGAGGTCTTACGTGACAGTGGCGGTGTACTGCAAGGGGACAGAGTTTTGTTAGTGTGAACATTTTTGTGTCTGACAGGTGTGGGGATTCGTGAGGGGGTGTTCTGCAGCCTATTGTCAGTACGAGGCATTAACTTTACACCCGGTTTGTGCTCGGAGATCGAGACTTCATTGCTTTGTCCATTTTCCCCATTGATTATTTTTAAGGATGTTGGAGGAGATCCGGAGCGGGATTCACTCAAGCTAAAGGACATTGAGGAGTTTTCACTAGAGGAATCCTGGAAAGAGCAGTCCTCAGATGGTGCAAGGGGTACAGGTGATAGAGGACCCTCTGGAGGCAGGACGTTATCACTATTGCCACTATTTTCAAGATCATATGGTAGATTAGGCAGGTGATTTTCTAGGGGAACATCTCCTTCTGTCACTGAGCTCAAGTCAAGTGGACATTTTTGACCTGAGAGCCCACCTGTAGGAGAACACCCATGTTCTCCATTCATATTCCTGCTATCTATAGCAGGTTGGGAGGGGATATGATTCATTAGCTCATCAGACTTAGTATCTCTAAGGCCAGGCAAAGAAGCTGGAGCTTCCCTTTTCTCTACTAAGCTAGAAATTGCGGGGAGTTTCTTGAGGCCCCCTTTCCATTCCCCCCAGTGTTCATGCTCTGTGTGACCCAAACCATGAAGTTCTCCAAGATTTTGTCCATAAAGTATATTTAAAGGGTCCTCTGGTGGGAAGTGTTGGAGGTTAGTCCTCTTGGATTGCTTGAGGTAAGGCAGACTTCCAATCTTTGCACCCACATTTAGGGAAGAAGTGGAGGAGTTAGATGAAGAAGAAGCAGAATCAGACAAAGCAGGCTCAGTGAGTGCATGTGCTACCTGCAGCGTTGCTTTTCCTACAGTTTTACCAGTAAAATTCCCCTTGACCTGCTGGGAATTGGCCAGAAACTCAGCCTCAAAGCTGCGATAGAGGTCCTGTTCTTTTTGAGGGTCAAATGGTGGCAGGATTTGGTAGCCTAACCCAGGCCTGTCATCTCCAGCCTCCTGTTTCTCCATTTGAGAAATGTTTTTAGGCTGGCCTCGCACAGCTGATCGAGGAGACTGTGAGAGACGAGGGGAGCGGGTAGCACAGTTGTTAGAGTTACGAGGAGAGGAGTGTGGTGGACGTCGCCCTCCAGAGGTGACAGGGGGAAGTAGCTTGCCTTTTCCTGTGGATGGTGAGCAGGACACTTGGGGTCTAGGAGTAGTGACAGTCTTCTTGACAGGGCTGCTGTTGTTGCTTTGGACTCCTTTAACTGGCGAGTTGTTGCATGAGAATGACTGCTTCTTACTGAAAGCAACACCTCCTCTAGGAGAGGATGGGGCTACCTGTTTAGGCAGATCTACTTGTTTTTCTGAAGGTGGGCGCTGGGAAGCCCGAGGAGAGGAACAATGTGCAGGGCTGCCATCACTTGACAAAGTGCTGCTTGTTAACTTACTCTGGCTGTGAGAACGAGGAACATGGAGCCTCCTCGGACCATCATTTCCAACAGAGCGCCCTCTGTCTGTCCGAGACGTCCGTGAACCATCAGAAGATCCTGTTGGTGGGTTGGGTTTTAGTGTTGGCGGAAGCGAAGAACGCTCCCGCGAATGGCTGCGTGCACGGGGCGTCGAGGAACATGTAGATGGGGTTTGATTGCCTGCTCCTGCTCTCTCAATCATATGCTTTCCTTCCTTGCGGTTGACAAGTAGTACCACTTGTTCACCAGAGCGCCGTGAAGGGCCACTGAGTGACTGCCGCCCGCCTCCCCCTCCTCCTTTGGAGGAGGCTGTGGAAGAGTCACTATCTCCAGAGAGACGTCTTGTCAATGTTTCTTTATTCCTGCATGTAAAGCAGACAGTGATTGAAAATAAAGTAACACCTAAAGTCCATTACATTTCTATCTCAGCATTCAGTCTTTACTTACACAGGGCCTCACATGCAACTTCCCATTGTGATACCCTACAACCAATAATGTTTTTGTAGGTTTATTGTACAATGTATTTTACTGAGAGTAAAATGGATTGTAAAGTGCCATAACGAAACAGTGCTGTTCAAACATGTTCAAATCTTGGGATATTGTTTAGAACTTAACCCTGCTTCAAACTTCTCCAGAGCTTAATCCAGGCTAGCCGGAAAGGTCTGTTCTTTTGTTTGGTTGCACTGTGTTACATTTAGGAGGTCAGAGTGAATGAGATTGAAGTGCCAAGTTATGTGCTAAAGTAATCATGTTTCAAATTCTTTCCACTTGAAATTCATTGTAAAGTTCGTGTTGTTCAGTCATAAAAATCTAAAGCTCTTACATTGAAATTCGTGGTTGTCTCATGACAAATTTTCAAAAATTTCAAGAGTTGTGAAGACTTTTGTAAGGCACTGTACTTCAATATAAGTGGGAAAAACAGGGAACTTCTGGCACAGCTCTTAGAACACCAATATGTTTTTTCCCCTTCACTTTATGAGTTGGTGTGCATTGAGCTGCACTGCGCTCAGTTTATCTGATGCCAGACTTGTGTGTTAACAGAGAGCAGTGGCAGCAAGGGGGGGATTACAAGGAAGATGAGAGCATCTGGGGGCAGGATTAGAAGTCTCACAGATTTTCGAGCCTAACGCATTCCACTGGCCTTTCTACAAACAGAAACCACTTCGTTGTCACATACCTAGAGGACCACAGGGTTTATCAGCTTATTACTCAAATTCTTTAGAGGAGAAACTAAAATACACACACAGAGACCTGAATGAACAGAGGTGGTGTTATTTGCTTGATTGAAAATTGCAACTGTGCAGTTGTACTGTACCATGTAATGCTGACTAAACTCAACTCAAAGTGGCTCCCTGATACCTAGGGAGCCACTTTTGCAGCCAGTTTATAAAAATCGGACACTGTTTTTATGTGCAGGGCTTGAAACAGAGAGCAGTGAAGTGATCAAACAATAATTTTTCCTTTCGATCTAAGTGTTTGTCACCTTTTATGATGACATTCCCAGTGAAAAGGAGGCTGTATTGTCTTATAGTTTTATACATTCAATAATTGAAAAAAAAAAAGCGTTATCAACAAGTGGTATCAAAACAAAGTGTGTGCTAGTATTGGCACTGATTTCATCAAACTAAAAGACTGATACTCTGTGTTGACGAATAACATTTTTAAACAGCTGTGACTATGAGACATCATAATCATAATTGTTTGCAAAAGTATTTGTAAATGCAGCAAAGTTACAAAGTCCAATCAGTTCTCCTCTGTCCCTACATATTTGCCCAGGAGGGACTTCTGTAAAGTCAATGACTCAGATTTTCTTAGATAGAAAACTTTTTAACACTTTGCATTAACAACTCAATTTCTCAGCTTTTTTATTACCAAAATCAAGTTTGACTGCATCTGAATCTGAATCTGTCAAGTATTATCAAAAGAGGATTTCCCTCATCTAT
This sequence comes from Gambusia affinis, assembly GCF_019740435.1. Classification (NCBI taxonomy): domain Eukaryota; kingdom Metazoa; phylum Chordata; class Actinopteri; order Cyprinodontiformes; family Poeciliidae; genus Gambusia; species Gambusia affinis. The sequence goes on along the minus strand of NC_057870.1, from coordinate 25,024,151 downwards.
GGAGAGTTAATTGAATCCCTTATTGCAGTGACTGAAGCCTAAACTATCTAAAACAGGGGTCTCAAACTCCAGTCCTCAAGGGCCGCTGTCCTGCAGTTTTTAGATGTGCCACAGGTACAAAACATTGGAATGAAATGGCTTAATTACCTCCTCCTTGTGTAGATCAGTTCTCCAGAGCCTTAATGACCTAATTATTCTATTCAGGTGTGGTGCAGCAGAGGCACATCTAAAAGTTGCAGGACAGCGGCCCTCGAGGACTGGAGTTTGCCACCCCTGATCTAAAAGAAGACAGATGAGCCACACACAGGCTTGGAGCCATGGTCATCTGCTAACTATCCGAATCTATGACACAGTTCAATTCTGCTTTACTAGGAAAGACCAATCCAATTTTCTTTATCGTATTGTCTTTACAATCTATTGAACTATGTATAATAATCTGAACTTTATGATCAGTATTTTGCTAAGAGGGAAGTGCAGCACATCAGAGAATGTGGTTTCTGTCTACCAAGAAAAAAAAGATTTCACCATCCCATCATATATGATAATTATATGAATGAAAATAGAGGGGAGAAAAAAATTGAAGTTACTTTTACAAAATGTTGTCTACCTTCTATCCACAAGAGGGAGCTACAGTGTGCTGGAGAGGCGGATTTATCAACACAATGTCATCTAAGATTAGATAAATCTGCTCTGGTCTAAGCTGTGGTTTCCTGGCATGTTCATTCACTGTGTCTCACTTTCTGTCTGTCCATCTGTGTACACCACAGAGTGGGCGGCAAAATCTGAGCATGCTCAGTGAGGACACCTGTATCGGACTTATCTGCACACCTGCACAGAGGTGAAGACACTCACCTGAGAGGATTAAAGTGGCGCGGCTCCGAGCGATCTCTTTGTGGCTTAGGGAGCAGAGTTCGAGCTCCAGCAGCGTCCGCCTCTGTACGGACAAATGAATTTTGGGATCGACCAGGTCGTGTGGAAGAAGAGGAGGAGGAAGAGGATACACTTGGAGCAGAGAGAGGCTCCAAGGAGCGCCTGTCGTTGGGTTTGTAAGTCGAAATGCCCTCATTCCTCCAGTGTGGACCTGGGCTGGTGGAGCGGGAGGAGTGGGCACTAGAGGACTTGCTCTGGGCTCCCTGGCTTTGACCACTTGCTTTAGCCTGGTGGTAGCGGTGAGCTGAGTGGGAAGACGCATTAAACTTTTAGCCAACAATGACCAAGAGGTTGGACAATTAAGTCTATGGTCGGGAACTATACCACATTACATTGAGACCTGAGAAACAGTCAATGAAATGAAGTTGCTGTTTGACACAGATGAGCTGCTGGTAAACTAGTCAGTAAAAGCAGTTTGACAAGTTTAACAAGATAGCAGGACAAACAATCTTTCCGTTGCTTCTTGTGGTTAAAGGCATAACAGTGTGTGTCAGCTATAAACATTCTGTTCCTTTGACTCTTTCAGCAGCATTTTGGCTTAAGATGGTAAGTCTCACCCAGCATTGTTATGTACATAATTTGCAACTGATTGCCTCAAATAACATTTTATAATTATGACAAGTAAGAAGTTTTTAGCAAAATGTGCAAATTCTCACAGAGTGGCAAACCCATTCCTGTTATTTTTCTTTTCTGACTTGTTTACAGTTGTCCTAATAAGTGGATGAGTTGTTTAATTATGTGCATCCTGTAGCACAGGGGTGGGCACTCCTGGTGTTGGGCCAGGGAAACATCTAAGAGTTGCAGGACACCGGCCCTCGAGGGCCAGGAGTTCCCACCCCTGCTGTAGCGTTACAAAACATTTCCAGCCATTCTGGAGCTTTTGGAGTGCTGGCCACATTTCACAAGATTTGGAGCAATTTCATTATTATTCTTTGCTGATTCGAATAGCTGAACTAGTTTCTTTGTAAGATGTCAATATCTGCTGCAGCCAGCTGTAAAAACATAAGCATACATTTGATTTAGGTGTGATGCATTAGAGAAACATTCAAAACATGCAGGAAACTGGCCTTTTAGGAGTGACTTTGGGTATTGTTTCGCTGTATCAACAACAGTGCTGGGTTACCTCTTACGCTCTCTTCCCTCCAGCTCAGTCCACAGCTTTTCTAGTGATTTTATGTCTGAGGACTAAGATGGCTATGAAGAAAGATTGAAGATTGAGTTTCCATCTATTGACTAAAAAGGATTTAGTTAATAATAATTTTAAAAGAAATCGTTTTTCAGAATCCAACGAATTTGATTTAAAGTTTTTGTTTTGCATAAAGTACTTTTGCAGTCTAACAGAAAGAAAACAAACAGACCCACCGCACTGCAGATCTTCCACCATACAGTGGGCATGAAGTGATTTTCCACATATTAATCATTCTTCAATTTACACCAGAACAAGCTAAAATGTTTCACCCAACAATAACCAACTTCTATATACATTTTGCATGCATCAAATAAAAATACACAATTTTTTTTCTCAGTCTAAACTGAAAACAGACCAAACTTATCTTGCTTTAGGTCAGATAAAATTACCCAAATTAATTCTATTTGCTAAATTCTCCAGTGATGCATTTATCTCTTGTCATTCACCTCTCTGTCATTACTGGATCATTTAGCTAATAGGAATAACTTTGGTAACTATAACTAACCTTAAACAAGAGAAGCTTGGTCCAGTTTAAATTCAGGCAGTGTGACAAAATGTGTCAATTTATTTAGTGTATGTAAACTTCTGGTTGCTATAGAGACTTGGTGACCGCAGGACGCCGCAGCTATCAGAGGTTCTCTGAAAACTACAGTTTTTATCTCTCACATCATCCTTTTCACTTCACGTGGTGGCAACATAAATATGGGTCCTCGCCCAATCTAATGGACCAGAGGCAAAGAGAAACAGGCCATATTTATCCCCCAAGGTCACAAAACGTTAAGGATTACAAATCAGAAGTGTGTAGGGACTCGAGCAACTTTAAAAAAATATAAAGTTTTAATATAAAAAAAGATTTAGTTACATTTATTTAAAAGGGATTGTGAGAAATAAACACAATTTTGGCATCAATAAATTTGTCAGTACTTATTATAATGGATTTTCCCCCTCCACTAAATAATGTATTCAAAATAAAGTCAGAAGTTTCAGTTTTTGTAATAAAAGATTCAGTTATTTACAGGCTTTTCCAACATATTTTATCTAAAGTAAAAAGAAATTGTAAAGAAATACTTTACATCTAAAGTATTTCAGAGCTTTACCATTTGTCAGAGTAGTTTTTTGTGCAACTAGTAAACTAGTATAGTGTTTGTGAAACATAGAAATAATTATTATTTTACTTTTAAGACTTCTAAAGGCTGCTTTAAAGGCTTGTGTGTTTGTGGTCAAAAAAGTTGGTGAATGATAGGGTTGGAATGACTCACGTTGCACATGTGCATTATGGGTTAGTGTGGGCAGTGGAGTGACTGCATATTTTAAATGGCAGTTTTGTAGCATTTCCCAAACCTACATGTTTTTTAATCAGGATGTAATTGTAGACAAGGTTCACTGTGATGCAGACTGGCTAAACGACCTCGGGTGTCTGAGTCAGTAAAACTGAAACAGAGGGATTAATGCAATGAAAACGTTTATCCAACGTCTCTGACATTTACAGTTAGGCATAAAACCTCACGAGTTTTATTAATTATGCAACACATAAACAATAAAACTGTTTTGTAAGGGACAAAAGGAGAGCAGGAAGTGACCTCACCGAATGCAGCACAGCGACACGGATCATGCTTGTCCAAATAGTGCTCCAACGTGTCCCAGCCCCCTCCGACACGCACCATCACATGAGTCCGGAGGACCTGAGAGACGGGAAGAGAAAACCAGGCTTCAATAGATGAAGGGAATGGAACAGACATGCACATTCAAACACAAATAGACCTGATTGAATACAAAACTCCATTGATATGGAAATTTTACAAGCGGGGCCGCTTGTTGAAGGCAGGCGGGCAGAATCTCCTGTTACATAAAGTCTGGATTCCCCCCTTCCTCTCACTTCCCCTCCACTTCTTCCTCCCCCTACTGCTGCCATTTAAAGGGTTGTTTATGATTAGACAAACTAAAGCAGCGTAATAAATCTCCATTTGGGATTTCTACAGGATGATTTTGCACTGTATTAAGTTTCTTCTGCTGTCTGCTTGTCTCCCAAACAGAGATTTAATTTTTCAGGAGCAATTAGAAAAAAGGGAATCGGGATAAGCTAAGAGAAGAGGGTTTGGGGTGAATGTCACTTTCCCCTCCCTTACGCGGTTCTTAGCACACACCCACAACATCAGGCCGAGAAGCCTCTCTCCCTCCAGGCAGAGGCCGCCTTCGTCGAAGCTGCACATTTCCCTTGATGTGACAGCTCTGTGGATGCAGCCCACTCCCTTGGGTTGTGTAACAGTCTGTCTGCCACATGTTTCAAAGGTTGCTTTCCCCCCTGAATGCGAGGGCATCCAAGGCAATCCATACTGTCAAATCTGAGTGAACTGGCGCAGAGATTATTTAACTTGCATTCACCCATGCGGCTCTGCATCTTATTAGCATGACTGTGGTCAAAAAGAGAATGCAGACAACAGATGAACCCGACAGTCCCCACCTCTCCTCCATTGCAATCCCTGAGGCTGCTGTGACTTTGTTTCCTCTGTGCCCTTCTACATGAAATCCATCAAAACAGCTCATCTGCTTATCTCTATCAAACCAGTGGCTATAAACTGCTTACTCACCACTGCTTTGACCTCCTGCCAGTAACAGGTTTACTGTCTGTGTGATGCAGTGTGACCACCATAAGCCAGCAGCGCAAAGCCAGTTACACGTGGTCCAAAACACGCCATCATATTTTAAGCATCTCTGCCGTCAGACACAGACGATACATAGAAGACATCAGCTAAAGAAGATTTGTGTTCTTTCTCACTCATGCATATTTGTTTTATGTTTAAATATGTCTGTCTAACTTGTTTGTTGTTATTTTATCACAGTGCGTGGCTGTGGTAATGGTACCAGCAGCTGGGAATACAAGCTAAGGCTTCAGTGAAGAGTAAATATGAAAAGCCTTTTGCATTGTTGTCATTTTGCTGGAGAATAAATCATTGCACTGTGGATGAATTAATCATTAACACAGAAGTAGTAGTAAATGATAAAATAACAAGAGAGGCCAGACCTTGCAAAAAGACACCCTTAACCTTTCCAGAATTTACATCACCAACAAAAATTTTATGTATTTTATTGGGAATTTAAGTGACAATCCAACCAATCAACTTTCTCCCTCTGATCATCATACAGACACGATGCATCAGCATCACAGAGCTGTGAAGGGACCATGTTCCACTTCAAAACTGCTTTACAGACTGCTGAGCGGGGGTTCACGGCTTTTTTAAGACCACAGAGATACAATCCCTGTTTCTATGGGAACAGCGAACAGAGAGGCTTCTTGTCAGCTTTGCTGAGGCGTGTTCAACCACTGTCCTGACATTAAACTCGTGGTTCATTTCAGCTGTTGTACTCAATGACTGGAGCCTCTCCTCCCACTGAAAAGTAACCCACACCCTCAGGACAAAAACATCCCATTACCCACCACCCCTCCACTCACAGGGTGATGTTTGCTTTCATGACTTCATCCCGCTTTCGTGTGAGATTCTTGTCACAGCTTTAGTAGCTGAATAGGAGTTTGTAGGCAGCTAAAGCCTTTTAAATCACAGGAGAGGAATAAAGGAAGTGTGTTGGGTGCACTTGGAGCTGCTAAGGCAAGTGCATATTCACTGTCATCCCCAGCGATGAATCAGCAGAGGGAGGAGACAGCATGAAGAGAGCCAGTCTGACAAGTCAAAGGCTCCGAGACATGAAAACAATCACAAACCCCAATAACATCTCAAGTGTCACTCTTGAACTGAAATGACTTCTGAAAGAGACAAACTAAAAAAGTTGATCACAGACCAACTTAAGAGTGATAATATGTCAGGAAATACAGGGAGGAGGAGGATTTACCTCTCATGGTAAAATCATACCGTTCAGGTGGTTTGTTCTTAAACACTCACAAATGATTGCCTTACTTTGAAAAAAATGCTTAAAAATTAACCTATGCTGCATCAAATTCTGAATCTTTTTTCAAACATATCAATACTGGATGTCGACATGGAAAGAAAAGGATAGAAAATCCTCTATGACATTTTTAAAAAACCATCTTATTCAAAATGAAAGTCCTTCTTCAAACATTTTTACTCTCTACAGCTCCTAAGGTAAACTACTGTCTAAAAGGAGACAAAATGTTTGAAAGGGAAAGAGATGAGCACCATACAGGGCAGGAAATTTTTAAATCAGTTAAATTCTGATGAAATAAGCTGTACAGCAATAGAAACACACTATGTGTTGTACAAACATAGTAAAAGTGTTATGTGAAAAAAAGTCTGTGTCTTTTTTTATGCAAGTTATGTAAATATTGACTTTCACCAGTAGATATTCTTTGAAACCTGTGAATTTTCTGTGATTCAGGATTTATTTTAAAGGTTTTATGTAAACATCTTGGACTGAAATAGGCAAAACAAATTCATCACATGGACATAAAACAAAAAATTACAAATTTGCCTCATTTTGCCAACATTTTAAATGATTTTGGCATTGATGTATATTACCAGCAGAAGGAGAAAGTCCAAATTAGATTAAATAATATTGGTACAGATTACTGCAGCTTTATAAATTCAAAGGGTAAAACAGAATCTACTAATTATGCACTAACAACTTTCATACAGCTGTTTGTTTTAAGAGTTGAATACTGTAATTCAAAATAGAATACAGTAAGTAAAATACATTACAAACCATTGGATATTATATCGAAGGCAAAGACCAAATGGTGCCACCAGAAATGACAAATAATGCTAGTACTTGCAGCCAAAGAGTCTGATAGTGTAATTTAAATACATGGAAACTAGAAAACCATCCAAAGAGTCCATTAATCTGGCTCCGGTGCATCTGAGGCAGGAGAGACCAAATCGATCTCTTCTGAACTGGCCTTCCTGTAATATGCCCAGAGGAATGGTGAGGGTATGTATCAACTCCCAAACTGGGAGAAACATGACAACAGTCCGACAGCTTCAGCCAAGATAAGGAGAGCGCAGGAAATTACCTAATGCTCTATTTGTGTCTGCACAGAAAAGGTTGCTTACTGGGTGTGGGCCAGAGAAGTGCAGCTTGTAAAAACTCTCATAAGACAAAGAAATCACAGTGCTGTTACATGAAAGCACTTTAAAGTGGTCTGAATTAGCCAAGCAGCTGAGTTCGGTTGCTTCATAACCCTTGGAACAACATGTGAAGCCATATGTTGGCACCATACGGTTCCACTCAATTACAGAACCTCTTCAGTGCCAAATATAGCAGCAGAATGATTGTAGCTTCCAGCATTTATGATCTGTGCTTCAGTTTTACTGTTTCATTTAGTTTCTGTCAGTAACTCAATTTCACTATGACAAAGTATTAGGAACAGACAGTTGGAGGAAAAAAATGAGAAAGAAATATTTTTTATTGCTTATTTGTTTTGTGATTAAATTTGAAATGTAATAAAAGAGAGAGGGAGCGAGGAAAAACGCAAAGCAATTAGATGAAAACTGAAAATGTTTCATCAAAGCTAAAAGGATGAGAAGAAAGTCAGAATGACAAGAGAGAAAAATATAAAAGAATAAAGTTGAAACAACACTGGAGCAAAGACTTGCAATAATCACATCATATGTAAATGAGCTACCACTGTAGAACAGGATTTATTAACAAGATGTGTTCTCTTAAACATAGTGGATGCAAACTCTTAATCAGGATGGATGTTGACTCGATGCTGACCAAAGCTGGTTTTAGAGAATGTAGCAGTTTCAGGATTTTGTCATTTCTTTCAGATTTTATTTCCACTTTATTGTCAATATTGTCACTTAAACCACAAAAAGTTTTTCTCATATTTCAACTTTACTCTTGAAATCAAATTTCAACTTCATTCTCAAGATTTCACCTTTATTTTGCAAAAGAAGAGTGGCCCTAAAGCAGGGGTGTCAAGCTCCAGTCCTCAAGGGCCGCTGTCCTGCAGTTTTTAGATGTGCCACAGGTACAAAACACTGGAATGAAATGGCTTAATTACCTCTTCCTTGTGTAGATCAGTTCTCCAAAGCCTTGCTAATGACCTAATTATACTATTCAGGTGTGGTGCAGCGGAGGCACATCTAAAAGTTGCAGGACAGCGGCCCTCGAGGACTGCAGTTTGACACCCCTGCCCTAAAGCATATGACATACTTCTGATATCTGTCAGTATGGATAAGCATGGCGGCAGAAATTTCTTTAAGAAACAATAAAACTACCATGTCCTAATGGGGACATTTTAAAGATTATTCCTTCCACCATACCTCAATGTACCTCTAAGTTTTATAAGAAACACATTCCCTTCCTAACCATTCTGCAGGATGGAATAAAGTCAATTGAGGCTACCCAAGTTTTCTCTGAAGAGCATAACTCTCAGATAGTCTCAGATATGGTTGTAAATAACTTTTCTTATTTCGACATTATAGTGCGTGTACAGACACAGCTCCAATAAAGACACCACAAATGTTATCTTGCACAATATTCTGTACAGTCATTATGATGAAATTCTTCTATGAACCAGAAGAGTTTCCAAAGAAAGTAGCCATGAGGTAATTAATCTGTTACTGAAATTCTGTCAAACTCCTCTCATTTTCTATACAGAAAAGATTAATACATTTTGAATAACAGAGTTCAAGTGACTGAATTTATCTGCGATTTTACCAAAACATCAGGTTCCTTTCTGACAGCCCACTTACTCATGACTTTATATATTTATGTGTATGTAAAGTGTTAGGTATGGATGGTGAGGCTTTACCTTGTCTACTTTGATCTAAATTAAAATTCAAGTGCAAAAGTAAAACATAAAACAGTTTGATAAACAACAACTGCAATAGATTAGACCTACCCTGATGAAGATCAGAGCACTGGAGTCTCCTACTTTGTACTTCCCTTCGGACACTTTAATCATAGGAAACTGAGCAGGACAGGAACAGTGGCCCAGGATTTCACGTACCTGATGAGAACAAAAAAAGGGGAAAAAAAATAAATTATTTTAACAATGACGACGACTTACAAAAGTGACACATATATGAGGGGGAGCCTGACGGAGATGCCTTCCTGTTCTCTGAGGAGATCATGTTTAGTCATACTTATGTGTAACTGGGGATTAAAGCACTGCTAGACAAGAGTGCAACAGCATAACAATGACTCTCCTTCACAGTGTGAGAAATGAACAGTCTCTTGGCTGCCAGAGAGTTAGAGGATGTTGGACAGTCATCTTCCTGCCAAATTTCCTTTCCCAGTACCTCCTCGGTGATAAAACGCTGTGCCTGGCTGTCTAATCATAATAAAAGCTTCTCTCACCTGATCCTATTACACAATTATGGTTTTTGAGCTCATCACAAAACATCTCAAAAACACATTTCAGCGCTCAATAATGAACTCTCTCTCTCACTCTGAGCAGCTAATGACATATTCTCTGCTAGTGGCATCATGAACCTAAAGGGTTAAAAAAAGAAGCCCACAGCGTTGTGTGGTGGTGGAGATGATGATGATGCAAGCAGGCCGGTGTTGCCAGCTGGGATCTGAATCGGGAGTCAGAGCCGGCGCCCTTGCTGTGGTCGAAGGGGGTGCTTATTAGGCAACCAGGAGTCAGACACAACTGCAGGGCGGAGTGAGATCAGCTCTCTGCTGCACATGCCGGAGCTCTGTCTGGATTGGACAGCCCACATGTTTGCCTTGGCGTCTCTCTCTCAGACAAAGGCGTGTGCACACTTGTTGACGAGGAGGTAGAGAAAGTGGAGCACCGAAGGGGTGGAAAGCACAGGAGGACAGGATCAGTAAATGCCTCTTAACTTAGTGTGCCAGGACAACAGGGCTGAGGTACACTGAAATAATCAAATGACATGCTAGAAGAAGATTGTGGGTTTGTGAGCTTTTAAATTCTAGATGTTTACAGCACCTTTCATGAAGTACATCAGGCTTTAGGGATATACTTTGCTTCTGGCAAGAAGCACCTTGTTATTTTCTTTAAATGGCATACTTCTTTTATCCAATGCTAATTAAAGAGGGGCGACACTAAGCACTAAGAGTCTGCATCTCACCTGCAGCTACGTTCTCCGTTTCACCTGCTGCACTAAAGCCTCAGCTTACTGTTTCACTCTTTCATCCATTCTGCACATTTTTTAAGTCCCTTTGCTGGTTGATTGGGTTAATATAAGGATAAAGTTCAAGCATTATATTTTAGCGTCATAAAAAAAATCATACTTTCAATAAAAAGGTATTGAAAGTATGAAGCACAAATTGATCAAAATCAGTTTTTTCTTTGCTTTTCAAAGCATGTTAATATTTCTAAAGGTAATTTTCTGAAACAAAAAAAAACATGGTCGAGCTCCATGAAGGTAAACAAGTCAGGATGACAAATTTATCCGAAAAGCCTTAAAAAACGGTTTTGCTCCGTGTTTACATATTTAGTAAATACTACATCTAAAAAATGGTTAAAACATTTACTGATGTTAGTTGAGGCACTCATGGAGCATTTACACATCATTTAGCTGGACATCCCTGAAAAAAATCCTCACTACACAGCTGGAAACATCTTTTTAGATCCAAATAAAATGCGATCTGAAGACAGATCAACAGAATGGTGAAACAGACAATCCCTTTAGCATGATGTTTTGTTAACTATGTTACTGTAATGTTGAAAACCTACAGGAGTGAAGCATGAGCTGATTATATATAGAAGTGTGTGACTTGGTGACAGTTGGAGGAACCTGCTGATGCACGTATGTGAACATCAGAGTAATGATGGTCAGAACAGGAGCAAAAATGTAATCTTTGTAAGTACTGGCATAATTTTGGTGTTACAGGTGACTGTTCACCACAGTGATGAATTACAGGAAGGTTTGGTTCACCAAGAGCGCCTTCAATTGGTTTTTAGGATCCCAAGCTACTGCTCTTAGACATTTCTCATAACTTTTCCTTACTGGAAACATTGCAATATAAATCTTCACATTTTGAACCCAAATTCAAACTGCAGACATTCCTGTCACTACTTTTTTCCTGGATGTACTCTGGGATGGTGGCTCAAACATATAATGTCATCACTTTCAGCTGTTTTCTCAGCTGCCTTGTGCTTGGTTTTTTTTTTTTTTCTTTCACGCCATTTTACATATTTCTTTGTTTCTGTCATGGAAATGAATGAAACTATCATGAACAGCTGAACAGAAAACATAGAGCTGTTAAAAGTATTATATAATATATACCATTTATTATTTTTGTTGTTGTTTTGCTTGGGTGTTTACTCTTTCTCTGCTACCCTTTCTATTATTCAGTTTCATAAAATGACCAGCCCATTTTGGAAAAACTGCAACCAGTGAGTTAATGGAAAGATTGCTATAACAACCGACACAAACACACACACAGCCCCACTGTTCCTTTTTTCACTGTGCAGTTTGTACTCACCTCAACTGAGGTCATGGGTTTTTTCAAGGGAGGAGCACCACAACTCACACAGAGCCTCACATGAAGAACAGAGCAGGAAAATGAAGACTAACATCTCTAAATGATAACCTAATCAATAAACTCTCTGACAGTTTGAGTGTTTATATTGTAGGACTATTTAGTGTGAAGTGTGTGCAGCTTCCCATGTCTTCACTGTGTCAACAAGACTGGAAATACTGAAACTAAAACATAAGTTCACACACACAAACACACACACACACACACACACAGGGTCTGCAGAAGGAGATGGAATGGGAGGAGTGAGAAAAGGTCAGGCAGGAAATATGCGGAAGTGAGCAGAAACGCTGAGAAAAACTACGGGAAGAATTAGAGACCCAGATGATCCAGATGAAAGACAATTTCAGCATGAGTTGCAGATGTTTGAGAGAGAAGAGTGACTGAACATTAGATCACATGCCCCCACTGCCCTTTTCTTAGAACCTCCTGTTTTTAGACGTGTTTTTCCTAAGAACAGAAAGAGAAATGAGTGATGTTCTCTTGAAGCCGAGCCTCTGCATTTGTCCTCAGATTGTTTCAGGTATAATTAACATTCCTTTAAAAATGCCTCTGCTCAGATCACGTCATATCTGCCCAGCGTGAGTCAACAATCTCTTAATTTTTTTTCCTTCCTGACCTGCAAACTTCTAAGGGCCTGTTGATGACAGAGATAGGCAGACAGAACCCTTGGGAAGAGTACAGGAAACAGGACAGGGGGAGATAAAAAGCTGTTTAGGTTTTACTATCCATTTTCTTTATTGATTCAAGTATAGATTATACATTTAACACTAACAGATGGCCTTGAAAATAACATGACCAAGCAAAGCAGACTTTTGTATTCTACAAAGTGTGTCTGCACGTAGACGGCTTTGCAAATGTATTCCTGACCTTTGAACGTCTGAACCTTTCGTCACATTACAAACCCAAGCTCCAGTGTATTATACTGGGATCTTATGTGATAGTCCATCCAAAGCTGCTCGCAGATGATGGGAGGATGGGCTAATTAGAAGGATTTCTACACTAAGGAAAAACTTTAGAAAATTTACTAGTAATACTGATCTGTCATGCACTACTTTGTGTTTTGGTCTAAGACATACAATCCAAATAAAATAAAAGTTTGTGGTTATAATACAGCAGAATGTTATAAAAATTAACGGGGCATTAGTATGTTTGTAAAGCACTGTTTTACTGATTCAGAGTTCTTGCCTCACACTTTGGGAAGCTCGTTTTCAGTGTTGCCTCTTGTGACGCAGTTTGCTAAGTGCATTCATCAACATTAGGTGTGCTAGTCCACTCATTTTATTGGCTCATTTTATGGCCTTTCTACAGAGTGCAAGTGCTGCTACACTCCAAACGATTAAGAACAAACATTACAATCTGTCTCAAGTTTCCTTCTTTTTGTAGGACAATGTATTAAAAACCACGGCACTGAGAATTTAAAGGGTTTTTATAAATGTAGGACAAGACTCCTCTTTCAGTTTATCTCTCCATGGGCTTAAGCCTGGACCTTTTCCAGAAAAGGGAAAAATCATAAGATAAGGAGAGAAAGAGAAGAAATTCAACCCGAATTGGGCAATTCCCTGGCAGAGCAAAAATGTTTGAAAGTTTTTGAACCACCATCCTATATATGTAACTTTAATTCCCCTCACAAACACACACAATAAACCAGAATTTCTCCAATCCTGTAGCTCATAAATGCAACACAGCACACAAATTAACTTTGTAACCAGCATGGGGTGCAGGGAGGTGCAAAATGACAGCATGAATGACAATAATGTTTTCTAATTATGTTAAAGCTGTAGCCTGAGGGATGGAGCTGAAGCACAGAGTTAGTGAGGTGTGTGTAACAGGCCCAACCAGCAGAGAAGTGGCAGAAAAACAGATGGATAGACGCCTGTGGGTTAGTTAAAACACTCACATGGGGAGGAGGAATAGATTGTACACATTGATAATGAGTTTAGAGGCTACGGTTATTTGTGCTTTTCTGTGTGATAATGATTAGTTTTGCCATTAAAGTGTAATGAAGGCGGCCTAAACGGGAGAAGATCTAAGCCATTGAGTTTATTCAAATGCTTCACCTTTCTTATTACACTGTGTTGGTCCATCACTTAAAAGCCCAATTAACACATTAAGGTTTTGTGGTCGAAAAAGTTCAAGTGGTATGAATACTTTTTTTAGGCTCTGTAAATATATCCATACTCTCGCTCACTAAGTAAAAAAATTTAAGCAACTCTCAACGAGATTGCAGCCAGCAGCTGCTTAGCTAAGCAAGACACAACAGGAGCAAAGATTAGCCCAACAAAAGTTGATGATAACCATCATTTCAAGGGTTACTTAAAAACATACTATCTTAAGGTCTCTTTTTTATCCAAACAGAATAAAATTATAAAATCTTGTGCCTGTTTCTTATCTTTTTTCTAACAGCCATCATGTTATGGGAACCTGAGAGGTGCCTGTTAGATAAACAATTACTTTATCTAAAGAAGGCTTTCATGCAGCTTCATGATTTGAGTAGGGCTCCAGATAGCAAGGCTAAAATGTAATCATACTGGCTCCACAGCATACAAGGGATGACGCAGCAAGGTAAATTATTCTCTGTGAATTGATACTTGTCTTCTGACAACATGACAAACAGTCCATCAGGTGCAGAAGAGATAACAGAAACTGAAAGGCATTGAGTGCTATAAGTGCATACCTCTGTTGCAGTCAAACAACAATGTAATCAATCAGATCAGGAATTTAAATATCAGTCCAGAGTCTAACCCGTTTGCCAATATGTTTCGAAAGAGGCTCAGCAGCACTCTGCACTCATATTCATGGGAAACGTTTGGGGAATTAATGCTCAGCGTCTGTCTGAGATCAGGCTGTTGCGGAAAACACCTAATTGCTGATAGAAGTCTGACAAGATAGACACTTGATTGAATGGCAATCATGCAAATGATCAGCTGACGGCATCAAACACTCCAGTAAAGGCATAAAGTGGGTAATATGCAAAGTGAGGAGTCAGCTGTTTCATTCCACAGCCTGCTACCCTGAACACAAAGAGGAGGCAAAGGAGTGACGGCCGCAGCACAGAAAAACCTTTAAAACACTAAAGACATGAGCGAATGTGACACTGAAGGCTGCCATGCTCTCTCAGCAAAGCATCTGAGTGTGGTCCAACACAAAGCAGGATGACCTACTTCCCCCTCACGCTCTCCACTGTAGCCCTGCCTCCCAAAGTAGCATCCACTGCAGTCAGGTTTAACAGAGTGTACAGTGAAGCCACTCTAGGTGCACTGTTTGTTGTCTGCACCCCTTTTTTATTCTATGAATGCATGGCTTGAGCCCGAAGCTTAATACAGTAGGGTCGATAAGACAGATTAGTTCTCTTCTTTTAATCACGAGGAGTCCTCACTGAGAAATGGAGATGTCTGCTTTTGATTGTCTCCCCGCCAACTGCAGCTGCCTATTCCTTTCCTACCTTCAAGGACACCAACCAAACACACGGTCACACTCTGCGTTCTGGTGTCTCCAGGGTAGAGACGGGTGGGGGAAGGGAGCGACGGCTCACGTATGAACTACAGAAGGCTGAACGTGAAGCCTGAGGTGGGAAAAGATATGAACCAGTTTACATGAGTGAGCAGGCAGAAGGAATGAAGCTGGATGCAATATGAGGATATATTGCACCCTTATGCTCTAAAAGCTCTATCACTTTATATATCTATATATATACTGTATATATATAGATATCTATCTATCTATATATATATATTGGTTAGCAGCAGCAGCAGATCAGAGGAAGAAGTACAGGTGGTGAATGTTGACATGAGGGTGTGTAACAAGAAAAGTCAACTGCTAATCCTCATTGTATCCATCCTGAGCTTACTGAGTCACCTGACGGTTGTATAGGTAGTTTCAGAGTTCATCACCTATATTGGATTGTTTTATAAAACAAAAAAACTACACTATAAGACACTAAGAGGAAGCTGAATTTTAAGTTTTCTATCAATAAACATTCTCAGTCTTCTTGAATAATCATCCATCCATCCATTTTCTAATCACCCTTAGTCCCTAAAGGGGTCGGGAGGGTTGCTGGTGCCTATCCCCAGCTAACATTCCTGTCCACCCTGGACAGGTTGCCAGTCTGTCGCAGGGCAACACGGAAAACAGACAGGACAAACAACCATTCACACACACACTCACACCTAGGGAGAATTTAGAGAACCCAATTAACCTGACAGTCATGTTTTTTGGACTGTGGGAGGAAGCCGGAGAACCCGGAGAGAACCCACGCATGCACAGGGAGAACATGCAAACTCTGTGCAGAGAGACCCCCGGCCGGGAATCGAACCCAGGACCTTCTTGCTGCAAGGCAACAGCTCTACCAACTGCGCCACTGTGCAGCCCTTGAATAATCATATGGATTTCAATTATTTCCAAATCTTAAACAACAGGAATACTCTGACTATCAAACCACAAAGGAATTTATTAGACACACCAGCATTTGAAATGACGCAGCATGTAGAGCAGTCTGAATAGCTAAAGAACATCCACCCATCTTCTGCTTGTGTTTATTCTTGGTGGGTCGCTGAGGAGGTGTGGCCTTTCTTTAACGGTCAACTACACCCTGGACAAATTACCAGTCTACCACTGGGCAGCAAACCATGCACACAAACCTGAGGAGAAGTGCAAAAGTAACTGATAAACTGATCTGTATTTGTAATCACACATTTATCTGAACTGTGGGAAAATACTGCAGTGCCTGGTAAGAATCCACAGTAGTATGGCAAGCACCTGAACACTGCGAGCAGAAAGGGCATGGCCAGGATTTGAACCCAGGACCTTCTTGCTGCTGTGCCGCCACTGAACTGCTGGGAGTCAGTGCAGTTAAAGTGGTCTTGGCGTGAAAGGCTTCACACATATTAACAGCAAAGCTCACATTTTCTGCTTCAAATTTAAACTCATGTGATTATTCATGATGTCCTGCACATGAAAAGTAAACAATGATTTAGCTGTTATGTCCAAACTAAGATATGAAAACCAGGAGCATATCCATCTGCAGAAATGTCTTTTATACATAAATCTAAACTGAAAAAAGTGTAAAAATGTAGGACTGTGCATGATTAGCAAAGCTGTCATGTTTTGGGGGGTTTTTTGCATTTGGAATGGGTACGTCATTTAGTTTACATTAATCTGCATTAATGAGACCATTATAGTGTATATGCTAAATAGTAAAATTAAATTGCAGGCAAAAGTGTGACAAATAGCAGCTGTAAAGATTAAATAAATATCTCAACTAAATACATAAAAATACCCTTGATAATACTCAGCTACTTAAATCCATCAGCCTCATATCTAATAACAGTTAATTTGTGTCATTTGTTCTAAATGACTTATTTTAATCACTTATGCAGCTAAAATGCAGTTTTCAAAGAGGAAGAGGACTGGATTCTCAGACAGATGATAACCGAGAGGAAAGCTTTCAGTATCAGTCAGAAGCTCTGCAGTCTGAGTGTCTCTCTTTCGCCAAGTCTGACACATGACACTGCGACCGCTCAGGGGCAGAGGGATGGTGGCTGAAAAGGAAAAGACGGGCATATGCATCAGTAGCGCTCCTCTAAACGTTCTGTCCCAAAATGCGTTGGCTTGTATAATCCTCAGTCATATGAGCGAGAGTGTATGGACTCAGATGCTAGACAAGTTCAGAGCACAACCTCCTATTTCTGTCTGCAGAGGTCACAAAAAAAAAGCACTCCACTCATGAGTGCATGAGTGTGCCCGTCCGCCGTCTCCTCTCCTCCTGCCCCTTTGGCTCTCAGATCATTGATGTCAAAGACCAGCATTGTTCCTCTCATCAGCATGAAAATATTAACTCCACCACCATTCTTGCAGCCCTGCAAAAGCATGTGTTCTGCCTGGGTGTTTCCTCGCTCATTAGCTTTGCTCTGGTCTGCTGAGATCCAGCAACTTCTAATAAAGATCAACCAGCTCAATACGGCTTAGAAGACAAAAAAGGCTGGAGTAAAAAAACATTTGGTGGATGCTGCAGAATGCTAATTATTGTATCAGTGTTATGCTAATTATTCTTGGTAGCCAAGCAGACTGATAAGAGACTCAAAAAGTCTTTGTTTTTTAGAAGTCACTTGTGAGGAAGAGCAATTATTTGTGAGTGATGGGCTTTCTGACCGCTTAGTTGAAAAGGATTTAAAAAATATGTGCACAGTCACTCACACTACAGGAAATCTACAAACTTGAAAAGACACTTTCAGAAAGACACTTGCACACATTTCTTATGCATTACTCTGGGAGAAATCAGGATTCCCAACAGCTGCTAAAATACGGAACAAAATACACTGGATTATATTTACTTTGAGCTAAGGCTAAAGGAAGAGTTGTGGAAAAGTGTGTTCTTATATTCTGGGGGAAAGCTTAAACATGTTTTGCTTTCTTAAACATGTGAGCAGAGAAATCATAACAAGTCATAAAGTAGCTATGACACATTTCGTTTGCCTGTGGGCAAACATACAGGTGCATCTCATTAAGTTAGAATATAATTGAGAACCTAATTTATTTCGCTATTTCATTTCTGGAGGAAAATATATTTCAGCTTCATTACACAGAATGATAATTTTCCAGTATTTACTTTGGTTTATTTTGATTATTATGATTTTTTGATAATAAAAGCACATCTAGCTTCTCAGAAAATTAGAATGTTACATAATACAAAAACATGATCAATGCAAACATGTACAAGTACCCAACCAAGTACTGAGTTTACACTATATACACTCAGTGCTTGGTTGGGCCTCCTTTTGCATGAATTACTGCATTAATGAGGCGTGGCATGGTGCTCAGCCTGTGGTTCTGCTGAGGTGTTCAGGAAGCCCAGGTTGCTTTCATAGCAGCCTCCAGCTTGTCTTAATTGTTGACTCAGGTGTTTCTTATTCCCCTTTTGACAATAATCCAGATATTACCTGTGTGGTTCAGATCAGGAAAGCATGAAGTCAAATGTCTTGGTAAATGGCTGGGAACACAATAGACTTGGTAAAACTCATTGGACCAATTCAGCAGATGACATGACTCCCCAAACCATCGCCCACTGTGGAAACTTCACACTACCCGCTTATGATGCGTCTGGCTTTAGCGTCCCTTGTGGACCTTTTCCAAACTTCTGAAATGACTTCACCATCCTCTGTACTGTGGTTATACCTGCTGCTTGTGTAGCTTATTCTACCACACATTTTCCCTCCACTCAATTTTCCAATATGATTGGATATGCCACGACTTAGTTATAGAGCAGGCACACC
The DNA here is from genome assembly GCF_019740435.1 of Gambusia affinis. NCBI lineage: Eukaryota > Metazoa > Chordata > Actinopteri > Cyprinodontiformes > Poeciliidae > Gambusia > Gambusia affinis. The sequence continues at coordinate 25,005,332 of NC_057870.1, read as the reverse complement.
TTATTCATTCCTCAACTTGGTTGTCCCCAGTTCAATTCCTGGCCCTGGGTCATTTTCTGCACATCTTCTCCTTCTCTCTCTACCTTCTTTCCTGTCCATCTACTGTTGAATCAATGCCACATTTGCCTCAAAGGTCTCTAAAAAAGCTTGGTTACAGCAGCCAGCTTCTTTATCAGTGACCTTTGGTGGTTTACCCTCTATGTGGATAGCATTAGTGGCTGTGTTCTGGAAAACTGTCAAGTCAGCAATCTTCCTTTGCTTGTGTAGGTCATAACATACATTTTTTTTTGTTACAGAAATAGTTGGTTTTATTGGTCTTATGCATGGTAATGAGTTTCTGACACATTGAATTTTGGCTGGATGCCATAAATCATCAAGAACATGATATAACTGTGTTATTAATCTATAGGTTTAACTTTTCAGTGATGCTCCAACTTACTTTAGTGAGTATAGTATCAGAAAATAACAATGTTAAGAAACTTCATGTTTTCATTAACTCACCAGTTCATCCAGGTTTCGCATGTCACATAAAACTCTCTTCTGCGGCCAGACGTAAGGCTCCGGCTCCGGTTCCTCCTCGTCCTCCACACTGTGACAGCTCTCCTTCCGACTGTAACACCTGCTTGGTGAGCTCATCTCTTCGGCCTGCTCAGCTCCCTCGGCCTGCAGGCTCTCCTGATCCCGGATCTCCTCTTCGATCTCCTCCTCCAGCTGGATCAGCATGGGCGCAAGCATGCCAAACTTGGAGCCCCGCCGAGCCACCTCCAGGAGACACAGGATGAAATTCTTCTCGTTGCATCTCTCCACCAGGTCGTTGGTCTCAAACATGAGGACGTCCTTGATCCAGAGCTCCTGCCTGCACCAGGTGATGAAGTTGGAGACGTTATCCCTCGCCAGGAACGAGCCGGGGATCACGTTTCGTGACTGGAAGACCACATCCTTCGACGGCACCTTCATGGACTTCGCAGCCTCCGGGTTCTCCAACTGGAATTCCTGCGCAGCGCGGTTCACGGTGTTGGCGTGCCGACACAGGGCGCAGCCCGTCTCCAGCGCATCCATGAAGGTGTCCGCAGTGACGTCCAGGTCGTAGAGGGTCTTCAGCCATTCAGCCAGGTCCTCCTTCATGGCATACAGGTATTCTTCACTGGATTTAAAGGGCCGGATGCTCTTAGAGGCGGCGGACTGAATGTTGCTCTGGTCAGCCATATTGTCGAAATATGTATCAATAAAGTCTTACTTGATCATCTCCGACTGTCTCATTGCAGAACTGCAATCCGAAGCCTCAGCCACAAAACAAAGCGCAATGACCGTTTTGACGCACCCATGCCGATTTGCATGTGCGGTTCTGAACTGAAGCTAATTGAAGCCAGGCTTTGTGTTGTCAGGAGCATATCGGGATGCGGGGCTGCCGTGGCGCATGGATGCGTTTTCCGGATGTCTGCGAAACCCGCTTCCTCTACGGAGCGCATCGCAGGATTCCGAGGAGTGGGAGCGGAAAAAATGGTTCAGTCCTTGCCGGCGGCCGCTCACCCAATCCCCGGTTAATCCACCCGACGGCCGGCGGTTCCTGTCGGCCACACACTTCCACGTGTCGCCATGTCTGTCGGAGGCCCACCAGCTCCTCGTCGGGAGAAATCACGACCACTGAGCAGCTCACAGTCCACAGCTCATTTCCCTGCAAATAGGCTCAGCCCATGTCGCACCGCCTCTTGCGCTGAATATGTTGACCTGCTGCAGCTTAAACCAGCAGAGCGACTCGGAGGCACATCCCATTATGAGGGATAAACTCTGGAAGAGGAAAACTTAACCCTATGTTCACCAAGTCAGCGCTGAACAAAAAGTGGCTGGATTGGGTCAGGAAACCAGCAGCTGACCAAACCAGGACAGAAATAATTGACTCATTTACAGTCATGTTAGAGACTGATTACAGGCCAGACAGTATGACTCAGATTAATAAAAATAGCGAAACTATTTTGAACTTTTCAATTTTAAAAGCAATAAAAAAAAAGCATGATTTTAGCAACTCTTCTGTATGTTTTATTCAATATTCGCATAGAATGTCAACAACAGAAGGGCACTTAAACATTTTTTTTAGTTTCAAACTAAGCTGCCCACTTTAAATGTAGAAGTGGACTAGGTAACTTTCTTCATTTTTCATATTCATGGAAAGGGCTCACTCAGCAGGTCTTATTCTGTTGAGTTTTAATTTTGCTTTGTATGATGTCAATAACTCATCCTCAATTTTAAAATATAACATTTAATTGAATACATGTTTATGAAATCTATCTTGTTTCACTGCTCAAGTCAAATCTAATTTTGGAGCAAAAAGTGATTCTTTGAATTGATAAGGGCTTACCTCCATTATGGAGCAAATGCATCACGCATGGATAAAGTTGAGATTTCCATAGCAGAATTAGTTGATAAAACTGTCCAAAGCTTTGAACATTTCACTGAGCACAGTTCAGTTCAATCCCTCCTCCAAAAATGGAAAGAATATGAGACTGCTAAGCCACCAAGACATGACCATCCACCAAAACTAACTGCAAGTACTGTTGGAAAACATGTTAACATGATCACTGTAGTTGATCACAAATGTCCATCTTTTTTTTTTGACTTTTGTTGCTAAAAAAGGACAAGAAAATGTTTTGTTTCCACCTTACAATGATGTGCAACTTTATCGTTGTCAATGGCAGACCATCTCGATGTTTGTGGTTGTAATGTTGCAAAGTACAAAAAGCTAAATGAGTATTATTCGACTGAAAGGTCAGCTGTAAACTCAAACCTGTACATCGCTTCATGGCTGTACCAACAATTAAAAGATGGTTGAGTCAGAAGTAGAGTACTGACAACCTTCTTAAAATGACTAAAAGTTTGCTAACCTGTTACAAATTAACAATCTGCTTTAAAAGGGTTCAATATCTTCAAACTCTAAGATAGAAAAATACAAAGAGACTGGTGAGATATCTATTCCAATATTCAGGTTACTCAGACTGGTAAAGTACAAAATAAAATTTCCAGAGATAAGAGCACTTATTCTGCCAAGGCTATAAGATTTTTGTTTTTCATTTACAGCAAAACAGGTCTGCTAGTAATGTAATAAGAGTTTAAAAGTTTTTCCAAAATCTGAAGATTCAAAATGTTCCAAATGCAGTTTTAATGGAAAATGTTTTTGAAATTTTGGCCGGCTCTTGTGAACTCTTCCACCGTAGCTGCTAACATTAAAAGCACAGTCAACGCAAGGATGAGTGGCTTGTTTTCATTTAAAAAGAGTAACGTCCGTTTAAGAGAGGAAAACCAAGGAGGGGGAGTCGCACAGAGAAAGAGAGAAAAGGTGGGAGGGGGCTGATGAGATCATTTTCTGGGCCTGGATGAATCAGCTCTTCTGTCAGAGAAGAAAAGGAGTGCACAGCAGAGAGAAGTGACCATAGCAAATGGGAACAATTTGAAGAAGTCAGCTGAGGCTGAAAAAATTATTTGAATGAGATAAAAGAAAATGGGAACACAGTTTTCAGGACAAACCTCAAATGTTCAATAGTACTTACAATCTGAAAGACAACTAGTAAAACGTTAGGCCAGTAAAAAGAGGAAGGAAAGAAATTCTAAAATGTAACTAAAATGAATTCTTAGGAACTGTTCTCTTAAGACTATGAATGCTTTGTAAACAGACTTAACACTTGTGACCTGAAGATAAAAAAGTAACTTCTCTTTTTCAAGTAAAAAGACTAATTGTTTTTAAATATTTATGGCCTACAGGTATATGTAACAATCACATTTCTAATAGTGTTCCTATCCTTGCAGTCAATGCTGCAAGAGATTTTGTTCAATTTTGCACCACCTACTGACAAGAAAAGGAATAAAGGCTCCATCTGCACCCACAGCAAACCAGGTATGAAGTTTTCTGTAATAACTAGATGATGCTTTTTATAAATGAGCACATAGATTTCCAATAAGCAACTTGATACTTGAATTATTTGATAAGTGCTGAAACAGCTACCTTACAATTTAACCTGACCACCATTGCCTTCCTTATTTTCAGTTTGACCATAAAAGGAATAGTCTATTTCAGTTTTTATTTTGTAAAACTGAGGATGTACACACTAAAAAGGTGAAATTCACAAAGTTTTATTTCCCAAGTTTATCATCATACAGCTGTTAGTTTATGGGAAAGGAGGGGCCGTTACATCAACCAATGAAAAATATTGGATTTACGATACAATGTCAAACCTAATGATATTTAAAAACAAACTGAAACATGCACAATACAGAATGCAGTGTAAACATGGTAACTAAAAAAAGAAAATAAAAAAGGTAACTAGAGTGGACACAAACTGCACAGGTTGGATGAACGCAGTTCTATAACCATCAAAATATGGAATCATAAATTAAAACTTCTTTTAAAAATCAAATTCCACAACAGGAATAATCAAGAAGTTCTCCTTCAATAAGGTCGGTCTCTGCGCTCCTGGCGGTGGTCCCTAAAAATGAAAAAAAAAAAAAAGACAATAAAACCCCTTTACTGAATATTCTTTTAACATCAACAAAACAATCTCAAGCCTAAATTGAACACCTTACCTCATATCCATCTTGCCCCCAGGTGGTCCCATTCCTCTACCCCCTCTGCCACCCATGCGATCCATTGGCGGTCCTCCACGCCCGGCTCCGCGGAACCCTCCCCTGTCCATTCCCCCACGTCCTCTGAATCCACCGCGGTCCCCTCCCCAACCTCCACGGAAACCACCGGGTCCACCTGGGCCTCCGACTCCTGCTGGCCCACCACGATCCATACCTCTGCCCCCACGCATTCCAGGTCCACCTCGGCCTCTCTCACCACCTGGGGGGAAAGGAGGACCACCACCTAAGCCCTCGGGTTTGGGGGCTTTGCACTGGTTACACTCCATCCTCCAAGCAAAGTTTTGGTTACCACAACCCCTGTGAAAAAAATACAAATGTACAGTTACAAAACACAATTATAAAGACTCACGTAAAGTTGTGCATGAGGTGGCTGTACATACGGATTAGGACACTCCCAGTCGCCAGCTCTTTGCTGCATGTTGCCTCCTGTTGGTCCACCTCTGCCCATTCCACGTGGACCACCTCGTGGGCCAAAGCCTCCACGGTCCCCTCCTCGTCCCATCATACCTGAAATTCCAACATTTCAGGTATCATACCATCGGATCCCACACATGCTACAGACGTTAGTGTGATAGTTTACCTCCACGGCCCATCATGCCATCACGCATAGGCATGCCGCCTCTCATTCCACCCATCATGGGCTTTCGGCGCGCCATGGACACCTTAAGTCTCCGTCCTTGAAACTCTTTCCCTGGAAATAACATAAAACTTTGTCATCACAGACACTGGGTACACTTTACAAAGTGCTTCTGATTTTTCTTATTATTTTGACATTTAATCTATAAATTATACCATCAAAATGCTCCACAGCTGCTTTGGCACAGACGGGCTCCTCATAGGACAGGGTGGCATCACCTTTAGGCTTTCCTGAGTCTTTGTCTGTATAGATGTTGATAGCAGGCTGACCCAGTCTGCGATTCATCTTTAAAACAAAGTCCGCAGTTTAGTTTTAGTAACAGTTGTGGTTAAATATAAACCATGTTAATTAATTTCTTAAAAATTAACCTCAATTTTTTCTTTTAAGTTGCCCGCTGAAATGTACTACAAAGACTTACAGTGAAACTGGAATTTTCTAGGATCAATCTGTTGAGGCTATCTGCATTTCCACAAGTAATAACCCTCAAGAAAATCACACATCTCCTTCCAGATCATCTTTACATTATGTGATCTACACATTATCCTCACAATCAACCGAGAGGGGAAAACAGGGAATCTGTAGGCTAAAGAAAATATGCTAATCACAGTGTGTGGGAGTATGGAGTTTTCCCCAAGAGAAAACATGTTTTAAAAACATGAATGGGAGTTTTAGGCTAGTCTCCTTTGGATTTCTAACCCCAGGTGCATAATCTGAAAGTGTACAAAGCCAACGATTGACTTGGTTTGTAAAGACAAAGTAAACTGTAATGGTCAAGTGAAGAACTAGGAGGTAAACCAGGGCTAAAAGCAATTATTACCCTTATTGGCCCAACGTGTTTGAAGAATTCAGCCATTTCCTCTATGTTGGCCTTCTCAGTCAACCCAGTGATATAAATGGTGCTGTTCTCAGAGTCATCTTGCTCTTCTGGACGTCCTACAGGTACAAAATAAATCATAATAGTTTTCATTTCCAATTAAAAGATTTTTTTAAAAAGACAAACAAGTCCTTTCTTGCAAATTTCTGCACAAGACCAAATATGCCTTTGTTCAGTGTCAAAAGTACTATATATATATATATATATATATATATATATATATATATACACACACACACACTTAGATTATTAGGTTAAAGATTCTACTCACCCATTTCGCGTTCATCGGCCCCCATGGGTCCTGTAGTCCATTGAGTAAAAAGTAAACATAGAGAGGAAAAAAAAGTCAGTGCATGCAACTAAAATCTAGTAGACTACACCTGATAACTATAGCTCATAAACCACTCTCTTATGCATGACTTGTATTGGGAAGTTGAAAAATATGGTACCTTCTGGTACAAAATGTCCACAATTGATAAACTCAATTGAAAAATTGAACACCTCAGAACCCTTGGTATATATAGATATATAACTCTTTGGAAAAAGCCTTTAAGACCAGAGTGAAATCTTTCAAAAAAATAAAAGATTCAGCTCAGATTTGCCAGAGCAGCCGCAAACACTTTTCTTATTAACCGATCTAAAAGATAGTCAAACCATAACCAGTGACTGAATTATATAAAGTACCCCAGAGCAAATGGTCTCAGGCATAAAAAAAAAAAAAAAATCCAATATTTTGATGTGTTTTTGTAGGGGAAAAAACATTTCATACCACAATTTATATCAATGTTGAAAGCATATTTACCCAAAAAGTGTTACAGTTTAGAAAGGGCTAACCAGTGTAATACTCAGTAACTTACCACCAGGCTTACTGAAGCCACCTCTGTCTCCAGCGCTGCTATGGGGGAATAAATGGAGATATGAAGGCGTTTCCCTTTTACAGCCACTTCCATGGCTCGAGCAAAGTGGCTTGATTGGGGGGAGTAATAAAAACATTCTATCTATCCCAACAGCAACTTCAATTAACTCCCAGAAAACTATCTGTAAATGTACAGTTCACTGAAAAAAAATTATACTATGTGCCATTCCTTAGCTTGGTACAACATCCAATGACAGTTTGAAACAGTGGATACAATAATCCAAAAATAAAAAAAGAAAGGAACATGTTTATGTCGGCTTTTAAAATGTGATAAATCCTAAAACAAATGAACACAGGTAGAATTATTTCAGATGCATTGATGGAATATATCCAGTACCATAACCTCAGCATTAAGTTACAATTTAATTACTTTTACAGTTTTTAATATTTTTTAATATTAAAAAAATATACAATGCATCTGAAATTTCACAGGAGAGTCATTGTCATTACATTCAACATAATAAAAACAATTACATGTTTTTAACACCAAAACAAATACAAAGTCTACCAAAGATATGATAAATTTAAATAAAACAGGTGGCTTTATTGACTTTATATACCCATCATGCTTAGAAAAAGACAAAAATAAAAACACCATCCTCAGTTCTTGATAAAAGGGAGACTTCGAATCTTTGTTTAAGCTCCTTCCTGCTGCTTAAGCTGGAGACTCTGTACTGAGTACAGATACGTTTTAGAGAAAAGATGGTTTTAAATGGCTCTCACTGTTACCTGTACGGTATAAATGTGACAAAGCATGTTAAAAAGGCGCTGAAAAGAAATAACATTTGTATTCCAAACATTTCAAAACACAGTAACACCCATCCCTCACCCCAGAGCACAAATAGTTTAATCCAAAATCCAACCATTCCATAAAAATTGATCTAAAGAGAACAAAGTTTATTGTACCAGAACAACCAATATTTTTTGAACAGACTTCTTTTCTCAAAGTTGACAAACCAGCAGGGATGCTTGTAAAGTTCCACGGTCAAAAAAATTTATTAATGAAAAGATTTTTCATAAGTATGTAAAACAAAGACTGCCTGATATCAGGAACACATGGTTTTATGATGATTTGATTGTGATTATATGAATTAACCCAGGGTTTTCCAGGTACCTCGGCCTCTCTCACCACCTGGGGAAAGGAGGACCACCACCTAAGCCCTCGGGTTTGGGGGGCTTTGCACTAATTACACTCCACCTTCAGCAAAGTTTTGGTTACAAACCAGTGATGGCATAGTTACTTTGAAAATGTAAATTACAAAACACAATTTGAAAAGACTCACGTTATATTGTGCATGAGGTGGCTGTACATTGAGTTACACTAGTCGCCAGCTCTTTGCTGCATGTTGCCTCCTGTTGGTAACAACACCTCTGCCCATTCCTGTGAAAATTACATTGAGCTCCACTTGTACTTAAGTCCCATCATACCTGAAATTCCAACATTATAAGTATCATACAATGTGTCTCCACACTGATAAGGTTGAACTGAAGAGGAGATTGTACAAAAATAAAAACGTGAATAATTTGTGTGGTCCTCTGTTGTCTGGAAAACTCTAAGGGATTTTAAAGCCCCCTCCCCAGCTCCAGCTCCAAACTCTTTCCGTGTGTCACAGCACAGAGCTCCTCCTGCAGCTCCACAGCTCAGATGGCTGCACAGATTTGTGACACTTAAGTAATATAAATTATAATGATGTTGTTGCCATTATAACTATTGGAAACACAGACGGCTTCATTAGGCTGTTTTCATCTTATTGCGCTGTTCATATTGGTCTCTGTTTGCAGTTGCAGTTCTGGAGCTTATCTATTCAGGGTTAATATATTAACTTGACATCAACAAAGACACAGCGGACGAATCCTCCGGGAAATTATGGACAGGAGAGACTGACTAAAACTACCTTAATGACGGACAAATTCTGGGATTTATTCTGCTTATTTCCAAGCCCAAATGAGTAACTTCACGCTCAAAACGAGCCCAAAAGGAGCAACCAGCAACTCGTAAATTTTCAAACGACTTTAAAAAATTGAAGCCCAAAGCCGTTTATAATAATCGGACTTGGCGACAGAAACTCAAAATAGTTCCAGTTTTTCGACAAGAGAGTAAAAACGATTAAATAACAAGAAGATAAAAAGCAGTAACGCAAAAATGATTTTGATAAGTAACTGTAGTCTGACTACTGGATTTGAAAACATCCTCTAAGGTGGGAAACATTTCCACTGATCCCACACACGCACTTACAGTACCAACTTTTCCTAAATCCACACCCCTGAAAAAAAATGAATTAACCCATATTTTCCATACTTTTGATTTTCATCACAATGTCCAACATTCTATGTTGACATTGCAACATTGCAAGAGAGGGAAACAATATTGAAGTATTTCTGACAGGCCAAAGCTTTTGACATGTGAAACTTGCATCCTTGTCATATTCCTATCAGATATTGCACCCAAGAAGTCATCTGTGGAACACTGAAACTTCAATGAAAATTGGGATTTAATTTTTTTTGCCATTCTGTCAGAAAACCTTTTATTGATTATTATGTTCTGAGTCCATATTGACAAAAACACCAACTTTTAGTGAAGATAAAAACTGAACCAATATCCGCTTTCCCAGTGTAAACACAGACTATTTTGAAAACGCCAGTGTTGGGGTCCCCCACCACTACAGTATTCGATTCCAAACACAGTATACCCTTGAGCCAAATACTGACAACATCGACACCATTAAAAAAAAATAGAGACTTTGAACCCCGATCAGGACCAAATAATAAAATTACTGCAATGGTTGCAACTTAGAAACCAATGTAGGTGTTGCAATTAAAAATAGAAAAAACAATATACTGAATGCTCAATTTCTGAAATTTGGATTTAAGGTTTTTGCCACAATTTAAGTCTGACTGAATTTTTTTAGGTTTTTAATCTCAATTTTCTCAAACCAAGAAGTAGTCGAAGGAGAAATGCCTACTTTCTGACCTGTTAATACAGAAAACGTGCTGTCCATTAGTGTCCCCCTTCATAAAATGTTTGTCAAGCCTCCTTTTGTACCTGCTCAGTTTGGGGTCTACCGTGATAAATCATGACATTTCCATCCACTCCTTTGCAGATTGTCAGATTCACTATGAAGCCAAATACAGATAAGCCCTACAAAGAGGTTATTTGGATTTAAAATGATTTGAATTCAACCAAGATTTTTATTAGGTAGATCAAAAATGGAAATTTAAAAATCACTCAAAACCTTCACAATAAATCTTAGTTGACAAAATAAAAACCTTGATTGCTGACCAGATCTAGGCAACTTGTCTCCGCTGGTGACCTCCAAGTCTTTGAGGATTGAAGGTCTCCTTTCTGTCACCCTTATTGTTTTCCACAGAATATTGGATTTAAGCTGAGACTCTGTTCAAAATGTTAATCACTCCCAGTCAGAAAAAAAGAAACATATTGATAAATTGAACAAATACTTTCAATAACCCTGCCAGAGGTGCAAATATTTTGATCTCAAGTCATGTTCCAGCCAGCTTCAACCTGGATGTCTCAGAACTGGTAACAGCTCTACTCCATCTAGCCATAAATATAAATTACACACCCATCTTGCCAATTTTGGTTCTCTGGCTCCACACCTCAAACAGTACATTACCAATCAGGGGGTTATCAAATTGAAGCAACACATTAGGTATTTTTTGCAGAAAAGCATCGTTCAGTCAAGGTAGATAGCAAGACTTAACCAATTTCTCTAAAGGCAACACCATGAGAAAACACCTGCTCTCGTCACCTTTCGTTTGTGGGCCATGAGATCAGTGGCTTCTGGTCCAAAATATAGGCTAAAGCTCAGTGGAGTCTTTATTTTTGGTCATGGTTCCCAATATTTGAAACATGTCTTTAGATATTACAGGCATCTTCACTTGTTTTAACAGTTTCCCAGTGGTTTTAGGCACAGTGCAAGTCGGCATTATCCTTGATTATTGTTTTTTCTTTTACTTTTGCAGTTCATTTATACCTGCCATCTGTTTTTAATTGTAGTTTGATTTCTTACAATCTATAATTTTACAGAACCTCAAGTTCTAAATGTGCTTTATTTATTAGCAATTTAAACTTATTTAAGTTTAACCTACTGTTTTTGATAATACTTGAAAACATTCAAGTGTTAAAAATATTATTGAGCTTGTAAAGGAAAAATGTCAAAGGCATTACATTGTACCAAACGGATATGAAGGAGCACAAACGTGCATTTAAGAAGGAACCAAACATACTGCACAAAAATGGGACGCTTGACTTAAAATATTTTATGCCAAAGTCCTTAAAAATATGGTCTGAAATTTACACAGAAAAACGATGGCTTAGCTCATTTTGTTTAAAACTTTTCTAATAAAACCCTAACATAAAAATCTTAGAAAAAAAGAAGAAACACTGCCTGTAAAAACCATCAGCTCTCCAACTTCCCATCTATCCAAAAAATAATTCTGACTCAGTCAATTCATGTATTTAGAAATTAGCTAATTAACCTACAGTTTAAGCACAGGTTGCTCTTTTAAGTTATTGTGGGAAAAAGGGACATCTAACTTACCTTCAGCCAAATAGGTCAGAGCTGAGAGAAACTGGAATAAAATGGCAATACAGCCATTTCAACTGCATACCAATGGCTTTGTGCCTTCACCATCACAACTTCAGAAGGCAAATAACTTTTGCATATTATTTTAAACCTGGTCTCCAACTCTAGGCCTCAAAAGCCATCACCCTGCAACTTTTAGGTGAATTGAAGGAATCAAATTCCTGAATTATCTTCTCAGCAACTCATAGGGCGGATTGGATTATGGAGTCAAAAGTAGCAGGGCAGTTGCTCAAATAATAAAATGGGAGATTTCTGGAGAATAACGCAGTTGTTTCCCCACAGAATGTCTCAGCCCTGCCCAATATGGCAACAGCACCTATGATCAAAGTGAAAATGAGATCACGCGCTAAGGAAACACACTTACCCCATTCCACGACCCATTCCTCGACCACGATGCATCATTCCACCTCGTTCAAAGCCATCTCTTCCCGGGCCCCTGCTGTCTCCTCCTCCAGGGTACCTTCCAGGTTCAGACCCTGGATAGCCAGAACCTCCACCTTGGCCATCCTGTCTGTAGTTGTCTATAAATATGCAACACAGCTTTATTAGTACAAATAGCCCACATATGTTTACAGCCATATTAAGGTGCTCCATTCACAATCCATCTTAGCTTTAGAAAAAACAAAAAGCCAAACTTACTGTAAGGGCCAGACTGGTTATAACTGGGTGGTCCACCTTGTTGGTTGTATTGATTGGTTGCTGGTTGCCCATAGGAACCAGCACCTTGAGGAGGGTAAGCAGGAGGAGCTTGTTGCTGCGGTGGGGTCTGTTGTTGGTAGCCCTGCTGTTGGTTATATCCAGCCTGCTGACCCTGGTATCCAGGCTGTTGCTGTCCATAAGATGTTGGTTGGGAGTAGGAGCTTTGGTTGTAACTAGCCGGTTGGCTGTTAGCACTGCAACTACAAAAAGTCAGTAAACAAAGAACTAAAAAAAAAAAAAAAAAAAAAACTGAAACATTTGTTTAAAATGATAACCCTGTTTGAGATATATAAAACTTTTACCTCTGTGGTGCAGAAGGTGCAGCCTGTTGACCATACCCAGGGTAGGCAGATTGGGCAGTGTACCCTGGCTGAGACCCATAAGACTGGGAGGCAGCTGGAGCAGCTGCAGTAGCAGAAGTGCCATCATAACCACTGGCTCCATAACCCTGGGCTGACTGTGAATAGCTATGAGCAGTAGACTGGGTAGGAGGATAACCAGCTGCAAAAAAGGACATGCCATTATAATACTTGTCCTAGAACGATAATAGTTAAATATGCAGCCTTGGTAAGTTGTCTTTTTTTTTTTTTAAGCGAGACCCTAACAGACTACAATAAAAAAAATATACGTTACAAAAAAAACAAAAACAAAAACTGACTTGCTGGTTGCTGGCCATATGATGACCCATATTGTTGTTGCTGTTGAGGATATCCTCCAGCTGCTGGGGTTGTCTGGGTATAACTGCTATCAGCAGCAGCTGCAGCAGGCTGAGTGTATGATCCATAATTCTGCTGGCCATAGCTTTGCTAAAAACAGCACCACAAATCAAGAGAATCAAAAATTAATGGGGAAGTGTTTTTTTAAATAATGATACAATCCATTAATCATCACCATATGGCAATACACAATGGACAACTATTTTACTTATATTTTTTAACCTTACCTGTGCTGACTGGCCATAATTCTGTGATGGCTGTGCAGCATAGGAGGCATACCTGTGAGGAAACAAAGAAAAAAAATATTATCCAAGTTAGAAACCGTACAAAGTCATCTAAACAAGATTTCTCCAAATGCAACCAGCACACGAATGCTTCTTCTACTAGCACATTTGCATACCCATGATAAAAAAGTATTGCACAGGTTAATTTATTTGAAATAATGAAATTAGTATTCCGAAATTGCACTACATTCAAACAGAGTAATAATAAATTACAACAAACGCATAGGCACAAATTTATGTACATGCAAGAAAAAAAGGCTTCGATTAGTAAATACACAGGTTTTTTTCAGTCAGGAGCAGCATTCCTCAGTACCAATTGCTATTATTTATTTTGAACTAAAGTCACAAAAACACAATCAAATAATAGTGTAAATATTGGATTAACTTAAATATCTTACCCCTGCTGAGCACCACTCTGGTTGTAGGAGCTGTAATCTGTAAACAGAAAAGAGATTAGTAATAACCGTTTGACTTTCTAATAAAACATCGTTTGCGCGCGCGAGCCACGCAGTCCCGTTGTTAGGCCTACACTGAAAAACTAACGAGCAAGCAAATGAAACCCTACACGACGGTTCCAGCTGCCAAATGCAGATTGGGTGCACTATCAAAAAGTTTTAGAATACCAGCTCTTAAAAAATAATAGCCAAGTTTAACCGCCACTGTATTAAATAAAAGGTCGACTCGATAACTACAATAGCTCGAGGAGCTAAAACTAGGCCGTGCACGCTGCGTAGGCAACGGTCATTGTAAAAACAACAAACACTAAGTAAACGCATTAGTCTCACCAAAACACGTTCTCGTACGATAACCTGATCAACATAATTATTTCACTTAACAACTGGAAAATGAATGTAAAATATGTTGCGATTTTTTTCACTCACCGGGAGCAGACGCCATTTTAGTAAGTCCGTGAAAGCCGACGAGAAGCTGCTAAATGCAAGAAGAGTTTCCACACCGCGCTAAAGAACCACGAAGTCTCGCGATATCATTGTCCTGCAGCGATGACAAAAGCAACGTGTATGGAAAATCATGTTGTGAATGTAGCCTTTAGTCATGCAATAAGTACGCTTTGGAATCTAGTCGTTTATTTATTTATTCATTCATTTATACATATATATATATATATATATATATATATATATATATATATATATATATATATATATATATATATATATATATATATATATATATATATATATATATATAGAGAGGCGACTGTGGTTTTTTTTATATATATATATATATATATATATATATATATATGTGCAATAAACAGCTATGCCCTACCAGTAATCAGGTACCCTGCAGGAATAATTAGCTGGCCAAAGGAGGAGATACAGGCCACAGATGTTAAGACCCGGAAACTACTAACAATGCACGGAGGGTTCCACCCCAAATCCAGCACACTGAGACTCTACACGAACCACAAAGAAGGAGGCAGAGGACTAGTGAGTGTGAGAACCACTATCCAAGACGAGACATCCAAGATCCATAGATACATCAGGGACAAAGCCTCAACAGACAATGTGCTCAGTGAATGTCTCAAACAATGGGGAACAGAACCTGAGGTGCCGGAGGAACCATCATGGGAGGACAAGCCCCTGCATGGGATGTACCACCGCAACAACCAAGTGGCTGACATCAGAAAGTCCTACCAATGGCTGGAAAAAGCTGGACTGAAGGACAGCACAGAGGCCCTCATCATGGCCGCCCAGGACCAGGCCCTAAACACCAGAGCAATTGAGGCCCAGATCTACCACACCAGACAAGACCCAAGGTGTAGGTTGTGCAAGGAGGCCCCTGAGACAGTCCAACACATAACAGCAGGGTGCAAGATACTGGCAGGGAAAGAATACATGGAACGACACAACCAAGTGGCAGGCATAGTGTACAGAAACATCTGTGCAGAATATGGACTGGAACCCCAAGATCAAAGTGGAAACACCCCGAAGGTAGTGGAGAATGACCGAGCTAAGATCCTGTGGGACTTCCAGATCCAGACAGACAAAATGGTGAGGGCGAACCAACCAGACATAGTGGTGGATAAACAACAGAGGAAAGCCGTTGTGGTGGATGTGGCAATACCAAGTGACTGCAACATCAGGAAAAGGAGCATGAAAAACTAGAGAAATACCAGGGCCTAAGGGAGGAACTGGACCTGGAAGGTGAAGACCACAGTGGTGCCTGTGGTCATCGGGACCCTCGGGGCAGTCACCCCCAAACTGGAACAGTGGCTACAACAGATCCCAGGAACAACATCAGACATCTCAGTCCAGAAATGTGCAGTCCTAGGCACAGCCAAGATACTGCGCAGAAACCTCAAGCTCCCAGGCCTCTGGTAGAGGACCCGAGCTAAGAGGAAGAAGAATCACCACCCGCGGTGGGTGAGAAGGGAATTATATATATGTTATATACAGTGCTGAAAATGTTTATTGCAAATGTCCCATGTATCGTTGTTTATTCAAATCACTCATACTAGAAACTTGTCCTGCTTGAGTAATACAATCCTTGAACCTTTTCCATCAAACCAGTTCCACTGTTTAACTAGTCAGCTCCTTGTATCCTTTCTGGTCCCATAGTTTGAAGAACCAGTGCTAACCCAGCATTAGTTCACTGCTGGATCAGAAAAAAAAGAGTACAACCAATTTGAACATACAGATAAATCTACTACAGAAATCATGGGTTTTTAAACTCCTCAAAGGTTGCTGTCCTGCAACTTTCAGATGTGTCCCTTGCACAACACTCCAGAATCAAATTCAGCCTAAATAAACCACCTAACAATTATGCAGATTGTCAGAAAATACTAACAAGTTAATGCAACATACCATTTAAAAACTAATCCTCAAGTTATATTTTAGATTTACAATGTTGTGTAGCAAACAACTCCAATAAGAGAATCTGATACAAAAAATTTCACTACTTTCATTAATTATTGTCAGTGGTGGGAAGAGTAGCACTCTCAATACATATTTACTCAAGTAAAGAAGAAAAAGTACTTAGAAATTACTCAAGTACAAGTAAAAAAGTGTCTGCTGAAAAGAATACACAGGTACTGAGAATCTGATCAGAAGACAGATGACAATACAAAGTTGGCTGCTATTTTAAAGACTGAGGTGAAAATATACTTACAAATAAATATCTACATTCCAAAATGCAAAAATTCTGCCAGAAAAGAATTTTCCAAATAATATTTTTTCAACATAAAACTTACAACATATATACATGTTGGAAAAAGTACTTCCAGTGGCAATATTTGCTATGTTAAATACTTCTATCCACCTCTAATGTAAGTACAGAAAGCACTCATCCAGGATGACCTGTGGGGGGCGGTAAAACGTTGTAAATTATAAACATAAAGAAGAAGAATGTTTGCGGAAGTTTGCATCCTTTCGAATTCCTTACATCTCGAAGCTAAAGTCGTTTTTACTTGCGTTACTTTTATTACATAAAGTGGCGTAATAAATGTAAAATGTTATTTAGCAGTGAATAACCCGTATTGGCTTTAGCTCTCAGTCTTCTATTGTAGCACGAAAAATAATATGGTTATGCATATTTAAAATTTCATGGGATATAATTATCCTATGATGAACCTCATCAAATATTTGTTTGCCTGGTTTAATGTCGTGAAAGCCAGTGGAGAAGGTGCATCTGATGTGAAATAATGCAGGGCCGTGTCCTGTCAGTGAGGTCCTTGTTTGGGTCGGACCGTCCTGGATTCTGCCTGGTAACCTTTGCTCTGATAGCATTTATGCTGCTTATGTATGCTGGGGGCATCCAGGCAAGTCTGAGCGTGGGCCCAGGAGGATATTTCCCAAGGTTCATAGGTAACCCTGCAGTTACATCTAATGCACATCTTCAAAACACCACTTCAGATTTACGCAAAGTAACCTTGTGGATTATTATTTTTGTTTCTCCTTAGATGTATTTCTATATGCTCTCAGTCATGATGACGCGCCCTCGTTGCTGATCAGCGTGGTCGCGCTGCTGCTCCTGGGATCATGTCAGGAGCGTCGCTGGGGGTCAGTGCCCTTCCTGCTCCTGTCCATCCTCACAATCGCCATGCTGGCATTCATTTACACCCTGGTGCTGTTTGTGGTTGGAGGGGAGGCGAGTCGGATCAGTGGCTTCTCTGCTATCCAGCTCGCTCTATTTACGGCTCAGTGTCGACAGGCCACACAAAGGAGGCTGCTAAGGTGTTTGCCAGTCTGGTTCCTGCCGTGGCTTTTTTTGCTCAGTGGTTTGCTGCTTCTCCCAGGAACACCAGCGCTGCTTCACCTCTGTGCAATATGCATCGGACACAACTGTATCCTTTCCTGTGTATGTGATCTGCAGATGCTTGTCAGGACTGGTATGTCCTATAAATCAAAAGTTTTAGTTTGTGTGTTTTTTTCATCTTCTGTCTAATAAAATTTCTTTCACTTTTGTATTATTGTAAGTCTTTGGATAATGTTTCTTGTTGAGGCCTTTTTTTATTTTGGGCAGTCAGCATATCTTTGTGGAGTTTAAGGTCTCAGTGTTTTTTTACATATGTATGCTTGGCTTTTCTGTGTCTTTCTCTTTGTATGGTGTGTACTTCTTTGGGGATGCCGATTGTGTTTTTAAGATCAGGCCAAGGCTCTGGACCCAAGGCACTCTATGTATAATAGTTTTGTGGTTTATTTAGGCTGAATGTTGCCCCAGTAAATCTATAATGAAATCTTTCAAACTTTGGTGACTGTAAATTTATCCACTATCTCCTTAATTTGACATGCAGATCATCAGCCTTTCATTGTGGTGCTACAGGAATTGGAGGAGGCCAAAATTTTTGCTTTCATTCCTAATTGGATGTATGTTCCTACTTTGGCCAGGGTCAGATTGCCAACATTTGCCACCTCACATAGGTATTATAAGTCAATTACAATAAACATATGACTATCCCTTTTTAATATATTCTTGATCATTTTCATATTTTGTTGCAGCACATCCACACAAAAATGTTGAAAACTGTATTATTATCCTGCTGCTTTAACACTACTTAGTACTTTGTGTAAAGTAATGGTCATAATGTGAGTAAATGTAAAAATATAATTATTTGCCCAAAAGTAAATTTTACAATTTGTCAATTGCTTAGATCACTTCCCCAGTTCATGGCTGTGGATCACGCAGCTCCTCCACCAGTGAGGGACCCCACACCTTACAACCTCCACCCTTGGACGGAGCCTCCATCACCTGCCTGGGTGATGGAAGTGCAGGCTGCTGCTGTGTCTGAGGCAGAAGCGCTGGAGGAGCAGATGCTCCGAGCCGGGATAATGGCCTCCTTACAGGACACTCCTGATACAAAAGTAGAGGTCCCAAAGTCATCAGTTTCATCTCTGCGGTTAGTGCAGTTTATGGAGTGTATTTGATAAATAAACAAATTATTTTTTCACTTAATACTTTTTTAATCCTAAAGTCTGTATTTACATGCAGATGTCTGTTTTTGTTTCCTGCCAGGCTTCAGCAGCTGGAGAAGATGGGCTTCCCCACAGAAAAAGCTGTGGTTGCATTAGCAGCAACCAAGCAGCTAGATGGCGCCATCTCGCTACTTATTGAAGACAGCATTGGAGAACAAGCTGTGGTGGTATCTAAGGGAAAGAGCCATCCACAACAGCAAAGCCCCTAAGCAAGTTGACACTACTGGTTACGTTTGCACTTTTGAATCAAACTGGACACGCATCATGCTTGGGTTTTGCTGAGCTTCTGTATTTTCCCTGTGGGCTACATGAAGAACCTTTAATAACTAAACTCTCTGGAAAATGTGGACAAAAAGCTGAAATGTTCCCAAATAAAAGTTTTCTTTATTTCCAAATCTGCACATCAGAGATGGTGGTTGTCAGTTTATTTTTTCAGTTGTAAAAGTGTTTAATGAATACTTTTGTACCACCAATTCAAAAAGGTGACATGTGAAAATAACAAAAACATTTTATTACACTTATCATCTAAGCAGGTTTATCTTAACACAGTACATTTTCAAGAAAAGGAAAAAAATCAAAATACAAAATGGTTACATAACAGCTTACAACATAAACTACAATTTTAAATAGTGTCACAATAACTGATATAAGATGAAAAAGTGTTTTCATCAGAGCAGTTTAAGCAGTCAGAACACAACAGTGGTAAAATATGTTCAAGTTCAAATAACAGTTTCCTCTTTGTGTGTGTTTGGGATCTCAGTCAGCAGAGCGCCGTTTTAATTTCAACATATTCAGTTTTCAGACTGCAGCACCATCTAACATAGATGCCTATGTTTGTCCAGATTTTATGTCAAAAACGTTGATTAGTCATTTACACAAAACGGAAATAAAAGACACCAGAAAACTTCTAAACACCATTTAAAAACACATCAAATAGAGATGACTTCATCTTTTTAGTGAACTACATAACACTGAGTTAAACAATAAGATGAAAATATAGGAATACTAGAGGGAGGAGGATGTAATTTTGTAATACAGACTGTACAAGCTCAGAGTATTTAAATAACAGACTCTTCAGATTGCAGACAAACTATGAAAGCAGCAAAACCTCACACTGATTTCTACTTCTCATTTCTCTAAATGAACCCTTACTGTCCAGAACTGTTTTGCAGTCAGTCATGACCACCAAGGATAAAAATCTTCCTTTTTCTTTCAATATGGTTACAAGTTGTTTTATTTTATTTTTTTAGCATTCAGATGGAGAGAGAAATCAAAGCAGTTCTCAGATAGCAGATGAATCGGGGTGTCATTGAGTTATCAGTTGAGTTTCCCTGAGGTGTTCCCCATTCCTAACTATTTAATAAAAGCCTAGACTGGGCACCAGATAGGGTCTGAATGTGCTGAATGGCGGTGAGAGACCTGTTGGAGGGGAAGGCCCAGTTTGTGATCCTCAGGGTCAGTGTGGAGGACAGGGGTGCTACTTTCCTCGGACCTTGGTGTCGGTGAACAGAGGAGAAGCAAGTCGATGTGGAGACGCACCTGCTCGCTTATCTCTGTAGAAACTAGGGGAGGATGTGCCGAACGGTCCGTCCCCAGACCCTAGATCAGGCTCTGTTGAAGAAAGACAGCGGTTGGAAAGGGGCCTCCCTGTCCATCAACATGTGTGGCCATGCGGACTCTTTAGTCCACTGATGTTGAAAAAGTAAAATTAAGACTTTCCTTAATTTTAGCATTACACATATCTGTAGAACTTCATCTGTTTATGGATGCCTTTTTTTTTTTTTTTTTTAAATCAAGTTGAGTTATAAAAATATTTGTTTAATCCAACCAAGTTATTAGAGGACATTTTCCCTTTGACCACTATCCCCTTTGTTTAATCTATCTATAAAAAACAGAAATGTACTACAGTTTATTAAGGCTGTTGTAATTAAATCTTTACTTAAGAAACCTTTTCTCGATTAAGATACCTGAATGAATTGAATGTTGTTGCTTTTTCATCTGTAATTTGTTGCTGATCAAGTATTAAAGGGTTTTTCACAATAAGGATCTGTCTGAAGACTCTAAATCAGTCACTCTATAAGCTTAGGCTTCTACTATTTCCCTCTGTTAATTTCAATTAATTCAATATTTGCAAAAAATGACTCCCTTTAACTTTATATTCTCTCACCAAGATTTCTCTCTATAGAAGGTAGCCTGGCATTTCTGTTTCCTCCATCTTCTTTTTTCATATAAGATAGACTTTCCCATTTAATTTTTTAATGTTTCCTACACAGAGACAATGAAGAACCGACACTAATTAAATTTGCTCTGTTTTTCGTCACAAAGATTGTACGACTGGCCTAAGACTTCATCTATATCGACGTCTAAATGAACTATCAATGCCATTAACTCTTAATCCTTAATATTATATTGCATTATATAATATTAAATTACAGCAGTTAGATGGTGAAATAATAAAACAAAACAAAAAAATATATAATAATTATTACTGTTTCAAAGCAGTTATTCCTTTCCACTGTCACCATATGGTTGCTTGGATTTCTGCAAAGTCATTAATAGTAGGGTCTTTTAGACATATAACCTTTTCTGATTGTAATGATAAAGTGAAGCTGACTGCATTACTTTATACCTACAATCAAATTGGAATGCAGCTAATTAAATACAAATCTGTCATCCGGATTTAATTTAATTGAGGAGTTATAATTACATGTAGAATTGCAGACTATATATACTTAGACTCGCTATCTTGCTGATAATACATTTATAAATAAATTGTAATGTTGTTACAAAACAGCAATTCTGCTTGATTTATTACATTTTAAAAAAGGTTAGAATTATCCATCATTATGCAGCAAATTACACACAAAACAGTGAAACAAAACATTTGAGAAGCACCACTTTGCTTCTCAAGAAAGAAAGTACCCCAAAAAATCTAATTCTAAGCAAAAGAAATGACTCAGTCACAGGAATCAATGTTATGCATTTAATTCTCAAAACTCTGCCAACCCAATTTATTGAGGCTGCGGCAATCAGTCATGTAAATATCTGATTTATTTGCTGGTCCCAACGGACCAGTAAAATTATTCATATCCTTCAAATCTTCTCACATTACAGCCACAAGTTTCTGCATATTTTATTGGGATTTAATGTAAGATCAAAAATATTTTTAATGTAGGCCTCATAATTGTTTTAGAACACAATAGGAAACAGTAAACTCAACTGAGAACATCTACATGATGTGAATCAAGTGAATAAAGTGTTGCCTCATGAGGACTGATAATGCAAGGCGCTACTTTAGACTTTTATTTGTACAAAATTTTAAAACCCATGTACCATTTTCCCATTTGTGTTGGTTTATCTTAAAATCCCAACAAAATGCATTGAAGTTTATAGTTGTAACATCATGAAAGGTGGAAAAGTTGAAGGAGTATGAACACTTTACAAGATAAAGTACACGCATACCCATATATATATATATATATATATATATATATATATATATATATACAAATATATATATATACAAATATATATACATATATATATATATATATATATATATATATATATATATATATATATATATATTGTGTTCTGTTAAACAGATCTAGAATTTCAAATGCGTCTTTTATATAAAAAGGCGTAGAAAATAATTTTCGCATCTGCTGTCATCAAAACACGAATACAAAATAAGCTCTCAACTTTACATTACATTTAAAAACAGATGGTGATTATAAATCCTACATTTCTAACACTTGTTCTATGTTTTCTTCATCTAATTTAGAAATGAGGGTCAGCAGGACTGTGGGTGTTTCGGCATTACCTGGCCAGATGATAGCCTCCAACAGTGTCACCCTGCGAGCCAGAAGCTCAAGGTCTGCCTGCAAGTCTTGGAACATCTGCAAGCTAATGTCCTATCAGAGAGCAGTGACAGGGGGACTTTGTGAGGCCGCAGAAAAGACTGTCCAAGTCCTGGGGCTGCCTGTGACTGCTCCCGCCCTCTGTCCCAGCAGTTAGGCATGGTGGGAGTATGGGCCCACCCGCAGCTGTGACCCCTGCCTAAAGCTGACCCTTCCGCAGGCCTCCTACTCACCATGAATACCGATCATAGTCTCAAGGATTAAAACCCTCTCGGCTAAGATCTTCAGCGCCTCTCTGATTTGATGTATGCCGTCCCCCTGTGAAGATAGATACAGCCGTCAAGGTAAAAAGCAGGAGCTAGAGGACTGCTCGCCAAGATGCAAGTCAGGTTTCCAATACAGTTTAGCTGTTAGAAGGTTAAAACAGTCCACATATCTGCCCAGCATGACTATCCATTCATTATATTTCTCTCTATGTTTCCTTTATAAACATGCTGCTAAGTATTATAATTCTCTGCCATGCTGGGCAGGCAAACATCAGCATGCACATGACAGACCAGTATCACGTGGCAGCATAACACAGCTGAGTCACACTGTCAGGGAAGAGATGACCATGCCATCTGCATTCATTTTGCTTATTTTTAGCTCCACAGTATTCAGTCTCAATGCAGCAGAGACACAGAAGTTACCCACTGTCAGTCGTCTGACAGTGGTCCGTCAGAGGAGGTTTACTTTTACATCTGTTTTGTCTTTTGTTAAGGGATAAGGCAGCGACCTCAGGGGATCTTTACCTTCAAAAGTAACAAAAGTACTGAAACAAGAGATGTAAGACAGACAGAGACAGCTTTATGCATCATGATCCTCAAAGAGACATGCAAGGAAACATGGCTGAAGGTTGTGAATGGTTCCCTTAGAAAAACATGCTAGTGAAAGACATACCAAGACTTGTGTGCAATGGAAAACGGTAAAGCTGCTTTAGAATATTGATCTGGAAGGGTATGTTAGTCAAGTTCTTGAACAGTAATTGAAATGTCTGCACAATGTAGACTGTGTGCAGACATACGTCAACATTTCCAGATCCCAGGGGAAGAGATTGAGTGACTTTTGTAAATTTCTGACATCTCCTGCAGGCACTAGATAGATAGAGGACATCTTTTATTCTATTCTTTTAATACTGCCAAAGAAATGTCGATCTAAAAAATACTACATTTGTTTCTTATGTTATTAATGGCATAAAAAGCTAAGCATCCTGTGTAAAACTTTTAAACGGCTCCTAATCTCATAGTGTTTTCCTTTCAAGGACCTGGACTCTGTCTAGACTATTGTAAAAGTCATGAGTGAATACTTTGCAGAACCATCTTTTACTGCATGACAGCTGCAATCCTTTCAGGATATGTCACTGCACATCTTGGGACTACTCTTTCTTCTTTGCAAAGTAGCTCAAAATTAGATGGTAACTGTCTATAAATACCTACTTTAAGTATTGCCACAAATTCTCTATTAGATATGTAGATCTGGAATGTCTAACACTTGACTATGTTTTGATCTAAAATATTCCCAAGTAGCACTGGCAGTATGTTTAGGGTAGTTGTTGGAATGTGTCTCACCTTCCATTCCCCTCTCTCAAGCTTTTTGCTGATTTTTGCAAGTATTCTTGTAGAACTGACCTGTATGAGGACTTATTCATTTTCCCCACTGCCTCTGACCAGCCTCCCTGTCAGATTGAAGACAATACCCACCTAAACTGTGAATCTAGCTCGTCTAGTTATTATGACTCTCTTGACTGCTTCTCTGATTAATGAGCTCCTTGCTTCTCAGTTCAAGTATATGCCAATCTGTGGTAATACCTAAAGGAAACACTGTTCACAGGGGCACTACTTCCTTCCTTTTCACTACTACTTCCTTTTCTTAAAAAAAAAAGAAAAAGAAACAATCAAATTGAAATAACTGTATTATCTGTAAACCTACATCTAATCTGTTAAAGTTGGGCTCCAAGGAACAACTAAATCCAATTAAACAAGCCAAAAAAACATAGCTTAAAAATAATTGTTTTAAAGCTAACATCACTGATACTAGCAAATTAGAGAGTGACCATTTTCTGCTAATTTTTTGTTATCAACACCAAGTTCTCCAAATAAAATAGCAACTTTGCCATTTTCCTTTTTAATTGCACAGTATTAGTTTACATACTAAATATATTAACTAGTTTATTGTAAAAGCTAGAAGAAAGAGTTTATGCAGCATTGTGCTTTTCATGCAAGGTAATACAGTGGAAGAAAAGGGATAGCTGTATCCACTCCACCCATATCGGAGCACAACACCTTAAAACCCAACTACTGACACACAATGGAGACATTTGGCATATACATCTCATCTATTTCATTGAGATTCCTGTATAGAAAACCAAGCAAATTGGTGAGAGTTAATATTGCACATTTGGAACAAAGCAAAATGAAAATTTTTGCACCAGTTAAGAGTTGCTGTTCATGTGCTGGTATAGGTGTTTATATGCATATGCCAAAGTAAGAAGCTGAAAAGGTGACTGTGAATGATAGTCATGGGGACAGTAGCTCGCAGTGGGAGTCAGACAGCTTTAGGGTCAAGAGGAGAGGGGACAGCAGTCCAGAGCACACCCCAAGGACCAACAAAAACACACTTACACAAACAAATCAGACAGATCAAACACATAGATGGCAACATTCTAGTTTAAAAAAACAATACGGAACAGATATTAACTGATCTATTGATAGGTAGGAATGTATGGGATTGATAGAAAGAGGTGCAACTGAACAAACCAATTCGTGGAGAGTCACAATGATTGGAAAAAGATCATAACCATAACCTCGGATGTTGGGTCATGGTTATTCTTTGGAAAAGATTCACTGCAGTTCAAAGATGTGATGGCTAAATAAAAGTATCTTACATTTGGATTGTTCTTGTAAAATGAGAAAAATGTCAAAGAAAACTTAGAGTTAGACACAGAAAATATTTTGATGCTCAAGAAAACAACAAAATCAAAATTATGTTGAAAGCTTTCTGAATTTTCTTTGTGCTACCCGGTGAGCTACAATCAACTACAATCTTACCGGCAAGCCTTTCTCCCCTGGCTCTCCTTTGGGACCTGGTGCTCCCTGAGAAGAGAGGAGAATAAGTTTCGCTTTAAAACTCAAAGCTGTTGAGAAGTTTAGAGTCACAAAAAAAAAGAAAAAAAACATTCAGTTTATTAACTGTGCTTCTCATCATGGATTGTGTGCTTTTATTGCAGCTGCCCAGGGTGGTTTACCACAACATAACCAATATGACGTGTTGATGTTTCCCTCCAAAACATACAAAACAGAGTAGAGGTGACTTACTGGGTCACCTCTGAAGCCTCTTTCTCCTGGATAACCAAGAGGACCCTAAAAAGCAAAATACAAGGTATTTGTGTTATAGTGTTATCGGCTTATCTAGAAACAAACAAAAGGGTTTGTCAAAATTAGACAATTTTTAGGCCTTTTAAAGTCAATCATTAAAAAAATAAAAAGACATATACTCCACTTTTTACACTTTTTGACATTAAATCAAAAGCCCCTTTTTAGGTCACGTAGGATTACCAAAGTTATTTCTGTTTGTTACATGCTAGAATAATAGGCAGGGGAATTTTTTTTATTTTGTTCATATTCAGATGTTTACATATCATTTTCTATAACTGGCTTTTAAGCTGCATGGCTTAGACCAAACATTTTGAGTATCTTTCTATAAGCTTGTCACTACAGTTTACTGGAGTTTTGGTCCATTCCTCCAGAAAAACTGAGTCAGCTTTGTTGATCAACTTGTTTTCCACACCATTTTAGCTCTGGCCCACAATTCTTACACTTCACTGAAAATAGGGTTCTGTGATTGGCCTCCCCAAAACATCGACTTCGATGTCCTAAGTGAGTTTGTATATAAGTTAGCTGAACGGTTAACATTACCGTTCATTTGGAAGATCAATGTCCATCAGAGTTGCTCCATTTTCTCTTTGTTTCATTAAATATAGCTTGGTAGTTTATGTTACAGAACAGAAAGTAAGAACCTCACAGATTTGCTTCTTGGCTTGATGAAGGTATATCTTATCTAAAACACTCACTCTTTCCCCACGATCTCCTTTTGGTCCCACTGGCCCTGGTGCCCCAGGTGTTCCAGGTGTCCCCTGTAGTCAGAATGCATTTGAGATTACATATACAGTACAGTCAGTTGTACAGACCAAACTTTTGGTCTGTACTGTATGTCATTTTAAATATGATTATATATACACATATGTTTAGATGTATATATTTGTATAGCAGTAAGTCTGACAGTACTAAGAGCAACCGATGACTATGTTGCATGCAAGGTAGCTTACGTTCTGTCCTGATGGGCCAGGAGGTCCTACTGGGCCTCTGGATCCTGGGGGACCTGTGTGTAGAAGCATGGAGTCATTATTTCTCTCTGGTGAAGATGGCAAAACTCAATCTGACATGTTTGTATTTCACCCCTTCGTTTGAAGGAAACCTTTGAGTTTCATGAACTCAACCTTCCGTAACCGACAGTGAAAGCTGGATAAAATGTATAATGTAAAAGCTTTGCATGTGGAGGTATTTTCAATTATAGGATGTTTGAATGTGCACACAGATGTTTTCCAGCAACCGCATAAACATCCTGTAAACAATCAAGGCTCACCAACAGGCCCGGGAGGACCCTGAGGTCCGGGAACAGGCAAACCTCTGGAGTCGTGGAAAGTGTTGGTGAAGAATGGATCTTTTCCGCTATCTGGGGATGAAAGACAATCAATGAATCATGGAGTTTCTGACAAAAGTAACACATTTATGAAGATAATAATCTGCCACACCTTACACAATAACAAACTTGTGCCACTAACAATAATTAACCTTTCTTGTCTCATAATTAGATCCACAATAGAATCTCCTATAATGCTCCTTTGTAGGCAACAGCCCGTCACTGAAGGAGCTCTCCAGCTGAGTTTCATGCATGGGGTGAGAGATATTGTCCAATAGTGATGTTATTGACTTCCTCTGTCTCCCAGCCCATGTATTTATGCATTGATATAAAGCATTTTATTTAGGGTCTATGTTCCATTGAAGTATGAATTTCTGCCTCAATATCAAGTCTTTCACAGCCTCTAACAAGTTTCTTCCAGTATTATCCTGTATTTTGCTTCTTCTTGCCATTACAATCTGACAAGCTTTGCCATACCTATCAAAATAACAAATAAATTCCCACAGCGTGATGCAGCCGACACCATGTTTCTTTGTAGAAGGCAAAATGATACATTTATACTATACTTCAAATAGATCCATTTATATTTATATATACACCCATGTCTCGGTAGGCTTGCAGTTGTACTACGCTCCTTACATTTTCAGATGTTCAAATCTTGCTTTTTTTTAATACCCTAACCCTGATATAAACATTTCCACAACTTCATCCCTGACGTGTTTGTTGTACTGTTGATAATGCTCTCAAACAAATCCCGGAGAACTTCACAGAATGGCTGTATTTATGAAACAACACACAGATGGACTTGATTTAGTAACTTCTGAAAGTAATAGATTAAACTGAATTTTATTTCTGAGCATCAGGTTACGGGGGGATTAATACACATTTTATTACATTTTCTGTTTACGCATTTCGAAAATAGTTTTATACAACTTTGTGTTGCTGTGTCACTTCAAATCCCTCGGTTGTAGTTTGTGGTTATAATGTGACAACATATAGATTATCTTTGCATTGCTGTTATATACCTCACTTTTGGTGAAGTGCTTTTGTCAATGGATATTTTTCAATGTGCTCCAGAGACCATCCGCAAAACAAACGTGATGGACACTTTGGTTTTTATTCAACATTTTAGGGAATCTTGTTGATGTGAGTTTTGATTATGTAGTTTCATTTGAAATTTCTGCATTCAGCCATAGATATGACTTAGTTTGTGTGCTCTCAGTAAGTTGCAACTGCTAACAATTACAGGTAACTGGCCACAAGAATCAAGTTGACCATTTTTTACATGCAAATTTAAGAGAAAAAAATTGCAGTTATTCTTCCATTTTTTTTGTAGATATCCTTTCTGGGCTGTTTAATAAATATACTGTAAAAATAACAGAAACAGTTTAATGTGGCATTAGATACTCCTGTGAGTCCAGCGAAACGTCGCTTTGACAACTTGATATGACCTCTAGAGGGCAGTATTTTCCCAAAAACAACAACAACAAAAAAAGAAAAAAACAAACATGAAATTTCATGCAGAGCTCTGCAAGGCTGGAGACTGAACTAAACTGCCACCAAAAGCATCCTGGTCATCATTAAATCCAGGTTGTAGGGCAATTAAAGTTAAGTCATGTTAAGTTTAAAGGTCTCCATATATTTTATGTGGAATTCTCTCAGTCAAACCACATGTATCCACAGCTTTTGAGCAAGAGGAAAAGGGTGGTTAACGTGTGTGATGAAGGAAGTGTGTGGCTGCTGGGTCATTTTATTCTAACAGGAAGCACAGATCCAATCACAGCCCTGAGACCTCAGAGATACTGAAAGGACAGAGGAAGAGGAAGACGAAAATGATGAGGACGGCTGACAGTCATAAACATCCTCCCTCTGCCTGAGGTGCTTTCACCACTAAGAGATCGGGGGGAGAAGTGACACCTCTCTTTTTCCCCCCATTTACAACACAGTGAGGCTTAGTTAGATGAATTAAACAAGCAGACGCTTCAAACATTGACATATTCCCACAGTCATCTTCTTTGCTGTTGATGCACATCCAATGGCCAAACAAGCCAGTGTTTTCCAAAGGAAGCTCGGTTCAGACCCGCCCCCACTGTTACTTTGATGTGAAAGAAATAGCCCACATTTTGGAAATCATCATGCCAACCCCCGCGCCCCCGCGGCTCTCCACAGCGGAACCTGGAGCTTACAAATCTGTGTGTTGCATACTTTGTTTTACCACCGGACCCGAATGTAAAACCCACCCATGTGTTGACCTTGAAAGAGCCCATCGGTCTCCCGCTCCCCTCCCTCAGCTGTCTGGACGGCCTACATCTGGAAACCGTTCAGTGACGTCGGCTGTGGACAGGTTCTCATCTCAGAATAGGAAGTCTGCGCTAATTGTACAGATTTTGTATCTAGTAAAACACAATTTGATTGTAATTTACTCCTCTGGTAGCAGAACAACGTCAGAGGAAACAGGCAGCAGCTAAAAGATTAACACCAATCTTCATGTTTTTATACAATTTCTGCATTTTTGTAAAGAGACTTCAGAATATAAAGTTGAAATTCAGTAAAACTGCACCACTTTGCTTATGAAAAAACCTAACTAAAGATTTGTGTTAATGAAGGCTAAAGTTTTCATTGCCTGAACCTAATAAAAAACATTAATCCTTCTCTGACATAGAAATGTTTATGTGCTATTCATTTCTTTAACCACCCTTCTTAGTATTTTTGGTTAAAGGGGCCTTGTCAGATTATCCTTTTACCAATCCTTTTGTCACCCTGTCTGAGTCTCTTAAGGCACTTTCATCATGGTCATGTAAAAAAACACACAAACCACAAACCCCCTATTATGGCTTAATTCTTTCACAGATCTTTGGTGCTATTACATCAGTCAGCAGTGGATGTGGAACCAAAATGGTGAGGCCTACAACTTGCTGCAGACATATTAAGAACCATTTATGCTCGATGCAAAATTTATATGGAACTTCTGAGTTCATTTGTCTCAACTCTTAGTCTGCCATGAGTGAGCTTGAGGATGCTTATCCAAAAGCATCAAACAGAGTCAAAACCACTGTTAAAAGGAGTGCCAATTTAGCACCCATTACCTCACATGTGTTCAGCAAATGAACAAAGAAGAAGACATATTGTGTTTTATTTATTGGGTTAACAGTGCACTGATGCAGTACCACTGCTTCTTTTAGAAAGTTTAGATTTATTATATATCTTCTACACTTGGAATCTAGAAGCCAACTCAGAACTGCTTTGCTCAACAACAATTGCAACGTAACAAATGCTTCAATATGCAAAACAGTGAGACATATTTATGTGTGTAAAAGGGGCATAAGTGGGCGTTAAGGAAAATCCTACAGTGATGAGCTCTAGTGTAGGCAGGTTTTCCACATTCCTTCTGTAAAAGCATAGTTATTTCATGCCAGTTTTGGAATGACCTTGATAACAAGACGTAATTAACATGTGACATCACTGAAGTAAAGCACGACCTGAAAGGCGCTTTGGTTGTTACCCTGCCAGATTCCCTGTTGCTCTGATGTTGCTGACAGTGATCTGACAGAGAAGTGGTTTGTTAGAGAGGGAAAGACATGTGGAAAAGGTCAGCAGGCCAAGATTCGAACACGTGAGCCACATCGAGGACTTATGCCTCCATATGGACTGTGTGTGTTACTCTTGAGCCATGGCTGCGCCCTGTCTTCTGATATTTTAAGTTAAGTTTGTTTTCTGTCATTTATTATACTCACACAAGACCATCTTCCTTCTCTCTGCATTTGGGTCCTCAACAACCACATTGTATGAAAACAAACCGGTCACCTTCTCCTTATGTTTTGTCTAAAGAGGACAGTTCTGTAATGTTTGACCAAACTTCTGACTGATATTCATTAATTATAAGCCCTGGCTTTAAGGTTGATTTCTATTGTACAGTGCTTTGTGATTTTATGTCTGTGAAAAGCGCTTTATAAATAAACATTACTTATTTAATGTCCCTGACAGATGGCTAAGCCTCCTCATTCTGCCCAGTGAATCATTTAAACAAAAAGGACTCTCTGGTGCCATTTCAAGTATTTGCTGGATTTTTAAAAATATTTCTTAGAACAAAATACATTGATGTTATTATTATTAAATACATGTGTTGTAGATACTTTTTTAAGTATGGCACATCCTTTTTCCTTCTCTCCTTCTGCAGTTTATCTCATCTTGTTAAAGAGCATCTGACGAGCCAAGGTTATAGCAAGCAGAACAGGACTGGAAATTAGTAAAAAGGTTTTGAAAAGTCTGCAGAAAGCCAGAGGACGTATTCTTCTACAGTAGATAGCTGTAAAAGATTACAAGAAAGCTTGGCTGCTTGGAAGCAAGGAAGAGCATATTGAGGGGTGCAATCTGTGTTTTTGATTCTAATCAGGGCCGGATTTAGGAAGACGTAGTACCCTGGGAGAGTTAGTTTTGGTGCCCTATTAACACAAACTTATTGTATGCATATGAACAGAATATTGATTAGGTGCATGTCAACTTAAAGGTTGTCAGACGATATTCACCTGAAAATACAGTTTTTGTAAAACAAACCTTGCATTTGTCGTCATGGAAATGTCTCCCATTAACGCGACATCATGTCCACCTTCATCCAAGCGGAAAACAACCCAAGATGTTACAGTAACTATCCCAGGCCTGTATGCGTAACACAAAAACTGAAATGCACCAGAAACAGAGAGAATGTGCTCAAGCTTTGCTGCTGTTGTGCCCGACATGCATGGAGTCAAGGGTAAGATTAGAAGTAGGTGCTGCTATGGTATCATTATTTTCAATGAGTTGTGTATTAGAAACACAGCTATGGAAACGATGCCCCTCTTCTTCTTCAAACTAATTTTGAGACCAGACAAAGACAACCAGAGTAAATACAATAAAAAAGGGTTATTGTGATCTTATGGTTGGGGCAGGACAAAGAAGCAATTTTTAAAACTTTGGGACTACAGTATATTTCAATCAGAGCTTATTTAAATAATGGAGGTGACATGGAACAGTTCTCAACCTTTCCAGGAGTGACTAGCTGAAAAAAGGTTCCTATAAAACAATATTAATAACTCATTCAGGAGGTCACAAAAAAACTTCGGGCAGCATCTAAAGTGCTGCAGGGCTTATTTGCCTCATTTAAGGTCCGTGTTTTTGATTCAATAATAAGAAGGAAACTGAGCACAAATGGCGTCCATGCTGCAGTTCCCTAGACAAAACCCCTTCGGACCAACAAGAATGTGATAGTTTCACATTTGCCACAAAGAAACCCAAAAAACACACACACACGCACGCCCCCATGTCGACAATACACGAGATCTTTGGCAAAATAATTTGTGGACCGATGTGAATACAACTGTTGAAAAGTTACGTCTGGCATGAAACTAATTTCAGAAACCAAACATCAAATAAAAGCCAACCCTGGAAGCGGTTGCTTACTGTGGTCGGGTTCTGGGATGCGGGCACCTTCTGGTGATGGTGGGCCTGGAGGCCCAGGTGGCCCGGGCAGCCCTGGTAGACCTCTCTCTCCCGGGTGTCCAGGTGGGCCGCGGGGTCCTACAAGAAGGGACAGAAGGTGACAAATTAGCACGGTGGCAGCGACGCAGTACGTCATGGTAGGACTCAATCTTGATCTGTTTTGGTCAGAGGCATGTTGCATTGCAGACTGACGAAAGACTGCGGTTGACATGCTGAAGGGAGGAAAAACTATGACAAATAGCAGAGGAAAAATATTAGTGAAGGTGTTGATACAACTTGATGGTGTCTAGTTGATATGTGACTACATGTGCACATATGGAGTAAAGTTCTGGGCTCAGGGGAATAAAGGGCACAGTGTGAATTGATTAAGTTTGTTACTCTAATTAACAGGAGGGTCATTAATAAATCTGTGCGAATAACTTGGTGGAAGCGTAACTCAAATAAACAGAGTTAAAGTCAAGCCCTCCTGCAAGTGAAATGTTCCCTGTACCATCAGCTGTTCAGAGTAAACACACAGTTGTTCCTCCACAATATCAAGCTCTTCCACTGAAAACCTATAAGCCATAATTTAATAGTAACTTTAATGCTTGAATAGGCATAAGACTGAAAGCTCTGTGTAGAGGAATCTGGAGAAATATGGGATTCCTAAATGAAAAGTGTAGAGGAATCCAGTTCACAGCAGGTTTCAAACAAGCGTCCATTGAGAGTGTCCCCTCACTTACTTTAGTCGCTAATTTGAAGCTGGAAAAAGCATCACCATCATCTGACCTCATTTAGGCCATCACCTCTGTCCTTCCATCTCGTCAACGCTGAGGCAATTGTCAACTAAAGTCCAGTAATTACTGAAGTGCCTTGAGATGTTATTACAGCTTTGACTTCACTTTGTGACTTGTTTCTGTAAACCTTGATATAAAAGAAAATCTTCCAGCATTTTGGCCGCTTCTCTGAGATATTAAGTCATTTATAGGACAGTGGTTTACATAAATACCCCAAGCAGCCTTTCAAAGTTAATGCAACATATCAGGGAAATGGTTTAAGTTTTTCATGTTCAGTTTCAGTCCCCTGCTAGTTCTGGGGGGATGCTGTGACAAAATATGATAACATATTTGCAACTCAAAGTTCACTTTTCTCTTCTACTTTAGTAATTTATACATTACACTGGTCGCATTTTTACCCTTGTGTTTATCTTTTACTTTAAATGAAAGGCAAAAAAAAAAAAAACTTTTGGATACCCATGAAGTAATGGAGACAGAAAAAACAATAACACCGCAGGCATATGGAAATCATAATGGAGCTGGGATTTGTATACGTACAGCTCATGCTTACTTCAGATTGAAGTCACATGGAGCTACTCAGAAAGTGGGTTTGTAGTTCAAGTTTCGCTCTAAATCTCACTTTCACCTAGCAGCCAAGGCAAAGAAGGGTTCATATGTTAACCTGAAAGGAGAAACACTCCCTCCGTGATCCAAAGCAGAGGGGTAGCAGTCGATAGCAAGAGCAGATGTTGTGGCACAACTTAGACCACCATTTACTTTTGTCTTCACAGTTGCAGCTAAAGGTAGACTAAATTTTTCTCAACAGGTCATTTGTTATTTGTCCACAAGGAGTAGTGAGTTCTGGATTTAAAGGAGAGATTTATGATTTGGCTTGGCTCCAGGCTGATGACAATGAACAGCAGGACACAGACGAGAGTGTGTGTGTGTGTGTGTGTGTGGATCATGCCTCACAAAAGTATTGAATCACCTGAATTTTGTCATATGTCTCCATGTTGACACAACTTCAAAGTATTTTGGTGGGAGGCGTTGGGGTTATGTAATTGACCAACATAAAATAGTGCAAGGTTGCGAAGTGGAAAATAATTAAAAAATGTTTTTTCAATATTTTACAAGAAAACCTGTGTGGCTTTGTTTTCAGCCCCCTTCACAGCAACAAATACAGCTGGACAACAGCACACAAATGATAGAAACGCCAGAAAAATAAGGCATGCAATTTAGAAAAATTTAAAGAAGGTTCAGGTTATAAAACCTAAAGCAGTGGTTAAAAATTTTTATTGTTCAAAATATCATTCAAACAAGAAAGCTGGTGCAACTGCAAGCTTAGTAAGACATGGAAACTGACAGCTACATAAGAATGGCGCTACATAAGAATGGCGTTACATAGAAAAACAACCATGGTCCATGGTATCTGATCTAGCACCCAAAACTATTAGGAGCAAACTCCACAAATCTGGCATATTGTAAAATTGGTAACATAAAAGTCATTAAAAAAAAAACCTGCAAGGTATTTTGTTTGTTATATGCCACAAGCCATGTAGAGAGCAAACAGGTGGAAGATGACGATCTGGCCAGATGAGTGAAAAGTTAAAATTTTTGGCACAATATGTTAAAATTTCCCAGTCAAAGTCTAGAACTAAATCCAAATAAAGCACAATTTGAAAATTGTAGTTCACAAATGCTCTTTTTCTAATCTGACTGAGCTTGAACTAGCTGGCAAATAAGAAAAGGCAGAAACATCGTCTTCAGATATGCAAAGCTGGTAGAGACATTCCCTTCAGGATCTGCAGTTGTAATTACACTAGTTGTAAAAGATACAAAATCAATAGTGTTAAATGCATCCAGGCTGCACATTTTAATGTACAAACAATTATTAAAATAAGATCATTATCCTTGCACTTCCCAATTATGCACTACTCTGTCTTGTGTTGGTTGCAGAAAAGCCACTTGTACACATAGTTTGTGGTTGCTGTAAAAAAAGCAAGAAATATGTCAAGGGTTGTGTCCTTTTGCAAGGCACTGAACGCAGTCTGTAAAAACGTTTAGCAATACATTTAGAAACAAATAACTTTAGATGCAAACCAATAAAGTGTAAATTCCCTGAACAGCCAGCAGACCTCAAAGGCCACTGGAATGTTCCAGCTTTCAGTACTGCAGGGTCTTCAAGCTGACCAAAGAGCAAAACCATTTCTGTGACAAACATTCTGGAGATGAACATCACAAGTCAGATTTATCATCTATTGTTTCTGCTGCTTTGGACTAATCTATTCAGACATCTAGTTGCATTGACAATAATATGAGTTGATAGTGGTCATAACAACTGCTCTGCAGGACACAGAGAGCTCAATGTACTGAATGATCAACTGGCCAAACAGTTTATCTAATCTCAGATGTCCGTCTAGCTTTGGTCCTCTGTTACCTGCTGGTCCTGGAAGTCCCTTCGATCCAGGAGCTCCAGACGGGCCCTTCGCCCCCACATCTCCCGGAGGCCCACTGGGACCTGGCAGCCCTTGAGATCCAGGCTTTCCTGCAAGTAAAGAAACAATCAGGAGTAATCATGAATCCCCTCACAGGTTTACATCCTGAATGACATCAGCTGAAATGCAGCTACAATTACAACTCACCGTCTCTGCCAGGAAGTCCATCTCTGCCCTTTTCACCCTGAGGACCTGAAGGAAAACAGGGAGATGCCTTCATGTGGAGGTTCATGTCTGAGAAAAAATCTGAACTCAAGCCACCTGGAGAAGATGAAGTGTAAAATCCTTGGAGGCATTAAATCCATTTCTGTCCAAGTAACAGCTTTCCTGTGAAAGCAACAGATGTCTGTAGAGTAATATTGCTCTTATGATAGTGTATTATTGAAATGTTGATTTCAATATGCCAAATAAGCCTGTTGTTTATGGAAACTTACACTTTATGGTTTCTTACTGGATGGCTAACATTATGAAACATTAGGTTAGATTATGATTTATAACAAAGGCTCTTTAAAAGAACAACAACAAAAAAGAAAAACAACAACAATATAAAGCTTTTTTGAACACTTTCAACTTGTTAGGCAAATGAATTAATTCATATCACCAAACTAAACTCAGCAAATTATTGACTACTTCCTCATTCATTTAGAAGAAGCTCCTACAAATTTCAATCTGGGTTGCTGAGATTTTATGTGATCCACCAAAACAAAGCAGAGCATAAATGTGAAGGAAAATAATAGATGTTTTGTTTTTTATGTCAAACAAAAATCTGAAAAGTGTAGCATGCTTTTCTGTTCAGCCCCGTTGTTGTGATACTTTCTAGCACCAGCTTTGGCTACAATTACAATAGCAAGTCTTTTTAGGTAAGTCTCTACCAACGTTTCACATCTATAGCTGAGCTGGATGATATAAATAATACATTTTGGATATTGCTCTTTCTCAATTATGCTTCCAACTCCCTCTGTGACCGTTAGTATCTTGGGAACTATAATCTGTGTCAGGTGAGGGCAGCTACTGCTGTGTGAATGTTATAAAGTGTATAAAAAAAGTCTGATCAAATGACAGCCGGTTTTCAATCTAAGCAGTCCTTTGTGATTTTATTATTGAACACTGATGTTGCAATGATGACAGATTTGGAATATATTGAGCAGCCATAATCTAGAGAATGAAATTGTTGAAAAATCTCTTTGAAGCTCCATTTATATGTACTTAGGCTTGTACTTTGACTATACCATTCTAACAAATGAATCTGCTTTGATGTAAAGCAGTTCACTACAGCTCGGCTGCATGTTTAGTGTTGATACTCTGCTGACAGGACAATCTCAAGCCCAAACAATTGTTCTGAGTGGATTTTGTTTAGAGACACCAGAGTGCAAGGGCTGAATACAAATGCTAACCACATCTTATGGATTTGTATTTGTTAATTTAAAAAAAGAATAATTTTCCTTCTACTTCACATTTGTGCTTTGCTTTGTGTTAACATATGACATAATCAGCAATACACTTATAAATGGATACGCTGTATCTCCAGAGCCGCTGGATGTTGGTCTGATATGACTGTAAACCTTCTGGCATGGAGAAACATAGTTAAGCTTTTAATTAAACATAATCACAATCATCTTTTGAATTTCAGCAAAAAAAAGTTCTACCACTTTGCTAATATCCTCATGCTGCAGTTTTATGCTTCCACTTTGTCAAAACTATTTTCTCCAACAAAAACAAAAGTATTTGCTGGAAAATCATAAAAAAAGTGTGTAATTGTGCTCATTGCAACACATCCACTTTCACCCTAATGGTTTAATTTCATGTAAATAAAATCTGTGCTGATAAACTAGTTAGACTAAACGATACCTAACAGTTTTTCAGACCATGTGGTTTTAGATGTGCTGGGCTGATCGCGTTACATGCCAGAATCGACACGCAAGGATCTTTCTTTAGTGAACGGAAACACTAACACTTTCCTGTACTGTTAAATGTGCAGGAAAGAGGATGTGAGAAAATAACCAGGAGTGAAAGTAATGATCATATTAGCTTGAAAGAATGGAAGGTAGGGCTGTTTCTTGACAAAGTTATTTAGAATCTAGATCTGCTAGATTCTAAATAAAGTAAAATGTACATATTCATCATCACAACGCCATGGGTTACCTGCAGGGCCCTGCTCACCAGGAGCTCCCTGAGCCGACACGGCCCCCATCAGCAGCGAGGTCTCT
This sequence comes from Gambusia affinis, assembly GCF_019740435.1. Classification (NCBI taxonomy): domain Eukaryota; kingdom Metazoa; phylum Chordata; class Actinopteri; order Cyprinodontiformes; family Poeciliidae; genus Gambusia; species Gambusia affinis. Next base: position 24,967,006 of record NC_057870.1, on the reverse strand, counting down.
GGAGACGTTTCTCCTTTACTTTGTAGGTGGCGATGTGACGTGCTGCCCGGCGCTGTGAGCAGCTGCACCTGGGACAGAAAAACAAAACAAAAAAACAGGTAATTTGATAATATCTTTTAATATAAACGGCCTGTGATCTTTCCCAGTGATTCCAATACAGCTTTCACCTTTGCCTCCAATGAGTTGAGCTTTTCACTCAAAGCTGTGATTCGACTGCAGTTCAGACAACCTGAAAGCCAGAAAGTACATTTCTTCAGCTGCAGGATTCAGAATCGATGCGTCTCTCTGTCATCTTGTTTTTTTATAGGAATAGGAACATGTTCACAGCTCTTACTTGCGAGTGCGTCCCCTGTTCGTGCTGGGGGACGGCGTAGTGCGGAGGCTCTCCTGACTGCCTCTTGAGCTACAGCCAGGTTCCCTGGATCTGTGACAAAGGACAAAGTATTATATATATATTTGGAAGCTTGTACAGCCCTGATAAATGGTGGTAAAATGCAAACATACCCTCCCTTTGTAAAATGAAGCAAATTTGCAAATGAAGATAAAAAATTATGATTCTGATTTAACAAACCCCTGAGGTCTTCACTGAATGCTGTATTTATGCTGGAAAGAAATTACGCACAGGCTTTCTGCCGGTGACTTCTGAAGACTATGAGATGTGTTGTATTTTATTTAGGGGTAGCAGAATTAAAGCCATGCATCATTTTCCCTCTAAATGCTACCTTGTGTTCCGCAATAAACAAACCCAAAATGTACAAAAAAGTTTGTGGTTGTAATGTAACAATTAAAAACGTGTACATGTGCGCAGGTCAGTGTGTAGTTTATTTCATCGTGTGCTGTTTTCTATCCATCAGAGGAAGCCTTTCAATTTGTCAAATCTTTCCATGGAGAAAAGAAATGTCGAAATCAACTGTGAGTGCAGCAGCTTGCGTCTGTGTTGCATTTCTCAAATTCAAACTGCACGCTTGCTGCATCCTCGCTACTTTGTGTTCCTTTTCCATTGTTTCTTTATGCAGTTTTAATCTGCAGGGTTGGGGACTTGAGGCATGTAAAGAGAAACAATAGATCCCTTTGTGAGAAGAGAATGGGCTGTCTCAACTCTCGTTCTGTCTTTCCTTCATTTTACAGGGTGTAGGAGTTTGTGTCCTGAGGTTCTGGGATGTTTTGAATGGGAAGACTTTTTGTGGAAACGCTAGACTGATTCCATTGTCCAGGCAGGCTTTGCCCTGGTTGGCCCAGGTGCTTTTAAAACAAATAAGAGGCTGGGTTCAGAACCTCATTAGCCACCAGGAAGCATTTCTTTCCTTTCAGTGCCCCAGCTATGCCAAGTGCTACACTGAATGAAGCTATAAAATAGCACCTGCAGCGCACAGCTGAGGCAATAGAGCCATATTCTCCTTAAACAGCTTCACTTGACATAGCTGCAGATGCCGTAATCCGCTGTGGGAAATTCGAGAAATTATTAACACACAGGAAAAATAAACGTTTTACATAAACTTACAAAGAAACAGCAGTGAGAGTGATCACCCAAAAGTTTAAAACACAATGCACATGGTTCAGGGTAAATTCAGACTGCTCCAATTATCCCCACTGCCCTCACCTTTGTGCTCATGATTTCTATGTTTGGGGTTGTGGGTATTTCTCAGCGGATTACATGTGTAGACAGACTCAAACAATCCACAACTTGAGATTGAAATGTTATGGCATGAGCTCTGCATGGCCCTCCTTACATGTTTCAGTAACAATATAAACTCTTGCACTGAGATGAGGAGAACACACATTGAGCCTCCCCTCCTCTCACCCGTCTCACACGTCAGTCCACATGAGGGAAAGCTGTGGAGACAAAGGGAGGTGTGTATGCGTGTACATGTGCGAGCGCATCCCGCAGAGCCTCCCCGCAGAGTCCGGCTCATGTAGACGGCTGCTTTCAATTACAAAAGGAGGGGTTCTGGGCCGGAACTATAGGTCTTACTCCTCCCCTTGCAACAGAACCTCTTGTCCTCTAGAAATAAAGAACATTTAAGATCGACTTCCCCCAAACTGAAGCTTTTGTGAAAGGAATTAGGCTTTGACACAAAAACTGCTGTCCTCCCACTCTGCTGCAGCACCAAGACCCATGTGTTTATCTGCACCTCTGCAGACACAGACAGAGGATCACCGGCATCCATTGCTCTGTAGGCCAATAACAACATCATTACACTGCATCGGCTCTTTGATCTCACTGACTAATTGTCCCAACTCAAGGGGTCGAAGAAATGTGATAAAGTATTTGACCTGTTCAGGCCCCAGTTACCCCAGTGTCCAATCAGCAACTGAGATAGAGCTCTTCATTAGAGATACCCCTGAAGAGAGTGCAGCAGGCTGGAGACTGCACCTTTTCTTATCTCAAACATGCATACAGTGCAGAGACTCGCTTGCAAGCACTTCCCGGCATGATCTTTGCTCCTGACGGAATATCGGAGAATAACAAGCAAGATGTGAGGGCACCAAGTTAATCTTTTCCACTTTCATAATTACTATGTGTGGTTAAGAAATTATGAAAGATGACTCATGGGGTTGTTGTAGCAAAGAGATTAACCTCCAAAGAAGCTAAGACATTGTGTGAATTTAAAAAAAAGAGAAAGTACTGGAATTTAATAAAAATACCAAAAATGAACTCTGCTTCTTTGAATTTTCCACACTGCCCTGGAAATTCTGATTGAACTGTTAAAGGTTTATTCTGCGGGGAACAAACCAGATTCTCACTCATTTTAGATAAAGACTTTTTCAAACTGCTTAAGCGGTACTTTTAAGCTCCTTCTTTTGGAGAGGCGTCTTATGCGCTTTGAGCTTTCCGTTGGAGATTAATGCACACAATGGGGCAGCAGCTCTTGAAGGAAACATTTAACCACAAACTGCAGTCAGCAGACCCAGAGCTCAGCCCCGATCCATCTCTGTCTGGTTGATTAGCTGAGCTCAGCTCTGCAGCATCATTAGTGACCAGGTACTGACAGCAAGGCGAGGAGGGGAAGCGTTTGTCTCTGTCTCCGTACCAGACACACTTATGTCTGCTGCTGTCTTTACACAACACAGAGACATGAGGTCTGTTTACATTAAACAATTGTTCACAGAGAGATCCTTTTTTTTGTTTCCTTTCAAAACAAGAGATAAAATAAAAATTATGTAGACCACTGCACTGAACTCCATTGAAAACTTCATGATTATTCCTCCAAATATTGATTTCTAAACTCTTTCTGAGTTAAAACATTAGTATTGTTGTTTCTAAATGATTAGGAACTTGTTTTCCTTGCATTATTTAGGGTCTGAAAGTGCTGCATCTTTTTTGTGATTTTGACCATGTCCTCTGGTCCTCTTGTTTTCTAAAAGCATTGCTTCCTCATGTTTAATAATGAAATATGAATTAAATAATCATCTAATTTTGGGAGTGTTGGTGGGATGTAGATGTGTAGTAAAGAAACTATGAGAGTTTGAAAAATGACTCTAATGAACTACACAGATTTTGAGTTTAAATCAAAAACTTTAAACAAATTAGGAAATGTAAAGCTGTGCCTTCATGTAAAGAATTTCAATTACCAGAAAGAGCCAGATGGATTATTTATCCCTCTCCTCAGCATGGGCAGCAGGACCAACACTATTCCTCAGTGAATGACTCAGAATGACTCAGTACCAGCTGGTACTGAAGTGCATTAGAGCAGATCCACCTAATGTTTTCGCCTCCCATTCTGCTGACTGGTCTCAGTCGGGTTACCTGGAAGTCGTCCGAAGAAACAAAACCTGCACCTAGACCCCGGTGTTTACAGTTCTTTCCCAGGATCTTGAGTTTCTTTTATTAGGTGTTCTGCCTAAATGTTTGAGCAGATTTCGTCATATCCTGACTTTAGAAACAAGCGGTCTCTGAGGCTGAGAGCTCATATTGGGGAGGTTCAGCTGTAATTTCAGGCGAGAAAGAAGCTTCGTCTTTCTATAACAGCTGGTTGGACAATGGATCCCCAAGTTATAACCAGACTTCCACAGAGTTTGAGTTGAAAACAAGCGCACCCCATAAGCCAGGTAACATCCGTTGTTTTATATAAGGCCGGGTGACAAGCTCCAAAAACATGTTGCAAACAAACCCGCACTGGGAATGAGGCGAGAGTATGCAGGGTCAGAGAGGTTTTCACCTCCAGTGCACACATCTCACCTCATCAGTCAGCAACAACACGCAACATAAAGGAGGGAGACTCACCGTAGCACCCAATCATCACCTTTCACGGAAACATAAGTTACTTCCAAAGCAAACATGAATGAAACACATTTCATCTGGTTAGCTCACAACACAGCAGTTTACTTACACCAATAATGGATATAAAAGTTAGATACATTTGTGGATGTGAGTACATACGTATTTATGCATTTAACTACTCATGTTTGGGTAAATGTTGAACATTCATCATACGCCAATTTTAGTCTTCAAAAAGCTTCTGGGAAACTTCTGGCTAAATATTTAGCTACTCTTGACTAAACATTTAGCTAGCCTGGTTTACTAGTTTAATGGTTAGACAAGGTTAATGTTAGGGGAACATGTTTTCAACAGGGTTGAGGTCAGGGCTTTGGAGAGGCTCATTAGGACATTTCTCATCTGAGATGTTATCATCTGAATGTAACTTTCCTCCACATATGAGAGAAATTTGGTTAGGATGTTCAGTAGCAAATTAAAAAGAAGTAGGGTGAAGTTGTTTTTTAGAAACTGGAAGATGTTGCTCACCACAGTAAAGCAATGTGAACATTATCCTGGTGCTGAAGAAGAAAAAAGCAACTGCTTCAAAATGGCCAACTTCAGGCTAACATTTGGTCCTTCTTACATGGACAAACCAAAACTTCCTTCAGGAGGAAAATCTTATGATCACACCAGGCAAGTATTGCGCTATTTGGAAAGAAGTATGTTTGTCGACATCACAGTAAGGTTTTGTACACTAAGCCAACTAACAAGCATGGTGGTGGCCACATCATGAGCGATGAGCTTTGTGAATGAAATCTGCATTAAAACTGGGTCTCTGCCATAAAAGCAACTAGTTCTCTGCCAATTCTGCCAAGAAACATCCTTAAATATGCAAACATAACGACGTCAGTAGGATATTCATGATAATAAAAGTTTTTTTTTCCTTCTTCTGCACACATTTGAGATTGTACATAGGTTTTTCACCTTGTGTGGATCAGCGAATGTCTACCATGAATTTAAACTTCTGCAGACATTTTTCTTTAAAAAACGTGGTTATTATTTTCCCAGAAGTTCAAATAAATCATTGAAAGTCCCAAAGTGTTTGCTCCATACATGCTTATGATAAACATCTGATCAATACATTAAGTGTCTGTAAAATGTGCAGCCATTTTTTAGCCTGTTTCCCAACTGAATCAATTTAGTTCAGAAGATTTACCTTCTTACTCACTATAAATATTGTCAGCTCCCTAAAGTTACATTTGCTTTTTCTACACTTTTTGATTTGTTTCTGTCACAATTCAAAAACAAGAAATTTTTGCCCGTCTTGTAGGTAAATTGAATTCAAGAAACCAGATGCAGAGCTTTTGAATAGCTGAGAAAACGAGCCTAAATTCAAACGATTTAAATATTTTAGTAGCCCCTCTTTGACAACGTTAAACTGAAATAGAAAAAAGCAGTCAAGTTGTTAAGCTGAATGTAATATGGTGTTTTATGTTGCATAAAACTTATATAAATAAGATAATTTCAACTCGAAAATCTTTGGTCGTGTACCTCACTTGCAGAGTTTCAAAACATCGGCACCCAGAGTAAATAAAACTGTCTAACTGTACATGTTGGTGTTCACTTTCCGACTGTCTACACTGCAGTACTCACATTAGTCTTTGCAGCCCATCCAGGTGTGCTCACACACACAGCCTCTAATCTTCCACAGGAAAAAGGAGGGTCTCCAGCCTTTCCTCCCTTTTCTCTGTCGAGCTGACTCTACCTCACCTTTTCCTTCACTCCCTCTTTCTCCACTCTCTCTGTTTTTCCAACGCATTCCTTTAGCGATGCTGATGTCAGTGACAAGCGTCTCAGTCTGACCGGCCCTCCTGAGCAGGAACTAGGATGTAATTACACAACAGTGCTTCCTGCTTATTAGATTCCCCAGCAAGTTTCACTATGGAAAAAAACAAAATGTTAGCAATCTACACAACAGACAGCAGGACCAGACAGTCTGAAATACCTGAAGGGAACTTCTAGTTAGTAATTACAGGCAAATTGAGCTTTGTTTGAGAAGCACTCACCACCTTCAAGTCTAATTACTGGTCAGAATAAATCTGCTTCTTCTGTTGGGTCTTTACAGCAAGATGTTGCAGAAACTGAAGAGGGGCTTAGATTCAGAAAGAGTCTTAAAAATATTTTTGCAGAATAGAGCAAAAAAAAAAAAAGATTAAAACACCTTCATGTTCTCCATATGCTATAAAAAAACCCTCAACCTTTAGATGCATTGTTAAAATGGAAACAGTTCAAACTCTGGCATGAAAGCAAACATTGCTGCGGTTTGTGTAGAGTGGCTAAAATTAGTGGTGGGCGCTGTCAAACTGCAGCACGCGGTTTTGACAAACAATCTGGTCAGGACGGGCTGCACAAACATTTACGTCTTTAGAAAGAAGCAGATGCAGAGGCTGACACTCCTCACTTATATTAAAAATGGCACAGTGCCTCAGAGGCTCCTCCTGTACAATCCCTTGGTAATATTCATCTGGCGCTTCATCCAGAAACATCCAAGTGTTGCATCTTTTCTTTTTTGTTTAACAGACATAAAACAGGGCACAAAAGCAAAAGGTCCTACTTGTTAAAACTATCTATACACTGATGGTGTAGACAAGGCAGCCATGTTTGCATATATACTGCATGGAGGTCTCATTCGTCAGTCAGATATCCATTTATACAAACCACTTAGCCTCAACCTGAACCTATTTCTACCCTAATGGTACTCATTAAATCAATTATAAATAACAGTTACAGTTAAAAAAGATCCCCAATTAAAAATGACATTTTTGAAACACCTATTCATCCATTTTAGCTTCATGAGGAAAAGTCGTGTCTTTCCAGCAAACTTCATTTTGGTGAAATGAAGTTTCACCAAAATGAAGTCTGCTCAGGAGTCTCTTCACACTTACTGGGATGCAAGATGTCTGAACCGTCTCTCCTGTCTGCTCTGAATCAACGGTTCAAGTCCCTCTATAGTTCCAGCCTCATTATGGAGGAAGCTCATTTTAGACATTTCTGTCTGGGATCTTTTTCTTTTGATAATTATCCAGATGGACCGGTAAGTCTGAGAGCTATGCGTTTGGCTCAGCTGAAAAGCATAGCTCATTAAAAGTCCCAAAGTGTTTGCTGCATACATGCTCATGAGAAACATCTCATCATGTTTTGTTGTGGAAAACAACAAAACATGGAAGCAGCGTCATCAGACTGCAGACAAAGTCCCAGTTGGGCTAGAAATCTCCCAATTCCTTGCTGCTGAACAAGATACTTTAACTCCTTTACTTGACGCAGAGACTCATCTCCAGATTTATATTTGGCTTAACCGAGGGCTAGAAGTTCATAGCTTGAAGCAATTAGAATCAAATCGTCTGGTGCAAACAAATATGAGGTTACAAAACAAGCAAATCAAAAATAAAAATTTGGTTCAACCCTCACTGGGAAGAAGCTTGGCCTTGTGCAGAGAAGATGGAAACATTTTCTCAAAACCCACACAGGTAACCCATCGTCTTGCTGCTTTCCCACACATATAAACACACGTATGAACTGGGGGACTAAACTCCCATGAACACTTCAGCATGCGTGTTTTTGTTTCAGCAAGGAGCGCATCTGTATTTTGTATTTACTGTTTTTATCAAGATTTAGAAATCTACAAAATCTCTTTATTTTGTTACTGCCACAGATTTTGTAACAAAGTTAGGCCTGGGATTGATTTAGCTTCCTTTCTGCAAATTAGCCTCCTTTCTTTTTGTTTCTTTCTTACTTGATTACGCTTCCAAGCAAGCGCAAAAAAACTCCTCCAAAGAAAGTACATCTGTTTGTTTTTATCCGAGCAGTAAATAAAATCGTGTTCCAACAATGTGGGTTTTCTCTTCCTAATTTTGGCCGCACCAAATGCGAAAGTAATCAAAATCTCTTCTGGTTACGTTTGATTTTGTTTTGAATTAAAAGGGCATTTTTATTAATAATTTTTTTTATCATCCAGAACAAACCGGTCTTTTTTATCAGGGTGTTGAGGCTTTTGAGGTCCCTGGCTCTGATGCTGCTGCCTCAAAAAACGACGGCAGAAACAATGAAACTCTCAATGGTTGCAGATCTCTGACCTAGCAGATGAAAAATGTGATCCTATCTCAAGGCTGAAGCTAAAAGTGCAAACGCTTGATTTCTAATTCCCTTTTTTAAGTAAATCTGTGAAGGTAAAAAATTAAATTTGTGCTAGGGACCATTGAGTTACATTTTCTGTGCCAGCACATATCAGCATAAAAATAAATATTGCATTATCGCTTTCGAACCAAAACCAGTTCTACAAGGGTACCGGCCCCTGCTGGCCCCTGTCTAAAGCTGTCCATGACTGTTTATGTAGCGTTTAGCAGAAATAAGTTATTTTTCCTCTAAGGCAACAAAAGGAGGGACTGCAGCAAACCCAGCAACATCTACTTCAAATTAGCAAAGCTAATGCTAAGCTTAAATAGTGGAAACAGCGAAGTGGAGACATTTTTCCAACTCCATTCCAACACTGAGCAGATTGTTGTAAAACTCAATGTTATAGAAATGGCTCAATGGTCTTTAAAATTATTTATTAACGATTCAAAATAACATGTTCTTTCAAGGAACGAGATTTGGCACAAATAGATTTTTATTTTTAATTTTTATGATGAATGTTTTGGAATTCGTCAAATTCCTGAAGTCAAGTTACATTACGTTCATTTATTGTGAATATTGAAGCTCTCTAGATCCAGGAAGCTGAGAAATTACTCAAAGAGAGTCACAGAGACTAAAGTAGCTAAACAAAGGGCTGAAAAGACTAAACAGTGAAAGATGTCGAACTGACCAACTGCAATGACGGTAATAGCAGAACATTATGGAGAGTTTATACGCCACTACTCTCTGCAAAAACATCCTGTAAAAATCTTGGCAAGCAGACGTCTCACTCCGACTGCAATGATTACCATACAGGTAATCATACAGGAGTTTACACACACTGTGGCTCCCAGACTGAGCTGCAGCCAAGCAGCAAGAAGGCCAGTTTACAAACTTTTATCTAAACACTCTGCCCCATGTCAAGCGCTAGTCAAAGCTTTCTCTCAGTAAGGACAAGTTAAGGCCAGCACACAGCCCGTTTATTCAAGTTTGGTCTGAAAAGCATGCTGCCACATCGGCCAAATGTAATTTCCCTACTGTGGTGTGATTTGTATGTGAGAGCATAAAAAGGTAAACTCTTGCTAAGTGAGACCTTTATTAGCCCATGTATTTTCACCGTTATTACCTACGTAAATAACAAAAACAATAGAGACTCCTGCAGAAAAAAAAAATAAAATCCATGACAACCAAATGCAATGTTCCAGTTAAATAACACTGACTGCGCTGGTAACTAAACTCATCCATCCTGGGCCAAAAAAACAACTTTTAAACTGAAAGCTGGGTCAGCTCCCCTTCTGGATGATATCCTGCTTCAATAGCAAACTGTAAACCTGCCTCTGTCTCCAGGGCTACAAATGAACTGACTGCAGAGCTCATGTGCAGCAAGAAGAGGTCCCAATCTGTCATCACTTCTGTTTTAGTTATCCTTATGATTCAGCGTCTTTCAGCGAGTATCTTTTGTCCACTTCCCCAATCATAACAAATGATTTGATCCTCAGTTTAGGCCTCCTAAGACAGGATAAAATTGCAATGAAGGTATCCAGGAAAGCTCAGAGGGTTTGTCCCACAGGAAATGTTAAGATGCAGCAGTCAGAAGAATCCAAAACTGCCCAGATATTTCACTGCTTCACACTTGAGAGAGATGCAGAGGAATCTGTGAGAGCATGCTATCATCTCTTCATTGTAAATATGTCTGTCTGCCAATACAAGCAGCGTGCAGAAACAAAAACTCCCCAGAGTGTTGAGGTCAAGCGGGAACATGTTTTATTTTAATCCGCTGGTGAAATGAATTGTGTTGGGTGACAATTTCATTGTTGATGGCCTTATTAAAGAATATATATTGTTAGAACCAAAGCCTTAGTCGATGGATACACATTTGTGAAAATCTACAAAAGTTATGGTCATTATGCATCTTATCTTACCATGTATTTTATTACCTAACTGTGTATGTCTTGGGGTGAATGGTATTAAACGTGCAGTACCCTAATGGGTCAGGGCAGAGTACGTTTCTCTTTGCCATGGTGTCAACATCCTGTTTTCTGGCTTTACACCTTCAATGGTGATCTCCAAAGTCAGTCCTCTAGAGACGGCATCCTGCAGGTTTCACTTCTTCCCACCTGAATCAAATGGTGGTTCATCAAAGGCCTCTGCAGAGCATTAACATGCTGAGGATGTAGTTGAACCTTTTAAATTAGCTGATTTATCAAAAACTGTCAGAATGACGGCCTTTGAGGACCGGATCTGGACACTCATAGTTCGCCATAGACAAATCTATGACTGTCTCCAACATAAACCAGAGGTTCATTTTCTACTTTCTAGGGTTATTTTTCTACATTTGATTATATACATAATTGAAGTGTGGGGGGAAAAAAAACAAAAATAGAAGAAATCACTACACTGTACATGTAGAGATCAGTAAGTCTTTTAACTAGAGACAGTTTACCTACAAAAGTCAGAGAAAGAAAAGTAATTTTTAAAATTTGCATCCCTGATGTTTTTGTAACTTTCATTGCTTCAAACTAACCGTTTATGGGAGTCGGCTTAGATAGTAGACGGTGACAAGATGTCTGGAATCAGATCAGGCTGAAGGAGAATTCAACGCCAGCGCCGTCAGTTTCGGACTGCTAGACTTTCATCTTCAACTCCATGAAAGAATCATTTGTGTTTTCTTACCAGACTAGGACATTTTAATCTAGCTTGTAGCAAGAAAAGAAAAATAAAATGAAACTTTTCGCTATACATAGGTTATTGCGTCATATCTTATTATCTTTATTGCACCTTTAGTATTAGGAACCACAAAAAGATTTCCCAACAGCAGATAGATTCCTGCATTAATGCGAAGCAGACATGGCATCTGGCCATTGAAAACAAATCCAGCTGTTTCTAAGCATCAAACCTGCAGGTTGTTGAAAGACATCCTCTGTTCTGTATTTGATTAAGGTTTAATACACACAGGAAGATGCGACTCAACAGCGGGCTCTTAAAACCTCTCACCTAGATTTGTTCACCTTACCTCAAATGAAAATCTTGTGAATGCAAGATTAGAAATTGAAATAGAAATACAGCATGGAGTCCTCACTAAAAACATCCAAAAGTAGGAGCAAAGATCTAAAAATTTTATTTATTGGGTTAAGTGATTGCACCGAATGATGATCCATCTCTCTGACTCACAGTCACAGATGTGAAAGATCTCAGAGCAGCGGCAGACTGCCAGGATCAACATCATGACCTCTGAGCTCCAGGTTCTGTGAGGGATTGATGGTTCTTGTGCATGCTGCTACTGCACAATCCCTAAAATCCATTTTTAAACTGGCCAGAGAATGACCACTGAACTTTGTATAGCACTTTTTATTATCTTGATACTACAGCGACCACAATTTAAATGGAATAAAGTCATTATTGCAATAGGTGCCATGCATGAAACTGGTTTCCTATCAATATATTTGGAAACTCATTGGGTTTTGTTGATTTTTGCGACAAAGACCATAAAGCTCAGAGAGAATCATGACATTATGATGATGCCATCATCGCAATATTTAATAATATCACAGCATCATGTTCTCCTTATATCGTGCAACATTAGTCGAGACTTTCAGTGTGCTGACAAGACAGTGCCTTTGTACTCACGACTGCTTGGAGATGCACACAATCCCACTGGAGCAGAGAGACTGGAGCTATAATTAAAGACAGCGTTTAGCTCTCTCCTTCTATAAGCAGTAGAATATCAAGAAAATGTGTTCAGGGGAGTGGGATTGGGATCAAGCCAGATGTGGATTTGCTGCCGCTAATTTGTGGACTGCAGACGTTTTTAAACCTCTTGGAGGATAAAGACATCTATTAACATAAAAAGGAATAAAAAATAAACCCCTAACATAATGCAAGCTTGTTTGGATCTCTGTAACAGCATTCATCATATCTAAATATTAAGCCATTAACAGCTTTGATTGTTTAAGTGCTTTTGTATCTTATTGGTTTAAATACATTATGATTTGGTTTTATTATAACCAATGTGAACTGTAACCCGCTGTCTCTCTGCATGAGGTTCAGTCAAAGCAAATTGATGTTTCACTTGTAACAAGACTTTTTCCCACATTACAAGGGATATAATCTGCCAGTGGAACTAGAACTTTTTCATCAGTATTAAGGATTTATTGACTTTAAAAAAAGCTCCTATATCTTGTTGAAAAGTTACTTGTAAGTTAGTTTTGTCTATTTTATAGTTTAGCAAGATATTTGCACTGATAAATTTCATTATTGATTTTAGTGATTGATCTCGCCAGTTTGTTAGCATTTTTTCCTGAAGTGTTCGTCTTAGTGTTGATTTGAAATATATTCTAAATCAACATACAGAGATCTATTTTTTCTTTCATCTTCTTTTAAAAAATATTCATCATGTAAATTGATTTGTAAACATCAATACAGTTTAATGCTTAAAAACCAAAGACATTATTTAAAGGTTTTCAGGCAAATGTGTTTCAGAAAGAAACTGCTCATTCTTCACGCTATACTCAAGTTTGACAACAAACCCTTTTCTAGGAGATCCAAATGAAAGAGACGTCATTTAGGTCTGTCAGCTCTGATAGGTGCTAAATCTGACCCAACTTATTGGGGATGTTTCAAAGTGCTGGTGCTGAAACCAGGTCAGCTCTGATAGGTGCTAAATCTGACCCAACTTATTGGGGATGTTTCAAAGTGCTGGTGCTGAAACCAGAATTTGGTCCAAAGCCAGAATACGAGCGCAACAATCAAACAAATCTACATGTATAAATACTTCAAAAGAACGAGGGAGTCAATGGCTGCGTGAAGCTGAGCTCCTCTCTGTCTAATCCCTGGGTGAATGGTGCACTGTGTGCCAAGCATTCTTCTATGGCTTTTTGGAGATTAGACCCCACTAACTTCCAGCGAGGCCTGCAGGGTGGGATCAAAGCTGGGTGAGCTTTGTGGGCTCATGGGGATGACTGGAGGACCGACAGTCAGTTTTTCAGGTAGACTGGAACTGAAATCCAAGATCTCAGCCAAAAATATGAGAGGGCGATGCAGAGCGCACACACCTGGTTGGAGGTTCATGTTGCGTAAATCCATCTGAGCGCTAACTGGCCCTGCACTGATTGATGTAGGAGTAAAACCTTAAACCAAAGCAGTGAAGGCGATATGCGGCGCCTCGGCTCAGTGAGGTTACACAACCGGAGGAAAGATTTTACTCATTTCTCTCCTTTAGGTTTGGTTCACAGTTTGCACAGGACAGTGCCTTGCAGAAGTATTTTTTTACTTTTTCCCCATTTAATGACACTACAACTACACACTTCAATGCTTTTCAGTGAAAATTTTATTTGACAGACCAGTCTTTGTACTTGGCCCTTCTGAATCAAATACAAAGACCACCATTCAGCTACAGCAGCAAGTCTTGTTGTTTCTACAAACTTTCACATCTAGAGACTAAAATCTTTGCTCATTCTTCCTTTCAAAAAAGCTCAAGCTCAGTCACACTGGAAGGAGAGCAACTCTGAACCTCAGTTTGAGCTCCGTCCCACATGTGTCTGTGCAGAATAAAATTTACATCTACACTTTGAAGAGGATATTCCAGCACATTAATATAGTTTGATTAAACCATTTCATTCTATGTAGGACTGTGCATTTAGGGCTGCTGTTCTCCATCCATCTCGGTCTAAATTCCTTGCCAGGTTTGTTTTCCCACATAGTCATGTATGTAGTTCTAATTATCTCCACATCAGGTCTGACCGTCTTCCTGCTCTCTACAACGTGATGCTGCCACCATATTTCAAGGTGCAAATGGTGACGTGTTTGTTTCCTGCGACGTAGAAGCTTTTGCATGTATGCTAAAACACTCACTTTTTTCTTGCCACTCTTCCATTAGGGGCCAAATGTTTGTTGCGTAAAAGACTAATTACTAACTTGTCAAAGAGATTTTTCCACTCGAGCAGCATATCTCTGCAGCTCCTCCAGATCACTAATGTCTTTGTTGCTTCTCTGATTAATGCTCCGTTTGTGTGCTCTGTAAATTTAGGCAGACTGCCATATCTGTGTACCCTCTCCACTTTCACATACTGGATTAAGCTGTAATCTGTGAGATGTTCAAAGTTTGGGGTTTTGCTCTGTAATCCATTTCTGCTTCAGGCTTCTCCACATCTTTCTCTGTGATCTGTCTGCTGTGGTTCCTGGGCTTCATGACATTGTTTGTTCACTAATCAAGCCACTGAGGTCTTCAAAGACCAGCTGTATTTATCATGTGGTCCAATCAAACACATGGATTTTATTTTATGGTAAAGGAGAAAAGAGCACTATATACAAATGGATGGCACACTTTTTTATGTGCAAAGAATAGTTAAAACTATACATCATTTGTTTTTCCCCATGTTACAATCGTCAATACTTTGTTTTGGACTATTATTGTAGCATCACAACATGTGAAATCAATGAGTTTGAATATGTGAGCAATGAGGAGCTTTCACCATGAAATATGATAAAGTGAGAGGCAGTTTGGAGTTTGTCTGGCCCAACTGGCTAAACTTGCATCCAACAGGACAAGACAGACAAAACAGACAAAACAGACGTGCCGTTTGATCTGCAGCGACCTTCGAACACCCAAAAAGATCCACTCAACGCATGACCTTTGCCCTGGCAGAAAGGAAAACAGGACGTTTGCCTGAATCTACGAAGGACAACAAAAACAAAGCGGAGGAAGTCTGTTTTATTCTTTTTTAGCAACAATATAATCTGTAGATCTTTTTAAATTAGGAAAACAGCTCCAGGCAAGACCATCACACAGAGGGAAAGTAAACAGCTCAGAAAGACAACAGAAGGAATTAAAAAGACTAACGTTCAGGAGGGCCTCAGGGCACACTGAAAATAAACCGGCTTTGTCCTCAAACATGTTTAACTATTAAAAGGGATTTAGTGCGTCTGAGCACAAGGCGAATTCTGAAACTAAACCCACCACAGGAGCAGATATGCAGCGGACCAAAAGATGAGACTAATTACAGCTTGTTGGAATTTTAAAAGCTTATCTATTTATAGTTGAAACTATCTGCAGCATCTCAGTCCTGATGACAAACAGCAGCATGAGGCATGTTTCAGTAACTACCAGGAAACAAACAAACAACAAAAAAATGGTAAAACAAAAACTGTCCTCCAGAGGACTTCGGCACCACACAGACAAACATAATCACAGCTTGGTAAACACGGACTGATTTATCTTGATGATATATCTCTGTTCTTCGTTCCTTCAGCACAAAGTGGAGGTTTATTACCCATGGAGCTTGTTTGTTCGCCTCATGAACCGTCTCTAACAGGTGTCTTTCTGCACTGGCAAGCGCTCGTTCTCTTCACTCTGTCTGGAAAGAGACCAAGCCCCACGCCCTCATATCAAAACACAGTCACAGCTCCTCTGATCTGGGCAGTGTTAACTCCCAACATGTGGTTCTGTCTCATGTCTGCTTCCTCTTGACAGATGCAAATAAAATGGGCCCTTATGCACACACGCCGGGGACTGTGGTCTGTTTGCATTTCGCACCATTGGAGATAAGTGTGCGTGCGCCGCGTGCTCTACAAAGGACCGATAAGCCAAAGAGGGCCATCCTGAGCCGAGTGCTGCAAACAAAAATACACACACACACACGAGACAGCTGACGTTTCTTTACAATTTACCAAAAAAACAAGCGTAAAATAAGATGAATGACTGATGCTTTCCTCTAAAAGGGTTTCATGTACTATAAATAAGCAGTTTGTTTTTTATATTATCCCGTTTTCATGCTGTTCTACTGTTCAACTTGCAAAAAGATTAATACCATTAGAGTTTTTGGTAATGACACATCCACAAACTTCTGCATGTTTTTAGTATATTTTAGTCAACACAAAGTAGAGCATAAGTGTGAAAAGGAAAGAAAATCAACATGGTTTTCTAAATTATATTACAAACAGAAAGTCTGAAAAAGTGTGGTATGCATTTAAAGCATCCGTTTTTACTTTGATACCCATAAAGAAAATGTAGCAACTACGAATCCAAATATAAAGGAAGGAATATGGAGAGAGTCTTATGACAATACATTAACTAAAAGGTGAAAGCAGGATTAATTGTATGCCATGCACTTTACAAATCTGGCCTTAATAAAACAACTGCAGGAGGGAAACCATTGCTTAAAGAAACTCAACATTAGTGCTGTTTTTGTTTCCTTCAAACCATGACAAGCTGGGAGAAACAAATCCCTAAAAGACTCACATCTGTAATTGCAGCAAAAGATTGTCCTACAAAATATTGGCTCAGGGGAGTTTAATACAAAATGCACATCAAACGTTTCAGATTTTTATTGGAAAGAAACATTTTCAAACCCATCTGTCCTTTCCCTTCACTCCACAAGTCTACACTGCAGTGAGTTGGTCTCTCCATTGCATAAAATTCAAACAAGAGCATTGAATTTTGTGATCATAATGTGACAAAATGTGAAAAAGTTCAAGTGGCCTGTTTACTAGTGTAGGGCACTATATCTTAGGTGTGATCCTGAGGTAGGAACCAGCAGCAATGGATAATGTGAGAACGAAGCTTTAAGGAAGAAAACAGACCCAAGCTTTAAGAATTGCTGATTTACATGAAGGTACCTTATGCTTCAAGGACAGATTTACTAAGTGTAGAATGAGTTATGCTCCAAACTGTAGAGCAGATGTAAGGGATTTGGATTTGTGCTAATTTTTTTGGCAGAGGAGGGATGGGGCACTGAACGATTCAGTGCAGGAAAACTGTCAGGAGTCCGGCGTTTGCATTAGTTCAGGTCCAACTCTGCCTGTGCCTCGGTGCCAAGTTAGAGTCGCTGCCAGGTGATGGACTGCAGTGACGTTCGTTCTCAGCCACTCACACGCTAAAAGGAGATATTGTGGAGGCATTAATTCCCCAAACCTGCAGTTAATTGCCTCTGCAGCAAATCACAGAGACAGACAGATGAGAAAACTGTTGGGGAACGAAAAGGGATTAAAGATAAGAGCCCAGATGAAATGTGGGGAGGATGATGGTGTTTCTCTTCAATTCAACCTGCACTCTTCTCCCACTTCAGCAGAATGATGGTCTTATCTCTGAAAGGCTCTTGAGCACCACATGCCCACTGACAGAGCTGACTGTGTGAATACTTGCGCACAGCGATGAAAGCATGCACACATGCAGAGGAGAGGCTGCCGTGCAGGAGGATGGGGGCAGATCAGAGGAGATCTGAATCTCGTAGAACCATCTCAGCAGCTCAGCCCAAACAACAGCCAAACAATACCGGGCCATCAATCACGCCTTATCCTTTTAGCTAATAAAACAGACTGTGTGATCACAGTTTTCAGGTCAACGGGGGTCGACCAACCCTAAGGGGGCTCTGTCAGGGGCTGACATGGTGGATGCAGCTCTTATCTCAGCAATGCATTGTAGAAGAACACAGGCTCCCCTTCAGACTCCTCCCTGCTGGTATTCACACAGTTTTTGTTTTTTTTGTCAAAAGCCATCCTTCACTCCCTCACGTGCACATGGATGAGAAACTGCTGATTGAAGACGTGGAAAACTTTAGGACAAACTGCAGAGTGGACACTTAAGTGGAACTGAAATGCAAATTAAGTTGCGTAAAGTTCCGTGAATAAAATTTTATTTTCTTCTTTAAAACTCTGGTCTGGGAGAGAAAGGCACTGATGAATAGAATACATTTATTTTCATAGCTCACCAAAGTTTCCAGCCCTGAATAAAACAAAAGACTTAAATTCAACAATCAGAGATCAGAGATAAAGAAGTCAGGATGGAATAAATTAGTTTCCAGCTTGTGGCCTTCATTCTCAAACTCTGAATATTTTTGTTGTTCCACGTACGCAGCTAAAAACTAAAGGAGACGGGGCCTTTCAGGAGCAGTTTCCCTCCGCAGCTCCGCTCTGTTTTACTGACTCTGGAGGTTTTCAAAAAGCAAATGAAAACACTTTTGTTTCCCCAGGTTTTTATGCTATGATTTTATTGTGTTTCCTATGTTTGCTTTATACTTTGGAAAGTTTAAGGTTAATTTGTATTGAGATTTAAATAAAATTTACTTACTTACATTTACCCACTTTCAACTTTTCAATCAGCAGTTAAAATGTTTACATGTTCTGCATATAAGATGAATTTAGCTGTGACTGTTACTGTGTGTTTTTCAGCTTTATGTAACAGATAATACCACTGAGAACCACAGTGACCACTGGGATACAAACAGAGCACACTAGACACTAAATCATCAAACTTTTCATGCAAATGAGTATGAAAATGCCTGGCCTTATTTAAACCCTGTTCCAACAATGCCTTGCTATCCATCTGATATTGTAGTGTGGATCATTTGATCTCCATCTAAGGCAGGTTTTTGAAGATTTTATTGAGGTTTTAAAAACTTCCGAGACACCATACTGTCCATACTGATCATATGTGCCACTGCTATGTAATGCCATGTACCTTAAATGTTAACTGGAGTCCACAGTCACCAGATATCAGTCCAAAAGAGCAACTTTAAGATGGTTTGGAGCAGGAGATTCAATCAAGATTGTACAGATAGAAAATCTGCAACAACTGCCACAAGTTAGAATTTCAATCAGGTACAAAATCTCTGAGGAATGTTCCTGACGCCCTGTTCACTCCATGCCACAAAGAATTAAGGCAATTCTTTGTGGCAATTCTTACAGGGCATTTGAAAGAAAAACTTGCAACTTTTTGAAAGAGGTGCCACAAAAATCAGTAATTTTGGGAGAGAGGCTGAAAGGTGTACATAATAAAGTGGCCAGTCAGTGTCATGTTTAGGCCTGTGTGTTTCTGGCAAGATGGTGAACAGTGTGACAGCAGCTGAAGCAAGAAAGGAATCTTAACTAAAGCACAGTCAGCTTGTTTTTAAAATCATCTCTTCTCTATCTGCCACCTTTTCAACAAATTTTCAACTTTTTCAAAGCTTTTTCTCTGATTTTGACTTGATGCATGATTTTAATCTGTAAAAAAATGTCGTCATAGTCTAGCATTTTACAACAATACACATCAAATGTTTATTTAGAAGTTCTGTTTTTTGTGCGCGTTCCTTTTTAAAGACATGCAATTTAAAAATGTGTCATGAAACACTCACATCATAACCTGTAAAACTTCAAAATATGTGATCAATGTCTAAAAATCTAAAAGCCATTTTAGTGTTAAAAACTAATGAGGATATATCACTTCAAGAATGTTGAAGTGCTGACACCACTATGAACCTAAATAAACTAAATGAAACAATTAATTAGATTATGAATCATGCTGAATTTGGCATTTTAACCGCATACACTAATCACCAGGAGAGCATTAATCATCACAGTTATGTTATTCCAGAGATTGTATCATCAGTTAAATGTACGGCCATGTTGAGACACAGTGTAATGTGAAGATAGTTTCTTTATTAAGAGATACAGGAGAAAAGTTGCACATTTATAGCAAACTTTTGGTCTAAGTGGCCCTTTGTGGTATAAATCATGTAAATACGAGACCCCCGTTGTGAGAGGATAGTAATCTATCACAGCTGTCTTTTCTGCAGCAGCAGGAGAGGTGACATGCAGAGCCCCAAACTCCAGAGATCACCTCTCCTTCTGCAGGGAGCAGAACACTCACACACTATGAGATAAAACATCTGGTCTATCTCCACTAAATATGTCTCCCATGTGACATCGTTTGCAGCATCTATCTGTCTGGAGTTAGTATTTATGGGAATGTGGAGTGCTGACGTGACGTATGTATTGTTTCTGTCCTCCCTCTTTGTCGCTGCAGTGTGAGTTGGGCTTTAAAACAGAGCTGGAGGTCTTGGGTCAGAATGACCTTGGGATATATGATACTTTAGCAAACCTGGACAAAAGTGTCCCACGGTCTTACCTGGGAATATCTTCATTGTTTAAAACAAGAAGAAACTATACACAATGTGGAAACTTACAAAGCAGTCCCATTAGTTTAACTTTCTGTATGCGCTATTTATTTCATTTCAACGCTGGCCTCACCGAGGAAGACTGCACTAAATACATAAAGACCCAATTACAGCTGTCAAGTCCAGCAGATGCAAGCAATAAAGAAACACCCCTAAATGTTAAGAACAACTGGATGCATAAAGGAAAAGCTACGAGGACCAAAATAAGAAGCAAAATAAGCTATTAGGTTGTTTGATACCACACGACACTGTAAACTGACTTATTTAAAGACCAAAACCATTGATTTGACATAAATACATATGAGACTGCAGAGGATGACACATAGTCAATGCCAATATGTGCTAAGCTAATTTGTGATATATCAAAATAAAAATGAAATAATTTTTTTCTGTACGTCTCCCTTTAAACTCAAAATACATCCAAAGAAAAATGTGATCTTAAAACTGCCACTATTCAATTTCTTGACATTTAAATCACGCATTCAACATTCACATATTTTGATGCATGTTTATGTACATTAGAGCGAGTAAAAGATGCTTCTGATTCTGATAGAAAAGAGATGCATCCCACAGATTGTAACCTGACAAAATACCACCTGCTGAAAGCTGGTATATTCTGTAGAAGGCATATAGGCCACCAGCAGAACTGCTCGCTTTACAAAAGAGCAGGTGGATTTACCAATTACCTAAGCTGTGAAGTCTGAGGTATACAGGGGCAAAATGTTTTACCTCATGGACCTACCTACTGCAGAATTACAGGCCGATCTCCAACCTCCCATTCATCAGCAAAGTTATTGAAAAAGTTGTGTGTAAACAGTTAAATAGCTTCCTAACAATAACCAACTGCTTTGACTCCTTCCAATCTGGTTTCCGGTCTCACCACAGCACAGAAACTGCCCTCGTAAAAGTGTTCAATGACATCCATATAAATACGGACTGTGGGAGAACCACAGTGCTGGTTCTGTTGGACCTCAGTGCAGCTTTTGACACTGTGGACCATGACATACTACTGAATCGACTGGAGAGTTGGGTCGGACTCTCCGGTCCAGTGCTTAACTGGTTTGAATCTTACATAAAGAACAGGGATTTCTTTGTTTCAATTGGAAACTTCTCATCAAAGAGGTCAAAGGTCACATGTGGGGTACCCCAAGGTTCAATCCTAGGACCCCTCTTATTCAATATCTATATGCTTCCACTAGCTCAGGTTATAACAGGAAATAATATTAGCTACCATAACTATGCAGATGACACACAGCTCTACATTACGATGTCACCAGGAGACTCAGAACCCATCCAATCACTGAACAGATGCTTAGAACAGATAAATGTGTGGATGTGCCAAAACTTCCTCCAGCTGAACAAAAACAAAACTGAAGTTATTATTTTTGGACCTAAAGAGGAACGATCTAGAGTCAGTGCACAGCTTCAGTTATTACAACTAAAAACCAGCGATCAGGCCAGAAACCTGGGAGTAGTGATGGACTCTGACCTGAACCTTCAGAGCCACGTAAAGACAGTTACAAAGACGGCCTTCTATCACCTGAAGAACATTTCCAGGATTAAAGGACTAATGTCTCAGCCAGATCTAGAGAAACTCATCCATGCTTATCTTCAGTCGTATTGATTATTGTAACCTTCACAGGTCTGTCCAACAAATCAATCAAACAGCTGCAGCTGATCCAGAATGCTGCTGCTCGTGTTCTCACTAAAACCAGGAAGATAGAGCACATAACACCAGTTTTAAAGTCTCTCCACTGGCTCCCTGTAGCTCAAAGAATAGACTTTAAAATCCTGTTGTTAGTTTATAAATCACTGAATGGTTTAGCACCACAATACATTAAAGATCTGCTGCTGTTGTATCAACCTTCCAGACCTCTCAGGTCTTCTAGTTCTGGTCTGCTCTGCATCCCCAGAACCAGAACCAAACGAGGAGAAGCAGCATTTAGCATCTATGCACCGAAAATCTGGAACAAACTTCCAGAAAACTGTAAAACAGCTGAAACACTGACTTCCTTTAAATCTCAACTAAAAACCCACTTGTTTAGAGTTGTATTCGAAACGTAATCAATTGCAAATTTATTGATGTTGTGTTTTTAATGTTGATTCTATGTTGCATTGTATTTTGTGTTTGATTTGATGTAAAGCACTTTGAAATGCCTTGATGCTGAAATGTGCTATACAAATAAAGTTTGATTTGATTTGATTTGATGGAGAAAATGTGGTCTGGATGTGAACTCGTACATCATCTTCTCGTGTACCAAGTCACTTGGTTCCGTTTCTATTCTCCTATCTCAGCTTTCAGCAGACAGTATTTATGTCAGGCAATTTGTGTGTCACAAATAGCTCTGGTCTTAGAACTTCCAAAGGAAATTGTTTGGACTTAATTTAAAATATATCCAGAAATGTGGGCATAAATGCACATACACCACCATATGGGTAAATCCTTATTGTGCAGACAAATATATTTTTTCCCCTGCTCAGTAGCACAACTTTAGATGCAGATCTTACTTTCCCTCTCAGCTTATATAAAAAAAAAAAAAAAAATGTGTGTGTGCGTGTGCACGCTTGTGTGTAAGGGAAATCAATGGTCTTCCTCTCCTCCCCTAACACTGCCTAAACAGAATCAAGCTGAAACAAAGAGTGGCTGCCAAGAAAAGACCTCAAGATTTATTGGAAAACCAAAAACACTCAAATTCAGCATCTGCCCTTGGCATACAAGTAATTTTAACTGAATAATGAGATTTAATATCTTTTTTAAGATTACGTTCTACTATAAAATTTAAGACAATGAAGTCAAGTTGTGCTGACTCTGTGCTCTGTTTTATCTACAGGCTCTTAAACTACTTATAAAACCTGTAAAAATTACAGCCAGTTAGAGCAAAGCTACATTTAAAAGGTATTTCACACAATAATGAATCTATAAACAAGACCACTTTAAAGAAGATGACAGCACTTTGCAGAATATACATGACATCATCTACACAAATGGAAAAGGAAAGTCACTTTAAACAATTTCATGTCCTCCTCCCTTTTCCTGCTCTCCCACAGAGAGTAATAGTTTTAATTCATCTATAAAATCTAAACCAGTGAGAATGAAAGTAAATCCTATTTTGAGAAACTATGGTGATAATTTCTCTTTGTCCACTCTGGCAGAGTCCTAAAGACTGTGAAAACGGTTGAGTCTTCCAGAGTTTTAATGCAATCAGCAGCTTTTACACTCAGTGACCTCACAGCTCATCAAGACTAAAAGAACCTTTGCCAGATCACTGGTGAAGAAGTGAAGGAATCATTTGTGTCAAAAAATTACGCCACATCTATCAAATAACCAGAGTCTCTTTAAAAATGTAGAATTAAGACAAAAAAGAAATGTTCAAACAGCATCCCAGATTTTGATTTAAAATCACTGAATTCAACTAAAACGCTTGTTTCTGATGGGTGAGCTTATCTTTGCTGATGGCCTTGAGGTTGGAAGACCTGCGTCCCATCACCCTAATCTTTAGCTCCCTCCAGAGATTCTCAAACATATTGATGCTGGGACTACGAACGTTCATATTATCTCCACTAAGAAGAAACATGTTGGTATGATTGAATGTTTAAACCTAAATCTCCCAGGACAGTTACTGATTTTAGGGACAAAGACTCTATTTACCGTGGTTATTCAATCTGTAATGAAAATTCTGAAAAACGACAGAAGAGTTGAATAATCTTTAAATGTTTTGTTTGTGCAAACAGAGTAAAGCTATGTCCCAGACATTGTTTTTGCCTGCAGCCCCTCACTATTACCCTCTCTCTACAGTCACAGCTTACTTACTGTAAGTCAAACTTTACTCCACTGTCACTATCTTGCTCAGTGGTTGGTTGAGTTCAACCCATCTAGTGGCCTTGCTCCTCTAAGATGTTCACTCAGAAGATATTTTGCCTGAATGAGGCTGCTTTCATAGTGACCGAGAGCCCCCGCAGCCTGAACTGGTATTACCGCCATCTAATATTTCTTCACATCTCAGGTGGAGCCAGATAAGAGGAATTCCACCTTGGCAAAAAGAGCCGCTCCGATGGATGAACGATCAAGAGCCGTGTTTGTAATTAATCTCACAGCTTGCCCTCTTCCTTCAATAAGCGGCCCTAAGAGGGTGCGGGGCCTTCGTTATAATTACACTGGACACTGACAGCTCTGGGTCTATTGAGGCCTGACGGAGGAAAACAGGGTAAAAGCAGATCTACAGAAGACAGAACTAAATACAAAGTGCACATAATTCCCCCCTCAAAACACTGCGATACTTTTCTTCTGTGGTCCTTCCGCTGATTTACTGATACAGCAGGAGTAGAAAAGGCAGATTGTAGTCGCTCGGCATCAAAGCCATGACATGTCTGTGAAACTCAAGACAAACTCAGAATGAGTACATCTCGAGAAGCTTCTTATCATAGCCTAGCTTCAGTGCTGCCACTATAATTGAGCCACAAAGCCCAAATCCTTGGACCCCTAAATCCTCTGCTCTTTTTTTTTGGGTCCACTATCCGCCCACAGCAGGGGGGATTACCGACTGGGAACCAAACGAGAAGCAGAAATCTAAATAACTTTACTTTGTTTAGATATGTCAAAAATATTTGTTGCCCCGAAAACAAAAACTGTGGTACATGCATGGATAATGTTCATCCTGGTTATTATTTCAGAAAGTCTCCTTTGAGCCGTAAGATGTGCAGCCGAAAAATATTAGCTTCCTCCTTTAATCTTACGTCTTTAAAACATTTTCTTTCTCCATCTTAAAACATCAGCAGCATCCTGCTTCTTATTACGCGTACACATTCAGGTTTTTTCTTCACCCGGCATCACTCCTTCACCAGTGCACCAGTTTTCATTTTACACTCATCTTTTCCTCCATCTAAGAGCGAGAATAAATTATGATCCCTTGCTGGTCTGAGTGAGATCAGAGGAGGGAAAGGGAGATGAGGGCTGAGCTTACACACATTCAGGACAAACTGTAACTCTCCATGTTGTCTCTGGGTCAAAGACCCATCTGGCTGCAGATTTAGTGACTCCGCTTCAATAGAGCTCTGTTTATACAAGTAGCTAGGTTTACACTGGCAAAGTGGAGGGTTCATACAAAACACATTATCTGACAATAATCCTTTTCGGTCTTTTGTAAATAGGACGTAATAAAGAGAGATGTCCAAAGTGGGCGATGATTTTCAAAAGTCCATTTTGTGTGATTCAGAACCAGATCGTCTCACCTCTACAAGTGTGAACTCAGACCTTTCACTGAATTTCCTATTCAGACAATCCTCCCAAAGGAGAACCGCCATTCACAGCAGGATCATAATGAAGCTGAAGTGGTATTTTCTTCAGCTCCATAAATGCGTAAAGCGAGAAGTATACGTCTTCTGCTGGATGTCATTATCCAAATTAGTGCGGGTACATTTCAGTATTCGGACTGAAACTTTAACCCAGATTTATTAGGGGGGTTTCCTGTGCATGCAGACTTTGTAACAACACTACTAAATTATGTTCCCATTCAGGCCGTCCCATTACTGATTAGTCTGCTGAAAACTTTTTTATTGGTATTATATTTAATCAATAAATTGCCAGAAAGTAGCCGTAGTTAAGCCTGCAAATTAAACTGTCATTTTCTGCAACAATCTAAAATCCCAACTTGGAAAACCCTTCGGGCTTTTACTTTACTATTTTTTGAGTGAAAATCTGAGTAAAGTAAAAGTGCTCCTTTGTGGCTCTGTAAGGATATAAAGGTGTCCAAGCTGCTTCAAAAACAACAACAAATACAAGAAATGTGAATTGTAAAAAGAGAATGTCACCTTTAAAATGTTTAACTCCATCTCAAACAATAGCTTACAATAAACCAGCTCAGTGATCATTTATACAGTTATATGTTCATCAGTAAGCACTGTCCATATAAAGTAAATAATCTAAAGAAATAAATTTAAATTATAGAATACCATTTTGATAAATTTTGAGACTGGCTGAGACTGGTGGACCGTCAGTGACTCAGTATC
Source organism: Gambusia affinis (assembly GCF_019740435.1). Taxonomy (NCBI): domain Eukaryota; kingdom Metazoa; phylum Chordata; class Actinopteri; order Cyprinodontiformes; family Poeciliidae; genus Gambusia; species Gambusia affinis. The sequence goes on along the minus strand of NC_057870.1, from coordinate 24,940,702 downwards.
TGTCACACCAAAATCTTTAAAATTACATTTTTCCTGCTCTATGTTTAGATTTAGATGGGTATGATTCCTCAAATTGTCTTTGTTAAATTTTATAGTAACATTGCAGAATTTAATGCTCAAGCATGTTTTGAAGAGTGCATAGTAAGAATGTACATGGATTCTCTATCCTCTCAATTCTTCTCCTTTTAGAGAAAACAACCAACAGTATTTGTTCATTTTTGCTACTTCTTTGCAACTTAAGTAACCTCCTACCCTTCGTGTCTTCTTGTATTTATAACAAGTAGCTTTATATTTTATTGTTTTCATTGTATAGATTGGAAGACAAAAAAAATACTGTCTGCAGAAAGCTGGTAGTAATTTTGATGCTGGAGAAAAACAGAGCAAAGTGACATTTTTCTCTTTTGTAGAAGAAAAAAAAGACATGAGTGCCAGTAAGAGTAGAACTGGTCTTATCTTCCACTATGGTGGACTTAGATCTTTCTAATCAAATTTTTTGTCTAAACTAGCAAAATGTTTGAGGGCTGTGTAAGCTGCACTGCTTCATGAGTCCTCTCAAAGTGTCAGTGTTGTGAATCACATTCATTACTGCTGTGACTCAGTAATTTGAGTTCACAACCTTTATAAGCCTTGACTGACCAGAGTCATATGTGGTGGGGAATGCATTTATTGTGTGATTCATGTGTTCTTCTATATGACCTAGATGAATGTATGTGTCTCAGGGGAAGCAAGTGTTTTTAGTGCCTCAGAAATCTGTGACTTTGCTTCATGTGTGGATCCCCATATTTCAACACAATATGTGTGAATATGTGACTCCAAAAGTGGAAACAAAGGAAATGCATCACGTCATCTCTGATCCACCCTTACTTAAAACTATTTGTCAATTTGACCAATTCTAATTCTTTTTAGCATTTATTTGTTTATTGCACATTTTAAAGCTGTTTTTACGCCATTATGTCTGTGTTTATATGTACTGCTGCTGCTCTCTGCACCTTTTTAATTGCTCTTAGGTAATAAATAAAGTTTTATTGAATTAAATCAAATTGAATTGAACATCAAGACTCTCAAAAATTAAACCCAAAACATCCAGAAACATAGACACATTACTTTTTGACTCTAGAGTGGTCCAAGCAAGTTAAAAAAAGCTGTAAAGAGCCTGATCTCACTAAAGCCTGATCAAATAAACCTGCAAATATCAATTAGTTAGAAGATATTTAAATGTTTAAAATGCTAAAACACTGTATTTTAAATAAACCTAAAGACATATCCATGAACAGTTAGACTGTTGGGTGTTTTGTAATGTCATAGCAGTTAATCTTTCTTATAAAGTTGCCAAAGTTTGCTGCAAGTCATGAAAGGGACACTTGTGGAAAAACATGTGGTCGCCTGATACCAAGATACCTTGGCCTACATACAAACCACATTAAAACACGGTGATGGCAGCATCATATTCAGACACAGAGCAGGAGGTCAGAGTTCACATGAAAACAGATGGAGCTAAACACAGGGCTATCTATGTTTAGCTATCTATGTTTTGGAAATAACTTGCTACTCTAACTGCAATGACATATTTTTCCACAAATATCACATTTTTGCACATTTTTTTCAAATACACTGAAACTTGTGATTGTATTGTTATAAAATGCAAAAACATTCATTAAATATAAATACTTTATTACTAACCGCTACAAACATGGAATATCAATCTCTTTGGTCATCTAGGGTTGCTTCCATTGTTCTCACTTCAAAAACGGCCAAAATTTTGTTCTGTTTTTACGTTTGGATACTAAAACAAAAGAAGAACCCACAGCCATGACCTCAGGAAAAGCTCACCTACCAGTAGAGAGCTTGGTTGGTGGGAAACTGAACATAAAGCCAGAGGGTTGGAGGGCAAGAGGCCATAAAAGATGTTGTCACAACAAGACGGCTGTGATGTGGTGGTCTGTAGTTCAGATTCAGAAAATCCCCTCCCACTGAGCCACAACACCAAAGTTCCTCTGATGTGGCTCTATACGTGTTTATGAACTTATTACAGCAACAAAAGAACTACAGGCTGAGCTAAGAAAGTTATTGTACTTTTTATTTTTCTGCTCTAGTTATTACTAACTAGAGCAGACAGAGGCAGCAGTTACGGCATTGCACAGGAAATTTTTGCAACTGACTGATGTAAGAGAATGAAAAAGGGAGTTTGTGTCTAATTTGGCAAATTTGAAATTCTGTGTAGCTTTATGTAACATGAATATTTATGGCTTATGTGGAATTCTTAAAAATACCAACTTATCTGAATGTTTTTGCAACCCTTAAACAAGTCAACTAGTATTTCTGTGCGGCCCAGGAATTAATCCAACCGAATCACATTTCCAAAGCTGAATTAAAAGTATGTTAGTTTCTTATACAAGTGCATCAATCAAAATTTTGTCGCTGAAATGCAATTTTTACTCTGCTGTTAGCAATTTTAGTCAATTCTTATTTTAAGAACTTTAACGCAAGAACATAATTTGTAGCTTCTTTTTTTGACTGCCAGTCATGATCTGTCAGTAATTATTTAGATTCAGAGCAGAGGAGATGTCACACTGTGTGTGAAAATCCAGCTGTTGTAAAATAGGGCTTTAGTACTATTGTAAAAGAAAGACAAAATTTGAAGATTTTGAGATTTTAAGCTCTCTTTGTCCTGTACAATGTTGTCGCCAAGTAACCCTACCTTAATGGCTCCAGATTTTTGCCTCAATTTTTGGTCAGGGCTGATCAAGCTAAAAAAAAAAGATTGATTTGCTGTCGGAAGTCAACTTCTGTGTGAAGAAGTTGACGTCATAAAGAAGTCAATTTCTGTGAACTATTAAGTAAAATTAAGTACTTATAAGTACTTAATACTTAGGTAAAATCCATTAATTTTACTTAATAGTAAAATTAAGTAGCTCTAAATACACATCAGCTGAGTCCCAAGTCATATTTAAACTTAAAAAAACAAGAAACTGGTTTTTACCACTGGAAAAAAAATGCACAAAGGAGGAAACTTTTTCTACAGTAGCTTGATTTATAGTCCAGCAGCAGAAGTCAGAATGTATCTTATATTGTGATTTAAAACATTCATGGTTGTTGGAGGGATTTCCAGCTTTCAGATTAGATCCGTTGAACTCATCAGCTGCAGGGAGTTTACCTGCTACATCAATGCTGCCATTGTCCCAAGAACGACGTTCAAATATGGTTCATTACCGTCTCACAGTCCAACTAAGAACAGTGGTGCTGTGTTAATATGCGGCACCTACATCCTGCAAAACTACAGTGTATGAATGCATGGTTAGAAATGGTCATGAGATGAAAGAAGGGAGCAGATGGAGTTAATGCAGTTTTAATGAAGGAGGTACATTCCACACCTTCACTCATGGAGAGGATTTAAAAAGCTACAGCCAGTTTTTTAAAGGTTTTTCTTTCCAACTACAAAATTTGTCTCTGGGCCACTTAGTTTGATCATCAGCAGGACAAAAAAAGGAGATAGCATCCTTCCTCTTATTGCTCATGATGGGCCAATCTGTCAGGCGGCACATCAGTCCACTCAGGCATCAAGCGGCAAGAGGAAAAGCTTTCGTTTTACTCCTGTGTTCGTGTGTTTGTGTGCTTGTCTATTGCCATCCTTCAAAGTTTCATGCAGCGCTGAGTGCGTGCCTCGTTTCCCTCCGACTGCAGGAAAAGCAGTTTTCTGTGTTCTCTCACTGGAAGTCTTGCGAAATCGTAAATAAATCAGTAAGCAGAAGAGACATTTCCAGTCCGGAGCCCAGATACATAAACTTTGACTCAGAATCGAGGCTAAGGGTGCATGAAACTTTAACGAAGGTCTGGTGAAAGGACTGCACAGCTGTATTCCCTTAGATTTACAGGCTTTAATTTTGGATTAGAAGAAAATGGGAGAGGCTCAGCAATGAGGTAAAAAAAATCTAAATAACAAAAGGACAGGAAAATATGTTTTCATAATTTGCCTAAAAGCTGATCTGGTTGCATCAGAGAATAACTCAACATTTTGTTCTCGTCTCATTGAATGAACAAAATAATGAGAGAAATTTGTAGTTAGGTTGCATCAATATTATACCTGAAAAAAAGCAACTTTATGTGTTATCGGAGTAAAATAAAGCCATTTCCACAGTAACATTGTGTCAATTTAAACATCTTTCCCCCATAAGTATGAAGTAAAAGTATTCACATGTGTTTTGTCTGTATTTTAACTGAGGGCAAAAAATTAACTTTCAAGTATTCATGAAAAGCATTTTGTGCATCGCAAAAACCCCTGAACATAATGCTGCATACAAACGCACCCTCACTTTTCAGATAAGAAGGGAAGGAAATGTATCATTTTTCATTTTGGTTTACGTTAAGCCACAACTTTGCATTGTTCTGTCACATAAAATCTTATTATTTAATTTATGCTTTGTGGTATTTTTCCAGTGTTGGTCCCAAAGAACAGAACGCATCTACAGGATACAGTTCCCACCTTAACATATCTGAATCTTTTACAGTAACTACTTTCTAAGGACAAAATAAAACAGAGAAAAAAGAAAAGAAGAAGGAAAAATGGTATTAAATATTTTTTTCATTTTTATGTCAAGCTGTTGCTTAATGGATGTAATGTTCCTCTGGGCTTGCCAGCACAGGGTGACTATGCTGGACACCTGTCAGTGTAATCTCATCTCTCGGCCTGGTTTGTCTCGACTTTGACTGTTTCCAGTTTGCACTAGTCATCCATTTAAATAATTCTGCCTGAACGTCCAACAACACCTCACATCAGAATCAACCGGAACAAGAAAGAATAACCTAGACTATGGAACACCTGCTAATCTAAATGCACAGGACGTCTGGGAATGTGACTGGAAATAGCAGAGCTGGACGTAGAGGTGCTGAAGTTCTGCGTTATTACTCTGACAATGAGGATCAGTGTGGTCTAGCAGCGGTTAGAGTTGAGGTCATCTCCTCAGACCTCAGGGTGGAGTTCCTCCACTCACAGCTACTAAAACCTGCAGCCACTAAAGCAACTAATCACACAGAACAGCTGCATCCCTCACTGTATATAAATCCTCGACGCCTCGCTCTCCCACCCACACGCTGACTCTGGCAAACACATACTGTACGCTGGCCTCCACGCACCACCACTCTTCCTTTGCAAACAGCAAGCTGCAGCTGACTGATGTTTGAAGCGCTGGGTTTTAGTGTGCAGTCCTGAGATAAGCTGCTCTGAGCTGTGAAAACACAGATTACATTTCTCCAGCTTATTACTGACAGTGTGCCTCTGCCTCGTGGTCATGCCGTAATTGTGACCCAAAAACCGCAACCTCCGCTCAGCGGCGAGATATGACTGGATGGGGTACCCCCCCCCCTCAGTTCCTCCTCTCAAACCTGTAAAGATTTGACAGCCGTGCTAATTTAACTCTACATTCCCCCATACGTTTCCTGAACGACGGCCTCCTCCTGCGATAAGCTGCCACCATATTTCTTTCGAGTGCTTTTGGTCGATAAATCAGAATCCGAACCAACATATTAAGTGCTGCTTCTGTCATCAGAAGTGTCATCTTCACACTTTTCAAAATCTATCAAAATCAGCAGATGTGAGAAAAAAGTCTAAAATGTTAACCTAATAAATTCACAGACACGACTGCTGAGAGTGCAATCACCCTTCACCCCTTTCCTGAGGCATTTCAAGTCAGCTCTAATATAATAATGCTGCTTCTAAGGGCTAAATTTGATATTCTCATCACAAAATAACTTCTAAATGAGGTGCAATTTTGATATTTGTGTTAAATGTGGCATAAGCTGAGATATCCCCTCTGAAAACTAGCATTTACTTTCTTGGTATGCCAAAGCCAAACAGGCATACATTAAACCCCTGTTTCTGGCATGCAATGAAAGTGCTTCCATCTGCAAATACTTAGCCCCATTTTTTTTTTCCTTTTGGCTCAATCAGAGATAAAGAGCATTGTGTTCCAGGTCCAGAAGTAAGACAATATTTCCAAAACCTAATAGAAAACAATTAAGACCCAGTAATTACACCAGTGACCTGGAATTCCAGCCAAGTTCAGAGTTTGGGGTGAGAGAGAAAAGAGAAAGAAAGCTAATGTGAAAGATGCCTGCCTCTTGCACTGTTATTTTACGCTGTTGTCTATCAGTAAGTATGTGACGTAATCTTTGGATCTTACAGCCTCTCGTTCTGTGCGTGACGGCTAAAAAAAATTGCTGCCATAGTCAAAGCAAACTCTTGTCTCTAAGCTGTATAATCTGTTTCTGCTCTGATTGTACAGACAGACGATTCAAAACTGAAACAGAGGCCTGTCATATTTAACAGACTGGACCTGTGGAATTACACAGGATGACCGGCATGGAGGGGGTGAGAGTTTCCCCTCTTATCTTGAGGGCTGTGAAAAAGTATTCATCCACTCCGATCTGAAACGGAGGCAGCTAGTTCTCATGCAGCCTGAACTGATGCTGGACATATTGCAACTGCCCATCATTAAGCCACTCCCAGAGTAAAGCATTGCCTGAAAACACAAAAGTTACAAAAGGCAGAGACACAACTTAACTTGTCACATTGTTTATAAAGTTTGGGATTGACTGGCGACATGTCCAGGGTGTAATCCACGTCACACCCAATGACTGCTGGAGATGAACTGGACCCCTGCAGGTCCTGCAAGGATAAGCGGGGACAGACGATGGATGAATGATTATTAAAGTTCACTAAAGGACTGAAATACACCGGCTACCCTACATACACAGAGCCTTGAAGCCTCTACAGATATCTCCTGCTTTTGCTTTTCTTTTGTCACTTTGTCCGTTTCCAGTTTACTTTGATGAGCTGAAGCAGCTCGTTAAAGTATTTGTACTTGGATTGCTGGTGTTTGTGACAACTGGCAATGAGTTTTTACACAGCTCTGGATGAAATTTTACCCCTTTTTATTTGCAGAACTGTTCTAATTTGGAAACAGTGGAACAGTGAAACGTTTATGATCGAAACAGTTTTCGATCATAAACGTTCTCTTAAAGATCAAGCCACAGAATCTCAATTGTTTTTAATTCTAGACTTTGAACAGGACCCTACTTTACTTTTAACCTTTCAGAGCAAGGTTTGAATCAATGTCTTGTTACATAATTTAAGTGCGGATTAGTTTATGCTCACAAACCAATTATTGGACATTCACAAGGCGCAAAAGGTCCTAAAGCAGCAGCGCAGCTCCACACCAACATGCAATGTTCATTTTCTTAAATGTTATATTAGTTTTACACCAGACATTATTTAATGAATAAAAAAGGTGTACCTAGATAGGTATTGTAAAAAAAAAACAGTAAAAAAGGTCTAAAAAGATTTGTCAGAAAAACTGAGATCTTAAAAATACACAAAATTGAAATCATTAATTCATGAGATGAATTACTCCCTTTCAACATCGAGGCAGGTTAGATTCTTATGACTTTTTAAAAAATTCCAAGTCTCAAGAGGTGCTCATTGTCATCCACAATGGTTTTCTGAAGATGTGATTTCAAACTTACACCCATTGAACTGCAGCCTTACTTTCACTTGGCAACACTATGGTTTCAGACTTTGAGCAGGGCCCGGCCTCCAGGTTCGCCCCTGTGGCAGTGAGCCTTTTTTTCTCCTTAAGTAGTAGAACCAGACAGACAGCAGTGGGGTATCAGGTTCTCCGCTGGCACGGGGTTCTGCTCACGAGGCAGGAGCAGAACAAAGTGCCGGTGGCCCTGGATGGCATCCACAGTGCAGAGGAGTAAAAGCCCCGTGAATGGGAGCTGTCACTGCTACTCAGCAGCGTCTGTGATCTGAGCCACCCGGAACGACGCTCTGATAAGTGGCTAATCCCAGCATCCCCGCTGGCTCAGTAGACCCCCACTGCCATGACAACCGGGGGCGGGGGGAAATCTCCTCTAGCAACAACTTAATTGGATAATTTCCTCCCAGTTTCACTCTGTGTGTTTTCTCCTTTTGTTAAGTAAAGTCTGCGCTGTCTGACTGAGAATGTGTTTTTCGCCCTTCAAGAGTGGGGAGGGTTTAAATCAGGCAGTGCATATGGGTGGTTTCGGCGTGTGCAAGTTTAAGCAAGCGGGGAAAGTGGAGATATTTTTCTTAAACTAAAGTTGTGCTGCAGCAGACCGCAGACCAGAGGGAGGGTTCACCTGGGAGAGCGAGCGTAAAAGAAGTATACAGCCTCTGTTTTCATCACCACAAAAAAGTGACCACTTTAACCACTGTAAACATTTATTGTCCTTTGTCATGCATGGTCTGACAATTTATGTTACACCCATTCAAGCTCCGGGTCACGACATAAACAGATGCCCCACCCTCATCCCCAGACGGCTGAGACCTGCAGACTAGTGCCAGGGAAAGTCATTATGCAGCTCTACGAGGGTGTGTGTGTGTGTGTGTGTGTGAGAGAGAGAGAGTTGAGAAATGAAAACAGTTCTGGGAGCATGGCACTTTAAGAAGATGAAGAGTTGGTTCCAGCTGGATCATAAAAATGAAAACCACAGAATAGAATAAGACTTGACGGGCTAAATTTACTGCTGGAATAAAGACATTACAGCTGATTAACAGAACCGAGGTATTTGACTCACCCTGAGGAGGCCACAGCCTCTTATTTCATAACTTCATGTAAGGGACAGAGTCTGCCTTATATAAGCTTAATGGAAATCACTCCTGTTTGAAAGTATTACTTGCACAAGCACAGCGGAGGGCACATACTGTATGCTGGCTATGAGGCTTTAATGAAAAAAGAGGAATAGGGACGAATGAGTCAGCCAGATGAGAAAGAGAAGGGAAAATAAAAACAGTAAAAACAAAAAAAAAAAGGTCCCAATGTTCACTCCTGTCCTTTTTTAATCTTGTCCATATTCCAAAATAAATCCTCCTTTAGTCATCTCCTACCTTCTCCACAAGCAGTGCCGCTGAATCCTGGACAGCATTTCCACTCGAGTGAGGTCACAGTGCGGTACACCACTTTGTAAGATGGTCTCACTACTGTCTTATAGCTGAAAAACACAAAACAGATCAGTGTGATTACAATTAACTGTTTACTCTCATTTTCTTGTTTTCTGTGCATCTGAGCCACCTGTCAAAATTATATTTACATATTTTGTTCAAAGTCTGTCACGTGAGAAGAATAAATCATGGGTTAATCATATAAGACTCCACCTTTTACTCATACAGATGCACCAACAAACAAATATTGACAAGAGTTTGTTAACTTTTAGTGATCGGCCAGTTGGAAAGGTACAAATTAGGTCTCCTTCCTATCGATGAACATACTGTACCCCAACTTATGATGACAACACCACTGTTCGTAGTGGATGCTGTGACAAAGTAAAGAAGATTTAAAGCCGGCTGTTTTTGGTATCCATTAGATGTATAAAATTAAGTAAGACAAAGCAGAAAAATGTTGGGCGCAATTTAAGAGGAAAGTGTCATAGTTGGGCACCTTATTTGTTTAAAATCAAAAACTGGGAGTAAAATTGGGATTAGGGCATCTCTATAAATATGTGTATTGAGGAGTAGGACCACTGTACAGATAGTGTTATGAATGCCCCCATTAAAAATGCAGATATACATAAAACTCAAAACTTTAGAAGGTAACTCATCAGTTCAATCATTAAAAGTTTAGTTTTTCTTACAGCTCCGACTCTTATTTGACTCCAGTCAAATCCCACTGAAATGTTTTACAAAGCACTGAAGGAGACAGGTTTTTAAATCTATATCGACCTACAATTATCTGTTCTTTTATAAAAATCTGTATACAAAACAAATAGCAGTAGAGTTGAATTGTAATTCTATAATTTCACATTCACATGGAGGGAGGGTTCGGGTTGCATAATGTGGGTAGAGGGGTGGCACAATCTGGTCTTTCAAACAAAGACTTCTTAAGAGCACATTTGAAGCAAAAGGATTTGAACTGTCTCAATCCATGTCACTGAATTAAAGTGTAAAAGATTAAATTGGCTTCAATGTGACTGAAAGTGAACGGTGAATAGATGTTCACTAAAACATGTTCAATGAGGTGGAAAGTTGGTGAGATTCACCAAAGAATAACGGTGAGATTATAACTGCATTATCTGTGTCAGGAAGATGCTCTATTGGGCGTCTGAATGGCTAAAATCTAGTCAGACAGAAAACACGTTAGCCAATTAACTCAAAATGAGTTAAGTTCAAATCAGCGTGATAGAAAACTAGCAGATATAGATAGCCTACAATTTCACTGCAAACTGTTGTTAAGCAGGACAACATCTGTGTTTCTATGGTTGAATCTGCCACATGATTGCTTAGACCAATGGTAGCCTTTTAGTTTTCATACATGATAAATAAAGGTATGTTTAGAAAATATGCTCCTGTACTTGCCAGGTCTCGTACTTGTTTGAAAATCATCCTGACTGACAGTCGATCCCTCAAATGAGCAGAGGAGACGGATTTATACCAACATCTGACCAGCTAGTTCCTTAATTTTTCCTCAAGCTCATGGTGAAATTATATCTTTCCACTGCAGGTAAGGAAACCAGTAAATACTTCATAAAACCTAATTTCCAAAAATCCCAACTAACGCTGTAAAGCAGATAACAGGAACCCTGGACAAAGTACTACAAAGTTGCTCTGTTTTGTCCTTTTTGAGCTTTCAACCCCAATGTAGGACAGTGCTTTTGTAGTAGCTGTAAAAATGTATGAACTAAATAATTACTGAATTGTGTCTGCTTTCAAAGAGATGAAGATCAAGGGTTTTTGATGGTGCTGCGGAGCGGGGTCCATAAGGTCCCCTTGACCTCTCACCTGCCTCCTGAGCATCCCTGCGGCCAGCGGCAGGTCTGGTAGACCCGCTGGAGGATCGTCCCGTTCTGCACCTGGCAGGTCACTGTCTTGGTTACTGTATGAGGACACCAGTTCCTGCAGAAACAAACAGGCAAGTCAAACAGAGACACAAATTGCAAATAAGGGCAAAATGGACATTCGATGCTTGTAAATAAAAACCAAAATCACATTCTTTAACTTTGCCGAGACGAATGTCTTCAATCACACACTGTCACAACAGCTAATTAGCCATGCAGTCCCAGTTGGTTTTCTTTGTTCCTCCCTCCCCCGCCCTTTTGTTTTGAGACTTCCTCATGGTGTTTACATGGTTTTAATCAGCCACAATTTTCCCAATGAGTGCATTGAGGGCTGTATTTACACGGACATTGGTCCTCTATCAATGCACATCCGCTTGCGCTGGGGTCTTGGAGGAGGTGGAGTTTCTCTGGAGTGGATTTTTAACACGGGTTACAGCCGGGTCACGAGTTCACCGCCTTCCCATGGATGGCTTCTAAGACATTACTGGGACTCACTGTTGCTAATGAGAAACTAAACCATGCAGATGATTTAGAGACCATGTGATTACAGCGCAGGTACCCAAAACATAAAGTGATACTTTTTTAAATGTAGCAGTCTTAAAAACAAAACTGGTTGTGTAAAAGATATAAAAACACCGAGAACTAATAGCTTTAGTTAAATCCTGTCTGAAAGCCCTTTTTAAGAGGAGCAAAATGATATCACACAGGAGATGACTCCGAGAAACATTTAGCTTTAAAGCCAACATTTGAAGCCTTCTCTCTAATCACATGGTAAAAAAAAAAAAAACTTGGGAAAGCTGCCGAATGACAAGCTGTTAGAGAAATAAGGGAACAAATAGCATGATCAGTTTTTACACAATCGATGGATGTGTAGACGGAAGCTGTAGAAACCACAAAGCAGGCCGTGCAGTCCGCAGTGCAAAGACCAAGCTTCATGTGTTCTGCTGCCAGGCAGCATCCAGGAGGAATGGGCTGTTCTGTTTGTCAATATGTTCGGCCATATGTTTGTATGCATCAGAGACAGTTTACATTAAGGAAAACCGCTGAAGGCAAAGGATGTGAAGCTGCTCCCTTTAACAACCCCCACATGCTCTACTGGCCACACACACACACACGTGAGCTGACTGATGTTCTGGTTCTGCTCAATGGGTTTGACTTTTGACATGAAGATACACATTTTTCTATGAATTCTGAACTCATTTTATTTTATAAACTTTATAAAACTTTTGAAGGAGAATTACTTTTCCAAATTAATCTAAATAAACACAATTTTGATTAAAAAAGAACTATTTAAAACTAAAACTGAATTCTTATCCCACATTACACAAATATATGTCTAGGTTTAATACATCTTGAGCTATCCTTCCTTTTAAGAGACCCTAAATTACAATACAGTTACTTCTCAAATTACTGGTAGAAAATCTAGACCTTTAAAAAATATTTCCCATGTAAAGGAAATTATATTCACTTTAAGATTAGGTCCTAACAGCGACTCCTCCTGACCCAACAGATAAACGTCTGAGTTTCCCAGGCTGACAGAAGGTTTCACCTGGGAACAACACAGGCGGTTCCCGGGGGTTACGTGGAGGAAATTGGGGGAAGGGTTTATGGTCTCCCCGTTTTCCTTCTCTTTGGATGTACGCTGTTGGTAAAAAGGAAATTCCCACAGTGTTTGCTCCAATAAATGACAAGACTGGGGTTTGGGATACAGTTCCCAAACTCCAGTCTGTGTCTCAGTCTGTGTCTCAGACTGGAGTTTGGGACACAGTTCTGAATAGTTGCTTGACTTATATAAACATTAAAGCGGTCTTAAGATGTTAGTATGTGGGCATTTAACACATGTTGAGTGAAGATGTGCGAAAAAATTTAAGATTAATTAATATCTTATTTCGGCTGCACAGTGGCGCAGTTGGTAGAGCTGTTGCCTTGCAGCAAGAAGGTCCTGGGTTCGATTCCCGGCCCGGGGTCTTTCTGCACAGAGTTTGCATGTTCTCGCTGTGCATGCGTGGGTTCTCTCCAGGTTCTCTGGCTTCCTCCCACAGTCCAAAAACATGACTGTCAGGTTAATTGGTCTCTCTAAATTCTCTCTAGGTATGAGTGTGTGTGTGAATGGTTGTTTGTCCTGTCTGTTTTCTGTGTTGCCCTGCGGCAGACTGACGACCCGTCCAGGGTGAACCCCGCCTCTCACCTGGAATGTAGCTGGAGATAGGCACCAGCAACCCTCCCAACCCCATTAGGGACAAAGGTGAAGAGAAAATGGATGGATGGATGCATAATATCTTATTTCAGTTGTACAGTTTTACAACACACACACACACACAAAAAAAAAATTATATATTCTCTTTTTAAGTAATACATATTTTCAATAAAAAATCCTCTGACTTGCGCTGAAAATCTGAAGTGTGCAGCATGAAAAGGATTGATGAGAGTACAGTCCCCTGTGGTGCTCCTGTGTTGCTGACCATCTAATTAGACACACAGTCCTTCAGTCTGGTGACAGATCCAGGTGATTACCAAGGCCTCCACCTGAGTCTCTTATAGCTGAGAAAAGTCCAATTAATAAAAAACATATCTGTACCTGTGGTCACTGCAATTGCATCAACTGAATAAAGACATATCGCAAACTCACCTTCTCTTCTCCTGACAAGATGCTGAAAACTCCTGTAACAAGGAGCACAGGTGCTCGCTGCACTAAATCCTTCACTCTTAAATGGTTCATAGTCAACACCTTCCCCTTAGTGGAGGCACCCGTGTGTTATGAAGTGTGAAACCCACCAGCACCATGCTGTTTCACTGGCAAAACACCAAGTGGGCCCTCAGTGAGTATCAGGTCTCAAAGCACACATGGCACACTCTGAATGCTATAGGCCCTAGTTAAATAAATCATCCGCCGTCTCCGTCGCACGTAGCCACAGCCAAGAGTTAAGAAAGAAATCACAGCTTTGTCCCATCTGTTCCTCAGCGCTACAGACGGCAAGTGATGGAGAAGACAAAACAAAAGAGAAATGAACTCTTATTTCTAATGTATGCAAATGCAGATAGGATGCAAAACTAAGAAAAAACTTATAAGGTACACTGGAGCTAAAGAGCATGCCCTCATTTCACCCAGACATGCTGCATGCTTACACTTACTCCTTGCAAGGGGGAAAAAACCTGGGAGGAACAACTGCGATGTGAACCGAAATCGAAACACAGATGATTCTCTGGTAGAAAAACATTTCCATCCAGACATCTATTCTCAACAGCAGGAGAAGACAGAAGAGGAACTAAAGCTAATGCAGTGAGAAGAGAATTTTTCTAGATTTCTGTCAGTGGAAAACACTCAGGGGAGAAAAGAGGAGAAAAGACCGATGTAGCAAATGGCTAAAGGAAAGGAGAGGTCATTTTGTCCTAAAGGTCTCAAACTCCGACGGGAGAAAAGAAATGAAAAAAAGACAATTACAAAGCAGCGCTGGTCCCATGGGAGACAGGGGGAGGCTTAAGATAAATGTGGTTCAACATAAAATGACAAAAAGACAAATAAAGAGTACGAGTCAAGGTGAAATTAATGAGCTCTACATTCCTGGTGTTCTGAAAAAATAGACCTGACATTAGTTATATTCAGTCTTTATTTTTGGAGGAGTTAACAAATAAGTTAGTTCAGAGTACTGTGGTCAGTGTGCAGCATCATCAAAACAGCACACCCAGGTCCTCAAAGTCAGAACTAAGTGACTCTTTCAGCAAAGACAAAGAAGAGTCATTTGTCTTTGTCTGTTTTGAGTTTTCTGATTTGGACACCTGAGCTTTCCCTCTGTCTGTTAAAGGTTTGTGTGTTTTCTAGTGTTTTACGAATGAGTGTAAATAAAAAAGGACTCAACTGACACAAACCATGTAGAGCTGTTCTGTAGACAGCTCTTTAACTTGGATATGGAGATCAGAGATTGAATTATGGTGAGAGATCCCTAAGGGAAACCCAGACATCGCTCCACTTAGAAACACTCTGTTGCTCTTTCAGGGAAATCCCAAAGTGTTCCCAGGCCAAAGGGGATGGAGACTCCCTCCAGCAAGACTGTCCTGGGGATCTCCCATCAGTGTGATGTTTCCAGTAAACCTCTAAAGGGGGGCATCCTGATTTGACGAATGAACCAGCTCAGCTGACTTATTTCAAAGTAGAGCAGCATCTCCACTCCAATATAACACTCGATGATGGAGCTTCTCATCTTAGAAGTCCAACTCTCTGAGGAAGGAAGTCTACATCATGATCCACATATCATGACCAAAGAGTTTGCTTCTTAGAGTTCCAGTTGAAGAAAACGTTTTGAAGGCCATGTATTTTTTTCTTTCAATTTCACAATTATGTTTTATATTGTGTTGGTCTATCCCATAAAAATCCAGATAAAATACGTTTTAGTTTGCGGATGTCCCGTGACAGAGATTGAAAAAGTTTACATAGCATCAATACCATGCAAAAGTAAAATCCAAGCAATATTAACAATTTCAAACATGTCATATACTTATTGCATGTACAAACTTGTACGTTTGGCAGTGAGTAGAGCATTCGTACATCTATCAACCTCTAATTCTCACTTTATTTTTCCTCTATGGAAAACCTAAAGACAGGTTTATTTAAGCTGGGATTGTTTCTTTGAATGATAAAACACCTGAAGATGCTAATAAATATCATCCTTTTATGGTTCTGAGAGTCTGTTCAATCCAGGGGCATCAAACTCATTTTCATTTTGGGCCATATCAAGATCATGAATGTCCATAAAAGGCCGGTTGATGCAGAATGTATTGATGGGTATTGTATTGTATTGTTAGTATTTCAATAAATGGCTGTCTCTGCATTCAGAAAGTAAAACAATATTGAAAATATTTTCACACTGACTTAATTTGGCTCTATACAAATAAAAACAGATTTGATTTGATTGATAGAGCAGTATTTTGGCACACAGAGATTATCTTGGCCAAATCTGGCCCACATAAAACGTTATAGTGAGCCAGATTTGGCCCCCGGGCCCCAAGTTTGACACATGTGGTTTAATAAGTAGTCTGCCAGGAATGTAGCCAGCTGTCAGTGGAACAGTAGATGTATTTAAGGTTATTTGAGAAGACATCAAATCAAAGGCTGTCTTGTTTAAACCTGCAGTAACCTTCATTTCAATTAATAAGCAATGCGAGGAATTAGATGCTCACAGAACATGATAAGATCTCCAACCGTGTCAAAATTCCAGTAATAAAGAATTATCTACCCTAGTAGCATAGTGATGCTCTGAAGTATAATAATCACTGAAAAAGACTCCTACCGACTGACATAACATGTCAGAAAATTACTGGCTGGCTGCTGTGGACAAACATTGAGAAATTGTTTTTGCCTCCGGATGGGCTGGTTGACACTATTAACTGGTGCATTCACAGTAACACCAAACCAAACCGAGACGTCATGCTCCTTTCATTTTGCTTCAGACTCTTTGACCTTTCTAAGGACAGCAGCTGATTCAGAACAGCAGGAGCTTTATTCCTGCACACAAGCGCTAACATCTTCCCAAAACAACCCCAGATGCTGTGGTATCCCAGCGGCTTGTGTTTGGTAAACACGTCAACAAACATCTGGATGCGAGTGGCAAGGGGAGCGTAAGAGGCGAGGTGGTGGACGAAGCTTCATGGAGACCAAAGAATAGAAGTTGTGTTATGTTTGCACCTGCAAATTGACTAATCCATCCACCTAAACTTACAGGGAGGCCAAGGAGAACATTAACCAGAGAAGCAGCCAAGAGATCATTTGTAACCCAGGAAGAGATGCAGAAATTCACAGCTCAATAATTGGCATGACTTGAAAAAACCTTGAAACTGCTGTGCACAGACTTCCATCTATTCAATCTCACTGAGCTTCAGATATTTTTGCTAAGAATCTTAACAGAAATCACTCAGAGATGTAATTACAGCAAAATGTGACTGCAAAATAGAACTATTTTCTAAAAAAAAAAAAACAAAAACAAAAAAAACACATTTATTTTTGATGAAATTAATATGAGACAGCAAAGAAGTGTGTCAATATGTGGGTACAATCATTTCATCTTGAATGTGATCAAAGCAAAGGAGTTTATTGTAGATTTCAGAAGAAAAAGGGTTAGATCAAACCCTGTTCCCATCAGGGGAGAAGAAGCGAAAGTGGATGAGGAATATAAATACCTCGGTGTTCACCTGGACAACAGACTGGACTGGAGACGCAACAGTGAAGCCGTCTATAAGAGGAGACAGAGCAGACTGGAGGAAGCTAAGATCTTTCAAGGTTTGCAGAAAGATGCTGCAGATTGTCTATAAGTCTGTTGATAGTATCATCTTTTCTGCTGTCATCTGCTGGGGAGGTCTTTCCTGCCAACCGTCATCACTGTCTACAATAACTCTGAAGAGATTTGAACTGGTATGATATGAGTCACAACATTTATTTCCCCTTTGGTAGCAATAAAGTATTTTTGAATTTGAAATTATAAGTAGGCTATGTGGTACTTTATGTTGTTCTATACCATCAAAAACCCAATTCACTGTAGTTATGCTTGTGGTTGCAATATGACAAAAATTTGAAAAAGTCCTATGAATACTTATACCTCTCATCCTTGTACTGAACTCTTACACAGACCTAATCTGCCCTTTGAGTACAGAGGTGTTGCTCAGAAACACCTCTGTCAGCAAAACCCCTATAAGGCGATCAATCATTTTGTAATATCATTTCTTTATT
Source organism: Gambusia affinis (assembly GCF_019740435.1). Taxonomy (NCBI): domain Eukaryota; kingdom Metazoa; phylum Chordata; class Actinopteri; order Cyprinodontiformes; family Poeciliidae; genus Gambusia; species Gambusia affinis. The sequence goes on along the minus strand of NC_057870.1, from coordinate 24,923,136 downwards.
AAAATCAATAACACCTCATTCTGGAGAACATGACCTTACAAAAGCTTCTATTTTGTGGACAAAGCTGAACCTTAAAATAAATTTTGACAGCAAACGAAAGCAGATGCATTTCCTGATTCATGTCAGTGACAGTGGAGGTGATTTGACACATGGGGCCAGAATGAGGATGAGACAGCTGAGGAATAAGGAAACCAACTGTCAGGAGCACAATGAACCGGTGGATGGTTTTGAGAGTAAATCTACCAAGTCACGCAGTGAAGGAATCACGCACAAGGTTCAAAAATAGATGCCAATAATTTTGTGTTTAAACAAGTAATTTTAACATGCTAAATACTGGTATAGTATAAATAAAGTGGGTATAAGATGGTGCGCTTCTTACTTTTTCTGGTAGACTGAGGTGTGAGTGGCTGCTTTCTGCGACCCGGTTGAATATCCTTTGTAAAGTCCAGTCTTCCAGGTCCCGTTAGCAAACATGGACATCCAGAGGATCAGCACCGTGCACAGCAAACTTTTCCTGAACAGCGCGTCTAGCTGGTGAGATCCCATTTTTTTTTTTTTGTGGGGATTTAAACTACGGACCGGGACAGTTTTCGATAACGAGTCCAACTCTTGGTCCAGTTAGGGATCAGTCCGGCCGGCAGGTCCAGCTCAGATGTGTCAAACTGAAGCAGGGCGGCAACGGAAGACAGGCAGCATAATCACTGAGTGGAAATTAGTAGAAAACTGTCTCACACTAATTCATCCGTAAAGCAGTCGGATTCAACTCCCCTGAGACAAGACGACTGGGTCGAACTCTGGCGGCGTTTGCGTCTTGAGCAGAGCTCAGATTTCCGCGGCTGAACCTTGAACACTGTTGTCCTCCCTTCTCCTCCGCCTGTCTGAGGTCCGATCCTGCAGCGGGCATGGAGCAGCTTTATAGTCTCCTGCGGTGTTTTAAAAGCTCAGCCTGCTGGGTCTTTCTCACCCAGCCCCGCACGGAGGACAATGCGCGCTCACGGCAACGCCACCTTAACGCACAGAATGAATTATGGGTACTGCTGCCTCTCAGGGTGGCTCCAAAATCAACAACTCTTTGGCACCACACACACACTAAAGCTTTTATACTATCGCCTTTTACGATATCAGATTAGAAAGTGATAAATGTAATTTTCAATTATTACAAAGTCTTGTCAAATAATCTTAAATCCTTTCCTTTTCTAAATTAACATTACAATAAGTTCTTAAAAGAATTTCTGACCTGTTTGGCCCATAGTTTCTAGCCCTTTAGCGGTATAAAGGGTGAAGTTTGTTCACGGGGCACCAGGATTTATCCCGAGATTAAAATTTAAGATGCCCTCTAAAGATAATAAGTCGTATTTAAATTTATTTAGGAATATCATAGAGAGGGGAACTGGATAAGAACGGAAATCCAATAAATTTTAAAAGTGTATTTGTAAAAAAAACAAACAAAAACAAAACAATAATATTAGTAATAAATGTGTATTTTTTAGTTCACTTCACAAATATGTACAACTTTATGTAGCCTATAAAATAAATTTCTAATAAAACCCATTCAAGCGAAAAACAAAATCCCAAAAAGCTCAAGGAGTGTAAATAGTTTTGAGAGGAAGTGTGCATCTCTTTGAGTAAATTGGGGTTGGTTTTCTGTAAAAGCAGCCATTACCCGTAAGACAGTGGTCCACTCCAAACCAAACACCTGAAATGTAACCCAAAACTGGGACTTGTGGTATTTATCTGCCTGTGGTTCCTCTAAGCTGCACCAGCTGCAGAAGATACAGCCTGGCTGCAATATGCCCCTGCTGCTTATACTCAACTAAAGCTGATAAAAATGTTCTTTCATATCGCACCACTAATACTACCACATTCAGGACCAGTGGAAATGCAGGGTTGGTCATTAGTTAGACAGCATTTTGGAAACCTCTCTCCCATTTTTAGCAGCACCTTCTTCATTTTAAGGACACCAGGCACTGATTCCAAGCAGGTATCACAGATTCCCAGGTTGCTATTTGTCTTTCTCCATGGACACTTTAGGAGAAAAAGTTCTACATCCTCCATATTCCACCCTTTTGTTTTCTAAACTGAAAGAGGTGCATTGCCTATTGTCTTCATTGCACTGAATTTACTCTAAATCTTCTCAGTCACATAAAGCTCCATTAACTACAAAGAAACTTTTTCTATCCTCTTTTTCAACAGTGGAACACAATCCTTCCCCTCCTGTTTGGTCATAAACACGTGCTAATCTTCACTCTTTATGAGTGTCGTACTTGTTAAGGCAGAGGAGGGGCCTGCCTAACCTTTAACCTTTGCAATTCAGACGGGACCATATTAGACTACATAATAATGGTAATGAGATGCATTCTTGTGATCTCACGAACGGGTTGGGGCTTTGAGGATGCAGACCAAAGAAAACGTAATATTTTTATGGTAATGGTTGTCAGAGTTTCTTTCATTTGCATCCACCAATCAGAATTTAGTCTATGTAGAGCATTCCTGACAAAAGCGGCATTGTCACAACAAAAGCTAAAACCCTATGTTGCACAAGCAATGGATCAAAAGTACCGCAGTTCTCCCTTTGTGTGTTCGTGTGTGACCTCACTGCTGAGCTAACGGCCAAATCCTCTGGGGCTGTCTTGATTTTTCAGAGGTAACTTTACCTGCTTTGCTGCTGAGCTCAGCAGCCTCAACTGAGTGGAGCTGTCCCAGATCTGTATATGACAGTACAATAACACACACAGCCCTGCCCATTTTGCAGAAAAGAAAAGAAAAAAACAAACTGCAATATATACTTGACTAAAAAGAAAATCTTTCCTCATAGCATCATAGTTGAGGTTCTGCTATAGAAACAACAACAACTCTGTAGAGTGTCGAAGTGCTTTATTAAAACATACACAACAATAAAATTACAAGATGCACCTGGACTGCTCACTAACATTTGTTTATTTGAAATCTAATTTGCATTTGTAGGATAAAAAACTGTCTGGTGACAGTTTTGCTCAGGTAACATTAAACTGAAGTACTTAAGAAACAGGCAGAGAGCAAACAGTGTTCTGTGCTGCCATCTAGCGGGAAAAAGATAAAACTGAATTCATTCATTTAAAAACTGAATAAGGTGAAAGTCACCTAAATGTGTAAAAAATAGCTTGAAATAATGCAACTTCTCAACTTTTAATAAAAAGAAGAAACTAGATATACCACAAAAATATAACCTTAACTAGATTGATAAACATGCACAGAAAATACGTTTTTCGTCTCATTAAGGCTGAGGGAGATCTTTAGTCAGTGTTGAGACACAAACACACTCCCTGCAGAACCCAGTGGGAGAGGTGTAGCGTTGTAGACAGGTCTGCCTCAAATACTAACCCCACACCCATCGCATTCCTTCGCATCGACGTTGTGTACACTGGTGTCCTCAATGTATTCTGGGGTCCAAAACACAAGGAAATGACAGACACTAAGAAAAAACATATCCAAACCGTACAAAGTACATAAGTGTGTAGAGAGTTTTATCCACACCTGCAGTCTAAGGTGACATGTCTCAATGGGGATGATTCTGAGAATGGGCAGTTCAACAACCAAGTCTTTTGGTTTGCTCTTCATTAAGCAGTTATTCTCTATGTCCCAGTCTGCTCCCTCCAGATACAGTCCAGACACAAAGCAGCCTGAGACCACCGATGCAGTTAGTCTTTCAAATTACTCACTAGAAAAGCTGAAAAAGATTAATGTCTTGGCATATTACCTTTTCTGGGCCTGTCCATGATGTCTTCCTCACTGCGGTACTGGGTCACTTCTGTGTACAACGTAGAAAGATCGAGTGGCCAGCCATTTTTCCTGCAAGCAGCTTGAACCAGAGCGGTCAGATAAGACTCTGGGATGTGAAGTCCTGATAGCCACATAATTTTTGGTTCTCCATCATGAACCTGCCAGACACAAGATTCACACATCAGACACCAACATTTTAAGACATAATATAAAAATAAAAGGCTTTGCGAGGCTCTTCCAAAGTCCAAAGTAAAAAAAAAAAGCTCTGAAAAGCTAAGTAACCCCCCCAAAACCTTACAGCCTAACTAATGTACTCAAGTCACAGCAAGTACTGCACATAACCCTAAACACTGTGAAACACAGTGATGGGAGCATCATGCTGTGGGAATTCTTTCCCTCACCTGAACTGCAAACCTCATCAGAGATGATGGGAGGAGAAGTAGAGGTAAAATACAGAACAATACTGGGAGTAAACGTCTTAGAGTCTAGGACAGAGGTTGAACCTCCAGCAGTTTCGGTTAAAGCATACATTTATGTGCTAAGCTGGCCTATTCAAAGATATGAAGACCGCCCAATTTATGTGAGGTTGAACCGTTTCGTAAAGGAAAATGGACAGATTGATTTATGTCTAGATGGGCAAAGCAGGAATAAAAAAACTCCAAGAATCTGCTATTTTAATCGCAAAAAAGTAGCTTAATAAAAAATGTAAATACAAATAATTGCACAGCTTAATTTTTATAGGTTTTTACCTGTTGAAAAATTTTAACACCTTTCTTTCCACCTAACATTTATGTATCACATTTTTGTTTTTTTCTGATAAATTCCTATTTAACAATAAGAACAATGTTCCTTGGCAAGGTACCAAACAAATATGTAAAACCCCAAAATATAAAGAGTTTGGTTTTAACTATCAATGCATATGTTAAAAAAAATCAGTTATCAGGTTATTTGACCATTTTTTACCCAATAGTAGTACAGTTCGTAGCGTCTCTTGAAGTGGATCATCCAGTTCCCGAGGGACTTCAGAGTCTCAGGTGCCAGTTTCTTCCAGATGCCTGGAATGTGGCCATTAAAAAGGGCCCGAGCCACTTCATCCAACTCACTGCTCATTCCCACCTCACCAGCCAAGGCCTGGGGGAAACAAGGCATCAGAAATCATCTAGAGGCGGACTAAAGGAAGGACACGATAAATGCATGGCCCCATCCTCACCCTTTGCAACTCAGCCAAAGACAGCTGCATGCGAACCACCAGCTTGTTGAAGCGCTCTATTTCCTGAAGCAGAACCACAGTAGTTGGGGAAATCTCTGTGCCAAACTTCTTACGAATCACGTCCATGTCAAACAGCTCGGGAAGTTTGTTCTGGATGTCCTGGGCCACCTGACTTATTTGCTCTTCCCTTGTAATACTTCCACTAGATTCGCCTTAGGAATGAGGAAAAAGTATGTGAAGGCTAAACCAACTATCATCGCTTTCTCAGTTATTTTACAGTTTAACAGTTTTCATTGGAAGAGTACACTGCAACAAAATATTACAGTAAGAATCCAGTAGAGAAACACCAAATTATACCTGACTGAGGTTGAAGGTCTATCAGGTGAGACCACAGCTCTTTAACAGCCAGAGTGTAATATCCTATCTCTGCGTTGGAATGAAGACCCATCACCTCTGGTGTGTTTGCCAGTGGCATGTTCTCAATCTCATCTGCAACACATGCCAGGTTAAAGCTGCGAGTGCAAGAATATAATAAAATATTTTATGTCTTACAAAAGAGTGCTTAGGCAGGAGCTGACCAACATATACTGTCTTTGTGCCAGTTGGAGGGATTTTATATTCTACATCTTTGTTTTTGAAGAAGTAGAACTGCCGGAAGGTATAGAAGAGGAAATCTCCAAGATACTCATCCATGTAGACAGTCAAGATCCTACGGTCAAAGCTATCTATAACGCGCCCACCGTACATCACCTAATGAGACATTGTACATACAATATAGTACTTACAGCAACTGAGACAATAAAATGACATGTCATGAAAGCGCTAACAGTGTTGCCTAACCTCGCCAAGAAGATATTTCAGACTACCCCAGGGGATGTTGGTGTCTCCTTGGACGAATGCTTTAGTCAGGTAAGTGTTCAGGATCTCCATGCACACCTGTTAAGCAGTTATACTGATTCAGCCACTGAAAGGTTAAAAGTGCATGTTAGTGTGCCAGTCAAAAAAACAGTTAGTCTTGCACCACTTACAAAGAAATCTGAATCGCTGAAGTCATAGGACACATTCCAGCCAATCTTTCCGTACTTTCGCCTCTCTTGGACCACAGCATGGAAGAAGGCCAGCACATACACCAAGCTTTTGAACACAGGGTGTTCGCATGCCGACAAGCTGTCATGTGAGATTTTGGAGTATGTTGCTCTCATGTTCAGCTTGAGACCGTTGGGAGGTTCTGTCACAACCTACAAACAATGTCAAAGGTCATTTACATTTCTTGAAATTATTTGTTTTAAAATGTCTGTGAATATAATCTTGTTTTGCTAAATACTCTACTTTAACAATAATAAAATTTTATTTGAAAGCATGAGGAGTTCTTTTCTGGTTTTCAAATATATTGCACTTGGAAACTAAGGTTGCTTCTCATATGATTGATGGATCAGTTAGAAAGAAATTGTTCCAAAAGACAGTGTAATAGTCTATTGAACTATTACAGATGTCGTCCATTCAATATGAGTAAGACTGAGCTGTTTTGCAAAAATAGGAATGAGAAAAATTTCCAGTCTTTCAATGTACAAATGTGGTAGAGACATATATGTACCTCACGAAACCTGCAGCTAAATGCAGCTAAAAGGGGTTCATGGGTACTGAATAGAAATGCACACTACACATTTCAGAAGGCTAGGGAATGTGCTTCACCTTCAGAGAATTTTGCAGGATGCCAATAGGGAAATCCTTAATGGGGTTGGTTGTGATCCACAAGCGGAAGTTGGGGTTGGGCTTGGTGATTCGCTCTAAAGCCTTCTCCAGCTCTTTCAGCCACTTCACCAACAGATGGCAGTTCTGCAACATCAACCACTGACCACGAGTGGCCGCCTTGTCCAACAGATCTAGTGCCACCTTCATAATAGGGTCAAAAACCAAAACTTCTTTTAAGTGACGTACTATTAACAAGTATACTACATAGAGAATGTCCATTACCTTGTCTTGTCCTTGACCCATAGCGAGAAACTTGAACTTGCTGCCTCCAAAGCCTGAAGATTCTGCCAGTTTCATCAGGTCACTGGCTGGGTCAGAGCCGGGACTCAAGATGAAAACGATGGGAGAGGAAGCTGTGCTGTGTTCGTAAATTAAGCCAAAGCTGATCACTGGGGGCTGCACATATCTAAGCAAAAACACAGAGTCAAGGTTATGAAATTTAACATGAATTTTTCTATCAGAGCAAGTTATTAACTAATAGTTAACATCTGTACACTAAATAATATACTTTGGTGATTTCAATTTTATGGTTCAGTGACACAACATTAATAAATATAATCCTTTCCAAGTGAAATTCCTCATTTTGCACAACTATAAAAGGTATTATTTTTTTTACAAATAGTGAATTTTACAAACACTATTCTTTGGTAAAAAGAATAGTGTTTATTCTCATCAACAAAAAGAAAAAAGTTACATAAAAGCTCAAATGTATTCATATACCCCTACTAATATATGTGTCTATATATTTGGGCCTCTATGGATAATTTTGACCTTTGTGGATTGGAGAAAATTCCCATTAAATTCAAACTTGTGTGCCTACTTAATATTTTTGAAAGTCATCAAACTTGAATGCTGTTAAATTATGTCATGATGAGGTGATGAGGTTAATGGTACAAATGCACCATGAATAGAAACAAACAAACAAAACAGGACATTCATGCTGCTGATGAGTGGATCAGCGCTGTGTTTCCATTTACAGCATAACTGAAAGAGTCTCACTTCTCGCCCATGATCGCAGTGACGTAGTCAGTCACACCTCTGAAGACTCTGTCAACACGGAAGCAGCGCAGCAAGAGCAGCTTCTGAAAGGCCGAGAGGTTCTTTTTATATTTCATGGGAAATGGGGCCTGTTCTGGGGCATCCAAGTCATACCACTGAGGGAGGTAAAAAAAAAAACATAATGAAGATAAAACTCATTAGTTTCACTCAATGCAATCTGGTGGGATTGAACTGAAATAACTTTTTTGTAAAGTGCCTTGAGACAACATTTGTTGTGGATTGGCGCTATATAAATAAAATTGAATACAGTTGACTTAATCTGATCACGCTGATATTACTTGGGTAACTCACTGATTTCCACTCAGTAGAATTGCTCTCGATGTCGTCAGTCAGTGAGTCGAACTGGTCGGGAAAGAGCTCTGAGAGTTTCACCACATCCTCCCAGCCCTGGTCAGGAAGCCAGTCACATGGCTTCTTCTTAGAGCTTTTTTCCAGAGATAGATTACCTTTATGCATTTGGAAAGAAAAAGAAAAAGAAGTGCTTTGAGGATTAAGTGTGTTCAAAGACATTAATTACTTTGACATTTTTATAAATAGGTCACCTTTTATAAGAAATTCAAGCTCCTCTTGGGGTGCCCTTCCATCTGCCTGTTCAATCTTGATTGTCATATTGAATGAAAAGAGCAACTTGTGTCTCTCAAACAGCCCTATTGATAATGAAAGGATGAGAAAATACAGAAATTAAAATATACACCTTAAGAACGCAACATTATTCCGACTCATATCTTTTACCTGTACAGCCATAGTTATAAACGTTGTATGTCAGAGTATTGATGATGTTCTCGAGTCGTTTGAGAAGGGAAGAGTCAGGCCGAGCTTTCCGTAGCGACATGTCAAAGACCTTCAGGTAGGACGCTAGTGAATATTGGTACATGCTGTTGACCAGAGCCATGTCTGTCAGTACGAAGAACAGGATGGCGCCACGCTTTGCTGCAGGCCTGTATCCATCTCTGAGTTTATCAATGTCCACCGATGTCTTCTGAGCCAACTTGAGTTTCTCGAATACCTGGCAATAAGAGATTTAATGATAAACAATAGTGCTGCATTCTTGAATGATTTAACTGTAGCAAACCCCCTCCAAAGTTAACCTCGGTGGATTTCAGCTTCGTTTCCTCAAGAGTCTCAACAAGCTCTGTGTTATCCAACATGTTGCCCGTAGATGTGGCTAGCTCTCTAAGCAAGGAATCTCCAAGGTTTTTCAGCAGCTTCTTATTGTCGCTGGTCTCTTGGATCAATCGCTCACGCTGTTCCTCCAGTTCCCTCTTCTCAAAGCCCATGATGACGCTCAGGAGCTGGTCTTCCAGACCTTTAAGTGTCACTGTGTGATATATTAACACATTTAGATTTTCAAAGTCAATCCACTTAGTGCCTACTAACATACAGATGACAACCCCAGTTGTCATAGTGTGGGTCATACCTGTGTAGTTAATGACAATGGCTTTTCCAAACACCGCTGGAGAATATTTGGGATTAGACAGTTTGGTGTTGAGATAAAGTTTAAAGTTGGGATCATAATGCACCTCCTTGTCACCCAGCATTATGACCTGTCGGCCCTCGACTCCTTTCACATTTTTCTCCAAAACATTGTCAATTACTGGATCGATATACTCATCTACATCTTGGAAAAGGAAGGGAGAACCATATTTAATGGCCATCTCCAGCTGTTTCAAAAAGTCTGGATCATTGAAAGATGAGATCTGGGGGAAAAGATGTTCACAGATGTTAGGAGTAAACCGTAAAATATTAAGTCATTATTTCAAGCAAAAAAAAAAGTTTGGAAGTTTCTTATAAAAGTATTTTAAAAATGCTGAATCAACTTTAGTTAAGTCTTTCTGACTCACTCATTGTTGTGTTGTTTTTTTTTAATTCTAGAAAAAGGTTTTTACTAACAGTGCTGAAAGTAAAGTGATAAAAAGGAAAACTTTTCCAGGGAAGGTTATTTTTTCTAATGCTTCATGTTCTACTTTTGATTTCAAAAGTACAAAGTGATACGTTCTAATGTTACCACAGTTGCTAACTACAGCAGAGGCAAAAAAATAAATAAATTCTCCTTTCCCATTGTCTTTTTATGTTTTGATAAATTTGTGTGTAATATCTTATCAGAAAGGTTTTGATTGAGAATAAATGTATATCTAAATTGGTCAAGGGAATAAATCATTGTGGGTTAAAATGCACATAGCATTTTTACTTATTGTCTTAGTTACTGACTGTCTGGATAAATCCATGATGTAGACATTTTATAGAATTTAACTATAACTGTTGCTAAGAACAACAAAATGGAAAATTTGCAACTCAAATCACCTTTCATGAGAGAAAAATGTGATCTAGTTAGGGGCATTAGCCTTGTAAAGATCCATCACATCTTCTCAAATCCTTTAAGTAAGTAATATATAAATGAACCTTTTCATTTATAAAATTGTTGCATTCAGGCTAAAGCATAAAAAAACTGAGTGGACAAAAAAAAAACATTTAAAACTGCTCTCTTCTGTGACAGCAAATATAAAAACATGAGTGAGAATAAGAAGCTTCCCATTTTAGTTATTTTTTTCCCCTGTGCGACTGCAAAAATGGAGAAAATTTATATGAAAACTTTGGAGGTATTTTTGCACGTAACATCTTACCTTGAGATTGTTGCTTTCCTCCTTCTTTCTAACCCAGTTGTATGCTTGCTGCTGAGGATCGATGCATAAGGCGAATCGACTTCCTCTTGTTGTCAGGATTCCATTCTGCACAGACAGCTCATCAGGAGGCAAACCCTCAGAGCCCCATCTGTTGCATAGGTTCAAAAGGCACAGTTAGTTTTGATCACCACTAAGTTAAAAAAAAACCTAATTGATCTATACAAGATTTTTCTGTTGACAAGGTTTAAATTGTCTTGTCCACAGTGGATTCTATTTCTTATTTTATCTCCCACCTGCTGATCTCTGTTTCATCAGTAAGAAGGCTTTCCACTTTGAAAGGCTGACTCAAGGGGATGCCTCTCTCCTGCACATCCTGAACCCATATTTGATACACCATTTCATTCCTGAAATCCCAGCTAAAGGCCCCTTCGTAGCTCAGGAAAGCGGCACACACCAGGCAGTCCCCAAGGAGGCGCACACGCCTCTCCCTCAACTCGTCCAAATCTCTGTTCCACCTAAGGTCCGTAAAAAAGGGTCAAACAGATATTCAGATTAAAAACATATCCTATATTTAGAAAATATAGCAAATATGAGAGCGACAAAAAGTTAGAGTTCATTTAAGCTAATATCTTTTGACTCTGGCATGTGAATGTAATGTTTTTGGACAATTGTATTTCTTGTATAATTGAACCTTTCATTTTCCGAGCTGAGTCCAGAGATGAGTTTGTCAGCAGCTATAAGCCTCCTCTCCATGATTTCAGCCTCTTCTTGCAGCTTCTGCTTTTCCAGGATAGCGGCTTCGTACTTCTCTTTAAGACCTTGCAACTCTGTCTGGATATCTGTAAGCTCTTTTTGAATGCGCTCCAGTTCCTTCTTGCTCTGAAAAAAGTCCTTTTCTAGGCGTGCCACCTAAAAACAAAACAAACAAAAAAACATGATGTAATTTTGATTCCAACTGTTTTTTATGCAGTACAGCAAAAGTACAAAAGAAAGGATTACTGAATTACTTTATCTCTCTTTGGTTTAATTTCCTTGGCGACATCACAGTAGCCCATGATTGCTTCCACAAACTTGAGCATCCCTGAGCCAGCTTTGCTGATGGCTTGCATTTCCTCCAAACTTGTCTGTAGGTTCTTTAGGAAGCCTGATCGGGTTGAATCATGTAACAATTTACAGTTAAATGTGGATTGCTGTTAAGACATTATTTGCTGCTGATGTTGTGTATTATGTCTTTGTTTCAATGTCTACGTGGACCATGAGTGTGTTGAATAAATCTATCAATAAACGTCATTGTTAGTTAAGTCGCATTTTAAAGCAGGTTTTCCGAATGTCATGCAGCCATCTTACCTTTGACTGTCCTGACCTGAGGATTAGTTATGGCATCACAATCCATCTCCATTAAGGAGCGAAGGAAGTTGGCTTCAGACATCATTGCCCTAGCTGATTGCCAGCTGATTTCCTTGTAGCCACGCAGCACCAGAATGCACTCACAAACCACTTGCACTTGTTTAGGTGGCTTAGCAAAAGACCTAAATGAAGTACCAATGAGAAAGAGACAGTCAACAGAAGAGGACTGATTATGAAATAATTAAAATATTGTTTCTGATGATTAATATCTGTCCAATACTTCAGCCCATGCACACAATTTTTAGGCTATTCTATGTTTTATCTTAAAATGCAGCTGGTTATATTGGCTAATTTTGGAATCCGAACAGTTTTTATCATTATTACAAATAATTTAGTTAAAAAATAAAATTCAGATTACCGGATCTCAGTCACATCTGATTTTTCCAGGTCTTGCAGGGCAATACGAGCTGCCTCCAATGCTGGCATTGCTTCAGCCAAGGAACTTTCAGCTTCTTTCTTCTCAACAGCAATGACTTTGTTTTGTTCTTCGATCTCCTTAGCTTTGTCTTCAGCCAAGGCTCTTTTCTCTTCAGCTAAAGGAAAAAAAAAAAAACGTTTGTTGATACTGTAAGGTTATTATTTTTAGCCATACATAATAAATTCATAGACCTCTAGAGCTCGTAGTTAAAAGATGCAAGCATTTACTGACCTACACTTGTGTTTACAGCAATGTTTTCCAGCAGGGTTTCACAAGCTAGGGACTTTTCAGCAAGGACAATCTTCTGATCTGCAAGCTTGATATTCAGTTCAGCCAGCTGATCGCTGGCTTCCTTCAGTTTATCCAGCCCACCCTCTAAGCGCTTGCATTGAGCTACAAATGTAAAGAACAGCCTCTAAAATGATCAGTAACGTACTAATACAAAGCCGTTTGCTGGTACTGGTCCACCAAACCAAGTTTCATGCTTAATATTATATCCATATCTTCTTACCTAAAATGTATTTGTCTTTATCCTCCAAGAGAGTGGAGTAGGTGTTAATAAAGTCCAAGTAGTTCTTTGGAGTAACAAAATTATATCGTCTAAGTTTCTGCAGGAAAATCTTGCTGTACTCTTCAACATTGGTATGAACCATGCACACATAATCTATGACTGCCACAGAGAGAGAATCAGGGATCATTGGATTTTCACCTGTAGAAAAACAAACACCAAATGAAAGAGGTAGAGTGAAGTGACATTCTTTTGACAATTACAATTTTGGAGGACGGTAAACCCAAACCACCAAAATCAGAATGAATATGAGGAGAGGATTAAGACTTGAAGAGTCACTTCATATTTCTTTAATATTATTGTTATGACACAGTTTCTCTGGAAGATGCGAGTGCTTCTACCTACGGGAAAAATGCTGGACATAACCAGAGCGGAAATTGCAACCTCATGTCTGAATGCTACCAGCATTTTATGTTTAGTTTAGTCATAAACAGTTGTTCTCACACGTTTAATGTATTACAGGTAAGCAAGGCTCACCAAAGAGCCAACTCAATGGACAAATCACCTCATATATTTTTACCTCATGAACTCAATTTATGGGCTCCAGACTCCCTTCTTATATCTTTGGTACCCACTGTGCATTGCATAGATGTACGCAAAAGACAGTCAATAAATTCTGCCTTTCACTCATGATTTTCTTTGATTGGCAAGCATGGAAATGAGTTTAATCACTACTATGGGCATGCCTGATTACAATTAAAAAGTAAAAGTTATAGAAACAAATCCCTCCCTCTTTCTTCTTCCTATCAGGAGTCGGATTGTGGAGGCAGCAGCCGAAGAACAAACACTTGTTTTTTTTCCCCAAAAATTCATTCAGAAAATAAATGTGTAATAACATACCAAGGAAAGAGTGAGCCACTGCTTGCAATGCTTGTGGAGGCCATGGGAGGAACCAGTCTATCACAGTGTTGTTCATTAGTCCTTAGAACAAATTGTACATAATTAGTAATATGAATTTCAAAAACCTTAAAAAATTAAATGTGCATGTCACCTGGAAAGTTCCTGCAGCGTGTCCTTAGAGTGTCTCCTGCTGGAGACATGCCTAATACAATGTGCAGATTGTTAGCACTTTTACTGACAAAGTATTGCCACAAGCTCTCTTTGGAGGGACCTGATCCCATTTTCAGAGCCTCTTCACGAATCTGGTTGAGAACAGACTCCTTCTCATCATCGGGGAACAGTGCAGGAACTATGCCTAAAAAGAGACTTTCTGATTAATGATTATTCATGACTTCAGAGGATGTTTGCTGTCTTGGTCAAAGGGATTTATCAAACCTGAGGTGAGCATGTTGTTGATAAGTTCCAAGAAGCCTTCCTCAGCAACGTGGGCATCCGTGAAGAGGAATACTATCTTCTTGTTATCAATGCCAAGCTTCAAGTACAAGCCTTTCAAATCATCTCTGAGGTTGGTCTCACAGTATCCTCTGCTAAGTATTATCTCAAACACCTGACACAAAGTTTGCTTCTGTTACTCCAAGTCGTAAGTGAATCTCTAAACATGTTTTATTTCTTCTTTTCTGTGCAAAACTTCAGTTCTTTTCAATTCAAATAACCTAATCATTTTTTGATGACTGGCAATTCCTTGTCCTTAAATATTGAAATACTGGTAGAGACACACACCCAGAATACTTGCAGCTGTAACTGTAATATAATTTTATATTTTATGTCTTCTTTCTAATTTGCAATCATGTATGTTAATCTCTCACAAACAGTTCCAATAAATAGACTGGATTTTATTTGCAACATGAAGAAATATGAAACAAAGAAGTGTGTGGCGTATGAACAATTTTGTGTATGAATAAGGTTATATTAGTCATCTTAGCAGATGAACAAGATTATTTTATCTTAGTTGATTGCAAATTTATTGACAGAATCTGACTTGATATTGTTTTTATTGTTGTTTCTATGTTGCATTGTATTTTTTGTGTTTGATTTGATGTAAAGCACTTTGAAATGCCTAGCTGCTGAAATGTGCTATACAAATAAAGTTTGATTTGATTTGATTTGAAGAAAACTATAGCATTCGAACCAGAATTGAGGGTTGGGTAGTTGGGTAATGTACATTTGATATTTCTTAATAGAATTCAGCCAGTAAATACATAAGTATTATGTATTTACAATTAAAAACTATGGTATATGCATTGTTGGTTTTTGATTGCAAGTAGAAAATATATTACAACCTCACACTCTGCAGCAAAAGCAGCGAGCTTGGCGAGGGACTGTTTGCCGGAGCCCCCCACTCCGACAAGCAATGCGTGGCCCCGATCGATACGGACGATACGGTGAATTCGAGTCAGATGTTCCAGAGCATCTTCGAACAGTACCAGGTTCATTCTTGACATGGTCTCGTTGTATTCCTCAAGAACAAACTGCAGAGTGCAAAGAAAATAGTGGGTAACGCATGGTAGTAGCTAATGGCACACAGTATTGGATTATTACAATATGGAAATTCAGAAAGAACTTTTGGTGCAGGCCAAAACTCTCCTTTATGTCACTGGACTTACCTCAAAGATTGCTTTTGAGGTTTCATAGTCTTGAATGTCCTCATAGTCCCTGGGTTCAGTTTCATTAAACGCATTCCTGTAGTCCCCAAAAAGTATTGGGTTGCTCATCACTGCCTCCATTTCTGCCTTAAAATGTTCTTCGACCAGATTCTTTATGTGACCTTGGACCTTTTGGGAAAATATATTAAAAGCTGACAACTACATAATAAACAATAATGAAACACTCAAAGATTTGGATCTAAAAACAATTACGATACACAAAGTTGGCAATCAATTACGGTAAAATTAATTCAACTTGCCAACGTCTTGTCAGTTTCATCAATGAGTCTATCATGGAAGATTCTCAAGCACTCATTTCTCCAGACACGCACAAACTGGGTGACAGTCACAAATCTGTAAGAAAAGCAGGAGGTCATTTTGGAAGGCAGATCTTTCTTAATCTGTCAGTTGAGTAGGTAAATAAAACAGATCAGACATCTCTGGTTTGGTGAGAACCATTCCGTTGTAGACTCTTGACAGGTCTCTGAGGTTGAAGATGTAGTGGAATTTGGAGGGAGTCGGTGGAAGATCTTTTATGATGAGGTTGTAGAGTTCCAGGGTGCAGTCTGTGACTTTATCACACACCTTCTGAATGGCATCCTCAAATTGCTAAAATACCCCCATTAGCATTTTAATAGAGTGACATGAAATGGTGATGTTCTGTGTGTAAAACAGAGACGTACTTTGGTGTGTCCCTTGAGAATAGAGGCATAGATGAGGCGGAGAGACTCCAGGGATGGAAAGGGGCTGCTGAAGACGCTGAAGAGTGAGATGAAGCGTGGATCCACCTCATTCCTACCCCCTCCTGCCTTTCCCATGGCAGCAATAAAGCCAAGGTCTTTCAGGATTTTGTAGTTAAGTTCTTTTCCTCTGTCATAAATACCACCTCGGTCCAAAAGCAGCTTCAGGAGTGCAATAGGCTGTTGTGTCCCATAGCTATCCACCTGCATAGTAAAAAAAGGAAAGCTTCTTATACTTTCACTACCACGTAAATAACAAGTGATTTAGTAGATATGTTGGAGCACATACCTTTGGTATGTTCATGTCATCAATAAATACCAGCAGTCTCTTCCCCATTGTAGGACCATATATATCTTTGGTCCTTTTTTCCACATTAGCCTCTAAGTTTCTCTGCAGATCCATTGAGGTTGTTCTTGATGAAAAGTTGATGATCAGATTAATCTAAACAGAAATTAAATTTTTAATCAGATTATACATCTGATTTCTGTGCTGTGGCTGATTTAATATTTTGCTCACATACATCTATGTATTTTAGATACATTTTATATGATGGATCAACACAAAGAAGCACAAAACTGTCAACTGCAAGATTTATTGCTTTTAATATTTCCCAGATATAATCTGAAAAGTATGAGGTGTTCTTGTATTCACCCCTTTACTCTAATGCTCCTAAATAAAATCCAAAAACCACTTTCCTCCAGAGCTCAACTAAAAGTACATTTATTCTGTGTGTAATTTATTCCAGCTATAAATATAGTTGTTTTGTGAAAGCTTCAGATGTTCACAACATAAGTGAACATCATCATGAAGACCAAGAAATACAGAAAACCAGTCAGGGCTGAAGATTTGAGAAAGGTTAAAATTAGGTTAGGCTATAAAAAATATTCCATTGTTTAATGTTGAAAAGACCTGATACTGGAGCAAAGGTTCACCTACCAGCATTAAGACAACAAACACACTAAGAGCTACAATAGAATAATTTAGACGTCCATGTGTTAGTATGACCCTGACAAAGTCCAGACAGTTAATCCAGTTAAAGATCTGTGGGTTCACATGTGTTTTATTCAATCTTACTGCTCTTGAGCTATTTTGCACGGTGGGCTAAAATTTCAATCTCTAAACACAACCCAAAAGGCTTGCAGTTTATGTCAGCAAATGGCGGTTGTACAACATATTTTAAGGATTGTAAATATAAATATACAACACTCCTTAGATTTTTATGTGATCAAATTTTGGTTTAATTCCATTTCACAATTATGTGCCACATTTGTTAATCTATCAATTAAAACCCACATTAAAACATACAATATTTTGCGATTGTGACATGAGGAAAAAAAATCTAAAGAGTATGAAAACTTTTCAAATGCATTATATGATTGAGTGATTTAAAGCTGAAATTACCCATGTATCAGCACTAATATGCTTCAGAAAGTTAAGAATGGTGGCAGTCTTTGAAGTGCCTGATTCTCCAACAAGTAAGACTGGTCTTTTTATCTTCACCATCTGCTCCAAGATCCAGCTCGCCCTTGTGGTGTCAATAGTTGGCACTAAATAAGATTAAAAAAAAATTAGAGCCAACCTCAAAGGCTTGAATATTAAACTCGTTAAGTTTTTTTTTTTTTCAAATATTCATTTGCAAATACTGCTCAGAGAAATAACTGTTACCCAGAATATCAGCATACTTCATTTCAGGATTGTGAATGTACTTTTCTACCAGGGAGCTCCAGGGAACCCACTTCATTTGAACACCATCAAAATGGAAATCAAACAGAGTTGGGAGGTATGCTGCATGAAGGCAATAATATGACATATTTGTGAAGTGTTATGTATTCTATTCCAGATGAAAGGATACCTTGCGGCTTCTTACCTGGGATATCACTAGGCCCCGCCAGTACATTTGGATCGTGCACAGCGGTTAAGCAGGAAAGTCTTTTGATGAACTCATCAAACTTGAGTCTGTCACTTTCCACCAACGTGGCTCCCAGTGAGCAGTAAAGAGCTTCCAGGAAGTAACACTCCAGGAGATCAGGGCTGCTATCATCACCCACCAGCAGTGCATCCAGTGTCAAGCACAACTGAGTGACCTGAAGAGATGATCAAAACATGCAAAGTGAAATGAAACAGCCTTAACGTCAAACTGGTTTTAAATTTAAATAATGTATTCTTATAAATTTCGTCAATGCAGTAACATATTTAAGAATAAGCCGACCTACCATATTCAGGTCTGTCTGAGGGACCACTGTTTCCAGTTTCTCTTCCTGTTTACCGTCAACCATACCATTTATAATCATGTCAATAGAGCTGTGCACATATTTCTCAAACAGTCCAACAAGAGTCTCTTGTTCCTAAAAAATAAATAATATTTTTATTAGAAATACATTTTAAAAAATTAAAAAATACAGTAAATACTGAATAAATCATTCTAAAAACCTTTTCAGGTCGACTAGACACCCATCTTTGCCAGTATGGAGTGTATCGCAGATTCTTCGGGTCAACAAACACCATCCCACAGCGAGAGACAGTAGCAGGGGAAGCATACTGCAAATCGCCGACCTGTGATGGCAGATTTTTGCTAGACCTGTTAATAGTGTACAAATAAGGTATTCTGCTTACAGAAACATGTAAATACAAACAAACCTCAAACAGCAGTGCACAATGGTTCTGTAAACGAATCCGTTCTCCATTAGCTAAAGTGAGGAGCTTGTTATCATCCATTACCGAGTTCATATTTTCAACCCAGAGGGCGTCGACATCCCCATCAAACAAGATGTACCTGGAAGTCCAATGCAATGGCTTAAGAAGTTTATTAGAGAAATATAATTTGCTTGTGTTATTATGAAAAGAAAAATGAACAAAAATCTCTACACATGCAAAGCAGGTAGAGACATACAAGTAATGAGCAGTTGTATAAGCAACAGAAACTGACCCCACAAAGTATTTGCTGGGAATGACTACATAAAAATATGCACCACAGATTTTCATTTCTATAAAGTTTGAAAACCAAGTGGCCCCTTCTGCTCCATAATTGTCTGCTACCCAGTGCTTATCACATAAAACTGATAAAATACACTAAGATTTGTGGTAGCAATGTAAAAATATGTGAAAATGTTCAAGCGGTGCTACTACCTTTTAAGGCAGTGTATATTTACCTTCGCTCTTTTTTGTCAGTAGGCTTGTTGATCTCACGGAAGATGTTGGATAAAATCCCATCAGTCCAGTCTCGAGTGTCTGGGTCAAGAATTCCATAAAGTTCAATGACACTCATGGCTTTAGGGTTCAGTGGATACAGCTTTGTTTGCAGCCCCATTCTGATTAGGAGAGAAAATAGAAAATAACCTTTGTTCATAATCATAATCCACATGAAGAAACTATATTGACATTTACCTAGTCTGAGCTTGACACAGCGTGCTGATCACAACAGATTTTCCACCACCGGTCGGGCCCACAACCATCGTAGTGTGTCTGGTCATCATTGTCTCATACATCTGTACTACTTTATCCACCTACCAGAATCCGGGTAAAAGCAAAGTTTTAAAATGTCTCTTTGACAAGAGACTTCAAAGCGTTGATGGGTAAAACAATGAAGGCTATGGGTAAGATGAAACACCTGGTTAGGTAGGACAATATATTTGTTCTCTTCCAGTATGTTCTCAACAGCATCATTGAAGTTGGGATAGCGAACACGAGGGCAGTCAAGTCCCGGGAAAAGGTCAGAGATCAGACCAAGGAACAAAGGGACATCCTCAAAAACAAACTTTGGCAGATTCATGTCTCTGAGAGCGCGCATCAACACCACGTCCTGTTAAACACAGAAATGCAACAATTAAATGACAAAGGTATACAAAAAAACCTAAAAGTAATAAAATGTTTGTAGACTTTAGTTGTTATATATTAATTTTAAAAATCCTCAATTTTTCCATTCAAGTTTGTATGCATTTACACAGGAAATGATTTTTTTGCTACCAGAAAAAAAAAAATTCTTGACTGAAATTTAAACCACAAGCAACAATCCTTGTAACTACCTCATTCAGGTTCGGTGAGTCTCTCTTTAACTCTCCTGCCATCACCAGGACAGACTTCAAAGCGCGAAGGCCAAAATCATAATGAGACTGTTTGGATAGTTGCTCACGAGCGAGCTTATAGAGGACTGTCATTTTCTTTGCAAGCACCTAAAATTAACAATATAAAAAAATTACATTTCATTAATCATTTTGTATTTTTGAACAATCTAGGAAATCAAACATAGCTCTGATTTGTGGGTTTTAAGATATTCCCTTTATAGTCAATATGGGAAGAACTAAATCATGAACAAATAATTTTTCTATTTTTTGTTATCTGGTTACCTTGGCCAATAGGAATCCCTCAGAGAAGAGCATTATCTCACAAATCTGCTGGAGGTCAGGAACAATTACCACCACAGGCCTGAAGAGGGCTTTGACTGATTCTGGGAGCTCTGTACGTCCTGCGTAACCAGGGTTCATGGTGATGAAGATGCCCATGCGGTCATCCAGAGTGATCTCTTGTCCCTCAAACTGAACATAGGATAAGGAGGAAGTTTTCAAGCATGTTAAAACCCATTTTAGTCATTGCCAAAAGTATGTGCAAAATCCCCAAATTGTTACTGTTCTTTGCTCAGCTATCCATATAGCAGTTGATATGGCAACATTTTGATATACTGAATCTCGAGGATTAAAGTACAGCAATCTGATTTGATGTGATAGACAAAAAGGAGTGTGAAATTGTAGAGGAAAAAAAGAGCTATAAAATCTGTTTTGAAAAACAATCTGTAAAAGGTGTTATAATTTGCATTATACATCGATTGAACTGATATTTTACCCTTCGTTTTTGCAAACAAAGGTTAGTTATTTAATACAGGTGGACTGCATTTACAAGTTAGATGAATGCTAATTACACAGAAATTTATTTAGAGAAATTAGAGTAAAGGGTGTAAACATAAACTCAAACCAAGCTTTTCATAATATTAATTATAAAAAGAATTTTAAAATCAAATGTTTTCACCTCACCTCCCAATTATGCACTACTTTGTGTTTATCTATTGCACAAAATTCTAATAAAATACATTGAGGTTTGTAATTTTAATGTTATAGCTCAAGGATCATCTCAAGGGCATTACTGGTACTCTGCAGATTGATGAAAAAATTGTTTATTTTTAAACTTGTTCATTATAACAACTGATTTACCTGAAATGTTTTACAGTGTAACATGAGAGCATTGCGTATGGTCTGCATTTGAGAAGAAATAACTGACAACACAGAAGCATCTATTCGATTGAACTCATCAAAGCAGCCCCACGCACCACACTGGGCAAGACCGGAGAAGATCTTCCCAACAGCCTGCGCACAAAGAAGAAAGGCATTGAAGTGCAAAACAGTGTTATGTTTTTAAATACAAAACCATCACAATAATAAATAAGTATCTAGGCATGTTACTTGATGTGTGCCGCCTACCATGTAGTCCATGCCCTCACCACAGTTTGTAACCACACACAACAGGCCTAAAGCCTTAGCCAGATCTTTGGTGGATTCTGTTTTTCCTGTACCAGCCGGTCCAGCAGGAGCTCCACCCAAGTACATAGAGAGGGCCTGTTTCACAAATGCACAGCTCTTAAGTTGCCACTAGAAACACACCACAGCTTTCCATGTGTCTCTCTAGGTATTTCAATGTGTCTTAGGACCTGTGTGAGGGTCAGGTAGATCCGGTCAGTTAATGGAGTTATAACCAGTCGACCATTCAACCCCATGTATTCATAGCCGTAAGAAAACGTGGCACTGCACTGATGAACAAACAGGTCGTCATGCTGCAGGATCCAATAAAACCTCAGTTGGCTTTCCCACTCAAACTCTTGTGCATCCATTATACTGCAAAAAGATCGATATATTTACTCAAATCTTGTACTATCATTGAGTTAACCATGAAACATTGTGCTAACTAGGTTGAAATATGAATGCTCACCTGTTGTCCACGAAACTGTCCACAATGTCTCTGGCATGGACATCAATGATGAGCACAGTGTTAATCTTTTTTCTGTCATTTTTCTTCAGAGGTTGAGTGATGCGTGTAACAAGTTCATCAATCTGGCGGTGCATCTTTTCAGCATAGTACTTCAGAGCATATTTTTCTCCATCTTTCACCTTTTTAAAGACATCTTGAACCTCCCAGGTCCACCACACTTGATTTGCAGCAAGCACTACCATACCCTGGTACAGAAGCATCCACTCTACCCTGATGAACATGGGAATGAGATATTTATTCCAGCCTGTTTGTTCATGAGAAATCCTGTAAGCTCTCTATGTGTTAACACTTACCTACTCCTGTCTTCACAATAGCGAAAGATTGCTTCCTTAGTGATAAGCCTGTTAGTTCTCCGCATCTCAAGAAGTACTGTCAACATCCACTCTTCCACCCTTCCCTCCACTGGGACGTAGCTCCTAAACTCCATCACCTCACCTTCAGCAGACACCATAGCAGCAACTACTGTCTCGCCACTGGTTTCCACTTCGAATCTTAGAGACGCTATGTTGTCGTACATCTTGTGCAACAATAAAGGCAAAAAAAGAACATCAGTAACAGCATTTTACAAACATGGTGAGCAGTTGTTCTCTTCTTCTCTATAGGAGCAGTGAACTGCCTTTTTTTCTGCCAAGTATGCTGGTGAATTTAAAAACACCTTCAGTGTGGGTCAGCACAGGGAGATGTATTATATTTGTGGACAATCAACCTGTATGGTGTCTATGAAGTTCATGTATCCCTTTTCATGATATTCCACTGTAAAATTTGTATGTAACCTTCTAATCAAATGGTTGAAAATTCCTCAATCCAGCTGTTCTATGACTGGCTATATTAATACCCACTTAGTCTACGTCACAAGAAGGAAGGTTTTTCTGATTATCAAATTGTGTAACATTCATTTGAAGGCAGTCTGGGAGCCTTACTTTCTTATAGCATAATGTTTTTCAAATACACTGCAAGTATAACAGGGGTATCATATTAACAATAAGGATTTATATTTTGTTTATCTTGTGAAATGACCTGTCACCTTGATCATGTGTTCCTGAACACAAGTAGGGTCACTACTCCCAAGAATACTGAGTAGTTCATCATCAGAGATAAAGAAAAAACGTGGGAATGCATTTCGTTTGGAGTCCAGGTAGTCATTGAGGCTCTTCTGGCACCTCTCTAGACCAATACTCAAGGCCTGTAGGTCTGTTAGCCGACTAGGACCCAGGCAGCAATGCTTAATATTTGGAATCTTCTCTGTGTCAGTCATTATCTACAAATAATTGAAAAAGATATTAATTGGATAAGTCCATTCACAACATACTCTGCTTTGATCAAAAATATATCAAAGTTAGCTTACTTCTTTAAACTTCTTGTCAATATTATCAAACTTCTTAGCTTCTTCAGGTAACTGCGAGCGAATGTCTCCACCAATGAATATGCTCTCCAGGTACATCCACTTTCGCTGTACAACCAGCCATATCTATAAAAAGACCTTTCTGTCAGTTTGCCTTTGAATGGATACAGTAAAGACTTATACATTGCCATAATAAGAGATTCATATGCCTTGACTGTTTCACATTTTGTTAACATTAAAACCAAAAGATTTACTGCATTGCACTTAGATTTCATGCGATAGAGCAGGGTGCTCCGGGAGTATAGGGTGGCGGGCCCTTTGATATGGGCTGTTAGGTCCCTGTACAACCAGTGCCAGAGTCTGGTCTGCATCGCTCATTTCTGGTGAGAACTGAACTCGGCAAAGGCTGCCCTTTGTCACCAATTCTGTTCGTTACTTTTATGGACAGGATTTGTAGGCACAGCCAAGATGTTGAAGGGATATGTTTTGGTGGCCTTAGGATCGCATCTCTGCTTTTAGCAGATGATGTGGTCCTACTGGCTTCATCAGGGCATGATCCACAACTTTCCCTGGAGCGGTTCGGGGCTGAGGGTGGAGCAGCTGGGATGAGGATCAGTGCCTCCAAATCTAAAGCCATGGTCTTGAGCCAGAAAAGGGTAGAGTGCCTTCTCCGGGTCAGGGAGGATGTCCTCCCCGAAGTGGAGGAAGTAAGTATCTCTGGATCGAATGAGGGAAAATGAAGCGGGAGATTGACAGGTGAAGCGGACGCTGTACCTGTCTGTCTTGGTGAAGAGAGAGCTGAGCCAAAAAGCGAAGCTCTTGAGTTATTGGCCAATCTACATTCCTACCCTCATCTACAGTCATGAGCCCTGGGTCATGACCAAAAGAACGGGGTCAGGGATACAAGCGACCAAAATTAGTTTTCTCCGCAGAGTGTCTGAGCTCTCCCTAAGAGATAGGGTGAAAAACTCAGTCATCCAGGAGGGACTCAGAGTAGAGCCGCTGCTCCTTCACGTCAAGAGGAGCCAGTTGAGGTGGCTCAGGCATCTGGTTAGGATGCCTCTTGGACGCCTCCCTGGTAAGGTGTTCTGAGCACGTCCAACCTGGAGGAAGCCCCGGGGAAGACACAGAACACCCTGAAGGGATTATGTTTCTCGGCTGGCCTGAGAACGCCCTGTGTTTCCCCAGAGGAGGTGGCCCAAGTGACTGGGGAGAGGAAAATATGGGCTAAAGAAGATGGATGAATGGAATTTAAATCCATGTATCATTTCCCTTTAACTTCACAAACATTTTCACTTTTTTTGGCTTGTCACATTAAACCCTAATAAAACATACCATGTTGTGTGCTTATAACAAAGAGAAACATAAAAAATAGGAAGAGGGGTGTACCCACCTCTATTGTCTCACTAATGAGCGACAGATCTTTTTCCCACCGCTGTATAGCATTAAGGAAAGGTCCAACAAAACGGCTGCCAGCCATACTCTGTAAGTTCATGACATCATTGTCCACATTCAGTAGGATCTCATCTACAGCACCTAGGATAACACCATGCTCCTTGGTGCCTTTGAAATACGTCTGCACGTTAAATCTCATATTGTCCCAGGTCTCTGATACTGCTAACACTCCCTAAAAGCATACAAATAAAAAAAGCAAAAACATGCATTACATGATTTGCCAACAATTATTAGTTTCAATTGTAAACTAATATAGATCAAATTTGAAGTTCAGCTATTAAATTGAGGGAAGGTTACCTTCTCAATACTCAGCTCTTTTACAGCAGAGGTGACAATGTCACCTATCACATTAGCATATTTGTGCAACTCCATAGCAAACATGTTCTGCAGAGTAAAGTTCTCTGGATTCATCTCAAACCTGGTACCGGTCCTTTCCATTAACTCCTTCCAGTGTCTGAAATATAAAAACTTGCTCAAAAATTTATTCTCTTCTCAATTATATTATGGGAATATTCTCATATTCAATAAAATAGAATAGGTGTTCCGCTGAGGCTCTTTTGTCAGTTTAAATGTACCTTTTGAAAATAACTATGTTTAAACAAATATTAAAATAACTTTTCATTAAGCTCACAATTCTGTTTTAAAAATTTGTTTTTAAATGGTCATATAGAATAGTCTAATCTTAAAAACTGTGTGGAAAATTGTTAGAATTACAAGAAATAAACGCTTCAAAACATCTGTCTGTATAACTAACCTACATAATGTATTTTGCTTAGTGAACTAAGTTACTGAAATAACCAAATGTTTCAGTAATATATACATTTATTGACCATAATTAAACATTCTGTGTAAACACAATAATAAAGTATGATGGAATTTAATCATTTAAATGCAAAAAACATGGAATCTTGAGCATCCACACTAACCTGTCTCTAAGGGCTTCATTCTTCAGGTCTAGCAAAAGCGGCAGAGATTCTTTGAACTCCTTCATACATGCATCCAGATAGAAGGCCACGGGTAAAGTCCGCACATATTTAGGCAGCCTTCTAAATCTTTTGATGAAACCCTCTATGCCGTCCTGTAGCACCTGCATGTCTAAATCAACCCACAACGTCTCAGACCACGTTGCTTTTGCTTTCTAAAAAAAACAGACCATCTCATGAACAACTTGACAACCTCAAGCTCATCCTGCAATTTCAGGTCTTCACTGACAGCAGCACTGTCCCACCTTCTGGGCCTCGAAAACCTGATATATCTGTCTTAATCCTTGCATTTCTTTCTGAATCTTGGTAGCCTCTGGATACATGGTGACTGGTAGGTTTAGCAGTTTTTCGGCGTTGGTGAGGTCATGCCGTTCTTCCTCTATTTTGGCTAAGTTTGCCTCATAATTGGCCATTAATATTAGTCCTGAAAACAAGAATAGCATAGCATTATAAAAAAAAGAAAAAAAGAAAAAAAAGAAATTACAAAACCATGAATAATCCAAGCACCTTTATCCAAATTATCTCCCACAGATCCAGGACCGTGAAGGTTGAAGCTTTCAGCAAAAATAAGCAGTTCCTGTTTAAATTCTTCAATCTTGTTCTTTGTAATCTTTAAAAGTAACACAGAGAACAGAAAGTGCATTCATAGGGTACTACATAGGTATAACTTTGCAAAGTACAATGCCTGGCATAAGTATTCATACTTATTGATCTCATCACATTTGATCACATTTGATAAGATGGGCTCGAGCTCTTGCCCGCCGCATCAAAAAAACCATTCTTCCCTTCCTGAAAGTTCCAGAAATGCTCGACAGTGAACAGACATTATTGGTGAAGCATTTTACAGTGTCATTTTTTTTTTAGACTAACTATAAATGTTCAGGTAGCCAACAAGTACTGAAACCCTTTGTGACCTCTACTCTATTGCTCTTAGGCAAAGCGCAAGTATGAGAAAATGGCACTAGAGCTGAAAGCCCACATTGCAGCTACAAACTTTGCTGTATTTTACTGGGATAACTCAACACAAAGCAATGAGTAAATGTGAAGTGGAACAAAACTTCTACAAGGCTATTAGAACATTCTACAAGAACAAATACTTAACACTTTTATATTAGGCTTCCTTTACTCTGATACCATAAATAAAGTCCAGAGCAGATGGATAGGGAATAAAGAAATGTCACTTGTTTTAACAAGTTTTAACTACTGGACTTAAAATTTTTGCTTGTGTAAAAATTCAAGCCTCATGTATTCTTGTACTTGCTCTTTATAATTAATCACTAATTTTGTTGCACTCCAAACATTTCTTTTGGATTTATAAGTTTGTTGTTGGTTATGTAATGTTGAATAAAATAGAATTCGAATTGCATTGAATGTTTATGTTGTGATACATCAACACTTCAAATGGTATGAATACATTTGCAGGAAAACTTGTTAAAATTAGTTTTTATTTTTTTGTGGTTTGTTTGAGTTTTTCATGACTTACATCAGTAAATGACTTTTTGACTTCTGCTAGACTTTCATCCACTTCTCTAGCTTCAACAAAAAGATCATCCCAAATACGCGCAATTTTGGCAACTAGATCCTGTTCATCTTCGCCCACCTAGAATGCAAGAGTGACAATACATTTAAAAAGTTAAACAATGCAGTTTTTTCAATAGCAGTCAAATATCTGACACATTACCTTCACGTTGTGCATGGCCAGAGTTCTGTATTTTTCCTGGATATCAGTGAATCTGATTTCCACATCCAAAGACATGGCCCTAATGTCTGAAATGGTGGACAGCACACTCTTCAGGTCATCAAACGTCTCAGGGCTTTTCTTCAGCTTCTTGTCGAGTTGCTGTTTGTTTTTGCAGACACAGATGTTATTATTGAAAATAAGAATTGTGACCATGGAATCATTGAATGTATTGAAAAACGCACCATGAGTTCGTCCTTCAAGTTGAAGAGATCCTCCTTAGCAGGCTTATTTAGAAAGCTACTAAGCGAAGTAATCCAGGAATCAGCGAGTTCCTGCATTGTGTTCACCAGTGGTTCCAAGTTCAGATAGATACTGTACTTGGCCTTGAATCGAGGTTCCTGCATCACCTTATGCTTAATGTTACTTAGGAACTGTAGCTTATCATCATACATAGCACAGGATGGGTTCTTTGCTGCAAACGTTTCATTGACAATGGTTCTGTTCTTTTCCCAAAGGGCTCGATAGTGTTTCCAGGTGTTTAGGTACCGTTCCATGGAGAGAAGAAGTCGCTTGATGTTTTCAGAAGTTGCCGTAGCAGTCTCTTTTAGCGAGGGGTCAAGCCAGACATCGCTAAGGAAGGATATTGTTACTAACTCCTCCTCACCATGCACTTGCTGTGGTGGGCATTCGATGCAGGTCCCATTCATCCACCGTGGAAACCGCTTAACATAGACATATGGCCACAGTTAGAAAAGAAAATAATTTTCATTTTAATAAAATAGCTTAAAAATTGTGATGACCTTACTTTAGTGCACTCAATACAATCTCTAATGCTTTGCATGATCACCCAATAGATTTCGTTACTTTGGGGCTGTGACACAATCTTGGGCGCAGACAGGATGGCATCAATTTGAAACAAAGGTGTTTTTCCCAGGAGCGCCATGTCTAACTCTTTAATGCTCCTTAAAGCAAAGTCAATATGAAAGACAGGACAGACAGAACTGTGGGAGAATAAGACTTTAACAAAATATATTTCAAGTGATTACCTCACCACCATCTTTACTATAGAGTCAAACACTTTGCGCTCCCAGTGAGTGTAGTAATTTGCCATAGATTTGGCTCTTCCGCTGCTGGTTCCCAGGATCAAATGTTCAGTCTTGGTGATGAGGAAACCAATGTCAGTGTATTTACTAATAGGTAAAACCAATGTCTTGACCCGCTCAAGCTCAATGCGTCTGCAGAACTCCTTGAGACCTTTGAAAAAGAGTACACTATATGAATACGGCTTTTCACATTCTTAAAAAGACTTATTCATACAGCAAATAAATAAAATACTTCTACCTGGTACATCACTTGATGATTCTGGTACTGGAAATTTTAACATGTTGGACATCATTATTAACTGTAACTTGGATTCTATTTCCTTCTCATTGTTCAAAATCTGCTTGACCAGAGATTCAAATTTAGAGAGGTTCTGTAAACCTTCGTTGATGAAGACCTGTATACCTGAAACCAAATACATATCATGCATATACATTTCCCCAATGTGGATATATCATCTTTCACATATATAATCACTGACCACTTATTCAGATAGACTTGCTTAATTGCTTGTTCACAGCAAAAGGGAATCTGTCCTTCTTTCAACTTAGGAATTCAGATGTTGTGAAGTTGGCTTGCTGAAGTTCAAACTAAGTGCCAGATTAAGTACAAAAAGGAAATTAAGGCATTTGGAACTTTTGTTTTTAAATATTAACAATTTGCCCAGGCATACTACAGGCTTATAAAAATTGGAGAGTGCCAGAAAAGTCAGTGAGTATTCAGATAGTAGAGTCTGTGGGGTGTGCAATGGGGTGGATATTTTCTTGACACCCTAATGCCTTTAAGAAAGAACATGAGCAGGTGCAGTCACAAATATAATTTCCAGATTGAAAAACGCAAACAAATAATGACATTGATTTTTAGTGCTTTTATTCAATTAGTTTTAACTTTATCATTTGTGTCATGGTTTGATACTTGCTCCTGAAGGAGAGGAACTCATTGAGCCAGCTGGACAAGCAGTGAGGGTTGCCAGAACAGAGAGAGTTGGAGATGGATTGGATTTACTTGCAGTGCCTGGCCAACTACATTTGCAGTGTTGATTCTCAACCTTTGTGTGGTGTCTTGGGTGGAGATATTAGGTTCCAAATTTAGGTTGTTTTGTTGTATTGCCATCAATGGTGGTTTTTAAATATTGTCTGAAATGTTACATTTTACTTACTGGCCTTCAAATGAGCAAAAGACCATAGGTTTTGCACTTGTTCCAAGATTTTTTTGGTCCTTCTCTACATATTCTATCCATTTGTTGAATAACTTTCATATTATATTGATATTCTAGTGTTTTTATGTATTTGATTAACTTGTTTAGATTAGATGGTGATCTCTCTTTTTCTCACACACATACACACACATTCGCTGTCATTGTTTATCCAATGACAACGGATAAAGGGTTTTCCTGTACAGGTAAATTGTTTCTTTGCCATTAGCACATTGAGCGGCACATACACTAGGATAATTGATGG
Source organism: Gambusia affinis (assembly GCF_019740435.1). Lineage (NCBI taxonomy): Eukaryota > Metazoa > Chordata > Actinopteri > Cyprinodontiformes > Poeciliidae > Gambusia > Gambusia affinis. Next base: position 24,893,003 of record NC_057870.1, on the reverse strand, counting down.
CGTTAAGACAATTCTCCTGGCCTTGATTGGTTGTTTTTGATCAGGAGAGGTGCATTATGTCAACAGTAATACTGGGGAAGAGACGGAGGAGCTTGATCTTTTCACAGATTATCTTTCTCATATTGTACTGTCACAACATTATGACAGTTTTCCCAACTATGTAAAAAATATTTTTATATCAAGATACATAGGCCATCTTTAAGTTTCTTTGAACATGATAAGGTTACGATAGATATTCACACTGCTCCAATAATCTCCTCAACACTTAGGGATGTGGTCTGTGGTCTTTGCATTCTCATAATGAATGCACAGCTGGTAATTGTATCTGGATGATGATATAAGGTATGTTCTCTAAGAAATCTTTACAGTAAATTGCTGAGTCAATGCCACAAGCAATTAAGACAGTTCTGAATAAAAAAGTGAGTCCTGAGTACTAAGAACCAGCACCAAGTAGCTAATAAAGTGGCGGTTTCTGAATTAAAGTACCCAAAGAATTCCAGTTGAGTCGTTTGCATCCATACTGCATCCCTTTTGTGACTTCCTGTATTTGTGGTTCCAGCATAGTGACTTGAGCCTCGCTCAGAGAATCCATCACAGAATGATACCGCCTGACAAGTTTGTTCAGATCGTCCACATACCTAAAAATTAAAATCAACTTATGTGAAGAGGCAGATGGAAGAGTGTGGTTTTAGCAATTTGAATAAGATCTGATTTAGTGAAAGCCATCACCTGATGAGAGTGTTTTCTAGAAGAGCCACATTTTCAGCCAGCTTAGGCACAAAGAAGCCCAAACCTACAAGGTAGTTTGTTTCAGAAATTATTTTCCTAATTTCTGGAGCAAAATTTACAATGTATTTCAGACTCTTTTTCTGGCTTGCTTCAGGTGCATTTGAATCCTAAAAATGACAAGAAGGCATTTCTTTTAGGACTACATTTTAAAATAAAACAAATTAATACTTGTATTAATTTAGTAACTATGATGGAGTATCAAGGCCAAGCTAAGAAAAAAAAGAGATCATATTACTAGAATAAAGTCGTAACAATTCAGTTTATTTCTATAGCGCCGATTCACAACAAATGTGGTCTCCAGGAACTTCTCAAAAAAGTAATTTAATTTCAGCCACACAGGCATTCCAATTGATTCTAGTTATAAAGAGTGCGGTAAACTCAGATAACTAGTCAAAGTCATTTAAAAATTTATATCTAAGGAGACCCAGCAGATTACATCATGTCATTGACTTGCAGCATTCACTCCTCCTGGACAAGCAGCAGAAAATCACTCACATTGTGTTGAGGAAATTCCTTGTACCGAGCATCAGTGTAGCAACAATGGAGAGGAAAATCTCTCTTTTAAATGGAAGAAACCTCCAACAGAACCTGGCTCAGTACAAAGAACTTTCTTCCATGATTGTCTGTAGATTGTTACGAGAATAAAGTTATAAAGTCATACAAAAATAAACCTGAAATATGAGAATAAAGTTGTAATAATACGATAAAGTTGTATTATAAAGACAAATATTGTGAGTCTAAAGTTGTAATATTACCAAAAGAAAGTCAGAATTTTAGGAGAATGAAGTAGTTTTATGAGAACTCCCTCATAAAAAATAACAAAAGATTTAAATGAGGAATATTGAGCATTTAAAGTTATGCTATAGTATCAGTTTTACAAATGAGGAAATTCTTGGCACTTAATCCCACTCTTGACACTGTGCAAATTTTTTCTCATTAAATCAGCTTTTTTTCTCGGAATTTAACTATATTTGTCTGGTAATTTTGCGTCTTTATTCTGCTGATATAAGGACTTTATTCTAGTAATTAAAAAATAATAATAATAATCCTCATAGCCTGGCCCTAATACTCCGTCATAAATAACATCCCTTACCACTTCTTCGGTTTTTTTAGCAGTCAGCAATTTTTTTTTCATTAGTGATAATAATTTGCCCTCTGTCTCTTCAAGCCAAGACTCGTACTTAATCGTCTCGTAGGCTTTCAGCTCTAGTGCCATTTTCTCATACTTGCGCTTTGCCTAAGAGCAATAGAGTAGAGGTCACAAAGGGTTTCAGTACTTGTTGGCTACCTGAACATTTATAGTTAGTCTAAAAAAAAATGACACTGTAAAATGCTTCACCAATAATGTCTGTTCACTGTCGAGCATTTCTGGAACTTTCAGGAAGGGAAGAATGGTTTTTTTGATGCGGCGGGCAAGAGCTCGAGCCCATCTTATAGCTCCAGCAACAGGAGGCTCATTTTTTGTCAGTTGAGGATGGTCCTTCTCTGCTTCGAAGATTTCACTTATGCTATCCACCTAGAACAGGAACAAAACATGCTTGCTGAGAGTCTATTAAAAATAAATACAAAAAAGTGATCAAACACTAAGAAAAGCTTGATTTCTACAGTAGTCCCTGTCCCTGGAGATGTGAATGTTTTGCTAGCAGCTCAGTATTTAAATGTCCACTGCTTGACAGTGGCATCATGGTAGGTGGTGACTAGAGTGTGAGTGTCTGAGTGGACGAGCTATGCTCCTTGTTTTCCCCTTTTTGTACGGTTACTAAACAGAACTGAATGAAATTACATTTCATAACCGTTTGAACAACATTTAATTCAGTTTGGACTGTGTCAACTGTTCTGCAGTTGAGGCTTTGATGAAAATGACCCTCCGACGCAGCATTCAAAGCAATCAGCTCCTTACATTCAAAGTACAATACCTCTCTGCAGTACTGGGTCAGGATATCATTAAATTTTCTCTTCAAATGGTTGTTGATGGCTTTTCTAGTGCTGATTTTTTGGAATTTCTGCAGCAGCTCAAAGGCAGCAGCTGAGAAGTGTAGAGTGTTAAAAGACAAATCAACGAACTCGATGACCTTTTTGTCGATACCCTAAAGAAAAAAAGAATCAGCTTGACAAAATGGAGGCAGCAAACAATAAGTGCATTTTCACAAAATCAAACAGTATTGCAAATTGTTACAATTACTTAGAATTTTCTTAACTGACCTCGATTGTATTTTCAAAATCTTGAATAATCATTCTCCAGCTGGCTTTCTTTGATATGCTGAAAGGGTTGAAGGTAACTTCCTGGAAGGGCAAAACTAGCTCGTCCACTTCTTTCAGTAACTCGTTAACGCGTCTGTCTCCTTTCAGTTCTGGACCAAAGACATTGTTGAACTCCTCCAAGACCTAAACCATCCAGAACAATGCTTTTTTTAAACCAGTATAGTTATACATAGGGTTTTTGTGTAAACTTGGGTTTTATTAATGCAAGATTAGGAAAATACATTTTTCACTGACCTGAAAAACCCTACCCAGGTCCTGGCAGACAGCAGCCATGTAATCAGATCTTTCAAACAGTCTTATGCGATCAAATTCCCAGTGAGGAGTTTGGTTCAGTTTTTCAATTTGAGCTCGCATCTCAAAATACGACGACTTCCATTGCTCCAGAACCTGTTTTGCTTCAAGCACTTTGGTCTTGGCTTCTTCTCTGTTTTCTCTGTTCAAGACATAATATTTAAGTTAGAATCTAACCAATTTCACAAATAAATAACATTGATAAAGTACTGACAAATAATAGCATTACATGTAGAGCAATTTAACCAGTTTTAAAGCTACAAATTTCAAGTCAATCAGATTTAATTATATTTAGGAAAATTAGAAATATATTCCTCTCTGGACATCTTTTTAAAAAAAGTCCACCTTATTCAGTTGCACAGTTCAAATCCCTTCTAGTGAATCCAATTCAAGCTGAAGTAATACTTTCCCTTTCATATTTTAGAATCAAAATCAGTTCACAGAAAGAGACTCTTGTTTTCCCCTAGGTTAAGAAGACGAGAAAGACAGGACACGAACTTGAATATTGAAGTTACAACAACTCCTTGAGCCACTTGCTCACACAACTGCCAGGCAATACGCTCCATCAGAGGGACCATTCTTTCATTGGAGTTATAGTGAAGAGAGATCATCCACATAATCTGCAAGCTCTCCATCAGATCAGGGATGGTCTCCAAGATCAAAGCAAAGTTGGCTCCTGCAGCCAAATTCTGCAAAAGATAGTAATGAATTTGACAGACGTGAAAGAGATTATATCACATCTAATATGGACTTCACTGCAAACTGTCTTTATAAAAATGGTCTTTGAGTGTAAGAAATGTTCAATAAGAATGATGTAAAGTTATATCTTACCATGAAGTGTCTCTCCAGTGTTCTAAGGAAGCGTATATTATCATGTGCCTCGATGTGGTATTTTGTCAGTTCAGCAACCGTTCCATTAAAGTTGTGAAGGCAGCCTGCATTTACTGCCTTCAACACCTCAAAGATCTTCTCTGCCACAGGCTGCTTAAGCTGCTCACTCAGAGCATTAAAGACAGAAGAGCGCTCCTGCCAAAGATCTATCTCAGCCATAGGTCCTGGTCCCTATGGGAAGATTAAAAGCGAACGTTCAGATTGATCAGTGGATCACATCATGTTTTTTTTTTGTTTTGTTTTTTTAAACAAAGCAAGTGAATACTTCAAATGCAAATGTTTGGCTTGTCCCGACACTTCTCAGACGGTTTTGGGTTCTAATGAAAAAAGCTGAAAAAAGTAATTATTTCCAACCTGTGGTTTTTTGTTCAGCTGTTCCTCAATTACAAAGGTAATTTGAGTCTGCCAGTTCATCACACACCGCTCCAATGCCTCTAACATCTCTGGAATACTAAGAAGCACATCCACCTCTTTATCCAGGTCAATCTCAGGGATTTGGAGTGTAACCTCATCTGGGGAATACATTCAATATGTAGACTCAATTTTATTTCATGAGTGGATTTAATGTTACGTAATATATTTTTGCTTTTACGCCTATAATGAAAACTACAAACATAACTAAAAAAAGATTGTTTTTGATTATTTGAATAAGTTCAGATATTTTACAAAATTTTGTAGTACAAACAAAGCCCTGAGGGGAGATCTTTCAAAATTCTAATAAAAACTGTGTCGGCCCCTTCCAGATCGTGCAATAGAACTTCTCAAAAATAACTTTTTCCAAGCAGATGGTATTGTGAGGTTTCTTAACTTGAGAATCATGGGGTTTTAACAGTCATGCTCCAAAAACTTTACTCCGATCTGATATATGTCCACACCTGTCATATAATCAATATCCTCTTTGCTCATTTAGAAATCCATAAAACTTGGCCTTAAAGTTTAAATACTAACAATGATGTCAAGTCCCAGTCATGGGACAGTTAAGTGGCCTAAAGGGAGGGACACTGAAGATGTCATATTATTTTTCCTGTGAGGCCAGTGAGAGCTCCACAGTATCAGCTGCAGTAACTTTGGTTTTCCGTTCATGACTAGCGCTATCACATTCTTCCTTTATTATCTGTAGTTCAAGTGTAAATTTTAGCATTGGCTCTGAATAAATGTAAATATGCAGAAAAAAGTTATTTTTTTGTATATGAAACAAAGATGGCTCAGTGGGAAATAAAAAAAAAATTATTTGCAGTAATGTTGATTGTGAGACTAATTGATTTGGAGGCTGCTTGTTTTATGAGCACTAACCTAATTAACACGGCTGAATATTTCTACATCTCTTACCACTAAAATATATGATTAAAACAAACCTTCTATTTGAAGGCGCAGGAGAGTTGAATTGACCACTCCCAAAAACTTGTGTGTTCTGTTGAGCAGTTCATCACGAAGCATCAGTTTCCCGCTTGACTTAACCGAACTCTCCTCTTCTTTACTTTTTATTTTTTCTTTCTTTTCACCATCTTTACTACTCTTGTCCTGAGGAGGTTTCTCCTTTTGCTGAACACCTGATCCAGTACTGGACATTTGTTGTGCAGTGAGTAGGGGTATGTACATCTGAAGAGAAATATTGAAATTATATAAAGTATTTTCAACGATGGAACATTCTCATTTTCATAGCCTAATAATGTTTACAATTGTCCAATTGGCAACAAAGGAAAATACTGCTGTTTGCTATTGTCAGTCCAGCTACTGACCCTCATGTTTTATTAAACTTACATGTACAAGTTTTCTCTGCAGCACTTGCACAGGGTCTCCGTTGTGCATGCCAATGTCAAACAGCCTCGGCAATAGGATGTTGGCCTCTGTCACAGAACGTGGCTCAACAACAGCATCTGTTAGAAAAACAAACAGTATTTGAGTATATTTTCATGCCTCATGCTTGAACCATTTTGAATATTTTAGCAGAAAATGGTCCTCTTACCCTTTGCATTTCTGAGAAAATAGAAGACCCGAGCTTTCAGAAATTGCTGTAAGTGCTGATTTACAGCTACATGAAGCTCAGTGTGATACACAACTTTTATTTCAGTTACCTAAAAATATCACATCAGAAATGAGCTTAAAAAACAATTCAGCCATCATAAAATTCATGTAATATATTACATTGATAATCACTAATACACAAACAACACGCTCTTACATAGGTTTCCTCATTTGGTTCCTCTGAGTCAGATGAGCCCTGTGTTTCTTCAGCGACTGTCTGGCCAGGATCTGAGGGGTCTTCATCTTTTTTCTCTGAGGTATCTACGACTTTTGTCTCTGAGGTATCTTCAGCCTTTTTCTCTGAGGTATCTTCAACCTTTTTCTCCGAGGTGTCTTCATCTTTTGTCTCTGAGGTGTCGCCATCTTTTTTCTCTGATGGGACTTCATCTGTTTTCGCTGAGGTATCTTCATCCGGTTTGTCAGAGGGGTCTTCATCAGCTTTCTTTGAGGTGTTTCTATCTTTTTTCTCTGAGGTAATAGTTAAATAATTTTTTTTAAATCTTGTTTTAACATGAGTTTTCCTTAAAAGCTCAGAACTCAATTTCACTTCTTGATGTGCAGATGAAACAATCATGCTTTTGCATTCTACTTGCTAATGTCAATTTATAAATATATTTTTAGGTAAGGTCTTTCCTTCTATTTCTGAATTGTGTGGAGAGATTTCTTTTCTAGGGACTATAACATAATAATGTAAATAGCTTTTTTTTAATCAGAAGTTTTGAATCAAAAAGAAAATGAAGTTAATCAAAGAAGACACACTTAAACTGTGATTTCTATTTTTCTCAGAGAAAGGCATTGGTTGATATATTTACTGGCAAAACCAGTGGGAATTCTTAATTTTCATGCATTTAAGAAATCAGAACAAAACTTTTATATTTGCATCATAAATGTCCAGAAAGTTGTCCTTAGAGAAACTGCACAAATGCTAATTAGAAATTGAGTATCTTAATCGTTCTGAAATAGTCCAACGTTCCTGCATTCAAGCTGCTTAGATTTTAATAAGCTAATATTGTCTGGCTAGATTTGAAACATTTGTGAATACTAAATGTATCTGACTAAATAATAAGCAGCTCGGTACAGAAAAAAGCTTTACCAAACAATACTTACTCGAAGGAACTTTAATTTCAACTTCTTCCTCTCTAATCGTTTTATAAAATAGAAGAAATGACGGTGAGTCCTCGTCGGAGACGTGGTCCAGAAAGTGAAGAATTTTCATTTCTTCTTCGCCATCTCCACGATTGAGCAGTTCATCGAAACATTCAGGAGAGTTTTTTAAATTAAATCCGGCTGAGACCCTCTCCCGGATCCAATCCATTCGCAAATCATCGTATCCCATTTTGTTTTTATCGTCATTTATCAACGTTTATTAAGTGAAAATCTTACGGTTGAAATCTAACTGCAGAAGTTTGGGTAACGGCTATCCGTTACCTTGACAACGGTGCAACGTCTAGTAGAGATGGTGGGCTAAGCAGCTCCCAGAGCAAAGACTGAAAGGCTTCAGTGAGCCTGATTTAGGAAAGGCTTGACAAAAACCTCCAGTTTTTTTGTGCTCAATCTACAAGCTTACTTTTTTAAAACTAAATACTCACAACTGTTTAGGACCAATGGCTCCTTAATATCTGGCATGTTCAAGCGCAGTTTTTAATAACTATTCAAAAACAAACACTTACATATTTGGCCGTTATTTCTTTATTTCCCACACGTTAACACTTGGCCCAAATATTAAGCTGTCTGTTATTAACTTAAGTCAACTAAAGTTTACAAGCAACAAAGCTGTTACCATCCTTTTAGGAAGCAAGCCTAGTAGTGAAGACGCTCATTAGAAACTCTCTATTTCGTGACCCTTCTTCTGTAAACTCAAGAAATTGTTGCGTGTGAAAATCACAGTAGATCAGCAGTTTCCTAATAAATCAGACCAGGTGCCAACAACACTTTACTAGAAGTCACTTCTTCTCCATGGTGAGTTTTTAGTCTGCTGTGTGGATAAACTAACTACCTATTAATATCGCAGGAGAATCTTCCGATTGGTTTCAGATGATAACAAGACCACAACAGGTGAGGTCCTGTCAGCTAAAAAAAACAGGAAAGCAAGGCTGTGACTCACATAGGGTTAATAAAACTGAACAAGCACACTAGAAAAACTTTTAAACATTTAAAGAAAATACAAGAATACCCTCAAAATAGAAATTTATTAAGTCTATTAACAGAAAAGCTCCTCAAAAGAGATACAAGATGGAGTGTTTATCAATTAGGAAAAGAATGTAAAAATGGTCAAATCAACCCTATATGAGTGAGAAGACCATATTCATTTCATAAGCAAACAATTTAACTAAGCTTCAAAGTAAAATATAAGCAAGTTTTCCTCATAACCTGTGAATTATTGGTTTCATGAGCTTTGACATTCGGCTTGTCGGGTAAAAAATAAAAACAAAACAAAAACAAACGTAAAAGAAACATAAAAAAAGGGACAGAACAAAGGAAAACAAGCATGGGATCTCTGGTGACTGGGTGTGAACCATAAGGTAAGACTCAAATAACTATTGTTATGTCTGATACACTGTTTAAACGTTTTTGGTAAAAGGTCTAGACGAAATATGTTGTTTTTGCCAAACTGAAAATGACACCAACAGTAGAAAACGCAGACATTCCTTCATCCAGAAGTGACGACATTAAAGCCTGGTTAGGTTTTAAAAGAAAAAACAAAATTCAGCAAAAAGTTTGGTCTACATCAACAAACAATTCAACCTGGCTAACGTGGTGAATACAGATGAAGGATTTTTGAATCAACAAAGCTGACGTCAACAGATAAATAGTTTTTCCATTAATGGAAAATTAGGCTGGCATTGTTACTGACTGGTGTAAAAAAAAAGAAAAATGACAGTAGAATGCACACACAAAAGCCCACCCCGCTTCATCTTCGGTTCTCTTTTAAAAAATACAGACAAAATATAATTCTGCAAATGCACAGACATATTCCAGCTCACCCACAGAAACCTTTAAACCCTCCCACTGTGTTGCAGTTTTATGAATGAATGACTGAGGTGGCATGTAGTTGCACCTGTGAAAAGCTGTCCGCAAAATTTAAATGAATGCAGTTTAGACAGAGTAAATTTATCCCCTTTGAATGTCAAAGATGCCACCATCTTCTAAAAACGGGTAAAAAGTTTGGAGAGGAACAAAAGCCCCTCTGTTCTATAGACCTCAACTTGTCAAAGGCCACTAGTCTCATGAGGGTGGAGTTTATTTCACATCTAAAATGCGACACATAGAGAATGATTAAAATTATTCTTACCAATTGGCATGATAAACTGAATGAGACGTTTTAGGATAACAAGGATCAAATTGGAATGGAATTGTCCATATGAATGTATAAATTGGATCTGTCTTGTAAAGTGCTTTGGGAAACTAGACTGAATAATGACAAACTGTGTGCCTTCAATGAGAGTAAAACAGAAGGTCCCATCATCAAGACAAATTGATTTCCAATGTGAAAATCTGCCAGAAGCCCTCATGAAACAAATCCAACTTGATGGTGGCCATTGTTGTTTGAAGATTTGTCTGGGTTGGGTACATAGTGGCAGTCTGTTCTGATGAGAACCCTGCTGGCAGTTTCAGCATTCGTGAATATATACGTGACACTCCAAGCTCCCAGTTGTCTGACAAGCAGAGGTGCCAAGCAGAGGTATGCAAAAATATTTGTCAAATTTTGCTGTTGTTTTGACATACATACAGCTGCATGTATGCCACTGCTATTCACTTCTGGAAAAAAAGCTACACAATTCACCCAGACGCTAAGGTCGACCCATTTAACCGATTGAACAAGTAAGATCTTCTAACTTAGTAGATTGAAACCAGATCAGATTAGCAGAGGCTTAGAGAAAACAACAGAAGTTAGGAAAAATTGCTAAAAATAATGAAACACAGCAAATTTGGGGGAAAAAAAACAGATAGAAATTATGTGTAAGTGAAAAAGCCAAATGTTATTTAGTTCTTATTAATAAGCTCCCAAAAAACAGCTGCAAAACGCTGTTTTATCACATTGTAGGGTTTTTGTTTCAAACCAAAATTAGGTGCGTATTTTGTCATTTTGCAGTTTTATGCAGCATTTCTTCATTTAATCACATCAAATTTAGCAAGTGACATCTTAACACTGATCGCAGAGCAAAACACTTTTTCTCGCATAAAACTCTGTTAATCCACACTTTGTTCACCAGTGTTTTGTTTTTTTTTGTTGTTTTTTTTTCAAAATACAGCTGAGAGGCCAGTGTGGTCACTTCTTCATGTAAATTGTAAAAACAGAAAAAAAAGGAAAAAAATAAATATGTAGAGCACTTTCTGACATCTCTTGGTGATGTCTTTTTGAGGTGCTGGCTTCTTGCCACAGAATGTCTTGGTATTGTTGGTCCCTTCACAGTAATCCATCATGTTCAAAGCTGGAAGGCAGCAGAGAGAAGGAAAAAGGGCAGAACTTGACTCCAGTCCCACTGTAGAATTTATTCTGAAATTCAACCCTACAGAGGAAGCAAATAGCTGTCAGAGATATAAAAACACTGAGATAATTCAAAGAACTGTGATCCTTGGAGTCACTAAAGTGCATACCAGTGCAGCCGGAGGGCATGCAGAAATGCAGACAAGCCCTCCATGACGAGAAGGATGGACACAGTGAGAACAGCAAACAGACCAAACACAGGAACCAGTAATACAACCCCAAGAGCAGTGTCCATTTGAAGTCCTATTCTCATCACCATGACCCAAAGCACCTCTGACAGCTCTAAAAGAGAAACAAGTGTGGAGGGATAAAATTAAATTAGTGTAAATTGAGGTTTGCTACTTCACCAAACCTGTACATGGCCCTGAGTGAGCATTACATAAATTCATTTGATGCAATGCTTATGATGTAAAAGATCATCCCTCCCCATCAAACCAATAGAAATCTCTTTGCATAGGTTTCCATACTGTAGTAAAAACCCTGTTTCAGTGACACTAGTATGTTTTGCACAAAGACAAAAAGTTGTGCAGTTTTTTCATAACCATATTACTGTCAGGTCTGCCCAGCTTTCATGTACTTGCTCAAAAAGCCCAAAACATGATGCTGCCACCACCATGCGTCATCGTAGGGATGGCATGTTCAATGATAAGTTTCCACCCCACATGGACCTGTACTGACAGTAAACCATCGTACTTACGGGCATGTGCCAGGCTGAGAGCCCAGAGTCTCAGATAGGAAGCTGTGTTGGAGATGCAACCCAGGCAATACTCTATGGTGTGGATGGCCTGATGGAGGAACTCATCTGCAAAGTTAAACTGCAACAACAACAACAACAACAAAAAGAGAGCTCAATTTTAAAACAAATTAGAAAATAATGATTTTTTTAGCATTGCTAAAAAAAATGCTAAAGTTTCACCTCCTCAGAGACGTGCTCTCCACTGCTGGAGAGATCGCTGTGACTGCTGCCCTCCTCCATGTCTTCAGACCTCAGAAGGTAGAGTTCTTCATCACTATTTCGCCGCACACGCTCATATCCCTGACGATACAATGTGCATTTGTAGATTTAAAATTACATAAAAGCTGCAGTTGACTAGTTCTAATCCAATATAAATATGATTCATGTTCCAAGTTGAGAGAGAAGCTGAGACAGCATAAGGCAGTTGAAACCTTCTATTAAAGTGCAATCTTAATAGAAGAGCCCTGCTAGTTTTAACTACTATTATCTGATAGGTACAAACTGAAGTCTGGCTGCAGTTATATTTTTTCTGTGCTTAACCCCAAGTTTAAGTACAGATAAAGGATTAAGGCACATATTGATGAGCTAACATGTCTTCAGTGCTCACCCTGTACAATCCTAGGCGGTTTTGGCCTCCTTTATGAAGCCAGCGGAGGTAGACTGGTTTCCCCAGCAGTAAAACAGGCACTGAAAGGACAGCAATGACCACCAGGAATATCTGCAGGCCAGTCTGGAAGAAGATAAACAACTCTCACTCATTCTTGATACTTTATTACCAGTGCAACTTATTCCACTGGACTAGAGCAGCTTTAGGAAAAATGCATGAAGAAGATTCTAACCTGTCCTGGGTAGAGGGGCTGCACTGCTTCCCCCTGCATGAGGAACATGTTAATGAAGTGGATGAGAATACTGGGGGCCTGTCTGGAGTCCTTTGCGGTGAAGACCAGCCATTTGTAGAATATCATGAACACCAGGTAGCCAAACAGACACAACAGGAACAGGAGTTCAGGCAAAAATACCAAGTAGAGGTTGTACCTCTTCCTAAAGTATCTGTTTTTATTGGGGGGGAGAGAAGGAAAGCCGATTAAAACACAACAATTGGTTATGAGGAACATTTCTGAATTTAAATTAATAATATAAAACCTGCAAGAAATGACTTACCTGTGATTGTAAGTGCTCAGGATAACCCCAAAGCTCATGTGTATGATGCCCAGTATCACTGACATTTTCATCTTATACGAATTGAGGAATGTGAGGCGATTGGATGCCAAGTTCCAGATCTTAACAAAAAAAATTTAAATAAAATAAAAGATTGGAATTCATTTCAATTACATTTTTTCTAATACCACAAAGAACAGATTGTTGTGGACATTTTTGTAAGAATATATGTAAAAATATGTTCAGAAACAGTCATCGTTTTCCTGTTGATCTATGTGATCAACAGGTATGAATCACAAAACAAGTCTTTGACTGTAACAATGTCACCTTGAATGTGAAAACATTCAAGGTTATAATGAATAGTTTTGACTGCATTATTACATTTAGATTATATGAAATACAGTCTTAATTTTAAGGAATAAAGACTATGTCAAAGAATAAAGACTATTCCTCGCACACATTTTTTTTCTTCTAGGTCTGTATATTTGGTTTGAAAGCAGCACTCCAGAAAGCAGAATGGCGAACAAACATCCATCGTACAGCAAACTGTTGCAACAATAACCCAAAGTATAACAGTTTTTCACATTGGGTATTTTTTTTATCTGTTACATTTCTAAAATATTCCATCTGATTAAGTTTTTTTTATGTCAGCCACAGTAACACCTTTATACATAAGATAATTAAATAGCTAACTTACTGGGTCAATTCCAAAAGGGTATGGTCCTTTAAAAACTCCAGTAACATTTGGATCCAGGGTCAGAAAATTATTCCCTTTAATGACCTCCGTCCTATAAGACACAAATAAATAAATCATAAGTGTGTTTCTCCATCAAATCCACAAAGATCTACCATGAGATCCTGGCTGTTAAATACTCACGTCCAGACATTGGCTGTATACATTGCAGTAACGTTCCACCCAGAGCCAAAGATATTCAGCGACTTTGAGAAACAGTCATTGTAAATCAGGCCGGTGTAGATGGAGAACAGGCCCATCATCAGAATGATGTAACGCCCCTCAAAGAACGTGTTCCAGATCTGAAGTTTACAGTCACATGTCAGACATGCCACAACGAGCAGACGTTGACATGGACATTACTTACCTCATTTCTGGTGTTTTTCAGCTTGCGGTTGTTCTCGTACCGCACCATCCACAAGGCGAACAGAGACATAATGATTCCATGACCCAGGTCCCCGAACATCACAGCAAATAAGAAGGGGAAGGTTATGATTGTAAAGGGAGCTGAAAGTAAAACAAAATGGAGGAAATAATTGAAAGTCTATTAAGTACCTTTTAATTACCTTTAAAAACCTTTTATAAAATTTTGTGTTTAGGTTTTATTAAAACACAAAAGTACACAATAAAAAAAAAAGACTCCTGACAAATTAAATCCAACTCACCTGGGTTTACCTCCCTGTAGGAGCACACTCCATAGGCATCCACTATGTTTTGGAAGCCAGAGGTAAATTTGTTGGTCCTGATCAGAGTCGGGGGGGTATCAGTGGTAGGGATACGATTGACAAAAGAGGGAACAGTCGCTCCACTTTTTCTCTGAAATATTGATGAAACAATAAGGTGTCACTAGATTCTGGGAAGAAAAATCAGGATGATTTTGACTTTAAAATTATGTTAATTAATATCATTCATTATTCAGTCAGCTGTAGCAAATGGTGGATAAAACACTTTAGAAGGACTAGTCTGTCTAAGATTCTTTAATGGGTAATACTGGCTGTTCCCTAAAAACAGAATGATTGATGACTTCTTACTGACCAAAATATAAAGGATCAAGCATCTGTTTTAATAAGAAAAGGCACGTTTATAGAAAACAAACTCCTACTTTGGAAGAAGAGTCAAAACGTTTTCTCACCGAGCCGTCTTCCAAGGCTTTCCGCAGTTTAGGAATGTCGTTAACAGGACACCACACCTCAGCAATCAGGCACTTATTAGTCACATCGAAACTGCAGCGGTTCAGAATGTAGTAGATGGCCTTCATGTTCTTGACCTGGACAACCCAGGTGTAGACAGATTCAGAAGCCTTGATCAGGACCTGCTTCAGGTAGACTTCTGTTCTGTGAAGTACCTTGAACAGAGAAAAGACGTGGATTCCTGATGAATTTGTACAAACTGTGGCATTTGGCCCTTCCTGTGGTCACAGTTAAATCCACTGGCAGCTGGTTAAAAAGTAACATCTAACACTGAATATGTTGTGAGAAAAAAAATCTAGATAAGTTTGAAGGGTTCATCTCTTTAAATAATGAGGGGATTATTTTGCTGTTTAGCTTTACAGTTGGTAAAAACCTTCATAATAAGACAGAAGACATACTGTGTGTAGATCTTGAATGCGAGTTCTCAGGCCTTCCACAACATCATTCCTCTCATCGTTGTTACTGGGATACGGGTACAAGTGACAGTGGTAGCTGCAATTTGGGGAAACATTTATTACCAAGAAGAACTATAAACAGGAAATAAAAATATATGGTAGCAAATGTGAGGCAGCTTTAATTACCAATCGCAGATCTTCTTTACTTTCTGGCCAATTTGGTCTCCCCAATAAGAGATGAGAAACACTACACTTTTAGTGGGCTCACCCTGCAGAGAGAAAATAAGAAGGTGTAGTGATGAAAGACGTGAAGGTCTTTGACAGGATTATTGAGCAATAAATCCCATTTGCCTCTTTCCCTAAAACATGCCTGCCTTTATTGGCTCCAATTAAGAAAATCCAATAACTTTGTCTGTAAAATTTCCAGTAGTGAAAGCTCATCTGTTACAGCATTAATGATTAGTCACAGTCCTGGATGCTTGTCGTCTGGTCAAGCGGTGAAAAAGGATAATCTGATTACAGCTGTCTGTGGACGTAATCACAGGAGTCGCTGCAGGCAGCCACTAGGAGGTCACTTTAAACAAGATTTTTACTTGAATTATAAATTTGCTTTTTCCACATTTTTCTCATTTATTACTTCTTGGCAAAATTGTTTCTAAATTTATTTTATCCATAAATCCTAAAAGTGTGGCATGTATGTCTCAGTAAATCCTACGCATTTATATTTAAATGATATTGCAGAACTTTGCGAGAAAACTGAAGCCTAATAAAGACAGCGTGCCTAAATGGAAACATTCAGGTCTTGCCACAGATTGCCAATTAGATTTGGGTGTGAACTTTGACAGGGTCAAAGCATTCCAGTGCAGCTCTGGTTATATGTTCATGGTTGTTGTCCGGCCAGAATGTAAACTTCTGCTCCTGGTTTAAGTCTCTTGCGTGTTCTAACGGATTTGCTTCCGGTATCGTTTTGCAATTGGCTTCATCCATCATCCCAGCTTTCAAATCCATTAGCGTCCGCTACAAAGGATGTTGTCACCACAATGTGTCACTGCAAGGGTGTTGGGCTCAGGGTGATGCCCTGAAGAGCTTGTTTCCGATCCTCTCATCCTCTTACACATATCCTGCTTGTATTATTTCAGACTGTTTTGCTATCTTTCCAGTGTACTGTCATGAAGAAGAAATGTAACATGACAGGAAACGGTATTAAACGTTATGGTCTCTGTGAGACGTCAGGAACCTACTGTGTCGGGATCTTCCAGGTACTCTTCAACCTCTGCATAGCTCAGAATGGTGTAACCTTTGCAAACTCTCCAAAGCATTCGCTCAAAGGCTTCGATCTTTGCTCTTTGAATCAGCCCCGAAATGAAACTGCAACAAAAACATTGAAACATGCATAATCAGTCTACAATATGCATGACCACAATATTATTTAAATCAAAACTACTGCCTAGTTAAAAAAAATTCTGATCTAGAAATTTAAAAAGAAAGCAAAAGATTGTGAATCAGAGATTAAGCATTCAGCGAGATGAGTGAACGATTATCTCCTCTCCTTTTAATTATGAACTATTCTGTAAATTATTAGTAAATAGTTCAATTTTAAGGTGTCTGTTGAACTTGCTGTGTGTGGTTGGGTGATAATTCCTGTGTTGAAAAGATTTAGAAAAACCTCAGATCAATATCAGTAAAAACAAAAACTGAGCCTGACATGTGTTAAGAGTAATATCCGGTACTAGTTTTCCTCCACGCATTTAGAACTTCTCTCAAGAGCACCTTCTTGTAAGCATTTGCTGTTTCCCCTATATTGTAAATGGGATTTCTTATGGCTTTCTTTAAAAATAACTTTCTTATTCCTTCTTCCTCTCTTCTATAAATAGCCAGATTCCTCGAGTGCACAACTAACATTTGAACTCTTGATGATCTCTGCCGCTCCTCTGTAGTATCTAGAGGTGTCTTGACTCCTCTGATTAATGTTGCTTGTATCTTTTTCCTTGCACTTTACAGTTACACAACATTATGTATAAGTCTTGTGATGACAAAAAGTGAAAGAGTTCCATCTGTATGAATGAATGAACAGTATTTTAATAAATAAAACCTAAAAATTTTATTATGATTTAACATACCCAGAGTTTAAAAACCTTAAGGGGTAAAAAACATTAAGAACAACCCTTAAACAAATTTGATCTTCTGTAGCATTAGTAGAATCACTGCAGCACATACCCCAGTTTGGCTCCTAGCCTCTGCATGCTGCTGTAGTCCATCCGTGTATCTTTTTCTAGAAATGGAAACTCCTCATACTGGACATGCAGTGGTTCTCCCTATTAGGAAGATACCCAAGTTAAGAGGGAAAGAAAACATTCAACACCAAATTTAAGTCGCGTGAAACTAAGCCGAGAGTATGAATTTATCTGAATTATGTCTACCTCAGCACTTCTCTGTACAAAGTTGCATGTGATGCGAAGCATGTGTGTGTACTCTGTGAGCTCCAGTAGATTCTTCTGCAGCTTTTCCTTGTTTCTGGTTACTTCACCTAGTTCAACCTCAAGTCTCTGAAGCTGCTCCTGTAATTAAATGTATAAAGATGTGTAACAAGCAGACGAATGCAGCACTAATGGCCACAATAAAGGGAATCATTACCATTATAGTCATTATATGCTTGGGTGAAGGAGCCACGGGGTTCATATCGCTTTCTGGCAGTGAAATATCTGCTTTCTTGATTTCCCTCAAAAGGTAACCTGTTGAAAACAACAAGCAATATTCTTTAAGGACATACTCTACAAGCTTTGACATACAGTGGATATCCTTTAAATAACACAGATCAGCGTGAAACCCAAGACTGACAGTGTGTTATTTTCTTCTTAATCTAATAACACAGCATTTGGCTAACCAAAGACAGCAGTGCATTCAGCTGAATCTACAACCACCTGATGTTTCTCATGACCACAGGGTCACTCAGGTCTTCAGAGAGGAAATCCACTGAGGCTTCACATATTTGTCTTTAAGTTTATATTGCTACTGAGAGAAAATCCCTCCATTTATAAAGATTTTGTTGTGGTTTTGACTAGCATGACTTACCATAGTTAGACTAGCACAAAAAGCAATGTCTCTGTGTTTACCCTACAGAATTTAGACACATACCTTAAAGTCTGGGATTCTAAAAATAATATCTAAAACAAGCATTTTCAATTATAAAATGGCACAAAAGAGTAACATGTTTATCCTTCTTGACATTTTCTGCAATATCACCAAGGCAAGAACAAACTAATGTTACGGATGGCTGCTTTATACCTCCAAGAAAACTTTTGGCATGAAACATCCAACAAAGTTAAAATATGAAATGACAGCACCCATCAAAATCTGGTCATGTTACAGCAACGAGAATGAACAAACCACATGTCTCCTTAGAAAACGCAGTTTCCTTTTATGTATTTTCTATAAGAGCTTTTGAGGAAGAAACGGTGAAGACCTACTTAATTTTTAATAGCTAACTTCAAATCTTCCTCTGCTGTAAGAATATCCACACTGAACATTGTTTTGCTTATTAAGAGCTGGTGGTGCATTGTTACAATTTGTTTACTGATTAGAAATGTTATACTATTCAACTGGACTGCACAAAAATTGTTTGATTTTGGTGAGAATCACTAAAACGTTGATTCTCCGTGTAACTCCACCTCACCAAAGCTTAACACTAGATGAACGTAGACAGCTGATAGGAGCTAGAAAGCCCTACTACCGAATGCAACAAATTTAAGAAAAAAAAATGTAACCTTACCAAGGATCCTCTCCATCTCTTCACATTTTTTAATCTCGTTAACATATTTTCGCTGGAATGAGTTCACATTAGGATTGAGCTGGAACAGATGTGAGAAAGTCCATTAGTCATGCGCAGGATCAAGAACATGGCGGTTAAAGAAGACACTGATATCTTCAGAAGAGACATAAACACACAGTTAACAAGAAAATGTATTGGCTTATTCACAACAGGATTAGAAACAGCTATGATCAACTGTTCTGCTATTCACCCAAAACATGACGGTGGAAAACACACCGACAACAGGCTAAGAGTAAAAGCAGACAATAAAACACAAGACAAGAAGAATCAACAACTAATTTGTTGCATTTTTAGCAAAGAGTTAGTAGGTCTTCTAAAATTAGAAGACCTACTAATTTTAGGTCTTCTTCTTTCTGAGGTCTGAGTTGCTGTATGTAATTTTGACCAAAACCATTTTTTTTAAAAATCCACAGAGTACGAGATATAAAAGAAAAATGA
Source organism: Gambusia affinis (assembly GCF_019740435.1). Classification (NCBI taxonomy): domain Eukaryota; kingdom Metazoa; phylum Chordata; class Actinopteri; order Cyprinodontiformes; family Poeciliidae; genus Gambusia; species Gambusia affinis. The sequence goes on along the minus strand of NC_057870.1, from coordinate 24,873,777 downwards.
AAACTTATCCCAAGGCAGGCTTAAAATCAACGGTTATATGATTCCAAATAAATGCGCTTGTCTCGCATCGTTATAAAAAGAATAGGTTATCAGTCTTAATACGTTGAATAAATGTAGAGGGAAAATGGTATTTTCCAGTATTTGACCCACCAATTCTTAGTAGATCTGATCAAGAGTAAACTGGCCAATCTCTAGCGTGTATCATCATCAATAATTTAGTTAGCTTAATTTCTCATTGGATGTCAAGACTCCAAACATTTCGTTTCATGACCCAAACTTTGGAAACTACCTATTTAGATTAAGCACAACATTCAAGGTTTGACCCATTTAGCTAAGAGTACACAGACCGTATTCTTTTTTTGTGGCTTGTTTGACGTTTGACTTTACAAAAACCTAGACAAATTCTATTTAAATTTCCCTCGTGGATGATGCAGCTGAAAGAAACCAGTTCTGTGAATTTTCAGATCGCAGAATAGTGTCATAACTGTGAACTAACTTTATGAAGTTCCAAGAATCGAGTCAAACATACAAGAAACGACATTTCATTTTGCGTGGGCAAGTTCTATCATAACTCGATAGTTTCAAAATGACTTCTTATTGTGACTTGGCAATCAAACATAAATAATTACACTACAAAAATAAAACTTACGTCTCTGAACTCCACCAGTCCTAGTTCTCCCAGTTCACTGATGCAGTCGTAAGCTGACCCGGACTGCAGAAACAGCTGGGCCAGACACATTTCCTCACTTCGGAGCAGAGAGCTCATCCTGACAGCGTATATTTATCTGAATTATGTCTACCTCAGCAATAAGCAAGCTGGCCAGAGTCGGAGCGGTTTCTTGTAGGGTAGAAGCCAACACTCATCTCTCACGTCCTTCCTTGTTCTTCCATGACTCGGCTCAGGACATAAAATGATGTTTCACTTGCATAACTCTGAATTTACACGCTACAACAGGAGCTGTTAGCCAGCTAATAGGTTAGCTGGTTGAGCCGTCTCCGCGATTATTGGTAAAGCGTTGGCTTTCTTTACTGTCTTTTTAATCTATATATATGTTTATTAAGCTCACCATAGAGTTTCGTAGTAAGTCATCTCACAGTTTATAAAGTTTTAGGCGTGAGTTTGTCATCTTCGTAACTCTCCACGTCACTTTACTTCTCACTGATGACTACGTCGAACTTCTACCAGAGCGAATAAACCAATGACACAACCCGTCTCAGGAGTTTGCGCACTGCGAGCTATTTAATTTTTAAGCCCTCTGCTCTGTCTGCAGGTTAATACAAACACCCAACCAAATATTTGAACATTTTAAAACCTTGTGGATTTTATGATATTACTCATCAACCACACCATGAAGTCAGTGTTTAGAAATAAACCAACTTCATTGAAGGATTAACACCTCAGGAGAGTATTAAGATTGTGCCCTATTGTTTACGTTTCTCCTGAATCATTTCAAACAAGAACTTTTATCAGGAACCTCAAGGAGTCTCAAGGGGTGTTTTGATGAAAAACTATTTAAGAAATACAAATCCAGTCTTGTCAGTGAACAGAAATAAGATTCTAATGTCAAAATATGAGCTATAAATTAGTTGAGTTCCAGATAAACAAAAATTCTGATCCACAAAAACCAGTGAATCAGAACTGGGCATACTGATCCATTGCAAACGCTATGGCAAATAAGGGGCCGGATCAGAAATGCAGGACAGAACAAGAAGGTATGCATTTTTTTAAAAGGAAGTATCATTACTATGCTTTGAAAACATTTTTAAAAATATCTTTATTACAAAAATATGCAAATACACTTTAAGTGCATAAATAGAACATGTCCACATTTATAAAATTAATATTTATAGAAAAATACACAGCATTTCAGACTATTTAGTATTTTGCACTTTTGCTGATTTACCTGAAACTCATCCATTAAATTTTCTAAATATCGGAGTCAAAAATTGTGCCAGGCCTGTCTTATTTGTCTCCATGGAGTTCCAAGAATTGCTGCAGTAATAAACATGAAAACTAAAATCATCCCTTTGGCCAACGACATGAAAAAAGGTTCACCTGTGACAAAGAAGGGTAAAACATGTTATTACAGAACTGTCATAACTTTATTCACTCTGCGATCTGCTCTTTTGGTGTAATACTAATTGGTAAAAACACTACACAGTAAAAATGTCACACTGTGCTTTTTACATTTATTTACAGTCAAAATTATTTTCGGAAATAGTGATGGACATTATCATCTTGATCAAATTTTAACCTCATCTTATAGTAATTTATAATTGCATTATAACAGCATTATTAAGCCAAGCTCTTGAATAACAAATTATTTACAGTAGGAAGGTTAACATTCACACCATCTCTTACCAGGACAGACTACATTCCTACCTGTATAATATCTGGTGAAGGGAAAGGCGAGCTCAGGCCAACACACATCATTCCTGTCACAGTCATACTCTGTGAAGTTGATCTGAAACCTAGAATAAAAAAATACACCTTGTCAACAAATTGATTATGTATCTAAACCAGGGGTTTCAAACTCCAGTCCTTGAGGTTCGCTGTCCCGCAGCTTTTAGATGTGCCATAGGTACAAAACACTGGAATGAAATGGCTTAATTACCTCCTTCTTGTGTACATCAGTTCTCCAGAGCCTTGCTAATGACCTAATTATTCTATTCAGGTGTGGTACAGCAGAGGCAAATCTAAACGTTGCAGGACTGCGGCCCTCGAGGACAGGAGTTTGAGACCCCTGATCTGAATAAACAGCCTTTTTAAAACTGTACGCGCCTGGTTTTGGCTGGTCCTGTATCGATGTCAAAAAAGGTGACTGAAGAGATGATTGGGAACAACTGTCTTTTTTCTGGGTCCTCACATACAGAGATGCTACCTCCCCTACAATCCAGAGCCCAAGTAGACATGCCATAACTTCAAACACAAACAGAATTTGGTTATAAATACTTGTTACGTTAAGAATATACCACACAAAGATTTACAAAGACTAAAAGCAAGCTATGTTGCTGTAGCTAATTATCTAATACCTGATTTCTAAAGCTTGGATTTCTCTTTGGGGTATTCCATCTACCAGGCTGGTGGTGAGGCTCCAAACACTGATGTGTTGATGAAATGGAATATCGCTGCACACACATGAATTGTTGTTCATCGCTGTGCTTGAGTTTGGTGTCACAACTGCATTAGATTTGTGTAATAAATAGTTTGTTAGAATATCTATCTGGCACAAAACAACAAGGCAAATGTAGGTGAAAGCTAAATAACTTATGAGTTGATTTACAAGAAGAATTTGCTTCTCTATTAACCTACTTACAGCTTATGTTCAGCCAGTCTGTCATAGTTGTAAGATCTGGGTTACCACGCTGTGCTACATATGCCGCTGTGGTCAGAGAACTCTGCAGAGCAGCAACAGTCTCTCTAAAACATGAAAGAAACATGACATCAGTTGCTGTAATACATATGTATTTCATAGTTTGTGTTCATAAAGTGACAAAATGAGGGGGAGTCCAAGTGTATGCATATGTTTACAAGGCACTGTAGTTACATATCAACTAAAGGTAAAGAATCATGGTGAGCAGCCAACCTCAGAAGATCACACTGAGTCATATTTTGCATCCCGATAGGCAGCAAGCAACCTGAAGTTGAATTCTCCCCAAACACAACTGGCTTCATGCTGTCAGTGGAACAGAGACCATCACCCACTATCAACCAGAACAGAAAACAGGGAGGATAAAGTATAAGGTGTGAAATGTGCATGACTTAAGTGTTAATAAACATTCATCAAAACCATTACTACAGAGATTTTACCTGGTTTCCAAACATTGATTGGTGTCCTCTCTATTAACTCTGTATTATTGACCAGAATGCCAGCAATAACAGGTCGTCCCACTTGATAACCTGTCATGTGAAATTGGTATAATCCTCCGTAAGAGTAGTAACCTCAACAACTGAAAAAAAAAAAAAAAAGATTGTCTCTCACCTGGGTTTCCTGAGTTGGGCTCGGCCATAGATTCTCCATTTAGAAACACAACAGAATATCTTGTAGTCACTGTTTAGAGGACAGGACAGCAGAATAAGTCACCCCTATAAAACAAGACTTTAACTTTGAAAAATAAAGAGTTTCACAAGACTTACAATTTCCATTTGAGATAACTGTCCCAACAGTGCGAGTCAGTGAGATATTGGTGATGCCATTTTCTTTCCAGTAGAATTTGTAATCTAGTGCTAAGGTCATATCCTCACACCTCAGCCTCTCACCTAGAGATAAATATAAACCCATTTTAAGTTAGATGTTAGACAGAGCCAGTTTATTTGTTTTAGTGATTAAAGTCTACATATAAATAAAATCACCTTGACCACTTGAAAGGAACAAATCAGGGGTCTTGTCATCAGTTAAATTTACCTTCACAACACCTGGTTAAAAAAAACCCACACATACTTGCGCTCAAAAAGTGTCAAAGCACATCAAAACACTGCTTTAATTATGTAAGCAGGTAAGACCCACCGCCGTGCCCATTCAGCACGTCAACGCTCAAATCTTCTTGCAGCGTTTTTAAGGGAGAACCAGTTGGGCATGAGTGAAAGCGAGTTATACACTCTACTTTGAAATTTTGCAGAAAGGCCACAGGAGCACTAGAGCACCGTCCCAGGACCATCTGAAAAACAAAAACGCATATAAAGTGTTATTAGTTGTAAGTCTGACAAGAAAAAATAAAAGAATACAACTAAAATTGCTACAAAAAATAAAAACTAAAGGTGACACTAATGCAACCAACCTGAGGTATAGTGAAGTATCTATCATCGGATGTGACAACAGGACTTCCCTGAATATAAGGAGTAAATGGCTTTGGAGCAGACAGCACAGGCTCTTGGAAGGATGGGCCAGGCCTGGGTGCACTACACCAGGAGAGTGAAAAAAAATGTAGCACAAAAATTACTGAATAAAATAAAAAATACAAACCAAAAATAAACTTTAATGAAAAATATTCTCACATTGTGTCTCCTTGATAGAAGAGACCCAGGAAGGGGTTGTTTTCAGGTGGAGAAGTGACACATAAAAATGGAAACCAGTCTGGAGTGTTTTCAGCAGAATGCACAGAGCACTGGAAATCTGGAGCAGGGGAGACCTGTCCCCCAAAGGGTCCTAGCAGACAGTGGGACGCAAAAATCTTTAGATCTTCATTGGAACAGTCCTGGTAGAAAACACAAATAAGAAGATTTAGAAGAGAAAACGAACACATTTGACTAATTATGTTTATTAAATTCCTATAATAAAAACTAATACCTGGTCACAACAGCACCGTACATCACATGCTCTGGATGTCAGGTCACATGGACAAACACCAAGAGGTTGGTACACTTGGTTTGGAAATACTGTGTTATTATCTGAAATGAACATTCGACTCTTAGAAAACAAGCTGCTTTTAAAGATCTCATTTCACATTATGATGAGAAAGGCTTAATTCAAACCACCAGGTCCTGCATGAGGAGGAAACAACCGAGCGTTTATGGTGGCTTGGATCAGCAATGACGCCTGGGGTCTGCTTCCAAGGCAGGCGGACACCTGAAGAGTTTCCAGAACACACTGCCGTTTCGGACAGCAGTCAGCACTCGTTTCATTCTCACCACACAAATGCAGGCTATGATTCAGTGTCAGCTGAACACGAATAGCACTCTGGGAGGCAGAATTAAATTGATATGAGTATAAACAAGAGGTGAATTTTATAAGTTATTTTGTCTATATATGCAGTGGCTGAGTAAAGTTGATGGGCTTTTGTACCTTTCCCATTTGCTCAGTTGTGAGTGCCCACCGTGTTGCTTCTGTTACACATGATGGTGAACCAATGTTTCCTGTGAAAGATAATCATGTTTTTACAATCCATGCTGCTTGGAGGCTTTTTTTCAGCAGTGATATCTGGTCATTGTTCATGGAGAGAAGGATGGAGTTAAATTTAGAGTAATCCTAAAAGAGGAACTCCAGAAGACTCTGAACCAGGACAGATGTTCACTTTACTGCAGGACAGTGAACCTAAACTTTCAGCCAGAGTTACAATGGTGGGAAGTACCGTAGATAAAAGTAGGTTCTTCTACTAGAATAGACCTTTAATGTCATTTTTCTTTTTGTTCATAATTATGGGTTACTTTATATTGGTCAATCACAATAAATTCCAATAAAAAAAAGACATTATGGTACATCATTGTAAAAGTAAAAGGATATATGAATATTTACAATTACAAGGCACTGCACAAAATCTATATTTTCTTTTCTGGTCAAGCTAAACTGAAAACCAAACTATTCCATCAACAACAAGTAAATGTTTTGTGGGGTGTTTTGTCTTTTTTTCCTACCTGTTGTAACGGAAACAGAAACCGTCTTCAGATTCAGTGAGATCCTTGATGTGTTTCCCAGCAGAAATGCAGAGACTTTTGGTCCGTTGGAGATAAGAAACGACGGCTGAAAAACTATGAATGAAAAATGCAATTACTCTTTAGTTACAGTTCCAGCCATCTGTGTGAGATAAAATGAGTTTTAGCTAGTTCCTGTGCGAAACGTAGCGTACTTTTAACGCAAAACTATAACTTTGAGGCGAATTACGTAGAAAGATCTTACCCAGAGCGTTCTGAGGGCGGACAAAACTGACGATGAATAAGATGAATGAAGTCCGGCCTGAAATAGACGCAGAAAGTACACCGATATTAGTCATTTCGCTATTATACCTTGGACATTTGTAAACTCTGTGAGGTGTCCTAGCAACAGAGTGTTAACCAATCACGGCCGAAAAGCCTTCTTCTTCTGAGAAAACACAAATCTAAGCTGTGAGTAAAGTACACAACAGCGACCTCATTTGCTCAAGTCAGTGTCATGAATCTACCGGGAAATTTCCCAAATGATTTCTAGCTTCCTGCTGAATAAAAACGTTTTCAAAAATGATAACAAAATCATTCTAACATCGTACACAATGTATAAAATTTGCCTTCCTCTAGACCTTTCTTGATAATTGTGAATGTATATAAAAAAATCTATTTTAAAATGTTACTAAAAGCCCATTGTTGTTTTCAGCTGAAACTTTAAATATAATGTCAGTCCAGAATTTGCGGAAAGCCACACACTAAAGAAGATATAAAAGATTGTTTAATACTTGTTGTCAGCAACAAATACACAGCAGAGCAATGTTAATAAATTTGGCAATAAAAGTTCCTAAAGGTGGATATTCTATGCAGAATATCCGAAAACTATCTACTTAACGTTATTGGTAATTTATTAGGCCATAAAGGTTACATACAATTGACTGTTAGTTTTATCTCAGTCACGTTAGATCCCACAGCCTCTAGACGGCAGCATATCGCTACCGTGATCACCACTAATTCGTAGAAGAAGAAGTTTTTCAGTAGTAAACAGAAACGTGCTTTCAGTAATATGTCAACAGCGGGTATCTGCATTCAGGAGTAAAAGTTACAATGCCGTTTGAAAACCTGATAAAAAGTCTTCAGGACTGCTTCGTCACTGGAGATTCAACACCTGAAAATGGCTGCCAGACCCTCCAGCTGTTTGTCGATAAACTGTCTGAATCCTCCAGGTTTGTTAAGCTGTTTTTAAGTGCACATGCGCCGTCGGTTCTGTAATAAAAAGGCAATTTGTTTGCACGGACAGGAGCAGCGTTAAAAGGAGCACAGAGCGCAGTTTGGAGGAGGCAGCCCAGCTGCTGAGGCAGATCCCAGAGTCACAGCTTCGTGGTTTGGAGGAAGAGCAGCTCCTGCTTCTGGTCAGACTCCTCTTATCCCTGCAGCTGGAGATGGTCAGCATCTCTACAGCCTGTCGTAAGGTGGACCAGGTGAGCTCCACAGATTCCCTTTTCACTGTAAAATGGTGTGGAAGAACTGTGATGTAATGAAAACTTCTGCTTCACAGATGCTGCAGCTTTTGGCAGCAAAGGTGGACCACAAACTGGTTTATAAGGAGACTCTCCATAGTTTTCATGCTATAGTCCACAGTGATCAGGTACAGAAACCTTACTTTGTGTTTAGTTACCCTTTGCAATCATACTCTTTGCATTCATGCTTTTGCTGTACCTCTTGGACTGTTGATGCATCTTGTCCTGGATTCCTTTGAGAAACAGGTTTTTAATATTGGCGGATTATTATTTTACTAAAATAAAATGAAATAAATAAAATTAATAAATTTTTTGAAAACAAAATGTTACTTCATTTCCTCTTTCCAATTATGCATGACTTTTTGTTGATATGTTACATAAAATACCAATAAAAAAACTTGGCTGTAATGTGTCAAAATGTGAATGATCACTTCAATGTCGGTCTTGGAAATGATTTGACTTTGTCTTTTTTTCCAGGTTCTCTCGTTGGAGGATTTGCAGAGAGGTGGGTTCACTGATGCTTACATTATTTCAGTATGTCACAGATCCAATGTGTAGACGTTTTAATTATTTCTCCATAATTTTAGCATGCATGTACCTGGAGGACAGTGTAGTTGGTCGAGAGGTTTGGCGAGAATCCTTCATGCCAATGCTGCAGAGAGTATCTGACTCCTTTCCTGCTGTGCTACAGGAGGAATCTCAGAGAGATGGGCCGATCTGTTATATTACTGTCAAGGTACAAATGAAACGTGCATCAGGAATACCTATCAAGGACAGCCATTATAAAACAATTGTAACTTTATTTCCAACATGTGAACATTCATGGCTGCAGGTGTGTCTTCAAGTGTTTCAGCTGTTGCCCAATGAAGTTGCTCCTCTGGTGTGGGAAGAAAACCACAGTAAAGAAGCAGTGCAGAGGATTCTGCAGGCTCTTATTGACATACTTGGACAGGTGTGTTTTCTTTCAAAGCAAATTTATCGTCTGCTAGATGACAAACAAGTGCTGAAAGCTGCTTATGTGTCCTGTTGTGCAGTGCTGCAACAGGGACACGCGTCTTTTGGCGGGCACAGCAGTGGCGATGCTGATCAACACTGCATCCGAGAGTACAGCCGCTGGAGCTGCAGCCTGGAATCTGCTGCAGGTCTCTCATCCACGTACGTAACACCTGCAGCATCATACCCTTTGAACCTGTCATACAGTGGTATTTAAACACAATAAATTATGGGAACAATTAGGAACATAAAATGAAAACTGTTACTGGTTTGAGTTCAAATTATTAAGGCATTTTTATTTTCCTTTTTTTTAAAAAAATCTTAAAATCCACCTCTCTTGCTCCCACTACATAGTGATAAATTGTATTTTGACTTTTTTTTTCTGACTTGAGATGTTTTTCTTGTGCTGCCTCTCAGAGCCCTGCCAGTTGACTGTGGGGGTCCTGCAGGTGACATGTGACCCTGTGGGGAAGGACAGAGTGGACCGGCTGGCTGTGAGCAGAGGCCTCCTCACCTGCTGTCGACCTCACATCTTACTAAGTCCAAGCCACGACACCACACAGGTAGAGAAAGTTTGTGTGGAGCACACGTTGGGATTTTTCCACACATTGTATCGATATAATCTTGTTTCTCAGGCCTGTTTGCTGCTGGAAGGTTTGTTTCCTCTTGTTTATGCACTGTGTGAGGAGAAGCAGGATAGTCGCTACTTTGCCTTTGAGGGTGAGTGAACTCCAAAATGCTTGCTTAGTGTCTTTGACTGGCTCTGCTTTCTGCCAAAAACCCAAAATGTTGTTGCAGTGTTAACAATGTGGCTGAAGAGAGTGAAGGAATGTGTGACGGACCTGTGGAGGATGACCGGCGCCCGTCTCCTGCCTGACGACAGCAGGCTGCTGCAGCAGCTTACACACATTATCTGGACCAATGCAGAAAGCCCAGTGAGTCACTGACATTGACTCATACTCTGAAGGAACACACAATGATTGGCATTTGGTTGCACATTAAGCTTTCTGGCTAAGTGATTGAATATTTTTATTAGAGGTGCATTTGTTTCTTGTTTCCACTGTATGCTGGTAGGAACTTCACCACATTGAAATTTATCTTGTGATATTAAGAATAACTGATATTGATTGCAATCCCCAGAAACTGACAGTGTGGTTTGAATTGTTACTTCGAAATTCAAGCTGGTTGAAGGAGAAAACAAGTAAACCCTGCTTTAAACTTTAAAATATGATTTATTGACACAATTGTTGTGTTGTTTATATGTACAGTTGTGCTACTTAATGCAACTTTTCAGACTGATAACTGTGTTTGTGACTATATTTTTGCTAAGGCTTTTTTTCATTACCATTGGAACATATATCAGGAAAGGAGGTAAAAAAATCTCCACAGGTCACTGTGAAATTTTTAAGTGTGAGCTTATGCTACTGCAAAAAGGATTAGTTTATCTGAGGAGTTTTTACACATATTTACAATGGGGCAAAGAAATGCTGCGTCCATTAAAAAACACACAGTTTAAAGGGTTTTTATGTTGGGTTTTTAAAAAATGTTTTTCATGTGTGTTTCTGTTTTGGCAGGTGGAAGGGGTGCCTGAGTTTGCGAGCAGTGCCTTTACTCTGTTGCTGAAACTTTATGCCTTGGACTCTGAGCAGTTCTGTGACACCAGCAAGGCTTTTTATTTTACCCTGCTTGAACGATTATTGAAACTACCCTGGGAGGCCAAAGCCAAATACCATCGCCTTTGTGCTCTGCTGCCTCATGTGGGAGCTGAGCTGGTGAGCGCGTAATAGCTGTTATATTCTTTATAACGTTGTTACTTTTACTTTCTGTGACCCAGATGTTTGGCTGTGTCTCTGTAGGTGCTGAATCAATACACTGAAGTATCTCACCATATCCTGAAGTGCCTATCAACCAATCATCTGTCCCCGTGTGGCTCAGAGTTTTATAAATGTCTGATCCAGCAGCAGAGGCGGGAGCTTCCTGCCTCACTTACTGAAGTGGACCTGGCCGGGCGCTGGGCGAACAGCTGGCAGCCTCTCCTCTTGGAGGCTCTAACATCTGAAGTGACTCTCCTACAGACCAACAGCTCAACACATTTACTGCCCTGCACCTTCCAGGTTTTCCCCTCGGCTGTGCATCACCTGCTGGCCTCCCTAAACCCCCACAAGCCAGGCCACCTGCACGCCTGGGCGTGCGTCCTGAGCTCCTACCGAGCCATCAGCGGCTGTTCTCCCTGGGCTCTGCATGGGAGCTCCACCTTTAAAACCCTGCAGCTGGCTCTCGGGTCTGCAGATGACAAAGTGCGCCTGGCTGCCCTCAACCTGCTCTGCTGCAGTCCAAAAACTAGAGATGTCCCCTCTGCAGAGGAGATCACAATACTGAAGGAGTTTATCCCCCAGAATCTGAATTGCGAGTCCTCACCTTTTCGGCAGCACCTTCAGGCGGCGGTGAGAAGGTTTCTGGTTCGTATCAGAGATGGCTGCCTGGCACACATCAGAGGAGTCAAGGGCAAAAAGAAAGAAGATGTCAGCCATAAAAGCAGAAAGGATGTTCTGGAGCAAGGGATTGGTGAGGAGGAAAAAAGAGATGATAAATGTTTTGCTCCGGATTTTTTTTTTTTTTTTTCTTTGGATTTTTTAGTTTTGTATTCTCTGTTCAGAAAAGATATTCTTTATGTCACACAGGCTTTGTGGAGTGGTTAGGCGAGCTTCCATACAGCTTTCTGTCACCTGGACACAGCTATCAAAGGAAGAAGACGGCGCTGTTGTTGTTGTCTGCAGTCCTGGAAACGTGCACAGATACCTGGAGCCCCAACAAAAAGAAGGGACAGCCACCGGGTGAGACATTAAAAACAACACGGAGCAACAGATGTTTTTACTCAAGTATAATGAAGTATTCATACCCATTGAACCAATGTTTGGTTACGTTGCAAACACAAACTTCAATGTTTCTTAACAGGATCTTGAGTATTAAAAAAAGCACAAAGATGTGAATGCTTTGTTTTAAAGAAAAAAAGATAAGTGTGGCTCACCTGAGCCTTATCTCTGTATCTTTCATCTCTTTAATGATGAAACTGGTTATAATTACAGCAAATATAGGACTTCTTATTGAATGTGCCAGACAGAGAGGACAGTGGAATTTCTTCTGCAGAACCAAGCAGCTGCTTCTTATCAGTTGTCTAGAGGATTCTACAAATGAGGTTTGGTTTTCTGAGTGGAGCCAGGTGTGTCTCTTTGTCTAAACTGGCTGAAATATAACACAAGAGTTGTTCTTTCCTTTAGATCCGGGAGCTCTCGGCTTGCTTGTTGTTGAGATTTTTCCCTCCCAGTTTCCCTGCTGATATCGCGGAAGTCCTGGAGACGAGGAGTATGCAACTTCTGCGCAGCCCACGTGTGCAGGAGGCTCAGATGGGAGCGCTCATGATGAAGATGTTCCTCCAAAAGTAGGTCTCACCTCCTCTCGTGCCCTCATCTTGTAAAATTAATTGCATGCCTTTAGCTTTTTTTTCCCTTCACAACAAATGTTGAAATTCGAGGATTTTATGTGGAAGACAAATACAATTTGGAGCATAATTGTGAATCTGAAATGTGTGGCATGCGAATGTGTTCAACCCTCCTGAAGGCGGGAGGTTGCACTGGATTTTGATTAGTGGTGTCAATGTCAAGAAGGTCTCTAGTTCTGTTCAGTTTTATTTCCTTTTCCTTTCAAGGTTTATAGACAATAAATGGATGAATGTCTGTATGTGAACCCATTTTGTTTTAGAAACTGTCCGTCACTCCATATCACTGTTTCACACAACTTTGTGCTCAATTTATATCAATAATGAACACTGAAACCTGTGTTTCTAACAGAACAAAATATGGAAAAAACTCAGAGGTGTAAATATTATTCGACTGCAATGGTGGTATGTTTGGGTGATGACAGTATCGACTGTTCTTCATGTAGATCAGGACATCGGTGTAGTTTGAGCTGTACTGCCAACACTGGAAGGAACCTGTGTGTAGTCAGAGTCCTGCTGAAGGAGCTAGAGGAGCATCATCTGACAGCCAAAGCAGACATGATGCTCTCTGCCAGAACCAAGCCTATACATGGTGATTCATTCACATTGATGATGACAGAAAATCTTTTTTTTTCTTTATATCAATCCTCTGAATCCCTTTTTTTATGTTTCAGGAGTGTTGTGCGCTCTTCAAAGGTGTTTACTTGAAGGAGCTGATGATATCTATACAACACTTGACCGCAGTCTGGTGACCAAGTTGTTGGATCTGCTGGAGAATATTTCTCTGCTGCTGCTCGCGATTCTGCATGGAGATTGTGAGGCTCGTGTCTCTGAAAAATGTAATCAAGCAGTCTTAACGAACAGTGAAATCTCCGTTTAGATACTTTTGTTAACATTGGAAACTGAATTGCTTTTTGTCTCTTAGATGCTCCCCCGTCCTTTTGTGACATGGGAAACGCCATCAGCTCTCTGATATCCCAACAGTCTGGAGGTGGCCAAATAGACGAGGAGGAGTGTGTCCTGCTGTCTGAAGAGCACAGCCTTGTCCTCACCTGCTGCTGGGTCTCTCTAAAGGTGAGACATGCACCATTTAGATTCCCTTCCTCAGCATCAGTCTTTATTAGAGCATGGGAAAACTCACCTGTGTTTCTTTTCCACATCTTTGCACCAGGAAACGGGAATATTTTTAGGTTCATTGGTGGAGAAAGTTCTGGAAGAATCCAAGAAACATTCTGAGTGTCTTCTAACTAAACAGGATTTAATGAGGGCTTCAGACGTATTCAAGGATATTCTTCTAAAATGCCGCCACTGGGTATGTTATTTTCAAAATACACAGTTCAAGTCAATGGTCAAAAATGTTAAGGTTTTAATAATTTATTTTACTGGGTTTTTTTAGGTTGGGAGGATTAAATTCAACAAACAACTTCTGTGATTTTCTTTTTTACAAGCAATTGAATGCATAACTTTGATTTTATAATAAATTTCCTCTAATCCCCACATTGAGACCGACTCAAATATAGAGATGTTTAGTTAAATGTCTGTAACTAAGTTATTTTTTTTAACCAGCTATTACTCAGATGGTCACATGTGGCTCCGAAGACCTTCCAAAGTGGCCCTAAATAACTCGCTACTTCTACCAGCCTCCCTATGTGTTTTCACATTGCCATTATTTAGGTACATTAATATACTGATTTTAAATCTGGGTTAAAAACATATTTTTACTGTTTGACTTAAATCTAGCATGAAAACAGATGTTAGCTGTGATCCAATTTTTTTCAGTTTTTTTTTTTACTTCTTAGTTTGTGTTTCTAACTGTTCTTGTTAACTTTACCCATTTTTTAGTTTCTGTACATTTTCCAGTCTGGATTTCTTTTAATGGATTTATAAGTAACCATTAGTGCACTGTTACCAGTTTTAGAGTCTCATCTCGACTCCTCCAAACTCACTTCCTTCACTGTGATTCAACCCAGCTCAGTGTTTGTTTTGCCTGACTGTAAAACATTTCAGCACTAGGCAAATATCAGTTGAGCTCAGCTCTTTTATCCGCCCAGCTCTCCACTGAGTTCCTCACAATTTTTCTAGCGTCATTTATTGAACAATTTACGTTGATAACAAAATTGTTTTTCAACTTTACCTGTCAAAAGTAGCTCTCTTTGTTAAATAACTCCACCCTGGAGAAAACATGATTTGAATAACTCAACAAAAAACAAATATTATTCAGAATTTCATGCCAATCATAATTGTGTGTAATCTTTCAGCAACCACTTCATTTAAACTTAAACTTACACTGGTTTCCTGTAAACACGTTTCTGTTCTCACCAGGGGGCAGTAGAGGGCTGCGGTTTAGGCTTCACAAAGTTCTGTACTTCTCTGCTGAACAGCAGTGATTCAGACCTCAAGGACATTCCTGCCCAAATGCTGAAAGATGTAAGTAATTTTAGTTTTCTTTTTAACTAATAAAAGACAACTGCTGATGTGCAGACTTATTACTTTCTAATGTCATTCCAGGGACTGCAGGTTGTTCAGTGCCCTGGCTCTACGTCTGTGACCCGACGGGCTGCAGGGCTGCCCATGCTGATCCTGAGCGTTCTCTCATCAGAGGAGGTCAGTAAGGCGAGGCCGCTGTTAGCGCTCAGTATGCAAACCCTGCTGGACACCGCCAGACGTCCCCTCGATGAGAGCTGGGACCAAACCCTGGACCTCCCACAGGTGTGTTGATTCTGCAACCGCTATCTGGTTGGTGCTGCTCTTAAAGAATCGGATCGATTGTGATGACCTCATTGTCATTTTGTGCACAGGTATGTGCGGTTCACACTCTGCAGGCGTTGGTGCGTGGCGCAGGTTTGGGGACAGCTGTTCTTCAGTTTGCTCCTGCTGTAGCCGTCTTGTCTCTGACTCTGCTCCGATCTCCATGCTGGGCCATGAGGAATGCTGCACTGCAACTTTACAGTGAGTCAGAAGCTCATATACTGCCTGTTCGATATGAAAATTCTGCTCTGAATTAACCTGCACGTCCTCCTCTAGGCTCTCTTTGCTCTCGAATGCTTGGCCAGCGGTCCAGCAGTGTGGAGGCTGGCCCCACGCAACACAGCATGTCCCCTGCTGCCTTCTTCTTTCACTACCCTATGCTTCAAGCTTTCCTCCTGGGCGAGCTGAGAGGGGCGGCGCAAGACCTCCATAGGCCAGCCGCTGGGGCCAAGTTGCATCTGCAGCCCTCACTCTACCCGATCCTAACTCTGCTGGCCCAACTCCAGCCTGGCGTACAAGACTCATCAGAGTAAGGCTTACAGACCTTTTGACTGATCAATCTAGTTAAATAGATCTTCTATAGTAAGAACTACTCATTTTAACCACATTTTCTAAACTTATCAGTTCCTTTGCTTATTGTAGCTAGTTCAGTGCAAAGCCAGTATAAATCTGAGCTGCTGAGAGCAAAGCCCAAGATTTTACAACAATTATCTGATTTCTTGGGAGTTAACACAGATGAATGCAAATAGATGAATAAATGTTAAAAGACATTAAGTCCTATAAATATATCTTGTATAGCCCAAAATAAAAATAGTAGATGTGCATTTTAGCGATTTTGGACCCTTTGGAGGTAAATTGATATTCAGACTTAAGTTTTTTAAACCTGACTTTACCAGAACCAGATGGGATTTACAATGCCACTCATTTGCTCCGTTCAGTTTTGGCAGCAGACACGCATCTCTCATCCTCCTCTTATGTAGAGCGAATCAGCCCTGACACTGTTAGGCAACCACACACACCAAACTTTCCAAACTGCTAGGACAGGAGATGCTAAAAACATTTTGGACATTTAGGATAAAAATTCATTTTTTAATTAAATGTAAGATCAGTATTACTTTGCTACCTGTGTTTTGTTCAGATTAAGCAAATCAGGGTTTTTATTTTATAAAGTTTTGTACATTAGAAATGGAATGTGGCATGCCAGGTAGTGACCTTTTAAAAGTGCTGCCTCATTTTATTTTATTTGGAAAGTACTAAGAGTAACATCTCAGTTTCCAGTCAGTGAAAGGTTTTGTTGCTTTGGTATTCATTGCAACAATTCAATAAAACATAATTTCCAACTGTGAATTATTTTCCAACACATTAAATGATATTATTCTGCATCTGTTCCTCTTTTAAACTCGTTGTTTATGTGACTGAGTGTACATATCCTCATGTGTTTCCTCTGGCAGAACGTTGTTGGACTTCCTGTCTCCGTTACTCCAGCTATCTGCCAGTCCCATTTATAGTGTCAGAGTAATGGCCTCCAAAGCTCTGGTTGCCATGACACCCCCTTCAGTGTACTTTGACCTCCTTCTAAAGCTGACCTCTCAGCTCCCTGGTCCGCAGGAGTCCTGCAACCACAACCGGCTCCATGGCCAGCTGCTACAGATGAAGGCCTTACTGGACCGAGCCCTCTGCTCAGACAGGTGGGACTGGAATAAAGGAGGCGCTTAAATATTCATCAGTAACTTCCTGACTTTGAAACTCTGCCGTGTTTGTGTCTATAGTGTCCTTTCTGACGACCTGCGTGAAGTGGTGAACAGAATCCATTCTTCAATGTGGCTGGGGACCATGGCTCAGTGCTGCCCCCTGGTGAGAGCAGTGTACCTCAGTGTGGCTGGCTCCCTGAGAAGATATTCCTGCGAGACTTTCCTGTTGCAGCTCAGTGACAGACTTATGCATGATCTTCACACGCCTCAGCAGGGTCTTCAGGTGTGTGACAACTGCATATGAGACACTGTGTGTGCTTTATGTTGTTTGCAAAGGACTTCAAAAACCGGTTTTAAAACAAACAAGCATGTGCCCCTGTTGAGCTAAAGTAGATTTCTGACACCATTCAGCAAGCACCTTGAACTGCCCTGTTGCTGAAAATGTGCTATGTATATGAATCAAATTATGTTTACCTTTACCTTTAAATGAGGATACCAATTACAGTCTGACAGATTTCAATCATTCTTTACTTTTAACTTTGTTCTCTACAGGTTGGCTTGTCATCTTTCCATCAGCAAGCCCTTCACTTCCTCTGTGCAGATCCAAAGTGGGCTTGTCAAACTTGGGAGAGTTTTTCTGCAGCCTCCCCTGAGCTGAGGCTCTCACTGGTCACATGGTTGCTGGACAGCCAGGACTGGCAGCAAATTGACTCGAAAGAAGTGATCCAGAGGGTGTTGCAGGTAAGGCACAGAGACACTCCCAACAACTTTAACTCAAAGACAAGCTTTAAAAAAAATAGTCTAGCACTTTAGGATGTAAAGGCAATTTTTTTCTAGATTCACAATAGAAAAGGCGTGGCATTCACCTGTAACCGCCCTCCTACACTCTGACACCCTTAAATAAAATCTTATCTAACTGATTTTTCCCAAAGAAGAATGAGTAATTAAATCATAGTGTAAAAAACCCTGTTCTTTAAAAATGATGTGATGGAAATGTTGCTGCACATCGTGCTGCACACGCCTTTCTGTAGCATAGTGGTGACAGTATCATGGTGTGGGAACCTGGACCTTTACCTGGGGAAGTGATGCAGACGCCACATATCTTTGATTTTGAATCAGAGCTATCGGAGGAAAAGAGGATAAATTGGTCAACACACAGAATCCTAATAAAACTGATTGAGGTGTGTGGTCTTAACGTGACACAGTGTGACAAAGTTAAAAATGTAAGAGTCCTTTTGTGGAGATTGTATTTACTTGTGTTAAAAAGTTCATGTAGGTCATTAAGAAAAAGACTCTGACTCATACATGCTGTTCAAGATTTACTCGACTCTTTAGACAAGGAAAAATGTGATACTGGCTATCTGCAGTCATGGCCCATGACTGCTACAAACAGTAGCAGTCATGGGCCAGAGTACTGGTCCATGACTGTTACTGTTTGTAGCAATGTGTTTATGTTTGTTTATGACGCCCAGTAACATGTTTAGCAGCACCTGTGTGATTGATTACCTGCCTTCTGATCACGTGAAGGTAATTTTTAAATGTTCTCTTTCTCCAGTCAAACTTGAAGGACGCTTTGCTGGGCGACAGCGTGGATTACCGCACCACGTACCTCACAGCTCTGGTTTCTGTGATGACGGGTGGTGGCTCTGCTTTGCCTCAACCGCTTTCCGACTCAGAACTTTATTTGTCCGAGTGCTTGGATTTATTACTTCAAGACCTAGAAATTCAGAAAGGTGGACCAGAGTACCTCTCTCAGGCTCTACATGCTGCTAGCCTGCTGCTTTCCCATGTGTCAGATTTCAGGTTTTACACAGTTTTTTTTTTGTTTTTTTTGTTACATGTCACGTCCTTATTTTAGACTTCCATATTAACATAAATTCCTCTAACTTTGACTTTTATCTAATAAGCCTGAAGACATCTATGCTTCAGCGTTGGTGCAGTATCCTGGAGTGTCAGCAGGCTCCAGAGGCCCCAGAAGTCCTCAGGATAGTGTGCAGTGAAGCTCTTTGTGCAGCTGGACTCCCGCTCATCAACAACCTCAGAGATCACAACTCTCTCCCTGCCATCATGATGCGGTGTGAAGGAAATCTGATCATGTTGGATAGCTTTAAATGACGGATTCTGGTTAAAATTTAGTTTTTGTTGTTTTGTTTTTTGTTATTGTGTAGATTGATCAACACAGGCCTGTACCTGCTACAGGACCAAAGCCAGGAGGTGAGACAGAAAGCTGCCCGTTTTGCCTCTTTGCTGCATCATTCAAGACGAGGTAACAACCAGAGGAGTGTCTGCATTATGCAGATAAACCAAGCTCTGCTGCTCCTCTTGGACCTGCTGCTGCAGGAATGCTGGGATACTCCTGGTGCGCTGGAGGTCCTGCTGTCCCACCTGCCTCAGACTGACCTCAGATCAGTGCTGAGAGAAGCCTCACCAGCAAGAGGGTGTGTTATTAAACTTTTTGACACTTTGTCAAATTACAACCACACATTGCAAAATAACCCTAAACCACCTCAGTCTGGCACTGAATACAATATATGTCATTGTTTTAGGATTTTGATATAAAAAAACATTGAAAACAATGTATTATTTATATTTCAATTACAAAATTGTGTAGTCTTTTTTCCAAACTCGGTTGGATTGGAGGAATAGCATCAGTGAACATCCGTTTTTAAACCTTATCTCAGTTAGACTTGTCTGGACTTTGACTAGACCACTCTACCACATTAATATGGCTTGATCCAAGTTGTCCCATTGTACTTTTAGTTTTATGTTTGTCATGTTACCTCTGCCTCAGCAGCCTTTGCGACATTTAATTTACTGACTGAAAATTCTGATTGCAATTGATTGGACTGAACTTTATTCTGAACTTTCCAAGTAAATTGGGCTGAATACATAAGCATGATATATATATATATATATATATATATATTTTTTTTTTCTTAAAATATCAAATATTTGTTTATCTTTTTTTTCCTTTCATAACACAATTAGTCGCCAATCTGTGTTGGTCAGTTAATTAAAGTTCCATTAAAATACATTCAGGCTTGTGGTTGTAAGTTGACAGATGGTGCATAAAATTCAACGTGTAGTTCTACTTTTCAGAGTATAGCCACATTATTTATATATGGAGGTATTTGTTCAACTGAACATTAATCATCAGCGTGTTGTTGCAGGAGTTGCAGTCTGTATGAACAGGATGAGGCCAATGTGTTTGCAGAACCCTCCGTCATGTCTGCACACATGCTGCCCTACCTGCTGCAGATGGCTGAGAAATCGTCTCAATCCTCTGCTCTGGCACAGAGTCTGGCTGCATGGGCAGAGAGGAATACTGCCCAGGTGCTGGATAACCTCACAGAGTGTGAACAGCTCCTACCAGGTGCGCTGTCATACATGTAGCATTAAAGTAGAAGAACATTAACATTAAAGAATGCTACAATACAGAATTTCCTTTTTTATGTGTTAAAGTAAAACTTTTTTATCTTTTTTTTTTTTTTCTAGCTGAAACATTCTCTCCCTCTTGGCTGGCTCTCCTTGTGGATCCCCATTTCCACTGTGCCCTGGGGGGCCTCTTCGCCAGAGCTGTCTTTCTGCTTCATCTGCTGAAAACCTCTGCTTGCACTCAGCATCACTGTGATCCTTTAAGCATGCAGATGCGTTTGCAGACAGTTTGCACTCTTCTCACTCAGAATGGTGTTCATTTTACACCTGCCTTAACAGCTACTGTGTCTGCGGAAGAGGCACGACTGTGAGGGAGCAGAGGGGAATGGACCAGTGTGACCTGGGATAAAATTAGTTTTTGATATTTGAAGAACAGACATCACATGGTTTCACTCTTAAATGGCGATTGCAGGTGATGATGCCGCCAGACGCCAGCCCTTCTTGAACTTATGTAAGAGCGAAGTGGGTAAGATTACTTTGGTGTCTTTCCTTGCTAAGAATGGGAAGAGACCCTCTGGGAATTGGGTGGTTGAAGTTTTATTCAGTTTCAGTGGGGTTATAATGGAGAGCTGCAGTCAGAATAATAGTACCAGGTTGTTTTTGCCCTGCCTTGTTATTGTGCTTCTCTCTGCAGCAACAGTAGCAAGGCTCACATGGGTGCAGTGATGTAATGCAACAGCATCTGGAAATATTGCCTGCTTAGCAGCCAGTGGGGGGTGTAATGTGTGGTTTAATTTTCCATTAGAGGCCTTCTGACTGGATAAGTGTCCATTTTCTAAACCACATGAGAGCAGAGAGCTGGTTCCGAGGGATCTGATTGAGATCTGGTGGTTGACCCACAACAGGCCACATGTTTAGAGCAGTCTTACATCATCAGATAGCCCGCTGACAACTACCAGGATTCAAGAAGCACAAATGTTGAACTTATACATTTCAATGGTAGCTGTTTAGTAGGAACTTGTCATAGAAATGAAATTTTGTTGATGTGGAAAGTAGCTCAAAATCTGTCTGTAAACCAGAAGATGTTGCACTTTATCTCAGTTTTTTTTCTCACTTTCCTTTCAGTGCACACAAGATCTGTTGCAACATTGTGTACACGGATTATACAACAACTATGACAATAAGCCTGGGTTATTGATTCATACAGAAATCTTATCCAAGGTGTTTCCTGAAATTTCCTTAAGGTCCACATCTAGTGTCCACCATGCCCCTTATTGGAACTTTACTTTTATTTTTGTCAAAATGTAAGATTTCGGTAAAGAATTGATTAATTGCATCCTGTATCTGTTTTTAGCAACTTATTGTCATATAAAATATTTATGTTTTATATTGAAAACTGAATGAACTATGATTAAGTTTATTACTAATGATATTTTATATAAAATTTTGGTTCAACAAAATGTGTTTAATTTTGGAATGATTGACAATAATTAAGTGTGAATCATGAAAACAAAGGGGTTTTTTTTGTCACTGAAACCTGACCTCTTTCCTCAGAATAATCTTAATTTCCTGAAGGTAGAGTCATATTGTCTTAAAGTGGAAAAAAGGACCATCTAGCCTGATAAAAGCATTCCTACCTGAGAGTATGTGGAGTATCAGCAAGCTGCTACTTTACTGATTAACTATGACAGCAGGGAGAAAGGCCAAGTGCAGCGGGAACAGCCACTGTAATGATGTGTGTGTATATAAGATATGTGTGCCATTTGGAGCATGAAGTGTTTTTCCACTGGTTCAACAAGTTACTTAGTAAATAACATTGTTAAATATTTATATTGTAAAACTCAGTTTGTTCAATTTTAAATCGTTTTGTAGTGCAAGGTTTTTTTTTTTTTTTTTTCTAAATAGACGTTGCTGAAGGATTGTAATCTGATCACTCTTTAGTGATGAATTTATATCAGCAGACATTCTTTTTTAAAAAATGTTACCCATCATTGTTTCCTCAAGCAATGTCTTGGAAATGTCACAGTAAAGACTTTTAAGAAATGCATCGTTGACAGCTTCAACCCCCTTAAAGAATGGAAGGCAATACAACCCCTGAAAAAGATCTCAGTACAGACATATGTGAGAGAATATTCTTGAGACAGTTTGAATGTGAAGGAAATATCCTACCGGGAGAGTTGCGAGTGTGTCGCAGCATAGAGGACAGATGCTGTGTGTTTGTTCTGATGATTGCCTGAAAACTGGATGAGCATCTTTTTTGAAAAGTGGTTTAGTTCGCTGTGGCTGAGTCACATGTTGGCTGGCCTCATTACCAGCTACACAGAGAAGCAGCGAGGGCTTTATTATCCTCTGCAGATCCCACTTTAGACAGACGCCAGCGGGAAAAGAGGCCTGTGAGGTTTGCAGAGGAGGTTACGGGGGAGATGCAAGCTATAGATGTAGCATGCAGATAGACAGATAAAACTCCATGGTTAGATTAAATACGGAAGAAATGAATGCGGATGATTTCTCTCAAGGCTGAAAGCCAAGATAGGATGACAGACTGGAGCTGAAGTTCTTTATGAGTGTGAGAGGAAACACTGATGAGGAGGCTTTAGGACCTTGAGATTTGCGCTCCTCCCTCTTTTCCTCCTCCACTGAAGGCTGTTTACGAAGAAAGGTTCAGCTCTGACAAAAACAAGGGCTGGGACTGAAGCGAGAGGAGCAGTGTGTCTGATGCATAGGCTCCTCACTAATTTCGATCCTCCAATACTTACAAATTATTAGTTTTAGAAAAAGGAGTAGAAAAAAAATCACCATGTTGTCGGTGAATTCAGCTCGGCAGCTTTCCAAAATGTTTTTTTCTTTGCACATTGTTTTCCTGAGCGGGGCCATCGTGGAAGGCAGCACACCAAGTGGGGGGCAAAGAGGTAAACCTGCTCACTGTAGTCATTTTATTGCGCTTTTATGGTCATTTTGTGTCAGTAACAGCATTAAGTTCAGGTACTTAAAATAGCAATAGTATTTGCTTAAGAGTCATCTTTGTTTAGTTTTAAAACAGCTTTAACAGTTTTGATTGCACATGTTTTTACCCCTATTCTCACGTTTTATTTCGCAGATTGTGTGAGATCCAGAGGTTTGTTCTACAGAGGAGAACAACAGAGCTCCTCCACAGGTCTGACTTGTTTGAACTGGATCAATACAACAAGAGACTATGATGTTGAAATGCACCCAGATTCACAGACAGGTAAACGCACTGATGTGTTCTTTGAAGCTACATGAAAACTGCACTTTGATTCCCATTTCTCCTCGTTTAGCTGAGTCTACTGTGTCTTTGATCACATTTGAAATGTCACATGTGTTGACGGTTGCAACGGTGTTCTCACAGAGCAACAAACAAGTCGAAACATCTGTTGATGTGTCAGCTTGATAAAGATGATAAATAGAAACAAAATAAGTAAATAACTTTGACTTATAGAACAATAAATACATGGATTTACAGCCTGTACTCCAGAGAGAAGTCTGACTGTGGTGTTAAATGGCCTCTTTGATGCAGCAGATGCTGTCTCCATTGTTTGTGCTCTGGACAGGCTGCTCACTACTGTGATGAAGTGCTGTTAATTAGTCGTGAATCCAGTGGTTTAGCAACTGGAACACAGACGGGCCTGTTTTTCCAGCGAAGAATCAGTAACAGAGCTCTGCTGCTTTTATCCGCTGCTCTGTAGGTGCTGGAGATCACAATTACTGCAGAAACCCAGATGCCTCTGAGGGGCCTTGGTGCTACATTGCAGCCCCAGATGGAACAATCCAGAGGCAGTTCTGTGCAATTGAGATGTGCAAAGGTAAGCAAACACTGCACCCGGTGGTGATTAATATGCTTGTGTTATGTGCTGTGTATTGATTAGTTTCCCTTCAAAAAATAAGGGATTTGCTGGAAACTGATTGTAACAATAATGATTCTTTCATTTGTGGGAAATTTCTTTGACAAGACTGAAGGAACCTTCTTTTTCTTCTTTGCAAATAGGCTTCACAAATAAAAACTGCGGTTTTTGAAAAAGTGCAGAATAATTTAGCCCATGTTTTATCAGCCCATAGATTATCTTTATGCTGGTTCCCATATTAAGTGGTTTTGATGCCAAAAAACCCCAAACCAAAACAAATCAAAAACAGAAATCTGAATCAAATACTAACTTCATGGCCATTAGCCAGTCATGTTGTAGGACCACATTTTATTACATTCTTCCGTTCCTGTTGACTAGACAGCAGAACAAGTGATGGTAAACCCCTCAAGACACAACTGGACGACTTTCCAGTCAATCCGTGACAGATTGGCACCCTGGGTGGGGAGTCATGTTGCCTTTATTAAAATCTATCACTGTTCTAGCTTCTCTGACTTATCCAAAACACAGTCTTCCAACACAAAAACGTTTCAGTCAAGTTGTGAACTCTTTCCTGGCTCGACATGGAAAATCAGACAACTTTCTTTCAGTTTCATTTAACTTTTCAAAGTATAAGCTGTAGTAGGTCAGTTGGTGAGAGTTGCGATAAGTCATGTATGCTCTGCTTTGTTTCTGGCTCCTGCCTGACACCAGCAGAAGTCAGACAATAACAAAGCTGCACACATGGGGGAAAGTTCTGGCTTTAAACACACCCCCAACGCTGCTCTCATTGGCACAAAGGAGCCATTTCCTCTTGGAGACAGCACCTCATTGGCTGCTTCAGTTCATGGCTTGAGGCCTTTTAACTTTGGTAGAAGTCATAAACAACCCTGTGGGAGGAAACTGAGCAGAGACTTAGATTGCAGACGTTGGAGTCTGTAACTCCCATCTTGTGTTGCTCTTGACTAAGAGTTGAGCATATTTATTTCCGGTCCTTTTTTTTTTTTTTTTTTTAAAAAGGAGAAAATACATCCAACAGTCCTCTCAGCAGTGCAGGTTCCAGCAATAATTCAGTAAGAGGCTCAGTTTGGGAGGGGGTTTGCGTCAGCACTGATGCTTGAAGAGCAGCGATAATTAGAAACCACACAGTCTGGATGACGCACATCCAGTTGAGTCTGAAAGAATAACAGAGACAGAGATTATTCTAGCAGAAGCAGGGTCCTTCTAAACGTCAAAACAGAACATTTTAGCAATATCTGAAGAGTGCTGTTAGTATCCATAATTCATGAAAACTGTTCTTTGCTGTAGTGACTCAGACTGCATGCAGAATTAACATGAAAATAGAAAGAAAGAATTGTATTGATCCTGGGCCACGGATACTTGAGATCTGCCTTAATTCTAATAGAAAAATGACAGTTTGCTGTTAAACTGAAAAGTGCATCTAGTGGGACTTTTCCACTAGATGCTGGAAAACTGCTTCTGGTATGATCTTTGGTATATGTAGAGTATGCATCAACTAGCATTAATGGTATAATTTTGCCACTAATATCAGTTGTATGTGTTTAACATTTTGAATTAGGACAGCAGCACAACATGGACACATTAAGAGGTGTTTAAATCTGTCATTTTCTTCTGTTTCTAGAGCAAACAACAGCTGCGCCAGCTGAGGTCGGGTCCCTCAGACCTACAGAGATCATTTCCTCCACGCTGCACTTCCAGACTGCCACGGCAGGTAAACAGAGGGATGTTGCTGCTGTGCAGCCAGTGATGGGCATCAGCCAGAGAGTGAGAACAGGACCTAAAAAGAAGAAGGACCTGGGAACTACTGGTACGGTTTTCTTCTTATGGGTCCATGATATACGTCCTGTGTGCCTACTATTTACACAAATCTGCAGCTTGATTTAGTTTTAAGTGATACACATGAAATTCAGGGCTTTCCTGGTTTTGCAGGCATGGTCCTGGGTAGCCTTATGATGGCAATTATAATCATCCTTGGAGTGGGCATCACGCTTGGCTACTTTTATAAAAGGTCAGTATTTAAAACTCAGCATTTTCATATCATTTTGGGTTTTGTATTTGAAGTATGTCTAATTTAAATACATACTGGGATGAACTAGAACTCTTTTAGTATCATTTATGAAGCATTTATATTAGAGGTGGACCAATTGCAGTTTTCTGGACAGTCACCGATTACCGATCTTTAAAAAGCCTGAGCTGCCGATTCCGATTTCCGCACATACTAATTTTTTTTGTCTGAAATGTCACTACATATTACAAGAAAGTCACAAACTTGGCAACAGTGCGGGGACTGTTGTTAACTGCAAACGTGCAGTCATGACCTGGTGGGCCGGTTTGTTTGTCAAACTTCTGGCACAGCAGAGCAGAAGAAGACAGTGGCTGATGTTTAGACGTTTACTGAGGTAGATGAGATCGGCTTTACGTGTAAGTACTAGCCAATCATTGATCTCCCAGAATTAACAAAATCTGTCCCAATAAATCGATGCACCCCTAATTTCTATACACGAAGCCAAAAATTGTTGCTGCAAAGCCTGAACTGCTTTCCATTAATCTGCCAACCCTGGACTGTACCACAGTTGTGTTAACTCCTCACTGGTACTTTTCCATAACAGTGTGCAACAATAATACCATCTCACCGAGTATCAGATTCACAACAGCACCATTGTCAACAGCTTAGATTACATTTACAGATTCACACACACTGAAGCAGCAGGTTTATCTTTTAATCAACTGTTTAGCAGAATCTGCCAGTTGAGTTCACAGCAGTAAATAAGTAAAAATAATTTTGTTCTCCACAATGCAGTAACACTTTTTACACACAAAAAAACCAAACAAAAAACATGCATTGAGAAAGACATGGATCGCAGAGGTTTAATTAAACCTCAGGTTTATAACGCAAACCCTTTTTTTAAAGGTTAGAACAAATATCCTCCACAGGCACCAGTAAGACCAACAATGGATAAAATGTAACCAGTCAGATTAGCAGACTGGTCAAGCCATTATTATCTTATTGTCTTACATTAACCTCTATATTGTCGATCATTCCTTCTCTTTTGGGGAATGTTGTTATATTTCAGATATTGATAGAGAAATAGGCACAACAAGATAACATAATTACACACACGTCTGTGATCTCATCTATTGCTCACCTCCCTCTGAAGTCTGTTTTTCCCAATTAGACTTTATTGACCGTTTTAGCCGATTCTTCACATTACAAAGAGCTTATCAGAAAGTTAAGCTCCTCAGGTCTATTCTAATCTTTCTTATTTGATGTTGTTAGAGGGGAAGGGTTCAGGGAAGAGGGGGTTAAATGGGTAGAAAAGCCTCCTCTTTCACAGCTAGAGTTATGTAACACAGGATATGATGGCCCAGATAATGTGCAAGAGGGTAGTGAGAGTCCCGGCAGAACAATCCAAAGTACCCTCTCAGATCTGAGCTTGGCTGTCTCATCTTATTAGCAGAGCTTTCGTCATAGATATCTATTTTAGGAGGAGATTATTAATAAGGAGAAGCATGTTATGTCAGAGGCCTAATACTTGTCCTCAGTGTCCAGTGTCATGCTCCTCAGGAATTTGACAGATGAGCAGGTGTTATGGATCTAATATTAACTAGAGATGTACTGGGTAGAATTTTGTGGCCATTTTCCATTTTTGGCAAAGGTTTTATCTTCTGATGTTGATCTTTCTGGGAGAGCTGTAAGATAAGAAGATGGCAGATTAGGATTTATAAAATTTCTTCTGGCATTACTTGATGAATGCCAGAAGAATTCATTAAGTAATTAATATCATTGACTAACATTGATTAGTGGAGAATTAATGTTAGGAGGAGAATCGATGTTGCATCAAGTGTTAGAGAGTAGCCACTTTAAAACAGGTTTCTTTAGAACCTTAGAACTAAATGTTTGTGCAACTCGCACAGTGGAAGCAGCAGTTGCTGTGTACTCTCTATAGAGACTTTTTACCTTAAGATAAAACATTGTATTGTGTTTATCCTTCCTCAAAGTCTTGCTCTTGCTGTTGACGGAACTGCACACATGTTGTGGCAAATATGATTTCCTTCTAAACGGCTCTGCATTTTTTTTGTTTGATACTGAAAAGTAGCTGACTTTGAGTTTTCACTAAGTTTCAACAGTCTCCACATTAAAAGAATTGTAGTTAGGATATCCTTGTATCACTTAGATATGGAGTTTTCACTCAAGAAAAAAAAATCTTAACGTTGAATTTCCAACTTAAGCGGAGAATTCGTCTATTTCTGGCTCCTGCTAATTTTTCTGTGAAATCTCCAGTTTCATTGATTCATCTGCAGTCCCAGTAATGAGGTCTGGCTGTAGACTGTGGGTGAAACACATTTTTAAACAAACAAGGCACTAAGTGCATCAGATAGTCATGGCTTGGTCACCACTTTAAGCAGCATATCAGAGAGATCGTCTTCCAGATACCCATCACCCATGTCACGCTTAGAGATTTGGTGCCAAGATTAAGTTTCAGGCTGTTAATTTTTTTTCTTGACAGTGGTTACTAATGTAATAAATTTTGATTTGTCTCCAACACCATCCGTAAACTTTTCTTGCTGATAAAAAACTTTGTAATTTATTTACTAGAAAAACTCATAGATATCTGACAGCTGAGTTTTCGGGAACGCACCGTTTTTCTTAAACAGAAACAAAATCATATTACTACTCCCTACTTTCCCAGGTCAGCTGTGGTGTGTTTAGGATGATTTGAAAGCTTGTTTTCTTAAAAAGCAAATGATGAGCAATGCAACGTAATTTAAACTTCCCTTCAGCTTGAATTTCTTGATTAGGTCAACCGGGCTTCTTGCGTTTCTCTTCCATTCATAATTTCAAATGGAAAATTGAGAAAATCCATTCCCCACGGCTCCCGCTTTGATTTGCAGCTTCAACTTAGCAGCTCGTTTTGCCAAACAGAAAGACTAAAATAGCAGGAACAAAGCTAGCGTGGGCTGTTTGCTAAGCAACAGGCTTCAGAAAGTTTCTGGAATCAGTCTGGCATAAAGCAAAGGAGTTAACAGATCCTCGATAATAGATGGAGTTGAAGGCCATGTTGTTATGGTGAAAAGTTGGAAGCAGTTGGCTGATGGGAGGTGTTTTCACTGAGCGTAACTTCTCACCACTCCGCTGCTTTGGAAAAGATAAACTCTCCCAGTCAGATTTTCTATCATTCATCAGTCCTCGGTATTTGCTGGAAATTTTCCACTTTTCCAGTTATCTGAAACAAATAACAGCTTCAAGACCACCGAGAGCTGCAAGGAGATCATGATTTGCACCAATCAGAATTTTGTGGCCAATATCTGATCTGTGTTTTTTTTGTTGTTTTTTTTTGGAGAAGCTTTAGCATGCCGATGCAGATTAACTACAACTACAATATAAGAACGGTAGACTAAAAATGTCTTCAAACCAGATCCTATAGAGAACAAAGCAAAGATGTGAGATAAACGGATCAAAGTTAAGTTTTGTCTTAAACACAAAACACTTTGGCTGAGAACTAAGGTTGGACATCATCCTTGTAATACAGTCTTCACCATTAACATGATGGTGGGAACATTGTGCAGTGGGGAAAAGAAAGCTGGACAGATTTGCTGAATCTTATTCTTCAAGATATGGTCTCGCTGGTGCTAAATGCAAATGCATGCCACACTCCCACTCTGTTATTTGTGAAGAAAAAAAGAGGCCAGTTTATCCATTTCCTTCCATAGAATACATTAAAGTTTTTCTTGTAACCTGATAAAATGTGTAAAACTCCAGTGAGCATGTTAAATTCTTATCATGTCAGTATTTTCCTCCTTTTCTGTGTTTTCAAATAACAGAACTATGTTTTGTGTTTTCTCTTTAGGGGTCAAAACTTGAAGAAGCAGCACGAGCAGCGGCGGTATGAGCGTGAGATGCAGAGGATCTCCCTGCCCCTGTCAGCCTTCTCCAACCCCACCTGTGAGCTCATAGACGAGAACACCATTGTGATCACGGCCGAGCAAGAGATCACCCCGGTCCAGGAGGGCGGGGACCCACTCATGGGTCAGCACGCCGGCACTCCTGGAGCATGAGAGGCGCATGGATTCCTCAAACTGGACCAAAACCACTCCCACGTCCCCGTTTTTCCTTTCTGCCTCCCTGAGGGAGCTCAAGCTTTAGAAGAGTTGGGGATCAGCGTCGGCTCCACAGACTAAACTGTCTGCTGTGTCATTTGTTCCCCGTTTTCATCTGTTAATTTTTTTCCTCCTTAATAAGTGAGACACAGATGTCCTTCTGTAAAACAGACACAGTGGTAACAAACCAGAAAAACCACTAAAGTATTTTGTTTTCTACAGAACATTCTATCCTCAGTTTGAGCTTTAAGTCAAGTGGACTTTGACTTCATCAGGGTTTGTTGGAAAGCGGGTCTTTGTACAAAGATGATGGTTGGAACGAGGAGATTACTGCTATCTTTTGTTTTTCTTAAAGAGGCGAGTCGAGTTTGTTAGGCTTTGATTTGCGTGTCCCACTGGCTGTGCCACGGGAGAACAGAAACCTGTTTAGTGCAAAGAGTGTTTTTTGTCTTGCAGACACACCACTGACACAGATGTGTCCATAAATAGTCATGCTCCTCTGTTACAGGATGCATCATGTAAACAACGGCCCATGAAAGACTGAAGGAAGACGCCTCCAGCTCTGAAACTGCCTTAGCATGATACGTCTGAATGTATCCTGTTTGTTCTGATAGCGCTCTTTGGCAAACGGAAGAAGATTTGCCCGTTTCATCCACAGGTTAAGGAGTGACAGGAAACTATAAGAGTTCTCTTGGTTTGCACGAAACACACTAGTAAGTCCTCAGGGGAAGACAGCCCCGCCACAACACACAACATAAAGAAAGCCCGGATTCAGTCTCAGCAGGGTATGGCAGTGTGCTGCCTATAGATTAGCTTCCTAAAGTATCAGAGATGAGTTGTGCATCTCAGAGGAGACATAGGGAATGGAGTAGAGCAGGAACAACCCCACAGTTTGGTGTTTCTTAAAACAGTGAACAACCTGATTGCATGTGCATGACTATCTGCTGTATGTTTGTCATTCAGGGATCATATTGCATCCCATTAAACAGAACTGCAGTTTTCATTAAAATAGAAAAAAAAACATGTATATAAGTAGAAATCATCAGACAGGGAAGGTTTTAGTTTGTTCCTTTTGTTGCACTGTTTCTTCCCGATGGGTTATTGGTTGTCATGTGATCAATCCAGATGATCTGGTGTTGTTGGACCTTCACCTGCAATCATTTACTGCCGGTGTTTTTTTTTGTTGTTGGCTGTAATAGGTTTTTTCATAATGTACTATGAGTACTGATGTGCAGCATTTGATTTTTAGCACTTGTGTGACATTTGTTGTTGCTCAGACTGAAATTAAAAACTGATTCTTCAGTGTAATGTCTTTTCTTTTGAATAAGAAACAAAAAAGTATAGGAATGAATATTTTTACTGTTTAAGTGTAGTTGTTGCAGTTGGGCTGACAAGAATGTAGCAGTAGCTCCCTCTGGTGGCAAAACAAGTAAAGTGAATAAAAGCACCATTTTTAAGATATGACGCCTGTCTACCAGACTACATTTTTAGAAATATATAATTTTACATCTTTATTAATTTTTAAAGTTTCTATTTGGTAATTACTCTGTAGCAGAAAACTATGTGGCAAAAAATGACAGAATCTGTGGCATGACTGTTTGAGCTCCTTTGCTAAAAACAAAATAGCATTTTAGCCTCTAGACAAGCAAAACAGAAGTAACATACGGCTAAAAACTTGCAACGGGTTCTAAGCACTACTGACTAAATACATTTACATGCCACTCCTTTCATATTTAGAATTTATAAACAATGTGACATTTTCTGTCTGCCTCACAATTATTCCACTGCTGTTTGTTGATTCATTACAAAAACTGTGCTACAAATAAGATAGATCAAAGTTTGTAGTTGTAGTGTCAGAAAATGTTCAAGTCAAAATTATTTAACTACTTTTGTAGTTAAACAATTTGTATGTTAAAGTGATCAGTCCAGAGTATAATGGACTTTGTAAACTGTGAGGTTTGGAGAAATGTTTTAAATATTTTAAACATTATTTTACACTATGAAAATATCAAAGTGACAAATTTTAATGTTAAAAAAGCATTTTTATCTATCTCAAGGAGATATTACCAACCTTCTGCTTCTTAAGTATCAGAGTGAAACAAGTCTTCTCAAATTGGAAAATACAGTCTTTTCAGATTTGTTTTGTTTTTCAAATTTGATATAAAATTAGGGCTGCACAGTGGTGCAGTAGGTAGCACCATTGCCTTGCAGCAAGAAGGTCCTGGGTTCAATTCCCGGCCTGGGGTCTTTCTGCATGGAGTTTGCCTGTGCATGGTGGGTCTATAAATTAGGTTTACAGACCTAATTTATAGACCAATTAGGTTAATTGGTCTATAAATCCTCCCCTAGGTGTGAGTGTGTGCATGGTTGTTTGTCCCGTCTGTCTGTGTTGCCCTGCAACAGACTGGCGAGTCGACCTGTCCAGGGTGAACCCGCCTCTCGCCCTGAGAGTTAGCTGGAGATGGGCCCCAGCACCCCTCCAGATCCCACTAGGGACATGTGTTAGAAAATGGATGGATATAAAATTAATAAACAGAAAATCTCTAAAAACATTTCAGTGCTTAAAAAGAAAACAGACTAACAGTTTGAAAAAGTCTGAAATCAGAAGTTTTATTAACACTACAGAGATATAAATAAAAGTGGTTACAACTGGTCTTCAGTACCTTGCTTGGTGATAGCAAAATGCTGTCGAAATGTCTAATATAAAAAACAGAAAAATCTACACAATCCAATTAAAGGTATCACATATACACATTATTTACATTACACATTATTTCTTCTTTCAGAAGAAAAAAAACAACACAAGCCCCACTTTACAAAGAGTTTGTTTCATAACATCCAACAGAAGCCTTTGTCCTGATTTGTTAAAAAGAACAAAAATTAAGTCTTCATTATTCTGAAAAATTAATGGAAATCATTAGACTACAAAGAAACAAAACAAGATCAGTGAAGTTTGGAAGAAACATGAAACTTCGTCTTATGACAAATCTCAACATGTACAGACTTTTCTGCAGCAAAATAGTTTTGTATTATCTTCAGAGTTCACACACAGTGCAGGTCAGTGTTGCAGGCATCCACACATCTTAGGGAAAGACGCTTCAAAAGAAAGCCACGCAGTTCCATGAAATTACAAAATCTTGGTCAAAAGTCAAGAGAAAAAAAATATAAAACCTAAATAAATAAAAACAACAAAAAAAAAAAGTTTACATGCAATAGAAAGAAAGCACTAAAACACTAGTAGGCACCACTTCGATAAATGATTTCTAAGCATTAAATAAGTTCACATATGGTAAAAACTGACTAAATTGAAGGTCACTGGTTTGTTTAAAGGAGACATGATTTTAGTGGTTTCTGATTTTAATTTTAGCAGTGAGGAGTTAATATAATATATTTTTTAATGTTCTCATTTGTGAATGCTAAACTGGAAACAGACCTTGAGCTAAAATTCAGTGGAGAAATGCACACACACACACGCACACACACACAGTGTGACATCACCTCTGTTCCTAAATAATGAGTGCTCATAAAATGAGCAGTAATAGAAATAAATAAATGACTGCTCACAGCTGGAAGGCTAGAGACATGTTTTCAAGGCTGTTCTTACTTCCTATTAATTATCTTTTTAAACACTTGGCATCAATGCACACATTTTTATGGCTATTTGAGTGTAGTAAGTCTTTGTCTCTATTTAACCCAGAAAAGTCTGTTGAAATGTGGATTTTTTTTTAAATCCCAGATTCCCCACTACATTTAGCCTAAGTGAAGAAACTCAGATTAAGTTACCTCAACTCCAACCATCTTTCAACCAATTTCAGACAATTGTGCTAAGAAATATATCTACACCTTGAAAAATGTTAAAAGAATGACTAAACAATGCTTTCTGTGGGCATTGTTTCACCTCACCATTTTTTTAAAAAGGTTTTGTTGGCTCTAGTGGCCTTTATTTGAAAGTAGTTCAACAGGAAAGAGGGTAACAAGAGGGGGGAAGACATGCGGAAAATGTCACCAGAACGGGACTCAAACCTGCGACCACCGCCACGAGGACTAAGGCCTCAACATGCGGGTCGTGCTTTGCCCCTGCGCCACCACAGCACCCCACCTTTCACCAATGTGAAACACAATTCAATGTTTAGATGGGAGGGTATATAGTTGTTTTATGTCTATTCAATAAAAATTTACTCTCAGGGGCAGACTTAAAAAAAAAAAAAATAAAATAAAAAAAATTCCAATTTGACCCATTAGTTTCCAGTTGAAATTATATCTTGAGAAATCTTTCCAAAAATTGTTCCACACTGCCTGAGCTACTTTTTTTGTTTCTCTCTACTTGTACATTTGTGCCAACAATCCTCACCTGCACTGTGATTTGACTGACAAAAGAACTTTGTTTTGTTTTGCTGAGGTTGGGCAACTCCTCTTTAAGGCGTGGAATGGATTTATGTTCCCAACACACGGAGCACCATCAGAGCCAGAAAAACAAAACTACTGTCACAAAAAGACAAAAATGCCTAAAACAGGTCTGTGTTCACAGGGACAGATCCCCCCCTATATTGCTACAATTACGTGAAATTTATAATTAAGAACTGTTCTGTGTTGTTAAATGGAGACGCAGTAACAAAAACAAGCAACCAAAAGTTAGGAATTTGAAATGTGTCTCTTCATTTTCACTGCAGTTCACTGGCACTCAGAGTTATGTTCCAAAAAACAGGACAACCGGTCCAGCTATCTCAGGTTATCCAGTTCTAACTTGGCTCGGTTTCAACACCGTTTCCCTCTATACCCCTTGTCCCCCCACCACACCACCACCACAGAATTAGTGCAGTAGTTAAGAGGCGTCACAGAGAGTGAATGAGTGAGCCACATTTCAAAAAGGCACAAATCCTAGGTGCCATTGTCCGTCATGCTGGTGCAGTCTGGAGAGGCTGCTGTTGGAGTGGCTGGCTCCTCTGAGCTCTGGACCGGATCCTTAGGCCAGTAGAGCTGACTCAGATTCTGATGGAGTTCGTCCAGTTCAGCTGGCAGAGGGATTCTCAGTTCCAGGTAAAGCGAGAGGGCATCAAACCAGTCTTCCAACTTCTGGAAAGATGGACTATGGGAGGAGGAGGAGGAGAAAAGAAAAGATCAATGAGGAGTTTTAGGTTAGAACCAGCCCGACGAGGTTAAGAGAAAACACGAGGAAGCAATTTGGCAGCAGGGACATGTCCGTGTGCAAGCAGGTCCATATGGCATGTGAAGCTGTTTGTTTTTCTCTCTCTCCTCCGCTGTGGGCTTAAGGTGCAATGACAAGATGAAACTCGGCAACAAAACACAAACAGGTTTTGCGAAAAGCTTGAATTTTTTGTCTTATTTTTGGTTACACTAGAGCAAAGTCCTGTTATGTTTCTTTTTTTTCCAATGCTGCAGCACATTTTTTATTTCTGTTTTTAGCTTCAAAGGATGCTTTTAAATTTCTGAAGTCCCTATAAAAACACAACCCTCTTTGAGGTAGGTTTCAAGATTCATTAAGTAGACCGGACTTTACTGTCAGGGGAAAAGAACTCCATGCCTACTTTTTTTATGCTGCACAAAATTCACATAATTTGCATTTACTGTTCCTTAAAATTAGGAAGTCATTTAATTTTGTTGTTTTACTCTTAACTTTTACTAGAAGCGTGAAAATGGGTTTGACACTTCATTTAATGCACCTTACAAAATGATTATACAATTTGACTTACTACTGTTATTTAAAGTTACAGAAAGCAGTTAAAATAATTCTAAACAAGTGTCTCTCTCTAAAACTAACCCTATAAAGTCAAATCCTATAAACAGTAAAAACTAATTAACAAAATTTCAAAGAATCCATCGAAACTTTAGGTAGTTAATGTGTATGAGAATTTTTTTACAACAGCTGTCAACTACGTAAACCTGCCTGGTTGTTATGCTGATTAGTGGTAGCGTCAGTGGAGTTGCATTTTAATAATCTGGACCAATTGAGTTATCAAAGGCCAATCAGTTTTTTGGAACAACGTTTGATATGTTTTGTACCGTTTTCTTGACAAGTAAGCTTAAGAGGAGGTTCTCACCGGTTGTCTGGTGTGAGGTCACAGCAGGCCACAGCCAGGGGAAAGAAACCTGGAGGACAGTCTTCAGGGAGAAACTTCTCCACAAACTTGCCAACATTCAGGCCAAAGTCCTGCGTCCTGGGGAGGCACTCAGGGTCTGCGTACACTTTTCCAATAATCTGAATCGAATTACAAATAAAATCTTTTCATGGCATCCAAGAAACATCAAATATCTTTGTCAAGTAGATATTTAACAAATTGGAGAAGGAATGTGAAATAGCAACTTACCTCACAAAGAACGATTCCAAATGAGAAAATATCCACCTTTTCGTCGTAACGTTTACCTAAAATAACATCAAATAAAGAATAAAGTACATGTAATCTTTGATCCCATGACTGTCTTCTTCTCTCATAATTAAAACATTATTTAATTTTTTAGTTTTTCCTTATGAATTTTAAGTCACTAACCATTTAGCATTTCTGGAGCCATCCAGTAGGGGTTCCCAACAACAGTATAACGCTTCTTCCGGTCAATGCGCCTCAACACCCTCTTCTTGGTTGAAGGTTTCTCTGGAGGAGGTTTAACTTTCTCCTCTACGATGAGCCGGGACAGACCGAAATCAGCAACCACTACAGTGTTGTCCTGTTAAAAGAAGAAACAAAGTGTCCACTGGGTTTACTGGAAAGACTGATTGAAAAAAACTGATCAGTGAATGATGCAGCAACCAGAATGCTAAAAGTAAAAATCTGTGACTTTCAAGGAATGACAAGTATCCCAAATAGGATTGCTTATAGCGAATTTCAGAGTCAAATATTTAGAATTATTACATAATTGTAGTTTTCTTTTTCATTGTATTTTAACCATTAATAATGTATTGTTTTCTATTTATACTGCTTTCTTCATAATACTGCAACAAATGTCAACAAAGTTAAAGAGTACGGTCAGACATCACCTACCAGTTTAACCAGGCAGTTGTGAGAGTTGAGGTCTCTGTGGATGATGCTCATTGAATGAAGGTAAGCCTAAGAGAAAAAGGGAAATTGATTTCTTAGGAATCCCATAATTTATACTGCTAGATTCACAGTTTAATAGAATTAGTAATCAAATTACTGATATTTAATGGCCAATTTCCCCCAAGGCAAAACAAAGAAAACAACTCACCATGCCAGAGGCGATGCTCTTTGCAAAACTGACTCTTTGTTGCCAAGGAAACACGTCCTGTGAATCCAGAGTGAAAACAAACAAACAAAAAAGACAAAAATAAACTTTTAGAGGCATCATAAATGAAGTAAATACAGGGCGTACAGTCATTTTTAAGCATACTTGGTCAAATGTGTCTCAATAAAAACTGTTCCTACACATTTTTATGACAGAAATCCAATCTATTGTAGACGCAAATTTCCAGAATTATCAAACTTGTTTTAAAGTATAAATAGGACAGGTCACCATAAATTTATGGCTAATAATTCTAAGGTTGTCAGGCCTTAAAAACAAAGCCTAGAAGAAAAGACAGACAAGAATGAAGGGTAGGTGGGTGAAAGAGTGGATGCATGGATTAAACTTTTAGGCACTGGACTTGGCAAACAAATACTTTTACACATTCTTTTTTATTTTCTATCTTTATCCAGAACTTAGAAAGACAGAAACCAAATTCTGCAGTTTTCCAGACTTTTCTAAACTGTTACCAGGAGTTCAAAAACAAACTATATTCCTAATTCAAGCAAGAAAAACAAAACAAAACAAAACAAAAAAAACAACATATGACATGAGAGAGGAGGGCAGCAGGGTGAGGTCATTTTCCCCTGGTGAAACCTTCTCGTATCTAAGCCTCCTGATTTCCAAACCTGCCAATTAATGAGCCGAGATCTGTGTACGAGTGTGGAGTTTACTTCAGGTCACCTGCACTCTGAGCTCCTGTAGAGTCACCAAGCGTGACGGTTGTACAAAAACAAGTTTAACTCACCATGTCTCTGATGAAGTCCTTCAGCGTTCCTCCTTCAATGAACTCTGTGATCAGATTCAGCCTCTTGTCTTTGTACAGCACACCAATGAACTTCAGTACGTGTGGATGGTCGAGGCTTCTCATTACCTTGACCTGAAATTCAGACGCGTGGTAGACAAGAAAATAAACAAGTTCCTGATTAATATCAGCAGGTTATCCCTAATCAGTTCTGAGCAGAAGAAAGCTTAGCTGGTGTGAAGGAAGGATTAAATATGGGTCAAACTAATGAGTTCCCACCAGAGCAATGTGACAACTTGAAAATAATGTACAAAGAGGCGATTGTTGGAGCAAGCGCCATGTACTTTAGTTGTGAATCTTGAGAGAAATCACCAGCCTCCTGCTGCTAATTACTCACCTCTTTTAGAAAAGTTTTCTGCGTCTCCTCATCACAACGGATCAGCTCCTTCATCACCATCACCTCCCCAGTGGCTTTGTGAGTCACCTGAGACAAAAGCAGGTATTATTTGAAGTTTAAAGAGTGACAGAGATGAAATGCTGAATGGGAAAAGAGACGAGAGCTGCAGGCTGACCTTAATGGCCTGTCCAAAAAAGCCCTTCCCTAGGACTTCCCCATGGATAAGGTCACAGGGTCGGAAAATGCGATGAGAGCAGCTGCTGGAGGACCTCAGGGACTCAGAGCGACCGATGTCTCTCGTGATTATCGGCGTCTCTTTTAGGGAGTTTGGGGACTTGCATATGCTGTTACTGCGCCTGAAAAAAAGACAAATAAAGACAGTTTAATGGCATGTAGGCTCAGACCCAAAACAAGGAAGATGTAAGCATTTTAGACTCTTACGTACTTCAAAGATCTCCTTTTCAGCATGCCATCATCCACTTCGTCTGTCCTCTCGAGGACTGTGTCGGACGGCGAGGACAGACGCATGCGGGACGTGGCCGGGACGCCCAGCTCGTTCCTAGGAGAGCCCAGACGGAGCCGATCTAGACGCTGCCTCACTGGGTCGTACTCTATCAGTAGCTGCAGCGTGTGACTGGTGCGGTGGATCAGATCGTACACCTTAACAAGAAAATGACATGCAAGATTTAAACAGTTTTTTTTCAAAGGATAGTGAACCAAACCTCCATGAGTTTTTTTATGCCGTTTTAATTTTTTCTTTGCAACATGAGAGCAATCCCTATTACTAAACGTGAACATGCATC
Source organism: Gambusia affinis (assembly GCF_019740435.1). NCBI lineage: Eukaryota > Metazoa > Chordata > Actinopteri > Cyprinodontiformes > Poeciliidae > Gambusia > Gambusia affinis. Next base: position 24,834,423 of record NC_057870.1, on the reverse strand, counting down.
ACGTCACCCCACGGCATTATAAAAGATTTAAGTCTGACATGAGAAAAAAAAGAGGGTTAATCTGGGGGCTTGTGAACCATTTCTGTCCCTGGATGTTAAAGAGGTCATGATGCCTTACACTCTAACAAAGTTTCAAGCCCACAGCATCACATATCCTCCACCACACTTTACAATGGTCATGAGGACATTTGTCACATATTTATCCCACCTTGAATGAAACTCAATATTAGTCTCATTTGAAGCACAAAGGGTCCAGTTTTCAGTTTGCTTTACATTTGTGATGGAAGGACATTGTTACCAAACAATCAGTGGGCATGGATATTTCTAATGGTTTTCATGAAGACTTGGTCACCCTCAAGATGTCACCGTTTGAGTAATTTATTAACTCCTTTCACATCATTCTCACTGTGTGGTGTATAACTAATTATGGCCAGAAACTACCACAAACAAGCCTTTAAGTACCAGCAGGGATGCACACAATATTACAAATACAGTGTTGTTCTCAGTCAGTCTAACCAAAATAAATGACACAAAAGATTGTTTGGACTGCAATCATTGCTGGAAGATATTTTCAAAAGGAACATGATGTCACACCCTGCATGTCAGTAAAATTTTGAGCCAGTTAGTTGGAGTTGAATTGCAGAGGAGAGAGTTGGAAGTACAGGTAATGTGGATTTATCATGTTTTTATTCACTGATTTTGCTGATAGTATCGCATGACCTTCTAGTACTGTGAAGTAAAGGCCCCACAGAAACTACATAAAAGTTACTAGGAACTCAAAAACATAAAACGGAAAATATAAATCGAACAAATTTACTCAACTTGAAATTTGTATGTTTCTAAACTTTCCAGAAAACCCTGTTATTTATGGAGGTTTTAATTGATATGCATTTTAATAAAGTGGAAAAAAAGAGAAGTGTCAGAATTTGATTCCCTTCAGGTTATACACATCCCAAAACAACAAAGTGCAATCTTTGGAAAAATCTCCATATTGATGAGTGGTAAAAAAGAAAAAAAACAGGCTAGATCAGCAATATCCAAAACAAAACAAGATCATGTCTGAAGAACTCAAGGGAGAGGTTTCGAGAATGAGCCTTTAAGTCATTTAAAAGCCTTCCTCTCCCAACCCAAGAATGTTCAAATGGTGGAAGAATGTCAGAAATGCAAAAATCCACATGTCAACTCAAGATGAGAACATGGCTTTCAAATATGCATTTGAGGCATGAAGCTAATGAGGAAACTTTGTTTGTTTGATACGAAACATTTTCAGTTTGTGCAACACTGTAGCAGGATAGAAAAAATAAAAATGCTCACCTCCTTCTCCATCAGCGTCCCAACAGGAAGCCCATTGATCTCCAGGATTCTGTCTCCAACGTGGATAGCACTTCGCACCTCCGGACTGATAAGCATCCCTCTGACCCTGAAGCAACAAGCGAGCGACTTAAAATCAACATCAAGCTTCCCACCACTACCTCATTTGCCGTGACATGCTTTTACACAAACACACACAGCAGCGGCTCACCAAACCTATAATCATGTCTTACATAAAGGCATTACTCACACAAGAGCAACACAGGCGCACAGATCTGCCGCCAGCAGTTTGCCACTTACTCTTTGACTTGAACGCTAGCTGAGCCGTTCACGTCCCTCAGCACGGACACAGAGAAACCCCTCTTCCCGTTAGCTGCCGACGGCATCGAGATGAGCGTCACTGTGTGCGGCAGGGAGTCTAATATTGAGTCGTGTGAGCGTTTCTCCAACATGGGGGTGAGGACTACCTGCTTGTAGCACTTTCCACTGCAAAAGCAGGACAGAAAATGGTTCAAATCATACTCAAAATAATTAGGAATATTAGCAAAAAGCGTGTAAAAAAAATCTAATTTCGGCATGAGAAACTTTACTGATGATTATGCTAAATAACACATTGCAATGCATGATTATTAAAAAAGTCTTTAACTTAACTGACAAAATATGTTGGTATTTAATCAAATATATATTGAAGGAAACAATGCCAATGAGAACTAACAAATATATTATAGTATTATGCATATTACATTTAATGTTATTTCATTATTATTATTAATAATATAATATATGATACACTTTTTCATGGCAGCGCCATTATTTATTTATTTTTTTGTTTCAACTCAACCCATCAAGGTCAAAGAGCAATGAGACTAAAGGTCTGCATCTCCAGTTCTTGAGTGCCACTGTCCTTTGACCTTTGGATGCATCGCTACAAACAAGAATCAAATCAATGTTTAATGGCCGAGCCTTTCTATGGATTAAATTAGTCACATATTTAAATATAACTAAATAACTTTTTTTCAAATGGTGTTTAAATTATGACATGTAATATGAACTTCCAAATGATGCATTCTTTAACTGGATCGAAGCAAATTTACTGTATTGTAAAAGATGATACAGTAATCTCATGTTTTTATCATCAGCTTTCACTTTCACAGTCATTAACCTCGATTTTGACATGCATTTCAACCCCTTACAATTTCCTAGACCACTTAAAACAAACTTACCAATAGAGTTTGGACCTCTCGACCAAGGCGTATGTGTCCCGGTCCTCAATGACTACCTTGCAGCTCAGACACACAAAACACTCTGGGTGGTACTTGTGTTCTCCAGCCACCTGCAACCAGAAGCAAACCAGCTGATGTTCCGTGCAGGACAGAAAAGAAAACAATATGTCGAGATCCTCTGCTGTGTCATTAATAAGAGTGAGACTCTGTGAACCCTCCTTCACAGTGAGTGGTGACACAGCGGCAACACCTGCTTCACTCTCAGCCTGTCTGGAATCTGCTCTGACGTCATCCAGGCAGGTCTGAGCTGTTTGTTTCACTGCTTCTTTCATGTCTCTCTCGCTTTTTCTCGCTCTGACACTTGCTGCACATGACTTACCAATTTCCCTTTCAGTAGTTTATGTCATGCTCTCTTAACATCTGTCTTTCCTCTTTCTCTCCCATGCAAGATGAGATAATGTTCCGGCGTGTGAGCAAGTAGCTTATTAAATACAGCGCCTTGTAAAACTATTTGCTCCTTTTGAATCGCAAAGATATGAGAAAATCCTGCAATGGAGATATTTTTAGTAAATATTGGGATGCAGAATTTAGCTGCAATAAATTCAGACTTTCCTCAGTCTCTTTCTCCTCTGTTCTTGCAAAGCTCCCAGTGACCTCTTCCACCTCTGTGATTTGGGAATTTACTGCAGTGAAACTCTATCCAGACAGCTGAATGGAATAGTGTCAGCTAGTAACATAAGGAAGACAACTATTGCACTCCAAACATTAATTTTACATTTATGTTGTGCATCCTGGTAGTGCAATAATGATATATTGTTAATTCCTACATGTTACAACAACAAAATGAAAAATATTTTATAGGGATTTTATGTAAAAGACACAGAAAAATAGCTCATTAATGTGAAGTTAAAAATATTGTTCATGGTATTTAATATTTTTTGGAAATAAAACTAAATAAAATGAGAGATTACTTGTATTCAGCCCCTCTGATTCAATACTTTGTAGAAGCTGCTTTTAAGTGACTTCTAAAGGAAATTGGTTGACTTCAATTATTTAGAGTTGTTGGACTAAAAGAAGCAAATTTTTTTAGATTGCACTATGCATGTTTTCTACATATTTTGTATTGTGAAAAAAATAGGAAAACTGCATCAATTTTCTCCAGTTTTCTTCTGCTTTGGATTTAGTTATCTGGATTTATTACATAAAAATCAAAATAAAATACAAGGAAGTTGGTTGTGAAGTGAAAAAAATGCATAAAAGATTAAGTGATATTAAAACATTTGCAACAATTACTAATTTCAGGTTAATTTATGCATCATAAAGTCGTAGATACAATCAATATAATTGCAGACAAAATAAGTTTATTATTTTGAATATTAAAGCCATTTCAGAACATTCCAAAGTTTTCCATTCTCTAACATTCTTGTGTGCTGCTTTGTGCTGGAGAGGCATGCTCAAAAACAAAAATCTAAATCATTCATTTTTGCTCGACTATTCACATCTACCTGAAACTTAAGCACAGACAAGTTTGCAGTATTTTTCCAACATGTTCTGTAGCTGTGAGTCACTTTGTCTGTGCTGGAAAGGGATTCCCAGCTGCCTGAAGGAGATGTCGAAAAAATGATTGTGACATCTCTTGAGGTTGTCTGTAACTCCTCACCTTTGAGCACAAAAACAAAACCACTCCCCTCGGTTACGCCCTGCCTCAGGCCTAAACAGTGAGACGTAAAACAACAGACGAATGTAGCAACAAAGCAGAATTTCATAAACTGATCCTGAAAACTGCTTAAGGAAAAAAAAAAATCCAATTTAATCAATACACAAACAAACTAGAACAAGAGCAGTTGTGTTCTGGGCTCGGATGCCAAACATGCAGGAGCAGTAGAAGCAGCTTTGTATGAGCCTCCTCTGCTCCTGGACCACAATGCTTTTCTGTCTGGCTGATGGGCCGCGATGCCAGTTCAGTCCTGCCAAAAACACTCAGTGAAGCTGATGAAGCTGGGCGTCAACGGCACAATGTAAAAACCCCATTCTGCCTGTTGCTTGGTGGCAGGAAGAAAGCGTCAGTCTGACTGCATGTTAGCTGGGTAACCTTGTGTGTGTGTCCAGCAGGAGAAGCTTCCAACGTTTACTACTTACTTATTAATTGACTTTGTTTTGTTTGAAGCAAGCACTGTTTACTCTGTCAAATACTGATATTGGATCTCCAAAAATCCATCTATGCACGTCATCATAACTGTGGGTAATATTAACAGAGCTTTTCGCCACACTGGACTCTACATGCTCCAAAACCACCACATGTTCTGGTGTTTTCCCACTCGATTCTGCATGTGGGGAAGTGAACCGTGGAGAACTTCTGTGCAGAGAAGGAACAGAGTGGGGCCTCCAGGGGGGGAAACTAATTCACAAGTCTATGCAGAGCCCCCTTCTGCAAGATTCAGCAGCAGCCCAAAAACAAGTATCATTCACAACTGAAAAACAAAAAGGTCTACCAGAAAAATAAAACTGGAGCACAACAGGCTGTGTGAAATTTGTTTTCATAGATGTTCATAGATTGAGGGCAAAACAAATTAGCTACTTGTGTTTTATTATGCACACACACAGCGTTGCTGTTAATTTCTGATCCAACTTAACTACTACTTTAAAACCTTTCAAGTGCTTATTATTTAAATTACAGTACGTACATCTTTGATGCCTTTTATCTGTTAACTACTTACACTGATTTCTACAGAAATCCCAGATATAATCCCACACATAGGTCCAATCTAAAGCTCTCTTAAAATATTTCATTCCCAAAAAAAAACAAAAAAAAAACAACAAATTGAGCCTTAAAAAGAATAATTATCCTTTATCGATGATTTCACTTGCCATGTAATTCTAAAACTAGTGCCCTAAGAAATCTATTTTATTATGTTTTTTACACTGAGTGTATCTTTTCTCATAAAATATTTACTTATTTGCCAATATAGAAAAGAACATTACTAAAATGAATAATACTACCGTAGTTCAACAAGTATTAATAAATTTACAAGGCACTACATTTTATAATCATGGACTTTTTGAAGGATTTTAGAAAGATCCACCATTACTTGAAGACTTTGAAGGCTGATTGACCAAATAAAAACTAAAAGTGACTCAATGCAGGTTTTACCACTTATCAGAACACAGTAACCTAATCTCACTGCGCCAATACACTGAAAATGGGTCGTTATCAAGTCTTTCAGCAGGTTAATGATCCAAAACATTTGATCAAATCAACATAGAAGCTCAACAAAGACAAAAGCATTCCTGTTTGAATCCCAAAACAATAGCAGCCTGATAAGTGAGCAGAAGAAATAGAGTAAGGATCCAGGAATCTAGAATGTTCTCTATGTAATCTAGAGTAGTTCAAATGCCATCTGTGATCATTTTACTTTTACAATCCGTTATTAGTATTTACACCAGAACGATATTTAGGTTATTTTTTAACCAGCATGAAAAAAAGAGAAAAGCTAAAACTGAATTAAGAGCAGAGTTTGGCTCGAGTTTCCACATCTCTCAGTCCTTCCTGCCCTGGAGTGCTCCAAAACTGTTTCAGATTGACATTTATCGACATACTCATTTGGATAATTAGACCGCATTCACAAAAAAAAAAGAGCTGGCCACTCGTCAGCAGATCAAGCAAAAGGGGAAAAAAAATCCCACAAATAAGAAAAGTGAACTGACATCTGTAAGATTCCTGGATAAAATAATATAATTAAATCAGAACTATTGGCTTTAGATTGATGTGAACACTATTTAAATTTCAGATTAGGTTACCATGCCAAGGAACCAATAAAAGCTCCTGGGTTTGTAAGACATGGGGAGTTATACCAAAATATATACTTTTAGTCCCTTTTATGAGTATAAATTAAAAACTCTCAATTCTGTTGTGACTGTTAGAGGCTCTCATTGATAAATTCATAAAGAGCTTTCCAACTCCCCCAAAATAAAAATAAAACTACTTATAAACTTTATGATGAATAAACAGTTTGTGCTAAAACACCGTCTCAAGATGGTTTGTGATAACAGGCTGGTATCTCTTGGTAAAGAGCAAAAAATGTAAAACAATAACGGACTTACCATGGCAGGTCCTGTCATGAGCAGCGAACAGCCGTGACAGAGCTCCCCAAACTTCTCCCAGTAGTGTTTCTGACAGTACAGCTTGCCATCCTTCTCATAGTACCAGTTAGTGAGGTTGTCAGAGCAGACGGAGCATCTGAAAAGACCAAGACAGTCAGACAGCTGCAGAAATCAAAGCAGGACAAGAGATGCAGGATTTTCTACACTGTACAACTGTACAGACTGTTTTTTTTTCCCTCTGGGAAGCTAAAAGCAAAGAAATCTTTGAAAATGTATCTTTCATTAGATCAGCAATCTACTGCAATCAGACATGTCTAGAACAGGGTTTCTACACGTTAACAACGAAAGTCTATACTCATAAACCAGCAGCGTGCTTAGTTGATTTTTAGCAAATTTCACAAGTATAAAAAACAAAAGTTTATAAAAACTTCAATGTAGAGGTTGCTACTGAAATCAGGGTTTAAATAGAGTTTTTAGAAAAGAAAAACCCAAGATCCATGGGTGGATGGATTCAACCCGAACCAGCTTTGTTTCAGATTGCTAAGGATCCCATAACAAACTATCCACAAGTCATTCTTTGAAAGTCCAAGTGTAGCCTTAAGTCTTTGTTTTTGAGACCAAAGCCCCTCTTTTTCTTGATATATGAAAAACATAGGACAGCCTTATTTAACAATAAAAACACTTTTGAGTTAATCACACACTCACAGAAATGTTTAAATTGAAACATGATTTTAACAGGGATCCTCAAATTTGATTGGCTTTCATTGATTGAGGTTATATTAGAGCAAATAGACCCTTTCATAGAAGAAACATTTACAGAATGGTTGCACTTTAAATAATTACAATACACAGATATGATAACACTTTTTTCAGTCTGTTGCTCAAATGTTGTTTATAACGTACAGGCCACAGAACAGAGCTGGCACATAAACACTCAGGCTGTTCCCGAGAATAAAAGCACACACTTTTCTTTGTTTAACAAGGCGTAGATACAGAAAGCACTATGTCTCTGGGATGTGTAGGAACTTGCATGGCTATTTTAGCTTTGCTGCCCTGTTCCAAAAACAGAGTCGTTGCACCCATGAAGCAGATGGAAATTTATCTTTTGTCCACTAAAGGTAGAATTATTCTAGGACCTTGAAAAGATTAAACTTTTCAAGAAGCAAGAAGCGAGACAGAAAACCCCAAAAGCACTAGGTAGGCAAAAAAAACATGTATCTGCAAGGACAAAGTCTGCAGATGACCCTGCTGTTTATTGTTGTTTTTTGGCTCACAGCTGTGCATCGCTGTTCTTTTCCTTATCTTGGTCAATGTAAACACTGAAAAACCATCTGCTAACCTTTAAACCAAGACATGCAAAGTAAACCATTAAAATACATCTGGCACAGGTCTCGGCTATATTCTCTTGGGTAAGATCCTCTTCTGTCAATCCCTTCAATATTAAAGAGAAACATTTCACAACCTAATATGATCAACACGTACCGATCCAAATGTTTACTTGCATTTCCGCTGACTGCAGTTTCTGCTTCAGCTGCAGATTAGTCTGTCACCTGAGGTGAAGCTTGGCACAGTAAAGGAACTTAAATGACAACAACATAGTGACACAATGTTCAGAGTAAGGAATGCAGAAGATGCATTCCTTCCTAGTGCAAGCACTAGGAAGTGCTTACAATCTAATAGCATTTCCTCAACCAAGCAGCACTGATTATGTAAATCATGGAGGAAACTGCTTTGCTGGGGTTTTACCTGATGGAAAAGTCTGCTGTGAGTTTTCCAACATTGTTGCCTTCATTTAAGTTTTGCTTTCATTCTTCCACCTTTACCCTCCCACTTTGGTTTCTATGAAATCCTACCACATTATGCTTAAAGAGGTCTAATATTTAGGCGACAGCTTGCAGGCAAATGAATAGCAATGTATGGCATAAACTCACCCAATGGTGAAATGAAACAAAAACACCAAAAGGAGCATTTAGTACACATCAAGACCTTCAGGATGGTTTGCAAATATAAACTGTACTGATTCTGACTGACAACTTTCTTTAATTTAGGTGGGCATATCTTCAATGTACAGGTTTCTTAAGAGTCAAAGGACCCTAATTGATCCCTCATGCAATCAAGCATAGGTTATCAGCATTTTTACATTGTTTTTTGCGCTTTCAGCAGCCTACATGTGACGGCCTCACATCACGTTGCTTTCTGTACCGTAGGTATGGTTGATCCTGGATTATTGACTTTGGCACCACATCCAGATATTTCAGAGTTATCTGGCTTTACTTTAGAAGAAGCTGTCCTGCAGACAGAGGAACAGATGGTTTTGTTTCAACTGCAGAGAGAAATGCAGGGAACTGGGAAAAAAAAAATCATTGGCTCTCAGGCAGACAGAACAGCAAAGCATCAACATGCAGAGACACAAGTGTTACTGCTTCCAGAAAAAATGTGAAGAAAAACATTGAAGATATACCAGAGGTCAGCAAAATGACTCTGGCTTGAGACAACTCACTGTGATTTGATGAGTCAAAACGGAGAACAAAGTTTGCTGAGGTGAAGGCTGCGTGAGTAATAATGGCTGCGGTTGCAGCTGTTTTAAAGGCCAAGGATCTGATGTAAGTAAAAAGGGGCCAAAAACTGTTTAATTTTAGTACCAGTAAATGAAATGACTTGGACAGAACAGCTGGCATAAAATAAAAACGTTTGTAAAACTTTGAGAGTTTACATGTGTGCAGCCCAAATAAAGAAAAATAATGGCTGTGAATGGTATTGTAAAATATACATTTTTCTAAAGCATTTCTCCAGTACTTTTAGTTCTCACAGCGGATGATGGAAAAGTTGTTTAACTTTAGATTTTACAACTTGCAAACTTTCCAATGGATAATTTTAATAGATGCTAATAAAGAATAAAGCAAAATGACTCTGTATACTTTCTCATTCTTACTTAGATCTAGGGCTGCAACGATTCCTCAAATGATTTTATTATTAAAACTCCAAGCTTCATTACTATTTAATACGCCATGTTCCAGCCGGGTGATTATTTGTGTTACGCAACATTTTCACTTCTGTCTATGAGTTGCTAACACAACATAACATATCCAATTTTCAAGTTCAGTCCGGAGCATCGGGGGGGATTCCACTGATTGATAAAGTTTGGCTTTTATTGTTTTTTGGGGGATCAATAGGCATCCTTAAAATAACTGGTGCAATGCTTGTAATGTGACAGCCTTTCTCCTCCTTTCTTGGTGTGTGCATACTGGTAGAGTGGAGACTCACGCTAAGCATAAATTTAGCTTTATGGACAAACCAGGAAATATATTTCCTACCATTCTCGTCGCATCAAATGGATGGCAGAGCGCACCGTAGCGGTACATATGTTTCTTTGTGTGACGAAGCTGCCAGGTTTGGTCACGCACATGGTCACAAAAGTTATAAATGACTGGACAAAGTGAGAGTTAATCTAATTGACAGAAGATCAATACTTAACTGAAATATAGACATTTTTATAAGTGTCTTTGTGAGTCTGCTGTTTTATTATTAAACTGAACATAATTTAGCAATGTTTTTGTACAGGTTGACTTAAAAAGTGAGCTATTCCTGTGATTTAATTTTTTAAACTACAGAAAAGTAATTGTTAGGGATGCACAAATATGCAAATTTGACGGAAGTTGATATCTGATATTTATACTGTTGTTATATCAGTATTTCCCAATAATTTTTTTATCCAATTTTTTATTTGATTACTCAATTAATTGTCAGAATAGTGGGTGGAATGCTCAAAAACTAAAATAAACATTTACAACACCCCTACTTAGCTCCAATAATTAACTATTAAAAAAGTTAAATTCATTTATTACGTAGATGCATTATATCCATAGTAAGATATATTTCAATTTACTAATGGTGACCACTTTAGCATATGACTAATTTAAATCCAGAATTCAGTTTCTCAGAAAATCTAGAATATTACGCAATATCAATTAAAGTGAATATAAGTAACAGAAATATAAAGCTTCAGCCTGGAAAGTTTTGTTACTTTTATTCATCTAATGGCCTAATTTCCTATTTAACGAAATTTTGGGTTTTTGCATAAAATAATGAATGAATAAATATGATGAATATATAAAGTTTATATCAATGTATATCTATCTAAAAACACACGTCCCTCAACTGCATCCAAATTACAGATGCACAGCCATATTAATTCTGCAATATTTCAACATAACATTTTTAAATTACTCTTCCTTGGGGATGACAGCATACAAAGCGTCTCACAGCATAATTCTCCCACTCCCTTGTGGGAGAATAGATGTACCAAGAATATGAGTACATATGGCGAGCTATTATCCTATAACTAGCATAATTTTCTATTTAACCTTATCTCAAGCAGTTTGTGAGAAATTGTGACTGTTTCATGGTTTTCTGGAAACCTGAGTAAGAATTTCTATTGTTTAGAAAGCCTGCCTCGTGATGGATTAGTGAACATCCTGCCTCATACCTCAGTAAGGGTCCTTCTAAAGTCCAATGATTCCAATTATCCAGTTGAACTTAAAAACAGCAGTTTTAGCAGCAATCCAGGTTTTACGCCTCATCATGTATCTGAAGGAGCATCTTTGAAAGCTCACATTTCTAAACGTCCTTAATTTGAACATCAGACTTCAAGTATCTTTTAACAACGTTCACATCCTTTTTCTATCTTGCGAGTGATTAGTTTGCATGTTCAATGCAGAGATGAAAAGAACCATTGTTTATAGATGAAGATTGAACCAAATTGTGTGAGGAAGGAATAAAGACATTCCAGTGATCCCAACAGTTAGCTCTGAATATCCCGTTGTAGTGAACTTGTGTCGGTTACTATTCTTTGACATGAGACTATAGACGGTTCTGATTTTTAAAAATAGGCTAAAATCTGTTTACACGATCATCTACGTTTAGGGGTTGGTGCTTTTCTCCTTTTTTTCTGTTGCACTCTGTTGACACTTAACATCATATTTGCCTCATTTTAATATACTTTTTGTCCCGTCTGACAGTTTAAGCATGCTAGTATCACCCGATAACGGCAATCCAGGCTGAGCTGCTATGTTTTCCTAAATGTATTTCTTTTAGCAGGGCCGTTTTAGGGTTATAATAAACCACATAATACCTGAATGAGATGATGCAAGTGTCATTATAAAAACACCCGATTCCTTCATCTACACACTGTTGAAAGGAGGCAGAGAACATTAATTCAGGTGGCTCTGAGGCAAACAATGGCATTGCCATTGCTGCACAAACACTACAAAGCAAACATTACTCATTTCCTAAAACCCGCATTCCTGCTGGTATTTAGAGGGAGAGACGTGACCAATGGAGCTTAAAACATCTGCAAATGTCCTACACTATAACGTCATTTCAGGGCATCGTTTATCCCCAAAAGATTTTGTTAGCCTCAGATGAAGATTGATCTGTCACCAGTGATTTTAATTGGCATGCATTAAAGAAAAATGTCAGCTTGTTCTAGCTGTAAGAAACATATTTGGTTTATACCACAGCAAAGTCACAAGGACTTAGTTCAACACAAGCAACAAGCAAAATGCTGATAATTCATTTCTCGACTTTCCAGAAATATTCATCAGCAATCCCATTCAACCTCTGCACGTTTAACTGCAGAAAGAAGATTATGATTTAAGCTATTTTTTTTTATATAGTGGTGGAAAATGTCTTTGCATGTTAACAGGAGCTTCTATCTTTGAAATTGTATACAGCAGAAGAAAGAAATGAAGGTGAATTAAGAAGGCCAAGCAGCTCCACCCTCTACTGTGGTAAACTTCGATAAGATCTCCAGCACTGCACACAAAGTGAGAAACAAAAGCTAAGTGGCTTGCTTTGTAAAAAAAAGAAAAAGAAAAAATGGACTGTGGTGGTGTCTGAAACAGCAATTCACAGATCTGAATTGCCGTCTAGGAATGCAGAATGCTGCACAGGCTAATGTAGTGTAACCTATGGGACTCAGTAACACCACCAGGTTTACTGGAACAGGAGTGACGTTCGCTCACAAGAATGTTACACAAGGTGGAGGTGTGAGTAGGGCAAAGTGGCAGGCAAGATGTGGACAATGGAAAAAAGAAAACACACTGCATATTCTTTCAGCAAGGACACGTTTTATTTTTGCTTTCTTAAGATGTATTGTCTGGCAAAGAATGCCACCAGAGATAAGGGTGTCAGTTTACGAAGGTGCCAAGTTACAAACACACATGCAAAACATGTCAGCTCTGCAACTCTCTTAGAAATGTAGCTTTAAGACAGAGTGGGGAAAAAAATGTATTATCTACAAATAAAAGAGGAGAGTTGCAATGTAACGGTGTAAAGTCATTTGAATGAGATAAGAGGTTTAATTTGTTACTGCAGAGTCGGTTTCTTTAAAGGGTAAAAAACCGGGTCATGTGAGGACACTAAAACTCAACTTAAGTAAAACTTCTGTCTTAAGTTTTTGAATGTAACAATTTAAATTATTTTAATAGAGTGACAAACATTATTTGTATATAATAGTAGAGTAATTTCAACAAGATGCTGTTTTAGCCCTAAAATATAACTGTGGTGAAGAATTTACTGCATGCACAATCTACAAAAAGATATCTCAAATTTTTTTATCTTCTGCTGAAATTGGTTAATTTCCTGTTTGATGTTCAACACAATTTTAGCTTTTATTCTTTTGGGTGGAAATTTGTATTATTGGGGTTTATTTTTCTTGTAAGCTTGACAGATCGGTGGCATCATGAGACTGAAAAGAAAAAGTAAAAGGTATTTTTCTAGGAAAATCTGAAAAACAGGTGGGTCAGCTTACTTAAAATAAAAAAAACATGCTTTCTAGGGATGGGCAATTTTATATTGCTTGTTAGGTAAAAAAAAAAAAAGAACATACTGAGAAAGGTTAGTGACTAGAGATGAGTTAAAGTAATTCCAAAGATTGCAGATATTTTTGGGGGGTTCCAATCTGATTTAAATATCTGAATTAAATATCTTCTCACAAAGTTGTTTTCCACACCAGGGTACTTTTACACAAATATTTAGTGTTTTTTTAGTTATGTTGTCTTGAAAGTTAATATTTAATGAGGTTTTTTTTGGGTTTTTTTTTTGCATTTTAACAGAAATACATGCAGTGAAGGCTCATTAGTATGTGAAGAATGGAAAAGATATTTCTAGCTAAAGCTAAATTCAAAGCTGTGTCACTAAGTAATCCATTAGAATTGAAAATAAACAATAAACTTGGATTAAAACAAGTTATTCAAAAAGTATAACAGTAAAATGTTGCTGAAATTACAAAAAAAAAATATTATTAAGCATAAGATTGTGCATTTGTGCTAGAAACTGAGATTATTGTTATTCCATAACGACTGGAACTATGTCAAAATCAGCCGGTTATGTCAATCTTTTCACATTTATAGAGGTTTTCTCCTTGAATGTGCACTGTCCCCTCTATGAATAACTAAGAAAAAATCCTTAAAGGTTAATCTTACGACTGAAAATGTTTGAGGTGGAAAAAGAGTTGAAATATTGGTGTACACAACACAAAAAATAATTCTATTTTCATTGCAGCACCCAAGTAGCACATTCACCTGTAAATGTGTTCTGTTCTTCAATAATGTCTCAAATATGCAAGAGGACCTGAACATTCACGATGAAAAAAGCACATGTCCATAATTCATCCACCTCTGGTTCACATTGGTGTAGTTTTCTGGTCAGTCATCTAGAGATGATTTATTAAGTTGTGTTTCCCCACCCCCTCCCAGCAGTTTGAAGAGCAAATTTAAAAGTATATTATCATCAGGAGGAAACACATGAACTTCAATTGTTAACTAAAGGGAGAAACCCTGTGGAGAGTTAAATCAGGTAGGCATGTGAAGTATTCACCTGTGAGTGTAGGTTCACTGCCCCAAACACATGACATGAGCTGTGGGGGCTAGAGAGGTTTAAGCAGCACTGAGGCAATCATTAAGCCTCAGTACACAAGGACAAAGTCCTCCAGAAGAACAGGACCATCACCAAACCTGCTCTGTGATACCAGCAGGAATGTCTGGCTGTATGATGGGGGTTGTGCACAAATATAGAAACGGGTTCAGGGATCATCTATGTTAAAAAAGGTTTAAAAGCTTTTCTACTTTTTTTTATTTGCTGAGACTAAAACCGAGCTTAAGGTTGCATGGGTGTGTCCCCCCAACCCAAAAAAAACAAACAAAAAAAACCCTAACCTGGGATTACTTACTGAAAGCAGGCGTTGTGCCAGGTATCCTGGAGGACCTTCATCTGGAATGAGTCTTGAATTTTTTCTCCGCAGCCCGCACAGTAACACTCATCTGCAAAGAAGCAAATGTTCAGTCAATGCTTGAAAAGGGAGAGAATAACAGTCTAAAATTAGTAACAAAAGAAGCAGAGTTCAATTCAATCAACGCCTGTCCACGCCACCGAAACCTAAAAACAAAAAAACGTAAAAACGTAGAAAAGTGTATGAATTAAAAGGCAGCTCCTATTTGTAAAGCGCTACAAACGGTTAGCTCCGGTAAAACAAAAGTAACATCGCCTTATTATAGAATAACAACCTGAAGCACTCCTTACTTTCTGGTTCCTCCATCGACTCTACCGAGAGCGTCGTCGAGATTTGTGCTCCTTCTACAAGCTTCTCATTGTGCAGCAGCGGAGCTGTCATGAGCCGCCTCTCGTTTACATCCCAGACCTCCTCTCAGCTCTGAATTCATCAGCAGGAAAATCACTAATTCACCCCTTTAAAGCCGCGCACAAATACAAAGACCAAATTCCTGGTGGACGGAGCTGCTTCTCTCGCTTGCTGGCAGGACAAGTGACGTAATGCGGTCGCCACATTCCTGTACGGAGAGCAAAAAGGCTCAGCTGCAGCACCTGGAGGTAGAAAAGGGCTCAAGCTGTAGACAAAATGTGAAAGGGTGGGGGGCAACAACGCCATCTAAAGGCCATGCATCAGTAATGCCACACACTGAAGATATACAAGCATACACCCACATGAAATATACTTAGTATTATGAATAATGTTTTTTTCTTAGGGAGTAAAATGTATAGTGTCTGGGTCTTGGGTTTTTGATTCTGTTTGATCATTTTCTTGTGGAAAATGTGTCTTCTATAACGTGTGAATGACTGAATGTAGTGTGAAGCACTTTGGGGTCATCTGGACTTGATAAAACACTGTACAAGTACAGACCATCTGTATATGTCTTGCCATATTCAAATAATTTCAATTTTTTTATTTTTGTTGTTTGGGTGTTGCCATATTAGTCAATACATCTGGGTTTAATATCTTAGTTTATTCTTGAACTCTGTTTTTTTTTTGTATGTAAATGTATTTTTCTTAGATTAAATGGCTTTTTCTCCTTTTGATTAAAAGAGCCTCTGATTTAATTAGTCTCTCCCTCAGTTTCCCTGCTGTTTACCCTTCCACCAGTATACTACATTTCCACTGATTAATTTATCTGGTCACTTTACATCCCTGACTCAGCATTTAAGTTCCTGATTTCTTGCTGTTCATTGCTAAATCCTGACTTTTGTTCTTTCGCTGTCATTTTGTCCATGCATCAAGTCCTGTTCATGTACTATACATGTAAATTTTTTTGTTAAAACACTTTAGTGCATCATTCAAGCGATTGTCTGCACCTCATCTCTGACAATCATGACTTTATCAGCAGTACTACGGTCATCAGCTTCTTAGAAGAACATGTAGACTTCCTTTGGATTCTACTGTTTCATCTCACATATTATCTTAACTAGGTATTCAAGAGTGACAGAAGGTCTGAGTGTATTTGTGTGGTTGTTTTTACCAGATAGATATTTGCATAAGCCCTTTAATGTTATGGAATCTCAGCAACTGAATTTTTGCATGAATGCAGAGCTGGGAAAAATATGTGCACCCCTAAATATTTCTACTGTTTTTCCATTTTTTATAGAAAAAAAAATATATAGGGTAATATAAATACATGAGCAAAAATAGTTTTTGAATAAGGACTTAAATTGTTAAGGGAGAAATTAAAAAAACATCACCCTGTGTGAAATGCTGAAGAAACAGTTTTTAATTTCAATTTCTATAGCCATATTCAGGACGAAAATTCACTTAAACAAAACCTGGTGGTCAAATTAAAGTAGACTATGTTATGAGCATTAAATCATTCCCTTTAAAACTAAAACTCCTCATTCAATTGCTTTACTCAATAGACAAAAATGTTTAACTAGTTGTCAAAATCGGTGAAGCAAATGTTATTCATTTCCTTATGATTCTTTACTGAAAATATTGAACAGTTGTGAGGTGGACCTGAGTTTTTCTCTGATTATATTGTTTATAGTTAAGCTCAATTTTATTCACAGCTTATTTGTTGTAAATAAGTTTGCACTTTGCATGCACAATGCTATAAATAAATTAGAACTGCAAAGAGCAGTAAAAATGTGACACACATGTATTCATTGTCTTATACTCATTTACCTCACTATGTACATTAATGTAACTTAACTTTACTTTTCACCTGGTTGTAAATGCTGTTTGTGTAAATTCCGGGATGATCAATTCAGTCTGTGTGTAATGGGCATTAAGTGAAAGAGTCAATTTAATGAGGAGGGGCTGTTATTATTTAGTATTAATATGATGGCATTCTCATCAAAATGCATGATCATATGTATTTTAGTTTCTTTACATCGCCTCCAGAGTCACATAGTCTAAAGGTTACAGAACCTATGTAACACCTGGTTGGGTCATGTAGTACTGTAGCATGGGCTGAGGCTCTCTCTCTCTGTTTTTTTAAAAAAAAGGCGTGCCTTACGCACCTCTCGTTGCATACAGATTCACAGACTAGTGAAGACCGTTAGGTTACATAAGAGTGGGCTGAGTGAATGGGGAAACATCTGGAGGTGGGGTTGACATGGTTTGTCCCATTTGCTCCGATATTTTCTGTCCCCCTGCCTTTCAAACAGCTCTGTTTAGATAAAACACTAAATTCAGGAAGGTAATTTGCTTTCTGCTTCTGTGATCTTAAGAGATTCTTTGGGTGTACATGATCTTAAATAAACTGAATTTCATCAAATATTGTAGCTCTACAGGTTTATTGGAAAGCAAAATTTATTTATGATCCCAAAACACATTAGATTTTACCTCATTTCTACCAGCTGAAATGGAGTTCGCAGAGGAAAACTCAAAGCCACTGTCAGATGCCAAAGGCAGCACCGACTGTCCTGTGGATACAGGAGCTCAGAGACCAACGTGGAGTGGGCAGCTGGACTTCATCCTGGCCACTGTGGGATACGCAGTGGGACTGGGAAACGTTTGGAGGTTTCCTTATCTGTGTTACAGCAGCGGTGGAGGTGAGACTGCCATATGGCATGTACTGCTGTAATCAGTAATTATGGCAATAATAAACAAGTTTCTGGGTTAACTTTTTGCTCGGGCAAATGCAAAACAAGCAAAGACAAGTTGAAACTAGTTGTCAGCTAGAAAATAAAGGTTTATTTTTAAGCTTTATTACATTGCTGGAAGGAAAACACAAAAATTGCTGAATGCTCCATGTTGTTGCTTTGAATCTTTGTAGTAAGAATAACCTATTTGAGTTATCTTTTTACTTCTTCTCTCATAACCAGTTCCTGATCAAATTTTAAGTTTGCTGTTTGTCCAGGAATGGCTCCAATAAATTTCTCTAGAATTTTTTTGGGTTTTTAACCACCATTTAACCAAGACAGGCAAAGAAATATAAAAAAATTATTAAATAAACTAAACTGACAAATAGAATTACTACTTATAAAACAATGATCAATTCAAAGTGAGATAAATGGATCAATTGTCGAGAATGATAAACTTTGGAAATGTAGCTTGTTAACTGGAATATTTTTAATGGTGAATTTGAAAAAACATTGATGATACTTTATATGTATATGTGTATTGTATAATGAAAAATATAAAGTGATTAAATAACATGAATGAAAAAACCAAAGACAAGTGACAAACATGAATAGCACTAAAATCTAAAACAGTTTTCTTTGCCAAAAAACGGTGGGGATTTTTACTCCTTTTTTTCTTTTTCTTTTTTTCTTTTCAAAAATCACTTTTGGCAAAAAAAAAGAAAAAAAAAAAGACCTAGGCCATTATTTTAGGAAGATCACAATATTAATATTTGCAACCTTTTGCTTCAGGCGCCTTCATTATCCCGTACCTCGTCATGGTTTTCCTTTGTGGCATTCCTCTGCTCTTCATGGAGTTTACTGTTGGCCAGTATTCTCGTTTAGGGTCAGTGCATGCATTCGCCAAGATCTGCCCCCTCTTTAAAGGTAAGTGTCTCTCTCACTGACAGAGGCTGCTTGTTTTGGTGAAGATAAACCTCTGATTGGATTCTCTGCATTCGCACATGAAAATGAAGAAAACTTGGGCTTTGCATGTAAAAAGCATATAAATACTTGGTAGGTTTGATTAATTTAGAAATTTGATAAACATCTTCTTGGTTTACATTCAAATTTGTGCTCAAAATGTTAACCCTATTTAATGTTTTATTGCAACACAATAAGTTAGAATAAGTGGAAAAAAGTAATTCTATTCAAAAGCTGAAACATTTGTATTATATAGATTTTTTCCCACAGAAACAGGCTCAAATTCATCCCAATGTTCTTGATCAGGAATTTGAGTTGAGGTTATGGGCTGAATAATCTGCTAAAAATTATAGAAAAAGTTAACATTTCCAGGGCCAGTGAACATTGAAAAGGAGGCAAGATTTGAGTCACTGTTGAAGTAAATTTGGTGAGCAATGAGTCACCCAACGCACATTCAAAGAAAATGTAAAGCAAGATTGTTTGTACGTGCACTTTACTCAGAGTGAAGTCACTGATGAATGAGGAAAACAAACAAGTGGCAATGGATCACACAAAAAAGTAGAGTAGATCATGTTTTTTCCAAAGCCATGTTAGTGGCAACGTTATGCTTGTTCAAACTGACAAAAAACAAAAACTCACATATAGGACGTGGTTGTGCCAGAAGACAAATACATCTCACACTTTTACTCCATTAATGATCTGCACCTCCACCTTGTTTAAATCATCTTTTTAATATAAGAGGGTATTCAGTTTGGTCATAAATCAGTTTATGACAGGTGAACTTAGTTTCAAGTTTTTCTATGCATGTGCAATGAATGGATTTCATTCATCCATCAAACTCTATTTCTTTCTGTGAAAAGGCTAAATAAATATTGAGAGATAAATTGCTATATGTACGGTAGGTTGTGTCTTTATGTTCACTGACGTCAATGGAAAATTATCATAGCTATATGAAAATAAAATCCTATGTAGAGCTATAAATGATCTATTTATTTATGTTTTACACAAAGAATTGTATTTAACAGTTATTAAGCTTGTAAATATCTTTTTTTTCCACCTTGACAACTTCTTATTGTTGATGGATGAGAACTTGTTAGCTTGAATATTTTTAATGGTGAATTTGAAAAAAGTCAGCTCATTATGAAGCTTTACACTAATTGCTAAGATCAATGTGTGGATCATAAATCCAAATTTAAAGGAAAAAACTAGCATTTTTTTTTTAGATGAATTCCTTTTTAATTTGAAATATTTTCTAGACTTCTAATACAATTTGTTGCTGAACATAAATAATCACACATGCCTTATTTATGATCCATAACCTTGAATCAAACCAGCACATAGATTACTATCTAGCTCAAACAAGAGCCCAACCATCAACAATCCCACACTGACTATCTGTCTTGTTTAACATGAGATTTTTCTCCAAAGTTTTCTTATCTCTTTAAAAACAGAGATAATCTACCCGGTCAAAACGTTTGGGTCCTTCACTTGATTTATCGCTCATTTCTTCCTGGTTATTGCTCTGTGCTACACAAGGGCCAAAAGCAGGTAGCTTGTTTTCTATATGATCTTGTCAATGATTTAACTGTGCCACTCATTTTCATCCTACTGTGTTAAACACAGCTCAAGATAATGAATTACTATACTTAGCAAACATTCCATCCTCCATTTTCTCACTCTGCTATTATAAGTTTTACTGTATTTATTGGTATTTTAATGTGTTAGCCCAACATATAGCTGTGGATAATGAGTGATGTGCATTGATAAATAATAAAAATTTTACAATTAAAAACCTTAAATCATGTAGTGTTTATTACATGACCTTTAAAGTTGACACCCTGATAAAATCCAGTGCAAATCAGTGCTCGTCATTATTCCTATCAAGAGATCAGAAGACTCATTTTTTCATCACGTTCACAGATTTGATGCAGCGTGGTTGCGCAGTATGAAGGAGCAGCACAATCAGGCTGAGAAGTGAGATAAATGTGATCGGTTTTGGTGATCGACAACAAGAGACCGTGATCAGCGATCACCGATCATACAAATTGGCGATTGTGATCGGTGGCTGATCGATCGGCACACCTCTAATATTTAGCAAAATCTAGAAAAATCTTTCTGCACACACTGTCTCTTAAGAGAACCATTAAACCATAGCAGCTGACTAACTAATATAATAGCTATTCTGTGATTGATTCCTGTAATACTGTACCTTTAAACAGCATCCCGGGCCTGGATGAAGTGTATTATTAAGACTGTAGCCCACCACAGTGATATGAACAAGTCAAAGGAACAAATAAGCAATATGACTGAAACCACTAAAAACTGACTTTGTCTTTCATTAAATTTCTTGAAACATGTATATGTAACATCAATATACATTTTAGCAATTTTTAAAAAATCAAGTATTGAGCCATACAGAAACTAAAGGAAATACTTTTTGGACTTTCCGGTAAAATGTAGTAAATTAAAAAGCTGCTTCTGGTGAGGGACAAATTAGGGCACCCCGTAGTTTTCCCAAGTGAAGATGGCTGAAATCAGATACATGTATAGGCTATTACATCAGTACAGCATTGGTACTCATCACTGTAAGATACCTTTGCTTTGTTTCAACCAGACACTTTTGTTTGCTGTGCTCCCATGTGTTAAGTGGGAAATAACACCATATTGTGGTTGAAAGAGCAGCATGAAGGTTTAGCAATACATACCAGCTTGTGGGTCTGGTAAGGAATTTAAAGAAAAAACATTTATAAATATCCTCCGTTTACAAGCGGAGGATATTCAAACCACTGCCATCCTGCCTAGGTTTGGCCAACGAGCCAAATTCATTCATCCAAGATGCTAAAAAAAGTCTAAAAATAAACTAAATGTCATCACAGGACCTACTGTAGGCTCTTGCTACACTTAATGTAAAATTGC
Organism: Gambusia affinis; assembly: GCF_019740435.1. Taxonomy (NCBI): domain Eukaryota; kingdom Metazoa; phylum Chordata; class Actinopteri; order Cyprinodontiformes; family Poeciliidae; genus Gambusia; species Gambusia affinis. The sequence goes on along the minus strand of NC_057870.1, from coordinate 24,812,542 downwards.
ATGCCTGTGTAGAGTCATAAATCCACCATGAATACAGTGGATTAAAAGATGAATGAGGAAAATGTGGAGCCAAATGTTTAAAGATGAGTGCTGAACAATAACTGGGATAAGCTTTCTTCAGAACAGTGTTAGAGAATAGTTGATAGATTTATGCAACATCTTAATACATTTTTTTTTACCAAAATGGAGTGAGTCCAGCTGTGCAAAGGTTGGCTGTCCTAACTTTTTTTTTTTTTTTTTTTTTTTTTTTTTTTTTTTGTAGAATTATTAGTTTATTTACGTTCTTTTCCAAAAATAAAAAATAAGATTTGACATTGACATAATGGGGCGTCCTAATTTTTCCCATGGATGTTAAGTTTAGACACATTTTGTTGGTGAGGGACATTTTTCTGCCGGATCACTGCTCAGTTTGGAACAACAATGGCTTCTATATTAAATAATTTACAGCTTTTGCAGAACTTTGATCCCGTCTTGCTGTTAAATTCAACAACCACCAGAAAATAAGTTTTTCTTTGGACTACAGTAATAAGTAATGCTTCTAGTGAAGTGTGTAACCTCTTCAGCACATATTGCACGACTTCTGCTGAATCATGCCTTACTTTGCCATCTATTCCTCCAAATGTCACTCCACAGGTGTAGGTCTGGCCACAGTTGTAATCTCCTTTGTCTTCTGCACATTCTACAATGTGCTCATGGGCTGGGCCTTTTTCTACTTCTTCAACTCATTCAGAGAAACTCTCCCCTGGTCGTCTTGCAACAACACTTGGAATGTCGTTGGAAACTGTTCCAGTGGTTTTCCTGGCAATTCCACCCATCTGCAGTCTTCAAGCCAGCAGTTCTTTGAGTGAGAAGCCTACAGTTTTTCCCTGCTTCAATTACATTTAATTTACAAGCACTTACTCAAATTATGTAATTTTAAGTTTTAAATAATTCACTCTTGTGCCACCTATAAATATAAACATGTCGCATTCTTTATGTGAAAGATCAACCTCATCTTTTGTTGTTGCTCTGGAAGGAAAATGAAGAGACCTAGATATAGAAATATTAATATCCTTTCTCTTCCCCCCCAGTCACAAACTTTTAGAGAAAACCAGTGGGATTGAAGAAGCTGGTGGCCTACAGTGGGAAGTATTTGGCTGTCTTCTTTTCTCATGGATCATCATTTATTTATGCATATTTAAAGGAGTCAAATCCACAGGCAAGGTTTGAATCATTATTGTTTTTCCACCCGATATATACATGGATAGTTCTGTAAAATTTTACTTTCCTTCTTACAGATTTCTTCTGTTAGTTTACGTCACTCTTTAATGCGTCAAGTCATAAATCACATTAAATATTAGGCAATGATGATCTGCTTAAATACAGTAAGCAGTTTTAAAGTTATACTTTCATTTATTAATGGAAAAACTATCCAAACTAACTTTCCCTTAATTGTCTACGTAACATCATAACTATCTGTGACACTTCTGGCAACAATTTCTTTCAGGCTTTAATGAGAACTGTCTCAAAATTATTTCTTCGGCTATACTGAACATCTCAATTATATTTAAGTCAATACTTTGAGTTCCCAAACTTATTTTTCTTATTATTTATGAGCCACTAAGAGGTGGACTTGGTAGTGTGCATCGAATTGCCTGAGGATCCATTCATGGTTCGTTCATTTAAGGGCCTGAAGCTGGAAATTGGCTGCAGGCAGGTCTTCCAGAACTCAACCCTGCATGTAGTTGGGGGGAAAAAAATCCTATTTTAAAATTGTCATCTGTCACAATTAATTCACGATTTAACAAAAACAAATGATGACTGGACAAAAAAAATTAAACAGAAGAAATCTCTAATGGGGAAAGTTTATTCTTACAGCTGTGTATAATAATGATGGGGATTAATGTTGCATCTCTCATTCTTGTGTTCATCTTGATGCTCCCTGACAATTTAATAGGCTTAATAATTCTGATTACCGTAGCTGTGTCATGGTATTTGTTGATAAATACTTTCTGACCTAACTTGTTAAAAGAATAATGTTTTTTTTCTGACTGTAAAATTACTTACAAAGCCGGTATCCACAAGTTTAACCTTCTCAACATGGAGGCTTCCATGCTCAACAATGTTGTTTTTTTCTTTTTTGTGCCACATAGGTGGTGTATTTCACTGCTGTCTTTCCATACTTTATCTTGTTCGCCCTGCTTATCAATAATATCCAGCTGCCAGGAGCCAAGGAGGGCATCCTTTATTTTATAACACCTGTTTGGAGCAAACTGTTTGAAATCAAGGTGAGAGCAATGAAGCAACTAACAGAGATTGTTTGGGTTTATAACCATATTTTGTGTATAAATCAGCCATTTCTTTTTGAGTGATTTCTTATGAGACTAATTCTGTTCAAAATTTAGCAAATGTCAGAAAGTCAAAAGTAAAAAAGGTAAACAATACATACCTTTAATTGGTTGCAATCTAAAGCCAAATTTTTCAAAATTCCTCTTTTTTTTGTAGTTTTTTTTGGTAAAATTAAACATTTTGAGCAGATTTGGCTTGCAGTGGCTCCATTAAGAGCAGTAATTGTTGTTTAATCTCTGTCTTCTTGTTTTGAAATATGACTCCATGAACACAAAGAAAGAAAACAAAGGAAAGTAAAGCAAAATCAAATAAAAACATATAAAACTGGTCTTTGTTTTCTTTTGTCTGTTGCAGGTTTGGGTCAATGCAGCTGCCCAGGTGTTTAACTCACTGGGAATAGCATTTGGCTGCATGATTTCAATGGCTAGCTACAACAAGTTCAACAACAACATCACAAGGTAAAATGTGATTAGTTTGTTTTCACTGTATTTAACAAATAAAAGCTTTGTTTTATGCATAATGTACCACCTACATGTTCAGTGGTTTTCTCTAGCAAAAAGAGCGAATTTGTCCTCATAATGACTAAACACTGGGATAGTTAGGGAATAGTGTAAAATAATATACTGTTATTTATCTATAGACTATAGCATAAATGCTAAACACTAATTACATTAAATTAATTAGGACCTTTGATCAATGTTGGAAAATAATTAGCCTGAGAAAAAATATTAAATGTTTTTTAGACTTGCATCTTTATGTTTTTTATACATAAAGACTTAAGTATAAAAAAAACAAAGTTTTTTTATACTTCAGTTCTTTAAGTGTAAAAAAAACTTAAATAAATTGGAACTAAAAACAAAACAAAAATAAATGATTTCGCAAATAAACAGAACCAAAGTACTGCGACCAGAAGATTTTGCTCACATTTTGGAGCAGATAAACAGTCTCTGTACTAGTTTCTAATCACTTGCTCTAAGCTTAAACTTTAGGTAAGAGCTCAGATTTACTGGGTTACTGAATGGTGCAGACACCACAGAGTAGCTACTTTTCAATATTACGTGTTTTTTATCCATAAATGTTTTATAGGATGTTTTCTTTGTTATTGGAAGTCAGATTTTCTGAGTTCATAGTTGGCAAAACAATAACATCCTTTACCAGCACACAGCATGTATTAAAACAGTTGTATTGAGAATCAGTTGTGACAATCATATCATGTTTAAGATTCTTTCAGTGGTCTGTAAAGTTTAATTTGTTGTTTTGCAGGGATGTGTTAATAGTATCATTAGTCAATTCCTTCACCAGTATCCTGGCTGGCCTTGTAATCTTCTCAGCTATTGGCTACATGTCTTTTAAACACAATCTACCAGTGGACAACATAGCTACAGATGGTAAGAACCGAGTCAAGAAGATCACCCTGTAGTGCACTAACTTTTTGGAAAATACTAAATAGGACTTTAGAGTGAATGGTTTTGTTTTGCTAAACATTCTGTAAAGACAAGATGTTTCTCATTTCACTTGGAATATTTGTTGTTAACATTTGTTTCAAATGACACAAACTTTAAAAAGTGGAGAAGACCAGTACCTTTTTAACCTAAAATTATACTTTTACATAAAGAGATTTTTCATTTTAACTTTACCCTTTCTCAGTAATACTCAGTACAAACAGTTATTAATTAATACTTTCTTTTGGGAGTTATATAAAATTTGAGGGGTTGTTGGTGTTTTCAGCTAGTTCAGGTGCAATAAAAAATTGTGTTGGAGATGGGTTGTGCTTGTTTTCAAGTTAGGTTCAGATCTAACTCCAATTAAGAATCTGTGGAAAGACTTGATAAATGTTTTGCAGATGCTTCCCATCTAGTCAGTAAGAGGTTGAGCCAATTTGTTAAGAGTGGGCAACTATTTCATTCTCCAAATATGCAGTTTTTGTAGTGACGGATCACACAAGACTTGCAGCTGTAAATGCATTTAAGGCTCAAGCACTGTTTTAAAGTAGATGAATACCAGCAATCTTATCTTTTTTCTTTTACTGAATAAATAAGAAATTGTTTTTGTTGCTACATTACATAAGAAACATTAAAGTTTGTGTTTGTTATGACAAAATATGAGAGAATATTAAGTTCATTGCAAAGTGCTCTTTTCCCTCTACTTTTTGACAAGAAGTTAATATACAAAATGACAAGGTGGTTCAGCTAATAGAAGGCTTTGTGTTCATTTTTCTCTGTCTAAAGTTCATAAAAACTTTAACTGGCTCAGGTCCTGGTTTGGTGTTTGTTGTGTATCCTGAAGTTCTCTCCACCATGCCTGGCTATCAGTTCTGGACTCCACTGTTCTTCATCATGCTGCTCTGTCTTGGACTCGACAGTCAAGTAAACATCTGCACCTCTTTACCCTTTAAAATCATAAGCCATAAAAATGTTACTTTTTTTCTTTTATGGCCTTTTTTAACTATAACCTTTAGAGTTGTCAGTAGTTTTATTTTGTCTATTTAAAATAATTTGGAAAGCATTCACACATGTGTATCTAATTTCTGTTGTATAATTCTACTCATGGCACACACAAATGGTAACTAGGGTGAATTTATTTAGTAGTACTTTTCACTTTTGTTGATCATTTATGATGCTTTACATAACAAGTAACACTCTATAAACATTCATTCACAGTATTTTAATGAGCTGCCTAGAAATCCTGCACTTTTCCCTGCACAAAGTCAGAGGCTCAAAAGTAATGTTTGGTTCAGTGTCCTGCCCATTATTACCTTTATTTTGTTCTTTAACATAGAAGCGAATGGGTAAGTAAAGGAAAAATAAACAGGCTATAAAAACGCTCTTCAGGTTGTTTCAAGATAATCTTCACGCACTAACTTAGTCATGGATGCATAATTGGATTGAAAATATTTTACTTTTTGCAGACTTCTGTTTCATGCTACCATAGTTATGAAAGTACTTCAGAAACTAACCATTTTAACTGTAAAACAGCAGCATCCTAAAAGTTGGCAGAAAACACTGGTATTGGTTGATATTTGTATGGTCTGAAAATGGTAGACAATCTGAGTTTTGATCCCTCTAAAGAATTAGAAAATAAACTTTTTTTTTTTTGCACTATTTGATCAGATTATCATTGATCTTTCATCAATTAAATTTTGCACCTCTGGCACTATTTTCATTGAGTTGTAGCACAAATAGCCCATATTTTCTGAGGACATCCATGTCACAAATGTAATAACGTTGTGTTACATGCTCAGAGTGAGTAACGAGTGTTTTCTGCAGTTTGGTAATGTGGAGGTGGTCGTGACGTTCTTGAAGGACGAGTTCGGAGTCAAAGTTTCTAGGTACCTGAAGAGAGAGGAGCTTCTTGTTCTGGTTGTGTGTTTTGTGGGACTTCTTTTGGGAATCCCTCATGTAACTCAGGTGAAAAAGTCATACCCTTTCTTTATATTTTGCTAAGAAGATACATCTGATAATGAGGAATGAATGCTGACAACACTTGCTAATTAAGCTTTACTGTCCTTTTTTCTAGGGAGGCATTTACGTGTTCCAGCTGATGGACCACTACACTGCTGTGGGTTCCCTCATATTCCTGGCTTTCTTTGAAGTAGTGGCTGTATGCTGGATCTTTGGTAAAGTTTTACATCTAGTTCATCCTTTTACAACAAAATGCTATCTTGTTACGTTAGTGCAAAGTTTTTATTTTCATGGCAGCCAGATTTCATGCTCGAGGTTAGAGGATATTTAAAGCACTTTTCTTCTGTCACATTTACTCTTATTTTCATTTTGCATGTTTTTCTCATTCAGACTCACATACTTATTACCTGATATGTAGTTTAACAGCTGGATGTCTGTGTTCCTATGCCTCAACTCTTAGTTTCTTTCTGCCAGGAGTCTCTCGTCTCTCCCTGATGGTCAAGAGGATGCGAGGCGAGTCTCCGAGCCTCTTCTTCCACCTCTGCTGGCTGCTCTTCTGTCCCCTATTGATACTGGTAAGTCCTGTTTTTGCCTACAACTCCTTATGAAATTCAGCCTTCAGGACTGGCTTTGTTTTCCACACAGTGCATCCTGGTATCCAGCATTGTTCAATACAAGCCTCTTCGCTATGGAGAGTACATGTACCCACTGTGGGCTGAGGTAGTGGGGTGGGTCGTCTCACTGGTCTCTATAGTGTGGATCCCACTTTGTGCTGTTCATGAGATTTACAACAGCAAAGGATCACTTCTTCAGGTGAGCAAATAAAATATATTTTGAGCCTTTTAATGTTCTTGTTAGATTTAGGCTGTTGTTGACTTATTAGTGGGAGATCATTTGGTAAAATCTAGTTCATGTGTGATTAACTCTGAGAAGTTATACAAGTATTGCTTTATTTTACACCTGACTCTTTGTCCGAGGTAGTTCTCTAAAAGATAGTTTCTTTTTCTTCTTCTTTAACCCTCAGAGAATCAAAACAGCTGTGGCTCCCACATTAGACCTGGATGCCATGGATCCTCATCCAAAGAAGCAGGAAGCAGACAAACCAGTGTTGGAAAAACTGTTAAGATCATCTGTGTATCCAGAGAGTGAAAACCAACTTTGTGTGTGAAATGATTAGTCCTATGGGATGCTTAGATGTGTTAGTCTTTGTCTGTTTTTGCAAGGTCATGTTTTTATGAAAGATATAACTTTAAACAAACTGTAAACTTTGAAGGTTTTTATTTTTTTCTGTAAAAACCTTTGGTTTTATCCATCATCTGAAGGATAAATAACAGCGATTTGTTTTTAGAATCTTACTGTTATGTAAAAAACACAACTTATTCTGTATGCTTTGTAAATGCAGGGATGATATTCTCAGGGTGTTTTGACTATTGTGCTTGGTGGGCTTTGTGCTGCATAATGAATCTGTGGAATTGACAATTTATGTTTTTGTAAATCTGAAACACAACAGCTGCTTCAGTAATGACACATTCAGATCAAATGTGGCAAGTCGGTAACAAACCAAAAGAATAAATTAAAGAATCAAATCTTTTAATAACACAAGTTAAATTCAGAATTTGTGGCTTTCTACCCACAATAAGGGGAGAAACAAATGCTCACATGGACCCTTTTTGAGTGAAACTTAACTTTAATCTGACCTCAGTCTGTTCTGTGATTAAATACTTTCTATCAATCAATCAATCAGTCAAATTTTATTTGTATAGCACATTTCACTAGCAATGCATTCCAAAGTGCTCCACATCAAATCAAACACAAAAACACAAAGCAACATAGATGCCAAGACGCTCACTCACTCAATCAATCAGTCCAGATTGATGATTAACCTGCTGGGGAAGATTTTGTCTGATATCTAACAGAGAGCTGATTTTTATCGACATTATATTTTGTTCAGAGTTGCATTACTCTTCTCTTACAATGTTTAGTTTAAACTTTATCCTTCTTTCAAAAAGTGTAAAGTTAGAAAGAGAATGCATGTCTTTCTAAAGTTTATGTGATCAAATCTGTTATTCATTTGAATTAATGTTTTGACCTAACTGTTGAAGTTACTGAACATGTTTATTAACGTCTAAACATATTAAGCGATAGCTAGGAACGCGACTGGTTTTCCTATTGTTGAAATGTAATTTATTATAACTCAAGTTTTGTGATTGTTTAACAGTCTTAGAGAAAATATGAATGATTTACTACTTACTCTGTAAGGGGAAATGTCAAAACTCAATGAATGGAAAAACTTCGGTCAACAATGAAGCTGTAATTTTTTAACCTAGGAAATAAATATAAACGGCAGGAATGGTAATGTAATTTAAAATTGTCTAAGAGGTTCTGACTTACCTTCTTGGCTATTTCTGTTGCTGACTAATAAAGAAAAACATTTGTCCTGCTGGAGATGTCTGGATCAAAAAGTAGTGAACATATTCTTTGAGAAATGCATATCATTATTCAAGTGAGAAGTGAACATTCGTCTCATTTACACCTCTTCTGATATTCAGTAATAAAAAATACAAATGATCTAGATTTTATACTTATTTTTGTGGGCTCTAGTGTGCCTTATTTGAAAGTAGGCTGACAGTACAGGGGGTAAGACATACGTTCAATGTCGACGGGTCCCGGAATCGAACCCGCGACGGCCGCGTCGAGAACTCAAGGCCGAAGAACGTGGGTCGCGCTGTCCCCTACGTCACCACAGCACGTCCCTTAAATAAAGTTTTTAAAAGATAGATGTGTCTGCCTCGTAAATTTCTTTCTCCTCACGTCTTTCACTGTTTTTTTTATATTTGATGTAACATCCGTTGCTTCCCGACAGGCATAAGGGCGTAGTATTCAATTAGTTGTGTATTGCATCTTAAACAGCTTCATTATTTTACTCGTTCTTGGGAGGAAACTGCAGATCAGCAGTTCTTGGAGGATGTAATACGTATAAGCAGCTATAGCTAAAAAGCAAGATTCAAAAGAACACAAATATAAATATTTTAATTAATGTCTACTAAAACTTGCATGGTACAAGTCAGACTATTCTTATTAGATTACTTCATTTTTATTTCACAGTCACCATTTAGAGCTCAATAAAGTAAACTGAAAAAGCTAAACCTGAGACGCCATTATGTGTATTGTCTTCTACTAAAAAAACAGTATCACAAACCAACAAAAATAAAAGTATTCCAAGTCTTCAATAAAGTTTTTTTTTGGTCCTCTTGGTCCAAAGTATCTTATGAACCTATTACCTCATCATGTTAGTGTCATCTTCCTTATTGCCACTAGGTGGAAGCATAGCAACAAAAATTAAATCAGGGTGATGGTTTTTACTCCAACGGCGTCCATACTTTAACAGTAAAACCATTAAAATCGGTTTCACCGGCTGTATTTTAGTCTTCACAGTGATGGTTCATCTCTGCTCTCATGCTTCAAACCAACCATTACATCTGTAAAGGATAGCTACCATATCTTATTAAACACTTCACTTCAGTTCAACAGCAGTAGAAATCTTTATTATTCTAATTTATGTTCCTTATCGTCGGCTTTGCTGCTCTGGGTATAGAATGACATAACGACTGCAAAATTATTTAAAAGGAAAATAAAATGCATTAACAGATGAGAAACTGCTGCTGGAATATATGCAGGGTTAAAGTATGTACAGGGCAAGCTTAATCATGCTGACTTGTCATCAGCACAAACGTTGATAATGTTGATTGTGAAATTGTGGTCACTTTGTATAGTTAACATAGTGAACTGCAGAAAAAAAAAAAAACACTCCAACCACAGGAGATCAGAGTTGAGTTAATTACTCCCTTGTCATAAAGTGCTGTTGTAGTGCCCTCAGCAGAACTGTACGTTAATCAATATTCCCTTCCTGCTTTCTCCATGACAGAACGTATCACAGGCATTAAATTAGCACTGGGAGGCCTGTGTGATCAATAGCTATAGACAGTGGAGCCCAAGGGGAAGTAAATTAATGACCACACTAGGAGAGGAAGTTGGTTGTGATCCCGGATGGCCAATGAAAGAGGAGATAGGCTGCTATCTATTTCATGTTGAGTGGTATGAAGCTATTTATCTCTGCAAGCCAGAGGGTGAAATTAGCAATCGAGCTTGGGTCTTTTTCTTCAGTGCAGAAGTAACTCTTGTGGTGGTTCACACAACATCCTCCAGCTGCTGTGGTCGTCCATCTGCACTGGAATAAAAAGCAGAAAAGTGGCTATGAAATAGAAATGTTTTATGAACACTAAATGACTTCATTAGATGATCTTCGTGAGCACATTTCCTTTTGATATCATTTCAACTCCGCATCAGAAGCCTGGTGAATTTAGGGAAAACTTTGTTTTGACCTATGAATTTGGGAATATCGTAATTTTTTAGACAGATGAGTCTAATTAATTGTATACCAGAACAGATGAAAGGTTTTTTTTGTGCCAAAATCAGCAAACCTCATCAGCTGCAAGCCATGGATGTGGAAGTTTCAGGATTTCGGGATGTTTTTGCTGCTCACTGTCTGAGGGGCAAAACGAAGTTCAATTTTGTTGTTTGCCTCCAATTTATTGTCTTTAATGATATGTGGATGGTTGTTATATTAATACAATTAAAAAACATTTACTAGGGTTTTCTGAGTTCAGGAGCTGCTCTGTTTCATTTACTTGGTGTCACTTATCTAGGACATGACAACGACATGCACTAAACAGAAGAAAACCAGATTTCTTCTCTTGTTTCTTGATGACATTTTACCTCTCACCAAAAAAACTTACCCAGCTCCAAAAAGTCCACAATCTAACACTTAAGAGAATAAAGTATCTACAAGAAAAAAAAAAAAAGAAATCTAGATGCCTTCTATTTTAAGCACTTAGAATCAGTTTTATTTATTTATAAACTGTGTGCTAATGAATGAGGTCATCTTTTTGCGTGTGAAAATTTCAGTATGAAGTCTTAATAACAAAAATCAGAGTCCACTGTGATTTGCGGACGACTTTTTGATCATCTTTGTTTGCTGTCTTCCTCTTCACTCCTTTTCTTTGCAACTGCAGACCTGAATTGAAATCTTTTCCTCTCCACCTTTGTGGCCCTCATTACAGATTTGCACTCTTTTGTGGTTCCTTTGATTTGCATTTAACTGCATAACTCTGACAGGACTGGTTCATCTGATAAGCATCTATGAAGTATGACTCACAAGTCCAATAAAGTAACCTAAAAAGCATAGAAAAACACTTTAGACAAAGCCTCAGCAGCGTTGCACTACAGAGTAGAACAATAATAAACACAGGCTCTAGAGAAACACACCGTGAGTGTAAAATGCATCCTTTATTATCATTTCTATGAGAATTAGATGTTCGGTATGGCTGAGTAAGCGTTTATGTTTACTTAAGATCATTCTCCCAGTCTTTCAAATGCAAATGAATAAATCCTGCAAAGTATTCATATGCCGATAGGAGCTTCAAGGGTTGACTGCAACAGTGCACTTCACTGCACACTTGCCTTTGTGATGATAATTTTTTTAGAGCATTTCATTTAAACTGTTTAGGATGTGCATGCATTACAAGTCTGCTTCTGAATCAAGCTCAACCCTTGCTGGTAACGGGGCCAGATCACCTGCTTTAGAATATAGACATCACATTTTACTTGTATTGAGTTTTTTTTTTTTTTTTCATATTTCTTGCCTAAAACAACAGATATGCATTAAATAACCCAGTATCCCCAGATACTTACTTCTTTCTAGCAAAGAAGCTTCCTGAAACCTGAAGCAGGTAAGCTGAATGTCAATCTAAACATAATAATTTCAAAAATACTGTTTCAAGTGCAGCATTTTTTTGTTTTGTTTGACCTTTCTGTTCTGCCTTTTTTCCTGATAAAATGTCTTATTTATACCTTCTAATCTATACAGTTCCTCTCCAAAGTGTTCATGCCTCCTGAACTTCTCATTGCTACTACATACCTATATTTTCTCTATTTGTATTTTTTGGGAGTTAGTGAACAAACATTATCGTGAAGACCAAGGAATACACCACAAAGGTCATTATAATGTTTTGGAGATGTCTAAAACAGAGCAAGGCTATAAAATAAAACATAATGTTCAACATGTTGTTTGAAACAGACAAAGCCTTAGATTTCACAGTACTGAAGTGCAATACTCATAAAAAAGAGGCTCATTGTCTCTGCAGAAGGTGCAGAGATGCATAACTTAGGTACTGAAGGGTCATACTGGTCTATCAGGTAAAATATTGTTTTAACCTGACAAATTATGTTTTGGCACTGTACCTGCAGAAAAAAAAAATCAGTGATTTAGAAAAATATTAAATATGAAATGACAGCGTTTCACCTTTCTCTCTCAATATGCATAAACTTCACTACAGAGGAGACACTTCTCCACAGATGACCTTGAGGATGCTGAAATGGTGGCTAAAAATACCAACAGCACTCTTTCTTATTCACAAGAGCTTCATTAAGTGGTGCAGAATACAATCTGAATGTAAGTCATGAGTGCTGGCACACATTTAGGAAAAGTATTTTATCTTATAAAAGATTTCACAGCAGATACAGCATTATGTGTGTTTCTACCTTTAGGTCACAGAGATTATGCAGCACTTGAATCTGTCTGTATTTTTTAGATAGCAGGAAAAGTAACAAGGTTAAGGATGATTAAACATTTGCCTTTTCTCTATTAATTTGCCTCCCTTTTTGTCCTAACCTGATTGCTGGAATTATATCCTTTATATTTTTTCCTTGCCAACACATTTCTCTTTAATGTGAAACCTGGTAGTCAGTGAGGATACAATACTTTGCTAATCAGCTCTTCAGCTGAAATCATTTTATTAAAATTGATAAAATTAGAGCTTTTCTGAAGACAAAGTTATAACTAATGAGCAAGAGGAACCATGCATTTAAATGATTTTAAACCTTCTCCCCAGACAGTCCATTATAAGCTTTCATCTCAGCTAAATAGCATCAAGATCTTTATCAATACAGCTTTTACATTTGAGTTGTGCCATCAGTCTGTTCAGAATCTAGAGATATTAAAGTGAGGTGAATGCTGCAGGAACAAACTGCGTCAAACTAACATGGCTGAATCTTGTTGATCCTTATTGATTCTGTTCTGCCCTCATGGAAAAATGAAATGGCAGGCACCATCCATCCTCTTTTTTTTTTTTAGGTCATCTGAGCATATTTATGGTGGCAGTAGAAGAAAGAGATGCAAATGACAGGGGATGTCAGCAAGACAAATTGCGCCATGAATTGGGTTAGATCTCCTGGGCATGTTCAGAATGAGCGGTGACATAAGTGAGCTGCCTTTTGACGGCTTCATCAAAATCAACATTTAGTTTCTCCGGCTCTGCAATAAGCAAAAAACTAACTTCCACAGTATTTGCTTTGGGGACTCTTTATTGTAAATCTATATGTATTGCCAGTCAAGTGCAATTTCAAACATTGCTAGTGGACATTGCATTTCTTAAAATCAACAAATGGATTTTTAATCAGGAAAGATGATTCAAATCAGTACTGAAAATACATGAAATATCAGAAAATGTTCCAAACTGTCATGAAACGGTGGTGTGGAGGAAGTGAGGCAGGATGCTGTAGACCCAGGGTGTAATAAATAAATGATTTTAATGATGAGTGTCTAGAATAACACAGTCCAAAATAGTCCGAAAACACCGGGCAGCACAGCCAAGCGGAAGCCAGGGCTCGACGGCGGCAGCAACAGGTTACACAAAGGACTAGATTACGAACTGGGCACAAAAACGACAGAGACACGACACAAAATGAGACGACAACTTAGACAAGGACCCGACAAGGAACAAAGAACACAGGTGGGGTTAAATACAATGAGGGTAATTAAGGAACGAGACACACCTGGGAATGAGACACACCTGGGAAAAATCAAGGGGAAAACAGGACAACATGGGGACTCAGACACAAGAAAACTCAAAATAAACACAGAGAAAAACTCAGATTGTGACACAAACTTCTTAAATGTTAAAGACCCAAGAGCTGTGACTTTTAGCTCCCAATTTTGCTTCAGCAGCATCTCATTCACAAAACAAAATACACTACCTTATTTGTTCTGGCATGATTTGAACGTTGCATGGGTAAAATAAACTTGTCTTCAAGTCTTGTTTGCAGAGGAAATATATTTATCAATGATCCATTTATCCAAAACCTGATTACCCTGGCAGGGTCACGAGGAGGCTGGTGTCGATCTCCAAAGATCATGAGTTCCCCGGACCACTCCACACAGGGCAACACAGAGTCACATGCAAACACTCAAACAGCACCACACCCTAAACCCCTCTGTGTCAAACTTTACACTCAACACATTGCAGTCAGGGAAGGGCTCTTGTCCTGGGAACCATCAAACCCAGAACCATTTATTGGTTTTCCAGACAGGGAGGCATGATTTGTCACTCACCTCTCCACAGCTCTAATGATAATATGATTTACACTACTGCAAGCTTCAGTTTTTACACAGTGCTTTTCAAAATGAGAAAGTGTGGTGTTCAATTAATGATTTTTTTATGTTACTCCATTGTTCTTATGGGTCTCAAGTCTATTAATATCAGCTGTATATTTTTGCTTATAAATATAAGGTTTCTTCCTACCTATATATTGATTAAATAGATAATGAGATAGATCTGAGCTGAGAATAAAAAAAAACTGCTGGAAACATTTGCTTCAGATGTATCTGATGAGACAGGAAGCAGAGTCAAAGGGATCAAATAAAGCTCAATAAAGTAATCATTATCTCTTTAGAGGAACTAAAAGATGCAGGTCTTTAGTAACACTGTCTCGTGTTGCAGCGGCGACATTGAGACACCCCTTGAATAGTGAGTTTGAGTGTGTGGTTGATTTCACAGCCTCAGTCGACCCAGCAAAATATGTTTTGTGGCTGTAAAATGGACAATTAAACCTCATTTAGTTTGTTACGTGCTCCCTTTGTGTACCAGTTTTGAGTCAAATCCTTTGAAAAGAAAAATGTCATGACTTATATATATCTCTAATAAATTTAGTGAGTCTTATAAATAATGCAAAATGTTTCTTTGGTAGTTTTTAATGAAGCTGCTGAATTATTAAAACCAGCAGCCATCATAAGGTTTCATAGATGGTTGGTGCCACCTCAATGGATTTTGCTCCAATTCTTTAACTTCAGTTTCTTTCTCTCTTTTTAACTCAAACATGTTTTACCTTCTACCCCCGTTACTTGTTTAATGAAATATCATCTCAGTGCGACATGCTGCCCTAAAAAAAATCCTGTTTTTAAATTTAAATATTGCTCATTGCAGACACTGCTCAAAAATCCCAAGTGAAAGATGAGACAAATACAGTAGTAATTTAATAAATACTTCATGTTCATAAAATATCCTTTGTTTACACCAACGTTTCTTATTGTTTGCAAAACAGTTCATGTATGCGGAGGACTGGTTTTGCAATCCATCTTCTTGGGGAACAGGAAACCAAATATTTTGTCAGTGGGAAACTCACAGCAGAATGAAAGTGACCTTTAATTAAAAATATTTTTATGATGAAAACCACAACCGAGAGGCGCACCTACCAAAAAGAAACGGAACAATTGGATAATAAATGAAAAATTATGACAAAATGGCTCCAAGCCAATACAAAAACAACTACAAAGAGAGAATAAATTAAGAACATGATTAAAATAAAAAAAATATTTAGAGTACATGAAAGCAGAACAAACACAAAAAGTCATTTCACAAGGAAGTAAAGAAATACATAAGAAAGGAGAAAAGAAACCTGAAAGACTAAAATGACAATAGTTTTCTGACTGTGATGTAAAAGCTGAAACAATATTATTATACCCACCAAAAATGAAGTTTACAGCACACAGTGTTCAGATAGCTTTGGGTTGCATTTAATCTGAAAGAATCTCTTGTGTTCACAGCTTTTCATGGGGTCTGTGCTCAAAACCTTAAAGAGGGGCCCCTATTGGGCTGAACATAATGAAAGGGCAAGTAAAACAATTACAGACGTTCAAGTTTAATGGACAAATATATTATATATATCAAGAAATCCTAAAAATGAATGAAACAAACAAATAATCAGTAGATAATTAATTTGAAAACACTTTTTTGAAGCATAAAAGAGCTTTTTCAGTCACTACAACAGAGCTAGTTGGAGAGACAATCCAGAAATAGACATCAATAACCAAGAATTACATCCCTTTATCTTTAGACTGGAGCTCAAAATCCAACTTTTAAGACCGTACAAAGCACTTAGAAACACACCCAAGTTAGTCAAAAATGAAGCAGGAAAAAAAGGCTTATGTAATTTCATCTGAATTCAAAAAGCTTCCTGCTGAGTGGGAGGGAAGCGTGCTTTTGCTGAAAGGTCAAACACGCTGCTCGGCAGCTACATTCATTGATTCTGTTATTTCGGTTTTAAGATCAATGGGAAAATATTCCAGAGAGCATGCATTTGTGCATGTGCACATAATCGATGAATGTCACACGTATTGGAGAGACGTCACTGGTATTCCCATCATGGCTCACCGATATGTTTTTGAGGCCAGCAGGAAGCTGATATACAAAGCTTTTACAGCTGAAAATTACAATCACAATTGTCTTATTGAAGACTAGTTGGTCTTTTTGTGTTGCTAAGTTTTTTCTATACACATAAAGGTGCTTATATATATATATAAATTATTTCCTTGATCAGTTCTGGTTCTTCACATTTTATTAGATAATCTGCTGGTTTTTTTTTTTTTTTTTGCTTGTTTTTTTAAATAGAAAAAGTGCACCTACAGTTTCCACATGCTCTGAATTTCAATTTGACTCCAGCTGTTGTAGTCATAGCATTGGCACCAGCACAAATAACTTCAAACTGGATTCTTACTGCACTTGTCTATTACGATTTTTAATTAATCATTTTCTACTAAAAGCAAGCAATTTAAAAATCTTCATTGTCCTCATTAAAACCAAGTAAAATCACATATTTGACTTGGTATACAAACAAAGAAGCAAGAAGTTTATGTGAAATCACGGGCCACATCCTGTTTTAGGCAAACAAGAGGTAAATAATCTAGCATCTTCAGACATGATAGCAGCTGGCAGAGGGTTGACCTACAAGGAAGCTTCATCTTGGAGACCACAGCCGGCAGCCAACCCAGAACATGCAGCCACATATTTGGATAAGCAAATCAGCCACCTGCAAGTGCACAATAACTTACAACTTCTCAGTGGCAACCAAAACAGAAAGGACACGACTTGTAACATTCATAGATACCGCTGCAGCTCAAAAAGACAAAAACGATCCAATCTTGCAGCCTTGAGCCTCTTACATGAACCTTTAATCCACCATTGAACTGGTTTACATTCTCTACTCATCCTATCTTACCTTCACTACCAAACCTTTGCTGATCTTTTTTTGAAGCTAATTGTGTCTCCTCAGCAGCTGCTTGTACAATTTTTACTTATCCCTCTGAAAATGTCTCCTCTTTTTTTTCTACTCCACAGTAATTTTCTCCCTCCAGTTTTTCTTGACCTTTAATTTTAAAAAAAAAAAACAATCAAACTATAAACCACTTCCTGAGTTGATTTGTGAAATCTGTCTCCACACATTACAGCGCAACAGCCGATGAGCAAGTTTTCATGACAGGTGGGTGAAAGATTTCTTTCAGGTTTTACCCAGTAAAGTTTCACTTAATCAGATTTCTGGAGGTGTGTTTTATATAGGTCAGAGCTTAAGGAGAGCCAAGTCTTGATTCTGTTTTTCTGCACAAGGGAAAACATCCAAGAGGCAGCTGCTTCACATTATTATCCAAAAAAAATAATCCCCTTCTGCATTTTGGTCTCTCAGATATGCTCTTTCTGAATTATGTTTGGATTCAAGTGTTTTCTTCAAACCTTTTTACTGTAAACAAAATAAACAATCTCACAAGATATTCAGTTCTTTTAACAGAAATGTTCTCATATGGAGGTCTGAACTTGTTTTATTCATCTGTGGAAAGCAGTTGAATTAACTCTAAACAACAACAATTAGCCTTACTTTACTTATTTAACAGAAACAAACAAAATTAACAAAAATGTGTTTTAGTACTGAGGAATAAATCACATCAACATAACCCGTCAGCATGAGTTTCATCCTCATTGGTTGAAATTAGTTCAGTGAGACCTCTGTTTTTGCCATCTACAGTACAGAATAATTGATCACTTTCAGCTGTGAGTTGTTGAAAGGAATTTTGCCTGTTTTAAGTCAGTTTCTTCCATCTTATCATTGTCAGCCAGTCCTTGGTGAATTTAGTGGAATGGTTTGGATTGCTCTTGTGTTGCACGGTCCAGGGTTCAGTAGTCTGTAGTTTTTCTACAGATTTTGATATATTTTCCTCAAGCATTCTGATATATGGTATAATTCTTCTCTTGTTCCCATTCTCTACACGTTATCCTGATGTGATACACCTGTATAAAGTTTTAGATAATTTATAGTGGGAATAAGTGTAGGGGTTACCTAATTTGTTCTTCTCCAGAAAATGTTTTTCAATTACATTTTACAAAAACATTATCATTGTTAGTTAATTTTCCTTGCATTTTTCAGTACTGATAAAAGTCTTTCCATATCTGTTAGACCAATACCCAGAACGTAAGGGTTACATTACATGTGATTACATTTATTATTAATGTCTAATATTACCAACATGATGAGCTCTAGCTACAGTCTTAACAGTTCACCGATTCCGGCATGCTGGAATCAGTTCAGTTTTAGTCACTCGAAACCCCCTTGGAACCAAGACAGTGGTTGGTCTGACTTTGTCTCTTGGTTTCCCTTATTGAAGCGTTTATGAATAATCCTGAAACCGAAAGCCTTTCAGAGCAGACTAGATTGACTTTTGAAATCAGTATGAGGTCTCTGTTTGCTGGGTTCGGCTAACAGAAACTGTTCTTGTCTCTGTGTCTCGAGTTAGAAAGCTTTGTGAGAAAGGTTTTGCATACTTATTGCAGATGAAAATGACCGACTTTAAAAGATTTTCCAAAATGTAGCTGCGTTATGTTTCTCACGATGCTCTTTGTTTTGGCACAGGGAGTGAAATGGGTCTCATGGGAGAGACTTTCACAAGAATTTCACATTGAGAATCTAAGCCCACATAAATATTTGAAAAAGCAATTTCTTCCTTGAGATGTGTGTTGTTGTTTTGTATTAATAAATATTTGACTTAATCATGAAGGAAACAAAGACATTAATATCACTGCATACTTGTTTACTTTTTGCTCTCTGGGCTCAGATTTGTTTGAAAGATGTAGAAATAAGAAAATATGGTCAGAATGTGTTTTTTTATGCTCCCCCCCGTTTCAGTTCACCGCCAACGTATCCCCACGAGAGAGAAGAGATTTTACACAACGAGCCTATTATCCTCTATTTAGTTCTGTGCTCTGCTTTTGAGGGCGAGATAAACCAGTGTGCCACATGAAAGCCAAACTCACAGAGCATGCTTGCTGCGAGTACTTTAGTTTTCTCACTTTCGCTGCATGATTTTTGACCTCTTGTATGTTTGTTTATCATTTAATAAAAAATAGAAGAGGGATTGTGAATCCTTTTGTGCCATCCGGTTGAGTTGTTTACCAAATCGATGCAGCAAAATCCAATTTACCCTGCTCAAATTTCTGAGTGGGTCCTTCAGTGTGTTTTTGGCCAGTGTCCCGCTCTCCCTGCCTGATTCAGCATGAGTAATATCACTGCTGCTTGCTGGTGATTTTAAAAGTAGAAGTGTGCAGCTGAGTCACCATGTAGAGGAGATAATTGTATATGACAGCGCTGCTGGCGACAGCAGCCCGTGAATTGATGCTGCTGAAGTATGAGGAGTCATCGATGTTGAGTCAGCGTGTTATGCCTCAAGGACAAGCCAGCAAAAAACTTTTAATAACTGAGTAGCTTGTCCAAATAACCGGTGGTAATGCAAAGAGAAAAACACTGTCCTGGAAAACAGTATTTATACCATTTGAAGGTTTTGGCATTAATACCACAAACTTTAATGTGTCTTGTTGAGATTTTATGTGATTTGATCGACTCAATGTAGAACATAAATGTGACGAGGAACAATAAGGAAGAAGGGTATTCACTGTTTTTTTCATTTTTTAACAAATAAAAATTTCAAAAGTGTGGTGTGTATTTGTTTCAACCGCCTTTATCCTAATACCCCTAAATAACATCCACTAATGGAGTCCATCCATGCATAATTTAATCTCAGTATAAATCCAGCTGCTCTGTGAAGGGTTTAGATTATGGCATAACTTTTAACCCAACAAGAGGTGGCTGCTAAACTAACCTGACAAACCAGGAAGTTTATGTATCAGGGAAACATCTCAGAGCCCAATTTTAACTCAGAAGTTCAGTGGAAAATCTGCTGATAGTTGAACTATCAGCGGAGACACTCTACACATCCTGCCTTCAGTCACAAAAGTTACTGTGGACAAAAAGACATAAAAAGTCCTATTTACAGTTCATTGCAGGCTGGGTAGGGGTCACATAGCAAACAACCCTGATCATCAGCGTGAGAACATTATCCCTGCAGTGAAAAATATTGACAGCGTCATACTATGGGGATAGTTCTCATCAGCAGTGACAGGAAAACTGACCTCAGGTTGGCGAGAATGATGGATAGAGAAAAACCTCAGTATAAAACATATAGCAAAAGACTTCAGACTAAAGTGCAGGTTCCACTACCATAAGGACTACAACCCCATAAAGCAAGATCTACAATGAAATTATTTACATCAAAGCAGATCCATGCAGAATGGCCCAGTCAAAGTACAGGGCTAAATCCAGGTGAGTATCGAAAGCAAGACTTCGAACAAATGTACGTTTAGGCAGCAGAATTGGTAAGGAACAATACAATAAAACTGTCTCAACACAGTTTACACATTAAAAACACTGCTGTTAAACAGAGCAGATGATCGTCCCGGTTTAAGCAGAAATCCTGTGTATAACAGAGCCGCACATGGCTAAACATCTGGAGGTGGGTTTGAGAGGAGCGATGCATAAAGGATTAAAATCAGAGAGCCAAGCAGAAAAAATTGAAAACCAACTGAGCGAATCTCGACGTGACCGAAAGGGTGAGCTTGAATATGATTAGTTTACATTCAGAAACCTCATATCAGGAAGGTTTTAGACATTTACATCATTTCATTTCTGCATGCAGCCTCAGATTGGTGCACTACAAATGCCTTTTCAAATAACTTATTTTTTTCTTCTTTATATTTCTGATTTTATTTTATGCTTAAATATACATGCATGTTATATTTTCTATTATTTTTCAAATTATCCAACTCAGTCAAACAATTATTTCATTTGAGCATGCTATTTTTAATGCTGTACAATATAATTTTTCTTATGTTGTTAATCTGCCTTTATGTCTTATGTTGAAAGTTTACAGTTCTTTGCTCTTTTTGTTTTTATACTTTTACCTTCTGCATGCTTCTTTATGGCGGTAAGATTTTTTTTGAGCATTCAAATATCTGATATTGACTGATTGATTGATTGAGATGCAAAGGAGAGAGCAAAACTGTTACAATGTTAGCCCTTCAAAACTTTATTGTGATTGGGAAATACCTGCTGGATACTATATGAATTGACAGACCAGGGTTACAGCATTATGTCCAAGAAGAAAAGAGACAAGCAACTCTAAAGACTGCAAAGGAGGTAGGAAGATAGAAATAGATATAAATGACATAAGAAAAACATAGAGAAATAATTGAAAACTGAACAAGAAGGAGCAGATGACTTTAACATTAAAAGAAGAACTTGTATTGAAAAATATGAAAAATATAAGCAAGTCAATTAACGAGAGTAATCTTTAAATCACACTTCCAATCGCACTGCTTATCCAAAATAAATAAATCTCACTCGGCCCCCAAACGTAATTCTGCAGGACCTCATAAACCTTCGGGCCGGCCCTGACCTGGCTGACGAAGCTTACCTGCTTTGCCCAGAAAGAAGAAGTATCTGCTGTGTCGCTTTAATTACAGCAGGCAGTGCTGTTGGTCCATGTGGGAGCGCACGGCGCACGGTGCGGCGCTGCCTCCCTGCAGCATGAAGCTGTCTGCTCACCGGACAGCCGACAAAAAAGAAGAAAAAAAAAGACAGGTCGACCCACCGCTTAAATCGCATTCAAGCGTCGACTTAAACAGATTACAGCAGTGATTGTAAGAGGAAGGAGTCGGAGCCAGCGCTGGGAGCCATTAACACTTCTCCTTGCCTCTCCGAGCGACACATAGAAGCGTGCAGCGGGTTATTCGCGGTGTATAGTGGACTGAAGCTCAATGCAGAACCAGCAGAGAGGTACGAGCTAACGGGATCCACCAACTAACCTCTGCAGTCTGCGGACGGAAGCACGGCAGACACATGAGTTGTTTATTCTGGAGGTGAAACATTATGACCGAACCTGACTGATGACCATCCTCAGCTGAGTTCCTTCCTGCATGAACAGCCACACCATCTGCTGAGGCTTCACCCAGTCTCAAGGCTGAGGTAAGAAGAGTAGTACTCATGTTATCTCTTAATTTGATTAACACCTGAATCACAGATATCTGCCGCTGCAGCAGATCACACAGTATGGAAGTGAAAACTGTGGAGCGGCAGCATTGGTTGGATCTGTGCTGCAGGAGTCCTGCTGGTTCCTGATTGAACAAGAACACTTTTGGAATAAACAAGTGGCGGAAAATGTCAAAACCCCACATATTAGTTTGCAGCACTAAATGCTGCCCTAGTTTAATGAGAAAGAAATCGCTGCTTGTTTTGTTCCGACTAATTAGATTTCAGATCCTTTTGCAAGCAGTTATATGATAATAGCTGCATTAGCTGACTTATATCAAAAAAAGAGATTTCTGTTAGTTTGTGACAGCTGTTTCTATGTCTTTGCTTTTTCTGTAAAGATGCTTAAGTCAAACCAAATGCATGCTTGGTGGCCCACAGACTGGACCCCTTTGTCACCCAGGGCCCCCAAGTGTGAAGATGCCAGAATTTCATTAGAGACCTCCTGCTAATTTTTAACCACAGCTGCAATTCACACTGGCCTACTTCAACCTGTGCTGAGCTTGTTTTGTAGTGTGTGGCTTCAGAACCTTTCAGCTGCTGACCCATAAAGCTAACAGCTGCAAACACTTGCAACTCCAGTTATTTACAACTGAAGAGTACAGATGTAGCTAATTAAACAAACAACCCCAAAAAAAAGGGTGCACTGCTCCATCCAGGTTCTCGCTGAGCCTCTGCCCCAAAAGTAGAAGTGTAAATTCCTCCATGTCTTGTTCATGATTGATGGTGGGGTGGACAGAGGTGGCCACTAAATTTTCCCAATGGGCCACATGAGTAACTATGATTGTTGGGAAAGGGCTACGTCAATGGCTCCATTACTCCAAAACCGTATTTGAAAATAAGCTCTATTTGGTTTTTTTTGTCAGCTGTTTGTAACAGTAATTGTTGCAACTGCATAATAAAATGCCATGCTGACAACTGAAACCATATGTAATGGTTTACAAGATATAACATATACAGAAAATGGTTATTTTCTGTACAGAAAATGTAGAAAATGTGTATGTATTTTTGTCCAGTCTGCAACTGTTGGATATACTGGAACTGGTTGCTAGTAGACACACAGAACAGACCACTGTGGCCTCTTATACTTATATTTAAAGGTGATGTGGAGTGGATGATTAACCCAATATGAATGTCTTTGGACTGTGAGAGGATGCTGGTTTCCCCCGGGGTGAACCCCAAGAAACAAGGAGAAAATGTACAAATGCACCCAGTTCTTCTTGCTGCAAGGCAGCAGCACTAACAAATGCACCACCTGGATGTCAAACTTTCCTCTACATCATTATTAATTCACACACAAACAGGTTAATCTCAGAAAACTAGAATAATGCATAAAAGAGCAATATTTCTTGCCAATCATCTCACAAAGTAATATAGTCATTTTATACAAATTGAAAATTTTCAGGTTTAATGATTATGGCTTATAGGCAAACTTCAGTGTCTCAAAAATTCTAATATGACATAAAACTATCAAAGTTTAGTGAGTCTATAAAAAAATGAGTTTTATTTTCTGAGATGACTGGCAAGAAAAATTACTCTTGTACACAGTATTCTGTTTTTCTTTAAAGATGTTCCTGTATGTTGACAATAATAATATTTTGGGTACTGATAAGTGCAGACTGTACAGACATGCCATGCCATATCTGCCTCTCTTATTTTAAAATAACCTGAAGTAGACACACACAGGAGGGTGCTAATATAGCTACTCAAAAGTAGACAAGACAGCTGTCACTTTCAGTTTTTTTACATTTTTTTATCGTTAACAGCGTTGCGGGGATTGTTTTCAGAACTGAGACTTTGTGCATCTTTATTTTCAGATTTTCACCTCAAGACTCACTGCATGCTGTTTCATTCAGCAAGTCTTTCATTTATTGTGGAAGCTAACCTCAGCAGAATACAACATGCAATTGAGTATCTGTCAGAAAAACTTTACAAAGTACAAAATCACGATGCAGTTGTAATCATTCTGAGAGAGCATCGCCACTGTCCCACCTTGTTTGAAGGGACCTTGTTATATTATATATCACTGAATTGAGCCACCTCTCACTGGAAAGCGCTGAAGAGGAAGAAGAAGAGGAGCCTTGTGGTTCTTTAGATTGATCACAGTGTGGTTAAATCAATTTATGAATGACACTAATTGCTCATGGTGCTGCTATTTCAGCACTTGCCATGACCGTAAATAAAAAGCACAGAGCCTTACAGACCTCTTGTTATGGCAGAGGGAACGTGGCCACGGCCGGTTCACAGATCCTGAATTCAAAACAAGCTGAACTGATCAATGCCGTGAACTTTGCTAAACCCATTCTTAATCCCATAAAGACCCAATGAGCATATATGTCATGTGTTAGTATGAATATGATTTCAGCTCTTCAAAAGAAACGTGTGAAAGCTCTGTCATAAAAAATACATCACATGGATTTTCTTATTACTAACAGCTGCTGTAATGTCCTGAAAGCTTTCTCTTCCCTGAGGCAGCAAAGAACAGACATCGGGGAAAAAAGCCAACAGCTGAAATTCATGTTTGTTCACTCGTTTCAATGCATGATGCTGTTCCCACTGCTGTTGTTGATGCAGAGAATAATCCGAGTCAAGGTAGCTGCTTTTTTAACCCCAGAACCCCTCTGGCATTAAAAAGGAATCTTAAATGTTCTATAAAGATTAGATTCTTTGAGGGAACAGCATTTTTTTCCACCTTCTAATGTTGTACTTTTGAGATTAGCTTTTGCTGCAGAGGAGAACCTGAAAGTGGCTCTTATATGGAGCCCGTTGTGTATTGGTGTAGTGCAGAGCGGGAAGGCTTTGAAATCCTCCGCTGCTTAGTTCTGCATCCCTCTCGGCCATTCTCTCAGGGATGTGCGGTGAATCATGTCCAGTGGCCCCCCGATCTTTTGACGATCACCGGGGGAACTGACAGAAATTACAGTGTGCGTAACTTTTGCTGGTCGTTACAGTAAAATGATGCCCATGCAGCAGAAACTGTGTGGGTTTGATGGGTGGACTGATTCTTGATATATCACTGCGAAGAAAGAATGTCAAGGTCCTTATTAGAGCTCTTACTAAAATAGCTTAGCATTAAAAACCCTGATGCCTTTGCCAACGTCATCTTGAAAGTTTCTGGCTTTTTACAGGACTGGTCTTGTTTGTTACTGTATGCCTTCTAGGTCTGGATAAGGAAGAAAAAAGTTAATTTGAGTTTGGAAAACTGTGTTATTTTTCACACATCTTGGTCCTTTATATTGACATGTTTTTACTGAGCAGTTTATTGAAGTACTAGGCTAACATTTGCATATTTCCACTCTAGATATTACAGACAGACAGGAATCTGCAGCAACCAGTATAGTCTCTATCAATGTGAATGTCACTGTGAAGGGAAAAAACTGTGATTACTGGAGAATGTTTGGATTGGTCCAATCAACAAAACCATATCCATGGAATAAATGCAGTTTTTCCAGCTTTTCAAGCAGTTTATGTTTTGCTAATTCAGCTTATACACCTTTGTTTTAATAGTTTCCCCTGAACAGCATGTCTGTTTGAAGGATAGGATTACCACTTTGTTTTTGGCTGATCCACACAAAAGATTGGGAAACTCCATCTTCCAAATGAGTAAACAAAAAATACGGCAATTAAGTAAATGGAATGAGGATTTGTCTCCAGAGTGTGGCTGTAGAACAGCTATCCGTAAATTAATGTGTTTTTCAACAACTTTTTTTTACTTTTTCCAATATAAATAGATACATAAGACAGAAAAAACATTCAACTGTTGCACAGATTTGAGTAGTTTGTCACCCTTTTTGCTGCATGCACCTCTCAGACAGATCTTCATCTGATAATAGGATTATTCCCCAACATCAGACTTTTTCCGTAAGACCTTTTCGGATAATGCCTGCCTAAACAGGTGGCAAGGAAATACCAGAGGACACAAATCAGATAAGAACTGGGCAACCCCAAAGCCTTATCCCTCACTTTAATCTGGAGTTTGCTGTTAGAAACAATTTTAGTCTTTTATTGCTACTTTGGTAAAAATAGGAAATACCTGCAGTGATTAAAAAATGTTAACTTGTTGCGTAGTTCTTATCTTATTTTCACCAAGAAGGCATTCATTTTTAGTGTTATAGGATTTAATTTCAAGGCTTATTACCGGTACATTTTTACAGTAAAACCTGTGTTTTGGCTTTTCTCTGACTGAGACAGATATCCTGCTGAGAATATCTTCAATAATCCTGTTGTTGGACTTTTAAACCATTAGTTTCCATCTTGTGTTTCTTTTTGGCAGTCACAGAAACCTTTTGCTAGAGTTCGAAGCAAGCGTTTCCCACCCTTAAAGGGATACATCGTAATTATTTAAAATAATGTACATTTGAAAGGACTCGAGTCTTTAATATGTTACCAGACGTAGGTAACTCTGATGCCTTTGCTTTGTAGAAATCTAGATTAGCTGCTCTCAAAGGTCGTCTGAGAGGGTCCAAGACCAAACGGACATATCCTTTCTTAAAACATCTCCAGTCTACACAGATTTACCAATGGCTACTATAATTATTCTGTTTTCAGTGAATCATTGGTGAAGCACCTTGTCCTACCTCCATTTCCTGGTTAAATAATTGTTCCTTTCTGTTTAAAATAAGCTGCACCAATGTAAGCTTATTTTACAAAGAAAATAAGCTCTGTAACATAAGCTTGTTTCTTATTTTACACAGAAATAAGCTTATTTTACACAACTAAAGGATTGGCTCTCCAACTCTAGGATCAGAGGAGCCAGTCCTATAGTTGGCTCCTCTAGGATAAGTAGTAGGACTCCAGATTCTGGGGCCATTTTTTGTAATTGTACCTACTGAACAATATGCTGAACATATGTTTTATTAAAACAAACAGAATTTTTGTAGAAGTATTCTTAAAGCATTAAGAAAGCCACACAATTTCAGAAATTGAGCTTATTGTTTTGTGATATGTTGATCTATGAAAGAAAGAATGTAGATATTTCTTTTTCTGAAAGTGCATCAACATTACCCTCCTGTGGTGGTGGTGGGTAAATCTTTGTCAGTTTGACTTGTGTTTGTTGGCCACTCAAAACTAGTCCCACAGATGGCCCCTGGGCCGCACCTTGGACACCCTTGCTGTATATTATGTGTTATGTAGATTTTTTTTGTCTGATTTAAAAGCATTATTTTTGATGCTAAATTGATAAATGTTACAATATTTTTTCCCAGAAACAATATCTCTCCTATAGAAGGAGTTTTTGAACATTTACTGCTCGTGAATCAATCAAAGCTGACTCTCCTTCATCTGACCTGAACTATTAACCCTCTAAAGCTTCAAAGTGACTCTCTGCTCTCTAAATGTCGTGCTTAAATCTCTCTGGAGAGTGTATGAAAGCTTTGGGAAATGAGAAATCAGAAGTGGGGGTGGACAAGTGAATACAAAAGACTCATTTTCTGGGGTCTGTAGTCGACCTTGAGACAGTGCCAGTCAGCAGGATTAACACATCGCCTCTGTAATTGCTCACCTGGAGTAGCAGACCTCCTTGTTCTCTGTTCAACCTGATCCCGGCATCACAAAAAGGTCTTTGTGGGTGTTAAACTGATGGGCTCTGTTTTCCTTACCTGCTGTACCAACAGAGCTCCAATCTGCACACAGAAAAGCCTTTAAACAGGAAACATTTGGATGCATAGCTCTGCCTCTTTGAAGACAAAAAAGGTCTGTGTAGCTGTGAGCGTTATGTTTTTCATCTTAAAGTTGCAGTAGGTAACTTTTATAAAAAATGTCTTGTACATATTTGTTGGAGCTGTCACTATGTCCTGACAGGATAATATGAGACAAAGAAATTGGGAAAAAATCAAGCTGCTGCTCCCGTCTGCAAAAATGCACCGGTTCTGGTCAGAAACAACCAGAGTCTAGAGAAGGGTCTTAGCGCTGTCAGTAACACTCGTTATTGTGGGTTTGCTGCAACTGTGCTAATGGCGGAGAAACAATGTAACGTAACTTAAGAGGAAAACTGTTTCCTTCAGGTACCTACTGCAGCTTTAACCAGAAACTTCATTTATAACCACATTAAAGTTATTTATTCCAAAATGAAGATGACAAAGTCATGAAGACCTAATTAATTTCTACTGAGGATAAGAATGACAAAGGCTTATTTTAATGAGAGTAAAACGTATAAGGATTCCTTTTATAGGCTTGTTAGTGAAGCAACGTCAATATTAGATCAGCATTAGCAATCAGCACTGGGATGCTTTGTCAGCTGCACCTCAAACAGTGTTCGTCAATCTGTGAAAGCACATCAATGCAGCCTGCACTGTGCAGAATCAGACAGGGCTTAGCTTTAAAGAGGATGCCAGGAGATTTTGATAAGCAGCATACCAACAATACTGCTGCACAGAAGCAGGAGCCCCTCCTCCTCCTGCGATAAATAACGGGAGTCCCCTTTGGTTCTGTGAGCCTGCAAAGTCAGCGTCAACAGTGGCGTCTGATCTTCTCTCAGTGTGTTGGGCCCTAATTGGGTTTTCACACTTGCTAGAGAAATTTGTCAGGTTGCTGTGAAGTGAAGCACCATGCCCAAATCAAGTTCTACATCATTACGTTTCCATCTACTGCTGGAATTATGGGATGCTAAAGGTATTTGAGGGGATAAACTACTTTTACCTACCTCCTGCCGGGAATATGCTGTTCAAGGGTAGTAGTTGCACTTCCTAATGATAGTTTTTTGCTTAGTAATTACATCCATTGGGATTTCATGTGAAAGATGTGTAGCAGTAAACCAGGCAGGGCTTATTCATACACACCTAAAATAGGGGATTATGATTCCTACGTTCACAGTCTTATATGTGGTTCAATTAATTTTCCAGCAGCAGCCAGGATGAGCGCCTAAGTCTATCCCCTTATCAGCTACTTTCCTGGCAGAAAGCAGAGCGCTAACCTCAGCTCCTCCTTGCTGCTTATGTTCTCCATCTGTCGGTAGAATGACTCGGGTCGAGCCTGATGTTAGGAACTATCATGTGCTGTAAATGTAACACGCCTGGTCAGCCACAAACCAGTCATCATGATCTGTCAACTTGTATCATCTCCTCTTGATATCTCTGTGTCTTTGCCTATGTCACATCCAGAATGCTGAGGGGGAGAATAACTAAACATCTCACTGACTTAGAGTTCAGTCCTCCCCTCAGTCGGCCAGCAACATCAACACGGTCCTGGTGTTCGGTCAACATATACTCTGACTCAGTTTCAGTGTTTAATATTATCTCTTCTAAGAGTTTCCGGCATCCTTCAGTATTCATGAGGTTGCTTGATAAGATTTTACAATTAATGAAAACAGATGCAGTTTGCATTGTTTGTTTTTCCTTTTTTCATATTATGGTTTATATACACAGCGGTATAAAATTATGACATACCGCTCTACAATTACCAGAAGAACTCAATTATCTTTAGAGAAAACTACTGTAATCAGTCTCACACAACCTCATTTTGTCTCTGTTACTGCAGATGTACCGATAAATCCTCCAGTTCATTGATCAGATGGATGTAAAAGAATGACTTATGAGTCTTCTCTTTTTGAAGCTTTTGTGATGTTTTTTCACACAAATTTCTGCTCAGTCCTGTTAAGGTTTGACCATAGCTACTCAGTAATGCAGGGATCTGGACTTTGACTGGGCCATTGGAACAGTTTGCTTGAATTGTCACCTGTAGCAGTAAACTGTGAAAAATAGTACAGCTGGTCACCGTAGATGATCAGCTATTTAAGTCATTTAAACTTGCACCATGTGAATGATTCTTTCTTTCCTAAATGTTGTGAGTGAGGTTTTTTACATACACCATTTTAATTTCAACAAAGAATGCAAGGGGAAAGGAAACTGGACAAGTTATGTTCCCTACAATAAGCCTACGTTTGTCTCAAAAAGTTTCTTATGCTTGTTAATGTCCTTGAGTCTTAGGTGATAAAATAAATCTTTTACTCTGTAGCAAAGCCCCTGATGCATTTAAACATCCAGTTTCAAAAGTTTTCATACAATCCCTTATTAAGTCTTGAGTTTGAAATGTGTCATCCCCACACTGCAGTTTTCAGGTATTTCCGTTTAATAGCAGCCATCATTTCGAAATGAAACCTTGTGCACAGTTTCAATCTGCCAAACACAGGAAAGTAACCCCACAGCAAAACCCATGTTTTCCTCCATGGAGCTTATTATAGTGTAAAATGCAACAGATGATCCAACCAGAAAGCAACATACCTTCACCTTGGCCTTCAGATTCAGTGGTTTTTAATGGTTTTCTCAGCTCTTTTTCTATCACCTGCACATTTTCCACTTCTTTTTAAAAATCTGGTATTGCACTTATTTGTTTTGTCCTTGTTTTGAGAGATTGGCTTCTGTTCCATGGACCTTATATCTTTTGATAATAATGCCATTGTGGTCACAAAACATAAAGCTGCTTGGCAAGAATCTGCAAGCCTTTTCTTTTAAAATGCATATCTTTCAGTGACACCAAGTATAATTTTTGACCTCTTTAAACATGCTGAAAAGCTTTAAGGGATCAAGCCAAGATCAATAATTCCCAGGCCTCCCACAGGTCTCTGGACTTACAACCTTGAATAACAACTCATTAACAAGCAGATTTTAAGTATTGATCTTTTTCTCAATCTTCTCTCTGACTTCAGGCATTTTTCATTTAGCATTTTCAAGAATTTTATGCTAAATTGATTTTTTTTTTCTTTAGGCTGTCCTTTTTGCTTGAAAACAACCCAACTAAGCAGAACCCCCACTGCAGCAAAATGTTTGTTTACAGAACCGCTGAGTTAAAGATTCTCCATTTGTTTACAAAGATGCTGCTTGCACCACCCTCCTCCACTTTACACCTACTCACCAACTCAGCTCTGTGGCAGCCTCTTTTGCAGCTCACAAGATTTAACAACAGCACCAGTTACAGCACCAGTTACAGCCCCCATATTGTCTCTGTCCTTGTATAATTTCACACCAAGAGGCAAAGAAAGCATAACAGACCAGACTTGACAGGAGAGAATTAATCCCTTTATGGGATTTCTCTGCTTCTCATTAAATGCAAAAAAATACCAAATTTGTTCTTTTCTTTCCATCTTAACCACAATAGCCTCTCAGTGATTGTTTCGTGCATTTTTACCTGAGACTGAAAATAATAGCTCTGTTACTGCTGCTGCGATATTACCCATTGACTTTTCAATTTTCTGTCGTCTTAGGCTTTTTGAAGCCACAGGCCTGTTTGGAGAAGAGAAAGGCGAAGTGAATGTGTAAAAAGCAATGCAGATTCTTTGAAAATGGGGTAAAAAAAAAAAAAAAAAAAAAAGAAATTCTCCAACAAAAATATTCACAAGGTCATCAAGTATGTTCTACTTTCAAAGCACTTTCATGTCGACTCCACATTTAATCACAACTGGCTGCAGACCAGCTTTTTACAATCTCAGGTTTCCTCAACACCTTTGGGTCATTTGACCACTCGGGAGCTTTATTAAGCCACATGCTTTTATTCTCATTGCTTTATCCAAACCTTTAACATGATTAAATCACGTTGACATTGCAACTCTGCCTCAGGAAGGTGCTGATTGCCCCTTTGTAGCTGCTTGCAGCCACATTAATCGTCCATTTATCAGCCTAATCCTAAGCAGGCATTTGAATGAATATTTATTTATGTTATATAAAAAGTTGCTCCCTCTGCAGTTGTAGACAACAACAGCAGTAATTGCATGTAGCACCGCAGGGTTAATCATTGCTGCGCTACTGCTGAGCACTCTCCTCAAAAAAACATGGTGATCATTTTTGGTTTACTCTCAACCTCAGAGTACTTGAATTAATCTTAAACTCGCAGGTTTCCCAGTTGTGTGTTTAGGCACAACTCCTACAGTGACATCGGAGCTGTGAGGTATTTTCATTTGCACCGTTCACAGCTTCTAAAATTTCAGCACTTACTGATTGCCCTAGTGAGTCAAGGCTGATTGGCCAGAACCCACCAGGTTTTTCTGTGGGAAGACAAAATTTATATGGTATAAGTGCTTTTTAAGTTTCAGAGGGCAGAAATGTCAAACCTACACTTGGCAAGCTGAAGATATGACCAAGAGATAGATGCAGCAATGTGTCACAGTGTGCATGTTTTTTCAAGAAAGTTAAGATAATCTTATGTTTTATCTTACTGATATTTCTTAGATTTTGCTCTCACACACCCAGATGGAAGCACGAGCAGCCCTCCTCCTTCTTCCTTAGCGTTGGAGGTGTTGTTCCATGTTGCATCAGAGCAACAGCGAAGCACTACTCTGTGTGCTTGTCATATTTTATTCATCTTTGGAGAGGCGGTAGCTCTGAGGCGCTCTCATTCCTGCAAGCCGAAAGCAGGCAGCTGTCAGAGAGCCTGAATCCCTAGATACATTGCCCATTTCTGCTCCTGCAGACAGACATCACACACAGGCATTCTTAGCTACATAACACAGGGCTTTTCCAATGCACACATTCAGTTCACGTAACCTTTGCATTAGAGATTACCCTTTCTCAATTTTCTCAGATATTTTTAGAGCAATTCAGTTTTCTAGCTCAAGATTCTTAGATTTGTAGAACTAGAAATAAAGATATGTTATTGATTTTGAATGTATGTTTTACTGTCACGTTTCTTTTTGGGGTTTTTTCCCTGTATTTCAGGTGCAGGGATGAAAGAAACTGCATTCATATCTAGTGCATTACAAGCTTGTGCTCAGTTCTTTTTATATTTTGCCATGTTACAGTCACAACGTGTCTTTGGGATTGATTTGTTACAGACCAACACAAAGTTTTTTCAACTCTAAAAAGTGTGGGATGCTTTTGATGTCAACAGTCTGTTGAAATACGGAGCAGCAGAATATTTCTACCTCCTTTGCAAATATATATAGAGAGATAAATACAGGACAACACAGCTGTGCTGCACTTTTTACACTCTCAGATGGGATGAAGTTCATCTGTGAATATTAATTTGCTGTTCTTGTCAAAGATTTTCCAACAGAGAATGTAATTGTGCTAAGCTAAGCTAACACACGAGTATGTTTTCCTGTAGATTATTGCATTTTAGCTTTAATTGTAGGTTTAAGGCTGTTATCCTGCTGGTTGGTGAAACTTCACTCCAGTCCAGCCTCTAAAGGTTTTTCTTCCAGTTTCATGCATTCATCTCCATCCATCTTTTAGTATTCTCTAATTAGCTTCCCTCTCACTGCTGAAGAAAAGCCCCCCACAGCATGAAGCTGCCCCCACTAGTTTTTCACTATGGAGATGGGCTGGTCAGTGTTTGAATTAAAGAGAGTTACCATGGGTCTCTTGGGTACTTCTCTGACAAATGTTTTCTTTGCCAAGATTGTCAATTTGACTGGATGACTGTTTTTTTTGTAATTTCACAGTTGTCGTTTTCTTTGAATGATGGATTGAATGATGCTCTTTGAGATTTTCAAAACTTGGAATATTGCTTTAAAACTAAATCTCCTTCAAGCTTTCTCCCTGCTGCTTTCCTTGGTCTCTATGCTGTTTGTTCAACAGTGTGATATGAGGCATTCACTAAACAGAATTATACTAATTGGGTGACTTCTGAATGCAATTAATTTTATTTAAGGGAATAACAGTAAAGGGAACAGGATAGAAATTCATACCTCACTTGACTCTTCACTTGAGATGTTTATCATAAATAAACTATTCGATTGTTTTTCATCACACCAAACCAGAGGCGCTGCCAGGAATCTTGGGCCCCATGACCAAAAATTTTAATGTCTCTCTCCCCCCCCCCCATTCCCTGTCAGCCTACTGTCATATAAGGGACACTAGAGCCCACAAAACGACCCCCTGGTGGGGAATAAAAAAAAAAAATACTGATACTAGCACAATATTTACTGCTCATGAATTTTACATGCAGCAGTCCACATACAGTATGCAAGTAGGTTGCTCTTTGGTCTGGGAGGGGTAACTGCTAAAAACAATTTTAGGAAACACAATATAATTAATTTTGTAATTGACAGGGCCCCATTTTTTAAAAATTTCAATGAAAATTTTTTTTGTGGAGGGCTCTTTGTTAGTCAGTGGCCCTTGGAATTGTCAGAACCTTTCTTCCCTATACGGCGCCCTTGCACCAAACAGTGAGTTACTACTTAGTGTTTGTCTGAAAAAAAATCCTGAAAAAATATATTGAAGCTTACAGAAAAGTTCAAGAAGTATGAATACTTTCACACTTAGAGCATAAGTTATATTTCTTTTCCTAATGAAGCTAACTGATCAGAAGCGACACAGTGACTTGAACAAAGAAAAGAGAAAAGCTCCTGGAGTTTCAGTTGGCTGCGTCTGCAGGTGGTCGACACTTCTAATGAGACTGTTCAGGTGATGCAAAGTAACAGAGATTAGGTGGAAGCCGGGTTTAAGACACTGACAGAGACATACCTAATGAGGATGAGATTTGAAGAACCACCTGCAGTACCTGACTGGCTCAAACAAGAGCATAAATAAAAATAAAGTAAGCTCAGAATGAAGTAAAGTGACAAACTAGAAATGATGAAAAGAGTAGCTTTGTGTAAAACCATCCATTGAATGGGTTTTGTTATGGTCTGTAACACAAACCATGAACTATACTCTGTAGTTCAATATAGCAACATGCTGAAATAAATTCAGAAACGTGACACGAGGAGGGGAATCTGGATCAGGGTTTTTATTTTCCCGACACATTATATTACTGAAGTGTATTCAAAGTACATTGTTGGTCCATAAATATGCCTCTGCAAAAGACAGGTACGCATTCTTTGATGAACAAAATGGTATTTTATTACACACAACCCATGTTACAGACAATTCTGGGGGAAATCAAAGCCAATAGGGTATCCTAAAGTTTCCCAAAGATTTTTATATTCTCCCAGTTTTTCAAAGAGCTACAGTTAGTGTCTCTTTTTATGCTACAGATAACACATGACCTGATTCTGATATTTAGCATTGTTATGTTTATCCATCACTAATGTACGTTTAACTTCCAAGCAGCGATACACATACAACTGTCAGGGAATTTCTGCATTCATACCTTTCCTCCTAAAACTGTATATTTTAACCCTTATTGATGCAAGTTATTAATTCTTAACCTTTTTAAAGTTATTAGATGACCATTTTTATTTATGGTCAGCGAACAACCAGCTTAGTCATTGTTTAGATATTTTAAGACTCAGGGTCAACAACTTGTTTCCACCAAGAATATCTGAGTGGAAACATGACATGTGAGCAAGGAGGCCTCTAACAATGTCTCTTCTTAATTGGAAAGGATATTTTGACAGGCGGCCTGTGGTGCTCCTCGACCTTTACACAGATTTGCGTCATGCAGACGAGGTTCATAGTTCGCCACGCATTTTGCAATTCACGCCTACAGAGCATCCTGTAATAAGAGCACACGTCATGTTTCTGAGATGGATGCTTCTAGATCATTATCACAAACATGCTGCACAGCTCAATAAAAAAAGACATTTGGGGTAGGGTCATCTAGATAGACTAGAATTATTAAGATGATACTTAGTGAGCAAAGTCTTTCTGCTACTTTCATTTAATCTACCACATATTTTAGTTCGACAGAAACGGTCCAGGCAGCATGAGTGTGAAATAGTTGAGATGCTGCTGTGGGTTATATGTGTAGGTGGTTGAAGCAAAACAGAGCGCATACTCTTAGGAAAAAAAATATTTTTCTATGCTGTGGTTAATGGATCAGATGTGAGTCAGTGAAACCATATGTTGTCCCTGAACTGTATTTAGCAATATTTAAGTAACAGCTAAAAATAAAAAAACATCGTTTTGCTTTTGATTTCCTTTGGCAGAGAAAATTAATTAACAGAGAAACCTGGATTAATATTTTTTAAGCTCTGTTTATTAATAAAAATTTACAAACAAAACAGTTACTGATGCAGAAAATTGAAATGATTAGTTTGACTTTGACATGTACTGTAATACTTTTAATTTAAGACTTAATTTATTTTTTTCCATTTTTCTTTAAAGACCAGATTTACAGAGAGCTTGACTAATGGTTGTCAACTCATCCTCCCAGCTCAGTTGTGAATCTCTTGTGTTGAATATAAATGCATGCCACAATAGATTTCAATATAGCAAGTAGTTAATCTTGACGTTTTATGTGGAAAGCTGTATTTTTCTTTCTTGTTCCAGGAAAAAAAAAACCCAAAACCTGTTATGGTGAGATAATAGAGACAAAAGAAGACAAGGGCGAGAAAATGATAAGTTGCTGGGATCCTGAGGCCGGTGTGGTACTTACGAAGAAGCTCTGTTTCCTCACTGGCCAGCTGCTTTCTGCTCAGTCCAGACCGGTTAGATAGGTATCTTGTCTCCTTTGGCTCTTCGAGTATCAACTGACCAGAGTGCAACGAGCTGAGCTGTGTGCACCACCAAGCAGAGAGGAGCTTTGCAATCTGCTTCAGTTCGGCTCAGCACTGTGGAATACCGGTCTTGCGTGACGATGTTTGTTACTGTCACATTTGATAATGGAAAAAAGTTCAAGGATATTTAAAGCTTATGTCAAGTGTTCATGTAGTTGTACGACCTAAATTTACCCGCAAAAAATTAAGAACATCATCACTTACACATAAAAATACCAGGTACTCAGAGCCCTCAGCCTGTAATTCCCTACGTTCAACAAGATTCATCTCATAGACCACACTGCATATTCTTGGAAACGGCTCTTTAGAAAAAGGGTAATTATGTCAATATTTACCACTTCAAATGATGCTTTATATGCTTTAGGAGGAATACATAAATATCCTTGCCTTTTTTAGTAATGAAAACCAAAAAAATAGTCATAAATAGTGTACAGTGGCTTGTATTTCTTAGAGAATAAACTCTAATCATCCCTGTCATTTTTCTCTTGCTGAGGGAGGTTTAAGTGGAGGACTTGTGAACAACAGAGCTGGAGGATTCTTGCTGAAGGACACTTTAGCAAAGTGGGCGCTTGTTGACACTGGAACTTGAATCCATCCCGAACAGCGAAAGGGTCTGTGATGTCTGCTCACCGAACTCCAAAGCACTCGACCAGCTTTCTGTTCTTTCTCTGCCCAATGATCAGACGAACCTCAGCAATTCACAAGGATATGGTCAAAAGGTGACAAAAGGTGCCACCAACACGACAACATGTGAAACAGGTGTTTTAGCACCCCTGTTCTTATTTCCAGTGTCACTGTTCTTTGTCGTGGACAAAGAATTGTTTGGTTTTGATCTCACAATTTATTAATTTATCTTCAGAGTGGTAATTTTTTAAATGATCAGAAACCATTGTTGGATATTCTTATCACTCTTATTTAAAGCCAGTTTTATTATACTACTTGTTTATAGTCATAAACATGTCATGGTTTTTGCCAATAACTAGCAAATTGTCACCTAAGGAGAGACATTGTGGAATTTTAGATTTCTGGTTACATAACTTTGTGAGAAGGCTTTTATTGTTTTAAGCCTGGCTTACTGTGACGTAAAATGCTTCACCCAGTAAACATGCTTCATCCAGTAAACTGGACTCTTTTCAGGCTGGACTGGTGCTAAATGGGCCTGGACCCTAAAGCGGTCTCCTTGTATGGGGCCAACATTGGTTGACCAAATAGAACCTGGTTGGGAACCTCTTGTCCTTTCTGGGTCCCATGTGACTGATCAAATCACTACAAAATTGGAAACCCCTGGCAAATTTAGCTATAAATTTATCTTTTAATTTGACCAGCATGTTTCTTCCCCACTAGAAGC
This sequence comes from Gambusia affinis, assembly GCF_019740435.1. Taxonomy (NCBI): domain Eukaryota; kingdom Metazoa; phylum Chordata; class Actinopteri; order Cyprinodontiformes; family Poeciliidae; genus Gambusia; species Gambusia affinis. The sequence goes on along the minus strand of NC_057870.1, from coordinate 24,774,519 downwards.
AACGCTAAGTCATTAGAGTCCTGATTTTATTCTGACACCTGGAGCAACAGATTGGGAGAATGGCAAGCGACTCAGAGCCACAAGCCACTCAGAGACTTGTAAATACAAACAAAGACTGACATTTCTTCTTTTGATAGAAAGTAGACGCTATGGGTTGGATGGGAGTCAATACAACGTCTGGCGTGTTTGGTGCGATATAGGCACAAAATGTGTTTTATTTGGTACTGAGGTATCATGTAGACAAGTTAAACAATCACTATCACCGCGTCGGTTTTGGTTGATAACCTGAATCATAGCTGAGCATTTTAGTCGCTGAAACCCCAGTTCTTAGAAACCTCAGTACATTTTTGTGCAGCTGATTGGCCTGTGTCTAACTGCAATTTTTTTGTTGACAGATGCGCGCAGGGATGAAGGACTAAAGCAAGACTACCAATTAATTATATACTGAAATTCATCTGTAGTGTTTAATTTAAAGTGCTTCTTATGCAGAATAAAACTGGGAGTATAATGAGCTGATATTAGCTGCTTAATGAATCGAGTTGAACATGCAGGTTGAACCTGCAGCTATCAGACATGCTACTATTAGCTTGTATCCTATACTTTCAAAACAGTGTTGCTTTTATAAGAGAGTTGTGGCTCTTCAGTTTCCATGCATGCTTGTCTTTCTTGTGAGAAAGTTTAAGAGAAACTAAAATGTGCAGTAGCAGCAGGTGGGGGTGGGATGTGTGGAATGACTCCCATCTCTGTCCATGTCGCCTTTTATATAAAGAAAAAAACAATAAGAAAAACAGTTTGGAAATCCTAAACCTGGTCTTCATATATCATGATATATGAAGTTATCATGAAGTTACCTACTTGCTGTGTTCCAACTAGAAGAACAGACTTTTCCAGGCGATGCCTCCATCTACATGATCTCATCCAGAAACTGCTACCATTATCAAAGATTTGGCTTTTTTATTGTCAAGATTAATTCTTATGATCTAAAATAAGAATGTGCTGCTCTGTATTGGTGCTCAGCAATTCCTCCTGGTCTCAGTGAAAGGAGATGCTCCGCCTTCTCTGGCCTCCCATCCCTATGTTGCTTTAATGTGCAGAGGTGTTTTGCAACCCCCTGCTCTGTGTCTAATAGGACACAGTGTGAGATATGATTTTTTTTTTTTCTCATCTATCCTAATGTTGTTCTCATCTAACCAAAGCGCGGCGGCGCCTTCCAGGGCTGCAGCCTCAGGCACCTGTCTGCCCATTCGCTTGCTTTGTTCGTTGGACGGGCTGCACTGACATGTGAATCCCCCCTTTTCATTTATTCATTCACCAGGATGAATCACATTCATGCATCACAATCTAAAATCCTCAAGCAGTTTTATTACACCTTACATAAACTTTTAATATTTCCTGGTCACTCTACTAATCTTAACAAATGTTAAGATCAGTAGCGAACATAACACTTTAATTGCATTACCTCTTGAAACATTATTGGAAAAGAAAGGAGGATCTATCATTTGGTATTGTGTTGATGTTATAGATTGAATAACCAATAAAACAGAGTTACATAAATATTTAATAATAAGTGGAATTACATGAGTACTTATATATATATATATATATATATATATATATATATATATATCTATATATATATATATATATATATATTGCATTTGGAGTTTATTAAAAGCTTAACACCCACTCAGAGCTACTGAGAGAATATGTTTGCTTTGCAGCATGGAAAAAGTTTTGCTTTAACTCATTAAATCATATTAACAAAATCATACTTTTAAGATGTCAGACGTTAACAGTGTCATGGTAATTGTGGATTAACTATTTGAAAATTGTGAAAATTTCCCAGACAGCTTTGATTCTCTCCCCCAACTCTATTCATTTTTTCTTTCCCACAAATTAAACATTTGCTGAAAGCATCTGCAATCCTCTCGTAGGTCTATTCAAGCAGAAAGATTGAGATTCACCACAGAAAAATGAAATCTTACAGATTTCACTTTTAATCAAAGCAGCAAGATCATCTTTGCTTAGTTGAGGTGTAAGAAGAGAATCTCTTTTCCTCTTTGAAGAAGGGAAAACAGACACGCTGAAAGACTCTGAATGATGAGCTTTGTTAAGCTTGGATAGAAAAGGACATCATTTGATCTCCCGCTGACAGCGCCTCACTGCTGCAGAATAATTACTTCTTTTATGAAGCCATTAGAGAAGACCGATTGAAGTGATTGTTCTTGAAATATCCATCCACGCGGCCCGCTGGGATCATGGGTGTGGCAGCCACTCTCAGACATCAGAAACACACTGTGGGAATCTGGGTTGTTTCATTTGGTTCGTAGCTTTTTGGCACATCATTAGTGTCTGGATGTCCGTTTCTCTGGGCATCACAACCCTAGCTATCAAAGTTTCTGCGTTTTTCTTCTCAGAAATTGTCAGATCTTTTTTTATGATCTACAGATAAACTACATGATTTGTCCAACTTTAGCTGGTCCCCGTTGATTGACTGTTTTCTTCGGAACGTTGCAGGAAAGTTCATGATTGCTCATTTTACAACACCGGGGCGTTTACACAACTGTGCTATTGTCAACGATGAGGATTATATTATTTTTAGACACTTTAATTTACCGCCTCTCATTGAAAGAAAAGGTCATCATGAGTTTAATGCAGAATTCAGAATTATCAGGATTACAACGAGCTTTGTTCCTGCTATGCTGAGACCAAAAACTCTCCTCCATTAAGTCGCACAAACTTCCTAATGCCCCATGGAATGATAATGGGAAGAGGATTTTCAGCAGATGGTGCACATCACTCTCTTCAGAGAAGGCCTATTTTGTACTGTGCAATGGAGAAAAAAATGCCAACAAACAAATGCAGATGCATAACGATTTAACAGACGGGCATAATCCATGGAAACCTCTTTTCGAATGAGATCTAAAACCTTTTCTGATAAAAAGTTGGTTTACTACAGCCGCTCTGCAGAAACTGATGGCTTGAACGTTTTGTACAGAAGCCCCACTTAAACTGTGAAAGGGCTGCATTTATCCAGCACTTTCCTAGTTTTGTGCTGCAAGCTTCAAGCTTTTCCAAAGTATACACATTTCTGAGCCTATTTGGTGCTTTATCTCTCTCATACATGCTCTTTGAACAGACTGCAGCTTGCGTGGGGTTTATTGGTTTCTCCAGCATGGGAACTGTGGAAATCAGGGATCAAACCACCAACCCCCTCGTCTAGTAAATTACTGCTTGTTCTGCAGAGTCACACCTCTTACTTTTTAATTACTCTGTCAAGTTTCCCTGCTGTTACCAAAGCTCCCTTAACACCAGACTATAAGACCACACCATGGCGTGTCTTTTGCAGTGATTTAAGAACACAGGATCCTCCCTAACTATTTCAAACATACAAAATATTTCTGTCCTGAGATGGTGCTGGTTCCTTTTCATTGTGCTGCATGAAATGCACCGCTGCACATTGATCATCAGATTTTGAAGGAAGAACCACCCTCTCCTCGTGTCAAGGCTACAACCTGTTTAGGCTGTACAGCATATTGGCATCGCTCTGACTAATTAAGTGCTACGCTCTTGGGAGAGAAGCTGCTATGTTCTCTGCACTGCTTTGGTTGTAATGGAAGCGATCTCACTGTGCAGCTGTGACACAAAACATAAAGCAATAAATGCAATGCTATGACAAGGCCTCTTGCATCTACAGACAGGTATACATTTGACTTACAGTGGAATAGGGCTTTCAGCGGAGATGAAACACACACATCTCCAGATTGCACATAGGTTGCAGTTGGCGGTTAAAATTCAAAACATAATATATAACTGCAATTTGACTTAATTGAAGGTCATGGTGAGTTATTCCAGTGTGAAGATTGTGTAAGAGTATCCTAAATTATATAACATAAACCATAATAAATAAATTAGCATTCTTTTCAATTAATTTGTTTCTGTTGTTGGGATATTGCTATATCTACAATAAATTTGGAAAAAATCAAAGCTTAGGTAAAAATAATGGTTTTCTTTTTTATATTACTCCAAATGTTTTACCTGCAGCACTTGTGGAAAACAAACCCACTGAATCTGTTTTAATCTGCTTGCTCATGTGTGATTTGGTTGTAAGAATATTTTAGTCCGTGTTTTCTTTATATAATGTCTCTCTCTTCAATTTGTTATTGATTGTAATTACATGAACCTTCTGGTCATGTGGTTGTGAACCACTGGAGATAATTGAAGCTTGACTAGATGTATATGTCTTCTTCCTTTAATGTCTATTCCATGATGTTGCTTCCTTGGATAATCTTTTGCTACTGCAGCTCCTTTCCACTGCTATAGAAAAAGCAACCATAGCATATTGGAATAAAATGCAGTTCTACTAATTTAGATTTAAAGTTCACCACGGATGATTTAAAATCTGTCATATGGATGAATACATAGAGAAATATCTGGTTTTGATTGACCTTTGTGAACCCATCTGACATTGAGTTCAACAAAAGTAAGAATTTATGAAGACTTTGGGATTAATGTCTAACATTAACCTTTCAGTAAGTCACTTATGAGAGGTTAATGAATATGGAGACATGGCGCACGACCTCTCAAGTTAAATTACTGCGCACTTCCTCTGCAGTAATGTCAGGACAAAGTTTTCAATAGGATCCATATGTGAAACAAGTAACGTGTCATGCAAAAGTATTCACACCCTTATACCTTTCCACATTTAGTTATTGTTGCACATTTTAGTGCGTTTTATGGGAGTTTGATGTGCTTGACTATCACAAAGTTGTACGTTTTCGTGAAGTGGGAAGAATATCATTTATTATTTTCAGAATTTTATATAAATTAGAAAAATGTGGACATTGGATTCAGCCTCCCTGAGTCAGCTCCTTGTGAAACCACCGTTCTCTGCAACTGCAGCTGCAGCTCGGTTGTGTCTCTGTCATCTTCAAATGTTCGCAGACTTTTGCCCAGGGTCGATGCAGCAGGTTAAGATGCACCAAATATTAAGAGTTTTGCATCTGCTCACAAGATTTAAATGTGTTCATATTTTGTTCCCACCTGACCAGAACATCCTCTGCCATGTTTCATGGATCCTCTGGGTGACTTTTGGCAAACTGCAAATGAGACTGTGGACCCCTGCAGCTGCTCCAGAGTTAAAACAAACATCCTCTCTTGTTAATGTCTGCTAGTTCAGCTAGTTTAGATTGATGGCTTCATTTTGGTGGCTTTGTAATTGTGCCATACTCCTTTGACTTTTGGATGATGGAGTGAACAGTGCACTGTGAGATCTCCGTAATTTTATCCCTGACATGTCTCCTGTGTTCCTTGGTCTTTGTGTAGATTTTCGTTCACTAATGTTCTCTATGCATATATAATATTTTGTAACTTGTGAGGGATTTGATTGCACTGCTTTAGGGGAAACAGAGCAAAAGGAGCAGTGCATACCACACTTTTCAGATTTTATTTTTAAATGTGAAAACCTATGTATCCACTTCACTTCACAACTTTGCCCTAAATTGTTCTTGTAACATGTTAAAAGTAAAAAGGTCATATACTTGACCAAGATGACAAACAAAAAGTCAAACTTTCATCTGTTTTCAGCAGCAGAAAACAAACTAATCACCACCATGTGATAAGCCCAGTGCACTTAGTGGTACACTATCCTTAGTAACTTTGTAACAAAGAAAGTAGAAGAGGTGTCGGGAGAGACATGGATTCTGTCTGCAGCTGAAGCAGTAATTATCTTGCTGGTTTTGCACAAATACTTCAGGTTAAATAGTTAAATAGGAGGCAAAACTGCAGCACACACCTTGGAAGCTTCTGCCAAACACTAGAGACAGAGGAATGTTTGGCAGAGTGACCATGTTTTACTGAAAGCAACCACTCCAGCCTTTCAGGGTCATGCACTTCTGAGAGTTGCCCTCTGCACTGATCCACCCACTTTAATCTGTTCTGCACAGCCACAAAACTTTGGCATCTACCCAGAGGCTTGTTCAAGCTGTCTCACTTCAACATGTTATCTTCAGCCTTCCCTAGACCATGCAACGAAAAGAGAAAGCATCAGTATCTTTTTTTACATTGCATTCTTATGCTGACATATGGAAAGCAAAGCTTCTCCGGAGGAAACTCTCAGCATCCCGTTGACTGCTTTCCTGTGCTTTCTCTTTGCTTTGTGATACGACTCCAACGTTATGAGGCAGCTGAATTGGGAAAAATATTGCTGTAAATAAAGGCTTTCTCACTGGGGCTGAAATGAAAGCTGGAGTTTGATTTGATTTTCACAAACATGGCTTGTATGCACCGACTGGCCAAGCATGTGAGGAGAGCAGAAAGTCGGGCCTGAGGGTGAGGGAAGGGTCGGGCCTGCGGCTGCTAATGCTGTTGACCCTCCTGCTGCTGACGTGCAGGAGACGTCACACCATGCAGATCTGTTCTAGGGTGCAGCTTTTCTTTGTGCAAACAGGGAGATATAGAAGAAGATAGGAGACAAAACTTAAACAGTTTCCTTCCCCAGTAATCCTGGAACAGGAGCTCTCGATGACCTTGTCTTCCTGCCTCTGGTGATAGTGTTTCCTGTACAGCGGTGTCTCAAAGCTTATTGTTGGTGACGGACAAAGTATCTCCCTAACAGCTGACAACAAGCAACCTCGCTGGCGTTTTTGTCACACCCTTGATTTCCTTTGTTTTTCTAACAGCTGTGAAAATGCAGCAAGAAAAGTAATTTTCAGCTTTCAGAGGATATCGCAGTTAATTTACTTCAACTGGTGTGAGCTGCTGAGGGGGACCTAGCTGTTAGAATGCCTCTCCTATTGTTTAGCGAAAGGAATAGTTTGTGCAAAGCGAGAGATAAGGGAATAGAAATTGATTATGTCTACAGAAAAAAGTAGCAGGAATTAATCTTTGATATGGTTTAGTCGTGCATTCAACACATGAAACGCTAAAATTGTCAGTTCAGAGCTCGTTGGTTTGTGATAACAGTCATTTATGAAATTGATATCAGACAAAACCCCTTGCAGATGCTTTTTTTTTTTAATGGCTTTTAACATGTTATGCAAAATGAAAAAAAACAAAACAAAAACGTCTATTCTGCTCTGGCTTCAACTCGTCTCTGAAAACACTGCAAGGCAGTTGCATGTCTGTTCTGGTTACTCCTCTTCAATTGATGCTTGGGGCAGATGTAAAGAATATTTATAGATCTGACCTGCAGAGTCATTTGCCTGCAGCATAAGGAGAGCTCGCCATGTCTGCTCCTCAAAAAATAAATTTCACATTTCCTGTTGTAAACCTGCTCTTGTTGGCTTTTTGCTGGTTCATTAAGAATGACTGTGAATTAATGGAGAGCTAAATGAGCTCATCTTGACTCCTACAGAAACAAAACTTTGTGACAACTTCTGTTTTAATTCTGCCACATTTAATTTTCTGTTTGACCTTTGAGTTTTAGCTTTCAGAATAGAGTAGTTGTAGAAGAACAAAATGATGAATTTTTGCCTCCCTTCTTTTCATTCAAATGTGTCACTGAAATACTAGGGTAAAATCATGTTTGAGCATAATAAAAGCAGTTGGAAGTCTTATTTTTTTATCAAATGATAATTTATTGTTTACTATTAGTGATTCACTTAATGTCTCTTCAACTAATGCTGTGCATGTGGAAAGGAAGTTAAGATACACATTCTGTCTATCATTTGGCAAAGCCACACAAAGAAATCATTAATTATGTAATTAATTATCATGAGTAGGCATGCTGGAGGATCATCTGAAAGGAGCGATTATGGAGTTAATTATTGACTGCAGGTGGGTTTTTTCAGTTTTTTTTACTGACAAAGGACAAATAAAATAGTAATAATAAAAAAAAAATACAAACACTTGTAGTCTTATCAACGGTCTGCCTGCTAACTCCCTCCACAATTGTGTTGTTTTTCTCCAGCTTTGGCTGATTTCTTCACCTGCAGCCAAGATTTCAATAGTTTTATAAAGATGGAGCAGAAAAATGTTTGAAATGACCCTCTTTTATTGCATCAAAGGTCAACTGGTAAAGTACTTACTGCATCGCTTCTGCTATAGCTACATCTGCTTCTTGATACATAAGAAACCACTCACTGAAAACCTCCTGGTTATTCCTTCAAATATTGATTTCTGAACTCGTCTTGAGTTAAAACATTAGTATTGTTATTTCTAAATTAATATGAACTGGTTTTCTTTGCATTATTTGAGGCATCTTTTTTGTTATTTTAACCATTTCTCATTTTGTGCAATAAATACAAAACTTTTGCTTTCACAAACATGTTGTCAATAGTTCATAGAGTAATAAAACAATGTTCATTTAACTCAAACATATACTTACAAAAAGAAGCAAAATCGGAGAACTGATCATTTTAAGTGGTCTCTTCATTTCTTCCTGAGCTGTATATCCCCATTAGAAAGTTATTTTGTTTTTGTTTTTTGTTAAGAAAATAGTGCATTGTCAGCTTATTTTGCTGTTGCATGGCATCATCCTTCATAGATGGCACTACCTTTCTGCTTTAAAGAGGTTTGCTCCAAAAGTGTCTTAAATCATTTCATTCATTTTAAAACACTTTCCATTTATTCATGTTCCATTTCTTCAAGATCTTTGAGATTTTGAGGGCTCTAAGATAAATTTACCCTTTAACAAATTTGGAGAAAAAAATTGATTAATTCAAGTAATGCTTCTCTGGGTTTCTCTCTTGCTCTAGATATCCACTATATTTTTAATGACTTACAGTCTGTGCCTGGTTTCATTTCTGTCATTAACTGAACTGAGCTCAGTTTCACTTTCCTAACTAAGGAGAGATGTGAATTATTTACACCAGTAATTAACCTGCAGGGGGCCCTGATGGATTCATGAGTGGCACAGTTGTTAGGTATCACCTGCACATTTTCTCCATCTGTTCACGCTCATAAAGCCATCTGTTGTGTTTTCAGAGCATCACGTCACAGCTCTTTACCTGCAGCAGACATAACAGTCACTTACACACATTTCCCAAAAACCAACCTTGTCTTGGAGGATTCGGATGCTGCACATGTTCGAAATATAGTTAATTTATTTGTTTCAATGTCATATTTATAGCTAAACATATCCTTTGCAAACAGAATCAATTCTGAAATAAGGACATGATTGTTTGCGACTGGATGATATGAAGTATGTTTTCTTTTTCATGAATAGTAACTAAATATATAAGTAAAACTGGATGATCAGAATGGTTACAGTATAAGATGGGAGCAACATTTCAATGTTTTACAGCTGCTAGACTTTGGAAATGACAAAACAATCAAATTGTGCAAATTAATGTGTGACAAAGCTTTCTGATGGATATTAGAAACTCAGGAAAGAAGATATTTGGGAAATCCTTTCATTTTTAATTTTGCATAGATTAAAACATGCTTCACAACTTTGAACGTTCCTTTATTTGCATTTGCTAAACTAAACTGAACATCTTTAACTTATTGGTAAACCATTTATGCTTTGCATGTCAGATACTGATGTGAATTTTCTAATTTATAGCACCCTCCAGCATGTTTGATAGCATCCAAGATAAAGATGTGGAAAAAGCTGTAAAATAAATTAATTTTAATGCAGTTGTATGTTTTTACACTAAAATATTTGCTCAAGTTCTTCATGAATGAGTTTTAAGATGACCATTTCTTTGTTGTGGTTCTTCAAGCATTACGCTTGGAGAACAAGTTCAACTTAAATAATGTTCAACTTAATTAAAGACAAACCTGCGTCCTTGTCCAGCCTTGCTTACTTAACTCCAGCTCATTTAGCCGTTTTATTATTGCCCAATGTAAAAAAAGTTATTTTCTTGTTGTCACTTCCTCACCACACATCTGTCTGACTTGAATGTTTTCTTGTCTTTTCCTTTTTAAAGTGTGACAAAAAGAAATTGCCTCCAGATTGTGTCATATTTATATTGCAGGAAAATAGACATGTAAAAGTTCAGTTGGACACTGATCACTTTTAAAATATATAGTCATCCTTTAAAATATGCTTAAGTTACATTTCTATAGCTGGAACTGTTAGTAGTGTCAACATGGTATTTCCCCCAACTAAAAATATGTGCTCATATTAAAGGTGTACTTGTGAAGAAATTTTCCAAGTTTTATAGAAATTATATAATTAGACAAAACATCCAATTTCATCCAAATACTGTTTTTGTTTATGCTACTTGTATTGATTCACAACTATGATCCCTTTTTGAAGTTTTTTTTCTCCCCAACTCTTATGACAAAACCTTTAGTGTTTCTTTCAAGATTTTTGAAAAAGATGTGATCCTGAAGTGAACAGACAATCAGTCATAGAAAGTGAAGTTTTTGACACTTCAGACAGAATGAGGCTTGTCTTTGTATGCTGATGCTGCAGGTCACTGAAGTCCTTGAGGTCTGGACAGTCAGAGTAACAATAAACCAAGAGGGGGGAAAGTTTGCAGTGCCACTGAGGTTTCAGGTGACAAAAACTGTGCAGGTTAGTCCCAGGGCGGACAGAAAGCCTTGAGGCTGCGACGCTTCCTCTCCAGTGTTCTGGAAAAGTCTGTGACCTTGTGAAGTGTTGCGTTACCCCTCCGAATTGTAGCCTTCGCAGCCCGTCCCAGAACAGAGACTCCTTTGAAGGAGGATTTTCAAAGTCAACAAAAAAAGAGGGAAAAGAACAAGAGACAACAAGGCTGTTATCAGTAAATCTGAACAGAAATATGAAAAGAAAACAACCATCTAGAAGAGCATGTATTTTAGTTACTTAATGAGCTTTCTTAGCCACCCAGATTCCTAACCTTCATATTTTTCGTTGGCTCTGATGCCTTCATATCCAATCTTCCTGATTTATGTTTTTAACAAATTTTTTTTTTCTCACAGTCTTCAGATTTCACCTTAGTTAAAATGCTGCACAGGATTCTGTTTGTTGATTCTTGCAGCTTCACCTTGTTTACCAAAGGATGGAGCATTACTCTGAACCTCAAACAGGGAAATGTTTATAATCTTAGATGCATGGTATTTGCACATTCTTTTTAATTATTTTCTTCAAGCAACTGGGTGTAAATGAAAAATAAGAAAACATTTTCTGGTAACTACAAGGAAGCAATATTTATTCATTTATTTAATTATGGCTGTGGTATACTAAATTATTTTTTTATGAATAATCATGCGTCATGTTCCCATGCACAGCATGTTTCAATATGAGAACTAAGAATTTCAACTGTTTTCTAAATACTTTGATGCACTTTAATGAGAGAGACATGGTTTACTGCACAATTAGAAAATACTCTTTCACTTACTAACTTTTTGATGGATTCAGAACCTTTATCAAACAAGCTGTTGCACGTTCTTCTTTTTTACGTGTTATAGAATAATAAAAATAATCCCACTCAATCAGGTCAGACTTTAAACCTTGTCATGAAAATCCTGATAAATCCATCTCTGTTTCTAAGGAACATTTTATTAAAGTAAAGCTACTGAATTTTAATGTTTGTTTAGTTTTTCTTCAAAACTCTCGTCTTATGTCTCTCTATTCTCGTTTCTCCAGGTGCGCATGTTCATCTTTACTGCAGACCGTGAGTCATACCCTCTTCTGTCCGAAGCGTCTTGGTAAATAGCTGGCCTCACAAAGCCCAGGATCTCGGCTCAGCTGGTAAATAAAGCCCTCTTCTCTCCACGCAGCGTGGGAGAAAGTGCCGCTGCTGTGGCATCTCAGTGAGGCTGATAGCTGGAGTGAAAGCAGCGTTGAGAGATCATTTTTCAGTGCAAGCCACTCACCTTTCATTGCCATGGCCCTGTAAGCCGGCTGTGAGGGCCAGGCTGCTGGTGGGAACGGACTTGGACTCTCACGTGGAAGCATTCTGCAGAGAGGCGCGGTGCACCCATGCAGAGCATCTCCCTCATGAGGCTGGCGGCTCATACATGAGCGAGGAGTCATGTGATTGCTTGGATGACCTTCCTATGAGATTAAGACACTTTGACAGACTTTTTTCCCCCCTGAATGCCCAGTGGGTCTGTACGGAGGGAGTGGAGTGAGAGCTGGTATTGATTCCTCTGCTTTATGAGTTTTCCTCACTGTGAGAGTGTATCTGAGAGGCAGAGGGAGCCAGCATGGCCAAGCCTCTCCTGAGGATACAGCGATACTTCTGCAGAAAACCCGTCCGCTTCTTCTCCCTCATCCTGCTTTACCTGACTGCAGGGAGCCTTGTCTTCCTGCACTCCGGCTTCGTCGGGGACAGTGGTCCCGGTGCCCGTGGGGGCCGCGACTCTGTCGTGGCTTCAGAGGCGGGTGGCCGGGCTTCGTCATCAGACACTCGGGGGCTTGGTATCATGAGCAGGGTGTTCAAGGAGACACGCAGATCCGGTCGGAGGTTTGGACCTCGTTGGATGAGGAAGAGCGGACAGGGGGGCTACAAAATGGCAGGAAGAGGGGGAGACTACACCAGCAGCTGGAATCGAGCTCTTAAAGGACGCAATGCCAAAGATGTAGAAGATGGAAGAGGTGAGGAAAAAAACCTGCCTGTTACAATGTCTCATTACTGATTCAGTTATATAATGCCAGGGTACAATGAATTCCCTTATACGGAGAGTACAAAGTTTAAAACAGGTGCAAAAACATCTGCAGTGTTCCAAAGTTAGACTTTAGTGTGCAAAGAAAACAAGAACAATACCCGATGGGAGAGTCATAAGGATGTAGAGCAAAACCTACTCATAATAATGGGTGAATTGGCAAGCGCACATGCAGATAGTGTCCCACTTCATCTTATTGCAAAACCGGATGCTGCAAAAATCTTTGCAGCATCCATACAGCTTGAAATTGAAAACAGTATTTGGTCTTCTGAAAGACCTGTGAAGAGTGAGTTAACTGTTAAGTTCTCTGTCTTATTTCTTTTTTTATGGGTAAATCTTGCAAGGATCCCAGTTTCTGTCCTTAGCAGTAGCTTTGCTTTGGCACATATTCAGCCAAACAAGACTACAACAGCATCTAAATGGGGACATGCATGCAAGAATTGCAATTTGATCTGGGATTATTGGAGGCTGCTATGCAGCCTGTTTACATGTAAACCCCTAGTTCACATGGGATGTGATGTGTGACAACAGAGGTTTCTGCTTTGAGGACATGTTTCCCCTTCAGATCTGGCACCTTTAAGCTTGTATGGAAAAATGTTTGAAGTAAAAATAGCTCTTCATATGGAATCCTCAGATTTGTCTTCTTAGCATTCTTACCCAAAAACAACAATCAAGGTAAGGGTTCACATTGACAACAGTTGTGCACTCAGTCAAGTTTAGGGTTTTGAAGTCTATGCTGTTTTTTATTTCTTTAAATAATTTGAAAAGCATATACTTTATTACTACTTATATGCCAGAGTTCTGTGGCTGTGCAAAACAGTGGGTAATGCCTTTCTGCCCCTCTGTTGCTGCTGTGCACTGCCAGTCAGGTGGCCGAAAGAAGGTTATGATATTTCATCCTTGCTTAAAAGGAAGATAAATTAAGCAGCTTTACAAATATTTAAAATCCAATAACTAAATAACCAGCTGGGATTAAGTTGTTACGCTCTAAATATTTTGACAGAAAAACTTTGACATTTTTACGTAACATTTTGATACTGTAAGAATTTCATCCATGTCTATTTGGAGAATTGTGAATAAACGATTAAAATCTCCACAAATAATTTAAAACTCCTCAGCAAGACGGGTCATGCCTAATTTATTATCAGTAAATGTTGAGAGTGTGCAGGAAGGGAAAATTTTGATTTAAAAAAAAAGCACATTTTTATTATTTAATGATTTGAAATTGCTTTAGTTTAAATGGTCCTTATCATGAATCAAAACAAAATTCAATAATTTTAGAAAGAAGATTCTAAAACAGATTCTTAAATGAAGGACACAGGCTAAAAACTAAAAAAGAAATGATTAACCATGTGGTTTATTTACGACTGGACAGACAGGCAGATGACTTCTCTGATATTTGGCATTTATTTGAAACACAAAATCAAGTTTTACTGCTGTAGATCAAGTAGAAGTAATACATATATTTGATCTATTAATGCATTAATGCATCTAATCCTCTCAGTCCTCCAGTGACTGAATTTAGAGTGTCAACAAATGAGCTATCACTCCCATTAAATTCAATCTATAAACAAACCAACCAAGCTACACGCTCTTTTGCATATGCAATGATGCACAGCTGGAATAATCTTGTAATTCTTCCATTTTCTGTAGGATTCAGAAATTCTACTCTGTCAAATAACCTGCAGCCATTAAAAAAAAAAAAAAAAAGACAGCATGAAACTTTTTCAAAGTTATTTGTTCCATTACATCCAGCAGAAAACTTACACAGCCTTTCAGAAAAAAACCCCCCAAAATATCATAGTCTACCACCTGCCTAAGCTGAGGGGTAGCTGAGCAAAACACAGACATTGCTCTGCTCTGCAGCATTCTGCAGCTCATTCTGGAGGATCCCAAAGGATTCCCAGGCCAGAAGAAACATGTAATCCCTCCAAAATGTTTTGGGTCTGCCTGAGGGTCTCTTTGCAGATATGCTCAGGAAAAAACACCCAGAATGCACCTTGTTTAAATACCCGAACTGCCTCAACTGACTTTGATGCAAAAGACAGCATCTCTACTTTTATCTGCCTAAACTTATTGTCCTGTCTCTTGAGTTGTGTTTCTTTAGTGAAGAAAGGCGTTTGACTTGTATCTTTTGGCCATGATTGATATTTCTTGACTGTAGGTGAGGCTAATGACTTAGCCTTATAACATTGTATTTTTGCTCTTGTTCTAAAGAGAAAGAAACTTGAAGTAATTAAAACCATGAAACAAAACATGGTTTCTGAGCCAACTCTGATTGACTTGGAAAAAGAATAGGGAAAAAAAATGCCCTAGTCAAACTCCAGACTTAAATCTAAGTCTAATCATAACTTAGGTCAAAATTTATTCACATAAATACAAATCCTGGGATATAACAAGCTTATAATTTGGTTTGGATAGCTTTTTTCCCCTTAATAAATGAAACTCTGACTTGAAAAACAAATTTTGTATTTACTTTGGTCTTCTTCGTCTGACATTCAAATAAGTTTAACTGCCTCAAACAATATAACAAAAACAAAGCAAAAACAGAAGAAATCTCTTTGGAAGACGACCTTTTCGCAGCACTGGAAGTGTCTTCTTTCTGCACTAGCGTTGAAGAGTCAGGCTGCCGATTTTGAACTCCTGGGAAAGCCTCAAACATCTGGGAGTGTGAGGGAGGTCAAGCCAGAAAAGAAAGCAAATACTTTATTCATCTAGAAACCCTCTGAGTCACAGTAACTTGCCCTGCTGTGTCACACAGAGTAGAATATCAAAGAAGAATATTTTTCTAACTGCAACAGATCCGAGCAATATCTCTCCCAGCTCAAGGACGAGAAAACCAACATGTTTATGGTGTATACTGCAGCTTAGGGTTATCTGATGCAATGAAGCTCTCAGTCGCACTCGCCCCTCCCTCACTTCCTTGTTTCTCTAATGCTCCGTTTGGTTCAGCAGCTGAATGTGATGATAGAGTAATTAATAGCTTCAAAGCTTTTGTTGTCCCTCTTGCATCCAGCAGCTCTCATCACACTTTGCAGCCTGAAAGCACTCGTACGATACACCAGAAGTTATGTTCCTCTCTTTACTCCAAAACCCCGTCTTTCTCTCAGGGTGTGAGCTACAGATTTTAGGAAATAATGTGATTCATGATGCAGCCTTCAGCAGATTTTTGTGCTGCATGCTGCAAAAGAGCAGAATGCTACATATGTCCCATGTGAAGTTAGAGGCGAATCCTAGAGAATCGATATACTTAAAACACAAACATATCTCAGCAGGGTGCAATCAGGTGCGTCTGAAGTATCATCCCTTTGTGCTCATGTTGTTCCGAGTCCAAACATGCAAAGCATTTAATCAGCACTTCGTCACAGATAATTTTTCAGCTCTACAATAGTAGCGTAGGAGGATTACAGCCTGCAGCAGCTCACCACAGGCTGCTTAAATGCCATAACAATTAAACTAATGCAGGGCTTTTCCCTCATCTGGACATTATCAGGCTCAGAGAGGTATGGCACAGATGGTCAACTGCTTCCTTTGCTTTCGTCTGCTGACCAGATAAATTGGAGAAGATTGTTTTTATTAAAGGCAAGAAGCTGCGTAAGGGTCAGCGTTTCACTCTGCAGAGGTTCGCTGGAGCCCAGCCCCCATTCACACATCTGAGGAATGCAGCCAAATGACTGCCGCTGCAGCTACAGGCCACTAGAAGGAGATGTGTGTCATAAATAAATGAAGTGACTGCCCCAGTTTGTGTGTCTTTATACTGTGAAACCTTAGAAAGAAAACATACTGTTGGTTTGATATTTCTTACTTCTGATGCTTTTGTAAAACATTTTCATGTCCTTTTCCCGTATCTAAAGTGCATCTGTCCTAGAATGATGTATGAATGCTAAATCTGTCGTTTTCTTACTGGCATTTATATTTGATTCTTTTCCAGCAAAGTACATTGGCTGCTACGTTGATGACACTCAGAAAAGAGCCCTGAGAGGAGTGTCTTTTTTCGACTACAAAAAAATGACTGTATTTCGTTGCCAGGACAACTGTGCTGAAAGGTACGACTCAGGCAAACAACACAACCCTCATCTTTTACTGGTTTTTATCTTTTTCTAATGCTGAAATTACAACAAGATAAGAGACACTAAGTAGAGCACTTTATTAATTATACTGCATCAGCGGTGGTAAAATAACAAAAGGCCTAATGCTGAGTTAATGTCACCATTGACAGTGACATTAGTGAATGAGGAGCTGACAATATAGATCTAAAAGGTCTTGATAGTGCAGTCCTAATATACACTTAAGAAATTAAATGCATTTTTTTTCCATCTAAAGTTTCACTGTGATGAAAATCCCACATCAAAATTTTTTTACAAATAAAGCAACCTTTAAAAAAGTTGCTGAAATGATCTTAAATGGCCCAATCTCAATTTCAATTCTGAAAATGAGATTTTTTTGCCAGATGGTTTTCTATTAAACATCCCACAGAAAATTTCCCACCGAAGTCTGTTGAAAATCAAACAAATGCATGAATATTGAGTTAGAATATTAAGAAAAAGTTAATTCAATTCCAAAAGTGCAGCTAAAGAATGAGATAGATTCAGATTTGCAGTAAATGTTCAACTAAATTGTAGGGTTTTAAAGCTGCAAGCATTTAAAGAGTTGAAATATAAAACTGTTTAATATATGTGCAAAAATGTAATTTTTATCTTTTGAATTTGAATTACCTAAATGAATTTACTAACTGATGTGTTAACTTAAGATGCAAACGCATTAGCAGAAATAGCATAGCTACTTTTAGAATAATATAGAAATGTACTTTTATTTCTTTAAACTAATTGAATAATCAGCAGCATGCACTTTGATGCCGTTTTATGGATTTATTAAAGACACTTGATGAATAAATGAGGATAATTTTGTAATTCATTAATTTCCGGTTTCTGACGATTTTCTGTCATTTAATTTCTAAGACCTCAAACAAAACCAAAAAGTCTGTATCAACCAGGAAAGCCCGATCGGCCCAGTTCTCAAAGATTTCTCTTCTTCTTTTGTTTTAGAAAAAATCTGTGCTTGCATTTCTATCTCACCACTCATTTTTTTCCGTCTCTGCTACCACACCATCTTCCTCTCACTTCTTCTTCTCCTCCCCTGTGGAACACCGGGGACAGCTCTATCAAATGGATTAAATTACACCCATCACTGACTCACAGAGCTGAAAGCAGGAGCGAAGAAAGATGCTTGTTTTCGGCTCCCCTCTTTCTCAGTTTGCGTCTCTTGCCGCCTGTCTGTCTCCCAGGGCAGCAGGTTAATAAAAACAGACAAACAAATGAGGTGCGGCACATAGCAGCACACAGAGGTTTGAGTATGACTGACAGCTCAGGGGATTCATCCTGTGTCTGAGCTATGTTAAACGTCTAATTGCATCTGAGAGGCCTTTTGGGAGTCAAATCCTTCATAAAGGAAGGAGACAGGTGACCTTGTGTGATTCAGTTTCTGTGTAAGCCACACACCTATAATTGGCTTTGTCCTAGAGGCCTGCAGAGGATGTAGCACAGCTCATTTTCCATCACCAGAAGGAGATCTCTGACTACACTGTAAAATGTAATAAGTTCACTTTACTTAAAAAAAGTTAGGAATCCGATTGCCTCAAAATCTCCAAGTAAAGTAGCTAATTCATTTTAAGGTGTTATTGCTAAAAATAACTATGTTTAGACCACTCAGATAAAGGCAGTAAACTTGAGTGCCATTAACTCAAAATCATTAATTGGGTTAACTATAAAATATTCATTCAGACAACTCATGCAATGGCAGTAAACTTGAGTGCCGTTAACTCAAAATCATTAGTAAAGTTGACTATAAAATGTCAATTATGACTACTACAAATTGTGAGTTATGTCAATTAAGCAGTACTCATAAAAATAAGTTATGCTTACGTTTTGCACATTACTTGCAAAATATCAGGAAACCAATTGCCTTGATATGTTCAAGTAAGATGAACCAAAAGTGTTAAGTTATTGGAACGAAGAGCCAACAGACAACAGATTGAATGGAAAAAAATGTTTAATAATTAAACAAGTTTACCTTAAATACAAGGTTCTCAAGTGTGGTTACATACACACTAACCTGGAAACAAAGTTTTCCATAGACTTTTTTAGGAAAAAAATGACATGACTTTTTTTCTAGGGTAGCCTTCAATCTAATATTGAATCCTTCAAATGGCCCTCAGTCTTTAAAACTTTGAGAATCCCTGCTTAAATGTCTTTGTTGACTGGTGTGAAACAAAAACTCAATTCTCAATACTAGAGCCTAACATTTATCAAAACATTGATAAAGTAAATAATGAAGTAGTGAAGTGAAGTAATGTTTCTCCTCATTAACATAAAACCATTTAGTAGTCTGCAAGTGCAGTGATGCTCTCTCCAACAAAAAAAGAATCAAACAAGAAA
Organism: Gambusia affinis; assembly: GCF_019740435.1. Classification (NCBI taxonomy): domain Eukaryota; kingdom Metazoa; phylum Chordata; class Actinopteri; order Cyprinodontiformes; family Poeciliidae; genus Gambusia; species Gambusia affinis. Next base: position 24,755,545 of record NC_057870.1, on the reverse strand, counting down.
TAAAAATCACTTTTCCAATAAGGGTAAAGGTATCAACGTTGATCCATAATGTCACATCACATTCACTCATTGCATCAGAAGATTTTTGAGTGATTGTATTTTTGGTTTTAGGGATTTATGTCCAAGTGAGAGAAGCACCCTTTGGATGAAGTCAAAGGTGTACTTCAGTTGTTGAGGGTACTCCAAATTCAGAGTATAAATAAGTCCAAAGAGCAAACACATGGCATGTGGAAGATTCCCAAGATCATTCATGACAAGACTTCCTTCCAAAATGATGGCAGTACTTGAAGACTGGAGGTGCAGTGAGTCAGTGGAGGCCTGCCTGTCCTCAGGAATGATGGTCAGGATCCCAATGGGGGTGTGAGACACGTCTGGGTCTTCGCAGTCCTAACAACAATAGAAGCAACACCACAATTACATATCAACGTAACACTTCTTCATCACGGCTGCTTCTCCTACAGTTGACAGCTGTCCCACCTATGGCAGTCTACTCATCATAAGCCTTCTATAACAGTACAGCGGCTTTTTTAACACGTCAACATCTTTATCTTATCCCTTTTCCTTTTTTTGTTTTGCGCCCCGGACAGCTTTTTTGCTCTGCCGCTCCATCTTGTTGCCACTAAATAAACATGATATTTTCGACTAACGTTAGTCCCAGGCATCGCTAAATCATTACACATAAAGTTAACCTCAAAACCTGGACTTACGGATGAATTATACGGCCGAGATAACAAATATAGGTTTGCTAAAAAACAGTGGGACTTACCGTGACCAAACTTAGCTGCAGCAACCGCCGTATTGTTGACAGTTTGGCGCTTCTTTCAAACACGTCGTCACTCGTCAGTGTCCAATGCGCATGTGCGTTCAACGAGAGCTGCCGAATGATGCCAAGTTTTCTGCTGGTTATGCAGATGCGTTTTGCTCACTCATAACTTCAAGTTCGGGTTACTTGCTGCTGATGAGTTTGATTACTTGCCTCAGTAGAAAGTTGTCTTTGCTAAGTTTAAGTTAGTATAGTCAACAGAGTAAGCTGGAATGAGTTAAGGTCACTTTTCTTTTTGAGTAAGTTATACTATTACATTTTACAGTGTATAATGTATTTCCATTTTTTGCCTCTGCATCCTGGGTGCACTCTGTGTTTGTTTTTATCGATTACAGCTCACTCTGTGGTTCCAAGGGATGAAATATATTGGCCCAGGAAGGATTAAGAAACATGATGAAGGCCCAGAGCAAACACTTGAACCTCTGTTTTTCTTCCTTCCAGAGGGTACATGTATGCAGGATTGGAGTTTGGCGCAGAGTGCTTCTGCGGGCACAAGATCCAGGCGCCCAACGCTTCAGAGAGCGAATGCAATATGGAGTGTAAGGGAGAGAGGAGCAACACGTGTGGAGGAGCCAACAGACTGTCCATCTATAGGCTGGAGCTGAGCCAGGAGTCGGCCCGCCGCTGTGAGTCTTTGCCTCTCACAGGGAAGCCAAGTGATGGCCTGTGTTGTAGGTCATGATAGTTATTTTCCTTTTTTATATCTAAAATTGCCTCTCACCCAGTGACAGCTGGAGATAGGCTCCAGCCGCCGTGGCCCTGCCAGGATATGTGGATATAGATGGATGCTTGAAATTGACATAAAAATTGTGAGGGTTAACAAAACTAATGCTAACAAAACATAATGCTGCCCCTTCGAAGGAAGGGGCAGCATTATGTAAAATTTACTTCTTTGAGCTAACATCAAAAACATATCTAGAGGGTTGCTTTGATTTTTTTTCATGCTTGTTTGACAAATCATTTAATCTTCCACGTCAGCCGTTCAGGGTGCAGAAAACGAGTGGCGTGATCAGGCGCTGCCTTCTCGATGAAGCTCCTCCCTGGATTTGCAGCCTCCAGGCCAATCTTCCCCCTCACATGGCAGCCATCCGCCCAGGGACTCATGGTGCTCACTGGCGTTGAGAAAGATGATTTGGAGAGAACATTTAGTATGATTGTTGGACGTTACCAGACTTTTTGTGTTAGCAGAGGGTGCATCGTAAGTGAAAACTGCTGTAAAGAAAAGCATTTTCTTACTTGATAAGCTTTATTCTCATTCACAACACCTGCAGTTGCTTTCATGGTTTGGTTGGAAACTCTCTGCTTGAGGTTTCCATTAGAGTTATGACATAAACTATATTGTCTAGGCATCTCTCAGAGCTGTTTCTTCCCCTAAATCAAAGATTGTAGTTGTTTTATAATCCTGGGGCAAAAAGAGTTTCTAAGGGTGAGACAGTTTTTTTTTTGTCACTGAGGAAAAATTTATTCTCTCTACCTGTTTACTTCTTTGGGTTTGATTTGTGTAATAAAGGTGCAGATTATATCCTTGATCACTGTCACAAATAAGGAGAACCACTTCCTTTCAACACATTTAAGATAAGATTATGTTTTGTTTTTGTCAAGAACAAATTTTCTGATTACAACAGAAAATTTCCAGGTGATGCGACTAGAGACCCTATATCATCGTTATCAACATATGTGATTAAATTACTGTTTTGGTATTGATAACTCAAATGTCTGTTCATGTTGCTTCTGTTAAGTTATGGTTTTAAGGGCTTTAAATATTGTGCTATTTTTATTCTGCTTTTTTGGAAATGCACAAACAAACCTGTATTATCTGTCATAGACAGAGAAGATGCCATACAGATACATATGGCATCCACGTCTACTTTGGAGGTGGAAATATTTGTTTTATTTTTGGGTTATTGCCACAGTTGGGAGCTGGCCACTGTTGTTTCCCTCTTCCCCAGGAGAACTGCTCTAGCTATGAAGCCAGCCGTGCTCTGCATGTTAAACACTTGCTGCTTGCCGCTGAAAGGCTGCAATGTAGCAGGAAAATTACTGACTATTTGGAGAGAAAGATGCATTACCTTAACCTGCTGTCAAAGTTTAAATTAGGTCATAAAACGTCATTTGAATAAGGTGCCTAAAACTGGAATTTGTTTCATTCTTAATTGGTTAAGATTTTTTCTTTGAAGTCTAAAAATGTCCCCTGCCTCAAGCCGAGGTTAACGTTGCACATCCTCTTTTCTCTTTTCTTTTTCTTTTCATTGTCTTGCAAATAACCCTATGGTTTCACATTTATCAAATCGAACAGTTCATCTTAAATCTAACGCATCTCTTGTTGTTGTTCTCTCCTTGATTATTTTCATTTCTGCTTTTCGACTCCTGTGTTTTCCTTCCAACAAAGTGCTGTGCAAGCTTTTCATGATCGTGTTTTCACCTCTCGCCGGCATCTGCATCATGTGAGGCTTGTTCCAGGCATAAATGAGGAAACAAAATAAATGTCCTCTTGTGGCTGTTTGGGTTTTTAGCCACATGCAAGCTATGGCCTTCATATTTTTCGAACATTTTCAGCATGCATTGTTATATATAACACGCTGAAATTAAAAGCAGAGCAAATAAAATTAGTTTTAGATAAAGAAAAGTTGAAAAGAATTTATCAGACATAGTGATGTGATAGTATTTGCTGCTCTTGCTTCAACAGTAAACATAATCCGAACGGTAATCACAACTATGACGAAAAGAATGACTACTCATTTTAAAAGAACATTTTAGTTAGAAAGATGAAGCTTTCATCTTGAACTCAGCTTTTCATTCCGGAAAATAATTTCTGGAATTATTTCAAGCCTGAAACTCTGTGTGGCACACCGTTGTCTTACTCAAAGAGCAAAACATGATCTCAAAAGGATGTAAAAGACTCTTCACTGTTTTAATGATACATGGTCCATCCATCAGCTCCGAGGGAAGGTCTGCAGTTAAAGGTCATCATCACACAGCAGGGTTGTACGCACTGCTAGTGTTTTTGCCTACTGCCTGGTCAGGGCCTTGTGGATTGGCGGAGCGTCCCAGTGGGATCTCATCATCAAGGGTCAATGGCTGGGAGCGATTTTAGGGAGGCTGTGCTCAGTAACCAGAAAACTGGACTCACCACTGTGTGTTTTGTCCTGTGGTAGTGAGTAACACCCTGGTTTGTTTTTGTCTCCTTTTTAGATGGCAGTGCCATTTTCAAGGGCTGTTTTCACCGGCCAGACAATGTCACAGCAGCTCTTCCCTTCAGCGCTGTCATCCAAAACATGTCTGTCGACAAGTGTGTGGACATGTGCACAGAGAGGGTGAGTGGGCGCCGCTTATGTGTGTGCGCTTGTGCGCGGTACGGGCCTGTCCTCACTGTCATAATGCTGTTTGTTATACCTCAGGAGAAATCGCTGGCAGCTCTGGCTGGAGAGCAATGTTACTGCGGCTTCCCGACTCCTCTCTTCTCCCTTCATGAGCTGGAGGACGAGGAGATGTGTCTCTACCGGTGCCCCGGAGAGGAGTTTGAGAGCTGTGGAAATGACAAGTTCTTTGTTGTGTACCAGACACAGGTTCAAGGTAGAGTTTGGTGTCTCTTGACTGCAGTCACTAGCAGTTTGTAGTGCAAAGATAAGAACAGAGGACTGACAGGGAAGAGGAGGTGTTCACCACATCCTTTGTGGACTTTCAACTTCTGGTATTTTTGTCAAGCTTTTAACACATGAGGTTAGACTAACACAGTGCACGCAGCTTTACACAATATCTTATTTTAATTGAGTAGAACATTTTCTGACAAATTCAAGTTTCAAAAATATTATCATATGGTACATTTTATCATGCTACAAGAAAATTTAGACACAGTTTTGATTTCCTTTTGCAAATAAGTGTGTCATGGCTTTGTATTCACTTCTCCTTTATTTTGACACACCTAAAAAAAATTCATTGCAATCAAACACCTGCAGAATCTCACAGTGCACTGCTAGCTATCATCTGACAATAGAGTACAGCACTACGACAAACGTACCAAGACGTGACCTCTACTTAAAAATAAAATAAAATGCTGAGCAAAGAGATTTTTAATCACAGTAACAGTCATTCTATTGGAGCTGCAGAAACTTGTGGCTCATGTGAGTTAAAAAAAATTGCCTTTCTGGAAGACAGGCAAGAAGAGAGTTGTTTTTAAAAGAAGGTCATAGGAAATCCCATGTAGGGGTCACAGCAAACATGTGGAAGAAGGTGTTTGATCAAAAGAGACCAAAATTAAAGATGCAAAATACTCTGTGGTGGAAAACTACCTCTGCACGTTTTCATAAATACTCCTTCCCCCACTGTGCAACATGGTGGCAGGGTCATTCTGTGGTTTGCCTTTGAAGGTACAGAAAAACCTGTCAGTGTTGACATGATTGTAGATGAAATATTGCATAGTGTACTCTTTGAAAAACCTGTTAGAGGCAGCAAAGGACTTGAGACTGAAGTGGAGGTTTTCCTTCCTTTAAGACAGCAGTCTTAAACATAAAGCCAGAGCTGCAATTAGAAGGTTTAGATCAAACGTGTGTGTATTCAAGGTTCAAACTTAGATCCATTGAAGAATTCTTAGCAAGACTAAAGCAAAAGCTTTTTTAAGTGTTTTTGTCTTTAGATGTGCAAACCTTGTAGACACACCTGAAAGATATGGAGCTGTAATTCGGTAAAATGTCTTTCTGCAAAGTACTGATTCTTCTTTTATTTTTAAACATTTTGAAAACTACATATTATTTTTCTTCCACTTTACAACAAGGCTCTGTTTGTACATTGCAAAAAAATCACACTTATTACTTTTGAATGCTTTTGCAAAACACCACATATATTTGTGTAAAATAAAGCCATTTTTCTAACTCAGGTCAGTGTTAATTAAGAGGCCTCCCTTGAGCTGGCTTTCTGGAATCTTTTCTTTTCTTTCTGCCTGTTGTCACGTGTATTAACATCCACACACACTCACACACACACACACTATGACACTGATAAATGGCACTACGTGGAAAAAATTGTGTTCTCAATTGGCTTTTTCTTCTGAAACATTCAATTTTGACTTTGAGCATACTTCACAATGAGACAAAAGAAAATATGACAATGAAAATAGAAATGTTTTGTAGTTGCTAGAAAACTAATAAAAGTTAACTGGGAGAATTTATGTCTTATAAGTCAGTTTAGTTGGGTAAGTCGATTTGAATCAAGGCCTTTGCAGCAAAGATCTCAAAACGGATCAGTTTTAAATACTAATGCAGGAACAGACAGAAAAAAAATACAAATGATCATTTATGAAATCCAGTGTTGCAGAATTTTCCCTGCTTACGGCATCAGATTTCTGACCTCTGACTTTGTGCCGTGCTGGAGGATGAATATTCATTGACTCATTGCTTTGTTATTATTTGTTGGTATGTTACTAAGTTTACATTTTATTCCTCGTTGCTTCTATCTGTAAATCCACTTATTTAAAAAATCGTTTTGTGGCATGCAAGTTCAAGAATCATAAAATAAAAGAAACATTAAAATGCAAAATAAAAACAAATAAATTGGCAAGAACGAAAACAAACAAAGGAAAATAAGATCTGACCCTTATGGGAAAGCTGCATCAAACCTGTCTTCAGTCCTAATTTAAAGGCAGCAAAAGTTTCTCTAGTTTTCTTCTAGAGCCGAGGTGCATTGAGTTTATTTAATCTCTGACCTTGCATTTTTGGGACCAAAACAAAAAACTTCTATAAATTTTTTATTAAGATGGAAGAAATTTGTATGAGACATGTACTCACTGACACTGCAGCCTATGAGTGCCACAGAAAAATAAAGATGAATTTATGTTTGCATAGAATAATAATCTGTTAAAACTCTGTAATCTATGATCTATAACTGTTGATTAAAGGGTGCCCAAGAATTCAGCCCTGAAGAACCTCACACAATCTTTATTTGATCAGATAAATCCAAATTAACCACCTTACCAGATTATGTCACCAGTTTCTGTATCAGCCAGTATTTTGAGGGTGAATTGTATCAAACGCAGCCCTGAAACTTTATGAAACAAATTAAATGCATGAAAAGTATTGTTCAAACAAGTGTCATTTAAAACTTTTACTAATGCAGACACAATGCAATGGTCTGACTAACAACCTGACCAGACTGGATTTGTTGATACCCGGCCTTTTCAAAGATCTTTGCTGAAAATGTTAGCAAAGTGTTAAGATTTGATAGTACTGACGTATCAGATTACGATTCCTTAACCCTTCTGCGGTCTCAAGAGACGGGGTCATTTAGACTGTACAAGTTTTTTACTCTGTGCCGTCCGGCACTGATCCCATGAGCACTTTTACAAGTTTTCTTTTTGGTCCGGGAACTGACAGTCTGACGGGACAACTCCCCTGCTTCCCTGCCGTCTGACTGTGGCATTTTCTGCGCTCCTCCTGAGCGTCACGCTAAGACCACAGGAGGGTTAAAAGAGGGCCTACCACAAATTATCAAATTAAAAGAGAAGAATTTCAGTCCATTCACCATTCAGGAAGAAATGTATTCTTAATATGAACTCTGAGTTAAGGCAATCATAACATCAGAAATAAAACCCAATATTTATATCATTAAAATTAATTACGAAATAATTAAATAATCTGTGTCCTGCTTAATTGCTCCAATTTTCCTGAGTGGACCAGATTTGTGTGCTTCTGTAAAAAAAATACAATTCTTCCTATTTTTTTGTAAAAAGTGATAGAAGGATAGAGAAGCATTTTGTAAACAAGTTCCTTATATTTCCTTGCCCAGCAGTGTTTGTCTGTGGGTTGTCTGTGTTGTTGAGGCAGTGTTTTCTTAGGACAGCAGACAGCTGTGGCTTAGATAAGCAGAAATGCTGTTCAGTAAGCAAAGCAGAATATCAAATGTGAAGACGGAAGGAAAAAAAAGCTGAAGTTAGATGTGAAGTCTGAAGAAGCTGAACTCCTACTTTATCCCCTGCTCCAAATCCAACATTTATTGTAACTCAAGTGTGATCACACAGAAACATCACTTAGCACTATTAGGGAGAATAACACCCACACACAAATGAAAAATATCACCACTTTGACCTTTTCTAACCATGAGTGGTTGTTGTTTTATTGTGTTAATGAGCAATAATTGACGATTAGAAACTATCTTAGCTCGCATCTCTTAATAAATCTAGATAATGCATCAGTGTTTTTATACAATAGATGATTAATTCGTCTTGTTTACTCTGTTCTCTCAGATAATCGCTGCATGGACCGACACTTCCTTTCTGCTCGCACTAAGCACCTGGTGGCGCTCGCCAGTTTCCCAGGAGCCGGCAACACCTGGGCTCGCCACCTCATAGAGCTCGCCACCGGCTTCTATACGGGCAGCTACTACTTTGACGGTTCCCTTTATAACAAAGGTTACAACTCAGCATGTGATAATATAAGTTAAAGCAATACCTTTGGGTGTTTCATACATTTTGTTTTTGGATTTCTTTGTTTCACAGGTTTTAAAGGGGAGCGCGACCACTGGCGGAGCGGGAGGACGATCTGCATTAAGACGCATGAGAGCGGCAAGAAGGAGATTGAAGCCTTTGATTCGAGCATCCTCATGATCCGAAACCCCTACAAAGCCTTGATGGCAGAATTTAACCGTAAATATGGCGGGCATATTGGGTTTGCCTCGCAGGCCCACTGGAGGGGAAAAGGTAAGCTACCGAAAACTGAGGTTAATATTAATAATTTAGAGAGTCTATGAATAGATACAAGATAAACTGCGGGTGTGAGCTTTGTGTTTTGTTTTGTTTTTCATGAAGATGGTAGAATAGCAACGAGGTTAAATAGCGAATCATGGTGACGCAGGATGGTGAAGAAATTAGGGAAATGTGGGTCAAATCCAAGCCAAAGGGGGGTTTTTTTATCTAAGATTGTTGCTAAAACATGCACATGATTTAAACCTTTTAGAGAAATGAAACAACCAACCAGCAAGCCACAGCTTTTGTCACTGTTTTGTCATCAATTCACCACCATTCATGTTTTGTAGACTCTTGGAGTTCTTTTTAATTTGAATGCCCACTACATCTGATTCTTGAAAAACAGCATGAAGCTTAAAAGGTTTTAGATACCCTTAAATATGAGACATGTGACAGTAACATTTACTGAGCTCTTGCTGTATCAGCTCGTCTGTGTTCCCATTATGCCAATAACATAACTGGAACTGAAAATAACTCAGGTTTCTTAGTCTGATCAAATATCAATTTACAGGAAACTCCTAACTAGTGACCATGAGAAAATGTCTCTATGTGAACTCGTTTTACTGATTTGAACTGGTCAGATTAGTTGCTCGATGTTCACTGGAACTTTTCTGGGGAATCATTTGAGTTCACTTGTCAGCATAATCCTTATGCCCACTCACCAAAAATACCTGACTCATCCCCAAAAAACTTGCTGATTTTTGACAAAGTAGACATGTAATTCTGTAACTTTCCACAATTTATCTGCTCCATGCAATTAAAAAGATCTTGTGCTACTCGAATCTCTTGTGTTGAAGCAAGACACATTGAATCCATGCAGTTTAGCACCCTTGGTTTACCTTTTTCTGCAAGATAGCACTAAAGGCTACCTCAGCTCAATAAAATACAATAGCTGTATTGAAGCTGTCACTTTCAGTGTGAAAGAAATTCCCACTATAATGAACTCATCACTTCATTTTTTAAGAATGGCCCAGTCAAAGCCCACACCAAGTCCAAATGAAAATCTGTGACCAATTTTTGGGGTAAGGGAAGAAAGAAAAAAGGCAGTAAATAATAAATAATAAAAGAAACAATAATGTATCATTGGGCTTCTGCTTCATATTGAGCACTGCTTTGTGTTGGTCTGTCACATCCAGTCACATTTAAAACATTGAAGCTATAACTTCACAAATGGAGTTTGAATATTTTTGGAAGACTCTGGAAAGTTATATTTATACATCACAAGCAAAAAGAACTCCACAGAAAACCCTCTCTGCCTGGTATGTGAACACTTTGTCTTATTCTATGAGTCTCTGTGCATTTTGCAACTGCAAAATAACGCATCAGTACAGTCAAGTCAAGTCGACGCTCTGAGCCCCCGTCTCATTTATCATGCCACAATTTTACAAATTAAATTTATCCCGATTTGCTTTGATATCTCTCATATTTCCTATATTGTGGGTGATGATCTTCTCTCCAGATTCACCCTTCCTGCTGCTTCTCAGTAACCATGACAGCTGGTTTTGTCTCACTTGTGTGCCGTCTCTCTTTGTACATTTGGCCTGCCATTCCCAATGAGTCTTTCCTCCTTTTGTTGTTGTGCAAATCATGCAGTGACATCAGTACACAGAAAGTTTTTCTTTTGACAGCTGCCAGTTCAAATAGAGAGAATGACTCCAGTCAGAGTGTCAGCATGAGACTGTGTACAGAGCCGTGTATGATTTGATACATTCGTCTGAGGCCCACAGTGAGGCGGGTTCAGATGAAGTTACTGACATTGATTCACTTCATCTTGGCCTCATAAAGTCAACTCATGAGCATGGAGCAGTTTAATTTGAAAGCCATGTCTCACAAATCACACTGACTTATTTCCCTTGTTTGGTGTTTACTTCTCTTGTGTAAATAGTCTAATTTCAACAACCTTGTACTTACACCAACACACAACATCCTGCAAAGACATCGGTATCCTTTCACCTTTTTGCACTGTGATTTGATACACAGTGAAAAAACATACATTGTATACAAGGCTTTATACTTTTTGAGTGTCAAATAAAAGCCTGAAGGTATAATGCATGTCCGTTCCCTCAACCCTGCTGCCCCCAAATAAAGCAGAATGAAACATTGGCTCTATATTTCAAACACTGTGAAGTGGAAAGTCGGGAGGCAGCATCATGTTTTGATTCTGCTGGTAAAGTCTTACAGCTACTATTGCAGGCAGTGTTGGTTCCAAAAATATTGATCCAGGAGCGCTGGCGAAATTTCTACATATAATTTTTCTTCCACTTGACAACTCTGCGTACTTTGTGATGGTCCGTCATATAAAATCTCAATAAAACACATTGATGTTTTTAGAGGTAATGTGACAAACTGTAAAGGTTTTCAAGGGGTTGGATGTTTTGCAAGGCACTAAGACAGGATATTCACAGAAAAAGTTAAATTTATTTTGGTCCCCTTGTATTTTCAGCTCTGGTTTCTCTTGAAAAAGGAAAACAGAACCAGCATGGTCCTGCGGTTCCTAAGTTCCTCATATTCACACTTTAAGTGGCTTTGTGTTTTCAGACATATGCAATGCTCAGATGGAGGCTCAGAGTTTGTCCAGTTTCTGTTTTTTTGACCAAACCTTCTCATTGCAATCAGATGGAATAAGAATATTTTGTCTTGTTATTCCAGGAAAAACTCTTCTGATGTTTCATGTGGTGGTGGTTCAGGAGTGGTTTAACACAGGAATCACATTCATTTCTTTTCCACATTATATTAAAAGAAGTATAGAAGGCCGTGATTTGAGGATGTTGAAGAATTCCTCCTTGAGACCGAGGTTAGGGAGAGGAGACGTTCAGCTCACAACGAAGAAAACAATGACCTCATAAATTATCTTGATGTATCAGGATGCAGTAGCTCTCTTCAGTTTCTCTTTTCTTAGTGTTTTCATCCTTTTATATTACAAGTAGACACAACTTAAAAGATTCATCTCTCCATTAAAGAAAGGTTTATGAAAGCCTGCAAGGTGTAGCTCAACATAATCCAGAAACAATTTGGAGAAAAAAAAAAAAAGTAGAAAAAGAGTGCTTGTTATTTCTGAATAAAAATTCTGTTTGTTATTCAGACTCCATACTCGAACCAGAACAACTCCATCTCACCCTCTTGTCTTCTTCATTTTTAAACATTTTTATTTCTGTAGTAATTCTTCCCCTTTTTTGGAGCTGAGCTTCCTCTTCAGCCATCTGACCGGAAATTCATGAGGCTCAAAGAGCTCAAGGATGTCATCAAGGACTGGAAATGAGGACATATAATTTTTAGAAAAAAATCTAATTTTGTTTATTATTGAAAATCTAACAGAGTAGAGAAAGACAAACAAAAATCTACTAAAAAAGCTGAAAAAATTTGCTGATTACCCCAACATTTTCCTGGGGTTCATTTTATTTCTTAGTTTCATCTCAATTTTTTATTTTTTTTTTAAATTGCAGTCATTTTCTAGGTTTTAAATTAATGTTTGGTCATCCTTTATACACTTTGACAAAAAATTTAGCCCTTATACTGCATTATTAAAGTTGCCCCAGTCATTGGTTTTTGGGACATCTCTGCAAACTCAGCAGGCTTTAAACTTTAATGTCAGCCTCTCAGCAGCAGTTCACTCTGATGCAGCACACAGCTCCTGCCAGCTTCTGCTTTATGGGCAGCTGTATTACTGTTGTGTAAAAGTTGCAGACGGGGGTTTTGGTTCAGCTGCAGTCTGACTGATAACTAAAATGCCTACTTGACACTTCAGGAACTACTTAGCACACCCTGCCCAAAAATTGCCCCAGACCTGAGAGTTTAAACCACACCGTTATCTTGCTCTAATCTCCTCATTTCCCCTTTTACTCACACACTCTTCCGCTCATCTAGGTTAAGTAAAGGCTACAATCTGATAAAGCAACTGTGGAAAAACAAAAACTGTGAAATAGTGCAAAGAGAAGAATATTTTTAAATTATCACTTCCCGGCTATATTTACAACTGCACCTCAATAAATCATGAGATGACTAAATAATTTACTTATTTTAGTAATTCAGTTAAAAATTTAAAAACTCTATTAGACATATCAATTATTAACTTTTTTCATTTTGATAAACATTTTATTCATAGCTAATGAAAATCCAGGATTATTTTACAAAGCTAAAACCTCACATCAGACTAAAAACTAAAATATTTTTAATACAAAAAGTGGGGTTATTGAAAAGTTCATCCATATATTCTCTAAGATAACCCTTTAAGTTGTGGCTACTTGTAGTAAGAAGCACTTTTTGCAAGAATTACTACATTCATATAGTGTGATGCAAAGCCACTTCTGTTAAAAAAAGCCCAGATTGCTGCACATCTCAGTTCATCTGTATAGTTTGCTCTGCAGTTTCTCATCTTCTGCTTGACAATCGTTCAAACATTTAATGTAGGGTTTAGGTCAGACTACCTTGGTGGTCATTCAAGCACAGTGACAACCTGCTCACATGGTAATCAGGTTTTGATATGCTTGGCAGTGAGAGAAAGTGACTAGAGGTCCTTGAAAATGAAATCAGCATCTCTACAAAACCCGGGTGAATGGTTGAGTTAACCATGGACTTCAGAAAACAGCAACACCAGAAGATGACATGGATCCCCAAATCATGAGTGACTCTGGAAACTTTACTTTGGACCATGAAGTAAATTGGATTCTCTTACTCTCAACTCTTCCTTTACACTCTGGGACCCTGATTTCCAAATGAAACTTGAAATTTACTTTCAACTAAATAGAGGACTTTGAATCATTGAGCAACAATCCAGACAGTCTACCTGACTTTCCTTCCCATAAACTAAACATATTTTGTAGGTCACTTCCCTATTATGGTTCATAATACTTCTACAAAGACGTAATTATTGGTGTAATTAAATCTAAAATTTTTCTGAGAAACTGAAGTTTAGGTTTCAGCTTTACGCTACAGTCATCAAATCATAAATCATATTTATAATACACTGAATGGTTTGTCACGGGAATGTTTCAGTTTAATGTTATTTTACATTTCATGGACGTTCACAGCCTGTTTACTCACTTTGTCTTGCAGAGTGGCCTGAGTTTGTGAAGAACTACGCCCCTTGGTGGGCTTCTCACACCTTGGACTGGCTGACGTACGGGAAGAACGTCCATGTGGTTCATTTTGAGGAGCTGAAGAGGGACCTTTTCTCCCACCTCAAGGCGATGGTCCAGTTTCTGGGCTTGAAAGTCTCAGAGGACCGGCTGCTCTGCGTCGAGGGCCAGAAGGACGGAAACTTCAAGCGATCGGGACTGCGGAAACTCGAGTACGACCCGTATACTGCAGATATGCGTGTGAACATTGACGAGCTGATCAGGACCGTAGACGCTGCTCTGAAGAAAAGGAACATGTCTGGAGTTCCTGCAGAATATATGCCAAGATGATAAATGTGAATCGTTTTTAGTTTCTTTTCCCTCCTATTAAGTGGACGTCTCTATTAACAGACTCTGAAACATGTTTTGTTTTTTTTTCTTGGATCGCAAGGCTTAAATAGATTTTTTTCAAGACATTTTGTGGATTAGGTGGAGATGACACATCTGCTTCTATATTTATTGTTTCTGATCCCCTGTTTTTGATTTCCAGTTGATTTTTTTTTTGCAAGAGTTGTTAATTCAAACCTATTTCTTTTTTTCTGGGGAATATTTGTGTTTTCCTGTATGGAAGCCACTTTGTTCCCTGTTCTATGCACATGTGCTCTGTAGGCATGTGCACATGCCTTAATACTAAGAAGCTGCACTGTGTGACCACAGTGCAGCTTCTCTTCCCAGCTGTTTCCCGATGCTGATGTGTTTCCAGCAGCATTTAGCACAAGTTATGAAAAACAGTATTGCAAGGTGTATTAAAAAGCCTCATTTGTACAAATCAAGTATTAAAAGATAATCAATATTTTTGGTTGCTCTTACACTAAAAACTCAGAAATCTAGTCTGTTAATCTGAGAAAAATATTGTTTAGAGAATGATGACAACATGTCATCTCTGTTTCACCTTGAACTATTCAAGAACATTTTATTTGCTTTTAAAGTAGATCTGGGGTTTCTTTTCATTGATTACATGTCCTCTATATTTATTTATTTCTGGTGTACGCTGCACAAGCTGAAAACATTGATTTTTGATTTTTTTTTTCTGAACACTGGATGCAAGAAAGGAAATCCAAATAGCACTACAGTACACTGTGCAACACCTGCCCCAAAGATCACCTAAGTTATTACAGTCACCCTTTAGGTTGGAGATCATCCTTACATGTAAAAGTAGGGTTTTTATTTTGTTTTTTAAGGAAAGCTCTTAAAGCTGATTTTCATGTTATTACATTTTTTAAAAACAAATCTAGAAAATTAGTTCTCAGCTAGACATCAATAAATTATTTGCCATATGTATACAAATAAATATTAACAAGAATCAAATGAAGAACACTGGCTACTGACTAATAGTCAAAAGACTTTACCTGACTTCCATTTTCAGTATATGACTATATTTTTATAGTACAGGATGATGACACTTCAGAAATATTTGTATTACTATGAACAAATGGGAGAAGCTGTTTCTCTTTTCATGCTTTAAATTGTTTTTGGGTTTGGCTTTCATTGACAAGCTGGCACTTTCAGAGCAGTTGTCATGTCTGAATGTATTTTCTATTAACTGAATGTAAGATAAGAACACAGAATAAAGGAGTAAATTAAATAAACAGTGAAGATGTGCTGGAGGGTTTTTTTTCTCCCAGATTTTCTAAAGAAAGTTTTTTTCTAAATGGCATTTACACTTATCGGCAAAATATGAAGGGCGGTTTGTTACATTTTGTGCTTCAGATGGTCAGCACCCAAGTCACCTAAAAGAAAATGGATGGAAAGAGGTTGCTGGTCACTTTGTCATATTCTAACAAAGCACAACTTCACACTAACACTTAGTAGACCGCAGACAAATTTAATCCTAGTTCACAAACTGAACATGAACTGGAGAAATTAGCAGCTAAAATTTGGATGTTAATTAAACTAGTAACAGTAAAAATCATTTTTATGTTAATATAAACACCCTGAAAACTTTTGTTATGAACTTTCATGCTTACAGTCGCTTCATTTTAATCACAGGGAAACACAGACTGGGTTTTCTGAAGAGTGGATTCATCACAATTTTAGATTAATTTTGGACAAGTATGACCCTGAATAAAAAAGTGTCACTAAATACTCTGCTGTGTTTTTCAGACTGATTTGACTCAAAGTAACCAAATGTGAGACAAGAGAAGCAGAATAAAACTCACAAACTGCACAACTAAGAGGAACTGAAGAAACTTTTGTTCCTGTTGTTCAGGATAAACATTTACAGACGGTCATTCTGCAATACTGGCGGTCACACTGTGTAAGAGTAATATCCTCTACTTAACTCCTTTTAAAAGTAGCCCAGGGTGTTCAAACAGCAGAAACAGATATTTTTGGTGCATTAAATTTGTCCAAATGCATGAATTGAACTTGGTTTATTTAATGTAATGTATTGCAGTGGTACTGTGGTTTATCTTTTACCACAATGCCACTTTTTCCCATGACAGTGAGGTTTGTTGGCTTGTTGGCATTCACAAAGACACGTCCCACTTCCTTTATCACCTTTTCCCATCATCTTGTATTTGCGTCCTGTTGTTGGGTGCTGTTCTTATCGTCACAGTTCAGATGTGATAAACTAAACAATCCAATCAGCACACAGAGAAAAGTTGTTTCTTTGCCAAATGGCTGGAGTTTATCTCACCAAATTCTAATATTTACTGCAATGTGCTGCACAAAATGAAATCAGAGAGGCTTTCATGGATGACAATTGTTTCTGCTATTTGCAAATAGCAAACATTTTCTGGATGTGATGCTTGACAGGATGTTTGAAAGCAAAAACACGTGTATTTAGCTGTATTTGAGAGAAAGCAAAATAGTTCAGGACATCTTTGTTCCAGGTTTCTACAACTTTGAGCTTCGATCAGGAGTGACCTGAAGAAGCTCTCCCATCAGTGTACCATCTGACATTGTTTAAAACATTCCCGCTGGATCCTGCTGGATATTTGACTTGAACAACAAAACAAGATATCAGTGCCCAGCCAAATAATGCATAAGGTTGAACAGCACTTCAACTGCACTTGATTTGTGACTCCTTGTTACATGAGACTCATGTAATAATGGGACTCAAGTTTAGGAACACAAGTCCAAGTTAAGTTTGGATTTATCTTAGTGTTTAGATCATGAATTTGAGCTGAATCTCAAGTATTTGGGACTTAGGTATTACTCAGTTACAAGCCTACGATTCGTATCTCCATCTCTGCTATGTGCAGTCCATAAACACACTCAAAAAAGAGGAACAAGAAGTAGAAGAGTAAGAAAACAATTTAAAATTGTGAATCAATAATTTAAACTGTAAAGAAAGAAATTATCTTATTATGCTTAATTTGAAAGTAAAGCTGAAGATGAAGAATAGATATGGCTTTATTCATATCCAGAATAGGAAACAAGTTACAATCTGATCACATGTCAGTGAAAGTAATATTAAACTATAAATCTTCTCAGTTTTAGACAACGTGAAAAACAAGGAGTAATGATAAGTTACATATTTGTTCATCACAAACACCTTTTGGAGTTGATTTAACCAAATCCAGAACAAAGATCCACCATGTATTTTGTGTACTGAATGGACTCAAAGCAAGAGCAAGAGGAACTAAAGAGCTGCTTCTTCCTGTTGTTCATTAAGAACGTTCACACATTTTTACAGCATCTCTATAAAAGGATTGTTGAAACATGCAATCACATTCAGCAAATAGGAATATGTAATTAGAAACCTTGGTCAGATTAAATTTCATCAAACCCACATTTCTGTATTAAAGTTGTTTATTTTATTGATCTGGTGTTAAACTTTAACATCAGATCAACAAAAGCAAGTTCTTCCAAAGTGTTGGGGATGAGAGTCAGCTGGGGAGAGACTTTGGCTTTCAATGCTTGGAGAAAAGGTCTGATAAATACTTCCCTCACGTCAGATGCAAAATGGATGACAAAAGCTACACATTGTGTTTTTTGCTGCTGAACATTTTTTGTATGTTTACAGACCTATCACGTTTTTACCACAGTATCGGTTCAGGGACTGGGAACACAATACATCATCACACCAACAAACCACAATTCCTCCCTGCCCCTCTGCAACTTCGTGCCAGGAGGGGGTTTTGAAGTGGTTCACCCAGGGTGGCAAAAAGGCCATTTTAACCACTTTATGAGAAAAAGTGGGGGTGTTTTAACACCTACATCCTGCATGTGTTTGACACCCATGATTATCTAAAATGAAAATGTCATTCTGAGTAATTAATCCATACAATGTGAAATAATTTAACTTTTCAATAACATCTATTCTAGTTTGATAAATATTATTGTATTTATGTATTTAGAGAGCTCTGTTAAGATATTCTTTAAAAAAACTGCCCTTTTGTAATCTGTAGTACTTTCAAATGTGTGCATCATATTCTTGTTTTTCTATTTGTTAAAGAAGCAACATGGCTTAAACTGACCAAAATAATGTATTCCTCCAAATACACATTTCAACCAATTCATCTTAAGCTTTCGATATTCAAGAGGAAAATTCTTGTTCAGTTAGTAATTTCTTTGTTTGTGAGGATATACTAGCCTTGAAAATGCTTAGACTTCTCAAATATAGATAAAATAATGACTAAAACAGATTTTAGAGAAACAACATGAGCAGATTCAGTTTTTTTTATTAAACAAAGGACTATAAAGATTTTATACATCAAATTACATATGTACACATTTCCTTACATGACTTGTTTTAAGAATCTCTATTAACACATTGTCAAAAAAAGTGTGTAGCAACAGATGACAACAACTCAACCCACTTCTGGTAAAAACAGTTCAGAGTATCCAAGGGACAAAGATACTTTCATATCCTCCATCTTGGTCCGTTGTACATCAAAGAGAAGAATCCGGGTTGTTTTCTGTGGCTCCATTCACAAGATACTTCTTTTTTCAAAGTAGGGCTTTCCTGGTCCAAATAAATCATTATCACCTATGTTACCTTTGGTCAACTTTGTTGCTGTTATTACAATTTTGTCACATCACTCTGAACAATCAATTCAACCCAATCTGGACTCAGTAGAGTCCAAAGCCGGTAAATGTTTCTGCTATTTGCACAGAGCAAACCTTTGGTGGATGTAAATGCTTGAACGTAAATATACAAGGTTTTCGCTGTGGATGAGTGCATCGTTTGTATTTGCATATGAAATACGACTGATTTTTATAAATCTTGATTATTTAACACTCAGAACCAAGTCATTTATATCACTTAAATGACTGTTTTTTAGTAAGCATAAAAAGATTTGATTTCAACATATATTTCATGAAATATAGTCACTGTCAAAATATATTTCTAGACTTTTTTTGCTTCATATAAGTGTCCACGCCTCTAAATGTGCGTGGAAGCTCTGCCGTCCATTGAGCTGGACCTGGACAGATATCGACTGGTAGTGCGTCCTTCATCAGCCATTGCGTTCTCCATCTTTGAAAGCAGAGAGCTCTTTAGCTTCTTCTTGAAGTCGTTTCCCATGAAGACGTACAGCAATGGATTGAGGAAACTGTTTGCTGATGCTAAAAGAGCACCCACTTGTAATCCAGTGGTTAAAGTGTTGTGGTCATGACTGTGGTGGTTCAGCTCCAGCAGGACAAACACGTGGTAAGGCAGCCAGCACACAAAAAATGTAACAACGAGTGCAGTCATTACTTTGAAGGGTTTGGAGGATTTTGTCATCCTGTTGTTTTGAAGTTTGAAGATGATGATGGAGTAACAGATGATGATAACGGTGAACGGAACCACAAAGCCCACAATGAAGCGGGTCACAGCAATAATCTTGTGACTGGGTGATTTTTGGCCGTAATTATTGAAGCACACCTGATTTCCATCAATCGTATGGACCTCACGAAAGATCATTGAGGGAATACTCATTCCGATGGCGAGAAGCCAAGCGAAAACAACCACAGCGGATGCCCTTTGAACAGAGCGGTGGTTCTGGGCCCAAACTGGAAACATGACGGACACACAGCGGTCCATACTGATGACGATCAGGAGGAAGATGCTGCTGAACATGTTGATGAACATTGCTGCAGAGGTGAACTTGCACATGAAGGAACCAAAGAACCACTCTTTCATTGCCATGTTGGAGATGTTAAATGGCAGAAAAGCACAGAAGAAAAAGTCAGAGATGGCAAGGCTCAGGTACCAAGTGGTGTTCACAGTCTTCCTCATCTTAAAGCCAGAGATCCAGATGACCAGCATGTTCCCAAAAAAGCCCAGCAGAAAAATTACCACATTGATTGCAGTCATAAGCACACACATGCCTTCTTTCAGACAACTTGGTTTGTGTTGTAAAAATGTTCCTTTAGGTGTAGAGATGTTGCCAACATCTGAGTAGTTGTAATCTGGGTAGTCAACATAATCGTTTTCCATTTTACCTTCCAGAAGAAAGATACAATTTCTGTGAGATATTATTGATTACAAATCAAACAAAATTATCAACAACAAAAAAAATTATTATGGTTGATTTAAAATGAAGACTAAATAACAACAGAGTTGTAAATTAAACAATACCTTTTGCTTGGTCTCAAATTCTCTGCTGTTGTCTCTTTTTGTGGTTGTTTTGTTCTGAGCTGAGCACCGACTGAGCTTCTCTGTTTCTCTCAGATGTTTTAGAAACAGCATATATGATCAGCTGACAGGGGAGGTTTCTCAACACTTCCATCCCCTACGAAATTTCAGTACTGCATTCTGAGTTCTTACTTTTAAAGATCGGAGATATTTTGTGCTTGTTTGTGAGTGATCTGTTTGATCTTTTCATATTGTCCGTTTTGTTTCCTGAGGAATATTCCATTTTATTATGTCAACAACATTTATTATACATTTATTTAGAGAGTTCTTCTCAAAATAAGAACTCTCTACTGTTTTTTGGTTACTGGTAGATAATACCAGTAACCAAAATATAATTTTTTTATAACCTTTACAAACAGCTAATACTCTAGTGGGGTCTCTGTGCACAAGAAAAGAGACGTAATGAAGCAGTTAGACATGCATGATTTAGCGAGTATATCTTGTGAATCGACTGAAATGTTTCTGAGAAATCTATTGCTAGCAGTTGCCACATGTGGTGAAGAACAAAGTAAAACCCTAACTTTTGTTGCAGATGTTTGATTTTGTTCTCAAAAAAATGTAGCAGCCGGAGTAAATACGCCAGCTGTTGTTACTGATTGACTGGGTTGAGTGTGGTCGCTTTGCTCAACAGAGGAAATAAAAAGCTGAGGTTTCTGCTTGTGTCTAGAACGGTTTGTGCTTTATTTAATTCATGCTGCCATCACTGTGGCAATGTTTGACAGGTTTTTTTTTTATTTGAGACATTGTTTTTGCATGTTTCACTGTAATTCATAAAATGCTGGTTGGAAAAAATCATGTAGATTTTTTTTATTTTCTTCAATTTAATTATTGACGGTATGACATCAAAAGCCCTTTTGTTTTGTTTTATAAGCTTGGAAACAAACTATAATGCAAACTTTAGAAGAGAGGCTGTGCTAAAAATGTATTTCTATGACATTCAGTCATTTATCACAATATATTTAGTGGTGTGAAAAAGTATTTGCCCCCTTCAATGATTCAGAACGTCAAACCAATTCACATATTAGTCAAAAACAACACAACTAGACACAAAATTTTGTTTTTAAAAGAAGGTGGTGTGGTTTACTAAGTGGTTGCCCCCTAAGACTAATAACTGATTGTTGCACCATTAGCAGCAGCAGCTTCAGTCAAGCTTTTGCAATAAGTTGTCGAGTCTTTTCCTGTGGTTTGGAGAAATTTTGACCCACACTTCTTTGCAGAATTTGTTGTTTCAGCCACACTGGAGGGTTTTCAAGCCTGAAAGGCCTTCATGCCATCGCATCTCAATAGGACTTTGACTATGCCACCGTAAAGTCTTCATTCTGTTTTTCTTAAGCCACTTAGATATGGAATTGCTGGTGTGTGTTTTGGAGCACTGTCCTGCTACAGAGCCAAGTTCATTTCAGTTTGAGGTCACAAACAGATGGCCAAACTTTGTCTGTCAGGATGTTTTAGTCGACAGCAGAATTTATGTTTCCATTTTGTCACAGCAAGTCTTTCAGGTCCTGAAGCAGCCAAACAGCCTCTGACCATCACACTACTACTGCCAACATGCACCCTGAATAAAAGGAACATGTGAGAAAATAAACTGAAATGGGGAGGAATAAAACAAGCAAAGAGGAATAAAACAATTCCCATATAGATCAGAAATACAGTTACAAAAATGTCAAAGTATTCTGAGACAAAGTGACAAACTCCATTCAGATCATAACATAATGACCATTGTCCTCTCCCATTGATGCTTTTTGTAATTAATAAGTTGAGATTTTGACAGATACTTGTGGCTCTGAGATATGTCTTATTACTGCAGCACTGTAGTATTCTACTGTCAGCTGAATAAAGGTGTAACTTTTTCTTTAATAAATCTATAATAAATGTAGGGTTTTTTTTTTCTTCTCAGCAGTGAAACTGTTCAGTAATTTACCAAAATAATGTGGACATTAGAACAATAAGAAAAATATTCAGAACCCAAGGGGCTAAAAAAGATTGATTGATATGCAGATCAAAAAGATTAATATTTATGCAGATGCTGATAACTAACAGAAAATTAGAGCAGCTAGTTATCCTGATATGTATGTTTTATGACTGTGGGGGGGAAACACACTTGCTGTATTATTTGGGAGAATACGCAAACTATATACAGAAATTCATAATTAAAATGACTTTCTGTATATATTGAAAAAGCTGTAGGACACAAATGTCACCGTGTTGGAAAATGGCTCCATAGAAACAAAATCCACTTCTGCAAAAAAAAATATATATAGAAGGAAGTTTCCTGTGTTATGCAATTGAGAACAGCAGAACCAGCAATATGTCATTTAACATGTCACAAAATCCCTCAGATTCATAACTATGTCATTAGATAATGACACCGGAATTTGGTACATATTACTTCATGTTTCAGTCTGGATCATCGTTTAACTGTGGAAAATTAGAAAATAATAGATTGTGTAAACTAGGTTATCTGCCCCGCTTAAATGCATTTTAGCAAAATTACTTTCTAAATCCTGCCCAATGCCTCACAGACTCAATTTCCTAATGAAGACAAAGGTTATAAATAATCAAACACATGCACACTGAGCAGGTGTAGACTTACTTTGGGAAATGCTCAGCAAGCTTTCTAATGAAACCTGGACTCTTGTTTAATGTTTCACTAGCAGGTTGATGGCGATCCTTTAGATTCATAGTTAAAAGAAAGTATTTACACAAGTCAGTTAATTTTAAAATATATTTCTTTTTGTTTGGAGTATTTAGCTGACAGTATATGGTTAGATGGGTGGCATCATTGAAAATAAAAAGATTTTTAATTCTTTTAGGTCAATTCTATAAAAAGGGGTTGTGTGGTGTACTTTCAAAATAATCAGTATCACAGTGTTTTAGAGGCAGCCTTCAGCAGTTCAAAGGCATTTTAACAGGAAATGCTCAGTCAGTGTGGCAACATTTGCTCTGCATTTACAGCAACAGATCAAAACACTCGCCTTAAAGTGTAACACTACTAAAATGATTCATGTCTGGGTGAGGGAACACCACATCCAATGTTTCTGATCATCATCGGGGTCTTTGGGCTGCGCTTTGTCTGGTCCCTCACCAAGGACCTGTCTGCCTTGGGTGACCCTGCCAGGGGCATGAAGCCCCAGACAGCATAGCTCCTAGGATCATTGGGGCACTCTAACCCCTCCACCATGATAATGTGGCAGCCCAAGGAGAGGATTTTATAGTTCATTTGTAAATTTTCCTAAAGTTAATCAGAAAAGTACCTTTATTATGGGTGTAAGCTAAATGATTTTTTCAATGTGATTCTGCTCTAAAACAAATGTTTTTTTATATGGGTTTGTTGGTCTTCTGTGTTTCCTAAATACCAAATGTCAGCAGATGAACTCTGACTGAAAATTTTGGGGAAATGAAAGCTTCTTAAGCCATCCTCTGACATCACATGGCTTTAAATTGGGTGCTATTTGGAATGTTGATTCATCAGCTGACTTGACAGATCATGTTTTATACTATCTTTTTATGATTCTTTTCAAAAAGCTCATGGTGATACGACATCTTTCTGCTATAGCTAAGGAAACTATTAATTACATTCAAATATCACATTTTCTGAAACTGTAAGTTTTATTGCTAATCTTGGCACACATAAAAAAGTTCCACTTTCCTCTCCAGATTACAAAATATTTTTCTCAACATTTTGGGAACATTTAGCATTTTGCTAAATTTGACATAGCGACTGCTTTGGCCAATCAACTCTTCGATGGTAGTTATTGTTTAGTGATGAACACTCACCTTAAATGAGGGCCATGAACACCATTTGTGGATAACAGTCCTCACTGTGGTTCATTTGAGTCCCAATACGTTAGAAATAGCTTTCTAACACATCGACGACTTTGGTTCTCGTTTTAAATTTAATATTAATCGCAGATGTCACTTTTCCCCTTAATTAATAACACAGTCATTTTAAAACTTCTGTTTTTACTGTAGTTATCTTTTTATAACATTAGATTGTTCACTCACTCACTCTTTTATGAATTCCTGCCTGCCAGTTTTTTATGTTAACAAGTATTATAGTAGTTTCAGGTAAGTTGAATATTATTGCCACTTTTCTGCCATCCATCTGAAATCCATTATAGAGATTAAAGTGTCTGAGAAAAACAGCTCAGTTCCATAAAACTTGTCCCCACAGATCCAAAGCTGCAGTGCGGATAAAGGTAGGCAGAGTTTTTGAATTTTATATCATTGGAGGTAGGAGCCAAGAATGTGTTAAAATGATTAGATAAACAAGGTGTTGCAATAAACTCTCGAATTTATGCTACAGTTTCTCAGAGCCTCTATTGCTTCTGCTTTTTATTATTAGAAGTTTCCTTGTTGTTAGATAATGTCATTCTGACAAGTTACTTAATAGAGGCTCAGTGACTCTTTTGTCATAAAGTCTTGGCCAAATGTACAAAATAGGTAGTTTTCTGTGGATTTAAATTTAAATTTGTCTTTCTTCAAACATACATTTTCAGGAATTTTAACATAATTCATACAGTTTTAAGGGCATGCTTGTGATACTGTCATAAAGTATCAAAATACACATAAGCACAAATATATTCTGCAGGTGTGGGTGAAGGACACAAGAAAGGTTATGGTGTTTTATCTGTTTTATTTGTGAGTGAAAACTGTTGATCATACACTCTTACCAAAGTTTTCAAACTATATGAACTCCTTCGCATTTTGTGACATTACAGCCATTACTGTGACTTACTGGGATTTTTTGTGATTGACCAACACAAAGTAGTGTATAAATGAGTCTGTACCTCATATATTTTAAGCTAGAATTACTACTGCAAGCCTTTTGAATTGCATATCCTGAAATCAGAATTTGTACTCATTCTGTAGTGGAGGGTCTCGCTGAATCAAGTATGCAGAACTGTGTGGAAAGTCCACGCTAATCTCAAGGTACTTTATTGATGCACATATTAAATATTTACACCGACCATGAAAGTGGAAATGACAGAGAGCACTTTGAGAAAATTGGGCTGAGATCAAAAGAGGCTTCGGTTGTGTCGTGTCTTTGTGATTTGACAGGACACGTACATGGATCCTGCTCTCAGAAGATTAAAGCTGCCGACTTGGCAGCTGCGCTATGCACAGATGGGCCAGCATGGCTATATGCTACATCTTTACATCAATAGGCTTTTATAGTAACTGCAGGGAGAAGAGATCAGCTTGGAGGTGATTTATAAGAAGGTAAACTTGCAGTCCCAACAAATAGAAATTAGCTTTAAATCAGTCAATACTAAGCTTTGTGACACACAGAAACACTAACAAAACACACAACACTTAAAATGCGGAAAACTTATTTTTTCTTCTTTAAAGAATGGTTTCATTTATTCAATAAAGCATTTTTTTTTAGATATGCTGAAAAATAAATTGTGGTACTGATGCTTTGTGTATTAATGTTTTCTGTCAAAGAATCTTCTGTATTTTCTGATAAATTAATGGGGGTTTTTATCATTGTTTTTGTATTTCATGTCATATTTCCAACTAATGTCAATACAAAATGAAACAATATTTTAATTATTTCTGTATATTCTTGCCAAATACATTGAAAAATACCAGAAAATTACTTACAGAAAAAGGTAAGTAAGGAAAAATATTTAAATTCATTACACCAGATATTGCTGCTAAGTGTGATGTTTCTCAATTAATTTTATGCATTTCTCTGGTCAGAATTAATATTCTATTAACCTTTATAACATTTAGTTATTTGTTCACTTCATAGTAGCAGATTCTCATTTTCTTCACCAAATTACAAACACTTCTGAACATGTATCAACTGCTTCCATGCATTTCTCTTGTAACATTATCACTTCCTTATGAAAACTACACTTATGAATACTAAATAGTCATTCTCTATAAAACTGATTGCTCACTTATTTGCATTTAGTTGTTAACATCTGTGGATTCCAACTGGCTGTGTAAATGGTGTTGTCTTGAGCATTTTCAGGTTCACAAGATCTCACTATTTTTCAAACACTTCCAAAATGAAAACACATTCAACCCATTTAATTATCTTGTTCATAAACGTGGTGTCAGGACATTTCGTTGTGATGACACTTCGTTGACATGGACACTCTCTTTTATAAAATGACCTATCCATTTTATACAAGTAACACATTTGTAGGTTTTGCAGTTTGTAATTCTGATTGTTCTGAGTTGATAATGTTACGAATGTTAGCAATAATGTAAGAAATGCATCAAAATGACTAAGAAAAAATAACGCAGCTATGATTATGCAATGTAGCATAGATAGCAAGACAGGCAGACAGAAGGCCTGACAGATAGAGAGCTAGATAAACAGAATGTGAATTTTGAACTATTGCAGTATATGTATACATTTTTCTTGAAAACTGACAATAAGACAGAAACTTTGTTCAGTTAGCAGCTGTGATCTGGTTTTTCAGTCCTTTCAAACAAGCAGATAAAGAAGCTCTGAAGATAGGACTTGCAAATATGAAGCTGAAGAGAGAGGATTGAAAGTGCTTCTGGCAATTTGTTTTTGTTTAATACAGAGAAATCAGACTCCAGATGGGATGCTTGCATTATTACCATATGGGCCCACAGTGATTTATCGGATGTTGCCAGATGCTTCCGAGGCTCAAAGGCACCTGTCTGTAATATTTAACTATCATTCAACGCCATGCGAGGAAGCTCATAGGAAAATATCTGTACAATGTTTTTATACTAATTTCTGTTCATTAAAACCTGAATATCAAGTTTTATGTATGAAACTCAAACATTTCAGTGAAAAATCCAAACACTACTGAAAGTGGTGCTAATGTTAGCATGTTGTGTCGTATGTATAATCCTTCCATTTACTCAGTTTTATGAGGTTTGTTAAGGACACTGATGGACAAACAGCATCACAAAGCTTAAGAAGCACCTCATACCAGAATAAGTAGTGGTGTAGTTTGAAACACGGTTGGACTGAAAAAAATATCCCAGGTTTTGACATTTCACCACGCAAGATTTGACATTTCACTTATGGGAAGATGGGTGAAGTTAATCACAAGCTATCGTGGGATAAAATGTGTCAAAGGTTGCAAGTTATTTAAGACTGGGGTGGAGGTTTAGCTTCCAGGAGAACAAGACCATAGACTGGTTCGGATCAAATCATATTCTTGTATCAGATCAGCATAGTGATTGCAATCATAAACTTAATATTGAAAGCTTGTGACAAAGGTGCAGGTCAAACTTTCTTTTGCAAATCAAGCTGAAGTAAAGTTGAGAGAGCTGGTTATTAGATGAAGAGATCTCAGGCTGCATTAGCAATCTGTGGGTTTTGTGGGTTAGACAAAAATGAGCTAGAGGCAAACCCTCTCAGGAAGCAATCATGAGCTAACATTGTCATCTAGAAGAATTGTGTTATTTTTATTCTTACAGTAAGGCACTATAATTTAATTGTGTGCCTGTTATTACGTTAGCAAAACAAGCAAACAAAGTCAAAAGCCACTGCTCTCTTCCAGTGTCAGGGGAATAATGAGTAACACCTGAATCATTGCTACATTCATTTGACATGACTGCCGGCGAAGGCACCAATCTCTCTGAGCAGCACAGGCCACTCTGGAAGTGAGATAATAAGTGAAAACAGCAGGAAGTGCCCGAGAGGAGGTCCTTGGTAATGGCTTTCCCCTTTGTGGAGATCCAATTATCTCAGTCTGCTGTCTTTCCAGCAGATCATTTTCTCTCCGCTCACCTGTTAGACCTGGCTCAGGCACCAGAGCTGCTGACCTGCCAGCAGGACTTGACTTTCTGTCAGGGCCAGAATGACAACATCCGTCATGTTGAGGTTTGTGCTATGATAAGGCAACATTTAGCCCATCGGAACAGCCAGCGAGACCCCAAACCTGCTTCAAAACATGTCAGTCTCCTCCAATCATTTCTGTGAAAGGAAAGCCTTTGTGAAAATGAGAAAGCACACAGACAGAATGGAGCATGAGCTGAATAAATCATGTGCGTCTCTTCAGGCTTCGGGCGATGCGTTGGAAGCAAAAAGCCTCCACTTTACTCACTGTTGATATATTAATCCATACAAACACTCAGTAAAATGAATTACCAACCCTCCCTCTGGTCTTAGTATTTTTTCATTTTGCCACAGAGTATAAAAGATATTTTCTCCAGTCAGTTTGAGAAAAACAGAAAAAGAGTTTGTGGAAACCTAAAAAGAAGTCACACTATAAACACTATAACTTACATAAGAGCTGATCTAAAGGTTACATGTTGCAGTGTGGGAATACACACAGGATTAGCTCTCCTAAGTTTATGCATAGCTCACACTGTATTAAGTAGGTAGTTTGAGGAAACAGCGAATGTCATTATGCAAAACAGAAAAAAATAATTTGGAGTTCACCTATTTAGCAAACTAACGGTTCCACTTTTGCTTTTATGGATGAGAAATACAGAGCAGAACATCTAAACTGACACTGCATTGACACTGCATTCCATGCTGATTTTTGCCAAGTGACTCAAATCCCAACCTTTTTTGACATTACAGAACATGTATGTGATGCATTATTTTATTTTGGCATCATTTATTTCATATAAACACCTGTACTAAAAAACCAAACCCTCTGAACTTTCCATAGACATCCCTGAGTATTTCTTATTCAGTTTAAGTTAGATCATTTGCTGACCTTAGAAATTTTGCAATTTTTTTTGTTTCATTTTATTAGGTTTCATTTTTATTTTATGTTCCTTACGATTATAGAAACAGACTGCTTCTCCATTTTATGTTTAAGCCTTTTCCATTTTCCTGTTCTAAATAAATACCTAAATACCTCAGACTGACAGTACAGGGTATAAAGTCACCAGTGACATATTTGCTGGCACTATTAATGCTTTGAAAACCCCCTATTTGTCAACCCTCGTATTCTAGATGTAGGTCTGGAGACTGACCAGGAGGAATACTGATGATCTGGTGAACCATTTGTGTGTTGATTCTGCCATTACATGCAGGAACAATATTGTGTTTTAGGATCCAATAGAAAAATCACATTTTGCACAACTTTTACACTGGTGATGGAAGGTCTGGGAAGTGGAGAAACTGTGGAAAGCCGTTTTTAATTTGGCTATTTCACCAACATACCTGCTCTAAGTATCTAACATTGAAACGTGAACTTTAAGAAGCAGCTGAAATTATTTACAGTATTGTTCTGCAACCAACAGGAAAATGGATAGAACTGTGATAGTTACCCTTTTTTGTAATCTGTGATTTATTGATCCCACAGAAGCTCCTGGGCCGGCTGAGTGCGGCCAGAGTCAGGCGCCTACCTTCACTTCTTGTTACCTGAGGGGAGAAAGCTAGCCTGACCTCACTAAACTGTCTTGTAGCGCCGCTTGTCATTCTGCCAATGAAAATGTGGCTGTTGCATTTTGGAGCAAATTCCCTCTGGTAAGATGGACATTTTAGATGCTCGAAGCTGAGCGGAGCAGCAGGTCTAAGTCTGACTCTCCTTCTCTCTGCCATCCAAATTGAGACCCCCAACCCCTCCCACCCGCAGCGCAACCATGCCTGCTGAAGCATTCATACTGAGAGAGTGTAAAGAGAGCCACCATCGCTCCTGCTCTGACTGCCTAACGAGATCCTCGATCTCTGACACCCAGCCCTGTCAACCAGAACAAAGTCTCTTCTCACTCAGAAAGCCAAGCTTGCAGATGGCTCCGCGGAGGCTGGACAGGGAAGTGTGAACCGATAGGGAGGGATGCTTGGTTCCTGTGCCAGGGGGATTTATTTCCTGCACTGACAGGTCACCTCTTTTCAGGTGAGCAGATGGATTTTCCACCTCTTGGAGCCCAGTTCCTGCAAACAGCGAAAAGAGAGAGTGTTATTTTAATGGCCTCTGACAGGTCATCTCTGGAGTGTGCTTTAAGTTAGCAGGTCAGCTGGAGCGAAAATTATCCTACTGCATACACTCTTCAATTTCAATGCAAAATGCCTTAACTACTCTGACATCAATTAGAGAGCCTTGTTTACCATACCCCATCATGGTCATTTAACACAAAGAAAGCAGGGGGTAAAAGCACACCTAGCTAATGTATTAAAGATAACAGACTCCAAGCTATTCATGAGACTTTTCCATTCGGACAGAGATCCAAAAGTGCCATGAAGCATTCAGAGAAAGGCATTTTACTGCATATCCATGTGGTTTGACTGCATCTGCAGCTGAGGGGCCTGAAGCTCATGTGGATTTATGCCAGATGGGCACAGATTTATCTGCAGCATTTCATGCCATCACGTTTGCAACATCAGCGGCTCATTCTGCCACATTTCTCTTGCTGCTGAGCCAAAGCAGAGGTTCAGTTGGATTGTTGGAAAAGAAAATTAGGCCAAAGCAAAATGATTTTTAACCATGTTTTACGCAGCTAAATTTACATTTTGTAGCAAAAACAAAAATTGGGCCTATTCTATAGTGGGTGAAAAAGGCAACTAAATAATACAGAATAATACGAAACTTGCTTAATGCAAGTTTACTTCTTTGAACTGAGACAAGAAAATTAGAAAATCTAAAACATTTGTAAGTTGAAAAAACTAGTTTTACAAATTATTTTAAACTATCTGAGGTTGTAAATGCATCAAGATTCACATTAAGCTACAGATAAGTAAGTAAATTACAAATTTTTAAATATCACAGGCTCAAATATTTTATTTCTTAGAACGGTGTAAATGCCAAACTATTCAAAGGAACAGTCCGGACAGAACACAATAAAATTTAGAAACACAACACTTTACCATGTAAATCAGATGGAGATTAAATATTTGTTTATCATAAAATTTTATGTATTGTATTTTAAGAATACCTTACATTCTACTATTTGTGTTTTGTTTTGTCACATAGCTAATGAAAAAGGTAGACTTTTAAAACATCAGTTTTAGTGTAATGAATGTATATAATGTGTTCAGTTGCTGAAACAAAGAAACTTTTCAATCAAATTCAAACCTATTAAATAGGTCTGTAAATGTGAATACAGCACCTACTAATACTTATGCTTATCCATGTCATTTCTTGCTCTAACTAAACCAATTTGTAAGCAAGAACAAACGTTAGACTGAAAGTGGTAATACAACAATGGCACCACAATGGAAAAGAGAAACCAAGGTTTTATCTGAAAGTTCAAATGACTGCAACCTCCTATTTCAGAATGGCCTGATTCCTGAATGGAGAAATACTTATAACACCCACTTTCTGTAATTTGGATGAATTTAAAGAAACAAAAGGGGAATTTCCCACAGAAAAATCCTATTTCATATAAAAATATATATTTATTAGTCACTACATATAAACAGCCAGTGGGAGGAAGAGGAAAAATGGCATTTAATTTTTACTTCTGTTTTCATTACCAAAAACAGGCTGAATATAATCTGTACCCGTCCAGTACAAGGGAACATTTTCTGCCTTTTGGTTCAAACAACTGAATGTCTCACTCTGTACCATCCATGCGTCCATCCGTTGGTCAGTTTTTAAATGTATCGATTAAAAATGGGCAAAAATAGAAAGACAATCCCAAAAATTGAAGTTTCAGAAAGTAATGCAGATTTCCATAAAATTTTGAATGAATCTTGAATTACTGAGGAAGTTTTATAATTTCTCGTTGCTGTTTTGCTCAATTCTCCACTAGCTGGACTGACAGACAGACATCTTTAAACCCTGCAAATTTGTTCCCCAGATTCCAGAGCTCAGAAAGTCCACCTGCTAATTATGATATCATGCTGTTGCAGCAAATAATCCCCTAAATTTGACCAAATATTTTGACTTACTAGAACTTTGTTGGTTTATCTGGAGCTCTTATAAAAGATGGTTGGAGAGAGTATCATAAAGAAAATGTCACCGCTAGTTTTTTTTTAGTATTACCATTTCAACATAATTGTGGTTACACAAATTCCTTAGCAAACTATAAATTACATCCGAACATAGATGATAAAAAATAAAAGTGGTGAATGGCTAAATGTCTGGCTTTGTTTTTCTTCTGTTTCTTGTTTTGTTTTTTCCTGCACAGAGGCATCTTATGTAGTTGTGGCCACAGTAAAAGCTTCATGAAGCAGCTCTCACTGCAGCTAAACAGGTAAATATTTCCCTGAGTGCTGATTAGGAGAGGGTGAGGCCGTCATAATGACTGTTTCCACGGCAGTGCAGCGTGCTGCTAGGATTTTGCTCTGTGATCCATTCATTTCTAATGGCCCAAACACTGACTGCATGCTGAGGCTGCGTATGTGGAAATTCCTGTTGTGGCTCCTTGTGGGCTCCACGGCAATGGGCCTGGTTTCATGCATAATGGAAAGAAAGCAGCCTCCTATACCTGCAGCCTGATGAATATGTCCTGGTGCAGTGGCAAATTTATACAGCAGTGAGTCTGTATAATTTTAACCTAGTTACACAATATTCAGGCCTGCATCCCATGGGGCTCAGCTGTCTTTCCAGCCATCACAGTTAATCAGTGACAGCAGGCTGATTAAATGTCATCATGTTTTCCATCTTTCTTGCTCCTTTCCACCCATCATCCTTGACAGACAACTGGAATATAAAGGTAAATGTACCTTACACAGCCTCCTCTTTGGTTAACGAGTATCCAGTGCAAATAAAACATATAAGTGTACCAATAGTCATTGCTATTATGCTTCAAGGTGAATGTTAGGCAAAGGAAAAGAAGAAAACTGTTCAGTTGTGGGAAATGCTGTGGGTTCAGGTTTTAACTCAAGGAGGAAAACTTCCTAAACTCAAAACTCATAAAAGTACAAAAAGCAGGGAGAGAATTATCCATTCATAACTCTAACTGTAGTAGCAGTAGTGACTGTATTTGGGTGTGCAAAGTTGCAGACTGTGCATGAATATCAGCTACTTAGAGCTGATCGCCTGCCATGCCCATCTGCTGAAGAGTAGTGCGTTGGCTTTGGCAACTATCCAGGGAGTCAGTCCTGATCACCTCTTGCTGTTCATAGCAGGTGGTAATTACTTTAAAGCTGCTATAAATAGATAAGATGTATTACAGAACAGGGATTTAATGAAAAAAAAAAATTAAGACTTACCTGTCAGTCTGTGTTTAAAATCTAGAAGCCATATGCTCATGTCTTAAAATTACGGATTTTTAGGCCATGGATGCTGCAGTAAGAACAAGAGGTGGGTTGTGATTGGGATGTCACTTTAAAAGGACACTACTGCCCTCTAGTGTTTGTGAGGACGTAAAATTTACAAATTGACAGAGCGCTAAAGTCCTTAAAATAACATTTCAGAAGTGGTCAAAATGTGGGCTAGCAGGGCGTCCTGTGGTGGCGTACGGGATAGCGCAACCCACATTTGGAGGCCTTGAGTCCTCGACGCGGCCGTCGCAGGTTCGATTCCCGGACCCCGGGACACTTGCCGCATGTCTTCCCCCCTTTCCTGTCAGCCTACTGTCATATAAGGGACGCTAGAGCCCACAAAAAGACCCCCTGGTAGGGGTAAAAAAAAAAAAAAAATGTGGGCTAGCATGCTGTAGATTGCGACACAGAAAGGTCCTCAGCTTGAATTCAGCCTCTGCCTTTTCTGCATTGTTGGAGTATTAAAAACTTGTGTGTTGGTTTATGTTGAGGATAGAAAACTGTAGAACTATTGTCAGTAATTTATTCAAGACTAGGCTCTTGGCTACACAAGGTCTCTGTGTCTATTTTACATGGTTCACAGTTTTCCGATGCAATGGGAATGCAAAATAATTATGACTGGTTGGAAGAACAACCTTGCTCTTCCTCTGTTCTCATCCTCAGATAATTATTGTATTAATGTTATCAATAAAGATTGTTACCAGTATATGAGGCAACGCCCACTCTTCTAAGAGAAGTGCACATTTTAAGATTCACCGTGTGTGTGTCTTGGTGTTTTTATATCTGTGACCCACATGAACTGTTCATGCCTCTACAGTGTGTGTGATAAGGTTATACTCTACTCAGTGAGTGACCTTGTGGTGCAGCAGTATAAAAACACTGTTTTACACACTGATTCTGAAGAAATCTTGGGTCTTTTAAAGGAGTAACAAATCACACTTTCACCTTAGTGATCATAAACTGCTATTTGAAAGACAAATTTTGCACTCTAACAGCATGGAGTTTACATGCTCCATTCTGTCAATGCTTGGTGCATGTATAAATCCTCTCTGGGTACTCCAACGTCCTCCTACAGTAAAAAAAAAAAAAAAAAAAAAACATGACTCTCTAAATTATTGCAATTGAAGGAAAACAATGCAAGATTTTTCTAACTATTTTACTTAATAGAAATATGGGAAATTGACCATGCTTTTCTACCCTTCACTCTAAAATAAAATTCTCCAGCCAGCTCTCTTCAGACCCTGACCAGTCTCCTGTGTTAGTTGGTCTTCATTATATTGCTGGTTCACTGGTGTTTTCTAACAAATCCCCTACAGATTTTAATAGAAAAATGCATTTATGTCAAGATGAAATTACAAACACGTGGATTTTGATAACTATTTCTGACGGCAATTGGTTGCACTTGAATTCATTTAAGGGTATCAGTGGTAATTAGGTTGAATTGAATGCATATCCAGACAGCTGTTCATTAAATGTCAAGAAGGCTACACAAAAATTAATAAAAAGTACAAAAAGGGATCCTGTCTGTTCAGAATCTTATCAAGGTATAAGAGTAATCTAAATTTTCAAGTAATGTTCATAACATCCAGTTTACTTCATAGTGCCCCTGTAACTGATAGCCTAATACATGCATAAAGCGATTAAAAAGAAGACACATTATTTTCAGCAGTAAAGACAAATCTTTTTAAAAAAAAAAAAGGAAAAAAGAAAAAGAAAAAAAAAACAGACACAATCTCATTTTTATAGGGAAAGTTAAATAGATTTAACTCCTTTTCGTTCTGGGTACGTAATTTTCTAACTGTTGCGTAAACTACGCCTGGCAGATTACGCTGAGGGAAAACTATCCCACACATGACCCAATCAGAAACGGTTACGAACTACATATTGTTTTGCTGTACTTCTAACCAATAGGCACCACTTTTCAATAAGCTTCTGACCAATAATACGCGGGATTACTCAGATGTCACCAAGAGGAAGTCTGATGTGTACACATTCGTGCCGACGGAGATAAACACTCTTTCTCTGAAGGATTCTTCAGATTTTGTTGTGAAGCGCTAACTGAAAGAAGCGAAGTACTGTTTCGTTGTGGGAGACAGTACTTCCCACAACGAAAGTACAACAAATCAAAACAGCTAGCGTAGGTTTCTTAAAGTTTCCGGTAACCGGGCAGGTGTTCATTCTGGTCGGGGTTTCCCTCCTCTCAGCCACCCTTCGGCTCTAGATGGGGGGCTGTTAGCACCGAAGGATGGAGGATTTAACTTCGGGTCACCATGGCTGTTGTGACGGAGTGGTGCTACATCAGCGGTCGCCGTGTCCTCGGAGGATGGGGCCCGCTGCTGTGCGTGGTTTTCGGCTCTCTGGTGGCCCTCCTGCTTCCCCTGATAGGGTTGCAAAACCAGTGCTGTGGCTCCATGAGGGGCATCAACCAGCTCCGCTGCCAGCTGTGGGGGAGCTCACAGTCTTCTCCAGCTGTGCAGTCCACCAGCCTGACTGTCCCCTTCACGGCCCTGGATGTGCTGCCTCAGAGGACCAAACCCAGCAAAGGTACGGACGGCCTTTTAAAGGCACTGGCAGTTTTTGTCTGTTTGAATCAATCTACTGCAGCTGGAGGTTGAAGCTCTACCCCAGACTTAAATTTTCGATATCCTCAAACAGTTTTTTCCCCCCACCATTGCCAAGAATTTGGTTCCATCCATCTTCTAATCAACCTTCTTGTCTCTGCTAAAGAAAAGTATCTGCATTGTATGATTATATTGAGAGTAATGGACAGTGTGAGTATTCCTGTTTTACACATGGACCACAAAGTTTAATATTTTGGTATTCAGTGACCAGAGCTCATATCTAAAGCAAACGCATGTTACAGTACGTACTGTAAAATATTCCAGGGCAATAAAAACTGTGAAAATGCATGAGAAATTAAATAAAACGTGAGTTCAAACTGTTAACAATTCAAATTGTAACAGTACCACAACTAAATTGTGGTGACTTTTTGAAGGTACTTGGTAGTCCTGGCTTATATGTAGGCGTATGAAAGTAAAAGGAAGTGATTATAATTGTAAACCACACTTTTCTGTTTTTATCTGTTTGAAAAAAGTTTTTTTTTTTTAAATATTAAAGTTTGTGGTTGTAATGTGAATAAAAATAACAAATAAGTGTAATTAAAAACATGTCTCAATGAGTACTTTGCAATAATTATGTCATTATGTACCCCAACAATCTAGTTTCCTGCTGTATGTTTCACTTGCATAATTTCTGTTTTCTGAATGCAGAGACAGAGCTGGAGGCCAAAGCAGCGCTGCAGCAGGCTCTGGAGATGAAGAAACTTGGGAAGAGGGAGAAGGCTCACAAGCTGCTGGTGCATGCTCTTAGTATGAACCCTGACTTTGTGGATGCTCTGACAGAGCTGGGGACCATACTGGAGGAGGAGAAGGATGTGGTCCAGGCAGACCACCTCTACACCAAGGCCTTGGCCCTCTCGCCATGTAATGAGAGAGCTCTGGTCAGCAGAGACCGAACCCTTCCCCTGGTGGAGGAGATCGACCAGCGCTACTTCAGCCTAATCGACAGTAAAGTGCGCAGGCTGATGTCTATTCCCAAAGGCAACTCCGCGCTCCGTCGAGTAATGGAGGAGACATACTACCACCACATTTATCACACCGTGGCGATAGAGGGCAACACCCTCACTCTGTCCGAGATCCGACACATCATCGAGACGCGCTACGCCGTACCCGGAAAAAGCCTCCAGGAGCAGAACGAGGCCATTGGCGTGGATGCAGCCATGAAATACATCAACACCACGCTGCTGTCCAGATCAGGAGCCATCACCGTCAGCAACATCCTGGAGATTCATCGACGAGTGCTCGGCTACGTGGACCCCGTGGAGGGCGGTAGGTTGCGGACCAGCCAGGTGTTTGTGGGCCACCACATCCCACCACACCCCAAAGACCTGCAGCGACACATGGACGAGCTGGTCCAGTGGCTAAACTCTGAGGAAGCCCTGCAGCTCCACCCTGTGGAGTATGCAGCTCTGGCTCACTACAAGCTGGTGTACATACACCCATTTGTAGATGGGAACGGACGCACATCCCGGCTACTCATGAACCTCGTGCTCATGCAGGCGAGATATCCGCCAATTACTATTCGCAAAGAGCAAAGGGCAGAATATTACGCCGCTTTGAACACAGCCAACGAGGGGGACGTGCGTCCCTTCATTCGATTCATCGCCAAATGTACGGAAATGACGCTGGATACTCTGCTGATTTCCACAACAGAGTACGCTGTGGGACTCCCGGAAGCCGACCGGAACCAGGCCTGTCCCAGCTGCAAACAGACCATTCCAGCCCACAACTAAACCGGAGAGAGGGAGCATGTGGTGTTCCCATGCAAGAGTATATTTTTAATTTAAAAGTTTTTTCTGTCAGTAGTTTGACTTAAATTATTATGTTCATTGGCCAAACCATTTTCTTGCAAGTGTTTTATTTAGTGCAAACGGAAGTTTTGACTACTAACATGAGGAAATTATTTAATTTTTAAGCTGCAATTTAAAAACAGTATTTAAATATTTGCCTTGAGGAAAAGTTGTTTGCTAATACTGTGAAGCACTTTCATGTATTTATTATAAAATAAAAGTCATCGTTTCTTTACCACGCGCAAACCCCTTTTGACATCAAATGAGATTTTGGTTAGAAAATGTCTAACAAAGATGCACAAGAACAATTAAAATATTGAAATTATTTTCTTATTATTTAGTTATTAGATATATGCAGAAATGCATGTCGTGTTAATTTCTGTTCATATTGACTGTCATATTATGAAAACCTTAAATTTAGTAAAAATATATTAAAGTGTTCAAATGACAAAAACATATCCTGATACTTTACAGTAAAAAGTGGTCAGTTGGGGTTCCTTTTACATTCATTACTGCATGAAACATATTGAGGAACAGAAGCAATGGATCTCCATTCCTCTGCCCCAAACTCTTGAATGTGCTTTGCTTCACAGTCCTTTCAAAGCAGTTATCCTTTTTGCTTGTCCACCTTTTTCTTCCACTTAACTTTCCATTAATATGCCTGGATGTTGCACCGTGTGAACAGTGATCTTCTTTAACAAATATGTCAAGCAGCTAGTCTTTCCCATCAATGTCTGGGCCTTAACTCTATAAATACTTCATCATATAGAATGTAAAAGGAAAAAAAATCATTCTTTTAGAGATGCAAATTTCCAGAGTACTCAATCCATTACATTAATTCTAAAATATAATATACTAGTCTCCCAAAGGTATGGCAGATATTTCTACAAAAGGAGTGAGAGACACTCAAGAGGAAAAACCTGACAGGACATAGATGAAAAGATGAAGTGAACAAAAAAATTTGCGGAAGAGGCGTCAGGACGTAAATGAAAAATAAAGGGTGGCTAAATAAGTAACACCACCAAGAAGGAGTGCAGAAGGACCGACCCAAATTTTAGACAATGAGAATACATGCAGAAAGACCCCAATACAGTTTGAATCCAGAACCTCCTTTCAGCCCAACTAGTAAACTGTTAGTCTTGTGTAATATTCAAATATATTCAAATCTTCTAAAAAAAGTGAATCTAAGGTTATCAACTACAAAACCATTATTAAAAATGTATGCAATTAATCTAAACATGTTTCACTTTTTGGGCTGCACAGTGGCGCAGTTGGTAGAGCTGTTGCTTTGCAGCAAGAAGGTCCTGGGTTCAATTCCTGGCCCAGGGTCTTTCTACATGGAGTTTGCATGTTCTCCCTGTGCATGGTGGGTTCTCTCTGGGTTCTCTGGCTTCCTCCCAGAGTCCAAAAACATGTCAGGTTAATTGGTCTTTCTAAATTCTCCCTAGCTGTGAGTGTGTGTGCGCATGGTTGTGTGTCATGTCCGTTTCTGTGTTGCCCTGCGACAGACTGGCGACCTGTCCAGGTTGACCCTGCCTCTCGCCCGGAATGTTAGCTGGAGATAGGCACCAGCAACCCTCATGACTCCACTTGGGACAAGGGTCTAGAGAAGATGGATGTTTCACTTTTTGATAATTACTAAAACATTAACTTTTCTATGATCTAATTGATCTAAAAAGCCAAATTCTGAAAGCCTTTTATTCTTTTCCGATCCTCCAAATTTAAAACATGAACTTTAGAAATCATACAAAACAGCAAAACTCACAATACAACCATTTAGTACTGGACATTAAAACAGAAGATGACTTCAGACCGATATTTACACTTTTAGTTCACTTTAGACTTAGGGCACTGTGGTGAGAGCAATACATACCATCTGTAAATGTAAATCTGCTTTTATTACAAACTAAGGAGATCTTTGTTCACTGAACAGTATGTACAAGAACCCAACCTTTTCACCCCGACATGGAAAAACTGCATAGATTCTCCAAAGACCTACGTTTGAAATGACAGCCGTCGTTTGTTTTGTGGGTTACCGTGGAGATCCTTTAACATGATGAAGGAGGAAACGAATCTCTGTGGAAAAACCCAGGACTCAACGGCACAGCGTCACCTTTCCAGTCGCACTTTCCCATTAAAAGTTTCTCGCAACAAACCGCAACTCCGTTTACCGTTTATTTCCCCCACCAATTTACAGTCGTGAAATTATATTTGCTCACCAGCTTATCAAAACTAATAAGAGGTTTGTCTACAGACTCATGGAGTGTCACACAGTCGGGCAATCAGTGAGCTGTTGATCGTCACTCAGTGAGCAAATATCTTGAATACTAAAAACTTCACAGCAAGAAGGAAATCCAGTTAAACTCCGATAAATCCCTGTTTGGGCCATAAATATCAGTTTCAGAGACATAACCGACTTGACAGCGGCTCTGTTCTTACGCAGATGTAACGATGGAAAGGATGCAATAAAACTGATAAATGATAGGACACTATATCTGGAGCAGCTCAATGACGACAAAAATCCAGCTTCAGGAGTATCACAGCTTCTCTACTGTAAAACAAGCTCTCACAATGGATAAAAAAAAAAAAGATAATCCGTATTAATTTGATGGCTCAATTAGGTGCACTCCATAATAAACAATGACTAATAAAATCATGCATCTGTAAAAAATATAATGGCTAAACGTGTTTGATGTGTCCTAAGTTACACAAAATTAAAACATCACCAAAGAACGTCCACACTATGTACACACAAACTATATTACACCATGTCAGAGCCTTTGCATATACTTTTTTCCTTTTAAATCAATACAAGTTCGGCTGTTGTGAATATTTAAAAAATACTCTAAAATAATCATCTATCGGATCCCTTAAACATCAAGAAACAAAAGCAGAAAACTCAACAGCTTCACATATTTACACACAAATATGATACACATTTTTTATACATATATAAACTATCTGGCAGTCAATCAGTCACACGGAGAAAAAATATTCTGTTTGTTTGGGTTTGTGACAGAGGGCAGGACCATGACAGTTAAGGCAATCTTGCAGAACGGATGATGAAGATGTGAGTGAGATTAAAGGGACTGTCAGGAAACCAACTACAGCAGAAATCACCAACACTAATTTGTAAGGACACAGGATGGCTTTCAGCAGGAGTAGTTCACAGCTCCCCTCGGCTTCGCTCACTTATTGAGAAGCATCTTTGCGAAGTCTGAATTTGACAAAGACCTCGGCTCTCCGCCGGCATTGGCCGCCGTGCTGCTTGTTGCCGTTGGCGGCGGCGCTAGCTCGGCTGTGGTCCCGTTCTCCACTTTGCCTGGAGGCGCCAGCTGACGGTGTAAAGAGCGAGGGAGTAAAGAAAGCTGGGTGCGTCCTCGCCCTCTCCTGGAACAGGAAACCCGTAATCACTTTTAGGAGCAGTAACGACAGCAACATGCTGGAAATGCAGAAGAAATGTTGGTGAACTTACGATCCGTGAACCTGACGAGGCATTATGTCTCCCGTGGGTCTGCTGGAGCCAGGCTTATCCGTCAGGTTTTTGCGGGGGGGGTTGCTAATGGCAACAGAGATTTTGTTGCCCTCCACATCGATGCCGTCTAGTTTCAGCACCGCCTGTGAAGCCTGCGTTTCATTTGCAAACTCAACATATGCCAGACCCTGCACAAAGAGAGGTCAGTGCATCACAAACATGGTTCTCTTTATATTTGAACTCTTCTGGCTTCTTTTACAGGATCTTGACCAAATATTCACAAACACTGACCATTTCCACAATTTATGACAACATAACCTCAAACTTCAATGAAATTTAATCTGTATTAACAAACACAAAGTAGCAAATAACTTT
The DNA here is from genome assembly GCF_019740435.1 of Gambusia affinis. NCBI lineage: Eukaryota > Metazoa > Chordata > Actinopteri > Cyprinodontiformes > Poeciliidae > Gambusia > Gambusia affinis. Next base: position 24,713,942 of record NC_057870.1, on the reverse strand, counting down.
TTGTGCTACGTTCCTGAGGTAGAAAACTAATACTTCAGGGAATTGCTGCAGAAGGTTGTTTACATCAGTGTATATTTATGTGTGATATCGGCCTAGTCAAGAGTGAAAATCTAAGCTAGAAATGTGGCAACACTTAAAATCTGCTGTTTACAGCTACTGATCCGTAAAATCTGAAATTGCACAAACAAAAATGCGTCAAACTCCTCGAGGAACACTGAAGTTTGAAGTTGTAACGCATCAAAACTGTGGACAAGTACAAAGGGAGTGAAATACTTCTGCAAAAAACTGAGTCTCTCACCTTAGGTTTCCCTGTGCGGTACGTGACGAGGCGAACATCTCTGATGCTGCCGTGAGGTTTGCAGATCTCTGCCAGTTGCTCTTTAGTGCAGGAGTACGGCAACCCAGAGATGAAGATTTTGTGTTTCTCCATCGATGTGTTGTACTTAAACACCTGCAGAGAAAATCACTGTGAAAATATGATTAAGTCTTCCCCCCCAGTTAAACAATTGGGGAGTAATTTCAAGGTAAAACAACATTTTAACATGTTCACCAAGTAGTAGGACTTGGTTCATCAAAATAATTTGAAGCACACACCTTGGAAATTCATTCATATGAATTTTCAGTGACTGGTTGCACTGTGCCCAATGAAAATTAAGGATTTTTGAAACCGAATGTGTTGTCAAAGGGACTTTAAGATTTCAGTGTCCATTCAGTGTTGTTGCAATTTCACCAAGTTTTAATCAACTTTTAGCAACACAGGAAATTAACTCTTTAGTCCACTATGTCAAAAGCTGTTCTAAGTTTCTGCTGTTTTATCTTAAACCAAAAAATCAAAATGTTAAATGGGAGAAAAACAAAAATAAATATGACCCAGGAAAATTTACATTTATGTTGTTTTTCTAAATTAATAATTTCACATTTATATAAGGTAGTATATAAATGTACTACCTTACATTTATATACTACCATTACAAATGGTAGCATGTGATCCATTCCATAAACATTGTACTGGGAAGACTTTCTAAATATGACAACATTAGCACATGTTCTAACCTTAAAGTCAGGATTTTTGTTTTTGTCAATACAAGGTGACACAAACATGGGTCTGCCCTCCACCTCCTTCCTGTCCAGCTTCAAAGCGTCAGGGACCGCCGCCGCCGACTCAAACTGGACATAACCATAACCTCGGGAGATCCCTCCGTTTCCGGTGATCAGTCGGACCTGTTGGATCGGACCGCAGCTCTCAAAGAGTGACTTCAGCTTGGCCTCTGGGTCCTCCAGAGTGTACGCCAGGTTGCTGATGAACACGCTGCAGCTGTTGTCTCGCCTGTCGTTCTGCCTCTGGGCAGCGACTGCTGCCCCCTGCTGGGCATTCCTAGCTGCACCAGATTTATTCCCAGGAGGGGCGTTCCTCACAAATAGTCCGGACTCTGTCTCCATGTACTCGTCTGGGTTGTTGTCACCATTTCCTCTCTGCCTTTTAGGAGCTTGTAAAATAAAGGGGGGGGGGGGGGGGGGGACAAGGGGAGTGTCAACATTTCCCTGAATCAAAAAATAAAACATAGGTTATTTTTTTTAATTACTCAAACACTTTTACCTGATTCCTCAGTCCAGTCCTCCTGATAATCATCTTGCTCTGCTTTTCTCTTCTCCCCGCCTCGACTTGTCTTCTGGGCTTTCTTCTGGGCCTTCTTTTCTGCCTTGGCCTTCCGCCGCTGCTCCATTTTCTCCTCCTCGTGACGCACCAGGTTGGTTTCTTTCTCTGCTGCCTGACAGATGGGAGAAACACAGAAACGTTAGCCAAACATCAGTGCATCAGCACGGTGTGCAGGTGCACAATAATACAGTGACACTGTAGGGCCGTCGTACACGCCTACCTTTGCTCGCTGCTCATTTATTCTGTTCAGCCGTGTCTCTGTCTTCTGCACCGCTGTGTCCCAGTCCTCTAACGTACCTGAATTAGAACAAGCCATGTGAGCAATCTATGAGTGTGGAGTCAAGCTGCAGTCTAATGTGAAAGCATTTTCAAAACGCAGAAATGCCTTTGAAAAGCAGCTGCTACACCAAATGAAGTTAGAAAAGAAGAAGTAAGCAGGACATTGCTTCCACCGGCTAAAGTCAGGTTGAGGCCAACATGCCTGGGGAACGTGGTGACATTCTGCAGAACGTGAACTCCAACATATTTAAGTAAATATTAATTTCTAATATTGAGGCACCTTCAAACTTTGCAGCAAACATATTAAGAAGTTTCAAAAATTTAGGAGCTTGGAAAACTCCTGCATATGTACAGTGCTTATGATCTGCTTTGTGGTTAAAAGTTTATATGAAACCATTTAAACTAAATAAAGTCAAGTTTAAGAAGACTGACGTTTTCCCTATCCTTAAATAAATAAAGGTGCCTTTCAACTAGGGATGTGCAATTATTTCTCTGTTCTTTTTTATTCCAGGATGAAACTCACCTTCTACCCTCTCAAAGGTGAGCAGGACTTCACAGACGTGTTCTGGGTAATCTGAGGTGCACTGAACCGCTCTGTGGAGAGCCTTCCTGCAGTGAGTCATGTCTCCATAAGCTCTATGGGATAGAAAGGAGAAAAAAATGTTTGGGGGATTAGTCTTTAATTCATTTCTGTGTCATTTTTAAAATAAAGTTTCCCTCTTTTAGAATCCATCTGACAAACCTTTCAAGGTTGTAGTACTCCAACCACATGTTGGCGTATTTGGCGTTCCCTTTAGTCATGATGTTATCCCACAGTTCTCTTGCTTTCTGCATGTTCTTGCAGTGGTGGGCCTGGTGGGCAAAGTAGGTAAAGGATGACAAAAATTCAGCTTTTCTTGTTCTATATCCTAAAAGGGCAGAACACATTATATACGTATAATGCTGAGCATTCTTTTGAATTGATTAGAAACAAGTCCTCTACAATCTACACATTGCATTTCAGTAGCTTTCACTGCACTGATTTCATGAAGCTTAAAAGTTTTTGATGAAAATCATTTGTTCAATCCCCGTTTTGCATCGATAAACATCCCATAATGATAACAGCACTTGCTCTCTAAAAACAAATTATTTGTCACAGAGGGTTTGCCTACCTCTATCCGAGCCCAAATTTGCATAACGGCACAGGATGGATCTCCACTTTCACCAAACCCTGAGGTCACAAAACATTTAGAGAGGCATCTAAATAAAGCTGGTGGCAAGAGTGAGTTCAGAGAAATGAGTCTCTACAAAGCTAATGATTCAGATCAATCATCCACTGCTGCCATATTCTTGCTCCGGTGGAGGGATTGCTGCAAAGTCAAGAACACGGTGCATGACCTCTTTTAGGTCAACAACGTTACCATCTGGTATTTCAAAACTATCTTGCATTATATTATAAGTAGCATCATAATGGAGTGTATTTCCAATGTGGATTAATGTAGTCACATATTTCTGTTTAAAAATTTGATCTGAACTCATGTTTATTTATTTCAACAAAATGTACAAAAATAAGTTTGCCTTGTAAAGATCCTTGGCGTGACATTGTGAATTTGCATGAGAAATACACAGAACTGAACTGAATCAAAGTAAAGCTGATAAAAAAAAAAAATCTGATTCAGAGAAATTCACCCACGTTCTTCAACATCTTGCTTCAGGTAGTCTAGGGATCGGGAGAAGGCAGCGCGTAGCTCTTCTAGCTCTTTACTGGATTCTATGGAACAGAAACGCAACACCATCAGTAAACGGTTGATCCAAGATTCACTTATGATGCAGAACCGCTCCCACCTTTACTAAAGTCCACTCGTCTCCTCAGGTAGTCGAGGTATGCCTGCCATATTTCTACATAATCCGTCGCTTGAATGAAACCTGCATTCAGCGCCTTTTCAAAAACATCTGTGCAGAAGGACAAAATGAGATCCGACATACGGTCATGATGTTTCTACAAAGGAACAGCAATATTAAAAACATGCATCAACATGCTGCTGAGGTGTCACTTCAGCCGTTACCTGACACACTCTGATGGTCGGCCCCATGCCTCTCCAGAGCCTGCAGGTAGCTCTTCCACAGACTCATGGTCCAGGGACAGTTCCTGACGGCTCGTTCATGAGTGGACAGGACCAAATCCTTGATCTTCAACTGGCGATCCTAAAGATTTTTAAAAAAAAACAAAAGACATGAGCATTTCTGCCAAATCTACTACAGAACAACAAGCAAGATGTGTCGTTTTACACTTTAGGCTTGTTCTATAGCAAACATCTTCTCACTGACACATAAGATAACCAAACCTTTTAAAATTGCAATATCTTAGGGGATGTTGGGCATAAAATCCAAGGGACAGGATTAAAGTCAAATCTCTTTTACTTTTTCCTGTCAATGGTTGCAGATTTAATAATACAATTTCTTATGTTGGAACTAAAAAACTTTTTAAATAAGTATAAGCCACATCTCTCTAAAACAGAAATATCATATAAAGATGAAGACACAGTTTACGTAACAGTAGTACCCACCAAAACCAGCCTCTCACTCCAAGGAATACTGTTTGTGAGCATAAAGTTTCCCAGTAAAAAATAAAAAAAGTTTTTATGTTGTATATGTTTGCTGTCAATACGAACACATCTGCAGATTTCATTATTAAACTCAATCAGTAAAAGCTCACTTTGTATTTTTGTCTCTCTTCAACAACATATCTAGCAACAGCGTGAAATGTCTTCCTAGATCAAAACTGCAGGTTATTGAGAGAAAACCAAATGTAGATGGACTTTTGTTTGTTTTTATTCATTGACGGTATTACAAATTCACTGAATGGCTCAGTAGCATGAAGCATTCCTGAAAGACAGTTTGAAGAAAAGTGCTGACTCAGAACAATGTTCTCCAGAGTAACACTACTGGTCAACAGAGGAGCAGAAATTAAAACATATGCATAAATGGTGACAGATTGTTTCCTCAATTACAATATTTCTCACAAGTGGTCATTCGTCACTGTGGTAGATTACAGGGAGAATGGGTTCATAACTGCAGGCCTAAAAAAATCACAGATTAGGGTGTCGGTGTGTTAAGTCTCCAGGCTGTTGCACTCTCACAACATTTTTACCGACTTCCTCCTCCTCACTGAACAAGTCGTCTTAACTGAATCTCTCCTTATGAACTTTCACATATGTTTCACATTTATATCTGAGTTGCTGATAATCTTCAACTAAACAGGCTTCTACAAAGCAAAAAATGAAATCTGACTGAAAGAACATGATGGTGTCAGTCACTAACCAATACTTACAAGGTATGTGGTGTATTTAGTCCACATGTCTGGTACCAGGCAGTTCTCAGCCAGAGCCCGTTCAAATGTTATCTGGACGCGTGCTGGGTCGCCCTCCTTCAGTTCAAATTCAATGTAGGCTTGATATTCGGCCAGTTTGGGAGGTTCGGCTACCAGCTGCAGGAAGACAAGCACAGGCGGGATGTTATGTACTGGTTGCAAAACTTGTGCAAATGATTGAAAGAAACTGAAGACAGCAAATCAAAAACATGACCAGTCGGTTACCAGAGCCTCTTCGTAAGATTTGCACTTTTCCTTCTGCTGCAGAGCCTTTCTGTACAGATGGACGGCCGTCTCAGGGACTCCGTTTTCTGACCACTCCTCGTACTCTGCATAGGTGGTTTCCATGTCTGCAGGGCCACAAAACATTGCTAGACTGTGGAGCAATGCTAACAGGGATGCCTGCTTAAGGTCCAATCCGTTTTGAGAGAAGGGACCGCATTTGGAGCAATCAATAACTTAACATACGTCTAACTTAGCCTACAACAAACTGAAGAATGTGTCATCTTGTTAATATTAATATTTAAATGATGTAATTTGGTCTTTCAGAAAGGCCATGACAACAGGAATCCCTCCCAGTTTACAGCAATCCATCTGGACGGAGGTGTCGCCATGCTCACCCATTAAGGGAACGGCCAGCTGGCGGCGAAACAGCGTATGAATTCGCTCAAGCTGAGTAGAGAGCAGCTCCTGCTCCTCACGGCTGGGAATCCTGCCAGGGGGAGGCTGAGACAGAGGCAGCAGAGAAAACGACACTGAAATGTGGAGACTGCTAAAAATTAGAAGAATTAGTTTCAGCATTGACACAGCAGATAGAACGGTAATTATCCATTAAATGGCAAGAGAACGATCTAGGTATAACTCATGCATGTGGATGTTGAATATAGAGTCAGTGAGTGGAAACACACACCTGCACTGTGGACAAAACTGCGTTCTCAAACTCTCTGTACGCCTCCCACAGCGTCTGTCCCTTGGTCATGTGAAGCCCCACCGCCGTCACCGCTCTCTCAAATATGGACCTCACCTTATCTATCCCACCTGGTGACCCCATGCCACCAATAGAGTACTGGGCATATTCGAGCCAAATATCTGGACCTGCAAAAAACCCCCCAAAAAACAAAAAACTTCAAACTCATGTAAATAGCCAAAAATCAAAGGAAACAGTCTCCGTAGAGGAGGCCCACTCACAGATGTAGTCTTTCGCGGCTCTCTCAAACAGCTCATAAACTTTCTCTCGGTTTGAATCCTCCTCAGTCAGGCGGATCTCATCTTTGAGCCAGTCAAGCCAGATCTCTGGAGGGTTGAAAAATAAAACAGTTTAGTTGCAGCTCGTTTAGAAATCCTGCCTCCTTTGACATCTGAGCTGGAACAGACAAACAAACCTTCAGTTAGAGGGAAAAGTTCGCTCATCTTCTGTCTTGCCTTTCGCAGGCGCAAAAGTTCTCCCTCCTGCTTGAGGAGTTTGATTAGATCCACGTGACAGTTGTAGTCAAAGGCGTTGATCGACAGCTGCAACAATTCAGAAAAACAAGTGTGATCAAGTTTGACGAGCACTTAAGACAAGCACCATGAAGCTAAAATAAGTTTCATGTTCAAGCTCGTATTGTTGACTTTTGAAGAAAAAAGAATGTGAAGCTGGTTGTTTTTGCCTTAAATGTCTGCAGGATTTTCCTTTACACTGACTCGAGAGTACTTCCATAAACAGCACATTTAGTCACTCACTTTCCTTCTTTCCAACTAGAGCTCAATGATCTTTACATCTTCCAGACACCATGTCAAAGCTCCTCCAGCTGTTTGGGCTCTGAGAACATCAATTGGGAACTTTTTCTGAAATAAATTTGCTTTCTAGCTAAAATTGTTCCTTCATGCAATCCCTACGGTTTACAGCTCTTTAATGAAAAGCACAGAAATACAGCAACAGCTATCTCCAGGCGTACGAAGAAATATGAGTCAAGTGCTGTTTCCCGTCTCTGGGTTTTCAGAAATCTTTCCTTTCTACATTTTTCTGGTAGTCTTTATGACACTTCATCACAAAAATATTTACCTCAAATTCCACATATGCAGAGAGAGACTGGGTAGTGTTAGTGTACGGTTTCTTCGATTGATCGATTTCTGGGGTGTGAACAAACTTAGATCAGTTTAATTTTAATACAATTTAATGGTACAATCTGCAACACAGTAGCTTTATTTTCTTTTCAAGGACAAAAAGAGCCGATGTTTTAATGATTATACATGTAAGCCAGACCCATATAAAGCCTCACAGACACACCATACAGCGCAATAAAATAGACACGATTATGATTTGGATGCTGTTTTACTGATATCCAGTTCTCCTATTAATTAGTAATTATGGTTATGATTATATTCTGATGTATTTACATAATATACATGAAAGGTAATTAGATTTTTTTATGTTTTAATGCAGCTGTCGTAACATAAAGTATGTCTAATTCAGTTCAGTCCATTAAATTGGAAGCTGAACAACATAATTATTACTGCTGCCTCTCTCCTTTTAATGAATTAAGCAGTCAAATCATTTGAAACAATATTTGATGTGATTCTGCTTCTTACTGTGACTCCATCGTGTGGAGTAAAGAGGCGGGTGATGTACGACAGACTATTAGCATCACAGATTAGCGTTAGCTAATCACGGTGTGTAAACTACGACATATCTAATGCGTCTATTTAAACATTTTAATGGTCGCTAAAACGACCAGATTTGTTTTATTTAATCTATATCAGCTCAGCGTTTGCTACAGTTCCTCCCCCCGGAAGGTTAACTGTGTTCACCACTCATTCATTCTCATTAGGTGCTCGGCTAGCGATGGTTAGCCGAGCAGCTTGGCAGGGCAGCTATTCGGTTACCTGCTCCTCCAATCGCTGGATCTCAGCTTCATTTTCCTTCTCATCCTCAGAGGAGTCGTCCTCTTCGTCTTCGGAGTTTTCTACACCCATGCCCTCCTCTTCGTCAGATTCCATCTCCCTTTCCTCCATCCCTGCTTCTTCCTCCTCCATATCTTGCAACTGCGTTTGCTCTGCGTTGCTTGGCGCTGCCATGTTGGAAAGGCTGTCTAACAGGTGTTATGCCGAGAAACGCATGCCTACCGAGAAACGCATGCGAGAGCGCGCATCGCTCTAAACTCTCGCATAATGATGAGAAAACGGACTGAAGTATGACGATGTTTCTTAACAGTTACGAGTGAAATAACTTTTTCTTCATAATCACACTTGTTCCCTTAATTGCTGGTATGAGTTTCATGTCAATAGGAACATATTTGAGAAAAATAGTGAGGGCATGCAGATATCGGCAAGCTAATAACAGGCTATGCCGAAAAATTAATCCCCCGGCTAACATAGAGAAATGAAGAGTTAAGAGTGAAATAACTTTTTCTACATAATCACGCTCGACTCAAATGTCTCAATAAAAGTGTAAAAACCGTATTTATTTCAATTAATCTGCGAAATAAAAACCCACCGTTTTAGGGCTTGCATGGTTAAGAAACGTAATAATGTTACGAATATCTTAAAAAGTTTTCTTATCAATATGCGAGAGTTTAGAGTGATGCGCGCTCCCGCGACAGGGTATGCATTTCTCGGCAGGCATGAGTTTCTCTGCGTAACACTTACAAGGCGACACTATGATGAGAATCGGGTTTTATGGCAGGCTGTTGTAGTATAGAATTAACCCACACAGCTGGTTGTTTTAGGTCAGGGGTTTGCAACCTTTACGACCCAGCCATTTTATCCCCACAAACACATGGCCTGTTAAGTAAAAACAAATGATTTTTTTTAAAGTCGCCTATTTCTAGGTTTTTAAATAAAGATAAAGAAAAAAACTTTTAACATATTCCGTATTGATATTTGTGGTACATTACGTTAAAAAGTGGCAAGAAAAATAGAAAAGGTATTACTGGTAATTAATGTCATTCAATTGTGGCTCTGTGTTCAGATTAATATTAAAATCTCTTGTCCATGTGACATTTAAATTAAGATTTAAAGCACAACATTAAACAAGAAAACGTGTACTTACAGGTCTTCAAAATAATGATTCTATTGGCAATAAAAATAAGTAAAAAAAGAAAAAAAGAAAAAGACAAGCAGACCAGAATGCATATTCCATCTTAATAAATATGACAAATTAAATGTGAACTATCTGAAAATAAGAAAAGCAACATTTTTACAATGTTTTATGTTGTATTAGATATTAGATAGTTGGTGAAACATGCAAGACATGAACAATAAAACACATTCAGCGGTGCTACTCCTCCTCCTCCTACTACTACTACTAGTACTACTACTAAAGATAATAAAATAATAATGTTTTGTTAATTTATTTTGCCTGTAAAAACTACATTTTTTACATTACCTTCTTTATTGTTTTTTTTTTACGTTTTTTTTAATTTTATTTTTTTATTTTTATTATTATTTTTGCGTAATTTGCACAAATTAATCAAATCATTAAACAGCTGGCACTTGCGGCTGGGTTTGTCCGTACTGAGCTGCCGTACTGCGGCTTCCCCAGCGCTAGTAGCCGCTGTTCGGCGGACTCCTCTCAGTGGCGAATTCATTCCGCAGGCTTTCATGTAGAGACGTAAACATGGCTTTGGTGGGAGGCAGTTCGAGAGGTTTTTATTTTAACACAGTGCTGTCTCTGGCCCGCTCGCTCGCTGCCCACAGACCTGCCACTTTGGAAAAGGTGAGAGAAAAGAAAAACGAACGTTAGTTAATCGAGTTGGTCAGATCAGCGTTGGTGTTCAGGGTTTCGCTTCCGCACAGGCGGTGTCTTTTTATTTTGACCACAGACCTGTCAGCAAAGCTAATATTTGACGGTTCTGTAAGCGTCGGTGATTATGAGTAACTATGCGGGGTTTCCTTGTTTTTATTTTTATGTAATGTTTGAGAAGGGGTGGGATGTAGATGAAAATACTGTCGGTGCTGGTGAGCTGTTATTTACTGCATCACACTGGCAGAGTAGTCCGACTAGATGAACGCTGCAGTCAAACAGGTTTACAGATCATTGACGAGAGCTCACTCCTTATACAATTACTGACCTGTTCTTTATAGGAGATCAAATATCGACCTTTATCTATATATTTTTTCTTTCAAGTAGTAAAATAAGTCCAACATGTTGAGGCAGGAGTCCAATCGTTGTCAATTAAACTATTTTCTTATTCAGCTTCGAGTTCCAGTGACACGTTTACACATTTAATGTGTCTGATGTCATACTAAATTAAGTAAGTTTTCACCTTGTAGATTGAAATCATTGCACAACAAAGTGAATTTTCAAATCGAGCATAAGATGCACAGGGTAAAATTTTGTTGGAGATTTCGATCAGAATACATACAAGCTGGATACATAGACACACTCACATCTTTATCAATTTTGACTGGATATTTGACCACACTTCCTATCAGAAATAATAGATCACAATTAGATATTTTGATTTTCTGTATCTCACAATATCTACGGTAAGTATATTCTACAAAGTCAAGGGGATTCTACTCACTTAATGTTATCTGGTCCTAGCTTTAAAAGCCTCACCATAGCTGTTCAAAACATCCCTCTTGTTATTGTTGCCAAATAGCGTAATCTTTTTCTCATTGAGTCATAAAATGTTTCCCACATAAATAAATTTGCTTGTCCCTGTGGGCTACAAAGTTCAGCTGTCTATTTTATAGTAGGCACTTCTTTCTACCACGAGTTGTGTGTAATTATCTTGCCAGGATTATTCTGGAAACATGTTGGTAAAAGCATGTGATTTCCCTTTGACTAGCAAAAAGTTTATTGAAATATTAATCAAAAGTGTGTTTGAGTCTTTATTACTTCTAAGCTTTTGAACTTGAGCATTCAATTGTCATTTTCACAATTATTAGAAGTTGTGTCTTGTGTAATTATTCGATCAGAGAAAATAAAAGTTTAAATATATCACTAAAAGCTCAAATGATATATATTAGTCATGCTGATGATGAGTGTTTGTAAACTTTAGAGTGGATATGTATTTAAGCTGATATGCTAAACAGATAAGGCTATAGATAAGGCAGTTTAGGTTGTGTCTTCTTAGAAAGCACAAGATATGAAAGTTTTCTTGCAGTTAATTGCTCAGTTTCTAATATTGCAAAAATTATACAATCATTGAAAAATAAGAATTTTAACCAAACACTGCAACTTTAGAGGAAAAAAATATTGGACACAGAAAGAACTCCACACTATGAAGATGTCTGCTTTGATGATAAATTATTAGGTTTGATATCAACTTTAGTCTTACTACACAAAAAGAACACTCATAATCTTATATTTTTGTTTGGTTATTAAATACTCCACCCTAGCATTCTTTCGAGTAGCTCATGCAGTATCATGTCCAAGGTTTTGAATTTTCACCAAGATCTTGTTTTAATGATCGAGTTCTGTTTGAAGTCCTGTCCTGCACATTTAAAGGGTAGGTATTGTGTAAAAATGACTTTTTTGGGCTTTACACCATGTTATAATGCTGTTTCCTCAATAAAAAAACATGCCTGGAGTGTTGCTTTGATTCTTTCATGCCTGTTTGAGAAATCCTTGAATCTCCCGTGGCAGCCATTCAGGGGTGCCTAAGCACTTTCTCATACAAAGCTTCACCTATTTTCAGCCGAGCTTCCGGCTCACCGAGCCTCAGTACTTACTCTCTACTTCTGTTCTTCATTTTTTTTAAAATGATCCACAATCACAGTCATGCAAGTTTTTATATTCCTGCGTCCTTTTGTCTTCTATTTTTTTTTTATCACAAATGACAAAACGTATTATAAAACTTCTGGACTTTCCAACTTTCCTTGTTCTCTTGTATTGCTGTTTGTGGTCAGGTGGTGTAGGTTTTAATTTTAAATTAATTTGTTGTTCTCTTTTAGGTCCAGAAGCTGCAATGTATGTGTCCAGTAGAAATGCGTGGCGTGTTCACTTTAGACATGCGGCGCAGAGATGCAGTTATTGCACTTGCTGTGTTTCTGGTGGAGTCTGGCCTACAGGTAGGTGTTGGTCAGCGTTGCCTTAACAGAGCAGTTTCATTTTGTGTTCAGGCCTTGTATCTAAACCAGTAGGTCCATAAGCAGCATGTTTCAGTCCTTTCAGACATGAAGCGATATTCATTTTATTGTGAAGACATTTAAAGTACAAAAAATATTGGTACTTTTTAGCAAGGTGAACCCCAAATAACACAACTGGTAATCTAATACAAAAAAGTAATACTTTATATTTTATGTTGTTTTTATGTTTTGTTTTAAAAAAATTCATTCACTTTAACGTTTAACTATCAGTCAACTTCTGGCTTCTACTTTCTCACAAGACTCCACATTATGCATATCACTTTTATAAGCTTATTCTCATAATCTTTTTAAGAAGGTAATTAGACATTCAGCTGACCCTATAAGCCTCTAAATCCATCACACTGAGACACTCTTCCTTATTCTGGGAGTGTACAGAAGTGATAGCTTAACTTTCACCTTAATGTTGTTTAAATACTGGTATAGATCCCAGATCGGATGTTAGATTTTAAGCCTGCCTCATAAACATGAGCTGTCAGAACTTTCTTGGTAAACTAAGGTACTCCCTTGTGCGTTTGTTTGTGATGTGTAATGATTTGCTTTTCTCCCACAGCACAAAGACATGGTTGTTCCCTACTTGCTGAGCCTATTGAAAGGCCTTCCACGGGTCCAGTGGATCGAAGAAGGGTTGGGAAAGAAAGAGAAAGGTATGTGAAATCCTCTTACCTTTCATTTACGGTAACCTCTTTTTACACGCTACAGCAGTGCACCAAGAGAACATTTTTGTTTTACAAGTAGAAGTAGAACTCCTTTTAGAAGACTGTGATCCAGGTAGTGATCTTAATGTGTCTGATGACGGCTGGTTAAAGTTGAAGTCCACCCACTACTGGCTACCTATGACTCAGTTTGTACCTATGCATCATCATTTTGTTGCAGCCCACTTCCATTTTAAACCTGTAAATAAACTATTTTGTACACTTTAGAATAGAATAGAATTCAACTTTATTGTCATTGCACTGTCACAAGTACAAGCAACGAAATGTAGTTTGCATCTATCCAGAAGTGCTAAACAGGATATAAATATTTATTTACAGGTGTACAAGACTAAATATAAATATGGGAGCTATATTCAAAGATTATACAAGAATGTTAGGGAATGGATTATATATGCATTAGTAAGTTTATAATACAAGATAAATAATGGCAGATAAGATTTACAGATTGCATATGTGTGTAAGCTATTTCAGTCAGTCTATTATTGTTGGCAGGTAAGTATTTCAGTGAGTTATGGCCATAACATTTCAGAAAGAGCTCAACACTTGTTTTATTATGACAGATGACAGACTTCCAATCAAATCAAAATAACTCGGTGACTTCATATTAGTAGATAATATGATCTATGGTGGACTATGAGTAAATTATTAACTACGTGGGTTTCCATTCAGGCACAAAACGGCTTCATAGCAGGTATGAATTGAGTTTTATTTAATCTGAAAAACAAAAGTGATCAGAACTATAAGAGGGAAAATAACCTTCTAGTTAGATTTCTGAGTTTTGAATGGAGGAAGGACAGAAAATAGAACAGAGTTTGGGAGTAGGTGGGAACAGCACTCCATTAAAACAAGTGGTTCTGTGGTCATTTATGGGTTTCTTTATACCATCATGTCGTACTGTATGTAAGATCAGACTAGATGACTTGAAGTTTCTCTAGTAAGACATATGTTGCTGCTGTTATTTGTTTGTTAAGCATCATTTCTGCATGTACAATATATTCTGAAATATATCTGGCTGCTAGTGTTCTGAACAGCTAGAAACTGTCTCCTTTTAAGGACTTTTATTCACCCATCATATTAATAATTTTCTTTCTGTTTTTTAATCTTGTTGATTTTTATGTACAATGTATATTTATGACTTTTTTGTTTCCCCTTCTTGCTTTTCAGATTTTCTCCCAGTTGCAGAAAACTTCAGTTTTTGTCTAGTAACAATTTTATCAGATGTGGCTCAGAGAGACCCCGGGTCCCGACTTGATGTCAGTTCAAAATGAAGTTGTTGTTTATAATTTTTGACTCAAGGTTAAAATTTTTGCAAGTTCTAACATATTATTTGTTACCTTCTCTGCAGATCTTAAGCACAATACTGGAAGTCATGGGGGTATTTCAGGATATAGTCAAAAACCCTGATAATCATGACAAAGGTACATACACAAGTTCCAAAAACAACAATTTGTTAGATAGTGTCTCTGAAAAACCAAGCTTTAGGGTACCCTTGTTTTTTGCAGTTTTCCTGTGCAGGTACATTGTCCCCAGTCTACTAGGCATGATTCGAGCCTTTGGCCGCTACAGCCAATCAGAAGAAGCCCTGCTGTCTAAGTTGTTCTGCAAAGATTTGCCTCAGATCCGCTGCCCCACAGAGGAAAATGAAAGCGTGCGACGCAGATCCTTCAACGACTTTCGTTCTATTATGCCGTCTGCACTGCTGTCAGTGGTTCAGGGCAACAATGTGTGCAGACGCTCAGCGTGCAGCTTGGATTCCTCTATACAGGTTGGTGTGCGTTGTGATAGAAAGTTGGTAATATTCACAAAAAACTTTGTTTTCAAAAAGTTTAACGTGTTTGCACAGCTTTAGCATTCTTGTATCCTGTGTGACTTGATAACTGTTAAAGGTTGAATTGTTTAATTCATAAACGACTTAAATTGTTTTGATTTATTAAGTGTCTTTTAATTTGCTTTGTGATAGACTCTCACAGACCCAGCAGGCCAGTCACCTTGCTCTTCCACGACTCGTAGCCTACATAACTTAGAAGGTAAAAGTTAAGAATCTCAATTCATCTTGAATACTTTCCTTCTGCAAAATTATTCATAACTTTTGAACTAGGGCTGAGCAATACGGCTGAAAAATGTATCACGATATGAGCGTTTCATATCCGTCTATATCTATATAGATATACATATATCAATATAGATATATGTATATCTATATATACATATATATAGATATAGATCCATATCTATATAGATATGGATCAATAAATATAGATATATAATTATTGATTTATTGCCCAACCCTACATTTAATTTGTCTTTAAGTTCAACTGTATTTTATTACATATATATATATATATGACAGACTCACACAAAGTATTGTTTAATTGGGATGTGGAAGGAATATGTTTTTTCCCAAATAAAAATATAAAAAGCGGTATTAGCTTGTATAAAGTCCACTTGAGTCATTTGAAACATTTGGGACAGGTTTTGAAAAGGTTTAAGGGGTTTAAATACTTTTGCAATGCACTTTGTTTATGAGCTGTGGGGTTTATGTAAGTATTTATAATATCTACTGAGAGAAAACTGTTTAACAGAAATGCCTTTAATAAATACATTTACATTTGTAATTACTATTTCTTTTTTTATATTATTTATTTAATGCTTACCTTTATTGTTCCTACTAATATTTTTATGCTTCTGGTTTTTTTTTTTCCACAGTTGCTGTTCCAGACAGCAGATCAGTTGAGCCTGACTACTATTTCACTACAGTCAGCTCCAGTTTCTCAATGTCTCCTCTTTTCATGGATGCCAGCGAAAATGAGGTGGAGGTTCCCCTTCATCTGCTCCAAGAGCTCCTCAGAATGGTGCAGTAGCTTTTTTTATTTTTATTTTTTACATTTGCTTCTGCTGATTTCCATTCTGCAAATTTAAGCAAATCTTGTTGATTTACAGGTGAAAAACTTTGTTTCCGACTCTTTATTGAAGACTCTGGACACCACTATGACCAAAGTTAAAGAGGTGATTAGATAAAAGCAATTTGTTTAGAATATTAGCAGAGTGCAAATATAAATATCACTTTCTATCTGTGGAATAAGTTATTCATTGCTTTCTTCCTTTTTCACTCTTAAAGTCTAATGTTGGAATCAACCTCTATTACAAAACCTTCAGTGACCCCCTGTATGTGTGTGTGTTCAAAATGCTGCGAGACACACTGTACAACTTGAAAGGTAACACATTCTTTTTATGTACTAAAGCTATTTAGTGGTACATTTACTATTGTATCAAGCTGCCATGTTGTATTTCCAGCCTTGGAGTCTGCATTTGTGCGGGAAGTACACGACTTTGTCCTGGAGCAGTTTACCAGCAGCCAGTCGGAGATGCAGCGGGTACTTCACGATACGGCAGGGTTGCCTGGGGAACAGAGCCCGCTCAAGCTTCGATGCCAAGCCAATGCTGCCTGTGTGGATCTCATGGTGTGGGCCATCAAAGATGAGCAAGGTAATCTGTTGGAGCAGAACTCCACTATCAGAGGATAGTTTTATTTCTTCTAGTTGTGTCACTTTGGCTGTTTTTTCTCTTTCCAGGAGCTGAGAATTTGTGCAACAAACTGTCAGAAAAGCTTCAGTCAAAAACTTCTAGCAAAATTGTTATTGCTCACATGCCCCTGCTCATTTGTTGCTTGCAGGTTTGTATGTAGACAAAAAACATACAGAGTAAGAGGAATATGGCACACAAAGTACTGGTCATTGACTGAGGGCTCGTCATTTACATTGCTTTGGTTTCTCTTGTCCACTCTGCCAGGGTCTTGGACGTCTTTGTGAAAGGTTTCCAGTTGTTGCCCACTCTGCATCGAATTGTCTGAAGGATTTTCTGGTCGTTCCTTCCCCCGTTCTTATTAAGCTCTACAAATATCACAGCCAACCCAGCACAGGTACACGCCGTACACACAGACTGTTTCAGATGCACCCAGCAGCTTCTTCCTGACCTCAGACTTTTGAGGATTAATGTTTGGTTAACTGATATTGAAATTTACAGTAATTATTGGCAGCTCTGGTGTAAGATGCCTTCATATAAATGTAGCGTTAAGCTGTATATACAAAAATACTATGAAGGTTTTTGAAAAATTAAATTCTTAGTTAATGTATATTTATTCATTTGGGTAAAAAAATACTACAGAAAACAAAACACCTAATTGTAATGACTTTTGTTATGTGTTGATTTGGATATTGTTTAGATCAATATCTTGCAAAAAGAATCAAAATGCAACACATTTTAAGTTTTCTGTACACCAGTTGTTTTGTTTAAAATGTCCTGGTATTTCAAAGACTTCATAATGTCATGTCTTTTTAACAGGATTCCTAAGATCTTTAGAGGGGAAACACACTACCTCTGTACTATTATTCTTTACAAAATTATTTTGTGTTTTACTCAGAGGCCACCGGAGTGTTGCTCCTGAATAGCCAAAAATCTTAATATCATTTCACCATAGACCTAATTAAAACCTATTAGTGTTAAGTTAACATTATGTTTGTAATTGCAATGGAAGGACAGAAAAGGATGTTTTCTGGCATGCCTCCCAGACACATTTTTGGTCTGTACATTGTCATATAGTTATGGTGGAAACAAGGTGAACTCCAAGATGCCACTTTTTTGCTGAAAGTCCCAGACAGGTTGTTATTTAACCTCTCTCCATCCTTCGCACCGTTTGTGGCAGAAAAACAAACTTGGGTTTTCATCCAGTTTTACTCGTCTTGTTTCAGTCATTTTAAACTTTTAATTATTACTCTGACGTTTGCTGCAGGCAAATTTAGGCAAGTAACTATTTAGTTACTGCCATTTCCTGACTTAATAAGATTAAAACCTACCCTTCTTCCCTGAATACTATTGTTTTTCTAGTGTTTTCTCTTCTGAAGAGTGTCTAGGTGAAATGTGCCTTGGTGCTGCATCATATCTATACCTCAGGAAAACAGGAAGAAATGGATTACTAATTTACAGTTTCTAAACTCACTGATCAACTGTGAAAAGTAATTTATAGATTAAAAATTCCTCCCATAAGATTTATTTATTGAGATGTTTTTGATGAAAATTTAAAAGTTGGATCTTACAGTTTTTGTGTCAGATTATGCTACTACAATACAGCAAAATTACATATTTATTTATGGAATTTAGGTCAGGAGAGCCCTGTATAATATTTCTGTGCTTAGCATAAAACAACACACTAAAAGCTTTAGAGGTCCAGTTTATAAAATACAAAAGTAATCTTGGCTGAAAGCGAATAGGACAAATTAGTCTGACTATTTACACATTGACATACAGACAGCATCAGTCAGTTTTAATGTTGAGCTGAACAGTTACAGATTCAGTGCATTTCAAGTTACAGATTTTATTTTGCCTGTCCTGTCTGCACAGCTTGGTTTCTGATAGTTTACCTCTTACATTTAACACCCATTGTTTTCTTTAGGCACAGGAGAAATTAGGATAAATGTGACAAATGAGTATTGTCAGTCAACCATCAACACGTTCACAAATAAGAGAGACCAGCCCTCCATGTACGAGCAGCTCAGAGACATTTCCATCGACAACATCTGCAGGTAAAATGAAAACACACCAGGCACATCTGAGAGTTGAACTTCTGAGGTTTTTTTGTCAGTGTTCACTCTGTTTGTTCTTCTTCCTCAGATGTCTCCAAGCCGGCTTGACATTGGACAACGTGATCGTAGAGGCCTTTTTAGCAAGTCTCTCCAACCGTCTGTACATTTCACAGGAGAAGGATAGGTGAGCTGCATTTCTAGCAGGAAGTTTAGGAAATCTGGTTTAGCCTCCCAGAAGACATTCAAATGAAGGTGACTCAGAGGAATGGTTTTAAAAATATAACTTTTGCCTCTCTTAGGGACGCTCATCTAATTCCAGAGCATACCATCAAAGCGCTGGGTCATATTGCAGTCGCTCTCAGAGACACTCCTAAAGTCATGGAGCACATCTTACAAATCCTTCAACAAAAGTTCTGCCAGCCTCCGTCCCAGCTGGATGTGCTCATCATAGACCAACTGGGCTGCATGGTCATCACAGGGAATGTGAGCCCATAGTGATCGCACAACTCTGCACCAGATTTAATCTATTTAGGATTAGAGAGAATATAAAAGTTTAGATTGATTAATGTAAAAGTGCATAGAGCTTAAATGTATGTGTTTGGCGGCAGAGGAGGAAGATTATATATTGCCACAAGATGGACTTGAGTATTGCTATTCCTGTGCATCTGGTGGGTGTTATCGAATCATTCACCCTCTGCGTTGAATATGTGACACATCAGTTGGTCTTTAATAGGCTATCTTGTGACAACCAGCCAGTGTTGATTGTGATGAACTACATTTAGGAGTTTAAAATAGAACTGCAGTTCACTGATTAGCATGTTATCTCTGGTCTTCTTTTCTTCTAGCTGTACATCTACCAGGAGGTGTGGAATCTGTTTCAGCAGATTAGCGTGAAAGCCAGTTCTGTGGTTTACTCAGCCACCAAAGACTACAGAGATCATGGTTACAGGTCAGGATACATCAAAGAAATATATTCTTATGATGTTTCTAATATTTTAGAATCAGATTTTATTTGCCAATGTGTTGGATACTAAAAATTCCCCAGTCAGCTATAACAGACCCATCTCAGTGTAAAGTACTACAAATGAAATTTCCACAAAAAATGTCAAGGATTATATTTCAAGGCTTTGCCGTCATCCAAGGTTTATAGTCTCTGACAGGAGAACTGTTTGTCCTTCTCTTTAAATGAAATACTTTAATTTTCCACCACCTACTTGTCCTCTAAATGCAGAGGTCTTTCAGTTTAGGTATTGTGTAAGAAAATGTAAAAAAAAAAAAAAAAGAAAAAAGAAAACTAGATAAAATTGTATATTGTGATTTTAATGAGGGAAAAGCTTATTTTTTTACTTTTAAATTCTCAAGTTGTAGGTTTATAATTTGCCCTTAAACATCTTCTTTGGCCTCTTAAGAAACTTGAAACAATAACTTCTTTATGTTTTTAACTAAGGGGCAGTTTATAATTTTAGCCCTAAATAATTTATGTTCATGTAGACTTTAGCATATTCTCAGGCATTTTTTCATCTAGCCAACCTTTTTCCCTTCAAGGCATTGCTCTCTGGCTGTGATCAATGCTTTAGCAAACATCGCAGCCAACCTCCAGGGGGAGCAACTGGTGGATGAGCTGCTGGTGAACCTTTTAGAGCTTTTTGTCCAACTGGGACTGGAAGGAAAAAGAGCAAGTGAAAGGGCCTCTGACAAGGGAACAGCACTGAAGGTGTGTTCACCACTGCCCCAGCATCCAAGCATAAAAAGGAAAATACACATTGCATTTTTATGTTAATAATTTTTTTTCTCTCCATAGGCATCCAGTAGTGCTGGAAACCTTGGAGTTCTTATTCCAGTCATAGCTGTGGTAAGTAAGTGCTTAGAGACGGTTGGTATTCAAATTGTTTTAACTTAATTCCCAAAGTAAAAGTATTTAACTTTTACATAAAGAATAAGAAAAATAGAAAAAATCAAAAACAATAAACATCAACATCAATCTCATGACTGCAGCCGTTTTAAATTCAAGGTGTCAAAAATCAGTTAACATCAAAAGTTTAGAAAGGAATTAATGTTAAGATTTATGATTAAATACATATTATTTTCAAGCTTTATGAATATCTAAATGGGGGAAAATAAAAAAATATATATAGGAGATAATTACTTGAGTAAGACTGAGGCAAACAAATTGTGAGCAGAGCAGCCTCTGCCCAGGTAATAAAAACATTGATATTTTGAGGATTATGAACACAAATTGCATGTGTAAGACGTTGTTGCGACCGGATGCAATATTAAAGTTCTGTAAGAACATTCAATCTGATGCGTTCTTTGTGTTTTAGTATTACAAACTGACCTACTAAATATGTTTATATCTAATAGTACTTTGTCATTATGTTAATCTCAGGAGTTGTCTGGTAGTTCAAAGTAAGTTATTAAACCACATTTAGACACTTTTCTTCATTTAAGAAGAATTTCAACAAAAACAGATTTTATTCACTTTTCTGATTTGGTTTTATGTATTTTATTATCTCGCCAGCTGTGGTGTTGTTACATTTTCTTTGAAATCACCCTGGTACAGCATTAGAGTATCTACAGTGACATAATAATGTCTGCACACTTCTCCACCCACCTTGTAAATTATAAAACATTAACAGACAGATAACAAGCGTTCAGTGAGCCAATTAAACAGACTTCGTACTTTGAGCAATTTGAAGAAGTTTGAGTGTCCATTCTGAGTTTAAATTGTTTTAAAAAAAGAAAAGAGACTCCTGAGAAGTTGTTTCAAATTGTTCAGATGATCAGCTCTGTGAGGGGTTTACCACCCGGCCAATGAACACAAGGCAGTCTGTGCGGTGCTCGTAGATCAGGAACAGGAACGGATGATCCACTGTGAACCGAATCTGAGAGGAGAGCGGCATGAACCCCACTTGAGTTAGGGCAGCAGCTTCTGTTCCCTCCTCATTCACAGTGATGGTTCCCTGGTGCTTCAGCTGCAATAACACCATTAAATATTTCACAATATAAAAAGATGTTGGCAATGCTCTGCTTTACTCACCCAGTTCAAGGCAACTTTTTCTGAAGTCATTCCACTGAAATCTCCACTCTCCTTGAAAATGTCAGTGAGTCCCATCTCCTTCAGATTTTCAATCAGGTCATAGTTTTGCTCCAGTTTGAAGCGAGGTAACGAGACTTCACGAGTCCTAGCAGAGACAAAGGATGCTGTCGTCACAATTAAGCACAACTTAATCTGCACCATTTCCACTGAAAAGTTTATTACTCAGCAAGAGTAAATATTGTGTTACCTTGCTGATATTTACCCTGTTGCTGAAGATATAGACAGTTTTACTAGTATAATAATTCATCTTTCTGTCTTTTGCATGTCTTTGCTGCATATGCTGATAACAGCTTATTTATTGCGAATAGGCATTTCTATTGAACGTTCATACTGTTAAAGAAGTTTTTGCAGGTGCTTAATTTAAATGTTTTCTTGCATTTCCAGTAAGTCCCTATTGCAGTGATTACTCAGCATCACAACTATTTCTTTCTGTCCATTTGTGTAACAGTAAATGCAATGACAGACTGCTATGTAAACGGCAAATACGGTCACTTTAAATATTTGCTTGTGACCGACCTGTTTGTCATGTTCTTGAGCCACTTGTTGACAACAGTTGGTGAAATCTGCTGCTCCAGCGTCCTCATGCCAGTGATCTTTCTTGGCAAAGCAATGAGCATGCTGATGTTTCCTGTGTATGGAAGCTGCAGATAAGAAGGTTTATATGCTGGTTAGTTTATTATAGATTATTTTGTGTGCTTGTCTGATATTCTTGTTGAATGTAAAGATTAGAGCTGCACAAAATATTCAATCTCCATTGTCATTGTAATAACTATTCAGGGCAATCAGTTATCATGAATGCATCAGTCTACAAACTATGCCTACAGTACCCTTTAACAGGTGAGAAAAACTAGTCTCCCTACATTGTCCTCCAGCCCATTTAATTTAAGAACAACAAAGCAGTTACTGTTGAACCCTCCTGGATTCAGACTTAAAACTAACTTGATTTTGACAAGTTGGTTTACTCTGATTCAGTCATTTTAAAATTCCTGATGAAAAGCCATTTGTTTTCACCCGCTTTTGATTCTTGCTGAAGGAGACGTCTTTACTAGGAAGTTATTTATTGATTTTACTTGATTGGATATTTATTGATGTAGGAGTCCCTATGCAGTCCTGAAAATTCTGAAATTTGCTTTTAATGTTTCTTAGGTCTGGATGAGTTTGGAAAAAAAACTTTGCTTCTCCAGACTTTTTTTCCTTGTTGGATCTCTTCCAATTTTAAGGACAAAAATCTAATAATTCTTGAGAAGTGGAGTTGTTGCTTCATCTTTGATTTGCCACATCACACCTCAGTTTTAGCATCTCACTTCTAAAGATTTTGTTTTCTGACTTACTGAGTGAAAACATATGTAATATTACAATGCAAAAAATTTCCTGGATGCAATAATTGGTAGGCTATAACTTCAGACATCCTGCATTCATACGCAGTGACTCGATTTATGAGCTCAGTCAGATGAAGTCCCACTGTCCTTTACACCAACACCTGATCTAGATTTTGGCTAAAAGGCTAAAGCTTGTGGAAAATGGTGGGATCATCTTAACATGACCTCATGATAATGGAGAGGAAAGAGAGTGGTGAGAAAAACATGGGTTAATTGTTATCCTTGGAATACTCAACTAATTACCTCAATTCTCCTGATATTGTTCAGCTCTAATTTGTATAAAGCCACCCACCTGCAGGATGTCACACTCCAGCTCATGGTCGGCAGCAGCCAGGTAGTTCCCCTTGTTCATCATCATCGGCACGCGTACGTTTGTTTTGTCATTAACTCTAAAGTTTCGGTAGTAAGTCATTTCTTTCGGGAATTTCTGCTCCCACGTCCCTGTTTATACAAGGACCAAAGACTGTCATTGACATTTATGCATTGACATTACTTCATTGTAAAATTTTATTTCTCTCACCTTTGAAGTACAGGTAGTTAAGTAGCATCAGCACCATATTTGGATCCACACTCTTCAGCGGCTCCTTGATCAACCCTTTGGTTAGTTTTTCAATGCGGTGGTTGGCCTTCTTCAGGAATGCTGGCTCTCTGAAGTCTACTGACTGTGGCTCGGCAAAATAATAGGCCTTCGTTTCGGTGCGGAAGGTTTCTTTTACTGACACATTTTTTTTAAGGTAGACGTCATTGACAGACCGGAGCGTGTAGCCAAAGTTCCTCCTGAAAAGCCTGTGCGTCAACTTCCTGAACAGCTTATGGACTGTTGTGTTGTCGTAGTGATGACTAGCATTGACAAACTCTGCGAATCCCAAGGCTTTGTAGATCTGCTGGTGAGTTTCAGATCCAGCACCTAAAGACATCATCCCCATGGCGATGGAGATCCCAGCAGGTGCCAGCAGGATGTTGTCAGTCTGGTTGACGTCGTTACGGATACTTCTGTAGAGATTAAAGCCAAAGCGGGCGTTCACCATGTTGAGGCGCTGAAGGCGAGAATGACCATGGAAGAGCCGTAGAAGTCTGGCTCGGCGAATCTTCGGGTCGGATGACTCGGCAAAAACATCAATGTCTGGGGCCGGTGTGGCTATCTCGTCAATCTCATCCCCCTCACTGTAAATTATTAAATTCATAATGCATGTTTCAAAATAAATTAAACTGGAATTTATGTCCTAAAATATACTACTTTAAGATTGTGTATGCCCCATTATTAAAGTTATTTTCAATAAGTTATCAAACACAAACAAATCCCCTGAAACTTACATGTAATCATCACTCCCTGCGGCCAGGATCTTATCAAAGTCAATATAATCTTCATCCTCAAAGCCATCAAAAACGAGGTCATTGGTGATGGTGTTTTCTTTGTGGAAGTCCAAAGGAATGGCCTCGACATCCACTGGACTACCTGGCTCTAAGCCCCTAGGGTTTGGATTTGGGTCATTGAAGTGGGAACTGAGCTCTTTAATGCCGGCCAGGGACGGACTGGCCAGCAGACACACCACAGAAATGACGGTGAACACCCACATCCTGAACGCAGACCAAATAAAACATTTACAGCAAAATGTTTCAGCGATTTGACAAATAGATTCTACTAAAGAACAAGATAAAAAGCCAAGGATTTCTGTGTAAATTAGCAGTCTGTAAAGTGTCTTACCTTTACTGTGACTGGTGGGAAGTTCTGTGCTGATTTTGTTTGTAGGACGAAGAATTCAAAACTGAACTTTGATGTGTGCTTCTCTTGAACAAATAGACCAGATCAAACAGTCCAAAAAGTCCGCTGACTGACTAAAACCTTTAACTCTTCACAGTTCATCTCCTTTGTTAAAAAATGTTTATTCTGATTAATTAGTAATTAATTAATTTCCTCTATGCTAACATGTCCTTTTAAAACTTTTTGTCTAATTCATAGGTCTTTCTTTGACTTGTTTCTTGCATGTAACAACTAATTTAGCTGTTTGCATTGGAAAGAGTTAAATGTATTCCTCTGGAGTAGTAATTATCCTCTATTTGTCATCATTTTTTAATTATTTTTTTCAAACTTACAGTTGACCAGGCGACTTCCACCGATAAAGGAGGCCAAGCCCCGTCTCCAGAAGCTTTTCAGGGACTTCTGGTTGTACTCTGTGGTCATGGGTTTTGCTGCGGAAGGATCAGGTGAGCAGGAGATTGACTCCTATTGCATTCATCATCTTTGCAAAACTGCAGCGCTTCTCAAGGACCTAAAATAAAAAGAGTTGGCACTTACAATTTTAGATTTTGGCTTGCTTTATTGGCCATAAGTTGCCAAAACCATATGAAGAGTTAATCACAAGTATTCTAGTGTCAGATGTGAAGCCATCTCTCTGACAGCTGAAGATCGGCCCCAGTCATTAACAGGTCAAGGATCCTGTTAATGACGGATCCTTGACCTGTTAAGCTCTGTTAGCTTACTGATAAATAAGCTAACAGAGCAGCTTATTTAGAAAAAAATATAGGCAAAAGAAGACCAAAATCGACATATTACAAAGACCCACTCAATTTGTAAGCCTCAGTTTGATTGAAAATATGTGTTTGGATTAAAAAACCTGTGCAGAAAAAAACAAAGCAATCTATGAAAGAATTGTGGGCCAAAACTCTTCCATGATGACACGACAGACTGAGGTCATACAGGAGATGGGACTTGAATTTACTGTAGCTAAAGGTGGTTGTCAGAACTACTGTGTCATGGATATATGTTTAGTCAATGTAGGTCTATTTCATTAGTTTATTGATATATATATATACATATTTGATGTGCTGTGTTTTCAGGGCTTTGGCCAGAAGAGTGGTACGAAGGCGTGTGTGAAATCGCCACAAAATCTCCTCTCCTTACCTTCCCAAGTGGAGAACCTCTTCGTTCTGAGCTGCAGTACAACTCAGCTCTGAAAAATGACACAGTGACGCCGGTACACTCTTAAACAGCTACATGCTCTAAATTTGATTAAATTGCAGCAGCAGGTTGTTAGATTGTGAATTTCTGTCTTCTAGGCTGAGTTGAGTGAACTGCGATCCACCATCATCAATCTGCTCGACCCTTCTCCTGAAGGCGCTGTCCTCATCAACAAGCTCGACTTTGCCATGTCCACCTACCTGCTCTCTGTCTACCGATTAGAATACATGAGGTCAGCTCATCTGCCTTTACACCTGACATGTCTGTTCCATGATATATTAAAATTGGTATGTGCAGTTCTTTGATAGTTTTCTTACACTTTTACTGTCAGGATGTCCCGATCCAATGATGCTGACAGGTTCCAAGTGATGTTTCGGTACTTTGAGGACAAAGCCATCCAAAAAGATAAATCTGGTGAGGGCTTAAACCACTTTAATTCACATATTATTTATTGTTTATGATTACCTTCCTATACTCAATGTTTTTCCTATAGGAATGCTGCAGTGCATCATTTGTGTGGGTGATAAGGTATTTGATGTCTTCCTCCAGATGATGGCTGAAAAGGTAGATGAATGTAATCTCTGAACCGGCAAAGACTTAATTCTTCAGTTTGGGATTATGGATTTGGGATTTTTGCATTTTTCTTGTTTTAGCCAAAAACTAAAGAACATGAAGAGGAGCTGGAGCGACACGCTCAGTTCTTATTGGTCAACTTCAACCACACTCACAAGAGAATACGCAGGGTGGCAGACAAATACCTCTCTGGTCTGGCTGAAACGTGAGTCGACGGACTGTATATATGCTCAGATTTTTAATAAATAATTGCCTCAGCTAATTTTTGTGTCCCTTAAAAGCTTCCCTCATCTTCTGTGGAGTGGTAAAGTCCTAAAGACCATGTTGGATATTTTGCAGACACTCTCTCTGTCTTTAAATGCTGTAAGTATTCACTAAGAGCTGATGGAGAAAAATATCCCTCAATGTGATGATTGTTGAAAGCTGTTGTTCTCAGTTGGGCAGGTTTTACCAACACTACTTAGTATAAAGTCCGGACACAAAACAAGGACATTTCCCAAATTTTTTAATGTATTGAATGGAAAAATTGTGCAGTTTGAACTTTTGAAATAAATTAAAAGAACAGGCAGAAATTTGTTCACTGATTTTTTTATTTTTTTATTTTATTTTTTTTGCAATTAAATATATAACAGTCAAATAGCATTTTAACAACTTATGGAGGCACTAATCTTGAGGTTTAAGTAAAAACTTATAACAGTAATTTTTTACACACAGCAGGAGTTTTCATGCAGAATTCATTGAATAAAAATAGCAACTATTAAAAAAATATGCAAGTATACTTGCTTTTTGTTTTTCGTTTCTGCTCTGTGGCGTGAAAAGGTGAGCGCTAACTTGCATTACAGGGCGTTATTTTCACTTAATGTGTTAAGAAGTAATTTTTGACTCCCAGCCCAAAAGTTGTAATGGTTTAAATGTTTGAAGTTATATAATAAAGGATACATTTCCTTGTTCTTTATTTAGGACATTCACAAGGATCAACCTTACTATGACATTCCAGACACACCTTACAGGATTACTGTTCCGGACACACATGAAGCTCGAGAGGTGAGTCCGACTTGTGAAACCATATTTGGACACTAGAGGGCAGCGTAGTATTATGTATTGATTTTAGTGTGAATGCTCAGAGTATGTTTTATAACAAAAAATAATGTGAATAGTTTGTGGTAACTGGCACACATATGCGTTTTTGACAATATGATACACTGTGCTGAAATAAGTTAAAGAGTGAAGCTAATTTCTGTACCCATTTAGTGAAAATATTTGCTCATGTTCTTGATGAATAAGTTTTACATTTGCATTTCATTGCAGAGCATCGTTAAGGACTTTGCAGCACGCTGTGGTGAGATCTTAAAAGAAGCAATGAAATGGGCCCCTTCAGTCACCAAGTCCCACCTACAGGTAGGTTTCTTGTTTTATGGATGACTGACAGATTTAATAAAGTGAATGGAATTTTTTTTTTTTTTGCCAGAATAATCAAGTCAAGGTTGACTTTACAAAAATACTTTATGAGGTTAATGTTTTCTGGTAATTTTCATGCAGGAGTACCTGAACAAACATCAGATTTGGGTGTCAGGTCTCAGTCAGCACACAGGCCTGGCAATGGCCACAGAAAGCATTCTGCACTTTGCAGGCTACAACAGGCAGAGCACTACACTGGGGGTGAGTCACAGATACACAATAATGCATACTTCAAATCATCATAATTTTAGATGTTAGATTTAAACAAAGATAAAGGCTATAAAAAATGTGATGTACCCATTGAATGGCAAGCAATTACTAAACCCTTTTAGCCAGATGTAAGCAAATACAGTTTACATCTTGGGCGTGAATCACAACTTAATAATTTATTTGAAAACATATTTTTCCGGAGGGTAGCGATGATATGGCACAGAACTTCAATGAAACAAACAAACAAAAAAGGATCCACATTAACAGTGTTGAAAGTGTATAGAATTATATAGCACATATCTGTTATTGGTAATTATCAATATCTATATTATCAGTACCTTTAATAAATATTGCAACCTTATATTGCTCTTATATATAGCTGCTTAATAAACTTTGGTATTAATTGCTTTCTTTTACAAGAGCACATGTGCCATTTACAGCAGCCATTTGGCTTTTTTCTTGCCACTGATGAAGTCTTTGTGCAAAAATGTTATATTCAGTTAGAAATCCATACAGTTGGCCTGTAAACAACAGATATCTGGCTGTTGCATGCTCTGTGTGACGTTATTTTGCTTGCTGAGCATTTCTTATATGTTCTTGTGCTTGCATTCTGCTCAATCTGTCTTTTTATTTGCTTCATTTGTTGTGTTTTGTCTTTATTTAACTGCACCAAACTCCCTTCCTGGTTGCTTGGCTGATTTACGGCTTACCTGGTTACTTACCTGCAATGGACGGTTGGGTTGAATGGCTGGTTACCCCTTTGGCTAACTGGTTAAACTGATGCTGTCTTCCATTGTGCTGCCAACACTAGGCTGCTTTCCCTCAGGTTGGTCTCAACACTAAATACAGAGAGACAAGGTTTAAGCATTGCACAATAATTTTAACTTAAACTGTTACTGCACAGATGCATGTTTTACTCCACAGGCTTTTCACTGTTTGGTCTTAAGTTTTACAAAGTGTGTTTTCTGTGTAGATCACTCAGCTGACAGAGAGACCAGGGTGTGTGAAGAAGGATTACTCCAACTTTATGGCATCACTTAACCTAAGAAACCGCTACACTGGAGAGGTAAAGATTAACATTTAATTAGTTTCCTGCAGATTTTCTTCAGACTGCATGACTCATTAATCTGTTTGTGGTTTTTATTTTCCTTAGGTGGCTGGTATGATTCAGTTTTCAGAGGCAACTCACAGCAACTCTGACCTTACCAAGTTGGTGATCAGTCAGATGACCAGTGCTCTAGAAAGAAAAGATCCTGAAGCCTTCACACAATGCATGTTCAAGATGGCCGCTCTGCTTATAAATACCAAAAGTGAGTACCAGCTCTCCGCCATTCCGTGTCATAAAATCAAAATATGAGTTTGCAATATGATTTTGTGCTGTCAGTGAGTTAATCTAAGTTGTATTTCAGACTGTGATCCACAGCTGCTGCACCATTTGTGCTGGTCTCCGCTGAAGATGTTTTCAGAGCATGGGATGGAAACTGCTATCGCCTGCTGGGAATGGCTGCTTGCTGCACACAATGGGGTGGAAGTGCCAGTATGTATTTGCTACATATTTTGAAAAAAATATGTCACCAATGTATTGAAAAACGCCTGTGCATCTTTGTGTTTAAATATCGGAATTATTTCCATTTTAGTTCATGCGTGAGATGGCCGGAGTGTGGCAGATGAGCGTGGAGCTGAAGATGGGTTTGTTTTCAGAAACTCAAGCCGGGGCCGGACCCCTGGCTGTCTCAGAGGAAAGCCAGCCTGCACCCTGTGCTCCGGATGTCGTACCTCACTTCCTCTGGATAGAGGTCAGTCAGATGCAATCGTTCAGTTTTTGTCTTTGCTTTTTCGATTTTTCTGTTTTAATTTCACTTGTGTTATGGTAATATTAAAGTAATGTAAAACTGTAGAGAGCACAATTCAAATGTTTATCAGAAATCACATGCTCATACTTTGTTCAACTGCTACCTGACTGAGTATTAGTTCATAGTTTTGGTTTTCACAGACCTTACAAAATAGCCCTACCAAATCGTACAAAAAGTCCTCTTTAGTGTAGAAGTTGTTGCTGTGGGAAGAATACTTAAAACATGCTTTTGCACTCTCAGTAAGGTATTTAAAAAATTTGAAGACTAAAGGTTTACATACTGATAATCTTGAACTTTTCACATTTTGGCAAGTTTTAACTGTAAATGTCAAAGTGTTTTAGCGCTGACTGAAATTTGGATAGTTTTGCTTATTTTTGCATTTCAGTGGCTTTTTTCTCATCCTATTTGCATTCAGAAAGCAGTTGAAAGAATTAAATTAATACAGACACTTTTTAAATGAGCTTCTTGGTTGACCTTTCAAAATATGGAAATGAGAGTATTAGTACATCTGTTCTGAATTGTTTTAAGACGGAAAACGTCCTTGTTAATCCCGTATCTACTGCTGGACTATTTTAATACTGACTCACACCAAACGTTTTCCTGCTCTGCTTTCAGTTTCTGGTGCAGAGATTTGAGATAGCTAAATACAGCAGTGCAGACCAGGTGGAGATCTTCATTTCCATTTTGCAGAGATCTCTTTCACTGAATATTGGAGGATCCAAAAGTAACATGAATCGACACGTTGCTGCCATTGGGCCAAGATTCAGGTATTACTTGATATCATCAAAACAATAAAATGATTTAAATATCACTCTGATTAGTAAAAATACTGAAAAACCACTGAACTATTACGGTATATCATGAACTTTTCTTCCCTTCAGACTGCTGACTTTGGGTTTAACGGTACTACATGCTGATGTTGTGACAAACGCCACTATCAGAAATATGCTGCGAGAAAAGATCTATTCCACAGCCTTTGACTTTTTCAGGTGCAAAAGCATGTATAAAATGATTTTAGAAATCTGTATTTTTGGATTTTAAACTGAATATTTTGTCGTAAAGACCTTTTTCATCTCTTTTTCTGTAGTGTTGCACCCAGATTTCCCACTCAGGCTGATAGGAGGCTCAGAGAGGACATCAGTATAATGATAAAGTTCTATGCCTGCCTGCTGTCTGACAAGAAGTACCTGACTGCCACCCAGCTTGTCCCACCAGGTAGAACATTGACAATGGTCTGGTCTTTCACAGGAAATTAATTAATCATCCATTCAGACACACTGAGAGTTTACTAATATTTCACTCAAGGAATTTTCTTACTAGTCAAATCAGATTTATGGAGAAAAAACCAGCTGCTGCTTTCGATGCTAGTGTTTGTCTAGATTCCCAGGAAATGTCATTGAAAAGTCTATCTGTAATGGCAGTTGCAGATAGCCGGAACAGTCTGGACACAGCTCTTGGTCAGAGGCAGCAGATTGCCCAGGGATGGATCAACACTTACCCCTTGACCTCCGGGATGTCCACCATTTCCAAGAAGTCAGGTGAAACTCTCAGAATACCTTAGTTAAACCTTTCTTCTTATTTTGGTTTACTATAAACATACAGAACACTCGTCTGTTTCCGTCATTCTTTTTTAGGACTCTCTAAAGAAAACAACCGAGGATCCGAGCTGCACAAATATTACATGAAACGCAGGGTTCTGTTACTGGCTTTATTGGTATTCACCTTCATTAACTTTTGTAATTTGTAAATATACTGTTGCAAAGGCAAGTATGGAACCCAGTCCTTGATGATGAAGGGTCTTTATGCTTTTCCCAAGGCTAGTGAGATCGACCGTCTGACGATCTGGT
This sequence comes from Gambusia affinis, assembly GCF_019740435.1. NCBI lineage: Eukaryota > Metazoa > Chordata > Actinopteri > Cyprinodontiformes > Poeciliidae > Gambusia > Gambusia affinis. The sequence goes on along the minus strand of NC_057870.1, from coordinate 24,681,912 downwards.
ACAACCCATTATCCACTCAGGAGCTCGCCATCACAACAGAGCAGTCAGTGGAAACCAGCATTGCCAACTGGAGGTCCAAATACATCAGTTTGTCAGAAAAACAGGGGAAAGACAACGTCAACATGGCCTGGACTATATCTCCCTACCTGGCTCTGCAGCTGCCTGCCAGGTACACAAATAAACAGAAATTAAACCTCAATAGGTTTAATTAAAAATATGTATTCGTTTTTTATTTGTTTGTAAATATTGAAGTTCAGTTTTTAGAGGGTGAATCCTTTTATTTTTTTAAAGTCTTTATAGTTGCTTCTTCATCAGTGTGTGTGTTCTCAGTTTTGTCTTGTGTGTTTCAGATTTAAAAACTCAAAGTCTATTGTGTCTGAAGTGACACGTCTGGTACGAATGGATCCGACTGCTGTGTGTGATGTTCCTGAAGCAGTAAAGGTTAGCACTTGCCATAAAAATGCGATTCATCTAGATAGTTGTTAATGCATTTGTAGTTAAAAAATAAATTTAAAAAATACCTATTTCTGGCAAAAGCATGCACACCTCTGTTAAAATTTCAAGTTTTGTTTTTTAATTGAGATTATGGGAAAATATTTCAAGGCTTTTCAAACCATTTCCATCTGAATTAACTTCAGATTATATTCTGCTACTGCCATGTTTCACAAGAGATGCAATGTTTTATTTTTATGCCAGAAATTAATGTACCTAATTAACTGATATCTTTATGATGAATCAAGTTAAACAGAGTTTGTAACTTTAAAGTTTTTGATTAAGAGCTGCTCACTGATCTCATAGTTGATATTTTGTTCTAGAAGGTTCCTGTTGTCCTTGTTGTTTTGCTCTGCTTGAACAAACTCTTAATGAGCTCTGTGTTTAAAGAAGAAACAGGGGAGACGGAGACCAGCCATCCCCAAAGAGCTGGATCATTTTCTACATAATTCATTTTGACAATGTATACCTATTTTATTTGTACACACCTAAATGACTCATAAACAGAGCTTCCTCTGGAGGCTTTTCTTTGCACCTTGTTGGCCAAGTGATGTAAATGTTGGCTAAGTTATATTCTTCATACTTTTTCCTTCAGTTCTTGGTGACCTGCCATACAATTGATGCGGATTCCCCAGAACTGTGTCATATCCTGTGCTGGGCCCCAGCAGATCCACCAACTGGACTGTCCTACTTCTCCTCCATGTACCCTCCTCACCCTCTCACAGCCCAGTATGGGGTCAAAGTGCTACGCTCCTTTCCTCCTGTATGCAAATACACACATAAAATATGTACAATTACTATTAGTATTGTAAAAGCTATTTAATTTGTATCGATAAGTCAAAATGGATGCATTAAAAGTATTTTTTTCTCATTTATTTTGTTGTTAGGATGCTATTTTATTTTACATTCCTCAAATTGTTCAAGCTCTTCGGTATGATAAGGTGGGCACTTAATTTTCTGATGTGGCAAATTTATTTAAACTCTTATAGTGTGCTTGCACTCCTAACTTTATCCTGCATACACTTGAATCTAGATGGGCTACGTGAGAGAGTACATCCTGTGGGCCGCTCAGAAGTCTCAGCTGTTAGCTCACCAGTTCATCTGGAACATGAAGACCAACATGTTCCTGGATGAGGAAGGACAACAGAAAGACCGTGAGATATTTATCCAGAATCAACATGAGCACACAAACAACACATCCTGAGGGGTTAAGACTGTAAAAAAACAGTCTGCTTTTTATTTTTGTTTGTTTATTCAGCGGACATTGGGGAGCTGCTGGAAGAGATGGTGGAGGAGATCACTGGATCACTGTCTGGCCCAGCCAAAGACTTTTACCAAAGAGAGTTTGACTTCTTCAACAAGATCACCAATGTGTCCGCCATTATCAAGTAGGAGCACTCTTTAAACCTGAACCTAACTGCATCCTTTTAAAGGCTGGTTTTTTTCTACCCTGAAGCCTCACGTTCCCATTTTCCACTGACTCTACTAGACCCGGTTCTGCTATACTCAGCCCGCTTTGTAAAAGTTTCCATTACTATTTTTTTCAGCCTAATACTTGCTTTTTTAATCGCTGATTGGGAGCAGGGATCATTGAAGCTGAGCAGGACCAAAATGTGACATGAACAGTCCGCAGTTCATTGATTGGCTTAAGGCAGGGGTCTCAAACTCAATTTCCCTGGGGGCCGATGGAGGTAGAGTCTGGGTGAGGCTGGGCCGCATCGGGTTTTCCACAAGAAAAGCTCTTACAAAAACATTCCAATGTTAGCAAATGACTTTATTTTTATTTTTTAAACACAAAATAAGATGAAAAAATAAATAAATTAACAATTCATAAGAAAAAAATTAATCAGTAATAAATAAATAAAATATAATAATAACACAGCAGCTATAGAAGACTAGATAAATGTAATTATTATAATTCAGATTCAAATGGCTGTATTAACAGTTCTTTAACCTTTAACTTTCTGAACATGAATGGAACATTGAGCATAAACTGTTATGAATATAACAGTTTATAAACTGTTTCTTCTGCCTACTTCTTACTGCTAGAGGTCTGGCAGCGCTTCCTCTCGCATAGACAAGCCACATTTGGCTTAAGGGAGGAGGCAGTTGAGACCCTAAGTAGAGCTTGAAGATGCTCGTCAGTAAGTCTGGACCTGTACTTGGACTTATTGAAGTTCAAGGTAGAAGAGCTTTTCGCACAAGTATGTGCTCCCAAAAAGACACATGGTCCGCTTGAACATTTGGGAAAGCTCAGGGAAGCTGGGTGGCAATTCTCTCAAAAATTGCCCAAGCTTGTCTGCTTTTCCACTCACCTCCCTGAACTTGGCTTTGAGTTCAGAGTGGCACTGCGGGTCAATGAGCTCCATTTGAAGCACTGTGATTGGTAAGTTAGTTCAGCTCACACAACACTGAAAAGTGCCAATCATATCAAACTCATGAGCAGTGTTGGCATAGTTACTTTGAAAAAGTAACTTTAATCAGACTACTGGTTACTCCTTGAAAAAGTAACTTAGTTAGATTACTGACTACTTGATTTGGAAAGTAACTAAGTTATATTAAAAGTAACTTTTTAGTTACTTTCACAGGCCTCCTGTGAAAATCTCATTGACCTTTGCCAATACTTTTTTGTAAGTTATTTTATAACGGTAACATCAACAATGTGTCTCCACTGATAAGGTTGAACTGAAGAGGAAATAAAAAACGTGAGTAGTTTGTGTGGTCCACTGTTGTCTGGAAAACTCTAAGAAGGATTTTAAAGCCCCCCCCCCCCCCTTCCCCCCCAGCCTCCAGGTTCTGCGTTACGGCCCTGCATTTGGTGTCACTGCGCACAGAGCTCCTCCTGCAGCTCACAGCTCAGATGGCTGCACAGATTTGCGACACTTATCTTAGTATTAATAATTAGAATTAAGTTGCCATTATAATTATTTAAAACTCCGGACACGTTCATTCGTGGCTGTTTTCACGTTTATTGCGCTGTTCATATTGGTCTCAATATTTGTAGTTTTCTGGAGCGCAACGCGAAGCTCGACGTCATTCAGAGGTAATATATTAACTTGACATTAACAAAGACACAGCGGGACGGATCATCTGAGAAATGATGAACAGGGAGAGATGGAATAAGACTACCTTAATGACGAACAAATTCTGGGATTTAGCTATTATGAGTCTCTGCTTATTTCCAAACCCAAATGAGCAACTTCACGTTCAAAAACGAGCCCAAAAAAGCGCAACCCGCCGCTCATTAAATCGGCAAGCGACTTTAAAAAATGAAGCCCAAAGCCGCTTATAATAATCGGACTTGGCAGCAGAATCTCAAAATAGTTCCAGTTTTTCCACCAACAAAATGCGCATCTCCCTCCATTGTTTACATTTCCGTCGCATAGAGACGTCGGTCACTCGACAAGACGAGTAGAGGAAATACGATTAAATTACAAAAGAAGATAGTAACGCAAAAATGATTTTGATAAGTAACTGTAGTCTGACTACTGGATTTGAAATAGCAACGCGTTAGATTACTCGTTACTGAAAAAAGTGGTCCGACGTCAGTAACGCGTTACAAATTAACGCGTTACTGACATCACTGCCCGCGGGCCACACTAACATTAAACTTTCATATTAAGGTGGGGGCCACAAACTATCGTCCCGAGGGCCGCAGTTGGCCCGCGGGCCGCGAGTCTGAGACCCCTGGCTTAAGGGATGAGGAAAAAATGAGGTTTTTACTGTTGTAGCACAGGAAAAAAGCATAATAAGACTTAAAAGTGGCAATAATAGCATTTACAACCACAATGGAAGGAGTGGGCAAAACTGATGTATAATGTTACTATTTACAAAAACACCACCATCATGAAATGTCTCATGTAAATAGTACTTATTGGTACAAAAAAGGTCCTTGACATACATTTCTTTGCAAAGTTCTAATGACGACTGACATTCAAAAAATTGTGAAGCTCTTTTTCTTTTTTAAAATTATTCCAACTTACTATTTTTTATAATTCCCGTAACACTCCTAACTTTATTCTCTATTCATTTGAATGTATAAAGGACATACATTCAAGTGTATATCCTTTATATCCTTAGTATTTAACCATTTTTCCTGGTTAAATACTGTCTTAGGTCATGGTACCAATACATACATTTCTAGTCAAACTTACTGACAGAGAGTGAATCATAAAGAATGCTGATCTTCTCTTTTAGTCTTAAAGTTACTAGTGAGTAGTTTTTGTTAAGGAGAACACGGCAGGAAATCTGTTGAGGTTTATGATGCGTTTTCCCAATGGCAAAGGTGTTTTGTTTCACTTCCTGCCTCTGAATCCCTTTGTTGTTCATTAATTTAGTGACTATTTGCTCCTCTGTCATTTTCATTATCTATTGCCCTGGAAAACACTTTGCTGTGTTACCATATGTCAGTGAATATGTGGAGCCGATGAGCTGGTTTCTGAGAGAAGGTGTTCTGTCAGCTCACAAGAGACGGAAAGTTTTCCCTCTGCCCTCATTACAGCACTAATTGCAACAACAGGGGAAGCCTCCACTCAGTATTAGTGACTCTCCTCTGTGACTTACATCAGAAGAACGCTGTCACTTGTGGTCTGAAGTTGTTTAGTTTGATGCCCATAGAGCTCAGTAGTCTAAGTAACAAACATTCAAACACAACGATTGGAAAACTTGTTTTTAACTTGTTTTTGTTTGTCTTTGTTTAGACCTATTCCTAAAGGGGAAGAGAGGAAGAAGGCCTGTCTGGAGGCATTGGCGCAGATTAAAGTCCAGTGTGGCTGTTACCTTCCCAGTAACCCTGAGGCCATAGTTTTGGACATAGATTATAAGTCCGGTACTCCCATGCAGAGGTGGGCCTCCAAATCAACTCAAATGATCCGAATTAGCAAATTATCTTTGTATGTAAAATGTTTAAAAATAATTTCTCCCTTTTGCACCTTTACTCAGCGCTGCCAAAGCACCGTACTTGGCCAGGTTCAAAGTTAAGAGATGTAGAGTGAGTGAGCTAGAAAAAGAAGGTACTGTTGTTTAAACAAAGTTTTCAACTTTGTGTGATAAATTGCCCAGAATGTGTAAAGATTTATATATTCTCAATATTTTGAACAACTTCCTTCAGGTCTTCGGTGCCATTCACGTTCTGAGGACGGGACGGACGCTGAGGAAGAGGCCAGCACTTCCTGGCAGGCGGCAATCTTCAAAGTTGGAGATGACTGCAGACAGGTCTCGATTTTGCTCACATCAACCCTCCCTGACGTCATCTTTTAACAAATGATCTTTTTCTTACTATTTTGTTTGTTTGTGTGTTTTCAGGACATGTTGGCTCTGCAGATCATCTCCCTGTTCAAGAACATCTTCCAGATGGTGGGGCTGGATCTCTATGTATTTCCGTACAGAGTGGTCGCCACAGCACCTGGAGTAAGACTTTACTCTTCCTGACACTAAGAAGTTGAAAAATATCTCAAAATTTGTACCTGTAGGCAAAGGGAGTATAGAATAACTAGTTCAAATTAATTGTACAAAAGCTTTCAAGAACTAAAACGTGCTAACTCAAAATCCTCATAAAATAAAGAATACCAACTCACGTAGGGTTCCTATAAAGTCTAAAATGGTGTGTTATTACCTACCGTTTTATTTATTTTATTTCTAAAAAGAAAATAAATAATAGGAAAAATATTTGACAGATACTTTATACCCTGTCACGTTGTCTAAAAGATACACACATACATGCACACATTGTCTTGTTTTAGCAGGTTAAAAGCATCACTATTTTACATGTTTATTAACTTTAAATTTAAAGTGAATTTCTCAATGTAACTTTGAAATCCAGTTTAAGGGGCTGGAAATTGTGGCGCTAATATGAAAAATGTGCATGATCCCTATTTACTTAGTTACTACAGAGTAGACCTTAAATAGAAACTACAAACTATTGAATTCATCCATTCATTTTCTTACGGCTTGTCCCAAGTGGAGTCATGAGGGTTGCTGGTGCCAATCTCCAGCTAACATTCCTGGCGAAAGGCGGGGTCACCCTGGACAGGTTGCCAGTCTGTCGCAGGGCAACACAGAGACAGACAGGACACACAACCATGCACGCACACACTCACACCTAGAGAGAATTTAGAGAGACCAATTTACCTAACAGTCATGTTTTTGGACTGTGGGATGAAGCCAGAGAACCCGGAGAGAACCCACTATGCACAGGGAGAACATGCAAACTTCATGCAGAAAGACCCCTGGCCAGGAATCGGACCCAGGACCTTCTTGCTGCAAGGCAACAGTGCCACCACTTCGCCACTTTGCAGCCCACCTATTAAATTCAAGTGTTAAATTATGAAGTTATGAACATACTTTCTGTAATTCAACCTTTTTAAACATATGTGATATCTCTGCTTTCTTAGTGTGGAGTGATTGAGTGCATCCCAGACTGTAAGTCTCGGGACCAACTGGGCCGACAGACCGACTTTGGCATGTACGATTACTTCAGGAATCAATATGGAGACGAATCCACACTCGCATTTCAGAAGGTAAACTCACACAGGCTTCCTGACATTATTCATCCAAACGTTCCTGACGCCGCAATATAAACTGTCATCCCCATTAACGTTTGTCTTTCCAGGCACGATATAACTTTATCCGCAGTATGGCAGCGTACAGCTTGCTGCTCTTCCTGCTGCAGATAAAAGACAGACACAACGGCAACATCATGCTGGACAGCCAGGGCCATCTCATTCACATTGGTGGGGACCTCTGAAGCACCTTTTTTGTTGTCGTCTCTCTGGAATGTTTTTTCAAGAGTTTCGCACAACATTTTTGCATGGAAAGGAAACTTTAAAAAGTCTGGCAACATTTGCAAAATGTAAAGAGCCTTTCACATACATTGGTACTCCTGGTGGAGATGTGTAAAAAAAAAAAGAACCTTAAAATATGTTTATTTTTGATTTTGATTTATATAGCAGTTTCAAATTTCTTGCTGCAGTTCTGTCAGTGAGTCTGAGTTTTTTCTTTTCTTTTGTTAACACACATCTTCCCTAATTAAATCCCATGTTCTCTCGGCTTTTTTATTATAACAAAAATAAAGCCGCTGACATATTTATACATCTGGGAAACAAGAAATGATAAGTTGCCAATTAAATATGTCTAGAAAATGAGCGCTTTAAAAAGTAAAGTATATATTGAAGTATAGTATAATAATATGTATCAGCTAAATTTTTTCTAGAAATTGTTGGGCGTCACTAATTATAGCTACAATGGAAAAAAAATCTTTGAGTGTATAGTTATTCCCTCTATTTAATCTTTTGTCAATATTTATAGCTGTTTTAAAGTAGCCTCATGTGTATTTATAGTGGCAAAATATTAGGTTATTGTCTTGCACTAGCTAGTCCCAACCTTTAACCATCACGTTTGTGGCTGTTTATGCCTTTTAGACTTTGGGTTCATGTTTGAAAGTTCTCCTGGAGGAAATCTTGGCTGGGAACCAGATATCAAGCTGACGGATGAGATGGTGATGATCATGGGTGGGAAGATGGAGGCGACACCTTTCAAGTGGTTCATGGAGATGTGTGTGAGGGGATACTTGGCTGTGAGGTGAGCTTGCAAAGAGCCTGAAGCCCATCTTTAGTCCCCAATCTCAGGAGGACTGATAAAAAACGGGCAATGTTTAATTAATCTGATAAATATCAGGAACCAACTTGTGGCTTCTTGTAATGAGATTGCCCATCACCTAGGGAGCATTACCAACCTAGAGTAACTGCTTACTGCACAGTGAGATATTTTTGAAATAATTATAATAATAATTAATTTTCCTGTATTGATTCAGGCCCTACATGGACGCAGTGGTCTCTTTAGTAAATCTCATGCTGGACACAGGACTTCCCTGCTTCAGAGGGCAGACCATCAAACTACTCACGTGAGTTTCGCTCGACTTTTGGTGATTTAGTGGTTCTGAATGAACATACTAGTGTTTAAAATGCCATTAGCTGTTGTTGCTTACAATGTTTCTGCACATATAGTCAACGATTCAACCCTGGTTTGAGTGAGAAAGATGCAGCGTCCTTCATCATTAAAGTCATCCAGAACTGCTTCCTCAGCAACAGGTCAGTGAATTTCATCCACGTTTCATTCTTTAATGTTAAATTCCAGAATTGTTTTTTTTTTCCTGACCGATTCCTCTTTTTTTTTGTACAGGAGCCGAACGTATGATATGCTCCAATACTACCAAAACCAGATCCCATACTAAACGTCAGTGCCTGAGCATGTGCGTCTCTTGGCTGGTACATAATGCGTGTGCCTTTTGTTGAATTCCTGTCTGGAAATTGTAACTTGGCTGTTTTGGCTGGTTGTTGGATATTGTCCTTAGTGTTTGCTTTATCATCCTTTATTTATTGTGTTATTTGGAAATCAGTCTTACTCTTAATTATTGTACGGTTGCACTAGCATCTTGACTTCTGTGTATTTCAACGAGTATCTCTCGTTAATCTGCACGTTCAGTAAATACTTTGTAGAGTTTGTGCCAAGTTGTACTATTTGTGAATGTGGCTTCTGAAGATCTTAGTTGGGGTTTGGAATTTGACTGTAAGTGGATATTTTATGGTAACAGAAGTAAACCCGTACCAGTTCTGACCAATGTGGCCTATTCAGTCATTCTGTACTACATCCTGACTGTACCACTGTGCTTCTCTTGTTAATGGACCAGGTGGAGTTATTTGACCCGTGCCATGTGTTTTTACAGAAAGACTTGACTGTATCTGCATGGGTGTCGCAGTGTATTTTGGAGTTTTTCATATTTTCCATTCCAACGGGTGAAACAATGCACGCAAGTTCTGGAAAACAACAAGACTGACTTGTAAATATGTATCTTTGCCAAAGTATGGGAAGGAGAAGATGGTGCACTGAAAGCAAAGTTTTTTGTTGTCTGTGGGACAATGTTATGGTACATTTTTAATGTTGGGCAGTTGCACAAAGTTAAATGTTAATTACCATTTAGCTTGTGTCCAATGTGGCTTCTGGCAGAATTTGCTTTTGGTAATTCAGATGGCTGTGCCTCATGTCAAATATGGTTAATTTAATTTCTTGATTGTTACTGGTTGTAAAAACAAACCTCCTCTTTGTATATTTATATCCATGATCCATTTTCTGTCTCCTTTTCTATTTTCTTGCCTTTTGAATGAGAATGCCGATATGAAATTAAATAAAGTTCTATTAACTAAAAAAACAATTTTCTATGTTCCAACATAAATCTTAAATAGGACATCTGGTAGTAGATTTAGTTTAAAATCTATTTTGATTTTACAAACTTAGGTCAAATACACCTGACATTTAAGAAATATGTTGACATACCAGAGTTGGAGAATAATCCACGTTACCTGTCCTGAATTTCTATTTTAAGTTAAAGGTTTAAATGCAACATTGTTCAAGTAAAATGTTCTTGCTATTTATGAGTTTATGGAACAAAGGGGAAAGAAGGAAAATGAAACAAATTTTGACGCAAGTCTGTATGTAAAATAAAACTGTTCAAAGTAAAAAAAAAAAAAAAAACTAAAAACACAATCTTAAATTGAAATGAAAAACAACTGTAATTTCTTACATTATTTCTTAGTTTGATTCAGTTTATTCATGAGTTTCGCCAAATATCATCAAGACAAAGTAAACGGACCCAATTTATATCCAATTTTCCAGAATCAAACTGGTCCAAGTTAATTTCAAATGAGTTCAGTTTATTCCAGCCCTGTTCTGATTCACTCGGGTGACAATTTAAAGCCAGATGGTAAAATTTTATCCAGCTTAGGAACTATTTCAGATTGCATCTTGTTATTGGCTTTGCCACTGTAGGAGTGTCTTGTAATCCATGTAATTATAGTAAAGTTTAACATTTTATCTATGAATGCATTCCCTCAATTAGTCTGTGTAAATAACATGTTGATTTATGCTATTTAGTTTATTGGTTGAAGTGTAATAAATCAACTCAATATATAGTGCTGTTGCACTATGGTTATTGTAAGTTTCCATCCACCAGAGGGCAGCATGTGACGTCACTCTGCGTCGAACTCTTAATTGCCTTTCTTGACTGATCGGAGGATAATGGCACTTACTCGATCAATCAGTCAATACGCTGCCTGTCTTCTACATTATTAATCCTTGTGCTTTGAGGTTGTTGCTTTTCACTACCTGGAAAAATAAAACTAAAGCAGAGGCAAAAACACTCATAGCTGAGGATGATCTTGATGCCATTGGATGCTTCTCTTAGGTACACAGAGATACAGAGTCTGAAAACTGACAGCTGTATTAGTTTACATAGGTGCTAACATGTTCTCACCTGTTTGAAATGCTCTAGCAAAGCAGATTCTTAATCTATTGCTATTTAAAATGCACAATAAAAGCAACCAGGGCATTTGCAGATTGCCAGGTTTACTTTAGTTTCTTGGCTGCACCTAAAATCTTCTTGTGCTCCATCGGCAGACAACCTGCCAGGAGTAAATGAAAGGAAAACAGTGAGAGTGATTAATTCTATTCAGTTATTTTAAATATTAGTCTTGGTAACATTTTGCTTCAGCTTCAGTATCTGTCAGTAATTTATTTATTCAATGAACTCTAATGAGAGCAAAATGAGATCTTCATTGGGGTGCATTTGATGGGATGTGGGGGTGGGCTGTTGAATGCGTCACTGGAAGAAAATGAGAGCCCTCAGGAAAAAGCCAACACAGCTCTTGTCAACACACTGGAGGCCAGGCAATCGTTATGAGATGAGTGAGAGCACCAAGGAAAGACAAAGAGGTGATCCCACAACACAACAACAAACTGAGAGCCTTATCTGTTTCACAGCAAACACATCTGAGGTTTAGTTAAAATAAAGCCAATGTGAGGGAAAAGATGCAGATAGGTGGTCCTGCACAACGCCTGTTTTTTTTGGCGGCATCCAGATGTTATCAATTTGTGCAACAGCTTAATGTCCATACAAATATTATAGTCACAGACCACTTTATTAGATAAAAATTATGTGTATAGGTTCAAACCTTTTTCCCGTTTAATGTTGTTTTAATTACATGTAGCACATGTGATTAAATGATATCTACATTTAATTACATGTGGCATATCCTTAACAATATGTTGGAAAAATTCCTTAGAGATTTTGATCCAGATTGACATGAAGGCATCACACATTTGCTGCACATCCACAATGCAAATCAAATAGCTGAGATGCTTCTCAGTGTTAGTGTTATCAGTAAAGAAATATATTTACAAAAAATATGTACATCAATAACATTTGAGTTTTGAAGTTATTCTATGTTCTGGAGGATTTCCATCTAATATTTTGAACACAGAACTTGGAAATTCAAGCTTTTTAGTACAAATGCTTGAATATTCATGTTGGATATTGAACTTGAAGCTGCTCATGGACTTTCCAACTTGGCATTTTCACTGCCTGATTTTACATCTTGAAACTGAGATTCAGACTTTTGAAATCCAATAACAACAAAAACAATCACTCCTTCAGCCACCACCACTGGGCGGCGTCATGCAAATTATTGCTTTTGCATGGCGTTTTATAATTTAACTTTTTCTTTGCTCTAGCTTGGGTTTTGTTTTTGCTTCTACTAGAAAGCAAATACCCTGCCGGAGTAACAAATACATAGTCTATAACTGTCTCTTATCAATAACAGAACAAAAAATATTGTAGGCCTAAGGAGAAAATAGTGGAAGGAATTTTATTTGTCCTAGTGTTGACTAAAAATATCAATTATAATGTTTCTGATTGATATCTACATTTTAGATGACTATCCAATAGGTGAAATTTCTGTTTTCTATAAAGAAATTCTTCCTTTGTTTTGGTTTTGTATTTTCTCCTATTCAAACGTTGACCTCTGTGTCCTTTCTTATCACATGAATCCAACTGCAGGGCATCTTGTGACACATTCATGCTTCTTTCGCTGGCGAGGCCATGGCTCAGTATGCCAGCCATGTGCTATGCCATAATTAACTCCTCTCTGAGCTGTTGAGCAGAAAGAGCTGTTTGTCTGGATGACCGGAGCAGACAGTCAGGCCTATTGATGAGGCGTTGGGGCTAATCAGGAAAAGAGGCCGCAACCCTGAATAGCAGAGTTGACACAGGTTTTTTTTATGGCTTTAAAAAGAATGTTTGCCACAAAAACATCAACCTGTAGCTGCAGGAGTTGTGTTTCTTTTTTTGTAATGCTTTCATGCAGCTGTGTGAGCTTTGGCCTGCAGCTCCAGGAGAGGACCTGAATCATAGTACTTCAGCTGGCTAGTGCAAGATTGCTTTGACTACAAATGGCTTTAAATAGCGAACTATAACTGTAACTTCTTCTCTGAATGCTTATGGTGCATACTGAATGCGTAAAGATGCTCTCAAGCTGAGACTTTCAACTTTAATTCCCAGGTGAATGCACCTTTATTACACATAATTCATCTTCACACTTATTTTTTCTCTCTATTACTGCATAGTTTTAAAGACTATTTTAAAAACGGCAGAAGGGACTCTAAATACACTTTAAAAGGGGTTATTTATTTTATTTTACAACAAATAAGTTTATAATTGAATAATCTATATCTTGTTATAATTTACACAAAGGCCTACATTCCATGTTTGCATGTGTAAGAAGGAACAATAAGCTGTTCTGCGATCTATGTCAAAATAGCTTGAAGAACCAGCCTTAAAGCGGATAAACATAATCCTCATGACAGAAGATTTTACACATTCCTGCATGTTTCAACAAAAGGCAACTGGACATATTCTTTCGTTTGTTGAAGATGTTTCCTGTCACATGCAGAAGATTTTCTCACTTCTGAAAATGGGTTAAGGTCCATTAAGGTTACATTAGTATAAAAGTACATCAGATGCATGTTACAGATTTAATTTGTTTTATTTCTCCGTAACATTCAAATCTTAAATGTCATATTTTCATCAGCTGTAAGCAGACGATAAATAACAGATATAAACATTTTGAAACATGACTCCATGTGGCATTAATCTCCATAATTTGCGTTTCACTTGAATAGTGTAACAAAAAAAAAAGTAACATTTTCAATAATATTGCCATTTATTGAATGGGTGAACTAAGCTTTTATTTCATTCAAGATAATCATGTTTGATATAAATCTTACAAGAAGTGAAAATTAATACAGTCATGTTGTGTTTTAGCCATTTGTATGTCTACACAATCCTGGGGATAAATGTTGGCCTGACAGTTGTCCAACACACAGACACTGAAAGGTCATTGCTAAAAAAGCTGATTGTTCACAGAGTACTATTCCAAAGCATATTAATGGAAAATTGAGTGGAAGGAGAAAGTGTGGTAGAAAAAGAAAAACTAGCAACTGAGATAATCACAGCCTTTAGAGTATCCTGAGGCTGATTGGACTGCTTGGATTAAGTGCGTTAGTAGCCATCAGAACACTCTACCACACTTTTTCCTTCCACTAAACTTACCATGGATACAACTATATGAAAAGCCAGCTTCTTTTTTCTGTAATTTTTCCCCCTTGTCTGATTTATCAGTGATTGTCAGCTGGACCACCGTCAAGTTATCACTCTTCCTTATCAATCAATCAATCAATCAATCAAATGTTATTTGTATAGCACATTTCAGCAGCAAGGCATTTCAAAGTGCTTTACATCAAATCAAACACAAAACTACAATGCAACATAGAATCAACAACAAAAACACAACATCAAGTCAGATTCTGTCAATAAATTTGCAATTGATTACGTTTCAAATACAACTCTAAACAAGTGGCTTTTTAGTTGAGATATAAAGGAAGTCAGTGTTTCAGCTGTTTTACAGTTTTCTGGAAGTTTGTTCCAGATTTTTGGTGCATAGATGCTAAATGCCTCTATGATTCTGATGTCCATAACATTCCTGTATTAAAGAAATTTTTAATTATTCTTTTCTAATTAACTATTTTGGGGCTTTTCATGAGCAGTAATCGTTAATAATCAGATTAATTAAACAGAAAATGACACTTGAAATTTATCAATCTCTCTGTGATACGAGTTGCACTTTTTCAATAGAATCACCGAATCAACATTTCTATTATATTCTGAATAATTTTTCAGACTATAATGGTATATTATATTATACTATTATAATTATACTATAATTTCAGTATAATTTGTTTTTGTGAAATAGAAAGCAAAGAGAAACACAACAAAACAAAATTTTCCCATCAATTGGTGACACATTGTCTGGCTTTGCTACAATTCACACGTAGCCGCAGGGCAACGCTGGGGTCGGCCTTTCCTCTGCACTGCTGATCATTTGTGTTATCTGATGTTCTAATGACTTAAGGGAGAAGTCGGACCTAAGCAGTAATGGTCTACTTGCCAGCCCAAAGAGTGGCAGCAAAATCATGATTTAAATGTGGGCAGGAAAACACAGAGGCTACTCACAAGAACCTTTTCTCCCATCAGTAAGATTAAATCCACGCATGATGAAATTTCAGTCTAAAATCCTGAATTTGCATAACAACTCAGTGTTTTAAAAGCCATTCGATGTCTGCTTCAATTAAATCGACTCCAACACGCACAATGAGTTGTCAAGACACACGCCAAAGCTAAAACTTTCTCCTTTCTTTCTGCCTTCTCCGCTGATTTTGGATGCCCACATGTTATTCACTTGTGGTTGTGCAGCTGAATGGGCCCCAGTGTTCGACGTCTCCTTATCGTATGACCTTTGATCTGTTTGGACAGCGTGACCAGGAGAGCTTGCAAGTAAGGAGAAGCGAGACAAGGGTGCAGAACAGAGGAAATCCATCTCATTTCAGAGCTAAAACCTTAACTTAGGAGTATAAGGTGTTCCTTTTACATCAAGAATACACGTAAGACTCAGGTCTTTTATACAGGATTTGTAGATCAAAACTCCTATTTTTGTGGTGTGCATTTTTATATGCACTCAGCAAGTTATAAAATGTATGATGAGAATAGTTTTTCAGATTAAAGGAACCTTTTTGACAATAATGATTTTTTATTAAGCACAGATTTTTGTATGAAAAAATATTATTTCTAATTGTCTAATGTAAGATATTCATCATTCGTGTTGCTGTTTTTTCGAGCGATAAGCAGAACATCCCCTTAATTAATGGAAATAAAAGTTTTAAAGCATCAGTGTGTGTGTGTTTAATGTTAAATTGAATGTGTGTTCTGCAGTTTCTGTACTTTTGCTGCTGAAAATGTTGCCTTCATATTACCGATTAATAAAGCCCATGAAAGAGACAGAGAAGTTAGACCTTCAACTATAGAGTTCTGTTTGAGAAAATAAAAATAATAATCCATCCATATGAAACATGCAAAATTAATAAAAAAAATATATAACAAACACATCGGATCCTTTGGTAAAAGAAACCCAGATTAGAGAAGCAATTTTGAAAGTGTTTCTTACAACACATTCCCTGTAGTAAATGAAAAAGGTCAAATAACTTAAAATAAATCACCTGTTTAATCCTTTCTAGTCAGAGTATATTTCATACATAAGTATTATACGAAAAAAGCAATTATACATGTTTGCACAAATAAAAACTTGACAGATATTAAATAAGTCAATGATTTAACATCAGATGATAAATATTTAAATACATGCCAAATACAATAATAAAAAAGAATGAATGAATTATCAATTTTGCATCTTATTCTGACTTGAAAGTCAAAGTTCACTGGATGGCCCGTTTGATGCGGGCTGTAATTATGTGTTTGGCCAGCAGAGGGCTAAAGCAACACCAAACTGAAAACTACCAGCTTATTAGTCAAAGTATTTGCCAAACAACCCAGAAGACCTATGAAGAAATGTTTAAGGCTTCATTAGCTAACACTTATCTTTTTATTACTCCTATTTTGCCTAATCAAAAGTTTGCTTCTCCTGTTAGATTCTGTGCAATTTTTATTGCTAGTTTTAATTTTAAAAAAAAAGCAGAAAATATTCTATTTTAAAATTATAGATATTTGCTGAAAATATGCTTGAGATTTCAGTTTGAGGCTGAATCAGAGTAATAAACCACTGTCCATGGCAACCAGTCGGTAACAAAAAGCCTCTGCCACTCTCAACCACCGTGGCCACTGTTACCACGGAGACCCATTCAGATGCCCGGTGGTGACCTCTGACCTGAGAGGAGCCTGG
Organism: Gambusia affinis; assembly: GCF_019740435.1. Classification (NCBI taxonomy): domain Eukaryota; kingdom Metazoa; phylum Chordata; class Actinopteri; order Cyprinodontiformes; family Poeciliidae; genus Gambusia; species Gambusia affinis. The sequence goes on along the minus strand of NC_057870.1, from coordinate 24,665,302 downwards.
TGAATGTAGCTGAAAGGGGCGGCTGGGCTGGGGCATCTGGGGTATCATCTGGTGCCTAACAAAGCCCCCTCGCCAGCTGGGGAGGAGGGCAGTAGATGCAGAGTGAGGGAGCCGGAGGAAAGGGGCACAGAGGAGCGGGGAGAAAAAAAGAGAGCGCCCTTTTCTTCTTGCCCTCTTCAGAGAGAGTGGCCATTGACACTGTGCATCTCATTAAAATCTGTGCACCCCCCTCACTCACTCTCTCTCTCTGGTGCACAGGCAGCTGCTTCTCCTGCATTGGCCATTCAAGCTCAAGTGCAGTCCACTGCTGGATGGAGAAAAAGAGAGACAGACAGACAGAGAGAAGGGACTCAGAGGGGAGAAGGGTAGATGGGGGGGAACAGAGACCCTGGACATATGCCACCACCACTGGGACTGGAACGGCTGTGCAGAGACCGGCATTGTGTTCCCCTTACAGCTCACAAACTTTCTTTTTACTACAGTCAATGCAAAAAATAAATAAATAAATAAAAATAATACTAATAATAACAGTATTTCCTCAGCCAAAAAAAAAAAAAAACAAAAAAAAAAAATTTCTCACTAATTTGAATCCTGTTAGTAAAATATTCTATCCTGTCATAATTTTACTGGCCTTTAATAAAACTAAAGTTACAATGTCTGTGTATGTACATAATCAGAGTTTGTTAATAACTAATGTAATTTACCCAATTACATTTACTTTAGTAACTTTTTTGAAAAGAATTACTTTTAGAAATATTTTTACTATGCTGTACCTTTTACTTTCATTTGTGTAATTTTACTATGAAGTATTTCTATTCTTACTTGAGTACAACTTCTGGATACTTCCTGCTTTGCAATTGGAGTTAGGTGTGATATAATCCCCCATTTTTAACGCCTAATGTAATTAAAACAGAACTGGCATGGAAATATGCTTTAGTTTTTTTCAAATGTAAAGCAGGATACTGTTAACTGGTGATATCAGCACCTACTTATGTTATGTCTGTAACACACAGCTGTTAAAGTTATTTCTGAATTCTCAGATGGACAACTTGATCATTTTTTTGAAGACGACAAATTTGTTTCAAACATAACTGTATAAGTGTGTTAGAGGCCATAAATGAGCTCAAAAGCATTGTGATGTCACTGAGGCACCAGACAAAACCTCGCCCAACAGACATTAGTATAAAACATGCAAACAGCTGCTGTGTGGCAGCACACGTAATCACAGATAACAAATAATGACTCACACACACATGCACACCCAATCAACTTTCCAGAGCCCCTCTGGTGTCCCCCTAACCCCTGAAAGACATTGTGGATGTGAGCAGGTCTCTCTGAGGGTCACGGTCATGCAGTGTTTGTGTTATGTGTACGTGTGTTTTTGTGCTTAAAGCCAAGAAAGCACAGCAGGGATTCTGTCAGAACAAAAAAAAAATACTGTTGTGGGGGTGTAATAGGTTGGAGTGGAGTGTGTAGTCTATCATAAGGAAGAGGAGATACTACTAATATGATGGGTGTGGCTGTAAGGAGAGCCGGTTATGGTAATCAGAGGATAAAGCTGCAGGTACTGGAGAGTGAGGCAAAAGCAAAGCTTTATTTCCATTTGGTTGTACTGGTTGGTTTATTGTGTGATTTTTAGGTGCAGCCAGACTGAAAACAGAATATCCACAGAGAGAGACAAGCCTAAACTCTCCCTCCCTCTCTGTTCCTCTTCACAAGGTAGTTCGAATTCCTAAATTCAAGGGTACAGAAACAGAACCCCCCGCGCTCCGCCCCCCTTTCTGTCATCTCCACTGATGAATGGGGCTTTGCGTGTGGATTTTAATTACTGCTCTGTCGATGTGGGAATTGGCCATGCATTAAATTGGAATGAGACACATTTTTCCCCTCAGCAGGGGAGGAAAGAGATTGTAGGGTAAAAAGAGAACTTGGTTACTGTATATTAATTGAACTGCTAGTAGTGCGAAGTTCTTGGAAAACTGTGGAAGGCATAATAAGAAATGCAGACTTTTATATGCAGACAGACAAAAGCTTTCTCAGAGCAGAGCTGCATGCAGAACTGGTCTTTGAGATCAACACTGCTGAACCAAGGACATATGCAGTTATGACGAAGGACTATTTGCGTCAATTACTTCTGATTAGAAGGGACATTGTAGAGGTCAAATTCTGTTTTGCAGTCTACCTGAACAGCACTAAAGATAAAATGAGACAGGCAGGCATGCGAAAACTCAAATTGTAAGACTGCTGTTCAGGGGAGCAACAAATGCATAAAACAAACACCTGATGTTTTTTTATGTCTAAAAGCAGAATGAAGACCCTCTTGCTTATTCTCCCCAGAAAGCGGTAAATAAATCATCTGCTTTCTAGGGCAGATGGCGTAAATGTCTAAATTTATAACAGGAACACTATACTCAAATGGGTGATAAACATAAGTGCTCCTGAGGTCTGTTAGCAGACATCAGAACCAAACTCACTCTATAACTATGTCCAGGAAAAAGGGAGCACATTAAAGACGTCCCAAAACCTGATATGTTCCTTTATTCCTACAGATCAATGCTTGTCTGAATAGTTTGACTTGTCATGCTAATAAGAAGAGCTGTCTGGCTGGTGTGAAATACACATTCCAGTAAATCTCTGATCGTTGCCAAGGTGGTGTGATTGTGTTGCAATATAGTAAAGTTCATCCTGTTGAACGGAAAAATTGAAATAAAATAGACAAGATGAGTAAAAGGTAACAGAAAACTCACTCTATGTGTAGAACAACTTAAAGCAAAAGTTTTACTGGATTTCTGAGCAAAACTCTTTAGGGGGTCTCACACTCAACCATTTCTCTGGTTTGTGAAGAATAACCTGAAAAAGACAGCAGCAGCCATGTTGGTTAAATTATTCCTAATTTAATCCTGATCTTAAATTTGTATGTCTGTATTCTTACTGCACTTTTTAGAATAGTTTTACTAGTAGTGTTTTAACACTCATTTAATAACCTTAAAATCATTATCAACACAATTTTATTTCTTCAGTTTTAAAACCAGTATCACCTCTGTTTGTTGTCTCTGTTTATTTGTTTTCCATTTGATTTTATCTTAAAGCCTTTATAGGGTATAAAAGCTGCTCTATGACAGTCTACCAACTGACAGAGTGATATAAATGATGTGAGCTGAACAACAAGTGGTTCAACTTTGTGTTGCACATGTCACCGAGGTGTGATTGCAAACTTCTGAAGTTTGTGCAAAACGTGCTGTTTCTCAGATTCATCTCATTTGTTTCAAGATGACTGATGAAGTTATCTTGTTTTTGTAGGACGAGCATGTCGAACCGAGTGTCGTTCTGGGGTAAATGCAGCTATCACATGATTTGATCAGAGGTTTTTAGGGGTCAGCACATGGTCATCTGTAGTCAGCTGACAGACTGAGCCACTCTCTGATAACAGGCCAGACGGGCAAAGGACAGGAAAGGCATGACCTGGCAAACAACACATGACCCTGACAAAGATCTTTTCTTGTTTGGATTGGTTTGTCCCCTTTATTCTCTGTGATTCCCTCTGTCTTTTAAAGTGGGTCATGCTCAGCTCATCTCAACAGGAACTGAGGGCTCCTGCAATATTTCTTAAACTTATGGGATAAGCGAAGATAAATAACCTAACATGCTCCAACCATCCGTTTCAATTACCAAAGAGCATGAAGTGTTAAATGAGCAAGAATTTTCACTTTATAACTGCAAATATCCATCAATTCTATTTTCCATCTACCGATCCGTCCCTCCATCCCAAAGGTGTCAAACTCATTTTCATTTTGGGTCATATCAAAAATCTGAATGCTCTTAAAGGGATGTTTGTGCCAGAATGTATTGGTAAAACCCATTAAACTGTTAACATATCAATAAACAGCTGCTTGCTTCAGCATTCAGTATGTGTTTCTTTAAATTAAATAATATTGAACATCTTTTCACACTGATCAGTCCATATAGGATTTTGTGATTGTTTTTGTTGTTATTTTTTTGCAATCAAAATCACAGATTTCATGGTGCTAATTTAAAAATATTTGTAAGGAATATTTACAATATTTGAGCTAATGTATGATGTTAAATGTGACTTTTTATTAATCGCCGTATTGGTCAAGAAACTATAATTTGACATCAAGTAAGGCTGAGGCAGCTGTCACTCTAATCATGTGAGAAACATTTGCAGTAAAAATCAGAAACAAAAATGGAGGGATTTGTTGATTTTGGGTGAATTTTGCATATTTGTGAAAAACCGGAGGGACTTATTGATGATTTGGTCCCTCTGGTCTTGGGTTTGACACATGTGCTGTGGAAGGATGTCAGAGTAGAAGCCACTCATGTGCAGTGCAGAAAAAAACTGCATGGAGTTTTTTCTGCAAACTCCATGCAGAAAAAATACCCAAGCTGGGATTCGAAACTTCTTCCTGGAAGGCAACAGTGGCGTCAATGTGGACATTTACTTTAGATTTTTTGTTAGGTCTTGGAAGAGCTGAGGGTGGGCTGACGCTAAATGGGTCACCAGTACATCAAGGCGCACTCAGAGAGAAATGACTAAACATGGTGCATGTTCGAAGGTATCTTCATGGATTGAAGCCAGATTCCCTGGAAAGCAAGAGCTTCCCAGCTGTACAAAGAAAGGCCTCAGCTTACATCTAAGCCATCTAATTTTAAGTATTTGCCAGCTACAAGAATGAAAATTTTAAGAACACTATTTTGGCCAATATTGTTAGGTAATGCCAATTATATTCCCTAGCAACCATATTTTTCTACAGGATTTTCATCCAAATATCAAGGAAGCCTTAATGACTTTTATGTACCTCTTTATCTGCCTTTTGTGCCCTGCAAAAGGAAGTAAACAAGAACATCTGCCTCTTTATGACTACATCTAACTGCCAGAGTGCTTCTGCTGGCACTTTCCAGTAGCAGTAATCCAATAAGTTCAATAAGCTTCCATTAAGTAAACTGTTTCACACAGGCGAAATTTTTCCTCAACCAGATATTTTACTCTGACTAAACACTCCCTAGTGGATAAAAATCTAATATTATGGACTAATGACAAGAAGAATTGAAATAGCTAAATTAAATCCCATCTTCCAAGGAATACAATAAAAAGCATGCAGATTTTTTTCTCTTTTCTGTTTCCCCAAACACGATGTTATTCCCTCCCTTCTGACTCTTCCTTCCTCTTCACTTCATCTTTTCCCCCGCATCCCTATCTCTCTCTCTCTCTCTCTCTCTCTCTCCATCCTGCTCCTCCTCCTGCTGTTAATAGAGCGTTGGCAGAGAGCCAGGGGAAGCCTTGCACTGTGGGTCTTTCCCTCTTGGCAGAGCTCCCAGAGAGCGTGAGCGTAGCTCTGGTCTCTCATAATCGCTGCCATTCAGCACCTCGTCGGAGTGTGTCCATGTTTACATGAGCGGGGTCATGGAGCAGTAAAAGTGTGTGTGTCTTTTACACCAAACACACACACTTGCACATATGTGCACAAACTGGGGTCAAAGGAAACAAAACAAAAAACCAAACAAAGTACATTCTTAGTTTGTAACTGGTATGTGCTTCCTTCAGTTTGCTATTTCAATGCTAAGTAGGATTACTTCATTTCACCGCAAAGTTAAAATGCGGTGTCCTGTTTTCTAACTGTAACCCTGACAGCTGCTAACATGACTGCCAATAGCCACTCATTGTTTTTTTTGTTTTGTTTTGGTAACCTTCTGATGAAACAGCAGGTTTGTCACTTTCCAGTTTTCATAATATTGGCTCAGCTCCCTGTAATGAAATCTGACCAGATGATAGGAGCCTACAAGAAATCAAACTGTTTTAGTAATTGTCAGAAAAAAATCAGCTTACACACACAAAAAAATGATGTTGTTGAGAATAATAAAATGTCTAAATGTTATTTATAACTGCATTTCGTAACTGAATTTGAAATTCAAGTTCTTACTTAAGCATTTAGGATGTTCTTTTTTAAGCAAGCATTTTAGCCTCATTGTGTCATGAGCTTCTATGCCTTCATGTTGTCATGATGGATTTCCTAAATGTTTATATTATTGTGCTTTCAACAACAAACAAACGAACAAACAATCAAACAAACAAACACAACTTCTCAGGCTCTTCCCCAAAGAGAAGAAAGCATCTCTAAAGTTTCTTCAAACAATATTTTGGTTTACAAAGTAATTTAGATTTGTCTCAGTTATAGTTGAGGTCATTTATGTCTTTATTTTTTAAAAATGTGCCTTGAGACAAAATGCGTTGGTAATTAGCGCTTCGTTTTGTGGACTTGGTGAGAGTAAACAATTGCACTGGTGGAACCTTAAAGTGACAAATGCATGAACTATTTTTCATTCCTGTTGTTTACATGAAATAACAACAACTCAAAACTGAAATGACAACTCCGGTAGCTCTATTTTTGTCTCCAAATGGGGCAAACAAAAATTCAGTTATTCAGTTATTCTCTTATCCAGAATATTTTATCTGCATCATTCATAACTCTTTAGGATTCAACCAAGCCATGATGTCATCAAGCTTTACCAAACTACTTTAAAGGCATAGTAACCTTACTCCATGTCGACTTCAGAAGTAAGAAAAATGCAATGAAACAATTCTAGCTCTAATTATTTAAGTGTGTAGAAAATAGAAATAATTTTGGTCAACCTAACTTGTCTAAACAGGAAAAGTTTAGAATGATTTAATGTCAAACTGTGATTAAAAAAAGGGTTAGTAATTGTGTGTAAACAGAACATACAGTTAATCAATTAATCAGATTTATTGTTTTTTAAGTATTAAGACAGTGACAGATGTGCACAGTCATGTAGTCATGTATTGTGTAAGGGAGAAATTTAACACGTGAACTGTGTTGCAAACAGCCGAAAGTGTCAATGTTAATTTTGAAGGCAAACGCGGCTTCTTGCAGAATATATTCACATGTCAATCAAAGCTGCTTTCATGCAGTTGATATTTATGGCTGCAGGTGAACTGACATCTGAAATGGAGACAGTATATGATGAAATAACAGTTTCTCTGCACCTTTGCAGGGATTACCGCATTCATGAGATTCTTTGAGGTGGTTGAATATCTGCTTAACATTCAACTTTATGTAGGTCTACAACCTTGGTTGTATGTTATGAGCTGTTATGACTCACACAAAACCACAAAACTGGAGGAACATGAATGCAAGACTCATTTAATTTATTTTAACACATGCTGTCATTATGGTTTGTGCATTCATAAAAAGCCCTTCACTGCTTCCATATTTTTCCAGTAGAGAAAAACGTTGCACACACCTGACAGCAAGACAACCTACACCACAGGTTTGAATGTACATCTTCACTCACTTCACTTTAACAGATTTGCCTGGCACAAAGGAATGTGGCTGGTTTTCCCTCTTCTCTGTTGTCTCTTTAATTTAGTATTCTGTTTTTCTCCCCATCTAATAGCTACCCTCTGTGCTCCTCCCCCAGTGCCCGGGGACCATTCCTTTTATATTTGCATGTCAGGAGAGGGTGTGTGGGCAGCCCAGCTCTGTGTTTGAATCTCAAACAGCCCTCAGATACACTTGTCATCGATGGATGGCGACTCTTTCTTTTCAACGATAAACAGAAAAGATAAAAAACCTTCAGCTGTAGCACAGACTGAAGATTTGTGCTACAGCACCGCACAAAAACAATTAGTGAGTCTGAGAAAGTTAATATTCACGGTTGTGCTGACTGACTTTTTACGTGTTTTCATTAAATGTTGCAGGACTGGAGGTTCATCCTGTCACTGTGCTTGTGAAATAGCGTTTCCAGGTAAATATGTGAGTCTGACTGCAAGTGTGTGAGGAAATGCGTGCATATAAACACACACAGAAAGAGTGAGGACCAGAAAAAGCTTTGCTGTCTGGCATTTCCTCGTTTCAACTCCTAATTTTTACTTCCAATGTAATTTCTGCCATCAAGCACAATCTAGGCAACAGAGCTTAAAAACAGACATGCAATCCAAATTTCAATGAAGTTAAGACATTGTGCAAAACATTAATAGAAACAGAATGCTATAACTAGCAAATCTTTTTCAGCCATTATTCAGTTGGATTCACTGCAAAGACAAGACGTGTCATTTTCAAATGGACAAACTTAATATTTTGTTGTTGGTTTTTTTTGCAAATATTTGCTTATTTCCTTTCCTTGTTCAACATCATTTAGATAATTTCTAACAAGATAAAAAGACATGTTGCTTCCAGGTTAGGATCCCAATATGCTCTCTTTTGAATAGTTCAAAGATTATCTTCTCAGTTTTTATTTTTGACATAGAAACGTGACATACAGTAAGCACACAACTATGACGGTTAGGTGGAGATATAGACACAATAGAAATAGCCTATAAAGACACTATTAAGAATGAGTTTATTAAATGTAGATTTCAAAACACACATCCTTTTCTTTCTTGTCTGTTTTTGTAGAAACTGCAGCACTGACCTCTGAGCTGCTTTAGTAATTCTCCAAGCAGATTAGGATGCCTTCTGCATGCTTTCAGGGGATTGGGCACACAAGCTCAACACAATACAACAATACAACAAGACAGATTACCTCTCCTCACTGGCACACAGCTGACCACAGACTTACGGTACTGATGATTCCTTTTTGACACCACTCTTCTGTATACACAAGCATGCAGGCGGTCAGGACGCAGGGAAATGATGCTCTTTTTGCATAAAAAATAAAATGGAATTCCCATTACCTGTAAAATCTCAGAAAATAAAGATAATAATTAGGGTGTGTGGCTTCACTTTGTCGTTAAAAGGTAAATTCTTACAGATCATTATTCTATTGTGCTCAGCTTTGCTGGAGGAAAAGAAACACTAAGGATGCTTGTCTTTCCCCACTCTTTTATTCCCAAGTCTGTTGTTTTCTGCTGCAGCTGGAGTGAAGTCGTTTAGAAAAAAAAAAAAATCTAACAGGGACAACATGGTAAATTACAACAATTAATGTCACACAACTAACCATTGGAAGCAAAGCGTTCACATACACCCCACAGAAAGACTGCTGGAGCCATTTTGGTCAAATCTGCATCCACACAGAGCAGGTATGACCCACTCTAAGGTCTCAAAGTCCCCAAGGGCCACAGAGAAGGTCTTGGGGGCCCCAGTGCTTCAGAATAGCAAGGTGATCTATATTCATTGGCCAGCTTTGGAGACGCCTGCTGTCATGACCTCCCCCACACCTCCTAACAGTAGACTGCACCAGAAACCTGTGTGTATGTGTGTGCATGTGCCCCTCATGGCACTAATGCAGTGTGACAGAGATGAATGGACCTGGACCAGCAACGAGGGGTCCAGAGAGTGGAGGGAGTTATCTGCATAAGGAATGGAGAGCGTGTAGGTGAGGGCAGAGAAAAGGCGGAGAAAGTAGAAACTCCTGTGGAGAGAGGGGAGAAGTAGAAACCAGGAGGAAAACGAGGAAGGAGATGGAGGAGGGAAGGCAGGTGTTGGACTGGATGCAGAGCAAGGAGAGGAGGGGGAAGCAAGGAATCCTTACTGGTGCTGCTTCTTTACGGGAAGTGATGATGAGAAAAGGTGGAGGGTGGTAAGGAAAACGTAGGACAACTGGAAGATGGTTTTAAATAAAGCTTAAATGACATAATTTATCATGTTTTGAATAAATAAGTAACTAGAAAAATGGTTTAGTGACTAGTTACACACACAACCTTGATTCAAATGCTCAAGAGATGTTTGTTTCATAATTCAGGAGATACTGCATACGCTACACAAGCTGATGAATCAGCATGTCTTCAGAGGCGAAGGCAGAGTTAGAGGTGTTCAGGAGAGTCCGTCACCATGGCTTATGTTCCTGGATGATATTTGCACCAAGATGCAGAAGTCTTTAGATGTTGTTTGGCTGTCATAGTTGGCACACCTTTTCAACATCACAAGGAGGACCTGGATAATTCCTGTAGTGTTGTTCTCAGTTTAAAGGTGCAGTATTATGTTTAGGAATACCTTTACACAGCACTGAAATGACCAGACGATTTTAAGATTTACCTCACCATTATACTTTAGTGTTGAGTTTTGTTGCATAGATGGTTTAGCAATAAGATAATCTACAGTAAGAAACAAGTTTATATACTTCAAATCACTGCTGGTCCACTGCTGCTTGGAAACTCTGTTGACTTCTGGGTAGAATTTGGAGTTTTGAAATATTGAATGAAACAGAGTAAAGACAACAATGTTGTTTTTTGTTGTGTGGATCCAATTTATTTCCAGAAAAAAAAATTACAATACATATTTTTGACTTCAACGCTTCACATATTTGTGTAAAGATACCAACTTGATTTTTTATTGTTGACTTAACAGATTCAGTTATGTTAAATTTACTTTACGGCAGGATCATTTTTCTCAGTGTAGTTTTGCTTTAGTGAAAGTGGTTGTGTCTGCATCCACTGGCTACTCTGGGCAACCCCCTCCTTCTGCTGTCCTACAATGCAATTTTGCAGTAGTTGTTTTGTAACACCTATTTTCAGCAACAGTTAGGGGATCCCAAGATAATTTTGACCTTATGTGGATTACAGAAAATTCACAATACATTTTAGGTTGTGTGCCAAATTCTTGCTTTTGAAATAATAGAAGTTTCATGTTGTAATTTTTCTCCTAAACAAAAAATGGTTCAATCAAATAAAATCAAAAGTATTAAACAAAATACATTCATACCAAAGAGTTGCCACAGAAATGTTTGACCTGATCTCCATGCACATAATGCATAAGCTGCATGGACGTCCTTGGGAGGTGGAAACCACTGCTGAGGTGTTGCGGGTTAAAATTGTAAATCTACAGCTTGAAAATTCAAGGAAGGAATCGTTATGTAGTTTAACATCATGATCGCAGTGTTGCCTCTGATATGATTACCCCATTGAACGCAGAAAACATTACCACTGCGATTCACACACTTTCTGTAAAAATCAGGTTCTGCATCAGTGAGTAATCTGTATAACGGCTACATTAATGAATATTTTACAGTTGACCCACACACAAGTGGCTCCTTGCTCCCTCTCTGTGCAGGGCATCTGCAGAGTTGGAAGCACTGATGTGTTTGTGTACTATGTGCACCATGCTGTTTCCCATTATGAACCTGGGGTTCCCTCTGCTCCCTCTTCCACTCACTACAGCTAACAGCTCTCTACTGTAACACTAATGAACATGCCAAAGAGAGAGCATGAAGAGGAGAATAGGAGAAAAACACAGATGCAGTAAATTGGTATATGGAGAATATTAAATAGAAATAATAGAAAAAGAAGATATGCATTCTTTAATAACAATAGAAGCAATTGTTTTCTTTGTTTAAAAAAAATATATATATATATAAGAAATTCAGGAGCTCATTTAATGTAAATACGCCCTGTCTGTTCTAACAATTAACAACCACATCATATTAGTAGCAGCAATTTTTCTGGATTAAAAATCATTTGACACTTTAAACCATTACATCTTTTTCAACAAATTATGAGACCTCAACTTGTTCAAGCTATGTTTAGTGGATTAGGTAATACTTTGTAAATCACTGCTCACAATACATTATCATTAGTCACATAAAATAAAAATATTATACATCTGTACCCCCACGTTTCTAGTCCACTTTTTTTTAGTTTATATTAAAATAAATTGGAAAATTAATATAATATCTATCTTATTTTCTGTTAAGCTGGTTTGTACTTTGCATCAGTTTCAGCACAACTGTGTTGGAATTTGGAGTTCGTTGAGCTATATTTTCAAAATTAAGGTCTTGTGTTAAGTGTAAAAAAAAAAGAAGGAAGAAATGAAGTCAGTTTGCATAAGTATATTACAATTTTATTACAAGTTTCAAAAGCAGATTTGCATACTTTTAAACTAATTAGAGACTGTTTTCTATTTAATGCTGCAAACATGTTTATGCATTCAGAACTTTTTTCCATTTAAATTAATGTTTTCTGGTCACAGCTGCAGGCCGATGTGAGAAATAGACAGAGCATATTTTCAGAATATCTATGCTATTTATTAAGATTGTGATAAAAGTTATGAAAAAATTTATTTCAAAATTCACTGCTGTTTATTTTCTCATTGCAAAACATCAGAGCACTACAATTACTTGCTCCAGAAATAAAAATTACATATCATTGCTTTATCTCTTATAACATAAATCCTGATTTCTCTTGTTAAAATGGTTTTCCCAAAAATAATAAATAATACATTCATAATACAGTATAATTGGGTGAGAAGGACATCATCCCTGCTGTTTTCTGTAAAAGGAAAAGTTTGTGATAAGAGTTTTAGGTTTTATTGGAATCAAAAGTTAATTGCGAGAAAGACTTATTGAACTTATGGGCTTAAATTGTTGTAGGGTATCACATTTGATTGTATTTAACACAAATCAGTTAGTAAAGTAAAGCAATCTTCTGCACAAACAGCTTACCATGAATCATAATAATCTCCTCATCACTACCATTTTACTTTTTATTAGCATTTTAAAGCCACAGAAATAGTTTTTCATATTTCTGACCTTTTGCTACACAGACATCACAGACCAGCATTCAGAGCTGCAGGCAGCCTTGACTGAAACCGTGATGGAGGAATATTAAATCTGATAATAGTGCAGATGTTGCACTCCCTTTTATCTCGTACTAAATTAAACTGATGCAAGGTAAGATTATAATGGTGGCTCCAGTGAATGCTTATGACAATTTACACAGGAAAATGAAAGCATGTTCCATGCCACCATGGAGCACTTTGAGAATTAGTGTGAACAATGATCAAGAATAATTCCATCAGCTTGTTAATAAATCATTTACTGCAACTTCCCCTGTATCTGGGCTGGATTACCAGGAGAATTTCATAAAATGAGGAAGGGGGTTGATGGAGGTTGCTGTGGCAACACTAATGACACCCACCCCCACTGTCTTTGTGTGCCGTTCCTTTCCTCGAGATACTATGTAATTGCTTGTGCAGAGGTTGGTAGTGCAAACCCTTATGGATCATCAAAAAAAAAAAAAAAAATAAAAATCAAGCTGTAATAGAAGAGTGAGATACAAGCAGAAACTTGCAGAATGAATAGAGAAATGTGAGAAATAGAGATACACCCATACAGTGCATGCATGCAAGTAAGCAAATCACCTGAAGTTATGCTGTTGGGTTGGTGTTGGAGAAGTCCCAGATGTGCATCAAAAATGGTGAGAGAAATGGTGCAGCTGCAGGTGTTTGAACACCAGTATTGCAGCAACATATGTGAGGGATCATTATTTAAAATAGGAAGCTGCAATCAGAACTCCACTATTTCAACAGATCATGTTTGTAGATCAGATGGAAAATGTGAAGACAAAGATAAAGGCATCTTGTCTTTCTGTGACTGAGTTGGTCTCTTATATTAAAGCAGAGATGTGATGCGTAAACCTCTCATTATAGCAAGAAAGGCACCTTTGAGAGTTCAAAGGTGAAAAAAACATCACAGAATTTGGTTATGGAAAGATGTGAAAGCATTATTCATCCTACACAATGTTTTCATCATGTGGGCGAGAGTATTTGTATTTGTCATACAACAGAACATTACAGAGCTTGATGGACAACCTCTACAGAAAAGGAAAAGGAATCTGCTGGCTAAAAATGATGAAATTTTGGTCCTTTAGGCCCTCTATAAATAAAACATAATAAATGTTTATAAAGCATTTATAAAGCAGTCATACGTGTTTTGGGTGTGTTAGTAAAGGGCACCCTTTAGGTGATGCCTACAGCTCTTATCCCTCTGACTTGGAAGAGATGACAGGAGAGGCTGGGCTGCCGACATGGGGAGAGGCTTAGACCCATAGGCTGATTACTGATTACTCCAGCACTGCTGAGTATGCTAAAGCATGTTGGCTCAAGGTGGGCTGGGTCACTATGATTAAGAAAAGCAAAGGTGGGTGTGGTGGGTTGGTGAGTAAAAGAGGGGACAAAGCCAGTAAGAGCCAAACTAGAGAACATAGGTGTTTATGGAGCAAGTGGTGGCATTATAGAAATCTTCCATCTTTTCTCTTTCCATAACCTAAATGGGGAGAGGCTATGACATCATCTGTATGATACACAACTGTAATGTTTGGAGAAGAGTGGAGATACGCATTGAAAGTGGTAAAAATAATTCATCACAGGCTTCTTTAAAACACCTGAACAACAGGGGCCAGATAGGATGCCTGGAGCAAATCCTGTCAGTGAGAGTAGAGTCGTGGAGTCTAGTCTACAGGTGAACAGGTTCAACGCACTCACAAAGACGCCCAAACACACAAAAAGAGGGCTTGAGCATGAGAACCAGCCCGAAAGAATGTGGATCTTACCTTTAATCTGATATGCATGTTTGCAACCAAAACAAATCCAACATAAGGATTCATAGCTCCCCCTTTGGGCAAGTGCAAATTTATATTTATTGTGTTGGCATGTGGCTCATTTGTCTGCTTGAGGTAGCCCAGGATTTTATTACCTGTCTTACTGTAGCAGTCCACTTGTGAAACAATAATGAAGCTGTTATTGCCTCAATATTCAGAGACAAGAGGTCATTTAACCAGCTCTGAAAAAATACAACTTTGTCTTTTCAGTGTTTGCACAAATGATTTAAATTAAAGGCTTGCAATATAATACTGTATTACAGCAACATTAAGCAGGAAAGCCTCAAATAATAAATTTTATTGCAGCATTGAGAGTAATTGTTTTAACATATGTGGAACAGTGAAAAAGACAAAATGTGAAAAAACTAAGAAATTGAATGGGGCTGCATACCGACTAAAGGAATCATAACTGAGGAGCCAGTGGTGGGAAAACAAGAAGAAAAAGAAAAAAAACATGCACGCAACACAAGAGCCACTGGTTGTTCTGGTTATGGGCATGCAGAGACCCGCAGTGCAAATAATGGGACTGAAAAGTCATCTGTAAACTGCTTTGCTACTGCAGTAATGAGATTATTACTTCGATCTGTTTGAAAAGTGTTAAAGAAAACTTTCAAAAGATTTGGACTAGTTGTTTTTAGCTGTAAAATTATATACAAAAAACAAAAGTCAGCACAATACCAAAATGTCTCTCGAAACAGCTGCAAGTTTCAAAGTAACACAAGATGATTTGACACACAATGTTAAAAAGAAACAAATGGAAACTTAATATTTACATACAACGTCTGACACTAAATTAGATCTTTTTTCTTTTCTATCTGTCTGTTTGTATCAGAAAAATTATGTGCATTTGTTAAATGCCTGAATGATAATAGAGAGCAATTTTTGAAAATGTTTGTTACTTTCTTCAAAGTCAACTGTTTTGTGACATTAAGATTACTATGCATCTAATCAAGCTTAGAAAAACAACATGATGATGAATTGGTAAAATTGGTCAAACTTGGTTCATAGTTGAAAGAGAGCAAAATTTACTCTGATGTGTGTTTGCACAGAATAAAGACTGGAATGTTACAGACAAAAAAATTGGCAGCAAAAAAAAGTCATTGATAGTGAAAAAAATGAAATGTTGAGGTGACCATCAAACTCTCTCCTTTCTGGATCAGTAATATCAGGACTGAATCAACAGGGTGATTCATTCATTGGTGAATAAAAGAAAACCTTTGATAGAAATGGAAGGGCGGAAGAGACGCAGCAAAAGATAAAAGGTTGGAAATTGAACCCCAGATGGCCAATCCACCCCCACAAAATGCTTCACTTAAAGGCAAAGATGTCTTCATCAGAAAATGCTTCAAGGTCTTTATCCTACTAAAAATACTTTGAATTACCTTAAACGTGAAACCTTGATTGTAACCATGTCAATATTTTCATCATAAAGTTAATAATAATTAAATGCATTTCAAAAACACAAGTATGACCAAGTATTTTTGTCTAGTTTATAATGTTTGGAAATAGACAAAAATAACTTACAAGTAACTTTTCAGCAAGATGTCGGAGTTTGTTTTAACTCAATAATTCTTCTATATATATATAAAAAAAAGTACTGGCTTCACTGACAGATTTCTGACTTACAACAAGACAGTTCTCCTGTCTTATAAGTAAAAAAAAATAATCTGCCAGTGGTATGCGAGTATTTTTCTTATTAATAATAAAAGATTATTGACTTAAAACAAACTCCCATATCTTTCTGGAAAGTTACTTGTAAGTTAGTTTTGTATTATTTCGAGTGGACTAAGATATTTGCACTAGAAACTAAACAAAATATACTTGGAACAATTTTGCAAAGTGAAACCAAGTGCTACTCAGTCATCATTGCTAAATAAAGCAACAACAAACCTAAATCGATTCATGAGTGACCTGAAAAGAAGAACCATCCATCTATGCATGGTCACAGGGAGGTTGGTTCCTGTTTCCAGCAGTCATTGGGCAAGATGACCCTCAACCTGGACAGGATGAGGATAACATAACTGCGCACATACAATTTTTGTTCCCTTTATAAATTCAGATAAAATATATTGATTATTGTGTTATGTGCATGTGACAAAATGTGAAAAAGGTAATGAGGGATGAATACTTTTGCAAATCACTATGTGTAGAGCAATTGTCGTGATTTTTTTAAAGTAAAAACAAACAAAATGGGGCCATGAAAGGCCTTTAAAAACACCGGATGGACAGCAGAAGGTCTTATGACAAACAGCTTCACCGTCACAGTTAATCAGCAATCATTAACACTGTAGCAATGGGAAGTTGCATTTCTTTACACTGAGTCACATGAGAGGAGAAGATGAAATGTTTGCTTTAATCAATTGCACAGACTTCCTCTCATGACTCTGTATTGTCCACAGATTATTTGTGCTTATGAGTAGAAAACTGACATCACTGCTGGAGAAAATATTACGACCACAGAGAAGCCTCAAACATCATCTTCATGTCTGTGTAAAACCTCAAATCCTCTTGCAGGTTGCAAGCCAGAGCATATTTACCCTCTTACCTGCTTGCCTCACACATAAACACTCCAGCACACTAACATCGCTGCCAGGCAGGGTGGAATTACCAGAGATCTGCTTCGACTTGCCCCACAACATTCCCCAGAAGCCATGGTGAGAGAGTTGTAGGTGTGTGGTGTGTTTACTCGTCTTTATGGGTCTGCAGTGCCCATCAGCCTCACTCACCATCTGACTGGGAGTGCTGGCCCACGCTGCAGCAACTCTACATCTTTCAGGAACTCAATGGGGTCAAGCCTGGATGGCAACAATCTCTCCTTCCTTTGTGGGTCCCCTGGAACCTTAAAAGAAACCAGGAGGGCATAAAACTCATTCACCGACTCACCCTCACACATTCCTCCCACCTCCTTCCTCCTCACACACACACGGACGTGCAGGGCTGCAGAGTGTGGTGCTCTCCTGGGAATGAAAGGATAAGTGCAACGCAACCTCAAACTGACCCTCGACTGAAGGTGTGTGCACAGACACACGATGCAGAAACCCACACTGAAGGTCTCTCAAGCACCATGTTTCATCGTCCACCTCCAACCGTCTTTAACCCTTTCCGGTGACTGGCTGGTGTAGTTTGATACCCAGGTTGTGGAACAGTTGAAGGTGGATTCCTGAGCAGGATTGGCCCTATACAGGCGAGGACAGCTAGGGGTCAGTTTACATGCTTCTTTTTCTCCTCAATTATTCATACTCCATAACATCCTTTCCTACTCTGAAGACAATCACCTCCAGCAGAGGAAGGGGAGAGGGTGCTTGGGGGAGGGCTTGGAGAAACTTAGGAGTAAAGACAGAGTTGATGAATCTCTGAGCCTTGAAAGAACCTGCCACTCTTTCATCCACTCCATTATCTCCTGGATGGCCTCAGACGTGATAGTATCTGATTCCATAAATGCAGATTGAACACACATGCTCTCATTAGACACAGTAGTCTCCGTTCGTCCTTTCTCTCACACTAATGCACTCATATTGGGCACGCTCTGAGAATCTGTGACTGAACAATACAGCCGGAATTGCTGTGTAAGCATTAACATAGTAATGGTGTCAAGAATACAGGGTCAGGCTCAGCTCTTAGGTTATTAGACCTTTTCCATGTGCCCTCTTACTAAGACAGCCTTATTCAGCTGAGACCGTGGGCTCACTTAAAGCGTCAGTGCAACATTTTGGAACATCTCCAGAGTTGATGAAGAGGGATGAAGCTGAGTAAGTTCAGGACGTGTGGTAGAGTGCAACTGTTTTAAGCATCATGGGATTTGTATTATTCTCTAAACAAAGAAGGTAAAAGAATAGAATACTTTTTGGGTCAAACTGTATTCTGATAGTTGTGCTCCAAAACAGGAAGAGTATCAAATTACTCAATATTAGGAAAATGTTTGGGTTGTTTGCTTTTTTGCCTTGTTTAGTATTTCCAATATTTTTTTATTTAAATGACAGAAAATTTTAATAAAGAATTTGTAAGATATTTGATTGAATTTGTTATATCTGTTATATTATTTGTTATATTTAAACAGATCACCTGTTCTGAGTCAAACAATCTAATCTCACAGAAACATACACCAACAAATCAAGTTTGTAATTTCAAACAAGAGATTGCAAAGCATAAGAAAAACAGATCAACTTGAATTTTCTTCTTTCTTTTTATTTTTTTTTTAGAAAAAGAGTTCGATGTGCACCTGTTTTAGTTATGGTGTTTTTTTTAATGATCAGTGTTTTTTTGTGCTCTGGGTTTCATTTGTATTTCTGTTTTGATCCTTTCTTTGTTATCCGTTTAATTAGATCTTAGTGTTTTTTGTTCTTAGGTTATTTTTATTATTTAGGCATTTGAATTTAGGTTCTTTAGATTACAATTTTCCTTTCTTTTTTTTCTCTTTCCTTTAAATTTTTTTCTGTTTTTTTTCTTTTTATTGGATCAGCAGTCTGAAATACTCACACTAGTCTTTCTGCCACCAACATCCAGATCATATTCAAACTCACTTAAATCTCAATTTTTCCCAATTTTTTTCACCTACATAGAAATAATGTCAAAATGCTTTGAATTGCTGCCAAGTGATGAACTGATTTGCTATTTATGTTAATAAGGAGTTGAACAGGTGTAGGCAACACTTAAGGGCTCCTGCAACTCTAAACTCCTTATTTGCACATCTCATCTCTGGCATTTAAAAAAAAAATTTGTCGCACACAACCTGCAGCACAGTAAAACCTCTTGTGATTGTGCAACATTAGTACTTGGAATAAAATCTAATATTATCTGCTTTTATTGTTATTTTAGTTAGCATGTCCAGAGAGTAGATCAGTTTGAAGCCAATGCCGCAGAACCATGTTTAGAATAAAAGAGTCTGAGTGGATGATGATCAGAAATCTGGAGTAACAGATTAACTGAACAACAATTGTTTTAATATGCCTCCCACAACTTGCTTCTGTTTCTTTTCTTCTCTGCACACAATGATTCCTCCGTCTCCCTGCAGCATCAGACCACACCGGCAAGGACTGGGCAATTTCTATGCTGCAGACGTGTTTGGCCTTCACACACACAACTGCAGCAGAAAAAAAAAATAAAAATTCAGCCTTATAACAGAAAAGGACACATCATTGAAAGTACACTTTCAAATGCCAGTTTTCTTCATTGTTAATCCAAATAAAAGGACAAAAATCTTTCTAATGGGAAGGTTAAATAGAAATTTCTCTCACAGCAGGTTTTTTAAAATGTTAAACACGTCACGAGGTACACTTGTGAGATGGTAGTTTGTGTGATGTTAGATTTTATTTTTTGCAAAACTAACAAATAAAAAAGCATTCCTTTATTCTTTTCTTCCCCAGAGTAAGGCTGCCACAAACTCCTTTCTCACAATGCAATGTGGTTGCTTCAGGGTTAAGACATCATCCTGTGCCACCAGGGAGTTTTCTGCAGCCCTGTAAGAGACACAACCTTTACCTTCACATTAGTCTATTTGTTATCACTGTCTCTGCTCTTTATCTGTCCTTAACCCAAAAAGGATCAGAAAAAGAAAGATTTACTTGAGGCGAGTAAAGACAGCATGAAAAAGGGATAATAGACAATAAAATATGAAAAAGGACAAAAATAAGAAAGAGAAAAACGAAGAAACATAAGAAACAGAAATCTGCTGTAATCTACATAAAGTGGAAAGTTTTTAATGTAAACCAGAGTGGAGAAAAGAGTGTGAAGGACTCAGACACAGCTAATAAACAAATGGAAGATAGATTTCTAAAAGATGACAGCATGAAGCATGAGGCATAAAGGGAACTGTAAAGAAATGAAAAAATAACTTTGCTATTTCAAACAGTTGTTCATTAAATATTCAAATTGTGCAATGGTTTTTGCACTGCCATCAAAAAAGCTGTGTCACCTGTTTATTCAGCCTGGAGTTTTGAATGTCCATCAACTATTTTGATGACCTTGAAAAACACAACCACACCGCTGACTTCACCACTGCTGCTCTGCATCAGCTAAGCCCTCCACAAACACCCTGCTGTGCTGCGTCACAGTCACATGACCAAACAAATATCACATGACCAGCCCCCTGCTCTGAAACAAACACAAGATGGAAATAAATACCAGCTGTTAATATCAACACAGTTTTATTTACTAAAACCAATGATAAATAAAAATGACTAATATTGGCTAATACAGATGTTAATGCTGATATATTGTCCATCCCCAAGAGTTAGCTTAAAATTTCTGTACTGTGAAGTATGTTTTTAACTTGGGTTGACTTTTTTTTCTTTCAAAATGACCATTTAAATTAAAGTGTGGCTGTAGCTGACTGTAGTTTATGAATTAAAACTAAATATTAACAGATTTTTATTTGAGATTAGTCATTAAAATAGAAACTTTTTTTTTTCAAATCTGGTTCAAATCATCATACAAACTTTATCTACAGTGTAATTTTATTATGTTAGCTTCTCTTGCTTTAATTATGATTGACTGACTATTTCTTCTTTATTGATTAAGATTACAAGTGGAGAATAGTTTATTTCATATGTAAAAAATAAAGAAACGGTCAATTAGATCACCTCAATGTCTTTAATAAGTTTCTGCAGTTCGACTCAGGTAGTGACTTCTAAAATATACAAAACTTAACTTAAGGGAAGAAAGAGACACCATCAAATGAACAAAGTTTTTTATTTCTATTTTAATTTAGCAGTATGTTTGATATTATCTTGACCCAAAGTCCCAGCTTTCAATGAAGGCACCCTGCAGGCTAATGAGGAGCAGAAACAAAGAGGAGGGATTTCTTTGAAACTGAGACACTTTCAGATACTGCTTGATCTTCCAGCAGAGCAAGATCTTCCAAAGCTCCATTGTTATTTCTTTAAAAATAATGAACCCTGACACAGAAGGGGTTTTTCTCTTATATCCTTTACTTTTTCCTATTTTATCTGGTCAAATCAGGAACATTTTAACCAAAATGAAAGGAACTACTACGCCTCTGCGCACATCTGCGTTCCTTTCTTTTATGAAACAAAAGCATGCTGCAGAAATGACTTCTTGTTAACATAATGTTTTGTGTTTGACTTTACATAGGCAGCAGCTACTAAAATAAGAGCTGGACTTTTGACACAAGAGATATGTGGTGTTATGAGTGTGTTTAGATACTAGGATTAAAACTCTGCATTAAATCAAATTATGCAGACACACAGACACAAAAGGCTGAGAAATATGACAAAAAGGGAGGAGACTAGAAAGCGAGAGAGTTATGAAACTGATTACATTTTAAGACAAAGAACTTCCTTCTCTATGATAACCTTCAAATGTTCCAAATGTACTTATCGAAACGGTGCAAGGCTACAAATTATATTACTGTTCAATACCCATAAACCTATTTATTTTTATTTTATTTCACTTTACATGGTTGCTTTTAGTTTCAAAATATCTCAAAATTATGCTCCAAAACAGAAAGAGGATAGAAAAGAATTGAATCCTGATTTCTGCCATGATGAGCTTAACAAATGACAAGTAATTTGTTCTGACAAATAAATTTGAAGACCCAAAACAAAGAAGATATTTATATTTGTATCTGTGATTGTATTTTCACTTATTTAATTTAATTTTCACATTTAGAAAAGGAGGTTATTTATGTGTCCACAAAAAAAGAGAAAGAAGGAAACCTTTGTAGTGTGTAACCCGCCTCTATAAATGACTTAAACAGACAGTGAAAATAAATAACTGTTTCATTATCACTTTCTAATACTGGATTAGAATCACTTTTGCCTTCTTCAGCACTTTAATTTATTGCCTTTATGAAGGTTTTAAAAAGTGCTGGAAAAAGGTTGCAGCAGTTTTTCTGAACTCTGCATGTCTTTCTTTTAATTTTTAAGAGGATATGTAACAGATTCACCAGCTGCAGTTTCTGGCACCAAGGTCACAACTTCAATGTAGCTTAAACAGTTTAACCGACTTTACAATCTTGTTAAAGTGCATGGAGACTATTCCACTAATCAAATTTCAGAGGTTACTGTAGGTCACTTTCCAAAGTTATTTTACTTACACAACATACATTTCACTATTGCTGTCAAATAAAAGTAAAGTTTTGGCCCACTTGCTGCATCACCTTTGGCCCAATGGTTTGCCCCAATAAAGTGAATGATTAGGGAATCCCCTCCAGGCGAAGTCATGCCAGGTAAAGAAGTTGCCCACAAACAGAGAGGTTAGTGATCCTCAGAATGAAAACAGAACCAAAACGAAAACAAAAACCTTACTGTCAGATAAAGTGTGAAAGTGATGCCTTCCAGCATCCATGTTGCCAGGCTAACATCACATACTTACATAGTGACATAATTACTGCAGAGTTGTCAGCTCAATATGATAAAATTCTCCGAAGGTGCTTTGTTAGACTGAGAGCTCATGACTGTGATCATTAAAATAGGGACATGATCAGCACAAATACTCTGATTGCAGCATGTATAAAGCTCAGTAGGAACTAAAGGTGTTACGCTGTGAGCTTATTTCTTCCCTTGGATCCTTGCTACAGCGCAGAGCATCATGAAGTCTTCCAAATGAAACAAAGATCTGTTTGACTCTACCAAATACTAGAAATGACTGACTGTTGGGTCGTTAAGCCAAGTGGGAAAAGAGCAGCAGATATATTTTCAGTCCATCTCTGCTTTCCCTCTCAGCTTTTCACTGTTTCAGAAATAAATATTAAGACAGATCATTAAAAAGACGGTCAAGTCTGGAAAACGCTCCTCCAGAGCAATATTACAAAAACAAATCTCAATTCAACTAATATAGCATTGATGGATGTACCAAATAAAGGCTTTGAAGACAGAAAAAGATATTTAAATGTTCAAAAAAAGATCTAAACTTTGCAGCTGCCATTCGAGGCAACATAATGCACCAACAGCAACAACACCATTAAGATGAGACACCTTCTAATTCTTATTTAGGCCTGAAAATGGGATAATGATGATAATGAGAGTGATTACCCAAATGGACGCCTTGAAGCTCAATAATCTAAACTGTTCTACACAAAAAAAAAAAGAGTGAAAGGCGTCTTGTGCATTTTTAGTGTGTGCCTCTCTGTCACAGCTTACAGTAGTGCTCTGCAAATGAACTGGCATTAGCATGGTCTGAAAAGGAGCAGAGCCGGGGCTGAAGGGAGCAGGTGAAAATCTCACTTTGAATCATTTCCCCTCCCTGTCCCGGCCATTGTTCCCGCACTCACACATGGCAGGGGCAGAAAGAAAGGATCCTATTATTCCGGGCCAAGCCTGTTCTCCCCGTTTATCGTTTTAAAGAGGGGGAAGAGCAGGGCCAATATTCTGATGGAAAGCAGGGCCTCAGTGGCAGCCTCGCGGTTTGTGTGCCAGCTGAAAGGACTCGGCGGGCTGCGGCTGCAACGGTGCCCACCACCTGCCGAGCTCTTTCTCCTTCATCCTTCCCTCGCTCCCCGTCTCTGCCTTTCACGTCAAAGCGCTTGGTGACTCAGCAGTACAGGTTCAATAAAAAAGGAGAGGGACAAAAAGATCGAGAAGATTAATTTCACTAGAGGGTAAAAAGAACAGAACAGAGCAAAACAGCGTAAATAGCATCCAATCTAGAGAGTAGGTTGAGACATAAAGCAGATGTGAATATTGTAAAGTGATATAAAAACGAGGACACCACATTAAATACTTACTTTATAATTAATGTGTCTACATATGTCTATTCTTCATCTTTTGAATATAAAGTGATTTAATTTCAGTTAAACAACTAATATTAAACTAGTTTTACTCATTTACCAAAAAGATTTCATCAACAATGTTCTTTTACATGAGAAAAAAGTTAGCAAACTCTTCACCCACAGTGGTATTTTTGCTTTCTTTTTTTTTTTAACATTTTCCTTGGGCATCCTCTGATACATGGTAGGTCCCTGACTCATTCCTGACGTACTGCACTTGATTTATGACAAAACAAGTCCAATGTTCTGGGTCACAAACAATTCAGTTTTATGCTGTCCAAACAGCATTGTTCCTGAAGTCATGGTCTTTACTTAAGGTTTCTATTGCCTGACATACATTAATTTTCCCTATGAGAGAAAAAGTTTCCTCCTTATGCAATCCCAATGCAATTTAAACTTGTGTACTCCCTGGAAGTACAGTATGTGTGTGAAAGTCTTTATTTCTGTTAATTATAATGATTTTCTGATTACAGCTAATGAAAACATAACATTTAAAATCAGACCAATATAAAATTTAACACAGAAATGCAACCTTAATGAGAAGTAGAATTTAAACCTGCTTAAAGGTCGTCAATTTTTAAAATGTGCTATTAATCTGACAGATGAGCCTCATCAGAAAATCTTTCTCTGGAGGTTTTCTTATCTTGAAACCTCTCTGGTCAGGGGTGTATTTATGTATCTTGTCTTCCTGTATCAGCTGCTCTTGATACAGGATGTTGTTTGTCAGATTTTTAAGAAGGTTAAAGGTGAACATGGTTTATCTGTGTCGTTTTTGCAATTCCATAGTTCTATTTAAACTTACCTCATACTGTTTATTGAACCGTGCAACGTTTTCGCCTTCTGTTTTTGCAAGCCAGCCTTGGACATCCTCCTTGCGCTCCACAAGCAGCCTTACAGAATTTAAGATCAGGTATTGATGGTCAGAGTGAGCTTAGTCCTCATCAATACTGATGGGTTATTGATGAAGGACTGAGTGAATCCTTGTCCTGCACCACCATGGGACCAGCGCTGTCAGAGAAACATCTGTGTATGAATGTGCATGACGATATAATGAGATAGAGCCAGAACATGGTGTTGTCATATACACGTGTGGATTCTCACGCGCTAAAAGAAATCAATAAAATCCCACACAAATGGAGATATATACATTGCCTGCAGCGCTGCACTTTTGTGCCAAGACACTTGTCTTCCCAGTGGGACAGAGTTTGATGCCCTCATCCCTGAGGAGAAAGGAGAGAGGGAGGAGGGCAGCACTGGCTGAATGGAAAGAAGGAACGGCCCCACAGGCAGAAGGAGGCACATGAAAAAACTTTGAAAAGGAGAAGCAGCGTTGGAAGCTGGGAGATGAATAAGACAGTGCTGTGTTTCGAAAGGGTAGACAGGCACTGAATCAACATTTCCCCAGATCTCCTTCCCTGCTCAGCCTGTAACATGTGCACACACAACCCGAGGCTCCATGGCGTCAGTTCGACACATTGTTAATAATTGATGTCCATCAAAACATTGAAGATAAATGCACACATGGGCAGAATGCATAAATCCCTCTCGTGGACATTTCCTTATATCCTAGAGCAGATTTCTGTCTTTCTAGTTCGTCTGTATATCCAGTCACTCAACACAGCAACTTTACTTTTATTTATAAAAACCATTGAAACAACAGCTCCAATAAGTCAGTAAAAGCTCAAACTATTAAAATTCATGTAGATGTGTAAACTTAGCACATTATTGTGCAACTTCATAAGAGATAAAAAAAAAACTGGAAGCACAGTTCACATGAGAAACTATAAATGATCATCTGTTTGTAGCTAGTTTGTAGCTTTTCAGCAGCTTTGATTTTATCTAATTTAAAAATGAAGACACTTTTTAGTAAGAAAGCTAACTAAGCATTTGTCAACACAGTACTTAGTCCACTAAAAATCCTCCCAATAAAGTAACCAGAGCAGAAAAACAACTGATGCTTGTTTTTTCTTTGTTTTTAGATAATGCTCTTCGCAACACCTCTGATAATATAACTGAGAAACTGTATGAATCAATTAAATGCCCATGCATTGAAAAGCTTTGTGCAGCTGATCCACAATGTCACATCAATAGAAGTGTGTCCGAGCAGCAGATGTGGTTACCATGAATATGAATTTGGCCTTGGGCTGAAAACATAATAGAAGAAACATCTGACCATGTTCTGCACAAGTAAACAGAATATACTAGCTATTCTAATTGCAGGGTGAATATTTATAAACTCAGATATATATTTATTTGGCAAATGACAACCGTTTGGCAGTTGTCGAACACTTAAGATGGAAAATGTAGATAAGCTACACCATATGATTATCAGCGTCAAACGTCAAACTCTTCTTCATACTGAGGGTAAGGCAAAGGTAGTGACCAAGACAAGACTTGAGCACATCTGCTTAATATCAGCTCAGAGACAAGAAGGTCATCTGGCACTGCAGATAAAGGTGGGTGTGGGCTCCATGTGCCTGGACACCCCCTTGTAACAGGCTCTGTCCATCTCCCTCGCCCACGGTGGGCAGGCCAGGCATCTCTCATCCACATTCCTCAGATTATGGAGGGCCATCTCAGACGAGAACAGGCAAGCCTGAACCCACCTGGGCAGACCCTGGTAAATTCCACTCATGTTCACAAACCCACAAACCCACCCAGGAAAATGTTGGGAAAGGCTAGGGAATTTTTGGGTAATTCTGATTTTATTTTTTTTATTTTTTTGTCGGGTGAAACCAGAAAAACAGACTGTGAGGAGTCAGAACAGGCTGCAAAGCAGCACCTCCAGATCTTTGTGTGGGTAACGTCCACTCAGTTCACACAGCCCACCCCCGTCCTCCCTCCCATGCTCACCCCATTGTGTATGGTTGGCGCTGATATTAGCAGAGAGAGGTCCTCGGGTTGGGGGGAGGGAAGGGTATAGGGCTATCGACACCAGGGCCATTGTTTCTGAGCAACTTCTATTCAGGGTCATTTAGCATCTGACACCTATAGGGGCACAGTTTGTCCCAAATGGCACAGAGGAGAAATAAATGTGCCAGTTCCCTACACTTTGACCTGTGCCAGAATGACGAGAAGCAGAAGAGTAAGAACTGAGCATACTGAATTAAAAGTGGGAACTAATCAGCAGAAAGTGTTTCACTCAGATGCAAGGCTGACAGCATGGTTGAATGAGCTCATCTGCATAGCTCAGAAGGGAGTTAGCAAACGACTCTACATGTTATCTGTGTGTGTGTGTGCGTGTGTGTGTGTGTGTTTAATGTAAGTGATTGGCAGGTAAAAAAGCCGACAGCTATGGGCATTCCTGCCAGAGCATCAAAGTAAAACGAGAGACACTGGGGGAAGGGGCCCTAAAAGAGGCTTGGAATAGACTCAGTTTTTATCACGGCTCAGTTTGAATCTAACACAGAAGATGAATTAAATTCAACAGTCTAAGAATGGTAGACGAATTACTTAAGTTCTATAAATCTCACTTTTACCTAAAACAGGGCCTTGCAAAAGTTTTCACACAACTGAAGCAGTGCCACATTTTATTATGTTTGAACTACAAACTTAATTTTTAGATATTCTGCCCTACTCTTATTTTTTTCTGCATATATCTGTAATTTTCTAATCATAATTATGTGCAACCTTTTGGTTGTCCATACCATAAAATCCATTGAACTTTGTGATTATAAAGCCAAGAAAACCAAAGAGTTTGAATACTTTTGCAACATAATATATAAGTTACTAGAATGCTGTTCTATTATAATATCAGTGACTCTTACTTTTCCACGTTCTCTTTGACAACTTGCCAAACCTCATTTGAAGGCAGTTCCTGCTCTTCTTCATGCTTCAGTGCTCTCTATGCATGCATCCCTATTGCTATCTTCTATGTGAAATGCTGCCAACAAGTTTTCATTTACCAGGAATGAATCACACAAACTGTAATTAAACACACACCTGTCTGTAAAAAGCATTACCCAACTTCAGTGCAATTATGTAGAACTTCTTGATGACAGCTAGTCAACTTAACAGAAGAACATAGATAATGTATCAAACTGTCATTCCTTCAAAACAAGGACACTTTCTAGTTGAGCTTTAATAGTTACATCTAAGCCTGTGTATTTTTATGGGATTAAATGTTACAGACCGACACAAAAGACTGTTTGATTATAAAGTTGATGGAAAATGACAAAGGCTTTGATACTTTTCTCAGATAATCTGAGTCAATCCTTTGGATAATCACCTTTTGTAGGACTTAAAGCTGCAAATTTTTGGTGTTGCCTCTAACTGCACATCTAGAAACTGATTGCCCACTGTTCTTTACAAAGTAAATTAATTTCATCCAAACTGACTGGAGAGCATCTAAAAAACCCACCAGTTTTTAAATTTTGCCAGTTATTGGCTTTTAAGTGGATTTCCTAGTATTTTAGCTCCATCCAGTTTTCCTGTTCCTAAAGAAACAGCATGATGCTGCCACCACCATGTTTAATGGCAAGGATGGAGGATTCAGTGGGATGTACAGTGTTCATGTTGCATGCATGACAGATGCATTTTGGTGTCAACTGACCACACCATCTTGTTCCACCTGTTTTGTGTGTTTTAAGCCCAGATTAAACTTTATTCTTGCCTATTCTGTTGTGTTGCTTGGACTTTAGGATTCTGTTTAATGTTCTCTAAAAATGACAAATAAACAGTTGTACCTTTACAGAGTCTGAATGCAGTTTCACTTTGTTTAGTACATAGGGTCAGCTCTAAAGATAATTGCTAACCTTAATTTTACTTAGAGACATTCCTCCTCACAAATATATTCTACTTTGTGTAGATCCATTTGGTAAACTCTCTATAAAGAACACAAAGACAAGCCATATTTTTGGTTTTCAATCAAGCTTTTAATGAAAAGATCATAAAATAACAGTTTATTCTTCCTCACTGCTGTACATTAAGACTGCAAGGTTGTGAGTGCTGAGGTCAGCTGTATTACACTTTTATGACACTTTGAGTTTGCGAGCCCGATCGCTACACACAGCGGTGGCTCTGACCTGAATACGAGCTCTCTGAGGAGTGGAGATAAAGAGAGGGAAAAAGAGAGAGAGAGATAGAGAGAGAGCCCAGCCTGGGTGCTGCCAAAAGCCACAACAAGGGTCAGGAAACCTCCCTCTAAATACTGGTGGTGTGTGCGCATGGTTTAAGAGGCCACGTTTGCAGACTTGGACAGTGGCATCTGTGTTTGCGTTGAAGGAGGTCTGCATTAACACATGGCAAAAAAAAAAAAAAAAAAAAAAAAAAAATGCGCACCTGGGCATGTGCACCTTTTGCATGAGATGCATGTTTGCCAAAGGAGAAGGGATTCTTGCCCTTTTAATTATTCAACAGCAAAGACCCTACAGGTCCATTCCAGAGCCTCTCAGCCCCTAAGATCCTGATACATTATTGAGAGGCTGTTCTTGAAGAAAACCAGCAAAGAAGCTCGATATACCCAGCTCCAGCAGTTCAACTCCTCAAGTACTAACTTTACATTTAGCAGCTAATCGTGTCCGTCTGTGAATGTAGTGCACAGCAAGGTGACAGTGTGCTGTAATAAACTCGTAGAAATATGTAAAGAAAATGTTTTGTATGAAAATACGGTTCTATAAACTCTTTTTGGTTACAGATGGACGGCAAGAAAAACAAAACAGTATAAATGTAATGGCAAGACAGCATTTGTCTGTAAACACTGGAAGTTTTTGAGGTATTTTGGTGTCACTGGAGGTACAGTAAACACTGAAAATGCAGCAGAGCAGAGTATAGAGGCCTCTGTGCAGTAAAGATTACAGAGAACCAAAAGGGCTCGAAGCAGGCGTCAGGTGTGTCCGAGATAAAGCAAGGGGCAATAAAGCTTAAAACAGGGTTTAATAGCACTGAAGGCCGTTTAATAAACTAGCTTTGGTTCAGCCTGCCAAGGTAAGGATCACTTACAAAATAACTAGACAGAACAGCCCCTTCGTGATGTCACCAATAAAAGAAAAAGGTGGATCGCAAAAGTAGCTAAAGACCAACTAAAGGAACACTGAGAACTGCACACTCTTTCAGAGGGGTTTCCTGCTTCATGTGTCATTTTAAAGCTTTTCTAACACTGCATAATGATATGGGTTTTAGTTAGTATTAGCAAACAATAATAATGATGAGGTAAGAAGAGAAAGAAGAAACCGTCAGGTAAATTGGAGCTGCTATGAGAGCCTCTGAGTCCTCTCAGAAGCTTTAGAAAACATACAAAGTGCACTTAGTAAAGCTATCTCATCCAACATTTCTAAAACAAAACATATATGCTAAAGTGGAGATAAGAGACACTGAAAACAAAAAAGATGGAAGTTTAAGACAAGAGACTTAATGTTCAAGAGGAAAAACGTGAATTATGTGCATGTTTCTGCTTTATATAGTTTTATTTTCTTCAGCATCAGCAGCATGGCAACACCCAGGGAGAGCAAGTTTTAAAACATACAGTAGCCTCCGCTCTGCACAGGCAGCAACAGCATCCTGCTCAGGTCCACAGACAAACACACAGGAGGAGGTCAAAGTTCACATCCCCTCTGTGTCCAGTTAGTGAGAACTCAAGACAATGTGGGAGAAAATCCCACTCAATTAAACAAATGAAAAGGAAAAAAAAAAACTCTACAGACTGTCAGGTGTAAATGTCATAAACCATTTTCTTTTAAGTTGGAAAAAAACATACGTCAGCTCTCCCACACACAAAATAAAAATCTTCACAGATTGTGGTTAATGGCTATGTTTGAGTCTCATTTAAGATTCAGCTTGAAAGTCATCAAAACAAAAACAATAAAAAAAAGAAAGGGGGTCCCGCCTCCACCTCAGTCTCACACACTGAGAAAATTCTTTAGAGAGGTGAGGGCAGGGCCCGGAAATAAATACATTCATTACCGACCATAGACATTTGATTAAAAAAAAAAATAAATCAAAAAAACAGAAGAAAAAACAGAGAGAACACTGTCAATAAGTGTCTGCGCCAATGTTGTTTGAGGCTCGGCCAGCCAGAGGTTTGTGCTGCTTTTGTCCACAGAATACAGGAAAATGTAAAAGTATGAAACAAAAACAATCAAGATTCACAGTTAAGACTACCTGATGAGCCCGTTTACATGCAAAGAACAAAAAGAAAGATGTAAAAAATAAAAAGATAAAAATTGTGCTACATTCTCCGAATGGGTTTTAAAAACAGCGGCCGGTAAGAGGTGTACCATGTTATATGACCATTTAGAAAGGCGTAAGCAGAGGAGTAACGCCTCGAGCATGTTTGGGTAAACACAGAGACAACATTAAGCTAACAGACCCTGACCAACAATGCCTTTTTGATTAATATGTCAAGGATGCACTGCCCACTCCCCCCACCACACCCTGAAGTCCCATCTGAAGACGGGCCAGAGGGCAGGAGAACGGGGTGCAGGGTCACCCCAAAGCCAGCTGGCAGGGAGGAGACACCACACATCCTCCCCCTAATTGAATATGCAGCAGTTCACCCCATGTTTAATGCTATGCTTCTGTTTTGGCAGCAATGTCTGTGGAAAAGCGTCTTAATCACACATGCACACACGAGAAAAAGTAAAATAAAAATCTTTGACTGGCCGAGCCTCGAGTGAGGTCTGTAAAACTGTAAAAGTTCATGTAAACAATGAGATAAATACATATGTTTGTTTTTTTATTTTTTTTTTATTTTTTTTTTTAGAGCCACACATGGTTCCATAATCATTCAAATGTGCTTTGGTTTAAAAAATAGTTTGTGAATTTGGGTATGAGCTTTTTTTTTATTATTATTTCTTTATCCTAAGTTTTTTTGTACAACTTTGCACCCATTTCTGCACGTACTGTGTAACTAACTAAAAACGTAGACTGTTTTGAGCTGCCTCGCCTTTTGTCAAGGCTTTTTGTGTTAGTTAGTTGAAAAAGATTCCCCCCTATTCATCTTAATATGAAACTAGTGTTTTTTTTTTTTTTGCTTCTCCAAAGTCTAAAATACAGAGAAACTGATACGCTTTATCTAACAAATGTAGCTGAGAGCCTGTGTTCACACACGCAGAACAATCCCTGAAGTACTTGAAGAGTAGTAGTACTAGTAGTAATAGTAGTAGTATGGTCACAGTTTGGAGTTTTTTTTCTTCGTTTTGACAAACAAGCAAGCATTCAAATGCAGCTGCAAAAAAAAAATAAAATCTTTGCAGAGATGGCTAAAGATAATGTACAAACACCTTTTGCATTACAGACATCGTGCTGCAGTGCACCTAGTGCTGACAAGTACAATAACGTTTGAAGGCAATGCATTGAGGACTCCCTCTTTAGCCAAGAGAGGTCACAGGTGATAAATAACATGTTTGTTGTTTGAAGGAGGGAGGGGAGTCTGAAAAATTCCCATGTACCATGCAGAACAACAAGAAAGTTAATGTTAAATTAGGTAACAACTCTGGGAGTCCAGGATGCAGGTACCTACAAACGGAGCTTCAGCTGCAACGCCGTAAAAACATTTCACAGACCTTAACAAGAGGATGAAGGAAGTATTACCAAAAAATATAAACTCAAGAGGGTAGTTAAAATTCAATATTACAGAGGAATGCCTATACCAAAAACTTGTAGTGAAGGTTAATGATCCACAGTGAGAGTTTTCAGAGTAGATACACTGGGCAGAGAAACGCACAAACAAGAAACAAGCCATTCCCTACGAGTACTAAATAATTCGCCCCTTCGCCATTTTGTATGCTTGATCTCTATCGATTTATTGGTTGTGACCCAAACAGGGACAAGAAACTTAGGCATTGAAATGCCAGTAGATTTATAACCATTTGTCCATGAAAAATACTCAACCTGAAGAAAAAAAATATATATCTAATAGTTCAACACTCGATTCCCAATGTGCAATTAATTTCCCTTCTGAAACAATCAACAACTTTGCAGGTGCATAACCAAAGCTGCCCCACAACAAATATTTTAGGTACAATCAGAAGTTTCCTGGGAAAACCGTGACATTTGCTTGCAGCAAGAACTAACTTGCTACTGTCCTCCTGCTGCAGTAATCAGCGCTTACACAGCTGTCTCATTTTTCTGCACACTCCTCTCCTTTTCAGAGCTTGAAAGAGTTAAGGCCTGTAGCTTGTTGTCCAGGCATTGTTGGATTGATACTAGTGTTTGTGTTACCCTGCTCTAGCAATTAATTGCACACAGAGTCTTCTTACAGTATGATAAGGATTACTATCAGGATGATGTATCAAGTTTACACAGCCTGACATGTTCTAGTCCAGTCGGGTTTTTGAAATCACAGTGTGAACTATGAGCTTCAGGTACACAGGAAGAGATTAAATTGAGGTACAAATTAGCGAAGGGGCGAAGTGACCCAGAGCCAGTCTCTGGTTGCTGTTGTTGAGGTACATCTAAAAATATAATGAAAGATGTACGTCAGCAACAGTTCAAAATAATTTAAGTCATCTTTAGTGATATAACTATAAAGCTGTCCAGTGCATCTCTGCTTCTCCTTTTTTTTTAAATGACAAGTTTTCACAAATTCGGCTCAGAAAAATTGAAAAGACTTGAGTAACTTAAACTTCACATTAAAACTTTGATTATAGATCCTATTCTTTTTTTCTTCTTTTTCTTTTTTTTTGGTCTGAACAGAACACAAACTGTCATCAAGTCCTGTTTTTAAAAGTCAGAGAATATAAAGTGATAAGGACTCTGGATACAAACAAAATAACAGAAATGGGATACACATGCTCAGTGAACATGTCTTAGACTTTACCAATCCCTCCAGAACCCCATCAGGTGGTAAAGTTTTACATCCCCACCAGCCCACCAATCAGCACAAGCTTTTCCTTGCAAAACCACATTAACCATCACCAGCCTCAGAGTTATTGGCCAAAACAATCACAAAAAGAGTGGATTTCTTTGTCTGGACTTTAGAAGATAATTCTTATTTTGTTTTATACAGCAATAAAAGAAATCAAAAGAGAAATAATTTAGTATGCTATATATCTTAAGTACATCTTTTTTAAAAACTTTGGTTATGAACTTGTCTAGCAATGTTTGTTAGTTAGTTCAGTTCTCCTCGACATTCATAAGATCTTTGGAACACTATACATCTAAAACTAACCAACGAACCACTATTTGCTCCAGGCTGGACGTTACAGTACACTTTGAATTGGGGGCCACGGTGACCTGGGTCCCAAAAAACATGAAAATAATAATAATAAAAAAGAAAAGTTATATCTTGACAAGTACAAATATCAGCTAGAGACAACCAGAATGTGTAAAATCTATGAGCGTCAAAAACCTGTGTTGAGAGATGGGCAGGTTAAAGCATTGGGTGAGAAGTTACATAATCTACACACTTTATACAATTAATTACATAAGCAACTTTTAACTAAATCGACAGAGTTCAAAAGAGTAATCAGAGGTAGCGAGGTCACAAGCCTATATATAAATAGACTTCTTTTTTTTTCCAAGGGGAGGAAAGCTATACAGAAAAATATAACGTACCCACTGAACATAGCATTAGGTTTAAAACACCCCTTTAAACCTCCCTCCCTGCCCAACAACCCCGACCCCCCACCCGCACTTGACCAGAAAAATCCCAAGACCTTCCAGTTTAAAACATTCACTGAAACATGACAAGCTCTTAAAGTATGAGTACTACCACAAGGGGTTTTCTCTTTCCAGCTTCTTTCCTTGGAGCTCTAGCAGGCAAATCTAAAAAACCAAAAGTGAATAAAAACTCTCGTCTACATCAATGCAAACAGCCACAGAGAGGACACAGAGTATTTGTTATCTTCTACAAACAAACATGTCCTCCTGAGAAAAGCTTTTCTTTCTCTCTTTCTAGACTTTCAGGTAAAGCACAGAGATGGTCCCCTACCTAGTTACCCCTCCTCTTTCATACATACAGCATCACCAACATCATAAAGGATATAAAGCTGTCAGGGTAAAAATTTTCTTTTTGCTGAATTATTGCCAGTTTTGTTTGCACCGACTTCTTTTTGGTCAAAAGTTGTTTTGGGAACAGTGGGGAAAAAACTCTTAAGATTTAATGCTTAAACCACGAAGAGAGGAAGGCGGCTGAGGGGTACGAGGTGCCCACATTCACATTTAACCAACTGTGCCTCTCCACCATGGCTTTGTGACTTTGGAGAGAGACACAAATAAATAGTCCCTCGAAAAACTCCTGAGAGGCGAGCACTTGTCATTGGCTGTAACCGATGACCCTATCCTTGCATCAATGGGATCCCACCGTCACCAAGAGAGCGCACTGTGGCGAGCAGCTACACTGTTCACTCAGCCAGGGTGTCGTAAACTGGAATCAGATTCAAGAACTGTGTGTATGTTGTGTGTGCATTTCTTTGCTTCCGAGATGGAAAAAAGGTGGAGAAATGTTCCTTTTTCTCTCTTCCTGTAGTTCTTTGGCTTGATGCGTTTCTAAGAGGGTGAGGTGTGCATTCTCAGATGACTGATGAGGTTGCGCTGCTGGGTAAACTTCCCACCGCATAGCTGGCATTCGTACGGCTTCTCCCCGGAGTGAACTCGCATGTGCTCCGTTAGGCGGTACTGCCGTGTGAACCGCATGCCGCACTCTTCACATGCGAATGGCTTGAGGCCGAGGTGGCTGCGCATGTGGCGCGTCATGGTTCCCCTTTGGGTGAACATTTTGCCACAGATGTTGCAGGGGAAGGGTCGGGTCAGCCAGTGGCTCTTTTCATGCTGCCTCAGAGTTGCGGGGTCTTTGTAGCTCTTGCTGCACACGGTACACTTGAAGGGACGCGTTTCAGAGCCAAAGCTGGAGGGACCTACAGGGGCAGAGAGGTCCTCCGCCTCCTCCTCATCCTCTTCTTTCACAAAGGTCCCTCCCTCTTCCTTGATGTAGAGCTCATCTTCAGTGTGGGTCTCCACATGAGCGTTGAGCTGCTCAGAACTGGGGAAGCCCTTACCACAGGGAATGCACACATAGAGGTTGTCCCCAAATGCTGGCTCAAAACCTTCTTGCCGGTACACATAGTTGGCGCTATGGTGTCCACCTCCTGCTCCTCCTCCACCTACTGCACTCTCTCCATCACTCTGACCACTTTCTTCACTGTGGTCCTGGCCATTTTCTCCCCCTTCTTCCTCATCTTTACACTGGAAGGACTGGTCAGATGCAAAGCTATTACCACTGCCTCCTCCAGCCCCAGAGGAGCGGCCATCTTTAGGACCTACAATCACTCCGTTGACCAAAGGCCTATCATGATCTTCAGACTTCAACCCTAATGCCTCTTTTTTGGGCCATTCGTTCTTACGAGCAGCATGTCGAGTCTTTTTCTGGGGTGGTGGGCCCTCGGGCTGGTTTTGGGAGTCCTCTGGCGTCTTAGAGGAATTTATTTCCATGTTCTCTGAGATGCATGCATCTACACCTGGCAGGGTGGTTGAGGAGTCATCCAACGAGGCACTGTTGGTTGTGGATACTGAGGCAGATTGGGGGGATTCTTGGGAGTTGCTGTGTGGGCTGAGGGCGTCAGTTGCTGTGCCAGCAGAGTGAGGACTCTTCTTGGAAAGATCTAACCCAAGATCTGGCTCTCCAGCACTTGCCCCACTGCTGAGATTACCGTTACTGCTGCCATTTCCCCCATTCCCAGTTTTCCCAGCGCTCCCAACAAACATTTCATCATCTGACAGTTTGTCCCGAAGACCTTCATCTGGCTGTGGTTGGTCGGCATCCGAAGGGGTCGGAGGATAGTGGTTGTTGGGACCAGCAGGGGTAGAAGAGGAGAGACGCTGGTTGTTGAGGCGCAAGCGGCTGAGTGGACCTGGAGTGGAGGGTTTTCCTGGTAGGGACTTCCCACTACTGCGCTTGAGCTTCTTTCTGCACAGAGCAGCGAGGTCATGTAGCTGGAGGTAGCTGGCTGCGGTCAAGAGGGCACTGAAGTTCTGCTCGCTGCTCTGGTCTGACGACGACAGGAGCTTTCCAGTATAGATAAAGTCCAGGACTTGTCTGAACACAGAGGGGTTCACCATCTCTGTGTCGAGGTTAATAAGGTTATCGTGGAGGACCAGAGATTTGAAGTAAATGCTGCTGGCTGCCAGGATGTTCTTGTGGGCGCGAAAGAGAGCGTTCTCCACCACAATGATGACATCACAGAGGAACCCCTTGGCTCTCTGCTGGTTGAGTTGCAGCAGCAGTTGTTTGGCATGATTTGGCAGTTCCATTTCCTCCTTCCTTCTCTCTCTGTCTTCCTACACGTGCACCACCTAAAGCTGAAACAGAGAGAAAATGTGGTAAGCTCTTGCACATTTAAAGACATGCAGCAGTGAGTGACAGTTAAGTCGTCCGTCTTCTATTCCCACTTCAGTATTGCAGTAACAGGAACAATGGTTCATTTGAGTGAACTGAATCTCTGGGGTCAGTACATTAACATGATCCATTCACTGGATTGAACAGTTCATTTGTGCTAAACAGCACCTCTTTTGAGTTGGAAAGTGATCTGTTCATGCTGTGAAAGTGCACCAAAACTGGACGGTGGGTCACTTGGTGCTTCTCCAAGCTAACGGCTAATGTTGCATCCATCAATCCACATGAAAATAAAACATGGCCCTGATTTTAATGGACATAAAAATTATAAAATTTACAGTACTGTATTTCTAATTTTTTGTTTCCCATTTGACATTGTATTTAGTATTTTCCAATTTTTTTATTTCATGTTTTAATTTCAGTGCAAAAATATATACGGTAACAACCAGACATTAAGACATATGTACTTTACTTGTTTATTTCACGGGCTGGAAATGCATTTGGATAGTCTTAAGCCAAAATAAGCACATTGCATAAAGAAAATCATGTTATTGTTTAACATTAGGTCTACGTAACATGTTAAAGTTCATACAGTGCACGACTCGCTCATGTACTGGATAGTGTCACGATGTGAACAATTACCAGCACAGTAATTGTGCTGCAGTGATGCATTTGTCACTTTATATATTTCATGAGCCACAGAAAACAGAAGTTCCACCCAACCGGCACGCAGGAATCAAGCTCATCTGAACTGAGAAATTAATGAATCAGTTAAAGCTTCAGTTTGTTCCCTCAAATGATTCGTTCATTTGAACGGATCATGAATAACAACACTGAATTGTAGCAGAGCTCAGAAAGATGGGTGCAACCTGGAGTGGTCAGCAGTCACTCACAAGGCCAAGACAAAAAACAACTCATACCCAAGAGCAATTCAGAGTTGGCAGTTGTAAAATAGACAGAAACCCATCTGGGATTCATACTGTAAAGCAATTGTGCCAACCGCTGCACCACAGTTTAAAAATAAGACTGCTGACTAGAAAGCATTCTACACTCAAGTTTGCATCTTAAAGGCGAGAGCTACTATTTATATGATTCAAATTGTAATCAAGGTACATTTCTTCATGACTTTGCATCTGTGAAACAATTTTAGCTAGCAATTCTAGCTAAACTCTCAATACAAGTAACTGCTACCAGAAGTGATGCACTGAGAAATTAATTTTTAGCTTGACAGACACTGCTTGGTTACTGGCAGGTGGAAATCTTAAAAAAAATAATTAAATAAAATAAATTTAAAAAATCAGATGACTGAATGCACCAGGCTAAAACACAGCAAGGATGCACTGACAACATTTGGTGAGGATGCAGTTACTATGTGTACTCAAAGTTGTTCATTTCTCACTTAATTCATTTAAAACTAAATGATAGGAAGCCATTTAAAAAGGAAGCTGATTTATTGACATATCTGTTTTATTAAGGCCAAGGAGAGTGAGAGACAATCATTCAACAGAAGGTTAAACATAGTGAAGCAAAGTTCTTGTTTTACCTTTAGATTTAAACTTCTGTCATGCAACATGCTAGACTTGGAAATATTGGTGGCCTCTAAGAAAATTCAGAGTGAAGTAGCTAAATTTTCTGAAACAGACAGGCTTTTAATAATTCAAGTTTTGGTGATGTAAAGTTGCTGAAGCAGTAAGAGTGTGCCAATTCTGTAATTGGTATGACTTTTTTAAAAAAAAACAATATTAAGTTTTAGAGTGACAGCTTCTGTTGTAAATAAATAATGACCATACTATAGGAAACGTAGAAAATAAAAAGTTTTCCAAGTTGTCTTATGATTATTATCTTCCAGAAATAGGAAGCAGCAGATCAAAGCTTTACAAAAGCTGCAGATTGGAAATCGACTACAGCCTTCTGATTGGCACATTTGCAGTAGCACCAGATGCCAGAAAACATGGCAGCAGAGAAATTGGAAACAAGTAGTCCACCTCCTCTTCTATTTTAAACAAATTGCTACCCTACAAGGATCAAGTTCTGATTGTGCAGACTGCTGCTGTTTTCGCACAAAGGCCAAAAGGGGCGGGGGGAGAAGAAAAGGGTAAGGTAACCATTTCCCAAAAGTTCCACCTCTCACCTTGTTTTCCCAATTTTACCAGAGAAACTCTAGTTTCTGTGGGGTGTCCTCCATGGAAACATGCATCACTCTCGTCTCCATTAGGTCATGGTAATGTCAGTCCTGCCCCATTGTCTGAGGGTGGGGGTCGGTAGCACAGCAGGGCCAGGGGGAAGGATTAGGTGTCACCTGAGCAGGTAAAACTACACAGGAGCATGGGCAAAAAGGGAGGGGGAGGGTGTGGCTCAAAGACAAGGACACCACTACTTGATCCTCCAAAGAGGCCCTCATTTATGGAATTAGGACAAGTGAATCTCATTCACTGATTATCTACAATCTACAACAGTGAACTTTTTCTGACAAAACCATCTCTTTCACCAATTGTATGCAGTAGATGCAAAACAATTTCTATATTAGTGGCAGTGGATCTAGCCTCTGGTAGCAAGTCTGTCTTTGGCACACGATTAACAGGTTTTGTAGGATTTGGGCATACTGGGTAAATGAGCTCCCACAATTCAGAACATGGAGAATTAAGAGATTAAACGAAAATGCAGATAAATGCTTTACTCAAGCCATAAATGCGTGTGAAAATGAACCATTTTAACCTTGTGCCAGTTAAGAGATTCTCTCTCATAATGCACAATAGGGAAGGAGAGGATTCTTCTTAAAATAGGCAAGCCTTAAAGCAAAAGGCATACATTTATATTACCAGGACACATCAAAAAGTAAACGGTAGAAAAAACAAACAGTCTATAGACAGCAGTTTTGTCTCAAACCTTTTTCAAATTTATTTGGTTAAAGGTAAACATGGTTCACCGTTAGTCCCGTGACATCGGAATATCAGTTACAGTGATGAAGAGCGAAAGGCCATTCCTAAAATGCATAAACAAGAGACATTTTTGAACTATTAACAGCAGGGATAAGGGCTAAAGGTTGGGTTTAACCTCAGGCTTACACGATTGGTTTTAGCATGTAGCTTTAAGAAAATTTGATTGTTAAACTAGTTAGAACTATTAAGATGGCATTTCTAGGCAACAGGAGCTTTAACTTGCATAACTTCTGGAAAACATAATTCTGTTAAATTATTAGCATGAAAACAAATGATAGATGATGTGATAGAGTATATTTTTAAGGAACACTAAAGAGAATCTGAACAGCGAGTTGAGCAACAACTTGCTCATTGGGAAAAGTGTAAACTACCTGGACAAATACAGATCTGCAGAACTGGCATACATTTTTTTCTTAAAATTTTGGAAAAGGTTTAACAGATCAAATTAATTACAGTGATGCTAAGACTTATTGAGCTTCTTTTCAATCATTTTGTGCCTTTGTAATTGATGTCTTTTTATATCTGATTTCTCCGTTTCCTGTAGAACCTTTCGCACCCAACATGCTTTAATTCAAACGCTGCAGGAAGCCACCTCATTAAAAGCAGATGATTTTAAGTTAAGTTTATAGCCACATTAAATAAATGTTGTTATGTGACTCTGATTAGTGTAGCAGCAGGAGGTCACTAAAGAGTTTGTTTTTATTTGCTTTCATTATTTTTTATTCGGAATGAAATCTGCAAAGATGCAATTAGCCCTGCTTGAAATGTTCTGTAAAATGGCTTTAAAGTTGTTTATGATCTCTTTGAATCAACCTTAAGCATATTTAAGAGTTACTGACGAGATCTACTGGTGTTGGTAGGAAAAAGGTGTGATTGGAATTTAGGTTGGTGCAATGCCAATTTGAACTCATGATGTAGATTTAACCAGCAGAACAATGTTTTTTTGTTTTGTTTTAACAAAGACAATCTTCCTCAGTTTGTCAGTGGTCATAATAGTATGGTTAATCTGCACATATTATGTCTTTTGTCATTAAAATGGCAAGAGGAGAAAAAAATTGATTTCTCCAGTTCCTAGGGGAATTTCTAGTGCAGTATTACCTTCAGGAAACATATAAATCATCCCCCCACAAAAAATACCACTTCAATTCAGACATATTTTCAATCAGAAATAAAAAAAATTCAGACTCAAAAATAACATTCTCATTTCCATGACGCAAAAGTAAAATATACCAGATGGCAAAAAAACAGAAAATAACAAAAACAATTGTTGACAACGTAGGAAGAATGCAACCCTTTCAGGCAGTATTGAACAAGGTTTAAGTGCAACAAGGTTAGAATTGTAAACTGTGGTCCGTCACAGTCTGACTGGCTGATACAATCAGCTGAAGTAATCATTACTCTCAGGTCCACGCCTGGGCTTGCCTCATCTGCTGTGACACTGCTCCTCATGGTCTTCCTCCCTTCCCCCGTCTGCTCTCAGCAACGCATCTTTTCCTCTTTTATCTTCCCACCCTCACCACTGTGTCTCTGGGAATGAAACCACATCTCAGGAACAGTTTGCTGTCCCTAATGTCAGACATGTTGGAATACATAATCCAAATCTGTTAATCACAGAACCTGCATCAGGGGGTCTAAGGCTCTCAACCCTGCAGGCAGTAATGGAGGAAAGTGCTGCAGGAGAAAAGAGGGCCTCTGCTACGATGCCAGCCAGGAAGCCATATATCATTCAAGTCTCTTTTAACAAACACACACCTCTGCATGCTTTACGGGGGGATCCGAGAGGCTTTTCCTGCAGGCCGACATTAAAA
The DNA here is from genome assembly GCF_019740435.1 of Gambusia affinis. Lineage (NCBI taxonomy): Eukaryota > Metazoa > Chordata > Actinopteri > Cyprinodontiformes > Poeciliidae > Gambusia > Gambusia affinis. The sequence continues at coordinate 24,623,214 of NC_057870.1, read as the reverse complement.
GGGGGCTGGGACCAGAGCAGAGAAACCAGCGCAGGAGCAGAAAAAAAAAAAAAAAACAGAAGAAGCCCTCCCCCACCTCCATCTTCTTCTCATCCCTCGCTCTCCCTCCTTCCCCCATCTCCCACTCAGCTACACTCTCCCCCTGGCCCCTTCAGTGCTGCGCCATGCCGGCTGGATTCCAGGGGGCTGCTAATGGATTACTGCTGATCTATATGCAGTTAGGGTGGGATACGTGTAGTCTCAGCTCCATGTTCTAATGATGCTGGCCAGGAAAACAGGCATATTACAGCAGACCTGCACCATCATAGCACCTCCATCTGTGGAAGATTGAATTTTCTTGCAAGAGCCAGAATCTAAGCAGCTGGAATGACTCTTCAGTAGTCCCACCAAATAATGGTGGATTATTCTTGCATTCAAAAGTGGAAATAAGTGAGTTTCATTTGGGAGAATATAAATACAATGGACGCTGATATCAAAATTTAGACTTGATAAGTTGTAAGTCCAAAGAGAGCTGAAATGTTATTCCATGTATCTGCTGCACATACAACACATACTGAAAGTTATAACACAGTTTTCTTTCCACTTCTAATAAACTGTTTCATATAAAACCATTTTAAACTGGCTTTAGCAACTTATTTTGACCGTTAGCATTATTATCCCAGCTAAAATGGCTAAAACTTTGTCTGAGTGTATTGCGTAGAAAATCTTTACCCTTCATGTAACCCATACATTTCTAAAATGGCTGCCATTTTTCAGATCCAGTATAATCACTGACAAGAAGAGGCCGAGCTCTCAAAGGAAACACAGGGCAACATTGTTGTATTCCCTTCAGCCTTTCTGTTATTGGTTTAAAGTTTTGTTTCTTCTCACTCTCCCACAACCTGACTGAGTCTTTTACATGTCCTATAAGTTGCAGTTTGCTCTTTTAATTGATTTTTGCATCTCTCCGCTTCGTCTGGCTTCTTTCTTAAACACATTAGTGACACTGAACATGTTTTAAGTTTGAGTCTTCCTCCCTTGCCAACACCTTGTTCACCGAAGAGCACTGTCAATGAGATTTAATAGCAGATGATGCATTCTATAATCAGAAAGACGCATCTGGCTGGTAATCAGGCAGGTTGGATCAAGGTGAAAATCATTTGATTTCAGTCACCAGCCAATCTCTGGTGACCAAAATCACCAGAGAAGTCTTTTTCTTGCAATAGAAAGAAAGATTGTTGTCGTCTTAAGTGTTTGCCCGAAGTGCAACAATGAACAAATGCCACTAGTTTCATGGCTTGAAGCTAAAGCACAATCCGCTGGGATAAACGCCAGCCGATTGTGCTCTAATGTCAAAACGCTAATATAGATGAATCATTAGAAAGATAATCCTGCAAGACGCAGCTTGCAAAAGCACTTCCTGTGTTTTTAATCCTTCTGCAATGGCTGGCATGTCAGCTGACAGATGGCATGATCACTGATCAGGACAAGAAATAAGACCTGCTCTGGCACCACATAAGATCCAAAGTAAGCCTTGGACTTGGACTGCAACTTACCAGGGGGCATTTTGCTCTTGTAGAGACATGATCAGCTTACCTTCCCTACAGAGTTAACCTTTTAAAACACTAAGGTCTAATGATAGAGGAGGCAACGTCATGTTAAAAGATTCAACCTTGACCTCTATCAGAAGTCTGCTGACGAGGAGATGAGCTGACACGGATGTTTACCACAAAATAGACGGAGGTGATCTGGTTAGCATACCCATGTGTTGATTCATGACTTAACCAGAGAGTCTTAAACTGCCCCAGGCAGTGTTTAAATATCAGCCACCTCTGAATTAAACTGGTTACTACAAAGACGTGGATGATCAGGTTTGACCTCATTTACAGCTCGTCTTTATGCTCCCTTTTCTCCTACAAGGACTTTCTGGATTAAAAATCAAGTAAGCAAACCTAACACAGTCAGTGTTCATGCAACAAAGGTGAATGAGGGAGCAGTGTGCTGCAGCAGTAATCTCCTGAACAGGGGGGGTAGAGAGTAAAGAGTTAAGGCAGAGGTGAGGCAAAGTCCTCTGGCGCAATAACAAAACACACCCTAGTATTGTGAAAGGTCATCAACTCGCAACAGACAGAGCAAGATTGAGAATTTTAAAAACACTCAACCAGAATGACGATCGTTCACTCTGATTACATTAAACAGCAGCCCAATAACGAGCTGCCATCGACGCTCAGAATCTACACAAAAAAGGATTAGTGGCAGAGACATGTAGGCTGGTGAGCCAATCATGTACAGGAACAAAAAGACGGTCTTTTTTGTGTGTGTGTGTGTGTGTGCCCTCAAACACGGAGCACTTAAACACACGCACGCTGACAACGCACAGAAAGAGGAGTATGCTGGTGGGCAGAGGGAATGGGGGAGCAGGCAGGGGGGATGGTCCAAAGCCAGTTTGAAATACAAACACCAGGCAACCACCTCAGAGCCATTTCAACATGGCTGACCTTACTGCATGGGCACAGGCCAAACTGTTGAGCACTCATGGAAGCTGCAAAAGTCAGACTTTCACTTCTTTCACCGGTGAAACAATGGGGAGATTAAATGCAACAGATGGGCTTTTTAGTGTAAATGTAAACCACCGTTTACATTTACACATATGCAGTATGTGCTGCAAATGGCTAAAGGCAAGAGCAGCCGTAGCAGTCCATCTTTGGACCTTTAGATCTTAGCTTACACTAATAAATAAGTAAATAAGGTGGCATCAGGAACGGGGAAATACATGCATGGTAAAAACCTGCAGTTACACAGGGAAAAAGCCTGTTTCTGCTCTTTGAATTATTAAACTCTGGATAAATGACAGGCAGTAGATGTGAATGTTTTGGACAAGCCGAGCACAGAGACAGCCAACAGGTTCTGAATGCATGTTTTACAAATTGGTTACCGTTATTACAAAGATGCACCCAAAGGAATACTGCAGTTTATTTTAATTTTTTTCCTTTATGCTGCTTTCATACACACACAATAGTTCACCTGTCTGAGCTGCGTCACATGTATGGCATCATTCAGAGTTTCTGTGATGCAAATAAAAAGCAAAAATTAAATAATAATTAAAGAAACCCTCCTTTGTATACTATTTAGGGAATGCGGTTACTGTATTGTAAAAGTTGTTGTTATGGAAGATGACAAAACACATGCTTTAATAAAATTAAACCTCTGAGAATTTGGCTGGTCACTGGTAGTGGGTGATTTTAAGCAGCCCTGTTTCAAAACTCCAACTCACTAGTCAGTGAACCATACCAAATGCCACCAGATCAGTGCATCAACAAGACAGTTCAAGTTGGACATGGCTACCAACTAAAGAATCAGTCAGCCGTCAGATGAAGCTCAGAGACATAAGAAGCCATTTCAAAGACAACAGCATGTCAGCCTCCCTGTTTTATTCAAACTGTAGACCAGAAAGAGAGCAAAACTTTTAACAGATAAGAGAAAGTCTAAGCAGAATACAGTAAAATAGTTTTCTTGGATTCTTTTGAGCACTGGACCTCCATCTGCAGAAGATTCTGGACGTGAAAATGTCAGCACTATTTTGGAAATTTCAAAGATAAAGTAATAATCTACATTGTCCAGGAAATATGTCAAGATCTGTATTAGAACCAAATCATTTATTAAATAGGACAAGACAATAAATCAATAACAATATATATCATGATAAACATATGATCAACATCAATAGAAAACACATCTGATAGAATATTCAAAATAAAAAATATTCACTGAACTCTGATCCTGAACCACACAGCATTCTGGGGGATGTATGCAGAGGAAAGGCTTTAGCTGCTCAACCTCTCGTGGTCAGCTAAGCAAGGTTGGTGGCATCAACTCATTGACTCTTTTAGTTACCGAGCAACAACCTGTTGAATAACTTGTGCAGCAGCAGTTTCAAGTTTCACCACTAAGCCTCATAACGGCAGGGGGTGAAAAATGGCTTAAAACTGGAAAAGTCATGCCACCAGTCTGGCGGTACTTCAAACACTTAAAAACAAAAACAAATCAATAATTAGAGAATTATTTATATCAACTGATGAAAGATTTATATCATGGTAAGTTTTTCAGCCATATCATCCAGCCCTATATCAGCTAAAATTTGTATCGACAGGTCAAAGTTGTAGAAAAACAAGGATCAGAAACCAGCGACAAACTCAACTTTGATGCCAGTTTATGTTATTTTTAAAATCCTGTCATATTAGAAGAAATTATCCAAAGCTAATTCTATAAAATATTGTCAAATGTTTTAACTCCTGATGTTTTAGTTAATTGTAAACTAGAACTTTGCCCCCATGCCAAATTATGCAATGCCTTTGATTCTAGTTGTTTACTGGAATTCCTCACATCAATCTAATTCCATGAACAGGATGCAGCTGCTAAACATCCTACAACAGCAAAACATTGCAGAGTTGCAAGATCACCACTAGAGCCAAACATTTACATGACAACACTGCTGCAAGGCTAAAGAGGGGGGAAGTACATGAACTGAATTTGCTATTGCTCAGTTTGTAAAAACAATGTCAGAACTCTTGCAGTCATGCAGATCGGCTTCACTGCAGACAAACAGGTCCTGCTCAGGGTGCAGTGCAGCGAAGAAGGAGGGGCAGAGGTTGCTGTGAACCCCAAATGTACTAGTGCTGTGAGGTTTCTAATATAGAAATTGAACAAAACACATTTTGCTTTCAGGAATTACCTTGCAGTAGGAGATCAAGGTCTCAGAGAAACTGCTGAAGTGCTACTCTGAGTATGGTGCCATACTGTATGACACTAGCTTCTAAAGCTAAATTAAAACAAAACAGACATGCTACATTAAATTTACAGAGTGTAACGGATGCACAAGATTTATTATGCCCCATTTCACTCGTGCCACTATGGAATAAAACATAAAGAACTAATTTCTCAGCTACAAAACTAGCACATGTTTAGCAAATTTGTAATTTCTTAAAGCAACACAGTTTCCAAATAATACATAATTGACAGACATCTATTAATTTCAGCATTGCAACAGGGAACATCATCTGCAATTAGGATTCTTTTTTAAAGAACTAAATGGTCTAAAATATTCAATTAATGAAAATGCTCTTTAATTTCATATATTTTTTATGTTCATTTGAATTTGATGCTGTACCAATATCAATTTATGGCAACAAATCCTGCATTTATTCAAGCAAAAGACCTGCAACCGAAAATAAATGGAAACAGGACTAGCATATTTCTGAGTTATTAATATATGGAATCCAAGCATTAACAAGTTAATGCAGAAATTATGTTAAAAAACAAAGAATATTTGTATGATGAAAAGATGATAAAATAAGAAAGATAAAACAGCATCACTGGGTTAAAGTGTCAGATCATGGCTCCTCACTTCCTACAGTGCTGAAGGAGACATTTCAAGCCTGAGAAAGACATAATAAATATCAAGTAAATGATTTTTCATATGCTTTCCTATATGGAGTAGAGATAAGCACATAAATGGTCTGTTGACAGAACTTGAAAATCTAATCATTTTAAAAATCAGTGTTAGCACCACATCTAAAGACAACCCTACTGTTTGGCATAGATGCAGTGACTGAGTAAAGAGCACCATCACTGAGGTGGTTGAAAATTGAGTCAGCAGCATTATCAGAAACTATTTCAAAGATTTTAAATAGTTATTTTAAATGTCTGCATTTTATTCATACCATGGGAGCAATAGAGAGAGCTAGAAAGCAAGACCTTCAGCAGATAAGCAGGATGAATGAAGAAAATTGTTCTGCTTTTCATCTGAGCTTCCACCCACTAAAAGAACATCCTGGATCTCGGCGATAAAGTAACGATCTAACTTCTCTAAGGAATACAAACAGAGGTTTAGTCATGTAAGCTCTGCTAACTGCTACTAGAAGGTGATAAAGACAATAATATATTTCAGGTATAATTTTGTTTTGTTTTTAGAATAACAGTAAAACCTTGGTTCTTGGTGACTGCTCTCACACAGTGGTGTGACATTGCCTCTGCTCCTATTATAAATAATGAATGATTATTCAAAATGCACTTTGAATGATGTTCCCATCTCCTCCTACGTTATAAAGAAATCCATACATGATTTTATTCTTGGAATAAGGTGAGAGAAGTTAAAAGTTGGTCTGAGAGAGTGCTTAGATCTGCAAGAAGCTAGCTTGATTTATAACAAACACAGAATTAATTTTTTTTCTGCAATCCCTTTAAGAAAAACAACCTCCAGTTTGTGATTTGGTTTATGCACGACTCTCTGTTCCACGTCATCAGTGGTGTTTTTGTATTTTGTGGCTCACCCAAAGTGACCCTGGAGAAATTAAATAAAGACTGAAACGATACTACTTACACCTTCATTGAACTGTGTGGCAGCCTGCTGTAACACACATAATACATAACTGTGTGCTCTGACACAGAAGTGAGGTGATCAACTACCTCACTGAGAATTGAAGATGTGATTAATGTGATGAAGGGTTCTCTGTCTTGACACAATAAACTTGATGAGATAAGACCTCTCCACTTCACCCTGGATTGTAAAAAGAAGCAACAACCCCACACGACCCGATGCCTTCTGGTTGGACTAAGAAGCAGCAGGCGGGGTGGAGAGAACGTTTCACAAAATACCACCCTCCCCCTTCTCCCACCAACTTTTAAACTGCACATAACCTTCTGGCTATCAGCAATACATTCCACATTCTTCTTCTTCAAGAAGAACAACAACTCTACCCCGAGGAGTTTTATCCACTGAACAAACCAAACTGTCTATGAACAGGCTAAGCAGAGCAGCTACAATCTATAAGTCCTCGTCCAACATGTCAGCAGAACATATAGCCTAAGTAGCCTTCTTACTGCCCACACATGCCACAGTAAGCCATGATTGCATTGCACACAGGATGCTGAGTGCATGTTGAGGAGGGGAAGGGACAAGAAGGGTGAGGCAACCGGCTGATCATGAGAATCATATGATATACAAACACAGGCCTCACATTTCCCTGCAGGCCAGAATGTGTTGCCCATACAGTAATCAATGAAACTTGTCACACTGATCAGTTGACTTGGTCATTTTAATGGTCTGAATTAATTGATATGACCCTCACTGTAAGGTCACACAATTATCTGACTGCAATGGGTGGTAAAACAGCTGGGCAATGAAATTACAATGAAGATAACTGCTCAGTGCTTATAGCCTTTACAATATGTGCATCATTTTACTCCTGTATGCGCCAACGAGGCTTCTGGAGGCATCTTTCACCAATGTCAAAATGTGTTAATAACCCTTGATGTTTGAAAACATAAACAAGATTGACGGGAAAAACAACTGAACATTTGAACTTCAGCTGGGTGTGACCGGCCAAAATAACATCTAGGGATCTTCATATTATAGGTTCAAGCACCAGGGGAAGACAAGAGGGATAAAAGGTTGTTGAAAATAGGCCTGGCTGGTTTCTGGTGTCAAAGAATACAAAGATTACCAAAGGTTATGGCTTCAAAACTGATACATTTTTAATTACACCAATCTTAAAGATCTGGCATTCTTTTAATGAGCTGTATAAGAGACAGTCGGAATGACTAGAAAGGTTCCAAAGCCGGTCCAAATTTTCATTAAAACATTAATACCATCTTTTCATTGATAGGCCACAGAAAATGCTGAAGTGATTTGAGTTTTTTTCCCAGAAGATTGGAGCTGCCTTTCCCCCACATGTTGCTGCACACTGCCCATCAGCTGACAGAAAAGGTCAGCATTATTTCCTGCATTAAAAATAAAAACACATTTCTAAGAATATTACCAGTCGCAGAAAAGGGTGACCAATTATATTATGGAAAACGAGCGAAGCACAGCCACCAATCACTCTTAATGAAGTAACAGAAACAAAACAACATCTGGCAAGCCTTGAGTATCATGTCTCCTAAGAGATTCAACTGAAGCAGATATATGAATAATTAACAGGCTAATTTCAAATAGTTACAGGGCTTCACTGTAAACAAAACAACAACAACAAAAAAATCACATAAAATCTACTAATAAACATTGACTGTGTTTATTCCATAATTTGGTTTAAGTCTCTATAAAAAAATCTAATTACATACATGATAATGATATTAAAACTGCAATGCTCAAAACCATTACCTGACTCCTATGTCTACATTACTCAAAAAACTAAAACTTTCCAAACACAAGAGGGGTAAACAGATAACAATGAGTAACAGAAATGCAAACAAGACTATGTAATATTATTTAATTTTACAGACAAACCCGTCTTCAGACAAGTGAAAACTTCTACACTCTACTTTATATTTATACTACAGCTACCACATTAAATCATATGCAAGCGTGCCACTCAACAGCAGAAAGTGAAGTAAGATGGAAAATTTTTAAAAAACTAAGACAGAAAAACAGCAGCCACTCAAGGCAAACACGCATTACTGACATTCCTGTGCCTTATTATCGCTATGCCCCTTGGTACTTAAACAACACTGATCACCTTGGGAGCAAAGCTGCCTTCACTTCACACCTGAGCACATACATTGTTGGAATACGCATGGCCCAGTCTGCAAGTTAAAAATAAGAGCGCATCCAACGTACCACATAATGATCAGATTTGGGCCAAAGAAATTTGTTTACACGCGGAAATCCAAGTCATGCGCCACTGTTTCCATAAAACACCGCAGTTTGTGGGTCAGTGTAACGCTACACCCACAGCATGCTCCGTGAAAAAAAACCAAGCTATACAATGCAATCTAGAAATCACATCGGTCTAACGAGAAGGCTACTGAAAACATAATTTCATGTGCGACAGATTATATATTGTGTTGATCGTATACGCACGTAAAAATCCTGTTAAATCATTTTAATTGGCCCTACCTAAGATGAAGGGGGCTTAACCTACATATAAACAATGCAGTCTACACCAACATATATGATTACTCTGCGATTGTGCCAAAAGCAGAACGCAAAATTCAAAGGGAGGGACTTTTAAATTGGTCCTGGGGGCTTTTAAACGACCAGAATCGACCAAAACAAGTAATTTCATTGATCACATTTTCATTCAGAAAATTTCTCCGAGCGTTTTACACCATTAACCTGAGAGGGGGAAAAAAGACCCTTGGAGAAAACATCTCAGTGTTTCTAGGGGAGATAATTTCTTTCGTGGCTGATGCGCTCTGCCAACCAGCCCCGGTAATTATCTGGTATACACAGCCGTCCTGTGGGGCATCTCTCGTGGGAGTCTTGCGACGAGAAAATAAACGCCACGATATTTGCAAACAATGCGCTCTGCGATTAAGCACCAAAACTCAAGATAAGCGTTTTGCAAACCCGAGGTGTGTTTACAGCTTTGCCAAGCACCCAGGTAGAGCATGTACAACCACCAGCAGCAGAGCCCCCTTTTTTTTTTGTTGGCACGCCGTAGAAGAGGGGAAAAATACCCTTACGATTCCTGCAGCCGAACCAAATATAAAGACACCAAAGCAGCTCCGTTTGTCCACTCCCAAGCTACCGTATAGAGAAATAACGTGTTGAAAATACCTTTTTACATCGGTAGGACCGTTCTCAGGCGTTCTTTACCATCCTCCTGCTCATCTCACAGCCTTCGGGACGCCATGTTGCAAGCTTATGACGTTAGGCTTCCTCACCCCTGACCCACATTTGAATAGAAACCAGCCCAGAGCGCAGCAGAAAACACACACACCCCACTGTGGGAGGGTTTGACCACTTTCTCAGACCCAGACCCCTGGCAACTTTACCTGCAACATGGCAGGACAAGAGAAAAAAAAGAGAGAAAGGGGGTTTTTCTGGGCGGGCTTTTTATTCCAAGGACACAACTTACCTTCTGTTGCAGAATAACAAATATATATCCCAGACATGATAACTTGCTGTTGAAATATAGTGGTTCCGTAACAGAGGCACAGGAAAATAACATAAAAGATTGTCTGTTAGAGCAGTTAGACAGTTTCGATCCCAGTTTAACAACAAATGTTGCGAAGTCATTTGTGGTTTTGCAAAACCACAAACTCTAGCAAAATGTTGTGTTGCTAGAGTTCAATTACACGAATCTCATTAGTGGACGTTTGAATATCATAAAGTCCCCCTTTCAATACACACACTGAAGCAGCTAGCCTACAGCTGTTTTATTGGTGGTAACATGTTATTGCATTAATCTACCAAGCTCTGTTACAGTGTATAGAACAAATGTTTATCTATCCTTTAGCCCCTTTTAAATAATTATAAAAGACATGAATCATAGGAATACTGGGGTTCAAAGACTGGGCACCAGATGTGCGGAAGTGTGACGATGTTCAGGCTCCTCCTCCCACAACAGCGACCCTCCCCAGCCAATAGAAACCTGGATGAAGCCTTAATGAGTTTCAGTCCAACCCAGTTCTTTTAAGGTCTGTCTTACTGATTCAAATTTCGTAAACAACCCGCACTTTGTTACTTTCTCAATTGTTCTAAAGAAGAAATTGTGACTTTATTTTATAAAATAAATATATTATTTTAAATCTGCTTTTGGCATTGTTTTGAATATTATGGCTGCGTGCCAAAGCTCTCTCCTGACCCCGAGTGGTCAGGCTTCAAATTACGTCTTCGCAGTACGCTCCATAATGCATCTTTCTGCAGCGTCAATATACTGTTGAAAAAACAGAAAAATTAACAAAATTGCACCACATTGTTTTATTTGTACACATGATATTTCAAGAAAAAAATATGTTATCTTCTCTAAGGACATATTCTTATTTAAAAGCCTTAAGTACTTAATTGCGTTTAGAAATATTATGGAATATACATATTTTTTAATCCACTGGCCAAGAAGCACAGATCTTACTTACAAATAATTAATGCAAAACCAGACCATAAAAAAAGCAACTGCACAGTTACACATGATTTCAGTATTGGGACCTAAAGGAAATGGAAACTTTTTACAGATGCTACAGATTTGATTTCCTCAGGTTAGAAATAAAGGAGAAAAACTTTGCATGATATTATTAAATAATGAAAGAGAAACTAAATTGCTGTTTGGTGATAGCAATCTTTTTGATGCAACACTTCAAGTATTTTGTGTTGAAATTAAAAGAATTTGCAGGAAAAATAGCACGGATTATACATCAGTGTGGGAACCATATAAAAAAAGTCTGGATGAAGATTTTTAATGAAGATTTTTTTAATGTGTTTATATATATATATATATATAGAGAGAGAGAGAGAGAGAGTAAAGTTACTTTTACTGAATACAACTCTATACTTTAAATGACTTAAAACAAAAAGAGTGCAACAGTGTTTTGTTTTGTTTTTTAAAAGTACATTACACAAATCGGCATTTAATTTTCAACATAATCTCTGTTGTGACAAGAAGAGTCTAATAAAATGTGAAAAAATATTAAGTGTCTTTACATTTCATTGAAGACACAATGTGACATGAACAAATTCACCACAAACAGCAACAGAGAAAGAGAAAGTCTTACAGATTATGTCAAAAGAATGCTTTCTTAAATCAAGATCAAAATAAAATAAAGAATAAATGCAAAAGTAGTTATATGTTGTGAATGGATAGACAGACTTTAAACATAGCTATACAGTTTAATTTATTTAGCAATTTAGGACCCACAGCTGCTTAAGCATACATTATTTTGGACAATGAGGCCATTTTGAAATCAGTAGAAACAAATTGCTTTTAAAGCTTTAAAAGGCACAGCTAACATCATTGTCTTAAGGAGGAAACACACACTTATTCTTGAAATTATTATTTTATTAGACTTTTGTATAAACTACACAACTTAATATAAAATGCAATGTGATCACTGCTCAGTAGTAATCTCTATTGGACATTGAATAAACCAACCCATAAAGACCTGTTGAAATATTGAACAACTTCCAACAAAAAGTTCACAAGAAAAATTTTTTTGGTAGTTAGCAAAGAATGCTGACCTGAAAATCCATCCAACCTCTCAACTAAGTCAGGTCTGGATGCTTAGAGGGGCCAATCTGTCGGTGAAGTAGCCTTTACAGAGAGAGCAAAAGAGTTTGGGTCAGCAGGCCATTCCATAACATAAGACACAGCTGTCATATAGTAAGAGCAAAGAATGAAAGAAAGAAAACTTCTGAATTGTGACATTAAGAAGGCTTTCAGTGCGACTCTGATTGGAGGAGGTTATTTTTCACTTTGTATTTTACTCACCCATTCTCATTTTTACTAATTGTTCTTCTGTTGTATTGTATTCATTTATAATTTTGATTTATATCCTAGAAGTACTTCAGACGTACACAAAACAGTAAATTTGATAGGTGCAGTTTAAACGTGTGATAAAATTTGTCTCTAAACAGCCTAAAATTTATAGAAACACAACCAGCATCTCACCTGTTTTTACAACAGGGTCTCCACACAGTGGAGAAGAGCGCCACTCTCAGGGCTTTGCACCCTCTGAAGTACAGAATAGGGGTCAGAGCAGCGTTGACCCTGGGCAAAATGCGAAGAGGATCGGTGCCTTCATTCCTAAAGGTATAGCAGGTCGTGCCAATGAAATTGCAGGCGATAATATGACAGAACAAGGGAATCCAGGCCGCCAGGAAAAACACAGCCACCACTAGAATGAGATACACAGAGGAGCGCTTGTTGTCTCTCTCCTCAGAGGGCGGCTCCCTGCCCAGCTGGAAGGTCGCGATGATAAACAGCCTGATGTTCAGACCTATCATTATAATCACAACGAAAATGTTCCCGATAAATGTACCGATGCTGGTGATCTTAGTAGCTGTCCCTATCGGGACCAGGTTCTGCACAGCCACGATGAAGAACGCATAGAACCAGTAGGTGAAGATAACTAACAGGGTTCTGTTTCTGGTCATGCGCTGGGAATATTTAAAAGGAGATACAACGGCATGGTACCGGTCCGCCTGCGCGGCCAGGATGGCCATGAAGGAGAGGCCAAGAAACGTGGGCACGATGTAAAACGTGCGGGTCGGGGACTGGAAATGGTCTTTTACATCTAGCACGCCGGCGTAATAATAAGAGACGCCGGTGCAGATGTCACTGAGGCAGGTGCTCAGCATGTACATGAAGCGGTTCTCGCTGCGCAGCGACCTGCTCAGAAGAATGGAGAGGAACACAGACACGTTCAGGTAGATGATCGCCGCAGCAAGAGCAATGCTGAAAAGAAACAACAGCACGTTGCCAAAGCTCGTCAGAGGCAACACAGGAGACAAAACGTGGCTGAAGTTAGTCATAGGTGCAGAGAATACAGGGCGAAACAAAGTCTTAGTAAGGGAGCTGTAAGGGAACAGCAGAGGGGCTGCCCTCTCATCTGATTTATGAAGATGGAGGAAGGTATTAACCTGAGTGAGCTTAATTCCCTTGAAGAATAGTTTCCTGGTAAAAAATAGACAGGGAGCAGCAACTAATTAGTGGGAGAGGTTTATATTCCTTTATTCAAACAAATATATGAATCTTTTACGATCATTCTTGTACCTAAGATGCTTTGAACTTCAGCAAATACAATTTCTCAGCACAATGCAGATGTTGTGTAAATGAACAAACAGCATCATGAAGCCCAATGAAAACAGCAGACAAGTCAAGAAGAAAGTTGTGAAGAAATGTAAAGAAGGGTGGGATTATAAACCCATATATCTTAAGCTTTGGACGTCTTACAGAGTTCAGCCCAGTCCATCACTGGAAAATACTACCACACCTACTACTAATTTTCTAAATCATGCCTGCACACCTAAACTGACAGGCCAGGCGGGGAGAGGGAGTGGAGAACCAGCTCATGGTGACTCTGGAGAAGATGCAGAGATCCACAGCTCAAGTTTGAGATTATTGTCAAGAAGGCTAAAAATTAAACACTCCATAAATTTGGACTTTCTAGAAGAATGTCATGTCTACAAATAAGCTATAAAAGTATTGATTTTGCCACAAGACCATAAAAAGGACGCAAAGGACGTAAAGCTGCTCTGGAGATGTAACCAAAATTGAACATTTTTTACCTTCCTGTGGCACCAGGGTTATAATGAAATGCTACTGGGCAACAAGTATCCATGTGTGAGAACGGCTCAATCAAAGTTCAGATGTAACTCTAATTGAGAACAGACAGGAGGAGAATAATTGCTTTGTTTTCTTTGATTTTTTAAAAAAATATGTTAGAATGTTGTTGTGAGTTGATTGTTAATGTTCTTGCAAAAAATGACATTACTCTTGGACAATGTTTCCAGTACCATTCACCTCACCACTACAGGGCTGGAGAGCTCCTTCAGTGATCAGCTGCTGCATCCTAAACACACAAAACACACAACATTACTGTTGGTTATTCCTTCTATCACTACATTATCAGACTGTGCAACCATCACTGCTTACAGTCTGCTGCCCTTGAATATAAATGCATTGTTTTGTTTTTTTACTTGGATACTGTTCATGATTTATTGTCTAACTTTTTAAACTCCTATGCACAATCCACTTCATTACATAATTAAAATACTTGTGAAAATCCTTCTGGTGAAATGTTGTGGCGTTAAACCCACTGAAAGAAAGAAACATGTCTTGTGCGCCCTCTTGTGGCCGCAAAGCAAATTTATCTCAGTACTCAACAGTGGTTTTGTGTCCTACACAATGATGAACCCAAAGGTATTGAATTACAGTAAAATCTTAAAATATTTACTCAACACATGCTAAAATTTGTATTTGTTAGGTCATTAAACATGATGGTTTGAAAAATGCATGTAATGTGCAATAGAAAACAAAACGCAGAGTGTCAATTTTACAACAAGTGTCACTTGGAGTTCTCATCAACCCATTCTATCTATCTATCTATCTATCTATCTATCTATCTATCTATCTATCTATCTATCTATCTATCTATCTATCTATCTATCTATCTATCTATCTATCTATCTATCTATCTATCTATCTATCTATCTATCTATCTATCTATCTATCTATCTATCTATCTATCTATCTATCTATCTATCTATCTATCTATCTATCTATCTATCTATCTATCTATCTATCTATCTATCTATCTATCTATCTATCTATCTATCTATCTATCTATCTATCTATCTATCTATCTATCTATCTATCTATCTATCTATCTATCTATCTATCATGAATCCCTTCCTCTCTGGAGGTTTGTCTCATTCCTAACCAACACTGTCCAGCCTATAAAAAGCGGAGAAAGCTGCTTCTTTCCTGGAGCTTCAGGATGCTCCTCAACAGCACGGTCCCTCTGTCGGTGGACTTTGACCGCCCAGAGGAATTCCTCATTTTCATCTTCCACATCCTGTTCGCCACCGCCGCCGTGCTGGTGGCCGGCTCTGTAGTCATCGCGATCTTATCCAACGGGTTCTTGCGAGGCCAGAACCGATTCATCTTCATGCTGAACACTAGCATCAGTGACACTCTGACCGGCTTCTCGGTCTACTACCTCGGCCTCTTCGACGTCCAAGAGGGCTACCCCTCCAGGAACGGAACCTTCTACATTTTGCCGTCATTCCTCGGCGTTAATGTCCTTACTTTCCTTTTCGCTCAGTTTGACCGCTACTTTGCTGTGTGCCACCCTTTCTTTTACAACCGCTACATAACAAGGCCTGCTGTCATTTCAGTTTGTGGGTTATGCTGGATCTACACCTACTCGATCCTGACGGCGCAGAACTTAGTTCCCATCTCAAAGGCGGCTCAGATGAACGCGTTCGGTGTGATGACCCTGCAGGCCATAGTTCTCATTAAGGTGGTCATGACGGTCAAGCTGTACGTTATAGCCAGGAGCCAGCTGGTGAGAGAGGCGCCCAGCGCGGACAGGAACACCAAGAATGAGTCTCTGCGCATCATTGTGTTTGTGGTCATATGTTTCCTGACTCTGTGGAGCCCGTCCTTTGTTAACATCATTGTCCGGCAGCTGACTGGGAAGGGGCTCCGGTTCAGGAATGAAGCCACCAACCTGTTTGCCACCATGGCGCGGATGAACGCGCTGGTCACTCCGGCCGTGTATCTGTGGGGGAGCCCAGCGCTGCGGGGGGCGGTATGGAGAACTGTGTGGCAGAAGTTCTGCCCCTGGAGGAAAGGGAGGTAACGAGCGTTTACATCAAAATTCGTTTTTAACTTGTATGTGAGAAGTAAATCTAACAGTGGATGCTCTCTTACAGAGTGGCCTTTAATATGACCGGAGTGACCTCTAATGAAGCACCTTCATCATCAAAGTTATAATAAAGAAGATATACTACCCAGCAAGTATTTTATCACCTACAAATTAACACGACTTCCCTAAAAATGCATTTTTATGCCTCTCGATGGACCGTATGAAACGAAAAGTACAAGGCAACGCTTAACATGTTTGCTAGTAAATAATCTGGTTTTTAAAATGTGATTATGTTGTTTTAAAGTGCAAAAACAGTCAAAAATCCGTCTGCAGATCTGCTTTGACATGTTTACTCATTTATCAATTTAATATCCAGTTGGATGTAAGCTGAATATATTTTTTAAAAAGTTGAAGAAACTTTTTTGAAATATTTGATTTTGGCAAGTAATTGCGTAATAGCTGTCCCATTCGTTTTGTTGAACTCTTTTATTTTTTTTTATTAAATTGGTTATGTTAAGACCTAACTAATTACTCATTGTGGATTTCCAATGTGAACGAACATGTTTAAATCTGGCAAAAACTTCAAACTATACCCATGCATTTTGATTATTGTTAGTATATTTAACGGACATGCCGACAGACAGTGGCGTTAAAAGCAGACATCTATCGAAATAAGAAATTACAATTTGTACAAAGTGAAACGTTGGTTCAACCTTACGCGCCTTGCCGTAAAACGCGCAAGTTGGATCAAAATGTTCAGTTTTGAACTCTGACCCAAAAACATAAAACCTTATGCACCAGATAATTTGTCAGTTAGTATGGTTCGTATTAAACGATCATAAGAAAAGAACAAAATGAAGACATATGCCCTATTGGTTATCCGATATCTCAATGCGACCCGCGGTTACTGCTCCTTCATGCTACTGAGAAAATAAAAACAACTAACAGAAAGACACACGCGGAGAAAATGCGCTTTATAAGAGCACATGAACTTCATTCGAAAACTCAGTTTTATCTTCGAAGTTTGTTTAATAAGTATTTAGTAATCCATGATGGTTGGGTGTCGGATAGTGAGCTGTACAAAAAATAGCTGATTCAGTCCCGTCTGAAGGCTCAGCACCTCGGATAGCTCCTTGACTCGTTCCACCTGCTTGAAGAGCTTGAATAACTTTAAGTTAGCTTAGCATAAATAAATTTATCTTTTGAGTTTGGTTGTTAAAGTCAGAACATCGGCACCCTTTCGGTATTAGATTCTTGTTATTGTCACGTGTCAACTGCTAAAATGTCCTACAGGTGGAAATGGCAGAAAATAATAGAAATGTCCACATTGTGTTAAAAAAAACTTTCCAAACCCATTTATTAAAAAACTCCCAATTGGTGGATCGCAACTCATAAAACTCATAATAACACGTGGGTAGGCTGAAGATGATCATCTGTGGTCTTGACTTATTTTACTCTTTTATACTATGTTTATACTTATAACCAATATAAGGATTTCCTTCCATATTGTTATATAATCTAAATATATAATATTTTTGATCAACAAAGACTAATGCAGGGCTTTGTGGATGTGTTTTTAAGACAGTGTTTGGGGGCTGACTGACAAACAGTGAAGCTAAAGAAAACATGACAAAAGTTTAAAAAAGACCGATTCTCTTTGCAATAAAAAAGAATGACAGCACTGCACAGAGCAAAAGGTTTTGCAAAGTAAAACTACTAAACAACAAAAATGTTTAGTTTTCGTTTTCCAAAAAGTTCTTCAAGTAGATGTAACTCAGTAAATGTAACTAGTTACTACCTACCTCTGACTTTGGGTCAGTTCCCTTTGTGAAGTCAACCATGTTTTATGTTTTCAGGGATTAACAACAAACAAGCAAGTGAAAACAGCAAGTCTTATTCAAACAAATTTACTGTCTTGTTAAAATAGGACTTGTTTATAAGAATTTATAGGATTAGTTCTAGTTCTATACTTCACATTGTTACTTTTACCTCTTGGCACTTCTTCCCCCATTCATATTACACTTTGCCATGGGGAATCACCAAATCCACAGCTTCAGCACCTGGGACAGCAGCTTCACCATGAATTTGGCATTATTCTTTTCACCCGAATGTAAGAAAGCTGAATTAGAATTACATCATCATTCTAATGCATGAGTTACGGGATCCAGGTTATGGGAGGAGCAAAGACTATCATTAGAAACGCATCCAATCCATTAACAACACCATGCAGAGCATTCAGTATATCAGCAAGGGGCAAGTCATTAAAACTCCCAAAGCTTCGTAGTATTAATAAATGTTTTGTTTTGGTGGCAGATCGTATCGGGCTGCTTCCACTACATTTCCATCCATAATGATCCTGTCCGACAATTTAACTTTGGTTCCTCTGTGTGTTGACTTTACCTCTCCAGGAGACTATTTTCTCTTCATTTTCCACGTCATGTCGGGGATCAGCACTGTGCTCGTAGCGGGCTCTGTGGTGTGCGGCATCATTTCCACCCCGGTTCTTTTAGTGCAGCACCGCTTTATATTTATGTTGAACACCAGCATTTCTGACACACTAACTGGCTGTGGCATTTTCTATCAGTTTCTTTTCGATGTGAGGGAGGATTATCCTTCCAAAAACGGGACTTTTTATATTTTGCCCTCTTTATTAGGGGTCAATATTATGACATTTTTATTCGCACAGTTTGATCGGTATTTTGCTGTTTGCCAGCCGTTCTTTTATGCTCGTTTTATCTCCACAAAAGTTGTTGTCTGTGTGACTATTTATAGTTGGGTGCATGTTTATGGCCTTTTGGTCATCCAGCACATGGTCCCATTGTCGAAAGCTTTGGACATTGCAGTTTATAGCAGAATAAGTATCTTTGTAATTATCGTCATCAAAGTGTCTATGACTATTAAGCTTCTTTTCGTGGTCAGATTCCAGCTTCTCCGAGAGCCTCCGGGCCCGGAGAGAGAAAGTAAGAAAGAGTCTCTGTTGATCATAATAGTTGTGGTTGTGTTTTTCCTGCTCTTCTGGGGCCCAAGCATGTTCTATACAATTCTGTCATCACTGACAGGAAAGCACGCTACTTTTAAAAACGATGCAAACAATCCAATGAAAATCCTGTCCAGGAGCAACGCGCTTTGCACTCCGTGTCTTTACCTGTGGGCCAGCCCCGCGCTCCGAGTGGCCGCCTGGAAAAGTGTGTGGAGTAAAATCTGCAAAACACGTAAATGGTTAGTTGGTCATTAGGTTTTAAAAGTTAACATTTTAGACTTGCAGGAAACAGACAAGACACAACACGTCAAAACCTTTATTGGTGTAAATCGGAAGAAAAACGTTTGATTCAACTTATGTTGGCATTTTTCTTTTTTAGGTCTATTAAGGTTTCCAAAGTCGCTGTTAAAGTTTGAGCTTTTGGACTTCCACACTGGTTTGTAGTTTCATATTTTAAACTTCTATCTGTTAAAATATATATTTGTATAGTTACATGTTCGGGTTTGTTTAACTTTTGTTTAGTGCAGTGTTTCCCAATTCCAGTCCTCGGGGCCCCCCTGCCTGCATGTTTTAGATGTGCCTCTATACCATAACAGCTGATTCAAATGATTGCATGACATCTTCTGCAGCCACCAAGTAGCTACTGCAGGAGCCTGTTAATCACCCAAATATTCAATCCAGGTGTGTGGCAGAAGGGAAACACCTAAAACATGTAGGCAGGGGGGCCCCGAGGACTGGAATTGGGAAACACTGGTTTAGAGCAAATAGCTTGTAAACAAAAGTTACATGTTAATAAAATTATGGCAAAAATTATAATAGTCTAAAAATAATACTTGCTCTAGTCTAGTGCAAAGATGAACCACAAACAGGTAAAAGTAAAGGAAATACAGACATAAATACTTGAACTATAGTAAATCTTTCACATTTACTCAAAAAAAGAATAAACAAAGTTAAATAAAGGCTCTAGAAGGAATTTGCTGTGAAAGAATGGGAAGTTTATTTTGCAGTATTTGTTATTGTTCCCTTCATTTTCTTGCCTTTCATTAAATTGTGCAACATTTGAAGGAAACTGGTTGAAGAAGGTTGCTTATTCCAAACCTGTGGTCTCTGCCGTTTCCAAATATTTTAATGTAATGAACTCTTGTTTAGTGTTGTATGTCTTGAACTGATTGAATCTGAAGAAACAAGATAAATGAAATTAACATTTTTTTAATTAATTTGACAAGATCTTTGTTAATCTGTGGGAGATCCACACACAACCACAACTACCTGTTTCCTCTTCTTCACCAGTTTGATCACAAGTCGTTATATTCTCCTCTAAATCTGCAACCATCATTTGTTCCAAATCAGGTCACTCATTCACAAGCAGCACACACAAGCTGATTCCACAAGTTTTCCGTTTTCAGGTTTGAGGTTAAGACCACCAGGAGGCCATTCATCTCTTCTCAAATTCTGTATATTGTCTTTTATAGATCCTGATCTGGAATGGCATCTTGAATGGAATTTGGCCATGTTGGGTTACCACTCATCGGAATCTCTTCTCAGTATCTCTGAATAGAAACTGCCTCTTATGATTACAAGCCCTGTTTTTTTCCAGAATAATATATGTCGTCCCCAGGGTCACCCTGACTCCAGCAAGTTATTTAGCACTGAGGTCTTTGAAGGTTTCACTGAAACTGCCCCAGTACTCTGTGGCTCTATTCATAAGTGCAAAGTTTTTTTCCCTACAAATGTTGCCTTTTTTAGCACTAGTACATGTTTTATTTGCTATGACATTAAAAAAAAATATTCCTCTCCTTCAGGGACAACAATACATGCAAATCAAGCTGCTTTAAATACCAATGTTAGATGAATTCAATGTAGGCATTTAAAAATAAAATAGTTAACTAATCTAAAAACATTGTTGTTTTTTTTTTAATCTTAAATGTGTAGGGTCATGTCTTAGTATACTTCTCTCCAGGAACATCCTAGTAAACAGTTAATATTTCTGTATTTTCTGCTACTCTAACACACACATTTCCAGTATTTGAAACACTAATAATAGCTTTAATAGACAAAGTTCCCTTTGTATTTCTATTAAAAATGCAGTTTATATATATATATATATATATATATATATATATATATATATATATATATATATATTATTCCCTTCTCACCCACCGCGGGTGATCTTCTCTCTTCTCTCTTTCTTCTTCTGATTACCAGAGGCCTGGGAGCTTGAGGGTTCTGCGCAGTATCTTGGCTGTGCCTAGGACTGCACATTTCTGGACTGAGATGTCTGATGTTGTTCCTGGGATTTGTTGTAGCCACTGCCCCAGTTTGGGGGTGACTGCCCCGAGGGCCCCAATAACCACAGGCACCACTGTGGTCTTCACCTTCCAGGCCCTATCCAGTTCCTCCCTTAGGCCCTGGAATTTCTCTAGCTTCTCATGCTCCTTTTTCCTGATGTTACAGTCACTTGGTATTGCTACATCCACCACAACAGCCTTCCTCTGCTGTTTATCTGCTACGACAATGTCCGGTTGGTTTGCCCTTACCATTTTGTCTGTCTGGATCTGGAAGTCCCACAGGACCTTAGCTCGGGCATTCTCCATCAGAATATATATATATATATATATATATATATATATATATATATATATATATATATATATATATATATATATATATATATATATATATATATATATATATATATATATATATGAATAATTATATTAATAATAATTCAGTTAATAAAAGTGGGATATCAAACCAAATCATATCGTCTTTGGTAATTTTACCGCCCTCTGGTGGAAGCTTTTTATTTCCACCTGCGTATTTCTCACTTCAACAACAAAACCTTGCATTCTAAGCACAAATAAAGACCTAAAATACACAAAAATTCCACAAAAAATAAATTGAATAAAATTATTATTATTATTATTATTATTATTATTATTATTATTATTATAATAATAATAATAATAATAATAATAATAATAATAATAATAATAATAATAATAATAATAATAATAATAATGTGTTGTTCCTTCTCTATTTTAAATGTTCCTATTTTATCCTCACTTTACAGAACTTTCCTGTATGTCAAAATATTTTTATTTTGGGAGTTTCAGCTGTTGGTTAATGATTAAATTGTCAAGCCATTAGGAAAAATGGATGTATTATTGATATCAAATACAATTTAAGGCATTTCTATACTTTCTATTTGTTTGATTTTGTCTAAATAAAATTGTTTATCAGCCAAATTTCAACTAAGTTCAGACAATCTTTTTCTTGTGTTGCATTACCCGTGTTTAATTTAAATTCAAACACTTGAATTCAAGTGGTTGAATTCAAGTGTCATAAGCAAAATGACCAATGACATCGATCATTTTGCTTAAGGTTAGATTCACAAAACACCAAAACTCAAAGGTGCACAAATATGTTTTTCAGTTACATACAAGGCCTTGAACCTCAATACAGCAGTGAGTAAACAGTCAAAAACATCCAGAACTTTATTACAGACACATCTGCTGTGTTCCTTGATCTTTGTGATGCAGCGTGTTTTCTAAGGTTCTTGAATTAACCTCTGTATGGTGGCCCATAGGGTTAACAAAATGTAAAAGCCACAACAAAAGTCACAACACAAAACCAAATGCACAACAGAACACCAAGGGTTACTACACTACAAAAGTCAAAACACAGCATCAATAAAAACCCCACAACAAAATCCACAACAAAACTAAAGGCACACAAAACACTAAAAGTCACAACACAACAACAAAATCCACTTTTCTACTTTTAACTTGTAACAGTTGCTTCACTTTTCATCATGTGTAACTTTGTGTTGATCTATTACACAACATTTTAGCAAAATGCAACAAAAATTGTGGATATGACAGAAAATAACCACAGGGTATTCAAGGCACTGAACATCAAGAATGAACTGATTTAAACTCTGAGGGGTTCATCTCCAGTGACCTCACAGAACATAAATACTGATGTCTGTGGCTGAGCTTCATTAACGATGCTCCTGTCCAACATGACAGACTCTGCAGCAGCAGGAGTTCCTCTCTCTGTGGACTTCAGCAGTCCTGAGGACTACTTCATCTTCATCTTCCAGATTTTGTTCGCCACCACCACCGTGATGATTGCAGGGACGGTGGTGATCGGGATCTTGACCACCAGAGCGCTCCGCCTTCAGAACCGCTTCATTTTCATGCTGAACACCAGCATCTGTGACACTCTGGTGGGCTTCTCTGTGTATTACCTGGGTCTGTTTGATGTTCAGGAGGGCTATCCGTCAAGAAACGGGACATATAATGTGTTGCCATCACTTTTAGGGGTCAACATTCTTACCTTTCTGTTTGCTCAGTTTGACAGGTATTTTGCTGTTTGCTATCCATTTATCTACAGCCGCTTCATAACAAGGCAGGTTGTGATAGGATTAAACATCTACTGCTGGGTTTACAACGCCACTCACCTGCTGGCCAGGAACCTGCTGCCAGTCTCCAAAGCTATGCAGCTGTATGTGTTCAGTATAGTCTTCTTTCAGCTGATAGTGCTCACCAAAGTGGTCATGACAATCAAACTTTATGTTGTAGCAAAGTATCAGCTGGAGAGGGAGCCCCCAAGTCCAGAGAGAGAGAGCAAGAGGGAGTCGCTGAAGATCATTATTTTTGTTGTGATAAGCTTCCTAGTATTGTGGTGCCCCTCTTTTATAAATATTGCCATAAAGTTCTTTACAGGAGGGGGGCTGACGTTCAGGAGTGAGGCCACAAACCTTTTTGCGATCCTGGCTCGTTTTAATGCTGTCTCCACTCCGTCCGTTTACATGTGGGGGAGCCCGGCCCTGCGGGAGGCCACGGTGAGGACGTTGTGGGGACGGCTGTGTCCCCAATGCAGCGGGAGAAAGTAAGTGCTGTCACTATTCAGTTCAAATGAATGTTATTAATTTTTGTAAGGCGTCAGGAAAGATAAAAGTCTCCCTATAAGTTGCTTTCTAAACAGGTGTGATTTATATGGACAATTGATGAGAAATTATCCAATGACTATCATGTAATGGCATTTTAAACTAATAAAAGCTCTTTTTTATGTCTAGATGTGGCTCCTGTCCAAAGGCAGATCCCAGTAAGGCACCAAGATAAACAGAAATATATTTCTCCATGTTTGTTATTTTGTGAAAATACTTTAAACAGTACTGCGTTAGTATATAAGATGCATTTGTTTTCTGTTTTTCAGTTAAGTTCATAATCTTTGTCAATTCAGTACAGTAATACTGATTCAATTTAACAAAACTGATCTTAAAACATATAGTATCCCAGCCTGCATATTCTCCCTTGTGGTGCTTTAATTAGAAAAAGAGTATATTTTTAAAACTAATTGAAACTGTTTGAATCTCTTTCAAAAGGCTCTGATTTGACAGCTATTGTAAAATTGTAAATCTCCCTCAAATTTCCAAATGTAGTTTTTTGGTTCAAATTTCTGTGGTGCTAAGTTTTCTTATTTTCTAGCCTTACAATCTTCAAGAAACCTGTTCATCTTCTGCATGCCAAGTTTTAGGTAATATGGCTTTAATAATGATGTTGCTAAAATAAAAAAAATCTTGTATGTAATTCTAAGTTAGCACTTTATTTATGGATGCACCTCGATGAGTCATAATAATCCTGAAACAGTGATGATGAACTACCCGGAAATAGTTAGTTTCACACACTGTAAAATGTAATAAGTTCACTTTACTTAAAAAAAGTTAGGAAACCGATTGCCTCAAAATCTTCAAGTAAAGTAGCTAATTCATTTTAAGGTGTTATTGCTAAAAATAACTATGTTTAGACCACTCAGATAAAGGCAGTAAACCTGAGTGCCGTTAACTCAAAATCATTAATTGGGTTAACTGTAAAATATTCATTCAGACAACTCATGCAATGGCAGCAAACTTGAGTGCTGTTAACTCAAAATCATTAGTAAAGTTGACTATAAAATGTCAATTATGACTACTTCAAATTGTGAGTTATGTCAATTAACCAGTACTCATAAAAATAAGTTATGCTTACACGTTTAAGAGTTCACATTACTTGCAAAATATCAGGAAACCAATTGCCTTGATATGTTCAAGTAAGATGAACCAAAAGTGTTAAGTTATTGGAACGAAGAGCCAACAGACAACAGTTTGAATGGAAAAAAATGTTTAATAATTGAACAAGTTTATCTTAAATACAAGGTTCTCAAGTGTGGTTACATACACACTAACCTGGAAACAAAGTTTTCCATAGACTTTTTTAGGAAAAAAATGACACGACTTTTTTTCTAGGGTAGCCTTCAATCTAATATTGAATCCTTCAAATGGCCCTCAGTCTTTAAAACTTTGAGAATCCCTGCTTAAATGTCTTTGTTGACTGGTGTGAAACAAAAACTCAATTCTCAATACTAGAGCCTAACATTTATCATAACATTGATAAAGTAAATAGTGAAGTAGTGAAGTGAAGTAATGTTTCTCCTCATTAACATAAAACCATTTAGTAGTCTGCAAGTGCAATGATGCTCTCTCCAACAAAAAAAGAATCAAACAAGAAATAAAAATCACTTTTCCAATAAGGGTAAAGGTATCAACGTTGATCCATAATGTCACATCACATTCACTCAGTGCATCAGAAGATTTTTGAG
Organism: Gambusia affinis; assembly: GCF_019740435.1. Classification (NCBI taxonomy): domain Eukaryota; kingdom Metazoa; phylum Chordata; class Actinopteri; order Cyprinodontiformes; family Poeciliidae; genus Gambusia; species Gambusia affinis. The sequence continues at coordinate 24,597,521 of NC_057870.1, read as the reverse complement.
TGATTGTATTTTTGGTTTTAGGGATTTATGTCCAAGTGAGAGAAGCACCCTTTGGATGAAGTCAAAGGTGTACTTCAGTTGTTGAGGGTACTCCAAATTCAGAGCATAAATAAGTCCAAAGAGCAAGCACATGGCATGTGGAAGATTCCCAAGATCATTCATGACAAGACTTCCTCCCAAAATGATGGCAGTACTTGAAGACTGGAGGTGCAGTGAGTCCTGAGGCCTGCCTGTCCTCAGGAATGATGGTCAGGATCCCAATGGGGGTGTGAGACACGTCTGGGTCTTCGCAGTCCTAACAACAATAAAAGCAACACCACAATTACATATCAACATAACACTTCTTTAGGGTGACCAGACGTCCTCTTTTTCCCGGACATGTCCTACTTTTCAGACCTAAAAAAATGTCCGGGGGGAATTTAAAAATCGTCCGGGATTTTGGTCAACTGCCTCAAAACACATTACATAGCTTACAGTGCATTGTGATTACATTGCCACTCCGTTCCACTACTCCATTCCAGGTTTTTTTGTATGGCAAAGAAATCGGTAGCACATGTGTGTACATGTGCTACCGATTTCTTCTGCCCCCCCACCCGCCGTCTCCCCCATCTCCACCCCCCGTTGGCGCATGTGTGTCCGCCGATTCTACCCCCCCGCCAACAAAAAAAGAAGTGTCCTCCTTTTCAGAAACCCAAATCTGGTGACCCTACACTTCTTCATCACGGCTGCTTCTCCTACAGTTTACAGCTGTCCCACCTATGGCAGTCTACTCATCATAAGCCTTCTATAACAGTACAGCGGCTTTTTTAACCCGCCAACATCTTTATCCTTATCCCTTTTCCTTTTTTTGTTTTGCGCCCCGGACAGCTTTTTTGCAATGCCGCTCCATCTTGTTGCCACTAAATAAACATGATATTTTCGACTAACGTTAGTCCCAGGCATCGCTAAATCATTACACATAAAGTTAACCTCAAAACCTGGACTTACGGATGAATTATACGGCCGAGTTAACGAATATAAGTTTGCTAAAAAACAGTGGGACTTACCGTGACAAAACTTAGCTGCAGCAACCGCCGTATTGTTGACAGTTTGGCGCTTCTTTCAAACACGTCGTCACTCGTCAGTGTCCAATGCGCATGTGCGTTTAACGAGAGCTGCCGAATGATGCCGAGTTTTCTGCTGGTTATGCAGATGCGTTTTGCTCACTCATAACTCCAAGTTCGGGTTACTTGCTGCTGATGAGTTTGGTTACTTGCCTCAGTAGAAAGTTGTCTTTGCTAAGTTTAAGTTAGTATAGTCAACAGAGTAAGCTGGAATGAGTTAAGGTCACTTTTCTTTTTGAGTACACTTTACTTTTACATTTTACAGTGCAGTGACCTAATTTTTGAGTTGTTTATGATAAAAAGTAGAGATATCTCTTTCACATTTAGCTGTTTGTCAACAGCCTGGGTTTTTTTATTGAATGAAATTAAAAAGAAACACAACTCTCACAGTTCTTTTACTTTGTTGTTCTGAATTGTTTGCTGGAGTAAAACAAAGAAAAGCTTTGAGTATATGGCAGCTGAAAAAGATAAGTTTATAAATTGAAGAACATTCCTGGGACATTTTGTAAAGGTATCATATTTCAAGCCTTGACCCATTTTGTATGATAAAGGTTGATCCCAAATTGAGAGAAACATGTTTACATCTCCCCAAAGTTCCTGTTAAGATGTATTGTCTTATGTCTTCTTGGAAGTATGATGCTCCTCTGCCTCCATGTTCCCTATTTTTTCAATTAGAAAAATGATAAATCATCAAATTCTAAGTCTTAGTCAAATAGTTTCCTAAATTAGACCCCAATATTATTTTTACCACCTTGAGAATTTGTCTGAACTTTAAACAACGTTCTAAATTAACACATTCCTTGTTTTCATTTAATAAATCTACTTTGTTTTGCTGTACTTCTTAATTATCTGTATTTTTGTTTGTTTGTTTGTTTGTTTGCTTTACTCACGTACACTAATAAAATAGTTTCATCTTTTCAGACTAAAACGTGTCCGAGCCTCTTAACACTAACACCAACTAGGATAAAATCCCTCCAACTGGATTTCATGACAGAAGAAACACAGTTCAGCTGTTATTGCAGCAACAGGGGGAAAAAATGCTTTCTTTCCTTCCTCGTTAGTTTCAGACACGTCCCGTGCCTCAGCGTAAAACTAAAGAAAACCTACTAATAACCACGAGACTATCGAGCAATGATAACCATCACTAACTGGTTCGTGCGTATAGCTGCGGTTCCTTGGTGCCTATTGCGCAAATAACCCCGTAATTTAAGGGAAGATTCCGTGCTGTCAAATTTTCCGAAACCTGACAACCTACAGAAACAAACAGTTTTATGTTTTGTTTTCTTAAGTAAAAAATACGCAACTCAAATTATATCTCAGTCGTTTAGGCTAATAAATTTGCTTTCTAAATGCGTGCAATCAAGATCTAGTGCTGTTTTAAAAAAAAAAGAAAGAAAAAAAAAACATCCGTCTGAGAGCAGTAACGAAATAAAGAACAAATCATGACAGTCTGTGGCGTGTTGCTCGAATGAATCATTTTTTTTCTTTTGCAAAGACGAAGTAGCTGGTTTCACTTCCGGTTTTGGGTTTGAACACTTAATTATTATGTCTGTGGGAGAGGGAAAAAACAAGGGAAAACATTTCAAATGTGTGAATAAGTGGTGCTGTATCAATTCTGCTACAGAATAGAAATAAAAACCAGAATGAAAAAAAACAGGATGAAAATATACAATAGAATCTGATCTATCACACAAACATTATACATAGTATAGACAGCACACAGGACACACAACAGGTAAATAAGATGAACAGCATATAACTTCAGATCAGTCATGTTATATAATAAGAAATAAAAGTAAACAAAAACAAAACTGAACACTTTCATTAAAATAAAACAGTTAAATTATATGTTTGTCTTCATCATTTCTTCCATCACCTTCTTACATTTCAAATATGAATATTGTGATCTTATTGTAAAGACCAAACAATGTGGTGAAGAATTGTGGAGTAGAACAAAAATTATACACAGTTTTAATTTTTATTTATCATATAAAAGACAGAAAAGGGTGTTGTGCATATTGTAAAGCTACTATCCTCATCACCAGCTCTGCACATCTAGAAATTGGGATCTATAGTCAAAATCACTCAGTCTCAGATAGTTTTGATAAAGATCACATTAGTTACATTCATGTTTCTGTCCACTATGATCAGCAATCCCTTCTCCTGCTAAAGTTACAAGGGAAAGGGGTTTAAAGTAAAAGTGGCTACTACACAATACACTACACAATACTACACAATAATTATTTTTCTTTTCCACTTCAATATGTCACTAAGTGTAAGTGGTATATAATTTCATAATTATAATTTCAATCACATAAAAAGGCAATATAATACCTTTATTGTTTTGGTTACATGACTAAAAGTTAGAAAGTTTTAAAAGTTTTGCAAAAGTCTGAAGTAAGAACTGACTTAAACTCCAAGGGGTTCATCTCCAGTGACCTCACAGAACATAAATACTGACGTCTGTGGCTGAGCTTCATTAACGATGCTCCTGTCCAACATGACAGACTCTGCAGCAGCAGGAGTTCCTCTCTCTGTGGACTTCAGCAGTCCTGAGGACTACTTCATCTTCATCTTCCAGATTTTGTTCGCCACCACCACCGTGATGATTGCAGGGACGGTGGTGATCGGGATCTCGGCCACCAGAGCGCTCCGCCTTCAGAACCGCTTCATTTTCATGCTGAACACCAGCATCTGTGACACTCTGGTGGGATTCTCTGTGTATTACCTAGGCCTGTTTGATGTTCATGACGGGTATCCTTTCAGAAACGGGACATACAGTGTGTTACGGGATCTGCTAGGGGTCAACATTCTGACCTTTCTGTTTGCTCAGTTTGACAGGTATTTTGCTGTATGCTATCCATTTGTCTACAGCCGCTTCATAACAAGGCAGGTTGTGATAGGAATAAATGTCTACTGCTGGCTGTACAATGCTGCCAACCTAGTGGTTAGGAACCTGCTGCCAGTTTCCAAAGCCACACAGCTATATGTGTTTGGAATCATCTTCTTTCAGCTGATAGTGCTCACCAAAGTGGTCATGACAATCAAACTTTATGTTGTAGCAAAGTATCAGCTGGAGAGGGAGCCCCCAGGTCCAGAGAAAGAGAGCAAGAGGGAGTCGCTGAAGATCATTATTTTTGTTGTGATAAGCTTCCTAGTATTGTGGTGCCCCTCTTTTGTGAATATTGCCATAAAGTTCTTTACAGGAGGGGGGCTGACGTTCAGAAATGAAGCCACAAACCTTTTTGCGATCCTGGCTCGTTTAAATGCTGTTTCCACTCCATCCGTTTACATGTGGGGGAGCCCGGCCCTGCGGGAGGCCACAGTGAGGACGGTGTGGGGACGGCTGTGCCCCCGGTGCATCAGGAGGTAAGTGTGTCACAGAAGAAGGAAAAAAAAGTTAACTCACAGAAAATGTGAAGTAAAGATGTTTTACAAACATGTCAAGTATAAAATCGATGTGATTTACCCTAAATCTAAAATTTATCGCTTTTTCCAGTGTTGGCTCATGTCCGAAAACAGATCCCAGAAAGGGGCTGAGATAATCAGATCAAACTCTGCAGCAAATCTTTAGATGAGCAATTTAGCATCACTATCTAAAAGTATATGACTAAATGCAATTGTTCCTGTTTTGTTATTTTTATACTCCAATGAATCATATTTTAGAATTATTTCACACGGATTATGTTTTCAGGCCTTTACTTCTATTTATTATGATTTTTTTTTGTCTTAAGTTGATAAAAATCATGACATATGAGACATAACATCAGACTAATAAAAACACTGCTAACACAGAAATGCTGGATTAATTAAATGTATGTTTATCTCCTGCTTGACTGTTATTGTCAATACTCTGACACACGAGCCTCATAATTTACTGAACATATATAATAAATAGCCGGGCAGTTATTGTGTGAACATTATGTACAAAGTTAACTGAAAAAAAAATCTGATTTATTTTTCATAGATTATTAAAATAATGGAGGAAAAGAAAACTGAAAGGGGAGAAATTCAATAAAAAATAAATGTTACACAGAGAATTGTATAAAATAAAGGAAAACCTTTGAAAAGCTGCAAGCAATAAGAAAGCATGTGTCCTGGAAAATCTCTCTTGCTTTGATGTATTAAAGGGTCAATCTCTCAAGATGTTTTGTCTGTTTCATACAATACTTTCTTATGCAGTTTAAGAACATAGAGATTGATGTTATCAAGCTTTTGTTTTTGCTGATTGGGAACAATTTAAATTTACAGCTATAATGAAACACCACAGCTAACATCAGAATATCAAAACTTTAGAAATCATTTTTAAAAGGCAAAGTTAATGTAGGTTTTATGCATGTTTCAAAGTTGTAATTTTCTGACCAATAAATGCAACAAATATTTTTCTAATTTATTGCATGACTCAACAGACACATTCAATACATTAGAGGATTTAATGCAATTATTTTTCAGCCATGTTGTTTTGTGCCAGAGCTGTAGGGGGAGCCAAGGTGAAAAAAAACAACACAACTACAATCCTGTGGGTGAAATTTGTTTGTTTGTACAATACTAGAGTTTCCCAGCTTCATGCAAACCACAGATGGTCCAAAAAATCCCCACTGTGTGCGTACTGGTCACTGACATGGCAGTGACTTCACACACACTACTAATGTTTTATTCCTTTCCTTGTTTTTCTGCTTCAACCTCCTAAAGGTCTGACAGCCACTCCCCATGCATTTTTGTATTCTGAAACCAGATAACTCCAACACAGCTCAATGACTTAATTAGTTCTTCACTCATGTAAATGCATCAAATGAAAAACAGTTTCTGGATTTAAAAAGAAATTTAAAACATAAATTGGTCTGTCAGTCCTTTGTTGTGTCAGCACGTTCCCTCTCATTTCAAATGTGTACATTTCTGTCAAAAATGCCTTCATTTTAGAAGATGTTGACTTTGTTTAGGATGTTTAGTTCTTCTTTTCTCCATTTCCTTCTTGCAGCGTTCCAAACACTTGGGTGACAGCTCAGGTATCTGTTTCTTTTTACATTGGCATGAATTCCTCCCCTGCAATAAAGGAGAGACAAATTAGATGTTGAAATGATAAGTGTGAAAACTGAAAATGCCTTTGTCCAAATTCATAGAAACTCTAAGTTGGAAGATCATGTGATGACAAAGATTGTGAATGACTCATAAAACAAACGTTAAGCATCATTGGACAACATTTGGTGCCAAGCTGGATCATTTTCACTAGGTGGGGGATTTCTTATTGGACATTCTTTGTGCTTATTTTCTTAGAATTTTAGCATGATCTATTATCCAAAAATAAACAGATGAATTTCTTTTATGATGAGTGTAATGGTGAAAAGAAAGATCACCACAATATCATGTGAGACTAAAAAAATCCTAGATGTTTACGACCTATCTCTCTATGGCAGTTTTAATTACACTGAAGAGGTCACAAGTATAAATTTAACTGATTAAAATAAGGCAAAATATTAGACATTTAGCCATAGTTTGCCTTATTTTTTAAAGGGATAACAGAACATGTTTCTTTTTTATCTCTTCCCAAAGTCACTTTATAACTTTACTCCACTGAAATTATAAAGTGACTTAAATGGAATAAAGTGGTATTGTCATACATGTAAATACCTCTTTATATTTTAGCATTTCAACAGGTCTTTCAAAAGTATTCTTTCCTCTTTAATTTTTTTTTATTTTATTTTGTTACATTGCAAAAATAAATGTAGTTTATATGTCAGACCAACACAAAAGAGTGAACAATTGTAAAGCGAAGGAAAGGCATTGGAGATTTGTTACAGAACATTAGTGGAAAACAATGTTATGAAGATTAAGGAACATAAAGGAGAGAACAACTCAAAGAAACACTTAAGAAACTGAAACTCCAGATGAGCAGCAGAGGTCAACGGCTGAGAAAGGAAAATGTAACTATCGCTGGGTCTGACCTTCATGGAGGAATTGTATTGCTACAGAAAGCTGCAAGAAGTCTTATTTCCATTATCTGTTGTGGAAGAAGATACTCTGATCAGGGTGGACAGAAATTATTCTCTCTGGCCTGTTAGAAAAATGTTGTTTGCTGCAGAAACATATTAAACTGAACTCAACATCCCTGCCATGAAAGCACTGCAGTGGGATCATTATGACATGTGGATGCATTTTATTGATGGGATCATGGAAAAATGAATCTATTTACTTTGGTTCAATGTAAATGTTGATACTTGTAAAGGGTGCTACTATTTTGCCAAGTTCCCCTTGAAAGATTATTGCAGATCTCAACTTTTATCATTAAAAGTTAAAACTTTTATCAGGTTAAATAAAAGTCATTGTTGTTATTATTTTCATTAGTAATAGTGTCATTGCCATTATTTCTAGCAGTAGTAGTGGTACGTTCTAGGGCAGTGTTGTAGTAAATCTGCAAGTCTGTAAAAGATTTGAGACTGCGTTGGAGGTTTATCTTCCAGTAGGACAACAGTCCTAAAGAATGACTGGAGCTTTAATGGAATAGTTTTAATCAAATCATTATAATATGCTAGAATGGCCTAGTCAAATTCCATACCTAAATAAAACTTAAAAAGTGTGTTATGATATGAAATGTGAAGTTCACAGAAATTCTCCATTTATTCTGGCTCAGCTTGAACTATTTTGTAGCAAAGAACAAGCAAAAATTTTAGTCTCTAGATTGACAAAGCTAGAAGAGACAAACACGAAGACTCAAAGCAGTAACTGTAACAAAAATATTGACTCAGGAGAGCTGAATACAGATGCATGTCACACTTTTCAGATTTTTATTTGTAAAAAATTTTGTGTTGGTTTATCTCATAACACATGTTGGTCGTCATGTGACAATATACGGAGATGTCAAGGAGGTATGAAAAGGTTCACAAGGAACTGTACAAATGATTAGTGACTAAATTAATAGTGTCTATTTTTTGTGGGTTTTAGAAAGTGTGCTTCCTTTTAATATATTGGTAAAAAGTATTTGATTAATTAGCACTTTCAAATTAGTTTCTCGTCCGTAGAGCAAAGAAGTGATGAATCTAACGCCTTATAAGGACATTTGAATTGACAGCAATCACAGAGGATCACTTTAAAAGGGAATTTCTCTGCGTTGTTGAGCTCTTGCATGCATTACACAGGCAACACATAAATGAAGAAGGAGCATGTATAAGGAAGGAAGCAGAAAGCTTTTTTAATACTCATTTGTTCTGATCTGCATAAAACCAGAACCAGAAACAGAAACACCTACATACGAACAAAAATAACATACATTGTGACATTGAAGCAGACTCCTCCAACTGAGATGTGAGCTTAGAGTTCCCCCTTCGATCTCAGTTAACCCCCTCAATGACGTATCAGACTTCACATTGGAAATAAGTGTTCTGTAAATGTTTAAATTAATAAATACTCATAAATAAATATTTTTATAACACAAATAAATATAAAAAATAAGAATAAATATAAAAAAATATATAAACATTTTGTCTATAGCATATAAAAAACTGTATGTTTTGAGCAGAGGTCTGGACCAGGATTGTAACAGAGTTTGATTTTGGGCCCCTCTTTGGGTCAAAGACAACACCAAAACTAATATATTTAATTTTGTGAAATCCAGTGGAGGGGGGCAAGTTTAACTGGCTGAAACCTAAAGCAATCATAGATAATAGGTTATTATCAGCTAAGGTGTATTTGTGAACAAACCAATGTCAAACATAAGGATAGCATTGAACTCATAGTGTCAGGTTGCAACAATAAATATTGTTTTTTGTATTTTTACAAAAAAAATCTGCAAGTCCCTTTAGACATTAAATTCCAATTGTAAATTATTTTGTCTGTTATTTTATGCTGAAACTGTCAAATCAAATTTAATAGTGCTCTCTTTCTCAGTATAAACGTTTTACGGTCTGTGTTAAAATTCAATCATCGATGGGCCCCCGATGGTTTGTGGGTAGGCAGAAGGTTACATCATCAGAGTCCCTCCTAATAAGTACGAGAAGACACTGCAGACATGCAGAACACGGGAGAGCATGCAAAGAGTGGAAGCTGAAAGAAGTGTGATCAGATAACTTCAGTGGGTTACATTTTTCCACCGAGTCCACTGACTCCAAGGCGAGGACACCAGCGGATCTCTAGAGCGGGCCCTGAACATGCTGATCTTCTTCGGTATCAGAGAAGACAAAGAGCTCATGGTCTGAAGTCAAACAGAAACCACAGTCAGTCAACAAATTACGACAGAAAGAACATGAAACAACCTGAAACCCAAGGCTGCGGTTCAGAGTCTAGTCATTTTTACCTTTCCATTGTCTCTCAGCACGTATTCAATCTCGTGCTCCAGACTGAAGAAGCTGTGAGGAGTGGACCAGCTGGACGGCGGCTCGATGCTGACCTTCAGCTTCGACTGCACCACCTTAAAGCTGACAATCCGGGGGCTGTCAGGTACAACTGTAGAGGCAAAAGCAAAAGCATAAAAATGAGGAAAAACATTTGCAATATTTCTGAGAGAAACATAGGATGATAAGTTTTAATCCAGTTCTTAATACTTGATTTCTTGTCCTTTTTCATTTGAAATTAACTTCTTTTCTAATAGTTTTTTTTTTTTTAAGATTGTTGTGAAATTGCTGGAAATCTTCCACTGAGTTGTTTAAATTTTTCCTTATTTTCATTCAACTCACCAATGTCTCTAAGATAAAACAGTTTGGTTCTCCTGAGGAGGAAGAAGTCGTCGATGGAAATGGCCTCAGCGGTGACCTCCAGCATGGTGCTTTCCTCACCAAATGGTGAGAGGGTGTGGGTGAGCTCAAACTGGAGTTCCTGGCTGTTGGGCTGGCCACTGCTGCTCACCCAGTGACATGTTGGGAGACCTTTAGTGCTGTAGAGGCAAACAACGCCACAGACGTCAGATATCAATACCATATTATTAGATCAATAAATGATGTTCTACAGCTAAAGCGCCCTTCTGAGTTCCAGGACAAAGATATGCATAAAAGTTTGAAAATGAATTATGGATGACTGGTGTCCACAAAATACTTCAGTTTGTTATAGTTCTCTGACAGTCAGTTGTAAAGATTTTTTATGTCCCTTGTTCAGTGTCCAAGGTTAAAGGAAAGACATGGTTATTTGTCCAAACTAGTTCTTAATGTTTTAATTCTAATCTTAGTAGAGATATGGGCAAGGTCAGGCCTGTCACTATTTTCTTCAAGACATTTATAAAGCTCTATCTACATTTGTCTGTCTGAAGTGGCATGTTTCTCTTGTGATTCCCATTTCAAAATTGGCTAAGCACAAAATCCTTTGTACCATGTTTTATTTATGTCATGGTCATGGATTACTAATCAAACACTCTTTGACATTCTGATCAACCTAAAAAGTAAAATATAAATTATACATTTTGGTTATTTTAAGCTTTTTAATAACTGCAGATGGTATAGATGTTTATTATGACCAGGGCATCATGAAGTCATAGATTACTTCAGTGGTTTAACTCACAGGCTCCTACACATCCTGACAGCTCAGAAAAGCCATTTTATTCATTTTTATGTGTTTTATAGAATTTTCTATGGCGTCAGTAATTGTGGCACCTCCCACACTTTGTGGTAAGATTGAGGGTTATATATATATATTTTTTTTGGTGTAAGATTATCTCATAACAGCAAAGAAAAAAAAAGAATCAATTTATGTCTTTTTACACATCTTTACCAGAATTGACAGTAACAATAGCCTCTTTTGAGGCACTAAACGCGGTCTCCTTAATTGAATTAATCTTTACCAGTCAGGGCCGACTCCAAAGCGCACAACTCTATATCTGTCTTCCGTCCATTTGCAGGTGAAGTTACAATCATAGGACTTTGCATGGCATGTGAACAAAGAATCTGTAATAATAAACAGCAAGAGTGAATGGAAGTGCGACTAAAAGTAGAACAGCATTGTCACAGATTGTGACATGCATCAGCTTTCTGTGACTAACTCAGCCAGTTTCAGTTGAACGGACTGCAGATGGATAGAGAGATGAGACTCACCTAAATCCTCTCCTTCCTCAGTCTCCTGCAGCAGATAGGTCGACGATAATTTTGTTCCATCTCTCCAGCAGCTGTATTCCCCCAGCAGGGGTGCATCCACATCCCTCACAATTAGATTATGGCCATTCTGGCTCATGTGGTCTTCAAAATCGGGGTCATCGTTGTTGAGCTTCCATGTCACAGGTCCAGTGGTGGTTGTAAGGCAGGCAAGGCTGACAGACTCTTCACCTCGTTTTGCCACTACAACTACACAGATTCAGAGAGACGAACAAAGAGATGCGCTAAATTTAAACAAACTGAATCACTTTCGCGTGAGGCACAAATGGAAACTGAAAAATGTGTGTGTGCTGAAAGAACCTACAGTTTTTTGGAAAGTGGCCGAGTGTAGCCTCTTGATCAGCTGCTGTTGCGCTGATCAGCAGAAAGGCAGTGATCCACGACAATAAGGTCATCTAGATTGTTTGACAGTGAGAGAGTCAGAGGGGAAGTTTGAGAAAAAAATGTTATTTCATCTTCCTCTTAGCTAGTTATAGATTTTATAACTGCGGTCATAAGTTAAACACTTCCAATCTTTGTATCTTTGTTAAGCAAAGATTTAGGTAGATCATTGATTTGTAATTACAAAGGTTTTTTAAATAATAATGCCAAACAAAAATTAAATAGTTATTTTGATAGTTGAAACATTCTAAAGTTAAAATTAGCTCAGAAAATAAAGTAATTAATTTTCTTTTATTCTAGTTATTTCTTACCATTAGATGAATTCACTCTGAAGTCAGGCGGAAAGGACAAGTGAACCTGGTGATGTATGCTCTAACTACTCAGAGTGCATGATTTTTATAGTGTGGCATGGAGCATACATCATCAGCTCACTCCACACCTCTTTTTAACACCTTTTTTTGAGGTGCCATAGAAACTGACCCGCAGTGAGCTAATAAAAGCCCATAGGCAGTTCATTTCCTCAGTTCTGTTTTGCATTTCAGACGTGCAAAAAGATTTTATCTGAGTTTTGACTAAGGTAAAAAAAAAAAAAAGATGCAGATAAGCATCGTGGGTGTCTAAATAAGGCGGGGGTTTTGCCACTGACTATTAACGTAAAAAACTAAACTTTTCAGATGGACTCTAATTCGAATATTAAGCCCACAAAACCTAATTCTACATCAAGAAAAAAGCAGTTTTTTAAGGCGAATTATGTAATTTCCTCTTTGCTAGTCATAGATTTTATAGCTACAATCATAAATTAAACATTTCTAATCTTTGTGTATTTGTCAAAGTAAATAATCTTTGTCATAGCATCTTCAAAGAGCAAATATTTTAGCATTACAGTGTAGTAAGAAAGAATACGCTTCCTCACAGATTTAGTTTATTTTCACAGATAAAGCCACTGTTTTTTTTTTTGCCTTGTAAAATGAATGAATCACTGAAATAAAATATGTCTGACAAAATGAAGCAGGATAAAAGATCTCAGACAACACATCATGCCCAAAACAGATTCAAGAACATGAGAAACAAAGTCAATGAGATCTGTCATTGTTGAAAGACTTACAAACCTATTTTAAGGCTTTGAGGCTCCAGCAAAGCGCAGTGATAGCCGTCAACCACAAACTGTTAAGAAATGGAAACGTGGAGAAACTTACATAGGAATGGTTGGCTAACCAAAATGACTCCAACTGGATCTATTTCACTTGGCAAAGTGCTGGCACAGCCTTTTTAAAATTCATTTTTAAAGAACATCTATTGACAGTCAATCATGGCATCTGCTTCAGAGTTGGGACAACTTGCTGTCAATAAAATAATCATGAACTCTACTAAATAAATCCTACAGGAGAATGTTCAGTCATGGGCAGTTCTAGATGGGCTCTCTTAATAAATTAAACAATGAAATATTGCCCTACTTTTGGAGCCCTCCTGCTCCCTACCTAAATAGGGTCATGAAATGTGTGGTGTGAGGTGAGGTAGACGCCGTAGACCCAGGTAAGTGGAGGGAAGGCAATTTTAATGGTAATTCCAGCTTCAAATAAGTCCACAAAAATTCTGGCGGCACAGCTGAGTGGAAGCCAGGGCTCACACTGGTAGCAACAGAATAAAATGCATGGCAAACAAAACAGGCAGACGGAGATGACGCTACAATCAACGAGGACCCGACAAGAACAGACAGACACAGGTGACACTAAATACACATGAGGTGATCAGGGGATGAGACACACCTGGGAAATAATCGAAGGGGGACAGGACAACACGGAGATGTAGAAACACAGAAAACTCGAAATAAACACACAAAAACACGGAACATGACACTACCACTCTCCCACTTAACTAGTATGGTTAAAAAATAGGGTTATCTATTCTAAATATAGATTTAAATCAAGCTCAAAATGCTGTGGTATGACCATTTGTGATTGAAAACCCGCCAACATGGTTGAATTAAAACAATCCAATAAGGAAGAACGAGCCAAAATTCTTCAGCAAATATATATGGTATTTGTTGTCAGATATTTCAAATGCTTATTGTTTCCACTGAGACAGGAACAGTCAGTTTGGGTTAAGGAGATAATTATGTTTTTACATGAGGTAAGGATGGTCTGGGCATTATTTTCCAAAATAAATTCTTATTTAGAAACTTCATTTTACATTTTTATGGTTCATCTTTGACCAATGTCAAAATCTGTTTCATCTAAATCATGTAAGTGTAAGAAAAAGGGCAAAAAGAGAATAAATTTGTAAGACGGCATTTTTTTAATGATAGAGTAATAAAGTTCTTTATTATAAAAAAAACCTATATGAGACAAAGTAGCCAAAAAAATCTAAAATACATATATCTAAATCAATCTTATTTTCAGTTAAATTTTGAAAAAAATAACAGAAATCATCTCCTCTAATGGTGTTCCCCCAACATTCAATGTAAGTACAATCCAAAAAACATCAGTCTGGAAAAAAAAGGGACTGGCAACAGGACTTTCCCATCACAGACGGGGCAACCCTCCTCTGCATGGCAAAATGTCAGCGTCAACAAGATGGAAACAGAAACAGAGCCCTGTGTGTTTATTCTCCCTCATTTCCTATTATTTCTGTCATGTGTGTGGCGTAGTTCCAGGAGTATCTGCTCCACCTGCTTTAAGTATTATAATTGTTTTCGCTCCCCTCCTTCCTCTTTCTTGAGTAAATTTGCTGTCTTCAACATAACATGCATGATGCAGATATGTTGCTTAACCAGAGTGCTTGAAGTCTCTTCGGTTAGTAACTCAAAAGCAGTGGAGGGTAATGTTTCACTTCCCTAAAAGCCTGAAAAGCTTTTGTCAGTCTGTGCTGGGGAAAATGCAAATATGAGAGTGCAAAAAAAAAAGGAGCAATTCATTTTGAAAATTAGAGAACAAAATTAGCTAGAAAACAAAATTTAAAAAGTGTACTCTAGAAATGATGTAATGTATAACCTTTACCTAACATTCACATTACTTACTGAAGAAATGGACATTCCCTGCTTATATGCATACATGTAAAACAGATTAAACAGTTCTAATTACTTCACTGGAAATTATTTTAGGCATGACTTTCATTAGCTTTCAGTTTTGATAAGTTCTGGGTTTTACTCACTTTAATCAGCCAATGGAGTCACAGAACACAGGAGTGCTATTGAATATAAGCACCGGAGCCAAATTTTAGAATAAAAAAAAAAACCAAGACGACTGAAACATACGTATAGTTTGTTCTAGCTATTACCATCACTTTTGGTAGAGATACAGCTAAAACAAGTAACAGAGATGACTGTGTTGGTGATATCACTACCACAGAAAGTCTAAATACAACTTTCCTTACCACCATTTTACCAGCAAATGTACCTCCCAGTGTTGTTCAGAAAAGTCAGATGTTATTGCCAGCGTCTGATCTTGTTACAATATTCTAAAGCAGACTGTCCACACTTATAAACTGCATGGACAGTCCATCTCAGAACATAAAGCTGTAAGGATTCTGAGAAACCACTTTATGAATCGCTTTGTGTATGAATGGCTGAGTGAGGAGTCTTTGCTAACAGATTCTCAAAAACTCAACTTTTCTCTTGTACCTATAAAAGTATTTAAACTAGGGTTTATATGATAGACCAGGGGAATATCACATAACTTGAAATTGACAATTATACAACATTTTGCCAGCTTTGCAAACTTTAAGTCATGCCTTTTTGTTAGGTATTTATTTCTGTACATACAGGAACAAGACGAGCCTGTCAGTGCTCGCCCTGTTCCTGTATGTACACAAATAAATTCGCTTAGCACTGTCTAACACCAAAGCACATTATATGTATTTCCATATACTAAAATCAGTCAACATGGAATTTGGGTCAAATAGTTCCCAGTTTTCTGTAGCAACATCAGTGAAATTTAGTGTTAATAATAAAAATAACTTATCCCATAATCATAAACTTTATTTTTGGTAATAGACTCCAAGTGTTTGAAGTTTGGAGGCATCCTTAGCAACACTTTAATTTTTTATCTCCCTTTACAGATCCTCCATCAGATTCAAGTTGAAACTCTGGGCCACTCCAAAATGCTATTTGTTTCAGTCAGATGAAACGTGTCACCAAAACTGCATTCTGCATGAACAATGCTGCACTACATTGAATAAAACTAGTATCCTGGTATTTGTGCCACAGATTTTCACTTTGTCAAAAATCATTCAGTAAAATTGCCTCCTCTGCATCTCTATCTGATCATTTGGTTTAAATTTGGGTGACTGTTAACAAGAACCTGATAAATATGAAATCTAAATGTTTGCTTGTGTCAGTCAACTAGCATTGCTGACCAAAGCTCTGTTTGAAATTATTTATTCATGTTATTGTAGGTCTCTGAGCTAACTAGCCACACCTTAATAAATATCATACCTGTCAGTGGTGTCCCCCAAGGCTGTGTCTTCAGCCCACTACAGTACACAAAGAACTCCGACAACTTTCCCTGAATCCACAGTACAAACACTAAAATCAACCATTGTTCAACCATCATGGATCTGATCTCAAACACTAAATAAGAAGCTTATAAGCAGAACACGTCATTCAATGAAATGAAAAAATAAATGACTAAATAATAATAATTAAAAAAATACCACCAAATAATTGTCCCTGTGCCCCGAACATCAAGTGAGAGAAGGAAGAATGTATCACAAGTCTAAAATTTCTGGAAATATACAGTACATTTCAGAAAATATGAGATGGAGTGTAAATACCAAACACCTCATCAGTAAGGCCCAAATGCAAAAAACAAAAAAAGAAAAAAGAAAAAAAACTTCTATTGTGCCACAGAGATCATACTGAACAATGTGTGGAGAATTTTCAAGACTGCACAATAAATTGTTATTCAGAAATGCCAACAAAGTATCTGTCCATCTGTCCATCCATCTCAAATCTTTGCTGACCACAAGGAGATATTGCATGAGGCTTTCTGTAAATTGGTAAATAACAAGCAAAGAACAGATTTACTAATTTGAGGATTTCTACACTGGAGCCAAACGCAATATTACTTGTGTTTTTTACTGAATGTTTGAATGACTGATGCCATTTTATATCCACAAAGAATTAGCTCAACTTTCAGTTTCCTCATCATCACTTCACAGCCAATTAATGTTTCACAGATTTTGTTTGACAAAGATGGTCTTCGAAAGAACAGGTGCAGCATTCATCAAGAACTTCGAGGCGAAGGGTTCAACTGTTGTCAAGATGGTTTGACACTGTCTGAGTGTTCAAAGCGCCCAGGACTGATCCTCCAGTTCAGCCCTGGGCTGAAAATAAAATAAAACTTTGGCTTAATTACTGGGAATACTGAAGAAGATAAGTTTCTGGGAGGTTGTTGACCTCTCTGTACTTGGTCTGAATCGTCCAATTGCCATGCAGATGCTGAGCTGTGAGAAAACTGTACCTTCATTGTTAGACTGATGGGAAATCCCGAGTTTACATAACTGGTGAATATTAATCTTTTTCCTTCAATTCCCTTGACTATCCCAGGGAGTCATTGCTCCTTCTCTTTGCTTAATTTCTTAATAAAATAATAAAAATGCATTTTGATTTGTTGTTGACTCAGTATTTCACTTTAAAATAAGTTTTATTAATCTCCATAACAAACAAACCATGAGTCCCTGTAACCTTTTGGAATAACTATAAATTACTGTTGTTACATTGAGAAGACATATTCAACCAAAACCCACTGTTGTTCCAAAAAGAAAATTAAAGCCTAAGAGAATTTAAGAGAATGAACGCAATACATTTGTTTTCACAAAATGGAAAGTGGGATTTTAAATTATTCCCCGTCCAATCTGTCCCTTTCTGACACATCTTAAGTTCCAAGTGTCTCCAAGAAATTGTTGAGCATTTGAGAACATGAGGGGAACAGAGGAGCCTGGTATATGACAGAAACAGGAAATACCATGCCTGTCTCAACAAATCTGAGTTTTGTCTGACCAGAAACAATAAAGAATATTTATTTTTTACAAAAGGAAATAACCTTGTGTTTTGTTAAATCTCATGATTTAGTTTAGGGGCATCCCAGTCACTCTTTTCCCTTACTATCCTAAATGAGACCTTGTTTTAAATGTATGTAACATATATTTACAAGTGTGTATTTTTATAGTTTTGTTGCTGTTCTTTGTAGCCATTTTTGCAGTTTAAACAGCGACAGAATCAGTATATATAACACTAATGATACCATCACTTCAAATGATTGATTTTTAATTAATTTCTGTAATTTCCCTCCTCTATAGTTACATTCTAATATCTCACATCTATGCAGATATAGAAGGTGTTTGATATGAATTTGGCAACAATAAAAACACGAAAACTTTATTAGTTGTTAAATGGATATCATTACTTAAAAGTTCATGGCTAACATATTGATGGACAAGTTCCAAAATTAAATTCACAGTCTGCACAAATACTGTTTCAATGTATTTTATATACCAACTTTCCATCTTTAGAAAGTTGTTTTCATAGTTCAAAGGTCACATGCATGATTTACAAAAGCTGCTTTTCAAATATAAGGATTTCTAAGCTATACTGCATTTTAATTATCAATTATTCATCTACAAAAACATTGGTGTCAATATTTTTAGTTGGGATTTGTGGTAATATATTTATAACACTTTGTTTTTTCTTCTATGCCTTCTATATTTTATGTGGTGTTACAACAGTGGTGTTTGTTTTTCTGTTTGGGAACATCATTGCCTTGCAACTCATCTTTGTCAGTGCTCCTTGATAGAAGAGAGATTTCTTAATACTTCCACTACTGTTTTAAGAACTTAACATTTGAGTATGATGAACAGATGCAATGATTTCAATGTGTGAAGAAACAAAACAAAGCAAAACTGTTCTGCTGCATATATAAAAGAAGTTAAAATGATTTCTTTATTACACAATTCCACCAATACATTTTTGATGCATGGCTACTGCATTGTGAAGAAGGCAGCATGAGAAAGAGAAGCTTGTGCAGGTTCTACTAAACTCTGTTTGCTTTAACTGTATAATAACATTTTCTGTAAAAAGTCAATTTTCTTGTTCCAACCAAATTGTTGAATTTAAAAGCAGGTTATGTTTGTAGCCACAAATACATGACTTAAATACAGTGCTGACTCAAGAAACACTCAGATGTCGTCATGTTGGTTAATTTGCTTCGTTCTTTGAAGCTTCATCAAAGTTTTCCACAAGATCTGAAAATGCAGAAAGAAAAACGAAGTAAGAATAAACAGCAAATGAAAACAAAGTGTTACTGGGTATTATATTTAAAACTATACAAACAGATTAGAATGAAAAAAGAATGAATTAGTACAATTACAGTACAGGTATAAGTGAATTCTGAATTTTTTCATAGTTTATGTTAGCGATAAAGGTTTTTCTTGGACTTCTGCAAACATCAATTCAGGCAAACAATGGTAAAAGTATTTAAAGCATAGATTTGAACTAGTCCACAGTAGACAGTTTTATTGTTAAAAATCTAGCTATTTTAAGGGCTTTTAGTGTGCAACAATTCAGCAAGATACACTGTATTTAATAACAAATGAGATGCAAATTTTCTTGCTTACCAGGAACTTCGTCATCTTCCTCTTCGGCAGTTACTATGGGAGCTTTGTTGTCTCCAGCTATGATGAAAATTAGGGAGTTTTATTATTAGACGCCATATAACACTAGTGACGGAGAAAACCAGAGCAGGAATAGTTTGTGGTGCGTACCTGGTTTGGGTAGGGTTTCTGCTAGTCTCCTGAGGCTGGTAAGACTATCAGCTCCCATCTGGTTGAGGATTCCCGGAAGCATCTCTGTTAGCTGTTTATTCTCAGCATGCCCTGTGATCGTAAACGTGTTGGCAGCCAAGGAGGCCTGAACCTTTGGGTTATTGAAGTGGATCACTGTCCCCTGGTTTGTGAACATATTCACCTACAATGAAAACAAAAAGGATTAAAGATATATAAACAGAAGTATGGCAGCTTTGCTGTTAAAAGTACAACAGCTTTCCATCCGGAGTCTTTTCAAACACCTCAAACTGTAATTACCCTTCTTAATGGTTTATTTCTACTTATTTGAAAAGTCAACAGTTTGGTCTAAAGAAGTAAACTAATAAGTAACCAGTACAATATTACTGGACCCAAAAGGAGTCGTCAGAACAGAGCACAATTTTCATTAGATAACTTTAATCTGCTATCATTTTCCAATGTATTGCAAAAGTATTTATGCCCTTTGAACAACATTTACATTTTCTCATTTCACCACCACAAATTTCAATGTCTTATATTGGAAATGTATCCGATAAATCAATATAAAGTAGTGAATGATTGTGAAGAGGAAGGAATTGATTAAAGTTTAAAAAAAAAATAAATTTCAATTCAGTTTTAGTTGCAATTTAAATGGAAGATATCAAGTCAATTTTTACTTGTAAATAAAGTCATTTGTGTGTTAGTTTCCAATATGGAAAGGTCCACAAACATTTACCGTACCTCTTCAATACCAGAGATGTTGTTCACTCCTAGTTTCTTCAGTGAAAACTGCAGCTTCTTATCATCTGCTGTAGCCGTCCTATGCACCACCTTCTTCTTTCTTCGGGCTGACCCCTACAAAGCAGTGAAATTAGCTTTGGCAAATGATTCAGAGTCTAACTATTACTTGGCAGCATGTAGGCAACTTACCTTACCACCTATGCGGACCTGCTCCTGCAGTTTGGCAAGCTTCTCTTGGTTCATTATCGACTCCTTCATCTTAAATATAAGAGAACAGGCACAGATTTCAACAACTATTCTACTGGTTATTATCAGAACTCTAGTGAAATGTCAAATAAAAAGCTGGAGTAATAGGAGTTCCTTACACCTTCCTAACACACCAGTTATATGAGACAGAAAGTAACACAACACTAATACACTTTTTCTTTGCTTTAGTAGAGGCAGAGTGGCTGTTTGGAAATATTTCCTAATATCCACAAAACATGGACAGCAATTACATGGAAGCTGATAAACTTAAATGACTTGCATTTTTATTTCATTTTATTTTATATTTAGGTCACATCTAACAATGTAATTTCACATTTGTGTAGTAAATTTTATACCACAAATGATTATATTTATATTTGCTTACATCTAATGAAGAACAATAAATTTTTCCTTGGGGAACAATAAAGTTTATTCTGATTCTGAAGTGACATGGCTATTAAGCAGTTCATTGCAAGTTCTACCTGAGATTTGGCTAATGACTTAGACAATATCAGCGTGTTATACATGGACTACTCTAAAAAAGTGTGGATAATGAAAAAAATGTCAAATATTTTGCATTATAAGCAGGAGAAAATGTTCACAAAACTTTCTAGGTTTTTATTTTATTCATACTTATGTCTGTGCATCGTAAATTGCTAAGTTGTGCTAATTTAATTATTAATTTGTAAATACTATGACACAGTCATACCATAGGAATCTCATTCCAATCCAAGCTTAGGTGAAGTTAAAACATTTTGCTGCACAATTTGAATATTAGCTAATTTCTAGGAATTACTTCTGATTCTATTCTGATTGTCTTATTTTAAATGACATTGTATGAAGGGGAAAAATGGTATAACACTTTCAATATCAACAGAAAGTGCCCCTAACGTGGTATTTACATGTGTGATCTAGCAGTTCGCAGGAAGTGGTAGACATGTAATTAAACTGGAAATATTAGAAATAAATCCCCCTCAAATCTCCCCTCAGTTTTTGCCCTTTCACACAGAAAACCAACAAGAATGCACAGCTGTCATAAGGCCCCGAAAATAGCGTCACACTTCAGAGCCTGTCTTCAAGTAATGTATGAATCAGAGAGGAGGTGGGCAACTACAGCTTTAGCAAGGGACACACTGACCACAAATCTATTGGGTTACAACTTTTTTCAAATAAGGCCAGTGAAACAATGTTTGACACAGGTTTGACACGTATAACCCGTCCTTCTAATTTCTGTTTATTTTATTAACATACCAAGTCATAAATTTTGTGTACAGTGTAAATTACTTCAACGGAACTGGTTAGTTAGCAAAGCCAGCTAAAGAGCTAGGTAGGGCCTCCTCAAACTGATGTTCATAGAGAAGAAAGGAGTGTGTTTTTCCCGCATTAGGTTCCTCAAGCTGAGGCAGAATTATTTTTTAAAAGCTACACTTACATTAAAATTATATGTCATAATTTAAAAAACTGAAAAACAGCGAGGAACATACCTGGAAGTGTGTAAACACGCGGCTCACGCAGTAAGCGATGGAGGAAGAAAGGAGGGAGCCCAGGAAGTGACGTAAATTAAAGCGTAAAATGAACATGAAAAAATATTAAGTAGAGAGAAAACATAATCTTATATTTAACCGAAAAGTTATTCAAGCATCTTGTAGACAATTTAATTAAAAATCAGCAGAAACAAAAACTTACTTGCAATATTCTATCGGTTTCATTGCGGAAGTAATTACATTCAAACATGGCGTCCTCCTGTTCGCCGAGAGGCAACGTGATCCTTCGATAAAATGAGAAAGTTTTCCTTCACTTTAGATAACAAAAGACTGCATACTTTTAAATCAGCCCTGTTGTATGTGAAACGTATCTGCACGCTGGGACCATTTTTCTGATAAAAGGTGAGAACATTTTTGAGTCATTTCTGTCTAAAATATTAGTCGTATAAACAACATACAGTGTGCCAGGTTTGAGGCATGCATAATCACGTGCATTATCTCAGTTTAAAGAACTCAAAGTACTGCTTTTTATTTGTTTATGAACGATCTAAATATTTAATTGACTGTTGCCCGAGCCTCATCGCTGATATCATGTTTTAGTTTGTTAGATAAGACAATATAGATAACCCAACATGGGTGTTATTTCAATGCCGAAACTATAAACTACTAGACGGCGAATCTTTTAGATTTAAGGGTGTAGTATATTTTTTGTACAACAAAAACTTAAGCGTTGTATGTTTTATCCAAAACCAAACACTAACGAATCATTCACTTATACAAAGGAAATCCATGAAAAATACTACAATGCGTAGTCTCTCAATTCAAGTAATTAGCTGCAAATTTAAAGTCGATGTAGGTAATGCCACTTGTGTAATGTCCATAAATATAAATGTGTGTCGTATCATATTTTAAGGTAGAACTTAGTAAACAAACGGAAAAGATACCTAATTTATTTTTATGACATTGTTATTAAAAAAGTCAAATGCTGTTTTTATAATTTCTCTCAGATAGCATGTTTTTGTTTAATTTAATTTTGCCATGTACTTACACTCACTAGCCAATTTGTCAGGCGCATCTTTTTTAAAAAACATTTTGGATTCCTTTTGTCTTCAGAACTGCTTCAAATTGTTCCATGGTACAAATTAAACAAAGCACCAATATCATTGTTTTAAAATTCTGGTTTATATTAACATTAACGTTTGGATATGTCGGCTGCATAACCATGGTGCAAACCTATTGTTCTATTGTGCTCACTTTTAACTTCAGTAAATCATGTCAAAATGCTCAAATGCATTGGGTTTCAGTAGTTTCATTGGCTGATTTACTATTTGTGTTAATAGGTAATTGAAAATGTGTAAAGTGCTTAGTAAATGTGTAGTTTACTTCTAGTATTATTTGTTTTCTCCTGCAATATGTACATATAATTTCTAAATTTAATCATATTCATAGCATTTCTTTTGCTTAGTTTTCCCGTATAATATGTGGAGTAGTATGAACAACCCTGGACGTTTTACTCAGCTGTTGAAACTTAAGGCAATCTGTAATTTTTGTTTTCATTTCAAAATGAAAAAATTTCAAAAATTCTTAACTGTAAACTCTTTAAATGTTAAGATTCCTCTTGAACTGCTGTTTTCTACTGTGTGTATGCAGACGCTTCAACAAGCGCCATCTAGATGGCTTCATTTAAACCCACAAAAATCCCAGTATATCCAAAGCTTGGAGAAAAAGTCACACAGGACACTCTTTACTGGAAAAACTACAAGGTGAGTCACACCTGCTATGGGCTCCATTTCATGTTTTTGTGGGTGAAAAAAAATGTATTGAACAATTTGTGATCTCAAGCTTTGAAGGAATCAATTGCCTGATATGTTTCCCCTTCCTCCCACTCGTAGGCTCCTGTTCAGATAAAAGAATTTGGAGCAGTCTCAAACATCGACTTCTCTCCTGTGGCTCCTCATAATTTTGCTGTAACCGCCTTTACAAGAGTGAGTAGGCTCTGTTTGCATAAATTTTAGGTAGTTCACCTTTTGACATGGTTGATTTTCATATTGTATTTTTTTTTTTTTTTTACCCCTGAGGATATGGACCTTATTTACACAGACAATAACAAAAGGGAAGGAAACACAAAGTTCCCATTACGTATTCTTTACTTTGTACAGTTAATATATTATAATTAAAAGTTTCTACTGGTACAGGCTCTCAAATTTATGAAATTAAACAGCAACCCTAAAGCAATTTGATGAACATTTATGTTTTGAAATAATTTATTTGTCTGAATAAAGGATTCACCTTTGTTTTCTCAGTTTCTTCATGTTCTACCTCTCACTTTTTTTCCCAGATCCACCTCTATGGGCCCTTTTCTCAAGAGCCTGTCAAAACATTTACCCGATTCAAGGACACTGCGTATTGTGGAAGATTCAGGTCAGATGGCCAACTGCTCGTGGCGGGATGTGAAGACTCGGTTGTCAGACTTTTTGATGTCAGCGGCAAGGTGGCACTAAGGATGTTCAAAGGGCACACAAAGTGAGTCTCATATTTTAAGTTTCTGTGATAAGGCCATAGACATTTTAGTAAATTCTTGCAAAGGAAATTTGCAAGGAAATCTTTCATTAAGGTGAAATTGTGTGGTGTCTCTTTAAGACTCTTTCTTAATTGTTCAGTTGCTCCAATCTATCTATAATAAACTAGACTGGTTACTTCTAAACCTGTTGTGATGGATTGGCAGTCTGCCAGCCCAAGGAAAGCTTGAATACTTTTTCAGCGGAAAGAGAAGCTTTTTGAAAATATTTTCTGCTGTGAAAAATACTTTGATAGGCAACACTGGGGAGAATTAATCATCTTTTTAAAAATACTTTACCACAGTTTTGAAACTGCAAGCTATGTTAATGTATCAAAATAACTAAAAATAACATTATAATGATTGTTGTAATTAATCGGTTATTCTCTTGCCGCAGGATTATGTTTGTTTTTTGTGATGCTAAAGAAACAGCTATACCATGCTGAACATTCTTGTTATAAATATTTGATTTAAAAACATAATGGAGACAAATTGTGATATTTCTTTGCCAAGGCTATTACACTGTGAGAATTTCACATCTTCCTCCCTAATAGGAACTTTATATTATCTATTTATCAACATCAACTGACCTTTGTCAGCGATCCATGTTTTCAAATGGGAGAGTGTTGGGTGAATGAAAATGTGGTGGAAGTCATAGGCTGATGACAACAAAGTTGAATGATGATTTCTTGAGTGATCCATCGACTGAAATTCATGCTGATCCCAAGAATTCTGACAACGATTGAGCTGTTTTTTTATAGTTCTTAAAATCCTGCATACTGAAAACAATTGGAATTTAATTTAATTAGTTTTGTTTTTTTTACTCAGGGCTGTACATGTCACTGACTTCACCTCAGACCGTTATCAGATCCTCACGGGATCTGACGACTACACCTGCCGACTGTGGGACATCCCAAACGCAGCTGAGCTCAGCACATACCAGGAACACACAGACTACATTCGCTGTGGTGTTACCAGCAAACTCAACAGAGATCTCTTCATTACTGGTGAGTCAAAAGGTCCTTCTGCAGAGGACTGGGAAAATGTCAGAGGGTCAAGAGGAAGTTAACCTTTTGTCTGATAAACATCAATTTGCGGTGCCTTCTGGGTAGTTTCTAACTTGATTCAAAACATAAATAAAATAATAAAAGTAGAGTCTATATGTCTCCTGTTACAGCGAACTGACACCAACAACAATCAGATTTGTTTCTCTTTTTTTGTCGCTTCAGGATCATATGACCACACTCTGAAAGTGTTTGATGCCAGAGCGGAGAAGAGTGCGATGACCATGGATCATGGACAGCCGGTGGAGAGCCTCCTCCTCTACCCCTCTGAGGGACTCCTCGTCTCAGCAGGTTGTCAGCCGAATCATTTAGCATATTTATACAAGACACATTAAAGGTTCAGATTAATTTCAGAACCGAGCAGACAGCAAAGGTCCAATGCAGAAACTCAGTTCAACACCGCTCTCTGATTCATAGGGTCTAATTAAAATTTGACATTGAGTGTCAAAGACATAACATAGTCCAGAAATGGTGACCAGATTCTTGAAAATGTGATTTCAGAGCCTTTGAGAGTATGCCTAATTTTTTCCAGTTTCATGAACGAAAGGCCATCTTTTATCCAAAGAGAATGTGTGGGTGGGAGAGGATTCTTCCAATGCATCAGTATAATACGTCGAGCCAGTAGCGTGAGGAAGGCCACAAGGTCAGCATGAGGGGGTGACAGTAACTGGTTTTTGGGGAGGACCCCAAATAATGTAGTATCTGGAGAAGGCTGTACTGTGGTCGAGGTGATTACTGAAAGTGAATCAAAAACAGATTTCCAAAATTGAAATATGGAGGAACAGGTTCAAAACATATAGGAGTGGCTGGGGCCAAACCACACTTCATACTGCTTAAATCCACGTCCAGAAAGATTCGTGCCAGTTTGCTTTTGGACGACTTCACGATTCAGGCACAAATTGATGAGGTGTGAATGTGTTCTAGAATAGTTTGTCACATTTCATTATCAATGTCTGTGTTAAGATCATCAGAGTTATATAGTTTTGATGAAAGGCTTTATGAGGCTGGTATGTCACACAAACATGTTAGATTTGTTCAGATTTGCATGAACCATCCCAATTTATTTTTACCAGTAAGCAAAAGAAGAATATTTTAGTTCATTTTTTTTTTTGGCTTGCTTTAACTTCAAAGGAAGCTCTATATTTATATAGTGTACGTGTATGGGTTATTTTGAAGTTTATTTGGAAATATTTGAAATGCAAGCTTAAGCCACAAATTTTGGTTGTCTTTCCTTAGGTGGGCGCTACGTCAAAGTGTGGGATCTGCTAAAAGGAGGTCAGCCTCTGGTGTCGCTGAAAAACCATCATAAAACCGTCACCTGTTTGGCTCTCGGCAACAACGGAGAGAGACTGCTGTCGGGATCTCTGGACAGGTATAAGAACGTCAGATATAGTGAATTTCTGACATAAAATAAATGTTTAAATAATTTCAATCTGACACTTTTCTGTCCATCAAAGGTTGCACGTTTGTACTGTAGTCACTGTTATGAGAATTGTTGTGCATTCAAGTGGAAGTCCTCTTGTTGTTGCCACCTTCTGTAAATAAAAGGTGAATGAATGAAAATGTTTTAATGTGTACACTATTTGTCTTTCAGGCATGTGAAAGTCTACAACACAACCACATACAAAGTGGTCCACAACTTTGACTACGCTGCTGCAATCCTCAGTTTGGCTTTGGCTGTAAGAATAAAAGTTCCAGCAATATTCTGTGAAAACATTTCTTTAGATAATTGACACGTTGACAGTGTGGATAAAACAGGAAGTTTCCCTGTTTGCACTTTAAAAACAAAATGAAAGATTTTATTTTATGTTGCATTGCAAACAAGGGGCATTGTTTTGCACTCATCTTGAGCTAAAGTTGAAAACTTTTCTTTCTTCTCAGCCGGATGACGAGTCCATTGTTGTGGGAATGACCAACAGTATTTTAAGCATCAAACACAGAAAACACACTGAAGAGTCAAAGGAAATAATGAGCCAGCAGAGGCGCCGCCCGTCATATCGTGTCTTTGTGAAAGGAAAAAATTATGTACCAAAACCAGTAGGTTTCTACATTGCAGTCGTGTTCAGCCCATCCTTTTCTGTAAGAATTATAACTGAGCTTTTTTGTATTTCTAATTTCCTTGCTTTATACATTTACAGGACGACTATCTTGTCAGTAAGCCAGTCAAAGAACATTTGGCCAAATATGACAGGGAGCTCAAGAAATTTAATGTATCCAAAGCTTTGGATGCATCCTTGGAGGTAAGTGTAATCTAAATATTCACAAGCATTTAAGTAATAAAGGTTTGTTTTTATTTTATCATGTTTACGTTCCCCCAATTATTTATTTTCCACATTTCATAATTGAGGGCCCAAATTAACAAATAATGGCTCAGTAAGCTGTTTTAAGCGAAGTTGTTTCTTCAATCTTCTTTTCTGATAGATTTGGTTAAGAAAGAAAAAGCCAGAGATAACTGTGGGTGTAATCAAGGAGCTGGACCGGAGAGGAACTCTAAAGAATGCGCTAGCAGGAAGAGATGAAGAGCAACTCTCTCAGTTACTCCACTTTGTCATTGGGTATGAAGCGGAACACATCTTATTTTTTGGGTTCAAATCAATAAAGTTGTGAAATAAAATCAGATGTTATAATGTAAAGATTTATCAATTTAAAGTTTAAACCCTGAACATTTGTTTCTGTTTCTTCTTCAGAAACATTGTTGACACCAGGTTTGCCCCCATCCTTTTGACGGCAGCTGAAATGATCCTTGATATCTATAAATCGGTGATTGGCCAGTCAGCACTGATCGACCAGCAGCTGCTGCGCCTACAGAACATCCTGGAGTCAGAGATCAACTTGGAGCAGGAGCTACTGGAGGTCCTGGGAATGTTGGACACCATGTTTGCCACCTCCATCGCTCGTAAGGAGGTGCCGTACTCCGACGTGGGAAGATCTAATGGGCTGGCTCAGGGAGAGGCGAGCAGTTCGACACCCGAGCTTCAGGTCACCTGAGATCAAATGAGAGGAAGAATTGATTTTAGACTGGATTAGGATGATTTTTATAAAATCCCGATTGAAGGCATCAGAATCGTTTTCTGTATGTGTATAAACAACATCAAACAAACATTTTTTAATTGGATCTGTGTTGAGTCCTACATTTTGCCTACTGTTGGAAGTGAGGTCTGCTGTGGGAATTCATTAGCTGTAATTTGTTATATTGCAATATTTTATCATTAAACAAAGATCTCTCGACTGAATTAACATTTTTTTCAAACCTCGAAAAAATTTGGAATATTAAGGTCTGTATGCTGGATATAGCACAAAGTTCACAGAGATTTCGCTACTTTTTGTGCTCAACACCAAGTTAGGCACAGAAAACGTTACTTAATCCAGCTGTATAATTTCAACTAAAAGTAATAGTTACCCAGTTTTTGGACAAAACCCTAATATGCACAAAATAACCTAAAAATGTAATATCTAGAGCAGTTGTTGCAGGGTGATTTGCAGTGACGTGCGGTCAGGGGAGGCAGGTGAGGCAGTGCCTCACCAGCCATCATGGAAAGAAAGAAAATATATAATCATAAAGTAATTTAAATTGTTATATTCATCTGGTGGTTTGTACTAAAAATATTTATTTTTCATGTAGCTTCACCAATTTCGATTTTTATTTGTTCAAAATCGCTGAATTTTCTTATTTTCCCATTCAAATGCTTGGAAGCGATGCCGGTGAGGCAGCAGCGAGCTCTGCCTCACCTTGGATTGCGCAACCCCTGGCTCTGCGCTGGCTGCCAAGCGGAGAGAGCATGTTGCTGTACGGCGTCAATAAAATGGTTTAAACAAATTTAATATGTGAACTTATTTCCAATAATTTAGCTTATGTATATAATGTACAGTGCTTTTTGTCACCAACTGTGTTTGTGTAACGTGTTTCGTGTAATGAGCGATTATAAACGGCAGAGAACAGGTTCGAGGTGAGGCAGGCAGTTCTCTTGCCTCATGGCAGGGGGCGCTCAAGATCCCAGACGTTCGTCTTGTTCACTCCTCAACTGCCGAGTAAGTGACAGCGAGCTAGGCTAAACGATTCGGGAAGTAAGTAAAGTGCAGCGATAGATTATAATAGAGATAGTGATTTTTTTCCTCTCGCTTATCCCGACTTTCGACATGGATGACTACATTACAACACTAAAAAAGTTTTCTCAAGTGGACTTTCAATCGAAGCAGGAGATAATAACCAAAGGAAGACCAACGCCGGAGCTGAAAGGTTTTCAGACTACGGGACAGAAGGTTAACCGCTCTTTTCAAACCGAGTGGTATTCACGAAAAGACTGGCTTTGTGGATGTCCTGCTGGAAACATAAAATCATAACCTGTAAACTGCTGTCAATCTATGCATCTATTTGCAAATCTGATTCTGATGACGTCAGTGCCTCACCAGCTATGAACCTCACCGCACGTCACTGGTGATTTGTCTGTTTGATTGGTTCTAATTAATCAGTGACTTATTTTCCTGTAAAAACAGGGTCCGTTTTCACCAAAACACTTTTTCCAGTCTAACTGTATTTTGTTTTAAACATTTTATATGTTTAAATCTACTGGTGATATCTTCTAGAATAAGGCGTAGGATCAAAAAACAGGATATTTTGCTCCGAAGAGATTAGTTCTTTGCCCTTTGTTTAGACGCTACTAGTAAATCAACCAATCGCAGCAAAGCAGGCTTCCATCCCTCCATCTTGTCCAGTTTCACTCTAACCCATGTTTCTACATGGGAACCAAATGAAAACTTTTTCTACATGGAGACCTTCTGAATGTGTGGATCTAAAAAAGTCATATTTAATGTAATTTGAATAACTGCAATAAGCATCAATTGTAAACGTCAGTATGTGTTTGAAGTACTTTCATAATGTCCGACACTCTTATAAGCAGAGAAGAATAAATGTTTTTTTCATAAGTGTTACTGGCTTTATTTGAGTTGAAAAGAAAATTTGAGACTAGTTTGTTTTTGATGACACAGTTTCAAAAATATTCAAACTCCTTGAACTTTCTACACTTTGTGAAGGTGCCTAAGCCAAGCTAGACTAACTGTGAAAGGGGAGGAAAATTAGTGTCATATATACCAGATATAATACGTATAAAACCAGAAGTCCAGCTTCCAGTTTTCCACTAACCTTGTCATTGCCACTATTCCGCTCGATTAAAATCTCAATTCACTCAAAATCTGGGCTTTCTCCTGTTCCCTCTCATTCCTCCGGTTTAATTTCTACCGGTCCAATCAGCGGACAGACGGAAAAATTGTGAATGATGACTCCTGCCTGTACTTTTAGCAATGGCAGTGGTGGAAGTGAACAAAGCCGTTCAGTCTATGTTGCAAACTCTTCCAAAAATTTAATTTACAGCCTCTTCCTTCGGCTTGGGACTTCTCTCTTTGCAGTGGTGGATAGTGGTTTACAGCGCAGGCAATTTCTGGTAAGCTTCATAGTGTTGAACTGGCATTACATATAGCAACTGGGTAAAATTTTAAACCTCAACAACAGAGACCATGCCTCCAGGAAGGAATGGTTTTTCAGCAGCCGCGAGATTTTACCTTTGTAGGAAGCAAAGCATAGTACAAAGGGACAGTGTCATGCTAGTTTATGGCGAGAACATAGATAGTTCACCACTAGCATGGTGAAACTAGCATGATGAACTAGCATGACTTGTGGCGCTAGCCGTCATGCAGGAAAAACATCAAACATGTGGAAGAAGGTGCTCTGATAAGATGAAATCAAAGTCTGTGCAAAACACTACGTGGCGGACAAGTAATGCTTGATCACATTAAAAACCGTCCACCAGGTGGAGGCAGCATCATGCTCGGTAAATGGGGCGCTTTATTATTGGCAGAGAAGTTGATCAAAGCTGACTAGAAGATGAAGGTAAGTACAGGTCAAATTTTGAAGAAAATGTAAAAGAGGCTATAAAACGACTTAAGAAGATGGTTTAAATATTGACTTACGGTGTCTAAACAGAAATTTATAAAAATGTATTTATGTTTCATTCCATTTGACGCTTGACAGTCTAATAAAATCTCAGCGAAATACAATAAAGTTTGATTGACCAAACTTCAAAAAAAAAAAAAAAAAATCAAGTATCCTATACTTGTACCCACTTGATCTTTTCAAGTGGGTACAAGGTGCAAGGAACACCTTATACTAGAAGGTGCAAAGAACTGTAACTTTCCACTGAGAACAGATAAATATGAATTTGTCAGTCATATTATCTTCCACTTGAGGTCGCTATAGCTTTAAGGCAATGGGGTAACTTTATCACGTTAGGAGGGTTTTTGGCTGAAGACAGAGAAGCATCAGTGCTGTACCAGAGAGGAGGCTGAAACTGTGCAGACAGCAGTGGCCCTGATCTTATCGCTTTGTTAAACGAAAATGATAAATCTGAATTAAGAGCTTATCCTAAAGGAATTATGACTTACTCCCAGGACATATTTGCTGGAGTGTAAGGTCCAAGGTAAGTGTTTTTGTGGTAGTCTTTTTATAAAACATATCATAGAAGTGTGGTTGGTATCTACATCAATAAGCTAAATGAGCATAAAATTATTCATGCAAGTCTAAGAAAAAAATCACATCCATTTAATGTTTTAATGTTAAAGTATATTTAACTTTTTTTTTTTCATTTATGGAGGACTTTTGGTGTCATCAACAGCTATTTTCACACTTTTCCTCCTCAGAGATCTTGCAGCCTGTTTCTAAGTGTGTGACTGCAGAAGACTAAAAGCGGACAGGAAGCTGTGTCATTATGAACAATGACTGTGACAGTTTGTTAAGATCTCGCTGCTGGGTCTCATTTAGGAACTGGCTGCTGACACAGAGCAGATCTGAACCCTGCAGCATTGAAATGTAATCGATTTCCTGCTCGTGCACAAAGCCAGGCACGCACATTATTGACCTGACGTGTGTATCAGATTCACGGACATTCTGGTCTTCTCTCTTTACACTCATTATGGCAGGAAGGTCGATCATTAAAATCATTATTCACCTTCTTGTGATCAAAAGCCGATGCTGTCTCTTCAGATGACCTCTCTGACTGCTTAAAGGCTTGATAATCCTCAAGATTAGATGGAAAACCAAAATAAGCAAGGAAATAATTAGGAGTCACATGCTACTTTGTGCGTTTCCCCCATTTTTTCATTTTGTGTGAATATTTTTTTCACCTTGCAGCTGCTGTATACATGGAGCTGAGCAGGAGGAAGGTGCCTCTTTATGTGAGTATATGTGCTGTCGAGTTCAATATAAGCTTCTTCAGTTAATCTCAAGAGTAAGTTGGTCTCCCTGTGCAAAAACTGCAGAATGAGTTTGGATGATACTGAAAAATGAGTGCCCTCATTAATTTGAAAATCTAAACTACTTTTTTCTGTCTTGTAAATGTATTCATATTACTTTAATTTGCAAGAAAAACAAAAGAAATATCATCTCTGTTTACTTCTACATCATCAAAGAATCATTCCAAACTCTTCAAGTCTTTTGGGATTGTCTCTTTTTTTATTTCTATAATTTAAATGTTTTACCTTTTCAAAGAGCGCATTGTAAGCCAGATTAGATGGAGAGCAGATGTGTACATCAATTTTCAAGGTTTGTCTCAGATTCACATTTGAATTTGGGTCTGGACTTTGATTGTTCAGCTGCATATTTGCAAATTATAAGAGCCTGCCTCAAGTCTTTTGCTTCTTCTGTCAAGTTATTTCCCAGATTTTCCTGTATTTTGCTCCTTCTATCTTCTTATCTGCCGGTGATATCTCCATGTCAGTGTGATCAAATTGTTTCGTAATTTTAGTTTTCCACCACGTTTTGCATGAAGGGTAAAATGTTTATTAGATGTCTCATCTGACCAGATGATCTTTCTCTAGATGTCCCCTAGATGGCTTGTAACTAATTCAAATTGGGGTTCTAATGTTTGTGGCTTTCATTTTCCCACTCTTTCATGGACACCAGATAAGTGGGGTGCACAGCTATTAGTTTTCCAGTTGACAGATTTTCTCAACTGAGATATAAATATCCAAAGATCCTCCAGAATTACCTTGCCAATAATCATTCCATGAGAATGGATATTGCAGTCTTCTATAAGACATTCAAGGGATGGAATATTGTTTTTGATCCCTGTTCATAATGATGCTGTTTATTCACTCAATGTTCCCTTTAAACCTCAGAGGCCTTAACAAAGCAGTTGTATTTGTACTGAGATTGAATTATACACAGATGGGCCACGTTTAGTGATGTCTAATGAGTGAAGGCCATTGTTTGTACTGGACTTTATTTATGTTTATCAATGTAAATGGAGCTGAATACTAATACAGGACACTCTTTTCAGACTTTGATATGTCAATTTCTTTCCATTTCACAATTATCCCCTACTTTGTGTTTATCAAAGTTTATCAAAAACACACACAAAAACCCCCATTTATTTTGTGGTTTTAACCTGTTGTTAAATGTGATGGGTTTGGTTTGAATACTTTTACAAGGGAATGTATGTCAAATCAAGATGCGGCATTTCTTTGTGCTGTCTCTCCATTTGTAACAATATGCAATTACATTGCTCCATGTAGTTACACAATGTTTTTTTTTTAAATCCCAGTAAGACCTCAGTGACCCTGGCATGAGAGTGACTGATGCATGTTCTTAAATCACTCTTTGAATTTATAATTTCTGTGGTCAGCCATTGGATTATTTCAACACTAAATCAAAACTTCAAAACACAAAAACAGTCTAATCCACCAGTTTAATAGTAACAATGGTGGCCTGACACATGTTTATATTGCTGGCAAATCAGTAACTCTGTAATTAAAAATAAAAGGATAATGCTTGCGTTTGCTCTGTAATTAGTTTGTGGAGTTTCAAGTGGTGAACATTTAAATGGTTCTGTCATGTGTGACGTAGCATAAGTCAAACAGTGTAGTCAAATACATTTTAGTGCTTTCAGGATGGGGATCTTGACAATGTAAGCAAACACTAAGCGTTGAAGGTTTCTTGAAGACCAAACAGGAAATCCATTCCTCACACTGTTTTCAGTTTAAATAAAGCTGACATGTTTCAACATAATGTTGTATGTTTTTAGTTTGATTAAATGTTACCTAGAGAATATTAAACATTAATGATCGACCATTTTGGGAAGTCATAGACCTCTGATCTGTTTACATTTATTTCAACACTTTGCTCTCAGCAGGAAAGTCAGTTATCCAGTGTTTTTGACAAGAGATGAAAAATACCAAAATGACTGTGCTAAGATGCAACTATTGAGAGTCTTGGGAAAAAGAAAACATAAAAAGCAGCGTTTAGTGTGTTGAGGTGCTTTATCATACAAGTCTTATATGATAAAGGTTAATGAAGTTTCTACCTCAGTAGAAATTGTGAATTTGAACAGTTTTCTTGGATTTATCTTGCAGAAGGCAGGAACATTTGCCCACTTTAGAAATGTTGAATGTTCACTCAAAAAGTGATTTGAGAGCAACATTTTGCTGAAAAAGTTTACTCCATAATTTCCACATCAGCTGAGGAGAATTGGCTGTTTTTTTGCATTCTTGCTTGCCTAAAACAGGCAGCTTTATATTAGTTTAATTGTTCTTTTTACAATGCTTCCAATCTATACGTACATAATATTTCATATTTTAAACTCTTAGCACCATCTGGAAAAAAGAGGCAGTTCAAACCCAGGTCTGAAGAACTCAGCTTTCAGTATCATTACATTTTTGCCAGTTGTGTCATGTGCATAAGGCTGGACTGACATCACGCAGACTGTAGTTTTTAGTATATTTAATTTGTCAGATCAGATAAGTTTTTCTTTTACTTATGTCTTTACTCTGCGTGAGACACTGGTCAAGTTGTCGTTTTTGTTTGGAAAAGATCCCTATTATGTGAAATTATCTGAAAACATTTAAGTGGTTGATTTTAATTTATTACAGAATGGCAAATTTTATTATTATTTTATTTATTATTCATTTTATTTTTGTTTTAAAAGTATGAAAGTGATATCCTTTTATACTGGATATCACTTAGTCCCACAGCTCCTTCCTTCTTCGAACTTCAAATTGTATGAAATGTTTTGCACGTTTAATTTGTTCTCCATAACAAGACTGCATATAACTGCACAATGTGGTTGTAGTTTCTAATATATTATGGATGTTTCCGTTGAATAAATTGTAAACATTTTAAATATTTGCAAACCACCAAACACAGTTGCTTGTAGATATGATTAGATTTTTATTGGGCTTGGCTTTGTTTTTCAAATTTTATTGTGATTTCTTCAACTGTCCTTCCACAACCTTTTGCAATCAGGTCAAGGAGGTAGAGAGAGAAACAGAGACATAATTACCCAGTCTCTGAGATTGGAAAACATCTCAGTTAATTCCATTACAAAATTAGGTCATCTGTTGAGCAAGGCTAATAGAATATAAATGAAAAAAAAGAGCATAAAAATCTCCTTAAATCAATGCTCATTTATATTCAACATATTGTCCTAGTCCTTTTCCTTCAGCTTGTTTCTTTGGCTCCATCCTGAGTCAGTTGTTTGATATGTTTCCAAGAATAACCCACAAGGCTTGTCTTGTGGCCTCAATACTCTGATCTATTTAGGACCTATTGAGGTGGACAAATTGATTTCTGTTTCTATGACTTTTAGAATGTGGCAAATCTGTGAAATGGCTAATGGCCCTGAAATACTTTGAATGACTAAAGCTTAAAGCAAAAGTACACTCATTTAATTATGATCATCTGTTTAATTGCTTGTTGAAACAAATTCAGAGTCAGCCACTGACTCTGAATTTAAGTTGACAGCAACTTAATGTATCGTGAAGACAACTTGCAGAAGCTCAAATTGAGCATCCGGATGGGAAAGAAACATATTAAAACGACTGAACACGGTATGGTTGTTGATCTGGGATTTTCAGAACCATCTCCTAGGTTCAGAGTTAATGATCAGAAAATGAAAAAATATCCAATGCTTGGCAGTTGTGTGAAGAAAATACCTTAATCATGACATGAGAATGGGAAAATATTTTTCCTTAGGGTGTATGTCAAGTTCATCTTTAGCATTCAGATGGTAAGGCCAGGATTGAGCTTAAACAGGATGAATGCATTGATTCTGCTTTATGCCAACAGTTCCAGTTGGTTGTGATTGTATTACAACGTAGTGGGAGTTTGTTTAGGAATCCATGGACTCCTTATTAAAATGCCACCTGAAGTTGCTGACGATGTTCATTCAATTATGACCTTAGTGTATACATCTTCTGTTAATTAATTCACCATATCACAAACCTTGAATAATCGCTAACTATTTTCTTGAACATGAAAATTAATTTATGATATTTCAGTGGCCACTTCATTCCCAAGAAAGTGTCTGGGGACAGATTATTTGCATTTAACTTGCAATAAACAGGACTCTCTTCATTGTGATTGATGCATCGTAACTGGAAGTTACATTGACTTCGACATTTAAAACCGACAGAAACTTTATTAGGTGCCTTAAATTACACTGGAATGTACTACTATGAAAAAATGAAAAGTTGTGTACTTTTTTGTGCTGCTTCACATGAGAAGTTAGAATTATTATTGCCTGTTGGGATCAGAGCAGGTCTTTACATCAGACACATGTTGCATTCCTTTTTTTATTGAGGGGGGATTCTTTATTGTACCCTCAAGGAGCGCTATTGGGGGATTTGGTGTACTTTGTAAATCTGTAGAATCCTACAGAAGTCAAAGCTTAAAATGAGCCTACATACTCCACGAGAAGATCAGTTTTTGTTTGTTTATCATCTTTCTTCTTTATTTTTCTCTCTACTATTCTCACCTTTCTTTATCTCAGGGCGAGGCCAAGGTATTTGCATTGCTGGAGGGGTTAGAAACGGTGCCAGAGCATGCTGAAGTCTATGTTGTTCTGAAGGGATCCACGCTGCTCCATGTAACCCGGGCTCAAAACGATGTCATGCTCTACTTTATTGTGCCAGGTATGCATTCTGTTTTTGCATGTCTTTTTTAACATAAATGTTTTATTTACATAAGTGAACAATGAACATAAGTGTTATGTTAATTTTTGTTTTCTTGAAACAAAAATAGTGGGAACAGTTGATTTGTCTTATCTGCCCTCTGGAAAACATCAGTACATTTCTAGAGCACATCTGCAAAAGTAATAATCTTCCTTCTCTGTATTTTGCTAACTCTTTTTTGAAAACAGAAAAAAAATTCACTTATAACAAAATACAGAATTTTTTACAGGTTTACAGAGATTTGACATGAATTTATAACAATTCTTGTCAATTTTGGTCAATTAATTTTACCATAATGCCATACAGTTGTTTCTCTTTTTTCATACCTAATAATCTCCTAACCATCTTTGGCTGAAAATTCATCAATCATGACAGCGTCTACTTAGCATAGCATGAGATTAAGAAGTGTTTTTATCTGATTTATTTATACCAGCTATTGATTTAATGGTATTTGTTTGTATTTTAATTGAAGCCAGTGCCTCATGTCACATAGGAAAATAAAATACATTTATTTTGATCAGACTTAAATAAGTCAGTCTAAAGTTAGTCCTATTGCTTCTTTAGGACACAATCTGCCAGAGGAGGTGTCTGTGGAAGCCTATCTATGCTCTGAATCCATGCAGCTCACCTGGTTGGGCGGGGCTTCTTTAGAGTACGTACATGATGATGCTCAGGTAAGTGGATTTTATTTATGTCACCTGAAGTGTTGCATTATTCTTTTAAAACATTCTTTTAAAAGAATAATGCATGTTCTTATGAGATAAGAACCAGATAAGGTTTAGCTTTTCAAAAATATTTTTTTGTAAAAGTTGCAGTATGTAGCTTTTATATAAAAAATGTGTTTTACATATTTGTTAAAACTGTCACTACATTGTGACAGTATGGTATGAAACAGATAATCTGTGAAAAAAAACTGTCTTCTTTGCCTTCTCCCAATGCTCCCAGTGCTATGTGGAAGAAACAATCAAGCAAAGCCAGGAGGAGGCTGTTAATCATGCTTGTGTATGCTCTGCTTACCCTCTCCTCCT
The DNA here is from genome assembly GCF_019740435.1 of Gambusia affinis. Classification (NCBI taxonomy): domain Eukaryota; kingdom Metazoa; phylum Chordata; class Actinopteri; order Cyprinodontiformes; family Poeciliidae; genus Gambusia; species Gambusia affinis. The sequence goes on along the minus strand of NC_057870.1, from coordinate 24,559,080 downwards.
TGGTTTCTGCATTGGTACAGCTTTTTCCCGACAGTAGAGATGGTCATGACAGCAAATCAACAGTTTTCCTGACCAAATTTATGAACTTTAAACAGCGAAAGACCTTTAAAATCCTGTAACAATATTCAATCATGTGTACCTGATCTGATTCACCTCTGTGTAATTGTATACATTTTATGTCAGAATAAATGATGGAATGTCCTTATTTATTTGTCATTAGACAATTTCCATCAAATTTGACCTTAATGTTAAAGGCCTTTACATCAGTTATTGTATTTGAAATATTGTCTTAGAAAAACACAAAGGCTTTTTAAGGTTTTCTACTTTTTCTCACATGGCTGAGATTAGGTATATCCAAAAATATTTCAGTCAGATTGGCAGGTATCTCTCTAGTATTTTTTTTTAAGCATCAAAACATGATAAAATAGGATTACTTGAGTTTTCTCCTTCTATCCACTGATTTTATCCTCCTTGACGATTGATTTATTCTCAGGACTTGGCAGAGCATATCATAATTCACGGACATTGTCTGAGTGTCACGGATCAGAAGGAGCTGAGCAGCCTCTTCAGCCTGCGCCAGGAGAGCTCTCGGTGGGCTATGGATCGCAAAGTGGCCCTCGCCATGGCCAACCTGGACATTCCTCCAAACTGGAATGTACTGGGCAGCCACCATGGAGATGGTAAAAGCAGGACTGCACACCATATTATAGTGTGTATGCAAATCTTGGCATTGTTGAAATAATGGAAGGCTGTCTTTTTTTTATGGATTATCTAAAGCAGAATTAATCAGAAATATTAAAAGTCAAGAGAATAACTTTTTTGGAACGTTAAATTTGAGTTGAATTCTTTATGATTTGCTTAAAATGTTCTGCAGAGAGAAATCAAATCCACCACCTTGCAGTAAGAGTGAACTCTTCAACCCTTCTGTCCTCCAATTTACTCCCTGCTGCTATTACTCTGATTTCCTGAGCACCAAAGGGTTGAAATCGGAAGTGAACATAGTCGCATGTGTAATTTGGTCAGATTCATCAAAGCCTATTAAGCAGTGTGTTATGTGGTTAATAGATCCTTTCCATTGGGAAGTAACCACAGGCACAGCTCAGTCAATCTGAAGGTCAGTGTGTGCATGCAAGGTTCCTGTATGTTGGTGCCAACCGTTGCTTACCAGCTGCCACCAACTGTTTGTGTGATCCAAGAACTTGTGTAAGGCCTGCTACATAATTTTACTGGTTAATGTTGTTATGGCAGCCTGTTTCATTGCAATGTCTCCCTCTGAATGTCTGCAGTGAGGTGGACAGCAGTACTCATGATGTCACTGTATTGTCTACATTTTATAAATTACTGGGATTAACTTTCTTTTTTTCCAAGTTTATTTGTACATTACATTTCAGAATTAGGTCAAATCCAGATAGTTTTAGTTTGTGTGAAAAAAATGTGTCTTTTATGTGGGTCAGTTTTTCCCATTCTTATCTAAATTAAAGGGCTGCACAGTGGAGCAGTTGGTAGAGCTGTTGCCTTGCAGCAAGAAGGTCCTGGGTTCGATTCCCGGCCCGGGGTCTTTCTGCATGGAGTTTGCATGTTCTCCCTGTGCATGCGTGGGTTCTCTTCGGGTTCTCCGGCTTCCTCTCACAGTCCAAAAACATGACTGTCAGGTTAATTGGGCTCTCTAAATTCTCCCTAGTGTGAGTGTGTGTGCGCATGGTTGTTTGTCTTGTATGTCTTTGTGTTGCCCTGCGGCAGACTGGCGACCTGTCCAGGGTGAACCCCGCCTCTCGCCCGGAACGCAGCTGGAGATAGGCACCAGCAACCCTCCCGACCCCATTAGGGAAGAAGGGTGTAAGAAAATGGATGGATGGATCTAAATTAAATAGCTGTTTTGTTTATTTGGTTTAACATTTAGAACAAAAACATCCACACAAATTTATATGTTGACGTTTATTAGTTAGAATGAATTGTATTAGTTATAAATGAATCAGGATTTATGAATAAATTATTATTAATTTATATATTTTTAAATATATTTATTATATTGTCATTAAAATATATATAGATTGTCAAATATCCAGTTTAAGATTCAAAATTCACAACTTGTTTTTGATGCAGGTTCAACATGCCTTTACCTGGGACTGTGCTTGGGTGGGAAGACTTGGGACTTAGTAGTGACTTGCAAAACAGTGATTTGGTCCCACTTCTTCTTGTATTGCCTGACCTTTTTAATAAATGTAATCATTTAACTGCATACCCATCACCAGTCAGCGTGTGTAACAAATCAAAGCATTTGCTGTGAGGCTTAACTTTTTAAAAAGTTCCTCTTCTGATCTCTTGCTCCCATGATGACAATATCTGTCTATAACCAGTGTCTGAATAGTTGGGCTTTTAAGCAATGCTACAAATGGAAAGAATTTTCAGAAATGAAATATTTTGGGGTAATTTAGAGCACAAAAGAAGCTAAATGAAACTGCACATGCTCAGTATTAGCAGTTTGTTTTCAGCTAATTAGATTTCAGAAATGACGCTCATCTGCTAAGAGATAATTTGTACTCACTTAGTGTTCAGTTTTTATAGGCCTAAATTGGATTATACTGATTATAACCTAGAATGGATGCATGTTTTTAAAAACAAACGTATAATTCATGTGTTGCTTTCTCCTCACATTCTGTAATAGCCAATGATTTTTCTCTTCTTATTCTTTTCTTATTCCCTTTCTTTCTTGCTTGTGCCTTTTTTCTGCATACTGTAATGCCAGACATTTTTTAATGTTGTTGTATCCGTTTCTCTTTTCTCCAGAACGCATTCCCAGAGAGTGTCCCCTCCACCTGGCTGTGCGGTGGGGTTTTTATCGGCTTGCAGAGCTGCTGCTTTGCCAGCCGGGGGGTTTGATGGCTGTCAGTCTCCCTAACGAAGAGGGAGTCACACCGCTGCAGCTGGCACAGACCACAGGAAACACTGAGCTCCTGGAGCTGCTCACAAAGTAAGAAATTAGGAATCTACAAGGAGTTCTTCGAACCGATATGACAAAAAAAAATTGTTTTGCTAAAGAGAATATGTTCAACATAGAGCTTTGAATTGGAATGGAGAGCTTCAGTTGGTCATTTGTAACATCCCACCTTTTGTATCATTTTTTGATTTATCTAAGTGCTATAGTAGCTTTTCTAGAAAGGCTTTCCAGATTTAGGTTGTGTTTATGGGGATTTTTTGACCATCTTTCTACCTTCTACAAGGCAGGGATCTTTTATTAGGATTTTTTCTGACAATCTCAGAATCTTTAGATGAACAAAGTAATGTGTGCACCCCTATTTACAGTATTACAGGACGTGTAATACTGGTATGTTTATGAATAAAAACAGAATTTTTTCTTCCAGCTTTTCAGATTTCTGGGGTTGGATCTGAGAAATCATAGGCAGTTCTTACCGAAAATCTCACGTGTTTTACTTGAAAAAATTGCGTTAAAACCATGTATTTCATGAAAAATAAACATGTAGTTTACATGACATCTGACATGTGAGTGATGCGAGTCACATAAATAAGCACATGAATAAGTGTGGATTTGGGACATTTCATTTTTTAATAAAGCCATTTGATTCACATGTTTTATGTTTTTATTCATCAAACTCTGTAAGGCAACAACAGGGATCAGAAGTTTGACAGGCTCATTTCCAAAAACTCTTATTGGGAAACTGAGCTGATACCTAAGATTGAATTGGATCTTCCCCTAATTTATGTGTTTAACTATTATCTGTACATTTTTTCTATATTATGTCAATTAATTTTTAACAGTTTAATTTCTCTTGATTTACTTTTTTGAAAAATTGTGTCATCTTGACCCCTTGCAGCCCACCCAACCCCCTCGCCACTCCTCCAGCAGGTCTGACACAAGTGTGGGCAGATCGGTCCCGCTTGCTGCGGTTTTGCCACGACACTGGGAACCTGACTCTGTCCGTTCGACAAAACCTGAGATGGAGTTCAGTGGAGAGTCAGTACGCTGATATCCTCCTGCTCAGAAACAGGCTCAGAAATGAGAACTTCCTCAGGGAGGTAAGGACCTTGGTAAGGAACACAGGTAATTTGGACCTTACCTTTAATTCAGTAAGGTCCAAAAAGCCCTGCACTTTTGCCCCTGAGAGGATGCTTATTCACATTTTTTTTAATTATAGATAAATTAAAATATATTTAAAACGCTTAATAAGCAAATCCTTGTTAGTCATACCAGGAAAATATTAAATTATCTTTTAATTTGTTTATTTGTGTTACCAAACAGCAAAGAGCTTCATATCAAAAATTCTATATTATAATATTATTTAATTCAAATTTAGTTAAAGATGGCACCAGGAACTGTTCTTTGCTGCAACACAAAAAATTATCAATGTGCAACATTTGAACTGCAGTTAGATCATTTTTATGTGCAATACCAATGTCTGTTTATTTATTTACACAGAACCTTGATGTTTTTTTTTTTAAATGCATCTTGTCTGTTTCCAATGTGCCCATTTTATCTACTGTTTATTTATTATCTTACATAAACCTCTGCTATTCTTGAGTTAGAGAAACGCACAACACTATCAGTGCCCCTAGTTCAAATAGTGATCTATTTTATTCGACTCGAATGTATTCTAATGAAAAACACAAGCACAGATTTTATTTGTTTAGTTTACTGCTAGTTTTTCCTTCATCATTACTTTCCATTCTGCAGATCAAAGCGCTCAGAAGGGAACGGGTGGAAACCATAACAGAGAAGGAAGAACTTGTGGATGATCCTGCAGACACCGGTATAAACTCTCTAATTGTTTCTATGGAAAAACACTGAAAGGGTCATTTATCATTACTTGCTTCCAAACTCTGACATTCTTGTAATATTTAAAGTGGTTTTAACCAGTATTATTTTTGGGCTGTCTCAAACACTGAGATTTGTTGACTCTTCCTCTCATTTTTAGTCAAATACCAACAATTTTTATACACATTGGTGAATTTGATCTTTAGGTACTTTATTGCCAGCAACCAACACTTTTCCCCTGCTTTCTTAGTTGTGAAAAGAGTACTAAGAAAACTGGTGTTTGAAATGAAAATATCAAGAAATTAGGGACGCATTTGTCATTGGAGAATGGTGAGAGGAGTTAGGGCTCAATGTTTTCACCTGATTGTTGACAGAAACAGACTACCATCTAGTGGGGAGATGAAGTACTGCAAAACTTCCTCAAAAGGGAAAAATGTGACTTGATTTTGGCAGTTTATATAAAATTCAAACCGTTTGTCACAACAAATTTCACTATAAATAGATAATTTATTTATTCAACTATTTTTTTTTTTCCTTGTCTCACATCATTATTTAAAAAGGCTAAGGCCACATTTTTATATTTTGAAAAAATATTAAAAGTTTTATGTTTAGCAGTTCAGGCTTCCATGGTGAGGCTACCATGTTGGTTTCAACTGAGCACAGTGAGATTTTCTTCTTAATCATAAACTGAAATTTGGACAAATTAACAATTTTAACAAATAGATAAATAGATTTATGTTGGATCATTACAAGTTGGTACCTTCTACTCTACTTTGCATCCCTGTAAAGTTTAATAAAAATCATTTAATGTAATATATTACACAGGTAAAAATTGGCTGCAGCTGTCGAACAGTGAGTTTTAGATTTTCTTCTTTTCTGCCTCCCATAGCTAACCTTTTTACTGTGTGTGGTTACAATATAAACATCAGTCTTTTCGCTGTTTAGTTGTTTTATACCTTTTATGTATTACTCTATCTCAAGTTAGGGAAAAGTTTAGGTATTGATGTAGCTCAACAACTCTCTATTAAATTACATGACCTCTTGTCTTTCCCATTTTCAAGAGTGGCTAAGAGTCAATGGTGTCAAGCAAAGCAAGGACAGGTCATCATGGATTACTGTTTTTAAAGTTTCTCAACACTCTTATTGGCATTGCATAGTAGTGCTTTCAAAAAATTCTACATTATTTGCTTTAAATTAAGTGTGAATTTGTGCCAGTGAGTTTGCCAGTGTCATTATTTTAATATGGATGTAAACATACTGCACTGAATGAGATCACATCTGGCCTGCAGGAGGCGCTGGAGGAAAAGTCTCATAATTCGTTTCAGTACATATTTTTATGGGAGATATTTCATACAGTGACTAACAAACAGACCAAAAGCCACAGTAATGACAGGATGACTAATAGAAGAGAAATGCAGACATTATTTCTGGTGTATTCCCTTAGTCTCTTCCATCCTTTTATTGTGCATTTGTTCTTGTGTACACAATAGATATCTCTGCTGTATATCACTCGTGTGCCATAGACCCTCTACTTCCTGATGTCACAAATTGGAAGAGGAAAAACATTCAGGTTTTAGAAAAGCTTTTAGAATTTTTTACATTCTTAAGCTGTTACTTTCTCCCTTTCCCAGGCGTCTGCAAGCTATTTTCTTTTCTCTCTTAACCTTTCTCTACTTTACATTTTTACTTTGGCTCCACGTCATAAATCAAATCAGTCAAACATTGTCTGTTGATGCTTTGTGTCTGGTAAGCGATTATATACTGCAGTCTTTGGTCTGAGATGCACATTGTAGTAAAAGGGGAAAATACTGCACTGTAGAAATTCCCTGAGGTTACACAAAGAAAACAAATGTCAGACTTCACATGCTATCATTAAAAAACTGACTAACATGTGTGCTTGCTGGAGTTTCTTTTTGAAGTTTAACGGCTTCTGTATGGCTTCATTTTTCAGCGCTGTATGCTGACATGAACGAAGAAAATTCTGCTGATGAAAATGTGAGTATATGATGCAGACCAGATGGTATTAAGAAAAGACCCATGGTGACAGAGTCATGAGAAAGTCTTTGCCCCCATTGCTGATTTTGTCTGTTCTTTTGCTTCTGTCAAGCTTAAATGTTTCAGATTATCAAACAAAATACTAAAATAATCTGAGTTTGTAAAGAAAACCTTGGACTCTGCTACATTTGACATGCCACAACATCCCAAGCTCGAGAGCCTGAAGATCACAGTTTGACTAGGCCATTCCAAAACTTTGAGCTGGATTTGTTTGAGTCATTTAGAGGGGAACCTGCTAGTGTTGCTCTGACTCATTGTTCATACTATAATCCAGATGCACATGAGATGCAGAGCAGAATTTATTGTTCCATTCATTATGTCATATTGTTCAGATCCCACAGCAGCACAGGAAACCCAGACCATCGCACTGTCACCATTATGTCTAATGGTAGGATGTTCTTTTTCTTTTTAGTTTTGTGTCAGATCTCATGTGAAGACCTTCTAAATAGTTTTATTTTTGTCTCAGGAGTTCACAAAATATTTTCATAACATTTCATAAATTCTTTTTAGGCAAATGTGAGACCATTCCTTTCTTTTTTACATATGCCTAAGTTCTTTTGGATAGTAATGAGGTTACCTTGGTCTGATAAAATTTGTTTAATAAACTAAAACATCTATGTGTGACAAAGAAAGAAAGAAAAATCAAAGAAATTTGTGAGAAGATGAATATTTTTTTCTATCATTGTGTATTTTCTCATTCTTTTAAATCCTCCTCTGAATGGAGGTTTGATAAACATCTGTACCAGCTTTGCAGCAAAGTGGCTGTGCCTCTATGCTCTTTATTGCGTCTCTTATTGTTGAGGTGTTGGAGTTGGCAACTTGCACACAGTAAAGAAAAGCTGGCTTTGTTGAGCAGGTTGAATGTGTGTTTAATGTTTTGACAGGTGTGACACATGACTCTGGTCATCCAATGGAACCTGTTTTATGTGATACAGATGGTTAACTAATTGATTTCTCTCACACGGCCAGGCGATGGCCAAACACTTGTGTTTTTGTGCTTAGTTCTGCTTGTGCTTTCTGGTATGCTTGAGGCAAAAGGTTTCGCTGAGTAAACGTGCTTGTTGTTCCACCAAAAGGTTCTCAACTTCTTCGCTGAGGACTGCGAGGAGCCGTTGATCTTTGCTCTGAATGAGGAGGACGAAGAGGACGATCCTTCACACTCTGACTCTGGTAAATATCTTAAGGTTTCCTTTAGCACAAGTGTTTTCTTTATGGCTTGGCTTTAATTCTTGAGCTGCTTGTGCTTCTGCAAGAGATCAGGCTTTGTGCTGATTTAAACAAATCATTGCTGGTTTATTCGTAGGATGTTATTAACATGTCTTTTAATCATTAAAGGAGGAAACATTTACTTCTTTTTTTTTTTTTTTTTTTACCAAAACTTGGAGCTTAGCATTAATCGTCAACCGTGGCTAACTACATTCCCAGCTGACATTGCGATCACATTTCAGGCCAGCTAATAGGTTTTTCCTTCCAACCTTTAGAGATTTTGGAATTTTGCTACTCTATGTTTATAGTTATAGTGCTACCAAAAAGAAGTCATTAAATTTGATGTGATGGGCAAAAAAGATGTTGAGCCACCTGATTTTTGATAAGCAGGGAAAAACTAGACACAGCATTTTAAAACTGTGGTGCAAATAACTTATTGGTTCTCAGGGGAAGCATTGACAAGCTAAATCGGACAAATTAATTGTGTAATAGACGTAAGGCAGCAACATTACCAAATATTTGTATTCAGACTCTAAATCAATGTCCACACTTTAGAGATTGGTACCATATTGAAGGTTTAAAGACTTTGATTTGAAGAACAAGTTTTATTTATTTTTTATTCTTGAAAACAAGTTTATAATACCTTAAAGTCCTCTAAGCACTACTAAGAGATTTAAAGAGCTAATGAGCTAATAAAGTGCATGGCAGGGTATGAATTAAACAGTGTGCATGTTATTACTGTCAGCAGAAAAAGTTGTGGTTTGGTTTTGTGTTTTTCATTAAACAGCTTCACCTTTTCACCATTTAATGTTATGATTAATGGGGATTAAAGTAAATATAAAAAGCTGGAAATCTGATGTAATTTATGTCAGCTGAATAATGTTTTCCAACAACTTTTACTGCTTCCTGTTTGTATTTGTTCTTGTTCTGATTCTTGTTTGAGCCAGTTGTCCCATAAAATATTACAGATTATGGGACCCTGATCCAATTGGAGTAAATTTAGGAAATGTCCTGCTGGCATGTGTTATTTATTGGATTGATGTAATAATTTTCTCACAATAGTAAATTAGAAGAATAAAAAAAAAACTACTTCAAATCGTTGCATTTCAGAGGAAGATGCATGTTGGTATCAAACATCCCATTGAATAGTGCTTCAATGGGAAACAACCAAATCTACGAAGGCATGAAATGGCAAACTGATAAGGTCCAAGTCCTGTTATACCACTGTTTAATAAGTCCATTAGTGTGGTGGTAATTTCAATACATTTATTTTTTTACTGTGTTGGTACTAAAAAGTTTGAGTATCTCTGGACTAGAATAGCATGCTAGAAGCTTGAGTGTGGTTTTGCTCTAAGCAACTTCTGGATAGTAAAACGAAGGTCTTTAAACTGGGAACATCCTGTGGGTTAATAATTGTCTTGATTGCTCCAGAGAAGACTGATGCCTTAGTGTAAGAATGTTGTGGTTACAAGTTAATAATACTTGGAACTGGACTACAACACTCTCTAGGTGGTGCAGTTTTTCCTGTTTCTGGTCCTGCGAGTTTATGTGTTTTTATTGGCTGAATTAGCATATTTTTGTAAAGTCTCTGAATGCTGACCTCATTCAGCTCCCTAAAATATAACTGGAATAAAATGTGGTGTGTCCTTTAATATCATCCACTTCTTTGAGCTTTGAAGACATTAAGTTTTTTATTAGACATTCTGGAGCTGCCGGGCATCATGAGTGGCTGACCTTACATATTTAGCAAACTATTGAGCCTTACATTGTGAGTGCATCTGCTTGTTGACACATGCAGTATGGTGTTTGACTGGCATGTATGCGTCATCAGGTAGACAGATAGAATCTGTGCAGCCGGGGTCTCAGCATGGGATGTGGTATTTGGAGGGTACTTGTCATGTTCCCCCTGTCTTCCTGATGTCATCCTTCTTCTCACCCGCTCAGCTTACTGTAACTTCATTAACAAGGCCATACTGTTTACAAGTGTTCAAGTATATATTAAAAATGCATATTAATTCATAAAAGTTTAAAGACGGAAGACACAATGGGCTTTTGACCATTCCTATCAATTTAAAAAACAAATTAGCAAATGAACTTGTGTATATTTATGATTAAAATATTTTAGAAGTGGTGCAATAAAAAAATTAGAAGCTTTGTCATTGATCACAATTGATCCCATTTTTAGCACTCTGTCACATGTATGTACAGTAATATTTAAAAGTAGCAGGTTTTTCTATTTCTAACACTATTTGTACAATATCTTATCCAGTAAATAGACATATAGGTAGTTTTAATAAGCCACCTCAGATTTTAAATGTTTTTGCTCTGAACCTGAACCGAGGCTGCTGTGTCTAACGTTAGCTCTAGTGTTTTTGCTTGGAGCTAAATGTTTTTGGATTGAGGTTAATTCGTAGTATATTTATGTAAAAAATGATGCTGGTCATCAACAATATTGAGGCGACTATATCTCAGTCGGAGGAGTAGTAATATTGCAGTGATAGGTTTGATTGCAGCTTCCTGCTGCCCCATGTAAATGTACGCTTGGGTGTGGCATTTAACTGCAAGTTGCCTGCATTGGGGAAAATAAGTATTTGACACACCATCAATTTTTCACATATTCCCACTTACAAAGAATGGAGAAGTCGTAATTTTCCTCGTAGGTACATCTTAAATGAGAGACACAATCTAAAAAACAAATCCAGAATATTTGTTTTTTAATTTCTTGCTGTCAAAGATCTGTTAGTCTATATTTTAGTTAAGAAGCACTCCCTTCATCCAATCATGTATAGAATATTTTCCTGTTGCTACCCCTTGAGTAGTTATGTTGCCCATATCAAAAACATCCACTGTATACGTCTTTGTTTAATGTGAGTTTAATGAGAGGCTCTTCACAGCTAAATTAAGAGAGAAGCTATGAATGTGGAAATGATTTTGTATGAGAAAAAAAGAAAACCACAGAAGGGAAGAATGATTTTAAAAGGGGGCAAAGGAGAGTTTTTTTTGTGTTTTTTTTGTTTGTTTTTTTTTTTTTAACAGAGGTGTTTGTGGCTGAATGGGGGTTGCCAAGGATTTTTCTGAATGCAGTTTTCCAGCCGCTCATTGAAATCCCCATAGGCGAGGAGCGCAAAGGAGTTTTAAAGCTGCAGGGAAAAGACACACAGCAACAGTAAAGGGATTTATGATAGGGATAGTTTGGTGAAGTGACAAGAAACGATAAGTGCAATGCTGGGAGCCCCAACAAGATGAGCCCCCCTCCTCCGTCTCCTCGACCCCAACCGAGGGATCTAATTGGAGACTGGAAAAAAGGATTAAACCTCACACAGACCCCACAAAGGCCAGCATTAATGTGCACCAGTACAGTGCCAACATCCTCCAGCAGCCTTCTCCATTCACACGCACACAACTTTTTTCTGCAGCCACAGTGTGGCTCTTTCTCTCTTCTCAGCAGATACTCTCCCTACTAAACCCTTCCTGTCCTTTTTTTATCACATTCTTAAATTTATGTGCATTCATAAACATGCGTTTGGCCTTTTTCTGCAGAACCATTGTCAAATTTCTCTCTTAAACTCTCTTTAACCAGCCTATTTGGAGGATTTTTACTTGCCTCTGGATTGCTGCGCTGTTCGTGCCCCTGCAGGTCGTCAGCAAGAGGAAAAAGTCGGAGAGCAGCAACGTGGAAGAAGAAAACAGCAGCAGCTCTCACTGCTGTCTCCATGGTGAGGCTGCTGACCTGGCAGTCCCCCTCCCCACCCCCATCTCAGCTTTGACATGCTAAAATAAAAAGAACGAGAAGGTGGACTGCTAGAGGGGAACTCTCTTTGGATGTGGCATGTTTGGACTCAGCTGCAGAGCGGCTTGTCTTTGAGATGATCACGAACTCAGTGGGTTGATGATTTCTCCCACGTCTGGAGCTGCCTGTCGCATTTTTTTCTGCAGATTGAAGTCACTCCTATGTTCAACTTTCTCTCTCTCTCTGCTTCACTTCTTCCTTCAGTCACTCTTCAGTGAGTCAGGACCCTCCTCCCCCTTCTGCTGTCAGTATGTGCTGATATCTTCCCCACTCACTACTGAGCACAATCTATGAGTGACTGGGTTAAAGAACATGGACGCAGAGTTGAGACAAACTGAAAGGCAGCAGCAAGTTATTAGAGAATAAAAACGAGGCTACAGATGAAAAAGTTGTGTCCTAGCTTTGTTGGACGGGTTGAGGCAGGGGGGAGGCGAGGATTTTAGGGGGAGGGGTGGTTAGAGGAGACAGAGGGGAACATGCTGGCTCACTCTTGAAGTGTCAGACTCTACAGCGGGGCTCTGGAAAAACAAGAGTGAGAGCCGCAGCTTGTCTGGAGCCTGTTCAGCCATGTGGGGAATGGATGTAAAATGAGGCACCTCTCGTTTATGTTTGGGACTCTCTGAGCTGTTTGGATGAAGGTTTTTTTCTTTCACATCAAAAGTCATGGATTCTGACTCAGACTCTCCTTTCAACTACTCCTGGCCTTCGTTTCCCAGGATGAGGATATGCCGGAAAAAAGGTAACAGGATGTCAGTTTATTTAAAAACTGTTACATTTAAAACATTCTTGAATATTTTTGCTGAAATTTTCAAACGCCTACAGTGGAATAGGCATATGACATTCTCACAGCATGACACCCTCGACCAAAAATACAACAGCTTCACAATATTTAGAAGCTGACAAACATAGAAAACAAAAATATACAACATGATGTAACGAGTTTAATTTAAAGCAGATAAGTGACAGCAGTTTCTACTACTGCAAAAAGAATATCCTATCAGCTTTGGTATAATAATCATACCTATACTATTTATTTATTGTTCATTTAATATAAACCAAAGAAAAAATCCAGGAAGAACCCTTGCTATGATCAGTGAAAGACAAGTACAAGCCTAACAAGCTACTATTGGCTGGTTACGCACTCTTATCTGTTGATGAACTGAAAAGGAGCTTGTTAGGCTCCTTTTCAGGAGATGATTGATTAAATGTGATGATTAACGCTTCTTCAGTTTGCAAGCCATGACTGCTCATGTTTTGTTTAGTCCAAGAAATATGATTTAAAGTATTTGAAGAGTGTGTTAGTAACACAAACATATCTGTCAATGAGGACGTTATGTGAAGTGGGATGAAAGGATAAACTTAGACCAAGGAGAACTGAAAGAAGTCCAGAATCAACTGCGATGATGTAAAGTGATGCTTATTTTAGCACTTTCAAGTGCACAATCAATAGTAGAAGTAGTCTATCTGGCCTGGAATCTTTACGTAATCTTTTTACATCAATATTATACCCTTTTGTGTTTGGCTCTTTGTAGAGCAAAAAGTTGACATTAGTCTGTCAATCAGTCAAAACATCTGCCTGAGTAGGCAGCTTGCAGCTGTTTGTTCAGCAGACATGCTGATCAGGGCTTGAAAAGTGTAAAACGACTATAATACAGAGTATATTACGCCATGAAAAGGATTTTAAAACTCCAAATTTGGCTTTCTTGTAATAGAGGGAACAGTGTGGAGACTTCTCTTATCCATTTTATTGGCAGTTTGCAGCAGAAAAAGTAAGGAAGAGGATCAGCCAGAAGAAACTTTAGTCTCATTAAAATGACTGTAAATTATAGGAACAATATTTTTGCAAATCGTAGTGGTTTTGAAAAAGTAACGTTTAAAAAACTCTGTGCCTTGATAGAGATTACTAGCCGATGTCTACAACAAAGTTCTCTATTTGTTGTAAGCTGGACAACAAATAGATGTGTCCTTGTTTAAAAAGTGTTATAGTCTTAGGTTATTTTCTTCCTGTACACTAAAGATGACAGGTGAGTGTCCTCTTGGCAGATATATCTTTCACCATTCACTGTTGAACAATAAAGTTAAAATTAGAACTGTTCCCATTACGCATTGTCGCTCTCAGGCATTCTACACCACAGCGGCGGCTCAGTCAGACTTAGCTTGCCGCATCTTTTCCAGTGATGTAACCTGATCTCTGACAGCATGTTGGGGAATGTCAGATGTTCACTGGAAGGCTGATGAAGCGCTCTGTGGCATTCATCATCCTCAGGCTGTGCTGTTTCGTGAAAAAAGTCTAAAAGTGGTGCTTATATAGCACAGTGCCAAAGAAAAGCTTGATCTTGTGTGTCATCCTGCATTTTACTTTTACGGCAATCCAGTTTCCTTCAAGCTTCTATTGATAGTAACAGTTTACACTCAGTCGTTTGCTACCAAAGTTCACGTGTATGCTTTAACTTAACATTTCCTTCAGGGAGACTCATGGGAAACCTAACATAGGAGCTTAAAATAGTCCAAATTTACTCTATTGTGGTTTTAAAGCTTATGACTTGTGTGCAAGTGGCTGTGTTTGTTGGAAGGAAAGAGAGGCGCAGGGGAAGATCCTGTTACTGCCACGGCTGTGTCATGGCTTACCTCCAGTGCTCTTTTCTTCAACTTTCTCCATAAATCCTCTGGAAGATTATCTGTGTCACGGTGATGCTTACTGACATTTGCAAATATTTTACACTCTCTCTGCACAAACATTTAAATGTCACAAGAGGATGCAACATTTACAGACATTTTCATTCTTCAACACATGAAAAGTGAATTGTGATTTCAGGTGTGCACAGCTGCATGGCTGTTCCTTCACTGTGAGAAGTGATCGCTGCTCAGTCTGGCTCTCTGACTCGATCTCTTCATGCATTCAAATGTAAACACGACGAGTATGTGATGCTTGGACCAGGAAATTCGACCGCAGGTGTCATAACTCAGAGCCATTTTTGTGGATATTGGTGAGCAACGTTTTAATGGTTTAAATGTCCTTAAAAACAAAGCTGAAAAATGATACTTCAACATTTGTTATGAATCCTTTCGACTTTGATTATTATTTTATTCTCAGCTGTCTTCAGAGTGACTCCTGGTTTAGATAGGTGTTTAAAAAGAAACTTACATCATAAGAAATGTTTCAACATGAGCAAATTATTCTTTAGCTCTCAAAAAGAATTGCTCCAAATGTTTATTCTGATAATAATTTTATGTATCTGGAATTTTTGGTTTCAGCATAAACACTTTAGCTGGACAGAAACCTTGAGAAAGTGTTTTTATGTCAAAGCACACTCCATCTCTTTCTCCCTGGGGTGTGCAGGAGTTGAAGGGTCACTCTCTGCATGTTTAACTGCCCTGGTCTGGAAACCTGGCTGTGACTGCTGTCTTTGTCTGTGCAGACCTACATGCTCTCTTTTTCATGCTGCTGCTACTGTATAGAGTTGGCTCTCACATAGCAATTTATTCTGACTATCGCATTCCTCCACATACATTAAACACACTGCATTTATTAGAATGTTTGGTAAACATTGAAGTATCACCTACCAACATCCTTATTACTGTACTCTGCATTATATTTTTTTGTATAATTTCTGTTGTGAGTAGTTTGAATGATTTATTATTGAAGCATATCACTGTATGTTTGTGAGAGAACAGTTACTGTAAAAAAGGGCTTTACCTTTTCAAAATAAAGGCTAGATATGTTTTATTTGTATAACTGGTTTTATTATTGGTTATTTCAAGGTAGATATGAATAAATCGGCTGTGATTAAGTAAAGCACAGTCAACTAGGAACAACCATGCACTCATACACATTATGTAAGGACAATCTAGATGACCAAATAACCTAACAATCTTGTTTTTGAGTTGTGGGAGGCAGCCAGAGTACCCAGAGAGAACCTCCTTTAATATGCAAACTTCTTGCACCCAGAACCATCTTGCTGCAAGCAACTACTTCACCATGCAGCAGCCATTTTAACCACACACAAAACATATTCACAAATAGATAATTCACTCAATTTTTAACACAGTTTTTGTGAGAAACAATCCATGAGAAATTAGAAATAGTTTGGTAATTTAACTTTTCATATATTGTGAATGCAGAAGGCCATATTGGAAGGTGAACCCAGAGCTGCTTGGCAAGGTCCTAGTTTCTCAGTTCTTTGGAGAACTGACTTTATGAGGGCTATCAGTGAGTTTTTCTGATTTTTTAATGACATTTTCAAATCCTCAGAGACAACCTCACCCTTCAGCCAGCATCATGTTCCTGCAGTGTCAATTGATAAGAATGCTTTCCCCTATTTTTTGTTATTTTTGTGGCATAATAACAAGCTAAAAAGACCAAGTCCTGTTGTAAATGTGCTGATGCATCTGTTTTTTTAAACAATAGGTTTTATAAGACTACACTATTAATAAAACAAATCACCTGTGCATCAGTTATTGGCACCCCTAGAAAGTGTTTATAAAGGAGTATTAAGTGAAATTTACTTTTTTGAGGTTTATATCATATGTTGCTCCCTCATCAAAAACATACTTGGAATGTTGCTTTGATTCTTTCATGCATCATTGAATCTCTAGTGACAGGAAAATATATAATACTGCTCTTTTAAGACAACCAGGCTGTAAGACTGCTTTGTCTCAAAGTTTTTAGGATTCAACTGAATTAAACGTAAGTATATTTAATAATTGTTATGCACCTTTAACATTGGTGCCAATCGTTGTGGAGAGTTGTACCATCTATGAGAACAACAACAACAAAACAAATATAGAGGGATATTATGTGCTACTATTAAAACTCTTTTGTAGTTTTAGAACTGTTAAACTTGTGAGCAGGTTTATCTTACCTATGAAGTTAGATAGTCCTCTATCTTGTTAAGAATATAAAGCCTCTGCTTCATGTGTTATTTCACTGGTTAACTAATGCTAAATACAGATCTCGCTGCCTGACAGTAATGTTCACTGAGTCACTGTTTATAGGTCAGAGGTGTGTGAGTAATTGAGTCCATGGCAGCCAGCTGTGGCTTTGGATCGGGCCCAGAACCTGAAATATTTAGCCCGTCTGTCAAGTTCATGACATGGGTTTATATGAAACGCTATCTACTTTCAGTCAGCAGTCTGAACCCCATCCCCATATAACCACCCCCTGTGAATTAAATGGTTGGACTCGTTCTAATCCGATGATATGTAGTAGCGTGCCTGATGTGATTTTGTGCAGATATTTCAGATGTGGTTTCACATTTCAAACAGAGTAGAAGCTTGTTGGGCCCAGAGGATTTAAGAAAGTAGCTGCAACAGTTTGTTGTCTGTTTGAAGAGTATGTCAGGACTTTGGAGAATGAGGGACGATGTCGGGTAATCTGTGTATACACTCGGCTGGTTCAACTAGAGTTAATTCATTTAGATTTAATGTGGATGTGACGGGAATCATCTGGCGTCCTCATCAGTGTCCGTTTGACTCCCTGTTGCCTCTCAGATTTATGGGACTTGCCGCTCACAGGAAGCACAGCCAATTGTGGGTCTGATTTATTCTCTGTTTCAGATGCTGAACCTCTCTTCTTCTGCTCACTTTAATAGTTACAATGGATTTGTCTTAAAGAACACTGCAGAGTTTTGGTTTTAAACAAAGCTGGAAGAGAAGTGGTAGAAGCAGCTCTGCCAAAAATATGTTTTCACCCCCCGCCCCTGGTATAATTGGAGGCAAGTTTTAAAGGTTGTAAAATGAGTGTCATAAAAATAATTAACATTTACCTAAGCTCATGAGCTTCCCTCCTCTGCGTAGTGTGGAAACTTTCAAACAAGCTGCTAATTTGATCTTTTTTTTTTACATACTTATATTTAATATAATAAAAATACCTTGTAGTCCCTACTATAAAAAAAAATACACCATCAAAAATAAATAAAAAAATGCAGCAGATTTTCGCCTTAATTGTCTTCCTTGTTACGTTTTTTGAATTGTTTTGGGAATCAAACAAACAGTTGTGGTTCATCACAGAGTTGTACAATAATGGCAATAATGAATAATGACAATAATAATGTCTGGGACTTCAGTCTTACTAACAACCTTTATACCGAGTTATACTGACACCAACTGGAGCTTTTATCTTCATATTTTTTCTGGTGAAAAGGGGATCACCCAGAGACTTTCTCGGACTGTGTGGGCTATTAATGTCTCTTAAATTTGTTGCAGTTTCTTTATGACTTCAGACATGCCTCTCACACTGGACTCTCTTGCAAATGATCTAAATCTATCAGACCCTCAACATCTTGATTTGTTGCTGTTGAACTGTTGAACTGCTGTCATTACACTTGTGGTTTTTCAAAGAAAAGCACTTCATTCAGAAAATAAATATTCTGACTCACTACATTGCACTTGATTCCCTTTTTATTATTTTTGAACAAACTTTGAAACGTGTTTACAGTTCTGACTTGACAACAAGATTTTAAATGCTTTTTTAATTCAGCAAATCCTCTGAGCCAGAGTATAGACAAAAAAAGCCTCCAAGTGCACCATTTCAAAAATAATGGGACAAGTTGAACATGGGTTCTGGAAATAAAGGCTCTTTTTTATATCTGCTAAAAATATTAGCTGATGATAACCCATTTCTTATTACTTTTCTAGTCTAGTCAATAAAATCTCAATAAAATCCACTGAAGTGTGAGGTTGTAATGTGAGAAAATGTTTGCAATTTAAGTTAAATTGCAGTGCCAAATGTTTGTAAGGCACTGCAATTTAACTTAAATCCACACAACTGTACCATATGGTGAGATTAGGTTTGGAGCTTGAGATCCATAGGTCAAAAAAATATGAAGCCTTTCAACAGCAAAAATAATCTAATCTTTCTGGAAAGGTAAGAGAGAATCAGGTGTGCAACATGTATTGTGGAGGGGAAGCTGTACGTACATTGCAAATAGAGCTTAAAAATAGTCTGTAATTCTGCATATGACTGTACACAGTTGAGCTGTTTATATATGGCTACTAAGAGCTAAAATCAGGAGAAAGTGACATTTAAAAAGTAAGTCCAGCATGATTTGAAAATAGAAAAAATATACAAGTTGGAGATGCATTTTTTTGACCACGGAGTGCAGTGATGATATTTAACAAAATTAGACTGTAAACAATGTTTGTTGTAAGAAACAGTGGAGATTTCCTGGAATTTGACTGAAGTTTAAATCAAATTAAAATCAATCATCACAAATATGCTGTAGCTTTGAGTTTCACAATACTTTTTTCCTCTCTTCTTTTTTTTTTTTACTTTAACCCTGAAAACTAAGAAGTCTTTGAAGGCTTTTGATCGTTCACATGATATTCATCAGCAATTTGAGCCTGACTGGTTGTGTTTTAAAATGGACATTCTCAGATTTCTGAGTTTACTTAACATTTACAGACCTTTAGTTGTGATTGTTCATACAAGTTTGAACAATAGTTAACTATTAATATTTCCTCAGAGGCTCATGGGGCTGCAGCCTCTTTACTCAAATGCATATGCTGCATTGTAGCCTGATATATATATATATATATATATATATATATATATATATATATATATATATATATTTTTTTTTAAAAGCTGTGTTGCGGAGAAGGTGTGCTTTGTGTAGAGCAACATGCCCAAGGGAGAGGTGTGTGTGTTTTTCCCCTGCTGATCAGCACAGCCAGACTGCAGCTCACAGTGCCTCCTCTGTGTTGGAAGGGTTCCTCTCAATGCCACTGTGTGCTCGCCAGGAGCTATTTCCACTCAGCTGCTGTATCAAAAAGCAGGGCGGGGAACAAACATATCTCCAGATTTCCATCCACAGCAACTTCATGTATGTGCAAAAATACACTGACACACTCACACACACTCACGGAGAGAGAGAGAGTCTTGATACTGAACAATGACATGGATCTGCCCAGGATGTCTATGTCACTTCCCGTGTTTGTGAGCAGTCATTTGGTGTTGCTCTGGAAACCAAATGTAATATTGAAAAATCCCCTCTCCGTGCAGAGAAAAGCCAGTCTATAAGGGAGAGCCAGGCCTCGTCCCCGACTCGGGCAGCAGCTGCCAGACTTTCAGCAATGATACACGGCAAAGACCAAGTGTACGCCAACGCCATGCTGGTGGACCAGGTGAGCCACAGTCACTTTTTAATCTGTGAATGAAAGTTCTTTTAATATAAAATACAGAAATCTGCATACAGAAAAGTTTCTTCTTGTCGCTTTTTCCCTTTTCTGCTTCAGGTGGACGGAGCTGACATTAAGTATCGGTCTCCAGGGGATGAGGAGGAGGTCAGCCCTTCATCCTGCTGGGATTCCTTCTCTCCCACTCTCGTTGAATCGGGGAATTGCTCCCAGAATCGTTCCCATTCCTCACCCCATCGCAGGCCAAGGGGAAGTCAGGGCCCAGGCTGGGACAATGGCAGGGAGGCATACTCTTGTGTTTCTCCCCCTTATCCCTTTGCCTCCTCCCCATCTTTTCCTTCCTCTCCCTTGGCTTCCGCAATTCGTTTGTTTGAGGGAGGGCAGAGGCGACAGACGCTGACTGGTCCTTTGGACTCTCCAGCTATGAAGCACAAGGAGTGCAGCTTGACCGATGCGAGCCAGGGCCTGAGGTATGATTCTGTTTCTGCTGTGGGTTTCATCACTGCATGATCTTGCTGCAATAAATACTTAAGGCATCATGGAAAAACAGTTAAGTTTAACGCAGCTGCTTCATCAAACTATTTTGGGCCAATTTTTGCAGCAGTTAGTGAAGATGAAGTACCAAGAAAGAAGTCCTGATACATTTGAGCTTTTGTGTGAGTTTCCTCAGTGTGATTCGACCTCAAGAAATCTCTCAGCAATCTTTATCAGATTTGCAGACAATGGTAGTTAGTATTGTTTTCTAGGTTATGATGGCAGTCTGGCTTTATTCCTCAAAATTCTATGAAGTTTATCAGAAACTAGGATATTGTCAAACAGCTAACTTGACTTATGGACCTTCTTAGATTTTTACATTTATGAACAGGTGACAATCTGATTCTTTAGCTTTTGACATGAAAAGTATTGAATTAACATTTCGCTTGAATTTTCATTTGTTTGAAAAATGGTACTTTTCAAGTTTTAAACAACTTTTTGCTGTTCACACGCTGTAAAATGCATGCCTGAAAATATCAGGACAAGTGGTCAAGTTGAGTACCAAAGTGTCAGACCTAAGAAAAAAAATATCCAACAATAGAACAGCATCTGAAAATCGTGTTCAATTTCAAGAAAAAGATAAAAATCCAACAAAGGCCTTACACAGCATCTATAATATGCAACACCCTACAGTTGATCATCCAAAGTATGGACGTTTTTTGCTAATAGAGGAAATCTTACAGATATGTAGAGCTGGTACCTATCTAAACAAAATAAAAATAGAACTAGATTATGCTACATCATGAAAAATGTATTCTTTTGACAATTCACTTTCCATGTTTATACAATGAATGATCACATTGATTCATTGGAAATTTAGTATTGTATGAACATGTGACATGATAAATAGGTATAATGTATTAAAATTATATTATAAGGTTTAAACGTAAAAAGGATATTGTTATACAATTCCAGTTTTTGTGTAGCACATTTAAGCAACAAACAGCTGAAAGTGCTTTACATCATAAAGACATCATGCAGTCACCACTGGTGAACATTACATTTAGTCAAATGCCGTCATCAGAATCATCATAAAAACGTCATTTAGCTCCATTTTATTTTGTGTGATTTCCACTCTATTCTTAGTCGTCTGTAGAAATCATCTTGATGATACACACATATCCTTTTTCTCTTACGTAGTTATCTCCCATTTCTTAGAATTTCTGACAGGAAAATAAGACATTAAGCAATGTTGATGGAAAACTACAAAATCATAATTGAGAATTTCAGCCACAAGTTCCTGAATGGATGGAGTATTTGGGTGCTTTCACATCTGGTCATACATTGAAAATGGATGTTAGGATTTTAGACAAACAATCTATATCTCCAGCTCTCTGCCACAAACAGGCAGTACTGTTTCCCCTAAGGGTTTTACTGTGGCTAAGTATGAGTGCATTGGCAGAAAAACTGATATTTTCTGCTAGATAAGAGTTGACTTATACATGCAGTTAGCCTGATGAGAAATAATTTATTGACACTGGATTACATAAAAGTAAAAGGTGATGGTCTGAGTAAACAGCCTTGAGGCACTCCTTTCTTAACTAGGATCAAGAGTTGTGTTGAGTTTATAAAATAGGGAAGACACAAGACTTACACAGCCATAAAAAGTCAGTCAAATACAGGCCTTCAACTACATTTATAAATTTACCTGTATGTTCTTTGGATGATGCTGGACAAATTAGCCTTTGAAAAGTATTTTAGCATTCAGAGTTGTAACCCCACCATGTGTGTTATCTGTTTGTTTTGCATCTCTTTGCGGGTAAATAGCCCAAGTCTAGAGTGTGACAGTGAAGAAGAGGACGTTTTGGGCCACTCCTACTCTTGCTCATCTTCGAAACAGAGGTCCGTCCTGCAGTCCAGCTCTGGAGAAGAAAGGGACTCTTTTGACACGTCACCAGATTTTAATCGCTCACAGTCTGAAACTGCAAAGAAGTACAACAAGGTACATCTCAGTCCATTAGAAGCAGATGAAAATTGGAACTGGATAATTAGAAAAAACCTTCAGTGGCTAACATCTTGGATTCAGTGCTACTATATATGTTTATAATATTCTCCATCAACTGATTATACCCTTTTTAAAACTAAATTCAAATTTGAACCCTGTTCAGTCATTCCACAAAAACATCCTCCAATACAAGTTTTTCAACAAACACAACCTACCTTGACAGCCATCAGTAGACAAGGTCAGATTGTCAATAGCTCAATCAATAATGAGGACTAAAGGTCAGAGATGGGTCTGTTTGCCTTATGTGACTGTGCTGTTCTCCAAATCTCCCTGTTCATTGACAGAACTTGTGAACTTCTCCCTTGCAACATTTTTATCACTCGTGTTTTCTTATCCAGAATCCAGAAGATGCTGAGGTTCGTCTGCGCTCCTACTCCTACTCCTCCTCCTCCCCTAAGGTGAGGCCATCGCGGCCTCTGCTGAACCGGGACTCGGCTATCAATGATCTGGAAGAAGGTGCGTGAACTTTGGCATCTTTGTCCTGCGATCCCCCACCTTTGTGTTTACAAGCCAGCTGAACTGAAAAATGTGGCCAGTTCTAGGACCATAACGTACAGTTGTGCCTTGGTATAGCGCTTCTGTAGCACTACTAATGATGAGACAATGGTAGTTTCTGACTTACAATTTTAAACTAAAAGTTTTCAGCATTAAGTTCCTGCTTTATTCCATTTAGATGGCACTTTCAGCAGCAGTGGTCGTTCGCTACTTCAGGCTTTATCTCTCTCTAAATCCTTATCACGTCTCAACCAAGTTAGTAAGTATGAGTGCAGGTTGCAACTTAGACATCGACTTGGTTTGTTGGTGAAAGCATTTTACTGTTTCTTGACTCGTTTCATCTGAAGAGCTGCTCAATTACAAGGTACATTTGAGATATTTATATTTAAGTCCCACTATAAAGAAATCAGAAAAGCAGATAAAAAAGCCTGTTTTTGTTGTCTGATCAACTTTCCAGTAGTTTCCCATTGTTGCCCTAATTGTGCAGTTCTGTATTTGTGGTGGGATTTAATTCCTTGTGGTGAGCATGAGACCACTGAAAGAACATATTTTCAGATGTCCAGTAATCAAAAGCAGACCTTTTCTCAATCTTCATTAGTTTTCCTCCATGAATAACAAAATAATAGTTTTCCAAAAACTAATTCATAACAAAAAAGGACCTATTTTGGCTCACTAGCAGAATAATGGAGATTTGGAATAACACTCAGCTCCTGTTGATCATCTGATGGATGGTGGAATTGTTTCTGGTCTGAGGCTTCTGTTATGTTTCCCTTTGGTCACGTTTTGTTTTCCTCTTGGCTTTTTATTTTTCCATCTTCACTGTCATCTGGTTTTTCGCGGAAAAGGTTGTGTTTGTTCTTGCTCTATTGGGGTTTGCTGGATTCAGGCTTTTTAATGCGATCCCTGTTTTTGCCTCTAACTAAATAATAATGAGACCTGGTGGGGGTTTCCAATTCTATCAGCTGATCTTTCTGTGATTCTGTGGCATCTAATAAAGTGCTATGAAAAAAAATATATTTGCCCGCTTACAGATTTCTTCTGTTTTTCATATTGGTCACTTAATCTACTTACATTTTAAAAAATTGGTTTTCAAACAGTGACTTTGTTCATTAGGGGGAGAAGCACAATTTTTTGAACAAAGCAAAAACAGAATAAATCTGATGGCGGGGGGGAAACAATTTTTTCACTGCATTGTATTTTCAAATGCATTGACTTTATAACTTCTTTGTTTCCTTGCTACAGAACAGAGAGCCTTCAACCTGACTGAAACGGCGAGAGAAAAGAGGTAAACCAGCACGTTCCTGACCATCAGGTCTGCTGAACTGCTTGTGCTCTCACTCAGACCTACGTCCCTTTTTTTAGTCATCAGTAGTGAACATCAGATACAGATTAGCTTAGATGGAGCCCGCATGTGTACACATGTGTGGGAGGTTTTGTGTTTGTATCTCTGGTTTTGAACTACCCAGAGTCTTAGTGTGCAGGATATGACATGCTTCCTGTAGCCAGGCTGGGTCTGAGAGTATTCTCTGGTTGCAACCTCAAAATAACCCAGAGTAAACAGCAAAACCCTCGGCCTTCTTGGATGTCAAGAAACATCAGGAAACATCAGTACCACATCAGTGGTACTGAATTTATTGTGTGTGCATACTGTAGTGTTTATGTTGGGTGGTGATTTAAACAGCTGTTCTGAAGTAACATTTAAATTCTTTCCATTCATGTAACATATTTCATTCATATGCCATTGTTCATCTTCATCTTACTGACTTCTTCATTTGCTAAAAAACATTTACTGCTTTAACATAGGAAACATCAGGGCATTATAATAGTAGGGATATAATGATACATAAAACTCACAAAACAAGACAATATTGAGTTGTGCTGAGGACAGAATTTTAATGTTACTTTAAAATAAACTTCAAAGATCAAGCAAAGCCACCATGACCACGACTGGCTAGGGTTTGAGATTGGAGTCACTTCAATAGGAAATATTGTGATTTAATGTTATGGGATCTTGCATGAAGAAAACTTGCTACACCCCTAGGTATTAGAAAATTAGAAAATTATATTGGATATATAGACACTTAAATGGATATACTGACTAACATTTAATGTCTTGCAGAAACAACTGATCTTTAATATGAACAAGAGATACAATAGTGGTAAAAAGAAAACACACCCTCTTAATTTTACAGCTGGGCGTATCAGGGCGTAGTAAAAATGATTTGGTTATAAATTTATAAAAAGCTCACTCTTAAGTGTACAAAAACAAAGAACACATTCTGCAGTGTGACTGTTACTTAAAGGAAGGCAAAGACAAAATAGAAGAGCTTAATTTGAAAAAAAGAAAATACACATTTCCATTACTTAATAACTGATAATTATCAGTGTGACCATAATTATCTGCAAAATAGCATGAATCACAAGACTGCTAGAAATATATTCTTTGAAACAGTGATGCCAAAGTAGAAATGTTCAGCCAAAGCGAACAGAATCATGTTTGGCAAAAACCAAACACAGGATATCGTCAAAAACACCTCATACCAGGCATGGTTACAGAGGGATGCTGGTCTGGCCATGTTTTTCAGTCACGACACCTTTTTATTTCATTGAGTATTTACAGTATTCTAGAATTAGTGGTAAGATCTGTCCAGTAGGTGAAGCCTGGCCAAGAACATAAATGTTGTAACTTAAATGAAACTGACTGATATTGGGGGAGAAGTGTTGGCATGTTGTAATTTGGTTCCACTAAAACTCTATTTAAACCCTTTAGTAACAAAGGTCTGTGACATAGTTTCTTTAAACCTTAATCCCAGATACCAACAAGATTAATTTTCCGTTTTGAGTTTCCTACCTAAGAAGACATGAAGCCTTTCTGAGGTGTTTTATATCCACACAGGATTCTGGGTTTCCGTAAGCGGGCCCAGTCAGCAGAGGAGGAGAGCACGACATCACTCCAACATCTCACGCTTACAGAGTTCCTCAAAGAGTATGTCTCCTTAAAAAAATGGGCTCACAGACATGCACGTGTGGTATATCTCATTCTGTCCCTGCTGTAGCACCAATCTCCAGCCCATCTGTTAAACACGCAGATTTTTATTCTTTTGCATTTGTATTTGTATTTGGCTATGCAGGAATGTGCAGTAGTTTAGTCTAATATATAGGGAAAGGTAGCTTCTCATTGCATGTTTCTTTCCTATCTCTCTGTCATTGTTGCTTTTAACCTAGGAGGCTTAAAAGCAACAATTAGTGTCTGTAAGTTAGATGACAAATTAATAACTGGAGTTTGCCAAGGTGGATCTATAAATAGCAACCACTCGAGTCCATGGTGACTTCCAAGCATGCCAAGCATGTTATTAAGAGTAATAATCTGTAGACCAGGGGTTCTGGAAGACTGTCTGGACATTCTTTCATTTCAGCATGACACCATTTTTCCTGATTAGTTAACCTTTTCCAGTCTGTTAAAGTACTAAAATAATAGCTCATTTCATAGCAAAAAGGATGCATGTTAGATTTTAGTGCTGAGGTAATTCTGCAACCATGTGAGAGTGAGTTCCCTTTGAATATATCATACAGGATTGAGGATGAAGAGTGGGATAAATACATAATCCCATCTAAGGTTGAGTCGGAGAAGTACAAAGTGAGCCGGACCTTCAGTTTCCTAAAGAGCAGGATGTCGAGTACCCGAAGCAAAACCAAGGTGAGTCGGCGCTGAGGGACTTTGCTCCAAAGGGAAAATAAAATTCCTACTGGATGAGATTTTGCTGGCATGTGTTTAAAATGTGACTGAAAAATCCCTGCAGTTGACCTTTCTAATTAAAAAGTCAGAGCTGAAAGGCCTCTGGAAGTAGTGCACTAAAACTGTTAACAGCCCTCAGAAAAGCCCGGTCAGAATTCCTGCACTGGGGGGCCCATTGTCTGATAGTTGTGCCTTTATTTGGAAAGGGAGAAGTTTCCTCTCTTCAGGACTTTGCAGAGGACATAGTGAAAAATATTCCCTTACATAACATGTAGCACCCCCCTCCCCCTTCCAGTCCTTCTTCTTTTTCTCCCAAAAAACCTGAAGAACTAAAAACACATTCTGCTGTAATCCTGTGAACACATGTTTGTATGTGCTTGAAGGCATGTTTTCCTCGCACAATACACTGAGACAGCAAAAAAAACAAACACACACTCTCGGACTTCCTTGCAAAGTCTGGGAAGAAAATAAATATGGCCCCATCACACACATACAGAGAGAAATCCATCTAATGCCCCCTGAGGATAAAGCACTCTAACATCAGCAATATCAGCATACTTAGCAAAGTAAACAGAAAAGCCCACTCATGTGCCTCTTTATCTCAGCTAGCCTCACTCCAGCAGGTGTCTTGCACCAAACTGAGGGCTGCTATGTGCTACATCTTTGGTGGTTTACATAAAAATGTGGCTTTAAGTACAGTACATGTCAGCCAAAGGAGTAAAATCCAAGAATTTATGACCTCTTTTGTTTCAGGTAAAAGGGAAAGAGATGAAGGAGGGAAAAGAGAAACTGGGAGCGCCTAATGGGCACCAGTTCGTTCCTGTGTCTCCGTCTGCTCCTTCTCTCTGTGTGGCCTGTGATAAACCTGTTTCTGGGAAAGAGTCATTGCAGTGCGCCAGTGAGTATTTAATGTCAGAAGTGGTGTTGGACAATGTCCTGTAGTGGTCGGAGTTTTGGAAGATTGTTTAAATTACTTTGCACGTGCTGCCATAATGTTTTTCATAGTGACTCTAAGTATGTTTCATGACAGAAGAATACCAACATCACTGAAAGTGGAATCCATACATGTGATACTTCAGTTTGTTGTCAGTAAATTTCTGAAATTAACCTGGATTTCCTCTGCTTTAATCTGTAGACTGCTCTCTGAATGTCCATAAAACCTGTCGAGAATCTGTTGCAGCCTGTGGAAAGGTAATCGCTCGTTATTCATTTTCATGTCAAGTTTAACAACTAATGATTTTAATTTTATTTTAATGTATCAGAATTGATTGCTAAACAAAAGTGGGAAGATGAGACCAAGTGAATAAAAGAAAACATCTTATCCCTGGTGTATTATGGTGATGCTGTCTTGGTTTAGGCTCGTTTTGTTGGGCCAGCTTATTTACCATCAGTAATTGAAGAGTGAGAAACAACAGCCAGTTTAAAAGAACACTTTCAACACTTTTATCTGTGAATTGAATCTTCAGAAAATGTAACTGTAAGCACATACGTTGTTCCACCACTCCGTAATTACAGAAGGATTAAGTTTTGGAATAAAATGTTTCCCCTCAGTCCAATGGGAATATCATTGCAGATATCAAAGGTAAACATTTATATAGTTCTACCATACAGATTGTGTTTTAAAATTAAATTAGTCATAAAATTAGTATGAATCACACATTTTTATTCTTCTGAATAGGTACAGTATTTCTCTTTGAGATACTACTGTACTGTAAAGCTAGATTGTGTGTGAAGAGTTAAACTTGGAAAATAAAGCTTGTATGTTGTATCAGGCTTTGAAAAGATAAACCAACTGATTTTTTAAAAATTAATACGATATGTTTTTCGGTAACTTTTAAAGATGTTTGTCCTTTTCAGCACACAAAAAGCAATAGTTGTTAGATTATGTGTTTTTCACTTATACAACATATACACAATAGGTTTCTCACAACAGAGTTGGGAACTTATCACATTAAACACTATTGAGCCTCAGAAAACACAAATGACCCTTTAACCCCATAAATTCCACAAACATAGAGGTGAAACACTTAAAAAATAGATGTGTTGTGTTTTTCTTACAGTCACCTAGTTCTTATGTAAATATTCACTGTGTGTGCTTTTTATGAACAAAATCACTTAGTTTACGGCTGCTCGTGTTAATATAATTATCTTTGTTCCCCAGAAACTGCAGGAGAGGAATCTAGTGCTAATGAAAAGCAAGACTATGTCTCTCCCACAGAGTGAGTATCCCCACCCCCACCCAAGGAACGCAAGATCAAAAGTCCTTCTTTAGTTTGTATTTATTTAGTTTTCACCTGTCCTCCCTCATCTCACAGTTCAGTAAACCTCTGCCCTTCGTCCCCCAGTCTGTACAGTTAAACTTCAATCCACCTCAGCTGGGGGTGAAGCCTGGATTGTCTTTATGTGTGTTTTTGCGCTCACCTTTTTCTTGCACTATTGGTAAATTAAGATTGCTCATAATCTGAAGTAATTAATACGAAATTATCAGTTAAGAAAATGAAATCCAATACATTTTTAATGTCATCTACTGCATTTCTTCAGGAATTGAAAGCTTTTGAAAGGATATATACAAGTATTCCACAAGTCTTTGAAACTAGGCTGGCATGATAACCCTGAGTAGTACAGCAAAGATTTAAAATAAACATATCTAACATCATCTTGATCCTTTCAGTTACAACAGAAAATCCCCAATTGTTACTATGATAGTACTGCAATCAATAACAGTTTTTGCTATTTTCAATGTGGTGCAAAAATTCAAGTTAAAACATTAAAGCACAACTACTAACTTTAGTTGACATTTTCAAGCACTTACTGTGCAACATATTTTGTTTATATCCACCTTTTAGATTATTTTTCAGAAGTAAAACAACCTAAAACCAGAGAAAAGTTAAAAGTTTAAAAATACTGTACATACTTTTAAAATCAATAAGACAAATTATCATCAGAGTGAGTTGAACAGCTTTGTTTTAATATGAGAATGAAAGTGGAAAGAGCTAACTTCCTGTCAGCAGCTCTGGAGGACAATAGTAAAATCCAGATGCTTCTACTGGAATGGTCCCACAAAATGTTAGATTATTTAAGGGTTACTATCAGAAATCTTTGAGAAATCAGAGGAACTACCTATGATTTGATCATCCTAAAACAACACAAGAGGGTTTGTGTGATTTAACTCTACAATGTGTCTGCTTCTGCTTTGATAATCTTTTTACAAGTTCAGTCTCTTTTACTGGTGGAGTTGCAGTAAAAGGAAATTCCAGAGGGCAAAGTAGCTGGAAGCTCTGGCCCTCATGATAACCATACAGTGACAAGAAACATGATATGTAGATCAAGTGATAACACAGTGTTGCTTGGAGCAACAGATGAGAGAAGGCTATTAAAGCTAAGCAGAAAGAAATATGTTGAAGATATTATCTTGATAATGTGTGCCTGAAAGAACCCGAGTTCAGTTGAGAATAACAGTTAGTTTTTCAACCTGAGGGGATGGAAGAACTGGTGTGTTGTCAATTTTAATTAGAGAACTCCCATGTTTCATTATTCTGCATTTTGTGCCGACAAGGACTTCTGTTGGTTTTAAATTTTAAAAAACTGATAGAAGTTGCAAAAGGAGTTGGGAGGTTAAAAAATACGCTGCATTTGCAGAAGGTGTGAATAAGGGTAAAAAAGTAAAACACAAAGAAGATATGACTAAAAAGGAGCTGGACATGAATTTTGTTTCAATTGAGTTGCACAAAAGAGACATGTTCAGTTTTGTGTTGATGCCAACTTTGGTGGCTAATCTGTTGATAAGGATATTATGTGAATAGATCAGCAACAATGACAATGACCAGTCGATTTAGCCTTTCTTGTAAGCACCTAAACGTAAGAGGGGACTTACTTTCAGCTAGCTGGCTGGCAGTTTTAGCAAAATCTTGTGGCAGAGGCAATGGAGCAGAAAAAACTCTAGTCATTATTTGGCATGTCATTTAAAAAATGTTAAACCACAGAAATGGTATTACTAAAACATCAAACACTAAAAGCATTAAAAACACTTTTAATCTGAAATCCAGATACAAATAACTTGCCAACTCCAACTCCACACTGAGTCTGGTTCATATTCCTGTTTATCTTCCAGGTTTTGCTAAGGAAAGTTCTTCGGCTTTTCTTTTCTCTTCCTCTGCCTGCTCTTCCCCATCATCTTCAGCTCCTACAATGACCAAAGAGAAAAGGGAAACAGTCACTTCTTTCTCCAAAAGCCAATCAATCTCTATAGACAGCAGGTAAGGCAGCAGTAAATTATTACGCAATTATTTTAATATTACTACTATTATTACTATTGTCAATGTTGTTGTTATTATTATTATGAAGGACTTTTAGACTGTTGTGGCTGTGGGATGCTTTTAGACTGCACTATAATGCTATGAATAATAAGTGTTACAAACAAGCTTTTTAGGAAATGTCTGAATCTCTGAATGATAGCATTTAATATTTATCAGTCAACATCACGCTCATGTGGCTGAGGCTATCGTTGAAGTTATTGTTGTTTTCAACAAGGACGTCGAGCCTTGATTTTTTAAATTTTTTGTTTTTACATTGTTTCCTTGTAGAGGCTGGAGTGAAACAGCAGCGGTGGACAGTGAATGCAACATGACAGCTTGCACTAACAGCTCTTCTCCTGAAGAAGGAATCCCTGTCACAACAACTCCCCATTTCACCGACCTACCTATCAGCACAAAGGGTGAGTGACAGGGAGCAGCAGGATTTTGGGAAAACATCAATTAAAAGTGACTCTTTTTCTTAACGCTGCATATACAGATACTGTTGATGCTCCTCTGCTGAGTGACCTGTCAGCTGACTTGCTGGGACTTGAGGCAGAGTCATGGAGTATCGCCGTCTCTCCAGACTTTTGTAGCCAACACGACAGACGCACAATCAAACGACAAGATGTTATTTATGGTGAGGTCTTTCTGCCTTTGGTTGTTTCTTGTAGGACATAGCTGTGCAGCTGTACTGCACAAACAATGAGGCTTTCAAAGTATACAAAAAGAAACATTTAAAATGATTCCTGGTTTCTGTACAACATTCTGTTTTGTAGACCACATTCTTGGCTAAGTACTTCTGCATTTTGCTGTTTTTCTTTCCTGGTTGGAGCCATTTGTGAACCTATTGCTGCCTTTAGTGTTGTTTATTCTCTCTAATTTCTTTTCTCTCATATTAAGTAATCGTGGCTCAGTACTTCTATTTGGAGCTGTGTCGCTGTGTCTCTTTCCTGAACAGAGTAATTGGCAAAACTATTACTGCTAGGAACTCTATATGTTCTATTTTTCCGTGACCTAGAAAATACTTTAAGCTTCTGTGTTTTGCTCTGCCACTTTCAGAGCCATTGATGGAGCTATTACTGTCCTCAGCTTGGAGTCTTTCTTTTTCTTTTTCATACATTCTCATATGTTTTATTATGTCTCCTGGATATAGTCAATGATTGCTGCTATTAATGACTCAATGCAATAGACTGTGCTTCTTTACACTTTTTGCCAACTGTCATCACCCTAAATAATACTATTCTATTTGATTTTATGTGACTGGATGACTATGACTGACTTGTATTATGAATTGAGCTGATTATAATTGAATAATTTGGACCGAATTGGATTTTAATTATGAATGTGACTTGTTTGACTTATACTGTGGCTTAAGGGGACATTTATTGTGAATTAGTGCCTTATAAATGTCTTAAATACTAAATTGAAGAAAACAGAATATAATTCCATTAAGTTGGCTATGAGCCTTTAGTCTGTGATTTGATTTTAATTGTCATTTTGTGTCAGGATATTATCATATGTGTATTATTTGTCACAAATCTATTGAAATCTAGAAATGTGGCCATCCAAAAGACCAAGCATTCCCACAGAAATGCTACAATACAAAAGCACATGATAAAGTTTCCCAGTTTCACACAGCTATTTTTGAATAGTTGTGACCAAACTATTAGGTAATTATGTTCCTTTGGAAAAGCCTGAAACCAACCCCCCACTTACTGAACACCATCTTATCCTAGGTATCCAAAGAAAGGCTCTTCTGTTGAACCTGGCCTGATGGTTTTATTCATTCTGTTTCAAAGTGTTGCATTAACTTATCTATTAACGGTCGGCTAAAACTGGGAGGAAACTTCCCAAATAAATGAGTCATCTGTGTGTGTAAACCATTAGACGTTTAACTCTTGGTGTTCTGTCTCGCTGTGTAGAGCTGATGCAGACAGAGCTGCACCATATTCAAACTCTGACAGTCATGTCGGAGGTATTCAGGAGAGGTATGCTGGAGGAGCTGCAGCTCGACTCGGACTGCGTGGCCCGGATCTTCCCCTGCTTGGATCCTCTCCTACTTTTCCACAGAAACCTCTTCAGAGCGCTGCAGGAACGCCGCCAGGCTGCAACACAAACGGACAACTCCCGAAATTACCTCATCCATCGAATTGGAGACGTACTTCTTCAGCAGGTTGGTGGTGGCAGGTTGGCAGTCAGTGATAATCAGAGATCGATGTTAGTGGTCATCACCGTCATTGTCAACTCCTTCAGTTCTCTGATGAAAACGCTGAGACGATGAAGCAGGTGTACGGAGAATTTTGCAGTCACCACATGGAGGCTGTCAATGTCTTCAAAGAGCTTCAGCAGCAGAACAAAAAGTTTCAAAACTTTGTCAGAGTAAGTTTCCCTCCCACCTTCAAAACGCCTTTTCTTAGCTGAAGATGTTTTACACTCACATTCCTTCTCTTCTGACAGCAACAGAGTAATAACTCTCTGGTCAGACGAAGAGAAGTGCCAGAGTTCATCCTGTTGGTCACGCAGCGCATCACAAAGTATCCAGTTCTGCTAGAGAAGATACTGCAGTACACTCAGGGTAACGTATCTTAAAAGATTTAAAATTTATCCATGTTAAAATGTGTTTTTTATACAGCACCTTGTAAAATGATTCATACTTTAGTCTTATTAAAATCAAAAACTTGTATGTATTTTTTAGGATTTTATATGATTGCGAAACACAAAATAGTGCATACAAGAAAACCTTTTTTCTGAAGAATGTGACTTCAATATGTATTTTACCTCCTTGACTAAAAACATTGTAAAACTACCTGTCAGTGCAATTACACAAGTCTTTTATGATATGTCCGTTGTTCTAACTTTGCAGAAGTCCGTAACTAATTAGCTATGTCCAGTCAGTAGATTCTCCCTCTCTGAAACTCCTCCAGATTTACTAATGCCCTTTGTGCTGCCAGCTTTAGGTGTAGAACCATATTGATATTGAACCATATTTCACAGCATCACAGTGAAACTGCATTGCATTATGAAGTTATTTATTAATTTTGCTGCCACTGCTTCCACCTCCAGATGGCAGCCAGGAACTCTCCAACTTGTCAGATGCCCTGGCTCAAATCCGTGACATCATCACAGCCGTGGATGTGATGGTCGGTAAGTATGAGCGATCTCAGGAGCTGCAGGAAGTGCTCGCCAGGCTGGAAACCAAGAGCTTCGCCAAGCTCAAGAACGGCAAGGTGTTTCGCAAACAGGACCTGCACAGCAAGCACAGAGCTCTGCAGCACAAAGGGCTGCTCTACTGGAAGACTGCCACAGGCCGTCTAAAAGGTCTGAAGATCATCATCTCTTCTGCCAAATTAGATTTTGTTTTATACTTTCTGAATCGCTCATTTAGATATATCTATTTGGTTCCCAGACACTTTAGCTCTTTTGCTCACGGATGTCCTGGTTTTTCTGCAAGAGAAAGACCAGCGCTTCATATTTGCATCTGTGGTAAGGGCATCAACCCAAACAATGCTTTGAAATTGGATACAACTATACTCAAGTTTTCCATCCTGTAACCTTGCCTTTCTGGGCTCTCCCTCAGGACCAGAAGCCTCCAGTTATCCCTCTGCAAAAGCTCATTGTTAGAGAGGTAGCCAATGAGGAGCGAGGAATGTTCCTTATCTCTGCATCCTCTGTGGGGCCAGAGATGTATGAAGTTCACACCACCACAAGAGAGGAGAGGAATGCCTGGATGAGACAGATCCGACAAGCTGTGGAGAGGTGTGTATGTGTGTGCACGTCAGCAGGGTGTTTGTCTGAGTTAAAGTCAGTGTGTGTGTCAAGTTAATGGGTGATAAAGCTTCGGTTACTCACAACCTGCTAATCCACACGGCAGTTGTCCAGAGGAAGAAGAGGAGGAGGAGCGAACTGCAGAGACAGAAGAAGCCAGACAAGCTGCAGAAGTCAGAGTTCAAAAAATTAGCAAGTTCCAGGGTAAAAAAAAAAGTTAAAAATACACCTATATATTTTAAATCTTCAGTTTAAAAAAGAAATCATAAACAGCAAGTCCTGTTCTCTGTGTTTGTGTAGAAACGTTGCTTGGTCAGGACCAGCAGATCTGCCACAACTTGGAGGAAAAGTTGCAGCTGTACGCTGAGCTTACAGACTTAACTCTCCGGTCACCAGAATCTGTCCCACATCGCCATCTGCTGGTGGGACCTGCACAGTACTTCGACATTGAGGCGCCGCATCAAGCATCATCGCTGCTCACAGCTGCGCTGAGAGAAGGTTAGGGTCAGGATCTGTTGTATGACTGTAACCAAGAGATTTCACAACGGGATAAAATATGTTGCAATGAAGAAAAAAAACTAAACTAAATTTTATCGAGAGTTAAGCATTTATTACAAAGAGACCTTCTTTAACATGGCTGCACAACATATTTTTAGTTACAGATTTCTGAATGTGTCAACATTTCCATGAAGCAATGTTTTTAAGGGTTTTTTTTTTTCTTATAAATAACAGCTGTATGTCATAATTTATAGTTGTGCAGTGATGGAAACAAGAGATTAACCTCAGATTTCTTTTTTCTCTATTATAACTTTTGTGTGCGGTCTGTAATATAGTTGCCTGCTTTGCACACAAAAATATGTTCTTTTTAAAAACTAGCTGCTCTATTTGTGGTTGAACTGCTTGCTGCGGGTGGCAGCGGATAAAATCACATACAGTAGGCCAATAAGTAGCAGAAGTTGAGTTTAAGCTGAGTGACAAATTCAAACACTATGATCTGAATTGAAAACACTATAATCCCGGTTTGAAACTGGGCATCAAATTGAGAAATTGAGAAATTCCTCCCAGGTAGTTTTTCTAAAACCATCATTCCAAATTCTATGGTTTCCACCATAAGACCATATCATTTTTCCTTTATGTTTTTAAAAAAAGATTAACAATTTTCATCATGTCGGTTCAATCTTCCAAAATGACCCTGACTTTCTTATCATAATTTCTGTGTATTAGTTACAAATGAATATTTTAAATCACTGTTTTGTGTCTTTTCCTGTTTTTCTCACAATTTGACTTATAGGTTATGAAATAAAAACAGTAAAGAACAGGTGACAGCTGTTTAAAATATTTCTATATTTTTTTTAAAATCAATTATTTTCCAATTAACTTATTTTTAAAAAAAATATATATATATTTTCCCATAAATCTGCGCTCAAACACACCTACAGTAGATACTACACTTTGTAGCTCAGGAGAGATACTTAAAAAGAAAAAAAATCTCTCGCTTTGATTGTTAGGAAGAGCACAAGCTCTGTTTATGTGGGTGATTAAAATGTCCATCTCCATGCATATTTTTCTGCATTGCAGAACAATCATCGATATTTACTAAAGTTTGTTTTCCAGCTGAGAACCTGATCAACATTCTCCAGACCCGTGATGGCGTCCCGGACCACAGTCAGAACTCTCCTCTCCAAGCCACAGAGTGCTGCAGCTACAACAGCCACGGCAGCAGCATTCAGGAGTCTCCCTCTGAACGTGAGTCACAGGATAACCGTACAGTTCAGCATTTAATATATCTTAAAAATCAATTCCAGAAATCTTAATGGACAATTCTGATTTCCATATGCATGCAGCGGATTATCTGAGCACGCTCAGTATCAGCTCCAACTCTCTGGGGTCTGACAGCGAGTTAGCGGGCATGGAGAGCGCGTCGTGGAGCTCAGCTGTCGAGCTAAGGAAAGGAGAAGCAAAAGGAACACTTTTAAAGGTTTGAGCTCCTTACTTTTTCCCATCAGTAGTTTTCACAGATTAACAAATAGAAGTCATTATTGTATAATAATGCACTGTGTTTAGGTGGCAGAGAGTGTCCAGAGCCTGACTCAGCTTCTCTACAGTCTGCAGGTGGGAAGAACAATGCAAATATTTTTCTGCATTTAAAAAAAAAAAAAAGTAATCATTATGATCAACTGATC
The DNA here is from genome assembly GCF_019740435.1 of Gambusia affinis. Taxonomy (NCBI): domain Eukaryota; kingdom Metazoa; phylum Chordata; class Actinopteri; order Cyprinodontiformes; family Poeciliidae; genus Gambusia; species Gambusia affinis. The sequence goes on along the minus strand of NC_057870.1, from coordinate 24,522,109 downwards.
AAACTGATGTTTTGATTTGTATTTTTTCTGTTTTTGTAATATGTCTGTGAAAGCTGAATAGCTAATTTTCTTTTCATCTGAATAGGGGGCAGATATAAGTTCATGCTTCTTTCTGCTCTTTTTCTTTCATGATTGCTTTCAGTTGTTACATGAACTATTTATATTTATTATTGAGTGAATGAAATAAATAAAAATGACATGAAATTAACCTTCAGCAAATACAGGACAAGGGAATGTATGCATTATTAATCTTTACTGTATGCTAGCATAAAAGCTTAAAATATAACTCTTAGATATATTTTTTTATGTTCATTATAGTGGTTAGGTCAGGAAACGGTGGCAATATATATTTTTACTTATATTTTTTTCACTATTTTGTATTCCAATGAGGAAAAACTCTGATGACATCCAGAACATGGTGGTTATGTTTCAGTTTGAAACAGAATCTCATGTTTTCAGGCAGCTGTGACCCTCCAGGACAGTTTCTATGAAGTCCAGAAACTTCTTCTTCAAGAGGCAGAAAGACCTCAGCTTCGCAGCATCACTTCCCTCCAAACCAACTTGGTTTGTTCATATTAATATTTATCTGTAATTTATCTACCAGCCAGTCAATGAGCTTGTGGCATGTGAGGTTCAAAATAGCATTAAGATGCTGATTTTCTTTTTATCCCTCCAGGAACAGGAGAAGCAGAGGAGCACTGACAAGATGAAAGAGAAGAGTTTGGAGAGGAAGAAAGAAGATGTGGACGTGGTGCAGAAGCTCCAGGTTAAACTGAGACAAGAGCAGCAGCGCTGGGAAAAAGAATGTGTGGCAAGAGAGAAACAGCAGGTAAGACTCATTTCTGTCTTCTACTTCATTCACAGCAGTTAAAATAGAACCTAAATACTCTTATCATTCCTGCAGTAACATTTTTTTGTTCTCATCTTCAGTCTGTAATATGAAAGTATTCCTCTCCCTTTGAATTTTTTTTAACATTATAACCACTACATGTATTCTTGGGGGAAGGGAAAGGAAAAGGATATATAGTTTCCAAAACAAATCTTCCAAATGTAAGTCTTAATATTGTGCAAAGGATAAGTTTTCAGTTCCCTAAAAATAAAAAGAAGACATTTTGAAAACCTTGTATCATTTTCCATCCAAAAGACACAGAGCAATTTGTGTTGGTCTCATCTTACATACATGGATTTTTATGGTTGCAATATGATAAAATCTACTGAAGTAAAAAAGATAGAATGTACTGAAGCATAGATAAACATATATTTGCCTGTTTGCTTTCAGACTGAGCAGGGGAACGTGTTGGAGCAGCGAGAGCAGCAGTGTCTGTCTGAGTCCGAGCGGCTCCGCTGCGAGCGAGAGGAGCTCAACGCCCAGCTGCAGGAGTATCAGCAAAACCTGGACAGGCTGAGGGAGGGCCAGAGGAGTGTGGAGAGGGAGAAGGAGAGGATCGAAGCCCAGCAGAGGCTGCTGCAGAGCTGGAGACACAGCCGCCAGAGCAGCCTGCCCGTCACAATACCACTAGATGGATACAAGGCAAGCAGATCAGAGAGAGGAGCAGGAAATACATGAAGGCAGAAAATGTTGAAGTACAAAAAATTGCTGTTTGCACTATAAACATTGTTCATGTGGTGTTCTTGAGAAAAACGAGATATTTGGGAATGGGAAATGATTTTATTTATTTTTAGCTCCGATTTAATTGTCCTTTTTTTGTCTTTTATTCAGGTTAATTCCTCACTATTTTCATGTTTTAAACTAGATAATCCCTGTTTGGGATTACCTTCAGAGATTTAGGTTCTTACATGTACACATATACCATCTCATTATATTTAAGTGCTATCTTTAATCTACATAATTCATACATAATTGTTTATGGATTATTGTTCACTGTTACTGCAATGAACTCTTTAACTCGTTGTGTATCAGTTTTATTACAATTTTACTACATGTATTAAAAGAAGTCACAATCACTCAGGGTATGAGGAAACTTCATTACAGTCTTCCTGAGCAGCTTTATGTATGAAACTATTTTTAAATATTGTGATGAAGATATTTATTGAAGGTATCCCACATTTTACTAATTCATAACAACTCTACTGCATTTTAAGATATTTAGAATTTTGGACTCTGAATATCCACCAGTCTGTACAGTGTTAATATTATGCAGAATTTGCATACTATTAACATAGTAGAATATTAAATTTAAAGTTTAATATTCTACTAAATTCTGTTTCCAAGCAGCCCTTTGCAGTCTTGCTGTTGGACACATTGAAAATCAGAACTCCATTTATTGCGCAAGTCTAGATTATATCTTTTGAAAATAACTTTTTGACATGTTAAAATGATCAAAGCTTTTCTCCAGAATCAAATAGTTTGCTATAACAAGAAAAAAAAAACATTTCTATTTTATGATTACCATCTAATATTTTTTGCATCTCAAGAAAGCTAAAGTAAAATTTTAATCAGGGAAAGCTGCTGACGTCTGCTGTAGAAATGAGCAGAAAAATTAACGGTAGCAGAATAAAAAATGTATAAAAGTAAAACAGGGTGGTTTGCTTGACCGCTACTCTTTTCTTTGTGTTACCTCTCCAGATTGCCACACACAGCCGCACAGGCAGCTTTGATGGGAACTACTCACTGTTAAAGAACGAGTCGGGTTTGTTCAGCTCCCCGCAACAGAACCACCTCCACCAGCCACCCATCTACAACCACCAGCACACCCTCTCCACGCAGAAGAAAAATAATCCGGACGGGCTGCCGCTCAGCTCAGCCGACCGCAGCGTTAGTGCCAGCCTCTACAACAGCCTCAACACGCTGCTGAGCCAAACGCACAGCAAGCAGCCTCTGTACGCCAACAACCACAGCTGCTCCCGACCGTCCGCTGATTGCCTCCATACCTTCAGCAGCAGAGTGCCTTCACAGCAGCTGAGATGCAGCAACAGTAGGACATATTTCTGCTTTCAAAACATGAGCTTGATTTATCTCCTCTTCTTTCAGATTCCAGAATTGTTGACTCGTTTTTCTCCTTGCAGCAGATTTCACCCAAATGGAGGAAACACAAACTTCAGGTTCCTGGAGGTCAGGGATCACAGGTCACGGATCCAGTAAGGACCACAACTCCTCCTCTCCCTCTCTTACCCCGCTGCTTCCACCCCAGGCTTATCTCTCCCTCGAAGGACAGAACGGAGAGGAGGGAGTCGAGGAAAATATTGTTTATCTCTGAGAATCCAGGAAGAAGCAAAGCAAGCTGCCAGACCGGTAACTGGAAGAAAAGGATAATCTGTCTTCATTGTGATGTATCTATCAAAATGGACTCATGTCCATTTAAAAATCTGAATATTTAGGCATTCTGACTGTTATGTGCCTTTACGTAATTCGGTGTGCCTCCTTGGTGATCAAACCATTGTGCCTTTTTAATTTAGAAAAAAAAATAATAATTCAGTTTTTTTTTTTCCTTACATTCTAGTTTATTATTTGTTGCACTAATTTGAAGACAGAGGTGCATTTAATTCAAACAGTTTAAACAGAATAATTGATACATCTCTCCAAAAGCACTTAAAGTAAACTATTGTTATAAAGTCAATGAAGCTTTTCCCCAGACTGTGTAATGTTCTGTTTGGCAGTTCTGTGGTGCCATCTTTGCTTAAGTTGTACATTTACAACATAAGTTGTTGTAAGCATCTGCAAAGGACACAAATATGCTGACATTTTCTATGTACATATATACATATATATTTAATGTTTATTCTTATGAATAGGCTACCTATGCTCACTGTGTTGAAAAAAGATCGTATATTCCTAATTTTTTAATCTCTCTGAAGTGCCAAATATATTGCTGTAATTGATGTAAAGATAATTGTTTTCTTATAATTTATTTGACATAGATCGCTTCACGCACTCCCAGTATTAATAATGTTTTGTTTGTAAATGTCTCATTGTGTATTCTCTGGAGTTAGAAGTTTACACACCATCATCTGTGGCATGAATGCCATTTTCATTTTAACTGCTCATTTTGCAGCTCCGATTTAATTTTCCTTTTTTTTGTCTTTTATTCAGGTTAATTCCTCACTATTTTCATGTTTTGAAAATAGTGAAATTCCTCACTATTTTCATGTTTTGAAAATAGTGAGGAATTACTAGTCCTCACAAGCGATTTTTAACTCTCAGTGATTTTTAAAAAACAATCACTGGCTGAACAATTTGGGGTTTTTACACACAAGGGATCAAATATGTTCTTATTATCAATTTGATTTGTCTCAGAGTTCATATTTGCAAATGCCATTTCACCTGAGCTGCAACTGTGGCACTTAACCTCAAGCACACCTACAATGTGGGAATGTCTGTGTGTTTGTGAGAGTGATTGGGTGAATGAGGCTCTAGTGTATAGTAATAGTCGGTATGAATAGAAAAGTGCTATATAAATTCAACTCAATTTGATCAAGTTCTAGTTGTAAGGGGAAATTTCAGTGAGATTTGTCACTACTTTGACAAATACAAGTTCATGTATTTCTCTCAGTTTGTCTCAAAGTGAAATGTTTACATGTAAATGTTATCAAAACTGTGTGTTTGACTGGCTTACTGAGATACACAACTTTTTTTGCGCAACTTTAACTGCATTTTATGTGCAGAGGGTCTCCTCCCATTGTTCTTCTGAGAGAATTTGAAAAATGCACAGCATCCAGGTACAAACAAAAATCACCAAGAGAACCTAAATATTTTTTTCTGGCTGGATATTTAATCACACCTCTTTAGTGAAATTAGTTCAGGTTAAGTGGTGAACTCTTAATTATGGTCTATAAGTTGGGAAGCTTAGTTAATATGCTCCATTCCTAAACTAATTATGATACATATAAACAGAATAACTGTTCTGCCGAAAGCTGTGTCCAGATTTCTAACACATTGATGAATTGAGGTGAAGTTGAAGTATGTACAGGTAATAACTAGCACAATTAGCAAAAGAGCTCAGTTCAATGATGCTTTAACCACCATGCCCATTACTTGTCACAGTGTTAACTTGTTCATAAACCTCACCTCCACTCCTCCAAAGAAATTTCCTGTCATTGTGTAAAACCAGCGTAGTTTTTTTTCTACTCTGGCCATAGAAATTATCTTCAGAAGGCTTTTGGTTTGTCCATGTGGGCAGCAGTATTTTTCTATAACAGAAAGCTTCTTTTTCTGTTCATATTTATGTTAAGACCTTCTTCATTGTTGACATTGATACAGTTTTCTGTATTTTCCAGTTCATTAATGCCTTCATAAATTTGGTGATTTTGGTGTTTCTGCTATTTTTTCTTTTAATTGTGACATTTTGGGTCATATATTTGATACTTGGACATTGGTGAGTGTTCCGACAAAGCAATTACTCCAAACATAGACATAGACAGGTGTAGTAGTTTATGGCAGGATAAATCAAAGCTACTGCCGTGGCCTACACAAAGTCATGACCTTAATCGTGTTAAAAATGTTTGGAATATTTTAAAAAGGGCAGGTCTGTGCAAGAAAGCAACAATTTAATCAATTCTGTCAATAAAACTGTTCAAACTAAAATCTTTCCACCCGGTTACTGCTTTTAAAGTCAGTTAATTGTTTTCTTATACAGTCATTTTATATTTTAAAAAACCTGTTTAAATAAATTAGTATGTTGCTAATATGACATTCATGCCAACGATGTCTGTATGAAAGCTTCTGACTGTATGTAACGTAACACTGTGTATATAAAACTATCTTGGCAAACATCTATTTCTGTCTTTCCTCTTATTTCAAGCATCCGTTCAATAGCTACGCGCCTCTCAGTTCCTGTGCAACATTTCGCAACACTCCACTACTCACTGCTGGCAAACTACCATTTGACTTTGACTCAAGAGACTTCCCGTTAGTGTTTGCAGTCAGCGGCCAGAGTCCCACTTTGTTGTTCTAGTCATGAGGATGGGGAACATTGAACTGTTCTGCGCTCACCTGTTTGGCTTGTATCTTATAATTTCTCATCCTCGTGCTGACGGCTGTGGGGACTTTGGTAAGTTGGGTTTTCTGGATTTCCTATAATGAATTTTTTATTTTTATTTTTTTCCTGCAGAATTTTCAAGGGTTGTGTTTTTTTTTAATGTTGGATCAGGTTCTCTACCACCATCACCAAACATTCATAATTTTAGTAACAATCAAACCCTTGTAGTGAGCTGGCCAAGGAACAGGGGAGCATCAGAGAGCGACATTTATGAGATCCAAATCAGCCGCACAAAAAGTCGCACCGTTATTTATAATGTGAGTATGTGGGAAGAGGAGTATTGCCTCAAATTTGGTTACATAGTTTCATATAATACTTTACTAACATCCTCTTAGTATACAAAGAAACTACAAATCTACTTGTGGTAAAACCCTTGTCTGTAAAACCCTCTTTTTTTGAGAGAATTTTGATTGATACAGCAGAAAATTTAACTTGAACAAACATTTTTGTTTTGTGATTGAGACTTTCATGTTTTTTATTTCTTTGGGCAGAAACTGTCATTCTGTTGTAAAGTAATCGCTTGATTCCCGCCTGAAAGTAAAAGTTTGTTCATTTGCTAAGAGGTGAACAATCTTGATAGTAACAGAATATGAACCAAAAATTTGCAAAACATGTTAAAGTAAAAAACAGAGGTAACTGAGTGAAGAAGCACTGAAATCCTGTCATTATGTAGATGTTCCTGGCTAACTTCAGATGATCTGAACATGTAAGTAGAGTTCACCTGGATGTAATGTAAGACGAAGGAACACAGGAGTCTGTGTCATCGCAGTTGAAGGATGAAGCTTTTTAACAGGCAGTCATGGAAAAAGTTCACCTTTCAGCATTACAGTATCTCTAAAAATCAATGCAGTACTTTAGATCAAGACATATTTGGCCCTGTCAAAATCCAGATATAAATCCAACTCGAAAAATGTGTCAAAACTTTAAATTTGATGCTCACAAACCCCACTGAATTGCAGTATTTTTAAACTATGGTGCACTTTGCATTATTTCTTTTAAAAATTAAAACTATACTGATCAGATTTGAGTGTTTATGTTGATCCTTCTTTTGATAAACTCCAAACTGTTAATGTTTTTTTTAACCCAGAAAAATGTGAGCATACCGACCAGGGACTCAGGTTGGTCCACTTTGACATGGATCTCTGATTTGCCGCTAGAGTGTGTCGATCACTCAGTCAGGATACGAAGTTTTTGTCATCAAAACGTCCCCAGTCCTTGGAGCAACTGGGTAACCAACCATGGTGAGTCGACTGGGAGTCAGCCTAAAAGTCTATCATTTAAACAAAATTCAAAAAAGCCTCCATGTTACTTTCTTTCAATCTGTAAGTTGTTCAGTTCTTTTACAACCACTACAACAAATGGAAGTCATTTAACTTTTCTTAATTCTCTTCACTTATTCCTGTCATGTTTCATACCTGCAATGGCCTGTTCACTTGTTTCACTGCAAATATACATGTAGAGCTGCATTAAACTGTTTACCTGTGTTTTAGGAGCCAGAGCAGCAACTACATCCCTGATGTTTCCTTCTGAACGGTTACTGAAAGAGGGAAGCTCTGCCAAGCTCTGCTGTGTTCCCCCTGTGGGTGTAGACATCACACGTATCACCTTCAGGAAGGACTCCTACCCACTTTTGAACGTTGGAGATGGGGTTAAGGCCATTTTAGTGACCAATCTGACATTCCCAACAATCCTCATCAAAAAACTGTTTTTCAGCTGCGTTGATTCAACCGGAAAGATCAGCTTAGTCGAGAACACCGTAGGCTGTAAGTTTATAACATGAATCTGTCTATTCATTGTCAATATCCACTTAGTCCTTGGAGGAACAAATGGGGCGGTTGTACTGGTAAAAGTGACTAATCAACATCAGATTGATGTTATTTATTCCTTTCTGAATGGATTTAAACTTAAAAACTTCTTGCTCCTAAGCAACATTGCTAACCATGTTCCCACCATGCAGCCTATGATGAAGATCGACATATATTTGGGAAAAAAGAAGTTGATAAATTCTAACACTTTAAGAACTGTGTTTGTTTAATGTAGTCGCTCCTCAAACGCCCAGAAATCTGAACTGCATAACCTCAGACATGAGGAACATCACCTGCATGTGGGACCCCGGGAGGAAAGGAGACCAGTCTAACTCCAATAACCAGAATCACACACTCCACTTTGAGTAAGCATAATCAGCACAATAAATGTGGCTTTTCTTTTTTTTATGGTGCCCTTGAATATTCAGCTTTTACCAATAAAGGGTGAAAAAAGTATGTTTGACAAAAGTTTGGCTCATGAGACATTTCAAAAATTAGAAGTTAGTCTGACTTTTTTTCAGAAAATCTGTAAACTATCGGGGATGACTTAAGGCTTGATAGTTGACTCATGCTCCACATTGTACATTCCAATTACAGGACACACATTTTACATTTTATTGGTATTCAGACTTTTAGAAATGTAAAACCAATGTAATGTAAAACATTTAGAAATTTTGCAGCAATGACGCCAATGTGATTATGCAAATTGCTCATGCTTAAAGTATCTTCTCTTTATTTTCATGTGATATCAATAACCAGGAACACAGGCCAGGCTCAGATCCACTGTCAGCCACTGTCCTGTACTTTCCCAGCTGTGCCACAGCAGCAGGAATACAAAATCCGTCTGGTGGTGAAGAATGAGCTGGGAGAAGCGACGGCGACCTACAGCTTCAATATCTCTGATAGAGGTTGCGTATCATTTAAACTAAACGAAACAAACAGCATCATCTTGTTATTATTCTGTAATAACACATGTATGCATCCTTGTAGAGAAAAATCCAACCTTTAATCTGAGGAATTTATTCAGGCTGGAATCCAATATGTACCAGTCCCACACTTATTGGCACTTGTATTAATTCCTAGAAATTAATATAATCTGCATTTTTCTTTTATTTTACCCTTTCTAAGTTGCTTTGAGTGATTGGTGCTTTAATAAAATATGTGCAGTGTCACCTGTGTTGGAACTGGACACAGTGGAGTATGGGGTGACAGATGTCAGCTTGATCTGGATAGTAGAAGGGAACCTGACCCAGAACAAACTTCTTTGTCAGGTTTCTACAGGAAATGAAACCAACAGAGAGGTAATTTCCAGCCTGTCTAGCTTCAGAACAACTGGAGGTTCTAAGGCAAGTTTTGTTGTAACTTTCAACTTTCTTTGCAACAGCTGCCTTGCAGCAGTGAGAATGGTCTCTGCAAAATGCGTCTGGTTGGCCTGCGTCCAAACAGGACTTACTCTGCTAAGGCGCGCTGTTCCATCAATGGGAGATTTTGGGGACAATGGACCAAGCCTGTGTCATTTATAACACGTAAGTTTTAAATCAGAGTTTCTGACTTGTCTAGTCTGGCCTAAATATACAAAAGTTTGATTTACCTACAGGTAGGCAGTTAATACAGGATGCAACAATTTAACAATTTACACAGTATTGTTTTTTTCCTTTAAGCACTTTCTGTTTTGAGAAATAAAAAGTTAAACTGAAATTTACTTTAAAACTAATTTTTCTAACAAATGATACCCCACTTTTGTTGCCTTGACAAACAACGCTCCTCAGTGGTAACCTTGGACTTATGGAGGAGAATAAAGTACAGACCTGAATCAGACATTCGTGATGTCACTCTGCTATGGAAGCCTGTATGTTTTTTAAAAAAATTATTTTAGTACAAATAAGAGCAAAATCATATCAGCCAAACTTTGTCGTCTGAACAGTTTTAAACTGATCCATTCTATTTCCAGCCTGCTTTTGGTACAGCATCCACAGTGAAGATCCAAAGTTATGAAGTCCAGTGGTCACAGGAGGGTCAAACTGTGACAGAGCTGAAGGACAGCGGCCAGAGTCAGGCAGACATCCCCATTGGTCCCAGCAGGTGTAACTTTACTGTTAAAGCTGTTCTCAGCCTGGGGTCGTCCATCCCAGCCAGCATCATCATCATCCCACCCAAGGATGACTCAGGTGACGTTTGCATACAGTTCTTTAAGGATTTTTCTCTGTGTAAATATGACAAAATCTTTTTTTTTTTAGTAAATGACCCAGCAGGCTTTTGTTCTTGTTATATTGGTTGTACATTCAAGCTATTTTAAGGAACTAAAATGTGAAATAAATAGTTTAGATACACTCTGTTGTGTTGATTTTTTTTTCTCACCGGATGATAATTTAAGCTGATAAGGTGAAACGTTTAAATACTAAATGATTGTAAATTTTTGGCTGTCCAGAAATCCCTCCAGTGAAGAAGCGCCTGAGCAGAACAGCTGATGGTTTCCATCTGTGGTGGAATGAGCAAACTTTGGTCACCTGCGGTCACACCGTGGAGTGGTGCATCTTGGGAAGCAAAGCACCCTGCACGCTGCAGTGGATGAAAGTGCCTAAAGGAAACAGCACTTTCTTACCTGCAGGTAAGTTTTTCTCTTCATTGGTATTTTTCTATTAACGTGGTTGGACACTTATTGTAATTTCTGTGGGTTTGTTTTGCAGGATATTTCAAGCCAGGTCGGAGATATTCATTTGGTATTTATGGATGCACAGATCATGGAGACAAACTGCTGGAGACACAGACTGGATACATTCAGGAGCGCAGTAAGCGAAAAATATTTCTCTAAAAATATTTTGTATTTTTGTCTGTTTGACAAAAATAAAGGAAAGGAAAAAGTAGAGTCAGAATTAGTACACCTCATTACATTTTTAGCATTAAAATGCTCTCTAATTCTTATAAAGATGCCTGCTCCTAAATTAGACCCTCAGAGCAAAAGTCTTTCTCACATTTAAATGTCAAACATTTAAATAAGACACTAAACTGTCCATATTAGCATATTTTTATAAACATTATAGCCAGAACAAATTGCTTCACATTATTTGAGACCAGTGCTGTTTGCAACACACCGATTTAATGAAGTAGCTACAATTTGCTTAATCATTTGCAAATCAAGTTTCTAATCAAACTTTAAGGATATTGAATGGTCCAGAAGACTGTGCATCACCGTCTGTTGGACAGACGGTGATGCACTGTCTGTCCAGCAAGTTTTTCAATCTGACAAGTTTATATACGGTATATATATTTATTTCACAAACTCTACATTACTGATTTAGGAATGTAAAACATTCAGATGTTGCTTTTACACGTTTGAGCAGTGAATCTTCTGGGCTGGACCTGATGCTCTCTAGGAGGAAATGTGTTTGTCCATGTCTTGCATCACTTCCTACACCTGTTGTATTTTGTGTCTGGCACAAAAATATGTTCAAACTGGTAACATTTGCTGAATTTTAAAGGACTGAAGTCCGAAAGTGGGAGTAGCTTTTAGCACTGCAATTGGCTCTATAAAAAGATGCAGCTGGTGCATTTAAAACACATAACATATAGGTGAATTTGGTTAATTTTCCTCAAAAAGATTTATTTTGTAGCATTATAGCAGTCTAGTACTTTTCTGGGGCGGTCTTTATTTTTTGTGGTGTGTGTTGGTCTATTGGGTCTCTGGAAAATACACAAGAAGATCTTCTTTACACAAAATTATACAATGTTTACTTGATTAAATCAGCAATTAAAACTACCTTTAAATTCATGTACAAACATTTGTGAACAAAAACTATTCTCACAACTGAGCATAACCATGCTTCCTGTCTATTCTGGTGATTCTTATCAATTCTGTTCTTTTCCTATCACATCATTTCCATTTCCGCAGCCTCTGTGCAGCCTCCAAGAATAATTGAACCCGTTAAAAGGACATATGCATCTGTGACGCTAGAGTGGCACTATGACGAAGAGGATCCAGCTCAGCCAGCATTCATCACTGGTTACCTGGTAACAGTGCAGGAAGTGCAGACTGATGCTCGTTTAGGTCATGCTGCAAGTGAGTTCAGAGGAAAACTTTAAACTACACGAGGACTGCTGTAAACATCAATGTGTATAATATAGTTGGATCAGTGGGTATTATCTCAGATAAACAAAACCTTGTGTCTACCTAGTTTTATTCAACGTTTCTGTGGATGATCCCCGGCAAAAGTCAGTAACCATGGAGGGTCTGCAGCAGGACCAGGAATACGTCTGCTCTGTGAGTGCTCTGACTACAGTTGGGCCTGGAGTACCTGCCAGCATTACCATCAGGACCAAAGTTAACTGTGAGCTTCGTTCGATCCAGGACTTTCACAAAAATACGACAATTACCAAAATCAATAAATTAGGCTTGAATGTCTGGTTTTCTAATCTCACTGAATTCTGATATTTCTCTGATTCTCTTTGCAGATATTTCCCACTTAGCAAAGATCTTGACTCCCATCCTGCTCCTGCTGGGCTGCACCGTTCTGCTGTGGCCACAAAGGAAAATGTGAGAGATGGGAGTTTTTACATTTCCTCCAGTATGTTTATATTCAAGTTTTTCAGACCTCCGGGATTTTGTGTGTTTCCCTAAGGTTAAAAAATGGACTGAGGGAGATATTTACTTATCCTGCTGGTATGAACATCAAAACTCCTGAGTTTGAGAGCTTCTTGTATAAGGTATGGATAGACTTGTCATTAATCTCAAAGGAAGTTTAGTTTTAATTTTGTTTGTTACAACTACGTTCAATCATGTAACTTTAGAGGTTTTTTAAAATAAGAACTGGGTGGAACTTTTTGTTTTTAGCATCTTCAGTTCAGATATCTCATAGAAAGATGTACAGCACCTGCCAACTTTTTGGATCCATCAACATTTTCTTGGTATAATTCTGGCTGAATGTCTGACCACTGTTCTTGGTGGAATTGATAGAAGCTGGTATAAATCCAAATTTTCAGCATAGTCCACAGATTTCTGTTGACTTGAGGTAAAGAATCTTGAAATGCTTCTTACTGTTGGTCTTTATCAATTTCAAATCCACCATCTCTGTGTTTGGGATAACTGTCCCGTCGGAATATGCAATTGGCAGAAAATTCTGCCCTCTTTCTGTTGATTTGAAAAGTTTAAATATATTTTGAAATTTTCATTCACCAAAATATCCCCACAGCATGCTACTACCACCACCGTACCTGATAGCTGGTACAGTGTTATGTTTAAAAACTCTTGCCTTGACCTCTGGTCACTATTATTGTGTCCAAATACCTCAATGTTGGTCAGATACAAAATAAATAAAAATAAATAAAATAATAAGAATAATAATACACACACACACACACACACACACACACACACACATATATATGTATATATATATTCTCTGAACTATTAAAACATTCCTAATGAACTAATTATTTGTAAATAAAAACTTCCTCTCAATTTCTATGACTTCTAAGTGGAAAACCCTAAAACTTTAACATTAAATGTTAGATTTTTATCCATTCCTGATATAATCCGAGTTTCTGTCGTAACTTCTTGAGAATGTTTTTACTGAGAAATGCTTGACCTTTTTAATGTTTCAGTTCTTTTCATCTTTGCTTTGAAAAAGTAGGCCAGTGCGTCTTTTTCACACCAAGTTCCGGCACCCTGTTCTGAAAAAGATAATCACAAAAATGACTCCAGGTTTCGCTAGAAGGCATGTTTTTTTATTTATTTTTTCCTGCATTCTGGTTTAGACTTGTCAGAAGTTGCAGTCTCAGAGGGAGGAAGAGTGCATCAGCTGTGACATTGAAGTCTTGACAGTCAAATCTTTGTGGCATGAAAGTTCAACCCTGAGGGATCCTGAGAGTACGAACACAACATGCTCGCCTGCTCCTCTGTCGTCTCTTGCTCCTTCCTGCGTCCCACTCCAAACAGGCTACCGGCCTCAGTCTGCTGTCCTGCTCTGTCAGACACCCGCCCATCAGCAACTGATGTTCATTGAAAACAAGAGCTACTTGACCCCCATCACTGAGTTTAGTGAAAGCATTGAGACCAGCATTGAGACTTCTGACTGCCTGCAGGGATCATGTGCAGGACTTTATGGTTACATCTCTGAAAGTTAATTAAATGCAAAACAAACAGCTTTGAGCTTTTTTGTTCTCCCATTCAAGAGTATAAATACTCTAAAAGTGGAAGCAAAATGTTAAAACGTAGTGCACTGTTGTTTCTAAACCTCATTTGGTGATTTCTACCACACTCTTAACATGCCTTATGGTGTTTGCTGTCAGAATCTTTTCAGATTGCATCACAGCACAGCAGTGAAAGCATGCAAAACTGCAAAAAAGCAACTCACTTTACAGATCACGATAAACACAGAGGGAACTAGACATTTTATCTACAGGATATAAAGAGAGAGCATGTATGAGGTAGGACTGATGCAAGGTGGAGATTAGTTACAACAGTTTCAAAAACTAGACTGAACTGTCTGGAAAGTGAGATAAAATGTGAAAAGCACATCTTAAAAATAGGTAAACTTTCTGGTTTTCAGGTCACACGTGGCAATAAAACATTAAAATTTTTATTTGCAGATTTAATATGATGGTACATGAATGTACACCTCTCCCCAGAAAAGGGTGCATTGCATTTAACACGGGGTCAGTAACTACAGCCAGATGGAGAAATGTCCTTTCAAAGTATGTTTGTATTGGAATGGACCAGTCAAAGTCCAGGCCTAAATCCAATTGAGAATCTACGACGAGATTTGAAAATTGATGTTCACAGTCGGCTCAGTGTCTGATGTGTCTGAGACTGAGCCGTCTGGTGAAGAAGAACAGAAAAACATTTTAATCTGTAGCTGTGCAAAGCTGTTAGAGAGACAGTGAAGACCTGCAGCTTTAACTGCAGTGTCGTTTCATAATTATGTGACACTTTCTGTTGGTCTATCCCTTAAAATACCAATCAAATATTTTAAAGTTTGTTGTAAACTATTTGCAACTATTGTTAACAGTTTTGTGTTCCTGAAATCAGATAAATTGTTTTTTGTGTTCTTTGGAGAAAATACCAACGGAAAACTGTGTTGGAAAAAGAAAAGTTCAATAGAGGAAGGTCACAACCTCCTGCTGGACTCAGTTTCTTGTTTGTAAATCCGGTGATGAAGGAATCATCAATTTCACTATAAATAAGTGTACATTAATATGAAATAATACAGCCATTGCTCATTAACTCCTGCTGTATAGCATCAGGCAACACAGTAACAAGATTCTCGTCTTCTAAAATAACCAACAAGCTGCTGCTCTTGTTTTATACAAGAAGGGATTTTGCAGGAAAATACACAAAGCAGATTCTTCAGAGCAATCAGCTGTTAGTTTCATTTGTAACTAATTTCATATGAAACTAACAGGTCGAAATGAAACTCTTAGTTTCATTTGAGCCAATGTTAAATTTGTGTGCAAAGAACTCCAAGAAAAAAGAAAAAAAAATCTTTGATCTTGTGTATTTTCATTTTCAATAAGTAATGTTTTAGACAATGTCTTGCTGCCAAAAAAATAACCAGAAGAAAGCATTCCAATTTAACTACAGTTTTCACCGTTAGTGGCCTTTTCCTGCAGGCCGTTGCCCAAAGCAAAAGGCTGGTGCTCAAGCGTCAAATGTTAAATCCATCAGTTAATTGTGGCCTGAACAACTTTTCTATTATTTTTATACATGGGTATTTGACATGCCAGTTAAGTGTCCCTATTTGCTACTGAGAAAAGAGAAAGTTAGATGCTTTCTGCTCTGCATCTTATCCTGCCTTAGTATCTCAAATAACTTCTTGCGTTGCTTAGAAAACTCTGTTTTCTACCATGAAATGTCTGAGGTTTATCCATTCATCTGGCTGTTTTGCAAATGATGAATGTTTTGCAATCCCCAGAACAGACGCTTATCTTTCATGTTATGTATCATTTTGTGCATGAAAAGGAAAACTGTTGTGTGAGTTTTATGCTATATATGTCATGTTAAAGGTAAATATTGTGTCAATAAAAAACAGCCAAAGTAGAAATTGTTTTATGAAAGTACCAGTTTGGCATTTACAATACCCAATGCATCTCATCAGATTTTGGACCTGACCTAGTTAAACATCAGATTATACACATGTAGATGTGTTTTTTTTTCCCCCCATCCTGATACACATTCCACACTCATTGATAAGTGAGGCAGGACTGCTTTGTGATTTTCTGAAGCTGCTGAACAGGTTCTGAAAGAAAAGCATCTGAAATTCACCGAGAAGCAGAGATGAACGAGTCAGCTCTACAAACAGCAGCTTAGATTTTCACTTTAGATTATTGTGTTGTGCAAAGTCACACAATAAAACATTAAGAGAGAAGTGAAAGAATGAATTAAATTTAAAAAAATAGTAAAATAAGGTCGTCTTATTGTGCTTGGCAACTTTTTACTGCAAACATTTCTTGAGTGGATCCCGTTGAGAAAAAAATTTAATGCCCAACAATTGCTCTAGAATTCAAAAACAGAATGCATGAGGGTATATGAGCTTTTATGGTAGTTGTTTATTTTATGGAAAAGAAATCAAAATGAGCTTTTAAACAATATAGGCTTCCTGGATTACATCTTTACAGTGAATTAGCAAAATTCAGAAACCAAAACGACGGTACATTTCAAAGATTAGCTAAAATTTTGCTGCAATTTAGCTGAATTTCTACATAAAAAAACAAATATCTAATCTCTTTCGACGCTCTGCTCTTTGGACACTGGAGAGAAGAGCAGCTGGAGTAACATTCATGAGAAAAAGCACAATCTGACCTGCAAAACTGTGTTTCAATTTATCAGCCTTTGAGTGAACAAAGGTCACCAGCAGACCATGGTTCAGATGAGTCATATCCAACTGATTCATTGCCTTTTTCAGGATCTTTTTTTTTTTTCAAAGATTGTCTTCGGAGAGAAACATGGGATTCTTGATGTTCATCCAGGTTTTTAAAGATGCTGGACACAACACACGTTCATCCTCTTCACACAGGCTTCTTCTGTTGTGCCCTTATTCTCCTCTTGCTTTTCTTTCTGGGAGACAAGCAGAAGTTAAGGTTTTTACTGAATATTTACACCAAAAAGCCCAAAATGCAGAAAGTGTTTTTTTGTTTTTTTTGAGAGCTGAGGTACAACGTTCAGATATGTGCCTAACATGTGTTTGAGGAGGAGCCAACAAGATCAGCAACTCTGACACACATCAAGTTGAGGCCCCTGAATACTCGTGTTCCAGCTTGTATTGGATTTTTACCGTTGCGGTGGCAACGTCATGCATTTCCAGAGAACGGTGTAGAGAGCGAGCAAAAAGGCAATGAACACGGAGGCTGCGATTGCACCTAAAAACACAAATATGATGTGATTTAAGCATGACAAGCATAAGGTATCAATCAAGTTTATTTGTATAGCACATTTTCAGCAACAAGGCAGTTCATAATGCAGCTTTGTAATCTTTTTAACTCAGTAAACAGGTTTCTTCATGCAGAACATAAGCCACGACTGAATGCACTTAGTTTTTTCTGACTAACAGCACAAACACTTCAGCTTCCATTTGACAAAAAATTAAAACAGTGACATATCATTGTTTAATAATTTTTATTTTTTTATTTTTTCACAACTCAGGCTCTTTCCACCTAAAACTACAGCAACACTTTCATCAACACAAACACATCACATTTCTTCACAAAAAATAAACCACCTCCCAGCATTTACACTTGTAATTTATTGAATAGAAATGCTCATTTATTGCAGGATTTGTTTGACAGGATGCTTAAAGACAAAATGAACACTTTCCATTCGTTTAGGGATATTTTAGAACAGAGAAATAATAAACCAAACACAAATTTCCATTCTTTTTGTGCTAGGTTTGCTTAGTGAATAAAGTATTTATAATAAAATGACATATTTCAGAGTGTTCGTCTAATAAGCTTTTCTTTTAAACTGCTCACCAGGTATGATCCCGTTGGTCCTTGTTAAAGAATCCTTTGTGTTGGACGGATGAGTAGCAGCTGCACTGGAAACTTTAGGAAACCAATACAGAGAAAAGTAAACAAAACACTGCTAACAAAACTGATTTTTAAAACCGATGTACATGTTAATTGATGTGAGGCTAAAGGGCAATGTCAGTAACATTTTCTAACTGTATATGTTTTTATTATTATATTATTTTTGTGTTCAAGATGTTATTTTTTAGTTTTTTTTTCTTTTAGTCTGGTTTTACAGAAATCATTACGATGCATCTAAACCAATATACATACCATTTAGTCCCATCTTAGGGTAAAATAATATGCAAAAAAATAAGAACTTATCAGGATTCTTTTTAGGATGCACCTGTGCAGGCTAAATTAGATAAAGACGTTGTAACCAATGAAACATATCTTCTTAAAATAAAAAAGGGGACTGTCAGTCACACTGTTGGTTTGCAGTCCTTTAGGCCTGACAGGATGACGTAGAGCTCAACTGAATTTACCTGAAGCGGACTGACTGGACCTAATTTTTGTTTGGCACTGCATCTAGGTGCAGCAATCTTAAAGCCCCTTTGTGTTTATTGACACTATCGGCTGTGAAAGACACGGTTGTACTCAACGTGCATGTAAAACACAAACAGCCTATCTCTAACCAATCAGCAGCTTACCATTTAAATTTAAAAGCTCTTCTCTCGGATTTGGGTCAACCATCTGAAATGCAGCAAAAAATATTCTGCTTTGAGTAAACAAAACAGTAGGGCAGTGATTCCATGCAGGACAGAGACAATCGCTGGTGGCAATTTTCTGGTCAACAGCACCTGTTGTCTCAATCAGAGCTTTAAACTAAAGAGAGGGGGGAAAAAACACAAGAAAAATCGAAACAAGGAGCAGATCCCGCAGCTCACTGCAACAGCTTAAACTTGCTGCTGGAAATCAAACAATGTGTGGACATCAGAGCAACAACGTCAGCCAAGATAAATGTTATTACTTCACCGCATGTTCTCAGGTTTGCAAAAATATCGTGCAGCTTAAGTCGCTTATGAACCTCTTCTAACTGCTCACCTTTGAGATGAAAGTTTGGTGGTTGATAGCCGAGCTTTTATTTTCCATCTTTATCCACATTTCAGAGATACAAGTTCAAACTGCTGAACTGCTCATTGCTTTCTTCAGTTCAGCTGCGATACTCAACGCGTGTTTGGTGATGCATTCACGGACCTCCTTCAAACTCGCATTTTACAATTCTTCATAAGACTAAATTTCGGAAACTTCAAGTTAAAATCCTGCAGTGGTTTAAAACAACACATTAGGACATGCAGTGTACATTAGTACATAAGTACTAATGTGTTGTGAAGCTCACATTTGGATATTTTACCTATATTTTAAATCTGCGCTGAGGGGGGGAAATGGACTTCATTCATTTGGCAGAAAGAATTTATACAAATATTCAGAATAAATAATAAAAAAATACTAAGACTGAAACAATGAGGAATAATGAAACTTCTAAAAATAATGGTTATTTATTGGTTAAATTACACCGGAGATTTTTTTCTTTTCACAATGATACAAAATGTCTTGTTTGCTTCTCTTTTAAATATTGCTAACCAAATTTTAGAGCTTACCAAAAGTATTTATGTAAACTACTAAGGTTTTATAAATAGTATAAAACCTTAGTAGAGGAGCTTTTCATTACGTTTACTTGAATTTCATTGCCAAATAAGAGCCAACAGTTTTCTTTATTTACATTAGTTAAATTTTAGGGCCACATTTTTATTTTGATAAATATGAGGGAGTTGAGAAACATATTTATTTATTTTTTCATTTTTTAAGAGAAATGTTTTATTAGCACAACAAAAAAGGGCATGTTTTTTGTTGTCTGGACGAATAGGCAAAAGAAAAAAAAATTATAAATTAAGCCAATTGGATCCTCTAATCTCTTAAATAAATGCTTTAAAGCGGCATGTTTAAATAAAAATTACTAGGCAACAGTCCGATAAATTAAAATACGTCTCCTCTTTTAAAGCACCTGCATCTGTAAACTGCTCATTCTCTAATTTCTTCCAGTATAATGCATTTCTCACAGCAAGTTAGCAGCTTCTCCATCCAGGATCAGGACAGAATGGCTCCCCAAATTTGGCCTGATTTCCTCCAACTGTGGATAAATATATTTAATGCTTTTACAAATGAAAAGAAGCGACACAACAGGCATTTTGATTTTTATCTGAGCATGAATAAATGCTCTATAAAGAACCCGAACAAGCTCACGATGCAATAAACTAGTACCAATAAAGACAGAGAATGACAGCTGATCATTTGATTTTAAAAGTGAAGCTCACATTTGGATCAAAACATTTAATGCAAACCATTTAAACCAACACAGCGGCCACTGGACCGGAGCGTACAGCATAACACCAGAAAAACATTTTCAAAAGACTAAGTCAAAGATCTGGAAAAACAAAACAAGAAAGTCACTGGACAAGCCTCTCGTCAACCTTAGTCAAAAGTAAAGCTTATCAAAGTTTAATCAAGTGTCCGTTGTGAGAAACATTTTGAGCTTTTCTCTGCACTGCAAAAGAGACACACTGCAACAGTTTGCAGATATTGCACCAAAGTTTACACTGTAAAAGCAGAAAGAGCAACAGACGGCACAAGCTTCTCAACACACAGAAACACACAGGCACTCAGAATCTACACAGGCTGCAGCTGTATGTTGGATCACAAATGGACACAATGAGAGCAGAGAAACATCTGAAACACAGATCTGAAGGCAGAGTTTCATCAGAAATCCTTTTTCCACTCAATTCAACATAAATATGAAGCAAACGGTGCTCGCTGTAAGAAAAAGTCAGAAGTGGGGTGACTAAAACCCACCCAGACAGGGGTGGGCTCCTGTGGGGGCGATCCGTGTTTCGAGAGGAACAGAAGACGAGTGCAGCTGTTTCTGAGCGGGCAAAACTCTGTTCAGGTCACGTGTGTGTTTTGGATATCAGAATAAATAACATGCTTAGGGATTTTTAATATATCTGACACCAAATCTTCTACTCCTCTTCAGCTTTAAGTCTCATCACACAACACAATCAGCCAAGGCAGGAATGTTGAAGACTTCATTTAACATCAGACAGACAAAGGCAACAAAGCAACTAAATGTAGCAATGCAAAGATGCTTAAAATTTTACATAAAAGTCTGAAAAGTTATAATATTGTGTCTTTCAGAGTCTAATTGAGATTATAGTACATAAAGATAGCGCCCCCTGTTGGACATATATGCATCTAGCTACAAGGAACCCAGTTTTGACATGTTGAATATATGAGATTGTCAGTTGCTTTGAAGCAAAAGCACACGTGTGGTTAATACTCTGTCAATAAGTTTAAGAGATCAAGATATTAAGTTTAGATTCAACTTGAATAACATTAGATGGTTTGAAGACGTTCTAACGACACACCGGCAGTACTTAACGTCACGCTAAAATATTCTCAGCTGGTCAGAGTCGCCACACAGATGTTTCACCTTTGATAAGGTCTGAAGCATGATTCAAAACTGTTACTTCCTCCCACTAAACGCCTTCAGTCCTTCAGCACCCATCACATAGAGGTCCAGTTTAAAAGCGGCCACCGTTTTTTCTGCTCCCCATCTGGGATTGACACAGCGTCCTGGTGGAGAGCGCGTCGCTGGTGCATGATGGGGGTTGTAGGAAAAGCAGAAAGCCAGAGAAACGTTTCCACAAGGACGAGGCGCCAACATCACATGATTTCACAGCAGGAGTTCTGTTTCCGTGCCTGCAAAGGTAGCAAAGACCACAACGCTCACTGTAGCAGCAGCATGAATCCAGTTTAATGTTGCAGGAGTCCGCCATATTTACAGTCTTGTAGAAGGCTTTAGACTGGTTTCCCAGGTGCTCCGACTTTGACACGAGATCATCCAGTTTCTCTCCTCTTTCCAGCAGACTCTCCATGGTGTTGTGCTGCAGAGGACAAAATGTTGTCATGAAATAGTGCAGCACAAAGATTTGTATTCAAAGCTATCAAATAGGTCTGTAAAAGTCACGTAAAATGAGGAGATCCCATTTAAAAATATAACACCTGCAAATCCACACTAAAGCACAACAGATGTCAACTAAACTTTGAAATTAGTTCACTGCTTGTTTTGACATCTGAATTAAAATACATCTGTTCTTTCCTTTATTAGTTGCTGTCTAGTTCAGATAGTAACTTTACTAAGTTAAAGGTTTCAGGATGAATTGATGCTGTTCAGCAGACATCATTTTCATGATCCATTCGCGACCTTAACATTTGACACAGTTTGACACAGATTCACCAGTTCCATGTTTTTATATATATATATATATATATGCTTTAAAGCATTTAAATACTGACAGATAATGATCAAAAGTATTTAAAAACTGTTTTTTGTTAAAGCTTGTATTAATTACTATTCTAAATATTTCTTCAAGGATTTAATTTAATTTGTTCTTAATCAGTTTGAGTTGGTACAGCTGAGGATGCACTGGATGTTTCCTATCTTAATTCAGCTGAAGCATAAAGGACAGACTCATCGGTCTAATTACAGCACACAAACAGACTGTCCGGAAGGAAGTGGCTGTCTCCATTAAACTTCATTATGCGAATAATTACAATTCAGCTTCTCAGTTTGCATTGCTGGCATTGCAAGGCTTAGATAGTCAATAGACAGAAAACTGAATACATATCTTATGCCTAAATACACCAAGGCATCAACACCCATTTCATATTAATTTGGAATTACTGTGAAGAGGTTTACCAAAATGATCTTTGTCTCATCCAGCTCTGCTTGTACTTTGGTCATGGCGTCTGCTTCCCTAGGGTTCTGAGGAAGAACAACATTTAGAGCAAAACCAGCATTCAGCTTTAACATGACTTTCTTAAAATGCTTTTAAGGGGACACATATTTATCTGTGCAAAATCGTTTATCAACATTCTTATTAGCAGATGTTGAAACAAGTGACTCAAGAAGAAATCATCATTTTAATATATTAGGATATTCAAACAGGTTAAAACCTGTTTGAATACCTACCTGGTATTTCGAAAGGTGAATGTCCAGACCTTTGTAGTTTACAGTGTCAGGATTACCAGACGGCCAGTCTATACTGTCCACTTGCCTGGAAAACTCTTCTAATACCTACACACCACAAGATGTTTTAAAGAAATACAATTGAAAGCAAAATGATACCAAACTGCTTTGTTTTCATCCCCACCTTGTCGAGCAGAGTGAAGCAGACCCTCTGTGGGTATTCAGAGTCTGAGATCACCACGGCACTCAGATTGTCGTTTCTCACATACACATGGCAAAGATACTCTGCAAATATTTTTTAATAAATGCAGTTCAATTAACTCAGGAGAAATTTAATAGATAATATTCATTCTTCTTTTGGCAACTTCAAAGACTTTTGAAACTTAAAAAGAAAAAGAGGGGGAAAAAAAACAGCTGAGAGTTTCCTTGTAGCTGGACTCTGAAAGCCCGCCTCCTTTATGAGTCATTGACATGCAACTCAGGGCAAGTAACATAAACAGGAAACTGAGTAAAAGTTTGCATAAATAAATGGCAGAGGAATATTAAACAAGGAAACGTTTGAGGGTTTTCTAATAAAAATAAATGCAATGAAAATAGAAAACAAATTAAAACTCTGCTTTGTTTTCATTTGTACATTCAAAGTCTATAATATAATACACATCAGCAAAATAAGATCACGCAATTCGGAAATGTCACAAACTGCAAACTAATAGAAGGTAATATAGATTAATTTACTTTCAGAATCGGTCTCACCTTGCTCTTTGACTGAGGCACGGGTTCCGACAGATGTTCGCTCTGCAATCAAGGCACTGGTGAAGGTCATGAACTCCTGAACACTGAAGGTACAAAAGATGATTTTTATTGCTCATGGAAAAACAGTAAACAATTATTGAAGAAAAAAACCCCAACAACTTTTCAACAAATTTAGATAATAGAACGGTACAAACTCTGCAAGAATAGACCTGCAGAGACAAATAAGCATCACTGGTTTGAAAGTCCTTACAGTTGGTTCTGAATTTATTAAATGGAAGGAATTTTGGGGAATGGAAGGAATTCCCCACATGCAAATTTTTTTTTGCATGTGGGGATGAGTCTGACATCTAAGTTATGGATATGCTGCAGTGTGAGAGACCTATAAGAAATTATCAGGCCTTTCACACTTGAGTTCTTGAAATCTCCAGATTGGAGAGAACACTGTACAACAACAATGTGCTTCCAAGTCTCATTTATCTGGAGACACAGTAAATTTTAATAAAAGTGAGAAGTAGAAGTATGTTATTTAATGTTTTTAAAAACCCACTCAAGTTTTTATGGATGAAATTGTTTGTTTTGATGTAGAATTTACCTAAAATACGTAAACATACCTACGTATATTCCTTTTCTTTTTTTAAATATATTTATTGAGATCTATAAAATAAATGGTATAAGAGACTTTCCATAAACTGTAATTGTTTGGGTCAAGTCTGTAATCAGCGGTCAGTAAGGCTCACCTGGAGCGCTGAAAGAAGCTGAAGGAGGACAGGTCATAGGCCGCTTTGAGCAGGTTGGCTTTGGTCGCTCCTTTGTAGAGGACGCTGAGGCTGTAGAGCTTCATGTCACCGCGGGATCAGGTCTGGTAAGAGGACACGGTGGTCTACACACGACACAAACAGGATCACATGAGAGTATTTTATCTCTTAGCCAGCTCAGCGACTGAAACCACAAGCGAAAGGAGCCTCCGTGCCGACAGATGGAAGGGGGTTTACGGTCTGCTACGTTTACCGCAGTAACTGACAGAAAGCCACGTAGAGTTTTGATTACATAAATAATTACAATGTTAACTTCATAAACATTTTTTATTAAAATACTGAAACTAATTAGCCACAGATGCTATATGTTGTGAGGCCCGAGCTAACTTACCGGGACAAAACAGTAGCAAAATCCCTCAGTTCCCGTCAAAACAACACAACCCACTGAAGTAACATCGACTACAGCTCTCAGATATGTAGGAAAAATAAACCGTCACTAAATCACGACACAATTTTATTTATCTCAGTTGTTAAATTAGAACTTCATTAGTCAGACACTCCTATCAGAGAGTTGACTCGGTGGAAACAGACGCGTCGCAGTTTCTTCTTCCCCCTTGAGCTTAGGAGTGGATTACAATTACAGATAAAAGCGACACCTACCGGACAGGAGTATGCTACGCAGACCAAAATAAAGGAAAACGAGAAAAGAAAATAGTGATAAACCCAAAAGAAAAGAAAGTTTAGTTTTAAATAAAATTCAAAAGTTCTGTCAAAATAAAATTTAAATTCTTCTATGTGGTCAAAAAACTAAAGATTGGTTTGATTTTCTAAATTAATTTATTTGGCCTTTAGTGATCCATATTAAAATTCAGGTCAAATCAACCCATTCATAGATGAAAGTTCTCAATTATTTGAAGAAAAAAGAATTTCAGCATAACGCTAGGGAATTCGGAAATCAGCTCATTCATTTGAAATTATTAAATTCATATTTATATTTGTATTATGACATCACTCTTGCTCTAAGCAAACTCTTGAAAAGCTATAAATTATCAACATATTCTGTACCTTTTTAATGATATTTTAATCTCAAATAAATTGTCAACTTTGCTTTAAAACATTTATATTATATTGAGCAGAAATAAGAATGTAAATAAGAATCAAGGATTGTTTTATTTATTATTATTTTCAGGATGTATGAACATAACTTTAAGTAAAGGTATAAAAACACCTGTCCCACATGGAGATTGAATTATTTTGAGGCCATGTAAAATGATCTGTAAGTAGCTGCAAAGATGGTATTTTACTATTTTTGCAGGTCTATTTATTCTAATTCTTTTTTTTCTTTCTTTATTTATAGTGAAAAATTACAGTAAACAGGCATGATGGAAAAATGCACTTAATCATGTTATTGTTTGCTTTGTTAAAGACTAACAACAGATGCCACCTCAAAGTTTCTCTATTATACTGCCATCTCCTGGATTCAGTTAGACTTAACTGTATTGTTTAGCATAATTTTGAGAAACATACATTTGGGCCTATGGCAAACTAGTCAAAAATATTTGTATAAATGTTTAAAATTGGGTAAACAAATAAATAATAAATACATCTTTAAATAAAATCCCCACTAAGTCCTGAATTTTCTGTTCTGTGCCTGCATACTCTTTCTTCTGCATTATAATTTTCAATATAGAGAGTGAGAAAACTACTATTAGTATATTTAAGTGTTGTTGTATTGTTAAAAGATTGGATCTGATATTTTTGAGGCATTTAAAGCCAAATGTAAGCAGGAACTTTGTGATCTTTCACAAAAGGTCAGAAGAAGGTGGAATATTTTCATCATCATTTTACTTTTGCATTGACCTTCTTGAAACCTTTTGAAATTACCTTCAGTATCATTTTCTTATACTATTAAAAAATAATAGTCAAAGTCAAAAGAAAATTTTTTTTTGACTTTGTTTATCTATTTTGAGTCCAGGAAAATGCTTTATCATTTGAATTGTTTTTACTTCTAAGCAAATGGTGTACATTTATAGGTACAATGACTGAGTAGAAACTAATAAGTCTGAATTCGTAAGACATTCAGCATAAGTTACGAGCCTTTGAGCAAGACTAGAGCTGAATAAAAGGCAGCTCAAACATAAGGAAACTGAAGCTAGCTTAAAACCATTGCACAATATTGTATTAAATGTATAAATCATTGTATTATTTTAATTCAGTATTACTAATTTATTTAGTTAAATTAATTTATTATATTGGGGCTAAGAAATTAGGGTTTTTTTTGTTTTTTTTTCAGTCAACCAGCTGTTTTGTTTTTTTTTTAAACCAAAACATGGATCCCTCAAATGATGTTGCCTCTGGCAATCTTGCTCCATTTAACAATTTCCTCCTGGCCACTTAACTTGGGGTAAGTAAGTGTTTTTCATGTCACAAGAGGGCCTGTCAGTGATTTCCTTGGCAACGGTGGAAACCGTTAAAACTTCGGGTGCATCTGTTGGATCACCTACAGCAGAGGGAAGAAAGGTTGTGTGTTTCCAAGAACTGGTGCTAGTTTTGATAAGGAATTAGAGCAACGCAATCAGTGAGGAGTGCAGCCACGGATAACAAGACTTGCTTGTTATCTTGTTTTTTTGGTTCACATATTTACTTTTCATCAAGCCTGTAATATCTGTGGAATAAAGGGCCTGCTTTACATCTAATTTTTTTTTATTTGATAGCTGTGGCACTTTCAGAATGTAAATCAAGAATGAAGAAAGAAGAATAGGACTCATTTTTTTAGGCCATGTAGCCTGCTTAGATGGATGAAGACACATAAATATTTGTTTTTCTTTTTACTTACTGGAGCGTATTTTTATACATATCTGACACCTTCAAGAAGGGATGCTTGAGCTCTTGAAGGAAAATCCTTTCCTTTCTGCATGTAACATCTGTAAGAATGGAGGAGAATACATGAGCTTTTTTTCATGCCTACTTTCCAAGTGATTTTATTTGACCGACAACAAGTCAGAAATGTAAATGTTTAACATATAAAGTTCACAGGCTGGACACATAGGACTTAAAATACTAGGCCTGTGTCTCATTAAAAATTAAGGGATCTATTTTCTTTTTTTTCTTTTTTTTTTTTTTTACATTTTATGCACCGACTCCAAGGCAAAACATCACCAGAAGCAAAAATCTGAGAAAGTTCAAACTCCAACGACAGAACCCTGATGGTTGGGAGGAGAGTCAGGATTTAACCTTCGTTCAAAAGCAATGGATAAGGTAATGATTAAAGTTTTTTTTAAAAAAAAGCAAACTTACATAATCAGAAAATGGGTCATGGGGAACATCTTGCAAAACAAACATCATTAACTCTTCTCAGTCCTGGTAAAAGATTCAGAAACCTTAAAGTAAAATATTTTTTATCATAGACAGAGTAGTTTTCACTGAGGTGTTTTTAAGCCTCATTAAGCATTAATTTGAGTTAATTTACTAAGCGTTTCACAAATACCATTTAAAAATATGTAAACAAATTCACCATGTCCATAATTGTCGACACCCCTAACATTTACTACAAAATAAATTATAGCCAAAGCACTTTTGCATTTTATCCTTTACACTTAAGATCTGTTGTAAAAGCCACATTGGTCGTTTCCCTGAAATGTAAATATGACCAAACACAGAGGCTCATTTCTCTTAGACACTCTTTGAAATAGGAAAGACAAGAGAATATCTTATTCAATTCAATTTAATTCAATTAAAGTAAATGTATCTTAATCTTCAAAGGTCAGGAAATGTCTACAATAAAATGGCTTCTAACTAAAACTGCTCATATGTACTAAGAGAAACAATTACAATGTTTTTCATGTTGGCAACTGTGGGGCTGGGGGGAGGCAAATGTGGATCCATTGTTTATTTTGTCACCACTATGCACTGTGAGTAAAGGAGCTTCAAAAAAATTCAAAGGTTTCTGTTAATGAAATGCAAAAAAGAGAAACATCTTGGGGTAACCAAGTCTCTATAACAATATGTAGAATCCAAATCTTTCCTTAACATGTGTGCCAGTACATGTACATGATGTTGCTCACAATATTGTAATGCTATTCTATATGTGTGCTTAAGATCATTCAGCTTTAAGGCTCAAAAGACCAAAGGGACACAGTCTGATGTCAGCGTTGGTCAGTTAGTGGTTCTGTATGGATGCATTAAAATCAGTCAGTCAATCAAATTTTATTTGCATAGCACATTTCAGCAACAAGGCATTTCAAAGTGCTTTACATCACAATGGCATAAAAACACAAAAGTCATACAACATAGAATCAACAATTGAAACATTACATTTAGTGAAGTTCTATCATTAAATTCTTAAATCTGAAAATAAATACTGCAGTTCTTGGAGGAACATGGGTCACTCTGCAGTAATTCAGTCACCCATATTTGTTTAATCTTCCTGTGCTGTAGAGGGATGGTGCCTTTCTCCAACCATCAGTGGGTGGGAGATGGTTTAGACTCTGGACAAGTCAGCAGTCCAGCCCACAGAGACACAGGGCAATTAACCAGGCACACACAAATTCAATTTAATTCATGTATACTTCTTCTATTCCAATGGAAAATTAAAACTCAAAATTAATTGTTTTGTTTTAAATGGAGTTCTGCAAAACACATATTTCACGTGACATGACTTTGACTGCTAAGCTTCTACCCAATCACCCAGTAAAGCATGTCCAGAAAATTATTAACTAAATTATGGCAACAGAGACTATAGCTATTGTTTTATATCATGTTCATATTGGATTTTTGTTAGACTGATGCAACACATTTGGAAGTAGAACTGGGACAATTTGTAAAATGCACAGAGCATGTCCAAGAGGAATATCACATCAGGCTTTTTGTCTTGATAAATTTTATCTCTCATTAGTGACCACAATGCTCAGATGTCGTAGTTATTGGATGCCTTGTATTAAATTATGATCTGCAAAATACTCACAAATTTAGTCTTGATTTCATGGCTGTCATCATTGCTGCTCTGGGTCTGTAGCTGACTTTGTCAAAGACAGCTGGAGATCCATCAGGCAGGTCTCTGTTCAAACAGCCAGTGTGAGTTAAATTAACTGGATAATCAGCTATTGACAAGCACTTGGCCCATGTTCAACTCTGTTCAGTAAAAGGTTGCAACACAAACTTGGAACATTTTGTTTCTGATTGTTTTACAGTCGGAGTGGGATTTTTAAAGTGTCCTAATTCTTAAAAGTTTTCTGCTTTCTGCTATTTAGGTAAATCTATCCATTCAGCAGCATAGCATTTGTTAGTCATAAATACTGTTTCTTACTTGCAAAAATCACACATTTTAAACTGATGATGATGCAATTCTTACACAAAACATCTGGATTAAATTCTTTGAAACTGGATGAAAATAAAAGTGATCCATAGTAGAATTTTTCACCCATTTAAACAATGAAGACCTCTGTTTGTAGGTGAAAGGTCAAAACATTGACCGCCTATGCTAATTATACCATTTTCAACAGATCAAAATCAGTAATTTTAGGATTTTTCTCTGATATAAATGGAAGATGCTATGAGGCCAAAAATACTGATGTTGTTGTGATGTGCATCTCTAAAAGACAAATATCCTGTTTTATTTGTCACTAATCCTTCATAAGGAGTCCAGAACATTAAAAATGTAAAATAAGTTTTGGGCAATTTTAGAAGAAAATTTTATGGCTAAACAATTTAGTCCTTTACTGTCCTTTTTGAAAAAGCTGATAATTTGTAATTATAGATTACATCCAATTATTATAATTATTCCGATTATAAGCACTGCTTAACTTACATCTATGGTACATTTCAAAAGCTAGTTTCTTTACACAGACATCCAACAGTCTGGACACTGGTGCCAAAGGTTCACTTTACTTAACTTTTATGAGTCCTAACCTCAGAGTTATAAAAAGCTTTGACCTGCCTTCTGTTAAACTATCTGATATGATAAGAGCAGAAGGCCTTCATCATTATCGCTCTACTGTTAGTTTTAGAGGTCACTCACTCCACTCTGGGTCTAATTATAGGTCTTTTTCTAATTTTAAAAATGCTAACATGGAACTCTGTGACCCATTGAGCAACCCTGTAACTATCCGGGTAAAAACAGAAGGATTTTATAACAAAGCTTCTGTCTGGATTTATTTAATCTGTGTTGTAAAATAGATTGCAGCTAAGCCCCACAAAAGCAAAAGGGAAAGTGATAACATAACTTAACTTTCTTATTTTGCCCAGGACACAAAATATGGTGATCAATAAAATAAATCAAATGCATACATTATTGCATCATCGTTTAAAAAAAGAAATCTAGATTGCCCAGAGAAGACTCTGCAACAATATGACTTGCAAAAGTTATTATAATTTGCATGGATAGTATCAGACTTCTAAATCAACTTTTCATGTTTTCCTCATACTTAATCAAACTTTCTAAGATGAAAAATTAAAACAAAAATTCAAAATTAAAATCTATAGTTTCTGAAATATGGTTATTATAACAGGTAAGTAATAATAAAATCAGGTTACTATATAAATTAATAATTATGTCTGGACTTTGTGTATATCATGACACAACTTAAATAGTTATGCAAGTTCGATATTAATTAAGCTTTTTGGGATAACTATATATATTATTAGTATTTGTTACTATTTGCTATGTAAATAGTAATATCCATTTATTGCAAAACTGCAATTACATTGTTACAATATTCGGCGAAGTTCAAATTAGCTTGTGTGCAAAGACCTTGGACCCAATATTTGAAATCAGGACACATGGAGGATTTCAGGTTTTTTTTACATACCAGTCTTATCTCTGAACCACTGTGGGTGAGTGTGTATGTGTAAACTTTCATCAGCAGATGGGACGGGGCTGAGGAAAGGGGAGGGCAGTTCAGCACATCCTGCCCACTTCACCTGGGCATAAAAACGGCCAGGGGTCTCAGTGACACTCACACTTCACCACCTCTGGATCCAACCACACACACTGGGAGGACACACACTCTCTATTCTCAGAAAATACATCCAAGATCATTTTTAACCAAACTTTCCAAGATGCCGTGCATCAGCAGCCAATTCGACCAGATGATGAAGCTCTCTGGTAGCTACAGTGATGTGGTTAAAAAAATTTGTATGGTAAGATGGACTTTCTATCTGCAGGTTGATTTTATTTATTTATTTTTTTTTTATGTTTAGGACTGCCTAAACATTGTGAAGGAAAATTAATTTTTTTGTACTCATCAATTTGCCCAGGACCTGGGCTTTACCTTGTCCAACACAAAAGCTTGAGAAAAATGTCCTTTTGTGCCACTTCTTATCGGCTCTGTTCTTCTTCAACTGCAGGTGGAGCAGATCCTGTCTGAGTTTAGATTGAACAAAGAGGAGCTGGAAGAAGTCATGAAGAGGATGCAGCATGAAATGAACAGAGGACTGCGTTTAGAGACCCATGAAGAGGCCAGCGTCAAAATGCTTCCGACCTACGTCTGCTCCACCCCTGAGGGATCAGGTAGGAATTCACTCTGTATAAAGAGAAGGAAATAATCCTTTAAAACTTTAAAATTGAAGTGAACAATTGTCTATGAAGTTCAAATGAAAATAATTAAAACATGTTCTTTGGTTTGACAGAAGTGGGAGATTTCTTGGCTCTGGACCTCGGAGGGACAAATTTCCGTGTGATGCTTGTGAAAGTGGGTGAAGATGAAGAGGGAAGTTTCAAGGTGGAGACAAAGAACCAAATGTATTCCATTCCTGAAGATGCCATGACGGGCACTGCTGAAATGGTCAGTGAAAACCTCTATTTCTCTTGTTTTTATGCCACCATTTGTTTGCCTTTTTCTACTTACAAATACTCAAAACACTTCAGCTTAGCTTAGAATCTGTGGATATTCAACTAGCTTAAATGGCTGTACTCTAATATCTTTTAATTTTCTGATTCTTTTAGCTGTTTGACTACATAGCAGAATGCATGTCTGACTTTTTGGACAAACACCACATCAAGCACAAGAAGCTTCCTCTGGGTTTCACCTTCTCCTTCCCTGTACGACACGAAGACCTTGATAAGGTACAAATATAGTTTTTCCTGTTAGTAAACAAAATTATCTTTCATTTTGTAAAGTTCATCTAACTTAAGGTACTCATTTTTTTAATCAAACAGGGAATTTTGCTTAACTGGACCAAAGGTTTCACAGCTTCTGGGGCTGAAGGGAACAATGTTGTTGGTTTGCTCAGAGATGCAATCAAGAGACGAGGGGTGAGTAAATTTATACATTTTTCTCTATGTAAACAAGGTTATTGTTTGCAAACAAGCTAATATGTTACAATCTCATTGTACAGGACTTTGAGATGGATGTGGTTGCCATGGTGAATGACACAGTAGCAACCATGGTCTCCTGCTACTATGAGGACAGAAGCTGTGAAGTCGGGATGATTGTCGGTAAGAAGCCATAAACACATGCAAATGTGCATGCTCACCAGAGTTGCCAACCTTTGGAAGGAGCTTGAAGTGAGATGAGGGGAAGTGTTGAGTACTAAAAAAAAGTTTTATTTATTTATATATATATATATATAAAAGATAGAAAACAAGTTTTGGGGACTAATAATTGGTCATAAAAAGGCAACCTACAATGCTTTGTTTGTTTTCTCTCCAACATAACTGTAAATGTTTTTATAAATTAGATTTATTTGGAAAGAAGAGTGAGAGTTGGCAACACTGAGCTGACACAAACTCATAAAATGGCAGAAACTAATGTATTTTTTTGTGTGTGTGTTCATGTTTAAGGTACTGGCTGTAATGCCTGTTACATGGAGGAGATGAGGACTGTGGAGCTGGTGGAGGGGGAGCAGGGCCGGATGTGTGTGAACACTGAGTGGGGAGCATTTGGAGACATGGGCGAGCTGGAGGATTTCAGGCTGGAGTACGACAGAGTGGTGGACGAGACCTCAATCAACCCTGGACACCAGCTGTGAGTAAACAAGATGCATTAAAATTAAACATTCAACACTTTCACACAGGCACACATGTTTGTATTAGGCCCTGCAACCTTCTCAAATTAGTTAGTGAATTTAATCAGGACAAGGGTCAAGACATGTGCTGTCCACTCTGACCCCACCCTCCACTCTCCATCTCGTGTTGTTTTTATGAATTAAGCATCCCTCTATGGCAGAAATCACCTGACCCTAAACTGTAGTCTCTGTAAAGTTGCCGAGTTACCAGCTGTTTTCCTCAGGATGTAGGCAAATGGACAGAGCTTTCATACGTCAGTGGTCGGTCATTCAGCAGGTGGAGATGTCAGATTAATGACCCCTTTTGGCTGCTCGCCGTATCGCCTCCAAGCTTAATGGCTCTGTTTACCTTTTATGCTGGGTGCTGAGTCCAGCCTTAGCCTTGATGTCTCCTTCCTTATCCGGTCATTCTCTGTCTCCCAGCCTTTCTACTGAAACATACATCTGTTATCATGACACATTTCTTGTTCTTCACCACCTTTGACATGCCTCCCTCTGCCTTTTCTTGTTAATGCAGGTATGAGAAGATTATCAGTGGAAAGTACATGGGGGAGCTGGCGAGACTCGTCATGATGAAACTGGTGAATGAGAACCTGCTGTTTAACGGCGAAGCCTCAGAGCAGCTCAGGACACGAGGCAGCTTCGAGACGCGCTTTGTCTCCCAGGTTGAAAGGTAAGCATCAGCAGTGAGTAATGGAAAAACATTTCACTGATACTGCCCATAAAATGCATGCAAGCAGAGAAATAGGAAATGGCAGCTAGGCTACAGATGCTAGAAAGCAGATTAAAAAAAAGAAACTTTAGTGCTGAGATCATTAGACTGGAAACGAATTTTGATATGGAAGGCCAATGGTCTGTGTTTTACTACAGTTGTTATGTATTGCTAAATTGAACAGAGCTTAAATGGGACATGTCTGGAACAGGCCAAATTAAAAGCTGTATGTGGCCCTAAACAGAATTTGATTCAAACTTCCAAATGGAAAAAAAGAAAAAAAAAAACTATCATAAAGCAGAAAATAAAAAAAGCTCAAGTCTTTCTTTGGGCCCCCTGTTGATTTGGGGGTGCACAGGTTTCTGACTTGCAAGCATTTTACAGTCTAAATAAGATTCTAAAAAAAACAATAAAACAAAAACAAAATAGCAGGAAAATATATTTTTGAGAACAACTTTCTAAAATGTGACCTTCTACTATTTTTCAGTGACTCTGGGGACAGAAAGCAGATCTACAACATCCTCTCCTCTCTGGGTGTCCTTCCCACTGAGCTGGACTGTGACATTGTGCGTCTGGTCTGTGAGAGCGTCTCCACTCGCTCTGCTCATATGTGTGGCGCAGGCCTCGCTGGGGTCATTAACCAGATGCAAGAGCGACGCGGCCAAGATACCATGAAGATCACAGTTGGGGTTGACGGATCCGTCTACAAGCTCCACCCTTAGTAAGTCTTTTAACTGTCTGAATAGGTACAAATACGACTCCAAGAAGCATTAGTTCATGACAGATGTAGACTGCCTAATACTAACAGTTGTGCCTCTGTTTTGCAGTTTCCGTGACCGGTTCCACCAGGTCGTCAGGGAACTCACCCCTCATTCTGAGATAACCTTCCTGCAATCAGAGGAGGGCAGCGGGCGTGGAGCTGCTCTGATTTCAGCAGTGGCTTGTAAGATGGAATCATGGATCTGAAGAGAGGGATGCACTGAAGAACAGCAGAGAAAGCTCAGAATTAGGATGTTTGTGAAATCCTCTCCAAAGATCTGCTGCTGAGAGTAGTCGGATAGAGCACTTGCTGCTCACAGATTTAAGGACAAAGAGGCCTTTAAATATCTTGTGAATACAGCTTGTCTATAGTGTCATACCATCCTGTAGCAGTTGTATTGTTTCTGATCTTAAACAACTTGTTTACTGTTGCATTTGAAACTTTAAGCGGCACAAAAGCTAATGTAAAATACATGCACTGGTTATTTGAACCGATTTTAATGTGTATTTTAAAATGTAGCAAGCTAGTTAATGTACAGCGCAAATATTTTGTAAAAGCTGTTGTCAATCAGCACTAACTCAAATTCATTGCTTTCTTGTCTAATTTTGTTTGTAAGCATTGAAATATATGTTATTGTTTATTTAAAATTTTATGTTTACATCCTATTTACTTTGTCAGCATGTACTGTGTACTTTTTCTTACGTGTAAGATGAACTATACTTATACCTAAATGTAAATAAAACATCATAATTAAATATGAATTTTTGTGTGTGACTGACTTATTTGTGAGATATTTTTAATAATTAATCAGATCTCAAGTCTGTCAACAGGTCAGAACAATAATCAAACCACAACAAATGGAAAAATTGTGTCTTAATGTAGATAGTGGTTGAACATAGTTGGAGGTGAGCAATAGTTGAAGAGAACTTTAATGATAATGAAAATAATTCAGCAGGAAAACACAACAAGCCAGGGCACAAGAACAGCAGAAAGAACTAGAAGATTCCTGAAGAAATTTAACTGGGGCCTGCCAAATGTGCCTGTCGGTTTGGACCCAGCGTTCTGATGCTAAGAATTAGCATCAATGCTAAAGAAAGCTGCAATGTAATCAATAGCTTTTGGAGAATCACAAGAATGTTAAGTAAGCTGGACGAGCAACATTCAGTATGATAAAGTAAGTGTATTAGCTAAAATTAGCCAAAATACTAATGTAAGCATAAATACTTTCAGTAGCATGTGGGGTATCATTAGAATGTTTACTGTCATTTACTTACTCCATTAAGTATACTAAACATGGCTAATAAGTCTGAAAAATAGGTAATAGCTTATTTAAGCTAAAAGGCTAATGCTAATTAACTGCCTTGCTGTGCAGTTCCCTAACCTGAGAGAAACAGATAATGCAGAATGATATCTATCCAGAGGGGCATATTGAGGCTTTTATTTTGAAATTTGTAGTAAGCTTCATATTAAATGCCCACACTAATCCAATGTGTAACAGTCATTGAATTAAATCAGTCATATGACGCTCAAAAAAGCAATTACCTGATGTAAAAATTTTCAGGGGCTTTTATTATGAAATTTTCAGTAAGCTTAATTTCAAAGGGCCAAACTCATCCCATGTGTAACAGTGACTGAGTTAAATGAGTTATATACAGCCCATAGCAGCAAGTAGTTCTAAAGGCCAGCTCAGTCCTCCTCTGTTTTAACATAGTTAGAACTACAGTGATGCGTATTTGTAGTCCTAAGCAGCTCTCCCTGCTCTGGGTTCCGTTGCTATGGTAAGTAATCCTCTCTGCCAGCTGTGAGTGAGACATCCAGGGGGAGACAATTCTCTGTTTGAGCCAGCCAGTTTGACTAAAAAAAGCATTGCAAACAACTCTTTCCTGTTCGGGAACCGTAATACATATTCGAAAACCGTTTGAAGCGTTTAAGAGGGCTATTTGTCGTCTCCGATAGTCCCGCCCTTCATATCTCTACCTCACTCACAGTATTAACAGCGATGATATAAAGAAGGTGTGTGCCAAGGTCTGAAATTTTTCAGAAATACATGGAAGTGAATCAGTGAGATCTGTCAGATACCCTGGCGCATGACTTTGCTCTGAAGCACATGGAGAGAAAACCATAAGCGCTAGATAATTTTTGAAAACATTTGACCGGAGCAGGCATGCGTATCAATGTCATGACCGAGTTTCATACCAATCATGCGATATTTGTGAGCGTGAGGGCGACTTAAAAAATGATTTGGGGTCAAAATGTCACTCTGACTCTCACTCTAGCAGAGCGGCATTCACACTGTGATTTTTCCAAAAATCAAAAACTTTAGATCGCTTAGAAAGAAATTGTGGACAAACCATAATTCATATCGACGTGCTCTCTTACAAAGCAGTGACTGACTTGCTTTGTAAGTCAGTCACTGCTCTCCTTATGCATTGCTATGGGCAGGCCCCAATTAATAATACCTACATTTCTGAGTTTCATACGGCAGCAGCGGGGTTATGGATGGCATGTAGAAAAATAATCCTTTTGCCTTCCATCGTTGTCTGCAAAATTTCCTTATATAAACAATAACATGCAGGTGGTCTACATTTGTAAATATGATTATGATTAAGTCAGTGCACGTTACTTTTATATATATCTAGATCTATATCTATATAGAATATATATATATATATATATATATATATATATATATATATATATCTATCTATATCTATATCTATCTATATCTATATATATATAGATTTATCTATATATATATAGATATATATATATATATATCTAGATATATATAGATATATATCTAGATAGATATAGATATAGATAGATATAGATATATCTATATATCTATATGTGTATGTATATATTAATCTATCTATATCTAAATCTAGATAGATCTAGATATCTATATATAGATCTATATATAGATTCATAGAGAGCGAGAAAGATAGATATCTATCTATACAGACAGATAGATTTAGATATAGATATCTATATCTTGACCAGAAAGATCTATATATAGATCTATATAGATTTATAGAGAGCGAGAAAGATAGATATCTATCTATACAGACAGATAGATTTAGATATGGATATCTATATCTTGACCAGAAAGATAAATATTTTTCAAATTTTGTCCTAATTTGTATAAGTTTAGACTTCTAAAAGTCTGTTTTTGTTCCAAGTTGTTTATATTTTCTTTTTCCAAATCTCCCTTTAATTAATAAATGAGGTTTTCTTATTTTTTGTTTAGAATTAGAATTAAAACTCTTACGGTGGATGAACATGAGTGCTGATGTTGTTGAACGTGGGGGAAGCCGGAGCACCCGGAGTGAACCCACACCTACACAGGGAGACATTCCCCACTGTGTAGTCCTGGCTTTTTAATATTGAAATGTCCAATTAACAACAACAGCAGCTCTTTCTAAATTACCACTGATCACCCAAACCACACCTGGCCCCACCGCCCTTTTAAATCTGACATACTGGAGACATGAAGTCTACGCTGGATGGACTTTACATCTGTTTTTGAACTTGCGCAGAGATGTTGGAGATAAAACCTTTTTCAAACGCTTCCACAGTGAAATCTTTTTCATGGGGATCTCTTCTTCTTCAGAGACACTGATCTGCTCCGCTGGATCTGCAGCTGTTTGAGCCTCTGATTCCTGAGCTGTTTGGATTACTTCTTCCTTTAATTTACCGTTTACCTGTGGAGGGGATGTTCTCGGTGTTTCCATCAGACCACTCTCTGATTCTGTGGAAACTACAGGAACTTTATCCGTGACATCTTCTGAACCTTTGCAAGATTCTGTCTCTATTTCCTCAAAAGCTGTCTGGGGGATCTCCGGTATAATTTCTAAATCTGTTTTTAGTGTCTTGGTGTTTTGGACCAAGTTTTGCTCTGTCTCTATCGGGTTTCCAGTTTCCAGTTCAGCTTTCACTGCCATCTTTCTCGTTTTCTTACATCTAGATTTCTTTGATGTCTTTTTCTGATCTTCCTGGTCTCCATTATGTTGGGGTTCAGAAACAGTTTCTCCTTCAGTGATCTGCTGTGGTTTACTGATCACTGCTTCTTTTGTCTGAATCTTGTTTATAATGGAAGCCGTTGGATCCTCAACTGTTTCTAGAGTAGAAACTACTTGATGTTCACTGTCTTTTCCAGAAGCGTTTTCATTAGTGGGAGTCTCCAATTCAGAGGAAGCTTTTAATGCTGCCTTCCTCTTGATCTTACGTCTGGATGTCTTCGATGTCTTTTTCTGATCTTCCTGGTCTCCATTATGTTGGGGTTCAGAAACAGTTTCTTCAGTGATCTGCTGTGGTTTACTGATCACTGTTTCTTCTGTCTGAATCTTGTTTTTGATGGAAACTGTTGGATCCACAACTGTTTCCGGTACTGAAACTTTCTGTTCACTGTTTTCTCCAGAAACGATTTTATTGTTGAGCTTTTCAAATTCAGAGGAAGCTTTTAATGCTGCCTTTCTCTTGAACTTACGTCTGGATGTCTTCGATGTCTTCGATGTCTTTTTCTGATCTTCCTGGTCTCCATTATGTTGGGTTTCAGAAACAGTTTCTTCAGTGATCTGCTGTGGTTTACTGATCACTGTTTCTTTTATCTGAATCTCATCCCCAACTATCTCTGGTACTGAAATGTTTTGCTGGTCACTGTTTTCTCCAGAAACCTTTTCATTGCTAAGAGTCTCCAGTACAGAGGCAGCTTTCTTTCCTGACTTTCTCCTGTTCTTACCTGCTGATCTCTTGAATAGCTTCTCCTGATCCTGACACCCATTCAGCTCCGTTTCAGAGGGCTGTTTTCTTACCAATAAAATCAGCTCAGTTTGGGTTGAAATTGATTGATAAACTGGTTTGACTGGACATCTGGTTTCCAGTGTATCCATCTCCGTTTGTGCCGAAGTCGTTTGATGGACTGGTTTTACCTGAAAACTGGTTTCCAGTGTATCCATCTCCGTTTGTGTCGAAGTCGTTTGATGGACTGGTTTTACCTGAAAACTGGTTTCCAGTGTATCCATCTCCGTTTGTGTTGAACTCGTTTGATGGACTGGTTTTACCTGGTAACTGGTTTCCAGTGTATCCATCTCCGTTTGTGTTGAAGTCGTTTGATGGACTGGTTTTACCTGAAAACTGGTTTCCAGTGTATCCATCTCCGTTTGTGTTGAACTCGTTTGATGGACTGGTTTTACCTGGTAACTGGTTTCCAGTGTATCCGTCTCCGTTTGTGTCGAAGTCGTTTGATGGACTGGTTTTACCTGAAAACTGGTTTCCAGTGTATCCATCTCCGTTTGTGTTGAAGTCGTTTGATGGACTGGTTTTACCTGGTAACTGGTTTCCAGTGTATCCGTCTCCGTTTGTGTCGAAGTCGTTTGATGGACTGGTTTTACCTGAAAACTGGTTTCCAGTGTATCCATCTCCGTTTGTGTTGAACTCGTTTGATGGACTGGTTTTACCTGGTAACTGGTTTCTAGTGTATCCATCTCCGTTTGTGTTGAAGTCGTTTGATGGACTGGTTTTACCTGAAAACTGGTTTCCAGTGTATCCATCTCCGTTTGTGTTGAAGTCGTTTGATGGACTGGTTTTACCTGGTAACTGGTTTCCAGTGTATCCATCTCCGTTTGTGTTGAACTCGTTTGATGGACTGGTTTTAGCTGGTAACTGGTTTCCAGTGTATCCATCTCTGTTTGAGTTGAAGCAGATGACTGGACTGTTTTCGGCTTTGGGGTTTCTTGAAAATCAGTCTGAGTTTCAACAGAAACCATTGAATTCTTTCTTTGTCGTCTCTCTGAGAGTCCTTTCCTGATCAGATCCTTCTGCTGTTTAAGTTTTGCATTCAGTTTCTGATTTACATTGAACATCTCATCAAGCTGCTTGAATAAGTACTTCTGTACTTCCATATATTCCAGTTCAGTTTCCTTAAATTTAGCAACACACGTACACTGATTTGTTGTCTTTCCAGGAGATGGACTTCTCTGCTCTTTTTGCTCTTTTTGCTCCGGTGTGCCCAGCGGTTTGAAGATGGTGTTCTTGGAAAAGCTTTCCTTTTTCAAGGAAGCTGCCACATTATGATCTTGCGTTGGCATTGAAACACTTTGGGCTTCAATATTCTTGGTAAAAAATTGTATATCTACGCGAGGTTCTGACTTGGGCAGCATTTTCCAAAACATCTTCTTTCCGCTGCTGGGCAAACCTGTATGAAGACTTTGGTTTTCCGGCAGAGGTCCGTTATTAATGTCACTGTTTTCAGAAAAAAATGATAGATCTACGCAGGCATCAGGCTCGGGAAAAGATTTCCACAACAGTGGTGTCTTCTTGATGCGCTTAGTCTTGGATTGTTTTTCTACTTTCTGATCCAGTTCCTTCTGCAGTTTGGAGATGTCGTTCTTTTCAGTGACCGGTTGCGTTACAGAAATCTCAGGTTCCTCTGTGCAGATCTCCTTCTTTAAGGAATCTTTCTGGTCACGATCCTCCTCAGGCAGAGAAGTGTGCAGCTTTTCAACAGTTTCAGTGCCGGACTGAAGGGGCTGTTCCTTCTCTGTTGTCTCCTGCAGTACAGATGTTGGTTCCTGTTTGGCAATCAGTGAAACGTCTTCAGTGCTTTCAGATGAAATCCTAAGCTCAACAGATGCGTGTTTCTCCAACCAGATGTGGAATGGTATCATTTTCTTCTTGATACGTCTCGTAGTTGGTAGCTGTTCCTTTGACATGGAGGGCTGCTCTTTCTCTGCCACCTCGACTCTCTCCTGCCCTCCCGCGGTGGACTCTTCTCCACTGACCAGGGATTCGTTCTTCTTCTCAGTGTTTTCTGCAGAAACCTCTTGGTCAGCGGGGACGTGTTCCTCCGACCAGGTTTTAGATGGTACCAGGTTCTGCTCCTTGGACTCACTGTCCCCTTTCTGATCGATTGCCTCCAGAGCTTTGGTTATCGATCCATTGTCAGTCAGAGGTGAAGCGTCCTGCTGTTGGATGTTTTCAGCAGACGTCTTCAGCTCTTGCTGCTCCAACCAAACTGCAAACGA
Organism: Gambusia affinis; assembly: GCF_019740435.1. Classification (NCBI taxonomy): domain Eukaryota; kingdom Metazoa; phylum Chordata; class Actinopteri; order Cyprinodontiformes; family Poeciliidae; genus Gambusia; species Gambusia affinis. The sequence continues at coordinate 24,480,278 of NC_057870.1, read as the reverse complement.
CACCTTCTTCTTCTTCCGCCTGGGTGTCATTGGTGGCTGCAATTCCTTTTTGACAAAGTTGTCGGATGCAACCTCCTCGATTCTATGTTGGTTGGTCTCCATTATAAGCTTTGCTTGTTCAGGTTCTAAGCTAAATCAATTCTCAAGAGAAGCGTATTAACAATGCTGCTAAACGGCTGTGATGAAAGTTGATGATGTGAGGAGCTTATATAATGGCTGGTGATGTCATAATTCTGCCTTTGGAGTTAAAATGTGATGTCACACTGTGATGTCAGACTGTGACGTCACAGTTTTGTTTAGTATTCAGAGCGGGCTTGTCTGATGGATTTTTTATCAACAGGACGGATGTGAAGAACCAACCAGACTACAGAAAGAACTGCCACTGGTTGCCATAGTTACCAGTGAGGTGCGGTCACTGGAAGCAAGTGATGCAGAGCCTCACCAGTCATAATGGAGAAATATAATGGAAAAAATAATTTAGATAGCTATTTTTACCCTGTGGTTTGTACTGTATTTATTGTTTCTTTAGCTTAACCAATTTTGATTATTTTTTTCATCAAAATCACTGAATTTTTGCATTTGCCCATTCAAATGCTCAGAAACGCAGCAGGTGAGGCAGCAGCAGGTGAGGCAGCAGCAGGCGAGGCAGCAGCAGGCGAGGCAGCAGCAGGCGAGGCAGCAGCAGGCGAGGCAGCATCAGGCGAGGCAGCAGCAGGTGAGGCAGCAGCAGCTGAGCCTCACCTGGGATTGATCAACTTCTCACTGGCTGCCATTCTATGACAGCATGCTCCTCCTGTCTGTACGCCGCCAATAAAATGGTTAAAAAACATTTCATATATGAAATGATTTTCCACCGGGCTGCACAGTGGCGCAGTTGGTAGAGCTGTTGCCTTGCAGCAAGAAGGTCCTTGGTTCGATTCCCGGCCGGGGGTCTTTCTGCATGGAGTTTGCATGTTCTCCCTGTGCATGCGTGGGTTCTCTCCGGGTTCTCCGGCTTCCTCCCACAGTCCAAAAACATGACTGTCAGGTTAATTGGGCTCTCTAAATTCTCCCTAGGTGTGAATGTGTGTGTGCATGGTTGTTTGTCTTGTATGTCTTTGTGTTGCCCTGCGACAGACTGGCGACCTGTCCAGGGTGAACCCCGCCTCTCGCTCGGGACGCAGCTGGAGATAGGCACCAGCAACCCTCCCGACCCCATTAGGGAAGAAGGGTGTAAAGAAAATGGATGGATGGATGGAAATGATTTTCCATAATTTAGCTCATGTACATAATGCACAGTGTTTGTTGTCACCAGCTGTGTGTGTGACGTGTTTCGTGGCTGAGGAGCGATCAGAAACCAGAGAACAGATTGGAGGTGAGGCAGGCAGCTTCCCCTTGTTACTGTAAACAAGTTATTATTTGGCGGTTAATCAGGACAAAATACGGTGTTTTGTGTGTTTTTCCAGCCATATCCTTTAAAATATTTTAGTTTAATAACACTTTTTATTACTAAACCTTGCTAAATAGATGTTGGTAGCAATAATATGTGAGACTGAAGCTGTGTGATAGCGGTGTAATATTAGTGTACATGAATCATATCCTATCATTTCAGTGAAAAACTTGTTTCCTCTGTCTGATACTGTTTTATTCTTACAAACGCCCCTGTACTTAAAATATTTTTTAACAGGTAGGATATTCGGGCTGCACAGTGGTGCAGTTGGTAGAGCTGTTGCCTTGCAGCAAGAAGGTCCTGGGTTCGATTCCCGGCCGGGGTCTTTCTGCATGGAGTTTGCATGTTCTCCCTGTGCATGCGTGGGTTCTCTCCGGGTTCTCCGGCTTCCTCCCACAGTCCAAAAACATGACTGTCAGGTTAATTGGGCTCTCTAAATTCTCCCTAGGTGTGAGTGTGTGTGTGCATGGTCGTTTGTCTTGTCTGTCTTTGTGTTGCCCTGCAACAGACTGGCGACCTGTCCAGGGTGTACCCCGCCTCTCGCCCGGAACGCAGCTGGAGATAGGCACCAGCAACCCTCCCGACCCCATTAGGGAAGAAGGGTGTAAGAAAATGGATGGATGGATAGATGGATGGATGGATGGAGGTAGGATATTCTAGTAAAAGGATTAGGACAAACAGGAAGGATATTCAGTTGGAGGAAGTGATCTTCTTGTGGTTTCATCATGTATATAAATTGTTCCAATGATAATCTAATCATAACTCCTAAGCTTCCATTTCAGTCTCGTCACTCAAATAATGTTAAGGTAAAATGAGCAAAAATGCTAATGTTAGCGTGAATGCTCTCAGTAGCATGTGGGGTATCATTAGAATGTTCTCTGTAATTTACTTACTCCATTCAGTATAGTAAACATGGCTAATAAATAAGTAGAATAGGTAATAGCTTATTTAAGCTAAAGGGCTAATGCTAATGAACTGCCTTGCTGCGCAAGGCATTTCCCTAACCTGAGGAAACAGATAATCCCGAATCATTTTATTGTCTGGGGAGCATATTGAAGCATGCAATATTTGTGAGCGTGAGGGCGAGTAAAAAAATGATTTGGGGTCAAAATGTCGCTCTGACTCTCACTCTAGCGGAGCGGCATTCACACTGTGATTTTTCCAAAAATCAAAAACTTTGGGTCACTTAGAAAGAAGTTGTGGACAAACCATAATTCATATCGATGTGCTGTCTTCACTTTAAAAGAGATCACGGACGTATCTACAAAATGAAGTTTGAATGGCGTTTCTACATGAAGTTATGACGACACGGAAAATCCTCAAAAATAGAGTATTTTCAGGATTTAGTGGTTGCCTCGTACCCTTGACCAGTGGTCCCCAACGTTTTTATTACAGCGGACCGGCCACAGCCTTCGTAATTTTCCGCGGACCGGGGGGGGGGGGGGGGGGGTCCATGCGCGTTGTGTGGGGGTGTGTGCACGCGCGCTGTGAGCTGGCGCAAGACTCAACCCTCGGCATCCGATGTACGACTTTTCAAAATAAAGGCTCCTCCAGACTCAATACATAGAACGGAGATATTTTATTAGTTCTTGCGCGGCCCGGTACCAATTGGTCCACGGACCGGTACCGGTCCGCGGCCCGGTGGTTGGGGACCACTGCCCTTGACGACCACAGTTGCACCTGGTGAGCTCGTTAGTGATTTTGGGGTCGTTTTTTGCTTTTTACGTCGCCATGGTAACTCCAAATTCCACCAAAAGTAATAGCACCCCTCCCGTGAACGAGCCGCACGTTTTGATACCACTTTTGTGGGTGGGCTCGCAGCAGTATGAGCCGCATTCACGGTGACGGAAGAAAAAGTTAAGAATAATAATAAAGAGACATTCTATTGGGTTTAGAACAATAGGTGCCTGCCATGCATTGCTATGGGCAGGCCCCAACTATGAAGTTAATGGAAGAAATCAGGAAGGAGTGAGTGAAAAAGAGGGGATAAAACAAAATTAATTAAATCAAATGTGACAATTTAGGTTGATTTTTTCTATATGATTACTGACAAAATAATCTAAATCATTATTAATATCCTGGGGTCAGTTTGACAATAGTAATGTTTGTATGTTTGCCTGTTAAAGATCAGAGGTCCCTTTCTTCTGTCTGTCCACAGCTCTATATCTGTCTTCCCAAGCCCAGAGGAATCCAGCATACTTCACCTCTTATCAAGCAACCTCAGTGACACACAGAGAGCCCTCATGACCATGTAAGGGGCTCCACGGCCCACTGCAAGCTATGATAGGAGGGTGTCTGATAAGATGGGCTGAACATAAAACCCTCTGCAGCATCACAAATTGGCAGAGTCTACATGCATTCATTCAGACATGGTGAGTCTATCAAGGTTTTGCATTATTTCAAATCATTTCAGGCACTAATTATTGACTAAGTTTTTGTTCTACTGTCATAAAAGCATATGATCTGAATGTTTCTGTTTATCTTCTCAGGCAAGTAAAAAGGCCTCCAATAAAAGGCAGAGGGGGAATCAGAAGTCCTGCTCCAATGTATTTTCAATGTTCGAGCAGTCACAGATACAAGAGTTCAAAGAGGTAAGGCAACGCTTACAGTTCCTTAAAAATATTATTTTTGCTTGTTTTTGTTTTTATTTAAGCATACCAGCCAAACTTTTGTGTAAAATCAACTAAACACACTATATGTTAAAAAGTTTGAGCTGTAAGTGCGTGGATTTCTGTAAAATTGGGTAATGGACATTCAATTGAAGAGTATTACAATATTTACTGAACTCACGAGTAGTTAATGAGCAGAGAAACTAATCAGAAGGAAAAAAGAAAAAGAAAAAAAATTAAGATAATTGATCCATAGTTTCCATTTGCTTGACCTTCAATATGACTTTGGAGGTCATCTGAGTCAAACTCAAACATGTAAGGTTAAATCCTTTACCAGCTAAAGCCAATTTAAATGTTTGCAACACTTACAAAAAAACCCAAACTGTTCATCAGATAATTTGACATATTAGGCCTTTTAATTTTTTACTTGAAATAATGGTATTACAAAAAGAAAAAATATTTTAAAAATAATATTTATGTATTTATGAATAGAAAATTTCACAATTAAGACTCATGAATTTGTTTTAATTTTTTACAGCAGAGCTCCAAATGCAGTTAAAATTGTATTTATTCAGAAGGGGTTGAAGAAAAATAAATTTGTGTAGTTTTAATAGTTTTTGCTGTAATTTGAATGTAATAGTTATTTCCTTCTAGACCTAATTGTTAGTTGAAATTAGCGTTTTTTCACATCTTAATATTTTTCTGCAGGCTTTTGGCTGCATTGACCAGGACAGGGACGGGGTAATCAAGAAGCAGGACCTGAAGGAGACCTACGCTCAACTCGGTGTCTAATTTAATTTGTTTACGTAGAGCATGTTAGCACATGTATGAATATTGAATAAACAATCATTTGTAATCTCCACTAAGTTACCTGCTGAGCTTATTTTAATCATACTTACATAATGTGTGTTCACCAGGAAAGCTTAACATTAAGGATGAGGAGCTGGAAGAGATGCTGAATGAAGGGAAGGGTCCTATCAACTTTACTGTGTTTCTAACACTTTTTGGGGAGAAACTCAACGGTAAGGGATTTTTATAGAAGTGAATATTACATTTGGAATTTCTTTGAGGAACTCTCAAATGATACATGTAGATTTTCTTTGTCATCTTTCAGGGACCGATCCTGAGGACACCATACTTGCTGCTTTCAAACCTTTTGACCCCAATGGGACAGGTTTTGTTAATAAGGACGAGTAAGATTAATTTTACTGATTGGTTCTAACATTGCTCATATTAGATTTTGAATTTATTGTTTGTCACTGTACATGCGTATCATGAGATTAAAGCCAAATTCAAAACCAGGGCCAGGATGTAAGTAAGTAAACCAGTAATGTATGAAATATATACAATATAGACATACATATGGTGATATTCACAAATATATATATATATATATATATATATATATATATGGACACTCATATGACCACTATACAATTAGGGCTTGTGAGAGTTTTATTAAAAAAAAATTTCCATAACTGCTTGACATAAAGTTTCTGACAGTCTTTATGTTTTTTTGTTTATTTTATTTTATTTTTCATTTAGATTTAAGCGATTACTGATGAATCAGGCTGATAAATTCACGGCAGACGAGGTAAGTTATTTTTTTTATGGATTTTCCTTTACAAAGTTATACAATTTTGGTAACAATAAGCACAAAAGTTATCTTGTCATCAACATATAGGTGGAACAGGCATTCACTTTGGCACCAATCGACCCAATCGGAAACATTGACTACAAGCAACTCTGCTACATCATCACACATGGAGATGAGAAGGAAGAATCGTAACAGGCCATATGTGTAGTTCAGTAACATGGCTACAGCTGAGGAATAATTGACACTAGCAATTATTGGAGATAAAGTGGATTTAATATTATATTATAGATATTTAAAGTGGTATATTATGTCAACTGCCCTTCAGTTCTTTTGAAGAAATGCTGTACTGAAATACATTAAAAATAAAGTGCTGGACTCCCTCCAAAAATTACATAAATAAACAATTAGAGAAGTTATTATTTGGTTTGGAAATGATGTGATGATTTGATTTGTAAATAAAATTCTTCAGTGGCTGGAGGATGCATTTGATAGGATCTGACATGTCTCAAAAATGCTCTTTAAATTCTTCAAGTTGAAGCAACCTGAAAGTATAAAATATTTTTAGAACATTTTTAGAAAAGCATCATACAAAACAGTCTGTTTCAAATCTTACTTAAAGTGTTCAATGCCAGCTGATAAAAATTGTTTTTAAAAACTTCAAAAATATTTTATTGATTCCGAAGGGAAATTAAATGTTGTTGTTACTCATATTAATTCCAGTTCTTTTAAATAGTAGATAATGATGGAAAGATCTCCTGTAAAAGTCTGTATTACAGCAAACAAGCAGAACCAGAAGCAAGTTGTTATAAGTCTTTCTTGTCATCTCTTTAGAACTAAACTTATTAAAAGTGCACAATGCATTTGGTTTTTGCTTTTGAAACAAAAAAAACAAACGCAGTGTTTAACTATTACTCTCTTCTCATCCTTCATTGTATATATCACTGGTTCACAAAGGTTTTGTGGGCCGCCATATGGATAACAATAAAATCTCCCCCATAAAAGAAAAAAAAATCAATTGGGCACACAAATCATTCAACCAGCCATAAATCTATTCACAAATACAAATATACCTATACATTTTTTTTTTATCAATCTCCACTGACGTTTATTTCACACTTCTTTTTTTTTTCATTCATCCACCGTGCTTCCCGCGCCCCTCGCCCTGCACTTTGGGAACCACTGGTCTAGATGATATAATACTGACACATGTCACAATCAAACACATTAATTTCCAGGATTCAAAGTTCTACTTGCCATCTTCCATTTGAAGTGTCAGTGGCTTTGAATTTCCCCTCAGAACTGAAATAATGAGGAACCTTCCTCCTCCACGCAGAACATAAAACCCAACATTTGTCTGCTTTTTTTCCCATTGCCATTGTAACGCATCATAACAGAGGGTTAAAAAAAAGCTGAATAAACTTAGACTACATACTAATATGAAAAAGTGTTCCAAAAATGAATAACAGAGGGTTAAAAAAAAGCTGAATAAACTTAGACTACATACTAATATGAAAAAGTGTTCCAAAAATGAATGTTTCCCTAACAGAAGAACAACGAAAAAGATCAAAAAGATGCAACAAAAAGCTATAAGCAGTTTTCACTCCTTCAGGTAAAACGTTGATTGTACTGATTAACACAAAATAACTTTAGAATTTCAGTAAAGAAATACGTGTTTGAAGGTCCTTCGTTAGAATCTTTTTTTTTGGTTTGTTTTGTTTTGTTTGGTGACTCTGTTGCCATGGATTCAAAACCAAACAGCTCCAAAAACTCCTTAGCCAAATTTTCCAACTCATAAATTAAAGCCCAACTGCCTAGGTTGGGAATATTTGCAATTTCTTCTTTTCACAACATCACCACGACAAAGAAGAAGGTATGCTTCTTTTACTGTCATCTCCTTTCCCCCCTCCATTTTGTTTCTAACCTCTGTGGTTCTGCTGGCAGAAATGCCTCTTGTGCAGACAGAAAAAACCAACTTAGATGTAAAATCGAATCCAAACAATAATAAGGACCCAGATTCACTGAAGTTTCGAAAACTAAAGCATCAGGATGAGACATGTATGATAAGGTGAGAATCAGTTAACTTGCTGAAGCAGTTCATGTTCATAAATAAGAAAAAGGACCAGATGTTTTGCATTTTCAGTGCTTTGTTTATTGCATATCTGCAGTTCCATACTTATTTATTTCTTTGTGCATTGTTTTATTATTATTATTATTATTATTATTATTATTATTATTATTATTATTATTATTATTATTATTATTATTATTATTATTATTATTATTATTATTATTATTATTATATTGAAATCAGCACCATTAGAATTTTATACTTGTACAAATAGTTGGCATGCCCTTCAAGATTTATATTTTTTTTCTCTGTAGATTAAAGGACCTAATTTTAATTATTTAGGCGTCAAACATTTATAAACATTTATTCTGGCAGCAGCTGCTCAGCCACTGACATAAAACTCACAGCAGATGTCAGGAAGAACCCAAATAAGGAAATAATTTGAAACACATTAGTCTACAAAAAAAGGATTGGTAAAAAATTATAAATGGCACAGCAAAAAAAATACTATAGATGCCTTTCTTGGTAATGATAACTTGAAGATATCTTTGGTAAAGAAATAACTAACTACATAATGTGGGATTTTGACTTATTCTACCACAAAAGCCGTCTTCAAATCATTTATTTCCACTGATTTTCAACTGGATATAAGTGAGGTGAATGATTGGGCCATTCTGGCAGTTTTAATTTTTCTTTTAAGACCAATATTGTGCTGCTGGGAATCCTGTCAGTACCACATGCTGTACCACATGTCTTCAGCAGCAATCTTCCCCTTTAGGATGATGTTTTTGAGGTGATTCATAGATATGTTCTCCCTCCAAACACGGTGTGTTCAATTGCATCATAATATTTCTGCTTTGACTTTATCTGACAATATTCTTTCAGTACTTTACTGGTTTGTCCAAATCTTCTGTAGGAAACTTTATGCAAGTTTCAAGCTTGTTCTTCTGCAGTTTTGCACAGCAATCTTGTAAACGGCACTTTTAATTATTCTTTTGTTTAATTTACTTTTGGGATTAAGAAAGTATTTTTGAGCTGAATTGACTTCTACGACAGAAGTATGATGAGGGACACATGATTGTGTCGGATCTGTGGTGAAATGATATTAACAACAGTAAGCTTTACAATAAAAATTTTTGTGAAGGTCTTTTTGATACTATTGTTCCACTTTATACCACACCTTGGTAATGAGAAGCTTTTTTTTATAGGCCAGCTGTTAATATTAAAGCAACTGATAATGATTTACTCTTGACAGAAGAAGAAATGCTTTCTAAGATTTGAGATTTGAGCTGGTTTCTTTGACTATATTGTAGACTGTTGCCAAGAACTGGTGTGAATTTATGTAAATGGCCCTATTAGTAATTATTGATATGTCCAGTGCTTATTTGACCACCTGAGTGTGTGTGTGTAATCTGATTTAAACAGGTTTGAGGAGCTTAAAGTTAGCTTAGATGTACCGCCAAAGACTCCCTGTCCCATAGAGGTAGGTGATATGATTTAGAGGCTTTCATATTACTGCTATAGATGTAGACATACACAAAATCTGTACATTTTATCTTTTTTGATCTAACAGTGCAAAATTCCAGCTGACCTCAAGGTTCAAGGTGAGAAAACTCTCAGCTTCACACACAAAGTATCAACTTTAATTTTCCATCAATGCGATATGGAGGTTTTAACAATTTATTAATTTATCATATTAGTAATGTCCTCCAAGAGCTCCTTTGGCTAATGGAGCTCCACTGGGTATTGGGAACCAGTGGAGCTCATATTCAATAGGAAATCCTTTTATCAATATTTAAGGCCATTCATAAACTTGCTTCTCCATATCTGTCTGACCTTCTTCATGTCCACATGAAGAACACGAAGAAGTAAGATTTTTTTGTGAATGGAGGCAGATCCTCTTCCCCCATCCACCGGTCTGTCCCCTCTGCCCGTCTCACTACTACGAGTCAAAGAGCACTCAGCTGCACTGACCCTCATCTCTGGGCTAAAACAGCTTTCTCTATCTGATACCTTCTCCTCTTGCTATTCAATCAATTTTATTTTACTTTTATTTGAATTGAAGGATTTTTTTTATAGTGTCCTTGAGTGTCAAGAAAGATGCCTATAAAATGTATTATCATTTAAACCGCTCAGTCAGCTCTTCACCCTCTCCAATGTTTGTTGATTTTTGAATCCACTAACAAACCCCAAGAATATTTCTACAGTAAAGCACAATTCTTGGAAAAATTGGTAGAGTGAATTTAAATTGGTTGGTGTCCTGGAACAGACTCAGCTCAGCCATTTTTAACAAGATTGAGTTCAATCAGACGGACAAAATTCCAACAAAATGTACCAAAATATTGTTGATGACTGATGACAACTTTGGGGATTGTGGTTGAGGGTTCATGCAGAACTTTCATTGTTCCTTTAAGCATTAATCAACCTTTATGACATTATGTAAGCACCCAGTTCAAAAAAACAGTGGCCGTAACATCAGTTTTTCTTAAATTTGCTTTCAGTTCCAAGAGAGAAAACGACTCAGACAAGCGTCTGCCAGCGGTGCGTGGAGAATGCCACAGCAAGAATCCTAGCAGCACAACACCCCGAACCATCAAGGCTGTGTGTTATAATGTGAAACCAACATTTCACCCTGATGTTCAGTCGACTGGACTGATATGCATGGTATCGATCACTCAGGATAAAACCTTCTGCATCTATTTATGTCTGTGATTTGTTCTTACTCTTAAGAGTCGGAAGGACCCTTTTCCATTTTAGGTAAGAAATACTCAGCAAGGTTTCAGTGTTTCTTTGGCACTTTACTGGAAATCATAACAGATTTCTGTTAATTATCAGTGTTATTTTTGCAGTTAAACTGCATAATAAATATACAAAGGTAATTCTATTTTTAAATCATACAATTTTTTTTTCCTCCTGATTAATTATGTGAAATAATAAACAGAACTTATTTAGACTGTTGCATAATCACACAGATAACATGCAATCTGTAAACTAAAATTCTTAAAGTAAGAAAAGAACCATTTCAAGAGTCAGTTTTCTTCAAACACATTTCAGTCCAAAAACTGAAATGTTTTTCAGGAATAACATTCAATTGCAATAACAGATAAGCAGCAAGGCAGTTCATTTTTTTCTGCTTTAGCAGCTTCAATATTGCACATAATGTCACTGGCTTAGTTTCCACTTAGCTGCTCCTTATTAAGTCCATTTGGGCATTCACTGTGTCCAGATAAAGTGAAAACCAAGGAGTAAATTTGTGTATTTCCATCATGTGCCTGTCAAAACAAGATGGAGATCTTGTCCCTTGTGCTGCACGTTGATCTCAGTCACTGTTGCTGCTGCTGTCATCTCCCACCACCATACTGCTGTACTTTTTCTGCTGCTGCTCCTTAAATGTGTCCTTCACCTTCGCCCTCTTCAGACCTCCATCCCTGCAGAGCCACAGATCAATTCAACATTTTAAACCTACTGTAACTCTCACCATCTGAGATGTAAAGGTGTCAACTGTTTTACTAGACAGTTTTGAAGTTTGAGTTTTACTTGTAAGTTTAGGAATAAAGCTTCAACTTTTTGAGATAATTTACAAAGAAAAGAGGTCAATGCTTACCACTGAAGGTCTACCAGTCCTCCTTGGCGAGCTATGACAGATTTCACTCTGTTGGCAAAGTGGACAGCATCCTCTCCCTCCTAACATTCAACAATTAAGAACAAAAAAAGAATATTTTTCTGAGTAAAAGCTGAACCACTTTGTGAAGGTAATGAGTTCTTCCAAGCCTGTGAAACCAACCTGTTGGTGCATGGCTGGAAGGTACCAGACGTTACAGACTAGAGCCCAGCTCGTCATCATCCGCAGCAGGTAGCTCACCATGCTGTACTTGGAACTGTTCCAAAAAGCATCTCCGAACTTTGGGTCATACTAATAATGGACAGACAAGCAGGTACAGCGCCAATAAAATAGATCCAAACACTCATCATAGATATGAATGTCATTAGATTGGAACTTGTGGGTAGGTTTGATAATACAAACTTTAATATTTGTTACAAGCAAGAGTTCTCTACTCAAGTTCAAACTGATGTAGATTTTCTCTAATGAACCTGATGTTGAAATACAGGTTCAACATCAACACATTAAGCCACTGATATTTGGTTAAGTTTATCCCAGAAAGTTTCAGAGAAGCTACTCATTTTTCTGTAATTATGGTGTGATATTAAACCACTCCTGGAAGAATTTATAAAGATCACAGCTTCCCAGAGCCTTAACATTGGCATGCCTTATCCATTTCTAAACCAGTTTAGATATGTTTATAACAGCTCAAACAAGTCATTAAAAGGCCAAAACAGAGATATGACTGTATGTCTATTATTCACATTAAAATAAAAATATATACCAGAAAAGTACCTTGATGGCTACAGGATATATCGTTGCACCAATTTCAAAACTTCCCTTTTTAAACATCATGACAGACGTGTTGTTAACGCAGGTACCTGCAAAGAAAAGACATACAGGAGATGAAAGGTAATATGTTGTCTGAGTTTTTTTTTTTTTTTTTTTTTTCAAATAAACACACAATATATGTTCATATTCAACAACTCAACAGTTAGCTTTGAAACTTTAACTAAAATAACAGAGTTATTTCTATGAATGTATATTTTTATGAATGTATAAATATACATTTCTATGAATGTATAAAGATCATACATGGAACTGGGTGACATCGTAACATCCAGAAGGCAAGTCAAACTTACCTTCTGGAAATATTAATATGGGAAGCTTTGTCTTGTCATTCACGTGGTCTGTTAACCTGGAAACAAAACAAAAGGTGAAAGAAAACCTCCCACACCAAAATAAAGGTACACACTAAGCCAGTGGTTCCCAAAGATTTTCTGGGCCCCCTTATGGATTACAATAAAATCCCCCCCAAAAAAGAGAAAAAATCAACTGGGCACACACATCGTTCAACCATATTTTGTTTTCAAACTCCACTGAAGTTTATTTCACACTTCAGGTTGCAACAAAATACACTACAAACCATCTCTAATCTGGATGAGTCACTTTTCAAAATTAAGATATGTGGTCAGGTCTGGAAAGCACAACATACAAAAACTTACAACATGCTTACTGCCAGAAATACAGCAACAAGAACGAATGCATAAAGACAAGCAAGCAAAAGGTCCAAAGAGCAATATTCCATGAAGTGAAAGCTTACCTTTTGGTCACTAGATGGCGGTCTCTCATCTCTGACCTCTCAAACCAGACATGAGGGCAAGACCTCACCATGGCTCTCTGAACAATTCCCATCAGGCCTCCATGGACCTGCCCCACCTGAAAACCACGAGCTGCACTGTCAAAATTCACACTTCAAAGATTACAGAAAATTGCATGTAATAAATGTGGAGATATGTTAGATTTATCACACACCATAGCATAGCAGCCGTCGTTGCAAAGTATGACAATGTCAATAGGACTGGTGTGATTGGCCACACAGATACCTCCTTTTTTGGGTCTATTCTCTCTGCATTTAAAAAAATAAAGTCAATGTCAAATTTAAAATAAAAAGGAAATTTATTTATGATGATACAAACAGAGCAGCTCCAGTTCTCAAGAGCTGCTATCCTGCAACTTTTAGATAAATTACTCCTCCAACACATTTGAATCAAATAAATGGCAGGTTACTGGGTCTCTGCAGAGATTACTGACATGATTATGAGGGGTTTCAAACATTTTATTCAGCTCTATTAGAGGGGGGATGCATCTAAAGGCTGCAGGATAGTAGCTGTTGAGGATGGGCACCCCTGCAATAGAATTTTTAATGAGAAAATACTTGTTGTGGTAGCAGATTGCAGCAGAAAGACCTCGAGCACAGATTCTGTAGCACATGACATGGACCCACTCACTGAGCCAGAACTTTAGCCTAGAAATTAACAGTCAGGTCAAAGCATGAAATTGGCTTTAAGAGCAAGAAATTCCCTTTGTGTGGAACAATTTTTAAACTTGAAAGATTTTTTGATCACCTGCAATTTGGAAGAAATCCAACTGCAGACGTTCCAATCACCAACCAGGTCAGGCCGATGCAGGCCAGTGTGATTCTGAACAGAGATAAGAACACTAAATGTCAGAATGAATGAGATGTGAAAGGCAAAAAGCCACAAAGGTCTGGCCTGAAGATATTTTTTTGTACCAGAAGATTATAAACACGATCTAGACCTTCCATATTTGACATGGAGTCCTGATAAAAAGTTAGCAAAGACTCATGGTTGATTATAATTTAATATTCATTTAGGGCATTTACTAATTTATTTCAACCTCATTTCCAGCCTGATGATAATACACAATAAATCTTCAATAAAGCCTGAAAATAAAATTTTTTCTTCTATGAAAAGAATTAAATTAACATGCCACTCAAAAGCTAAAACGTACAGTATTTTTCAATGAAAAGGTGAACACAGTTTGATTGAGGTATTTGGGAAACCTACTAAAGCAATACTTTGTTAATATAATCCAGCTCTTTTCAATCACATCGCTGCTGAAGACTTATTACTGTTTGCTTCAATTGAAAAAAAATAATAAAATAAATAAATTCCTGTACAGCTGTCAAGACGGAGTTTCAGTCAGGTCCAGGTCTGGACTTTCAACCTTTGAGTTCTTTTATAGATTTGTTGTTGCTCTTAAGATAACAGTCATGGTGAATGAGCCAATGTGGGTCAGGCGATTTAATTTTCATGATGCAGAGGAACAGTTTCAATTCTAAGGTCATTACTGTTTGCTTTCCAACTTGGAATTGTCTGCACACGATTGTGTTTTTTGGACCAGGAAACTACTGGTCAGCTTTTATAAAATTAATCATACCCACTAATGTTAAAAACAGAAGGCTGCCTGTTCTGCTGCTTCTGCTCACAATTATTTTCCCATTTCCCAATACAGAATTTAGATTTTTATTTGTCTGTTTACAATCTTCATCTAAGGTTGTCGACTCTATGACATGAAGAGTGTTCAGATAATACATGAAAAGTGCAACTAATTGCAATATTAACAAAAATTATCTGCCCTGTGTTTTAGCCCAGTCCATTGGCATAATTATAATGATATTATTATTTGGGGAAAGCAATAAGGAAAGAACAGCTCATATCAGATATCAGTCATTTATATTGAATCAAAAGAGTGGAGTTGGTGTTATAAAAGGGAGTGGTGCCTGAAATCATTCTCCTTTAGTTAATATGTAAGGAAACGTGCCGTGTCATTCCTTTGCTTCAGAGGGCCTTCACAGGCAGGTATACTGCTGCTAATAAGATCACAACAAAATGAACAATTATTAAGCGCTTCAAGCAGAGAAGTTCAATGACTATGATGAAAGACTATGACAGACAGGTGTAATACTTTAGGATGCTAGTCTGATGTAAAAAGAGGCAAAAACATTAAGGACAGACTGACATTCTGCAGGAAGCACCAGAACTGGAGTGCAGAGGATTGGGGTAAAGTTGTTCTCTCTATGCCTGCTTCAGACTGTATGGGGGAATCTGGAAAAAAAAAAAAATTCCTAAGGGGAAATGCTACACTGAGCTTTGTGTTATTCTGAGGGTAAAAGATACCGGGCCAATCATGAACGGAGTTGCGGAGTTATAATTAAAGAATGGTATGGAAACATCTTCCAAGGTTACTTTGCACAATGCAATGTTTTTTGAGCATGATGAAGAACTAAATTACTATTGATGAAAGCATTGAAATTTTGGAGCAAAGGCCAAGAAACCTTAAACCATTGAGAATGTAGTTTGAATAAACTTGATGTATTTCTCAGCAAAAGCCATTGACACTAATGAAATGTTTGTTTTTGACTTTATATACAACTGAAACATTTCAAGTTGAAATGCTTATAAAAGTTTCTGTTGGTCTCAACATGTCTATCCAATATCAAGTTGTCATTAAAACAAAGAGTGCCAGACATTCACAATTTAGGTTTGACAGTCTCCTTGACAATCTTTAACTGTATTGTTTCCTTTCTTTTCTAACACCTAAAAATTTGATTTTGCTGTCAGCAGGTTATGCAAAGTAATTGTTTACCTAAGAGGGGCGAGGATGCAGTATCTCACAAAGATACCAAGGCCATAAACCAGTGTCAGCTTCAGACTGATGTACTGGAAGTCATTGTGGGTGCGAGTCAGTAGATTCCAGGACACCAGCTCCTCAGAAGTGAACCGCTGGGTTACCTTTATTGTAAACCAGAGAATATTTTTTTTAAATCAAACCAAGATCCATATGAGTTGAAAAAAAAAAGAGACAAATGCACTTTTAGCTTAAAATCTAGTAAGCAAAAATGAAAGGCACCTCATCATCTACAATGCTCTCAATCCCGCTTCGAGTGAAATAGAAACAGTCGCTAAGTGTGAAATCGCCTCCTACTGGCGGTTTGGGTCTACTGCGTCGGAGTTCCTCCAACTCTTTCTCCATAGAGCCGTGTTCCCTTTGGATGAGTCCTGATGAAGAAACGAACAGATAAAGTAAGAGTCAAAGTCAAACTCAATCACCTGATAGCAATCTGGATGAATTCCTCTCCATATCTGCTCAGATTATCCTGACTGGCAAAGAAAACCAAACAGAAAGAGAAAAATAAAACGGAAAAAGCTTACTTTAAAGTACTTTTAGTAACAGTTGATTAAAGAGTAATATTAATTCAAAATGTACAAACCAGATGGTTCTGAAAGAGCAACCAAATTTCCTTCAGTTCTAGTGTTTCACTTATGTTTTTTTTCTATTTGTTTTCTATGTTGTTCAGATGCCTCTTATAACATCACATAAGGCATTCAGTTCATTTTACTATATCTCTTTTTCTTTTCCTTTTTGCTTCATCTTATTTGCATGTTTTTATTTAAATTTTACTGATCAACGTGTCTAGCGGCATTCTGCACCACTGCAGCAGAGCATTTGAGTCTTTGTTCATTTGAGAAAAATTCAGATCAATTCTTGCACCTTTTATGGAATGCTAATAATACTTTCTGCTGGAAAATATCTTACATTAGAATTTTCTCTTAGAGGCTTTACCAGTTATCAAATAACAAACTGCATCTTGCAAAGAAGTTGTTCTTTCAATGTCTGAAGCTCACTCTAAGGCAGTAAAAGTTATCTATCTTTCTCCCTGAACAATCTCGGTACAGTTAGCCTGACAACACGGCTTCAAAGTCCAAAACCTGATCTACTAAAGTCTGTGTTGGATACTTCAAATCTTTTGAACATTTATTTTTGAAGCAATCTTAATTTGACAGTTCTTATCCACAGTGAACAGTGTGCCAGAGATACATTTCTCCTCTACAGTGACCTAAAAAGCTGTTTTTGCTGACAGCTGTTTTGCATCTATATGCTGCTGCAGGAATCATAACCCATGCAGCATGGGATCCGATAAGGAGTTGAGTAATTGTGTCTTTTGAGATACTCTAGGCAGGGTTGCCAGACCAGCTTCACCTTGCTGCATAAATGTTTCTGTTCCTGAGTCATTGTCTCTGTATCGTTAGAACCATAATATTTTAACTTGACAAAGTAACCATATTATTGACCCTTTAACTGTCACCCCAAATACTGTCACATGCAGGTTAATGGGTCCGGTGTCCTCATGGCAGTTAAAGGGTTAAACTGTAGTAGGATCCAAAAAAATAGTGCCAGCTGTTGCTAGGGAGCAAACCACCAAGCCATTGCAACATGTCTGTCCAGACTTGCAAAACAGAAATCCAGTATTGCAGCAAAGACAATTGAGTCGCTAAATCTGTATTCACGTTTTACAGTCATGAACACAGACAGTCTCACCATTACATGCAGAAGCTTTAGCACTTTCTTCTTCTGCATTTGCTTTCTGTATGTTCAGAGTGGCCCACTGTGGAAGAGGTCACACAAAAGACAAGTCAAGTGTGTATTAGATTACCTGGATGATTTTAAGCATGCAGTTTCATGTGGCCATACCTCTAAAGTCTTCACAAGGATGTTCATGTAGGTCTCAGAGATACCCAGAGAAAATCCAAACATGGCTGGGATCATAATGAGGCAGACAATGAGGTAGAGCCAGAACTCTGTGGCCCGAAGGACCCCGGCCCAGAAGTTCTCCATCCTTCACGTTATTCCCTACGGTTCACCAGCCCTCTGGCTCAGTCACAGTGGGTTTACTACAGGAGATAAAGAAAGAAACAACTCTTAATGTGTAGTTTAGGTTTATCCCATGTAAAAAAATAAAAAAAATAAAAAAATAAATCTAAATAGTACTCAACATTTATCTATTTAGTGAAATTCAAAGGCAATATAAACAGGAAATAAGCAAAAATACACGAACTAACACAGGTGATTCAACTAAGTTCAAAGTATCAAGAAGTCATTTTACTATCACTGGCACAGACACAATCAAACCACCACAGATCAATATTACATTTAACCTTCGTGCTTACAGAAATAAATGGAGCAACCAGATATAGAGCGATATCAAAGACTAAAGCTTTCCCTCACTGCGTTAGTTTTCTGAAATCACCAGCGGCAGAAGTTCTCAGATTACAACAGCTCAACTTACGCACCAAGCTTCACTCCATGTTCTGGCTGAAAACTGAACAGGACACAGAACAAAAACACGCCCATTTACTACTGGAAGAAAGTTCACGGATTCCGGGTCAAACAGCGCCCTCGTGTGTTCAGTTAGAAAAGAGCAGACACGTGGACCAGGACCCAAAAAAATAATCTTTTATCGACCATAAATGTTCCTGCTATGAAGCTTGCAGTAAGCAGGGAACTAGAATATCCAGGTGTTTATCAGTAAATTAAAATATCATCAAAAAGTATTTTTATGTGTATTTAAATTTATTTACTCCATTTTGTGAGCTTGGAAACACAATACTCACTTCAGCAAACAGCACTTTTTGCTTCCAGATTAGCTGAGTACTTTGTAGACGATCAAAGACACGAACGTCACTTCTAGCGAATGATTCAGAAAATGAATGATTTCAGCAGCAATATTCTTGCCTGTACAGCATATTTTATGTAAAGTGATGAGACAACATTTGTTTCATTGGAAGCAACCAAGTTGGCAAAACCATCACTTCCCATTAAATTATATAATAGTATAATCAATCAAAATACAATGCTAATGAAGTTTTCATAATTAGGTTATATTTCATTATCCTGTCATGCAATCAGTTGTCTGACATCTGATCACTCAATAAACCCAAGTACAGACTGTAAATAATAAAAAATATTCTCTTTGCATTAAGCCACAAGTTTAATTAATGTAAATGTGTCTACTTAAAATTATAAAAAGAAAATTCTAAACTTAATCTATTTAACTTGAAATTAGTAAAAGAGAAAGCATACTTATGCTGAAACATTTTCACATCAAAAGTATGTTGCGGTCCAACATCTCCTTTCCTGTTTAAAATAAATATTTATTAAATCTTCTCATGTTAGCATACCATGCAACCACTCACTTATCTTTAAAACAAATAAGTGCTTTTGATTTTTTTATCATAGGAACGGCAGTTTAATCTTGACCTGAAACTACCACAAAGCCTTCAGGGAGCCAGACAAAAATAAAGGGGCTCAGACAGATTACTCACCACAACACTTGGGGAAGTCTTAATGAGGAATGTGTGCAACAGTCTCCCTGTGTCAATGCCTCACTCTCCCACCTAAAACTAACAAAAGGTCTAGATCATTTTCCAGGTTCAAAGATTTCACAGTCTGATGAACATTGGTGTAACTGGGGGACATAAAGGGGTCAGTTTAGATTGGGTTTGGTCTCTGTGAGCAATAGGATGGTAATTCATACTGGAATTATTGTACATCCAGAGAACAAACTGGACATATTTGTAGAAATGTGACCTGGAAAAGCACATATTATTTAAGAATTTTAAACCTCTTTGTCTAAACATTTGACATCCATTCAACCAATAAAACATTTAGAACAAAACTTTAATATGGCTTTCTCAGTCAAAGTTTTCCCTTTCCTAAAATAAGGCATCCATGCCTGTAATATATCACCAGACAACAACATGCTATTTGTTTTATAATGCTGTGGGTGTGTTAGCTCCAGTGAAGGAAATTGCCTGTTAGTTTAAATATAGCTGCTTTTATCCCAAGTTTTCATGCGAAGAAATCTTTACTTCTGCTACATATTGTCTGCACTGGTTCTTGTTAGAGGAACTCCCATGTATGGCCTATTAGCATTGATATCATTGCTTTTTTTACAAGCAGGCTAAAGTTTATCGCTCTAGAGATAAATTCTGGTTGTAACATTGTGTCCGTTAGGGTCAGAATGGGAGGTGTTGTTCAGACAGAAAAGTTATTTTCTTTCTAGTATGAAGCAATTTTGTAAGAAAGCATTTTCACATCTTTTTCTTCAAAATACCAGTCCAAAATGTAGTCAGATTCTTCTTCACTCACAATTGAGCTACAGCCAAATTGCAACAACATTGAGATAAGTCTGTGGTAGGTCCATAACCACAAACTCATAGGCCAACTTCTTTTGTACTTTGGAAGAATAAATAAACAGACCAGAGAGTGCTGCCATCAGGCTGCAGATTTATGAGTTGACTGTATTGTCTGCCGTTGTGTTTGTCATAGAGTGAGCCCAGTGTGTCATGTCTCTGTGGCTTTTGAGCCGCAAATAAATCACACAAGCTGACCTACAGCAGTATGAGTATTGAAGGGGATTACAGCCTTCAGACAGTACAACTGAACAAAGCCTTTAATTCAGTTCAGTTCAGCTTACATTTATAGTGACAATCCAAAGCCACTTCATGAAAAAAAAATAACATTTATATACAGAAACATAGAAGAGTGATTCCAATGATGCAAACAGATTCAAAAGCATTTGCATACGCTCCAGTTCAATCCATGTCATAAAGCACTGCAGGCAAGTTTGGTTAATTTAGCAAATTACTGAAAAGATTCATATCACAGAACTTTAGGGAGAATGCATCAAGCCACTTACTTTGCAGCAACCTCTCCTCCGAAACAAGGTTGTTGCTACAGTGGACAATCGCTCACTTTTAACTCTACAATAATCCCTCATACTTAGCATGTATTTAGCAACAGTGAAGCGAACTCTTCTTCAACAAGAACTCTCCAACAGGACTTGTTTCAGCACAAATATCTGCAACCACCAACTGAGGGTTTGAGATGACAGAGGACAATTTAGCTTTTTTTTTTTTTATCTGGAACAATCAATTAAAAAAAATCAAATCAGAACACTCAATGAATTAAAGAGAATACATTTTTACCAGATAGAAAGTGTTAAACAGTTTTGTCAGTGATAAATATGTGAAGTGAAAAAATATAAATTTAAAAAAATCGGAATTTAGAAATTGTGAGATGGCTCACAGCTAGACAACACCTCAATGTCATTTAAATGCTGTCACTAACACATCAAGCATCTGGGGGCAGCTCTCTGAATAACAAAAATGCATTTCATAAAAGAGAGAACCTTATGTAACAATGAAAGAAAATCCCCCCAAGCAAATATTAAAAGCCTTTAGCTTGGTGTGAAAATGTTTACAAGCTGTGATACGTGCCAAATATTTCAGGATTTACTAGTGTTGACAAAGCATGATGCTCGGATTTTAGTGTTTTATAAAAGAATTTTAACATATTTTTAATATTGTATTCTCTCTCTCTCTGCATAGTTTTAGGTTAGCGCTCTTTAAGGCATTGGAATAAAACTTAATTTCTGCATGTTGCATATTGGCGCCTTAATGACTTAACTCATTTGCTTGAGCGTTGACACGTGTTGAAGATGCACTGCTGCATCAACAGACCTGTCTGAACAGGAGGGAAGAAGCAGACCTGGTCCATTCAAACGAGGGAACCCTCTTTCTCTGCTTCCCCCACGCTCCTGGGAGGAAAGTAGATACTCCTCCTCCTCCGTCCTCCACCGAGAAGGAAGCTTTCTCTCCCCTAAAACCCTGATCGGGCTGCCAGTCCTCCTCGGAGCGTGTCCCCCTACACAATCGGAATCTGAGCCTGTTCATGTCATGACCCGGAGCAGTGCAGGATCGAAGAGGTCGACTCCTCCAACCAGCCTGGTTCTCCGATGCAGCTGACTCTTCTCCCGGGTTTCCACTTTGGTTCTTATGAAATATGCTATGTCCGCTGGAGTGCTCGCTTCTCTTTCGGCTGCACTTTGTTTTCATGTTGGCAGCGGGCCACGATGAGCTATCTGCCAGACTCCTCTCCCTCTCTAACGAGCAAGGTCAGTGTGGTTGCATGGAAGCAACTTTTTGCGAAAATCTCTGCAGAGTGCATTCAACAGTTCACTTTACTATTCTATAGGTCATTTGTCTCAGTCTGGCTCAGATCCATCCATCGTCCATCCCGTGAGAATCAGCGCTGACGGTGAGTTTGTCTCCCACTCCGTGTCTCACCATTTCAAGACCGGGAGATCCAGGCGTGCGCTCCGGTCCTTTTCTCCAGAGGGACAGGTCTACTACAAGCTCAACTACAATGGTCGAACATTAATGTTCAATTTGACCAAAAACCACCACCTGCTGTCAACCGAATACGTCCTGGAGAGGAGAAATGGCAGTGCCAGCAGGGCTGAGCCTGTCCTGTCTGAGGGGAATTCCTGCCACCTTCTTGGCACGGTGGAAGCCCCTGATGTTAAAGGAACGGCTGCCATCAGCACCTGCAGAGGACTGGTATGGTTATTTTACTGACTAGTGTAGGACTAAAAGTAGTTTATTTTAAGCCCAGTTTCATTCATCAGAGAAAGAATGTGGTTTAGTTAGTTTTAGTTATATCTGGCTGATGTCTGATTACAGAACTGTCCAGACTGCAGTCAGAATTTGTCAATTGAAGTTTTAAAGCAGTGTTGCCTGTTTAAAATGAATGATGTTGTTGGTTCAGGCTCCATTTTGTAACCATAAAAGGCCGCAGTTGTCTTTTTTTCAGCCAGTTGACCAGCAGTGTGCAGCCAAAGGCAGGTTATGATGAGTGCTGCATTGCTATATGTGTTGCACGGGCTGCACCTTTGGCATGTAATCAAAAGGACTTTAAATTGTAGAAATAATGGGATGTCCCAAAGCAAGATATGTTGTTTTGAATGATTCTCAAATAGAAAAGGGAGCACTGCCTCTTTTAGGTCGGGGGTCATCCTGTGCTCCTAGCAGATGAGAAGATCAAGTATCTTGATATGCCTAAGGTGACTTGTTCACAAGTGATCATGGCATGGACCAGGAGGTGGACAAATGGATTGGGATTTTGTCTGCAGTAATGCAGACACTACTCTGGATGGTGGTGGTAAAGAAAGAGTCTAGTAAAAAAGTAAAACAATTTATGGATTTATTAAAGTACCTGAAGCAGACCCAGAACGCAGCAAAGGAATGTTGATTTCTTTAGGATTACCCAGAATCAGCTAGAATAAGGGGTGTGTTGGTTCTCCTCCTGGACTTGTTACCCCTGTGATCTGATCTCGGCTCTCTAGAAGAAAATGGATGGGTTGGTGGAACATATGATGAGAAATGTTGGAGGTTTTGGACGTTTTAAAACCCTGCATTCCTTGCTGCAGGTAGCCAGCTCACACCTACTCTAAGCAGATATGTGCCCCAGGCAGCCAGCAGACTCCTCTATCTGACAGTGTTTGTCGGTTTGCTCTTCAAAGCCTTTCTGACACTATTTGCATAAGGTCTGTTCTGCAGACTCACTGACTGCTGCTTCACATCTTTTCCTTTTCACCGGCACCCTTTAGCATTCATGCACTCTTATTGCTGCTCTCTGTACTTACAGAATGTCTTCATGAACTCCATCTGAGCATGCAGTGTCTCTTTGTTCTGTGCTCGGAATAGGGCTTCTGTAACAGCTTCTGGCATATTTTATTGCATGGAAAATAAGGTGTGACAGACAGAGACCCAGGAAACCCTTCTTTCTTCTGAAGAAAGAAGCAGGTTACTTACTTTGGCTGTAGTGTTTCTAATCAGATGAAAAAGCCAGCTGGACAACAGATTTCTAGGAATAATATTCCATAAAACGTTTACAGGAATCACAAGCTAGATTTATGTATCAAATATACTTTGTAAAGCCTTTACTCACCATAAATACCTTATTTATTATGACAAGGTTTATACAAACAACCAAAGAGAGCATGAATGAAGAACATGAACATTTGGTCTGTGGGAAAAAGTGATGTTCTAACTTCTTGTATTGAAGTCTGCCTCAGTGTGTGAGTGTATTGCTCCATTGTGTCACAACATGAATTCCTCATCCAACCATTTCTCAGTTACGCTTCTGTAAATTGTGTTATGTCTCCCTGACTTGTATTTCTTAACTTGTCACACATGACTCATAATGAGACTGAAATGATGACAGGAGCCTGGAAAATGTATGTCTTTGACCGACTTTTCATCTTGCTCCAAGGAAAAGGATGCCTTACGTAATGTTAAATTTGGCCTCTCTAGTCTTACAGTGTTTAAAGTACTCTTTGTACAAATCCGAATGTTCTAGTTGTCATCCTTAATCTGCTGCAGGTTGATGTATAGCACTGTACAGAACTTTGGGTAAAAGTTTACAGCAGCTGAAAGCACACAGAAACCATCAAACACCAAGACTCAGCCAGACAGAAAAGTCCTGCCAGCTGCAAGGAGGCCATTCAACCTCATGAGGCAGAGAAAGAGGAACTGGATACATGGAAATGGGGATCTTTACTTATCTGGCACTGGGTAGACATTTCTGATGACAGGTAAAAGAACAATGACACATGTCAGAAAATTTTTCTTTATTCCACTTTTTTAAAATTCAAGTTGTTCTAATAGTCGAGTTGTCAGCTGACACAGTGACACAGTGAGCTCTTTAAGTTATTGTTTTTATTTTATAGATAATTACAATGACACTTCCTGTCTACAGTCTAGTGTGTCATTGTTAGACAAGAGGGAACAATAAAGACCAGCGATGCACCAATCAGTGAGCCAGATTTACCTTGATCAGCTCTGACCAGTGAACTGTGGGTCAAACATAAATTAGCTTTTCTGTTCATAAAAGGTGATTAATTATCAGCTTACTTATGTTGTGCATTACAATTTCTGTTCGTCATATTATTAAGGTTTTCTTATATCTAGTTGCTGTAAACCTGAAAAGACTTCTATCAGGAAGATGAGAAAATGATGCTCTACTGAATTCTAGCAAACAGCTACAATGGCCACGACACATTTGCTCAACAAAGAAAAGAGAAGTTGACTGTAAAAAAAATAAAATGATTTCCTCTCCCTACCCCCCAGAAAATGACATTTGCAGAAACCTCATTGATTTGTTTAGCACGAAGAATGGCTGCTCTGCATCTGCTGACTAACCAGCAAAAAAAATCTATATAATTTTTACTGATTTCAACATGTGTATCTTTGTCAGTTTTGGAAAAAAAGGTGCAAACGTCCTGAACAAACAACCCAAACTAATTTGCTGTTAATTCTTAGGACTGACCTCTTTCAATCACACATGACCTAAACCTGAAGTTTGAACCAGTGAGCAGACTGAAGAAAATACAGTCTGTCTTTTGGAGTAGTACCTTCTCACATTCAGTTCCTCTGGGTAATAATGAATGTTTGAAAATGTATGCAATGTATAAAGCTGGTAACATAACTGGATCATGGTTCCTTATTGGTGTGAAGCCACATCATAGCCCAAGCTACTATATTAGCACCTCTACATCCTGTCATTTTAGCATTCTGCGTCTGGCTGGAGACTTAATTGCTCTGCAGTTCAAACAAACAAAGTTTTACTGCTGCTAACTCAGCTATACTTACTCTAAAACCGTGTGTTTTTGCATCATGCAGGCCCCCCTTACTCTTGCTGAACACTTGAACCACATTGTTGAACTGAGAATAAGCTAATCTGTTTTTAGCTGTTTTTGTTGGGAACTCACATGAGTATTTTTGCATGCCCGCAGGCAATGCACAAGGCAAGTACATGCAAGCTCAGACCTATTATAACATTATTTCCCTCACCTAGATGAAAAATTCTGTGCATTTATGCAAATGAAAAATGCCAGTAAGGTTTTTGACCTCCAAAAATTAACCCTCATCCCCTAATTATACGTTGAACTTAGAGGAATGCAGAGGCAAATTTGTTTGGTGCAGCCCTTAATCTACCTTCAGTAAGTGCAAGTTTGTGCTTCATCATGTTACAGTAATGAGCACCATCAGCCCCCACCTCTCCTTGTGTCCCATTTAATCTCTACTGAGGACACAGTTTGCATTACGGCAGCCACTCTATTTCAGGTCCACTCGGCCACTTCTAGCCCACAGAAGCAGGAAACAGGGGTAAAGCAGTTCCACATGGCTGGTGTATTTAGAGCACAGATCCATGTTATGGTAACCTCCTATGGCTCTGGCACCTCACACCCAAACAGCATGCTTCCTTTCAGGTCAGAGGAAAAGGATTAATGAACAGAGGTTGGAAAGGGGAAAGTGAAATACTGTCCAAGTTGACAGAACATTCAGAATTCAGAGTTGCAGCAAAGCATTTCTCCATGTATGGTGAAACAGAAAATAAAGACTTTGCTCACATGGCTTCAGGTTGTCTGTGCATGAAGATCAGAAAGATCACAAAGGATCTGTGTACAGTATAGTAATTTAAAGATCACCATTAACACTATAAACACCCAGTGCAGGCAGAGTGACTATGCCTGGATGTTTCATGCACATCATACAGAGCAGCAGTTTGACTTCTTAATGTGTCTCTTTGTAGCATTCCTTACTGGTTGCTCTGCAGACCACCACCTGCCTTTGTCTGCTGGGACTCAGCGGAAGTCTTAAAACTCAGGGAGCAGGACCAGGAGATGATCACAGTCACTGCCAAACAAGGGTTCAGGTCTGAGATAAAGTTTAAAGCAAGAATATAAGAAAATTTTCTGGACTTTAACAACTCTTCCATATGTACGGTAATTAGGAAATGGAGTACAGGGAAAACTATTAATGCAATTAATGCACAAATGCATGACTGTCCACTTTAATCATCAGGTGTTAATTAATAGTCAAGAGGCTCATGACACCTTTGGAGGAGCTGTAAAGATTCAAAGGTCATCTTCTGTTGACTAGAAAACTATTAGTAATGCACACTAGAAATCTGGCTTCTACAGGAGAGTGGTGAAAAAAGTCATTGTTAAGGAAATCCAACATGTTGGGTACACATGCAAACATTGAAATTGGTTGAAAATGGACCAGAAATCACAATGTATCGCAGCTTAAACCACAACAAAAATCTGTGGTAAATTGTAAAAATCAATGTCAAGATGTTCTCCTTCTACACTCTGAGCTTGATCTTTTTTCAAAAGAAGACTGTGCAGAAATTTTTGTGTCTAGATTTCTAGATGTGTAAAGCTGGTAAAGACAGACCAAACTGTAACTGCTGCGAAATCTGGTTCTACTAATGATTGCGGTGGGGCTAAATGTAACTGCATGCCACATTTTTTAGATTACATTTTCATAATAATTGGGAAGCCCATTTTTCCTTGTATTTCCACTTCACAATTCTTCTCTTTGTGTCCGTGTGTAAGTCTATAACATAAAATACACTGTTTTATGCTGTAACATGACAAAACGTGAACAAGTTCAAGTGGTATGAATAGGTATGTAAAGCAGTTTATATTAACAAGGTTTCCAATAATATTTTGTCGGGTGTTCAGCCCTTACAGCTGAGATAAGACTGTTATTACTGTCGCACAGAGTGTTTGGGCGAGATATAGAGGAACTGCTCAGTCAGCTGAGTGTTTGTTGCACAGAGCTTGTGAGAAACTGTTCCTACTGACTGTAGACATATCAGCCAGCATGCTTTGGAGATGAGTCCACCACAACTCTGGGATGTTTGGCTGAAGGCCCACACTCTGAGTTGCTGCTGAAGAAACCATGCTTCAGCGTTAATATTTTTATAGAAAAACAACCAAAACCTCCAGCATAAACAGACCTTTTTCACCGCTGTTTTCTCACTGTGGTTTAGAGTGAAAACACTACAGAGCACTTCAGCTGCATCCAGCAGAGCATCTGTTCAGTACATGTGGAAACCTAAATTTTTGGATTTAGTGTAGC
Organism: Gambusia affinis; assembly: GCF_019740435.1. Taxonomy (NCBI): domain Eukaryota; kingdom Metazoa; phylum Chordata; class Actinopteri; order Cyprinodontiformes; family Poeciliidae; genus Gambusia; species Gambusia affinis. The sequence continues at coordinate 24,452,553 of NC_057870.1, read as the reverse complement.
AGATGGAGAAATTTTTTTCGTTCCAAAGGGAGTGTCGATTTCTAGTTACTGAACTCCAGTGGGATACAGAGTCATAGCTATGCAGACTGCTGAAGGAGCATCCTCCCATTTCTTTTGCCTCTTCTTCCAAGAAACACATGTATAACTTTTAAAATGACTTAGAAAGCTGAGCAGTGCTGGAACAGCTGGTTAGATGAGGAACAAGAAAAGAAGTCCAAGAAATTTATGACATAAAAAAAAAAAGATTTGGCTTTCATCTTTGTTGATAAAGACTTTCTTCTCACCGTTGATTTTCTCATTAAGAATTATTCTTTGTTTTGTTTTTTTTCCAGTAGGATTAAGAAAAGTGGATGGTCTAGCATTGCAGGAGGGGACCTGTCATTGTTTTTGAGTTCTTGAACTGTTGAAACAAAAATTTTACGTCAATTCCTGGTCATTTCCATCTGATCTGCTGGAGAAGGTTTAAAATTTCAGCCATTACCTGAACTTCCTTGGAAATTCACATTTATGTGGATACCTTTCATGCAGTGCAAAACATAAACCAAAGAAAACTTAAACTCAAACCCCAAATTATCATAACAGTGGATATTTCTAAGGATGTTTCAATGAGCTGCTATGTTCTTGTTGTCAACTTATCAGAATCAGAGCACACCTGCCTCATCTGCCATGTCATGTGCTCTCGTCTTTCCTTTTTTGAAGTGTGGTTAAAAGAAATGGGCCGCTATGTCGAATCAATTTCTTCATGTTATTGTTTGTTTGCAGGAGCAATTTGTGTTTCTGTTTAAATAGCCTCCACCTGTAAGAACATGTACAACATACTTTCAAAGGAGTTGTTGCATTGCTGCCCGAGGAGAAGAAAAAGGTTCATATTCTGATCTGCTGGCTTATGACAGATTTCAGCCAGATGGAAATAACGTGGGCTGGTTGTTTCTGCAGGTTTTTAAGATGGGGATCATCTGCCCTCCTGGCTTTCAGTGAAACTTTGTAGTTAACGATGATTTGTTTGGCATCTCTACCAGAGTTCTGTTTCCATGTATGAAAATGAGACTTAATATTTTATTTGACACAGGTTTTTCTCTATTCCTTTTGTTAAACAATTAATCATGCTCCAAAAAGAGCTATTTAAGCTTTGCTTGCTTTGGGATGTGTGAGTCATCTCAATGAATGATCTGAGCCCAAACTTGCCACGCTGTCGTGGGTTTTTTTTCTTTCTTTCTCTTGCTGCAGAGAGGATTCTTTTCCCTGCCGGAGGGGCATTTCTTCATCGAACCTGCCCAGAAATTGCCCAGTGATCCTGCAGGGATGCCAGAACCACACGTTGTCTATCCAAGGCATACTGACGAAAAGCATAGACAAAAACGCAGCCTGGAGTCCAAACACACTCCCAGCCTCTGTGGAGTTCAAGGTGTGTCCTTTCACTCAGTGTGTGTATATACAACTGCAGGTGTGTGTGAAACTGTAAATGAGTTTTCTTCCTTTTTTGTGCTCAGCCTGCACCTGAGTCAACCTAGGATAAGTGTGCTCTAAGCTATGCGTTTCATTATGCGTGCTTTAGATGCTCCAAGTGACTCTCACCAGGTGGAAAAAGAGAGGGAGGAATGGGAGAGGGAGCAGCAGAGGGGGGAGGCTCAGGCTCAGTCCCGCTCGCAGCGATCAGTCAGCCGAGAGCGATGGGTGGAGACCATGGTGGTGGCTGACTCCAAACTCATAGAATACCATGGCAGCGACAATGTTGAGTCCTACATTTTCACCATCATGAACATGGTAAAGAACTTTTTTTTCTTCCGTTTAAGCTGATTACGTGTTGTCATAACTGCACAGGCTGTTTTTTGGGGGGGGTTTTTTATCATCACGGGTCATTTTTATGCTGACAGGTTGCTGGAATATTTCATGATGCCAGTATTGGAAATGCCATCCATGTTATCTTGGTCCGCCTCATTCTGCTTCAAGGAGAAGAGGTAGAAATAATCTAAAGTTTTCCAAATACTCAACTATGCTTTTGTGATTTTTTTGATAAGTGCTTACATTATTAAGCACGCAACTTTATATCACATGCTTAACTCTAGTTCACTCATCAGTGAGTGTAATACTTTAAAAGAGAGAGGGCAGGTGGCCCGCTTCTTAAAGACCTGCTGAAACAACCATCCAAGAGGGAGTTGTGTGCAGCATAACAGAGGGTTGGGGACAAATGATATGTACAAAATCACAGACAGCATATTTATTGGGATTTATTGTTGATTGATGGATGGATAAATTTTCTTTGACATTTAATAAATAATGATTGTATTAAACTTTGCTTGTGTGAACTGAGCGTTGAGTAGTATTGTCAAAGATTTTGACAATACTAAATAAATAATGTGTAAATAATCCTTTGGCTTTTCTTGTTACTTACAAATGGAAAAAGTTAAAAAGAGTTTAAAATGTGGTGATTTTTTTGGTCAAACTCTCATATTTGCTGCAGAAAGGATTGAAGATTGCTCACCATGCAGACACTACTCTGTCCAGTTTCTGTGCATGGCAGAAAAACTTGAATCCTCAGAGTGACACTCACCCAGCTCACCACGATCTGGCTGTTCTGATCACAAGGCAAGTGTCAAGTCTTTCCTTTAAGTCACATTGTGTTCTGTACATGTTCCCTATGTGAAGTGAGGCAGTATGTGTAATAATTTTTCACATTTGTTTCCCTCTAAAGGAAAGATATTTGTGCAGGAATGAACCAGCCATGTGAGACTCTGGGTCTCTCTCATCTATCTGGGATGTGTCAACCCCACCGCAGCTGCAACATCAACGAGGATTCAGGATTGCCTGTCGCCTTCACTGTTGCTCATGAAATGGGCCATAGGTAGTGCAATTTTAATACCTGTAAAGTACCAAACAGAGAATCATCACAAGAATAAAGTACCAATATGTAGTTAACAGTATTATTTCACTAGACATGAAGGTATGGATAAACAAGAGTGCTGTACATTGTATTTTTTCTCAAAGGATGATTCCCAGTTAGAAAGTCAGCTTATTGAGAGATAATTGTTACAATGTACAATATATAAAATGAGAAAAAGAGAAAAACACTACTCATTAATCAAATCGCTGAAAAATATAACATTTATGTAATAGAACAATAAAAATAAATTTTAGAAAACAAAGCTTACATGTGGAGTTTCTCAAGACAATATACCCAGACCAGTTTTATTTTACATCCAAATGATTCTCGTACTGCTGAAAAGTAAGCATTACAATGTCATAGGGACTATAACTAAAATTAGGGCAGCATTTATGAACAGCTCACTGAAAAACCTAAAATGTTCAGAAAATGTCTCCTTTAGCTTTGGACTTTCCCATTAAAGTAAAAAGTTAATTTCTGTCATATCTTACAACTCTATTTGTTTTAAAGTTGCATGAACACTTCTTTCTTTGCATTTGTTCCTCTGATTCTATAAATATATTTCTTGTTTTGAATATAGTTTTCCACTGATTGTTCCTTAGTTTTTCTGTAAATCAGTCCAAATTAAAGCTATGTCCATTATTAGATTTGTCTTGCCCTATGTAAACTTCCTGGTTTACTCTGTAATGAGATCATTGCCAAATAATCAATCAATCAAATTTCAATCAAATTTTATTTGTATAGCGCATTTCAGCAGCAAGGCATTTCAAAGTGCTTTACATCAAATCAGACACAAAAACACAATGCAACAAAGAATCAACAATCAAAACACAACTTTAAGTCAGGTTCTGTCAAAAATGTTGTAATTGATTACGTTTCAAGTACAACTCTAAACAAGTGGGCTTTTAGTTGAGATTTAAAGAAAGTCAGTGTTTCAGCTGTTTTACAGTTTTCTGGAAGTTTGTTCCAGATTTGTGGTGCATAGATGCTAAATAAGTACAGTAAACAAACAAAGCCTTTGTATTAAAGCCTTTGCAGTCTTTATTTAAGTTGTGCTAATTTGTGATTCATTGCAGTTTTGGGATTCATCATGACGGCCAAGGGAATGACTGTGAGGTGGGAACAAAACACCCGTTCATAATGTCAAGGCAACTGATGTATGACAGTTCACCTCTTACTTGGTCGTCCTGCTCCAAAGAGTACATCACACGTTTCCTCGAGTAAGGCAGAATCAGAACTTCATTATTCTAAAACCACTCACTATGAAGTGCTGACAAGAATTTCTTTTTTTTTTTTTTTTTTCATTTTTTTTTTTGTGGGGCAAGTAAATTTTCTGAAGAAGCATTTACGTCTCTTACTGGGTCCATAGTACTCCTGGATTACCTGAATGTGTTGGTGCTGATATTTTATGCATGATGGAAGTCAAGCCATAAAACCACCACTTTATGGCATTTGAGACGAGAAAGAAGAACAAACAAAATGACGACAATTACAGGGGACACGGAAGATTAAAACTCTAGAATTTTTAGGAAGAATTGTGCTAAAGATGAATTGGATAATTCTGATTAAATCTTACAATATGTTTTTCCAGCTTCAGCACAGTCAGATGAGAAAGTTTGTGCCCATATTTGTATGTGCAGAGACCATTTACTTCTTCTCCCAAACAAAATAATTGACCTCATATTAATTTGCCTTAGTCGTGGCTGGGGTTTCTGTTTGGATGACCGTCCATCCAAGAGAGACCTGACTACCCCTCTGGCCCGTCTTGGTGTCCGCTACACCACCCATCATCAGTGCCAGCTCCAGTATGGTCCAAATGCTACTTTCTGTCCAGAGGTGGATGTAAGTCTTGTTCAAATTAAACTATACATTAAATTCTTCAGAAAACAGATGTTACTAATGTTGATTTTTGCCTTTTTATTTCAGAATGTTTGCCAGATTCTTTGGTGTTCAGTGAATGGTAGCTGTAGATCCAAATTGGACTCGCCTATAGATGGTACTCGCTGTGGACCAGACAAGGTAAACGCCGTTATACGTTTAGCCATGCTAGGGTTTCATTTATAAGTGGAGGGCGTAGTTAACCTCTCAAAAACACCTCAAGTAATTTTAAATAATCTCAGTATTATTTTTTTCTTACTTAGTGGTGTATTTCTGGAGAGTGTGTAATTGTGGGTAAACTGCCAGAGACTGTGAATGGAGGCTGGGGGCCTTGGGGTAAGTGGTCCTACTGCTCCAGGACTTGTGGAACTGGAGTTCAGTCTGCAGAGAGGGAATGTAACAATCCCAAGTAAGAACTTACTCTGGACCTCCTATTTTCTTTTTCTTTAATCCTTTGTTGTGTGGTTGATTTAAAATATTCTGTTGTCCATCAGACCTGAATTTGGAGGAAAGTATTGCACTGGAGAAAGGAAGCGTTACCGGACCTGCAACACCAAACCTTGTCAGAATGAGAAGCCGTCCTTCAGAGAGATGCTGTGCAGTGAGTTTGACACAGTGCCATATCACAACCAGCTCTACCAGTGGATCCCAGTTGTTAACCCATGTAAGTGATGAAACCCTCAAACAGACTGGGTATTTTATTTATTTTTTTTTACATTTTCTGTTTCATAACATAATTCAACAATAGATGCAGTTCTTGGTATTAATCAATAGGGGGCAACATTAACCCTTGAAAGTTTGTCATTCAAGCAGCATCTGCACTCAAATTCTGTTGGGTTTTCATGGCAGTTTGTCGATATAAAATGGTTGTAATAGTCATTGTCAATTTATACAAAACAAATTCAATTTTAGCGGTATCATCAGATGAGTTTTTAATGTTAGCTGTTTAATAAGAGATAGAAAATAAAGCTGGGTTACTTCAATTTCAGGTAATTATGTTTTAGTCACTCAACATTTCTTTGGAATTAAATCTTACTTGTTTACTGTTTTGGGGTCCTGTCAGTTTTAGATCTCTTCCTGGAGAGGCCTGTCAACAAATAATCATTTAATTTAGGTGTGTTGAACCAAAGAGGGAACGGAAACAGGCAGGATATCGGCCCCTGAGGCCTGACTTTGGACATCACCGTATTAATCTATTGGACAGTTAGATCATTTTATGTTATGCCTTGTAGTGCAATTTTAAAGTTTATCTGTATGCATATAGTAATTTGTATGGCATAAAATTATAGTTATAATAACAGTAGCAATAAATGATTATAAATAAAAGTAATGAGGGAAAAAGTCAATAAATAAATTAACGTGATTCTTTTTTTTTTTAATGCTCATCCTCAGTAAATCCCTGCGAACTTCACTGCCGACCAGTTAGTGACTATTTTTCGGAGAAGATGCTTGACGCGGTGACCGACGGGACCCCGTGCTTCATGAACAACAAGTCCAGAAACATCTGTGTTAACGGAGTGTGCAAGGTAGTGTGCCTGGGTAAGAAACCAGTAGGGACTGGGAGGGTTATATTGGAGCGGGATAATGACACACTGCAGAGCAACTACATACTGACAGAGGGAGAAGATCCTCTGTGGAAACTTCCACTGTGCTGTGATTTGTGTGTTTGTGTGTAGGAGGTTGGCTGTGACTTTGGTATTGACTCAAACGCAGTGGAGGATCGCTGTGGGGTCTGTCTGGGCGACGGCACAAGCTGTGAGACGGTTTATAAGACGTATAATGAACAACAAGGTTTTGGTGAGTGAAACGCCAATCGCAGTGCTTTGCAAAATTATTCATGTCCTTTTCATGTCCTTATTTGTATTTTGTCAGATTACAAGATTCTTTTAGAGCAGGGGTGTCAAAGTCAAATGGACGGAGGGCCAAATAAAAAATTTAGCTACAAGCCGAGGGCCGGACTGATCGAATGTTCATTGAGATTCTTTTAAATGACGCATTTGGTGAACGCGCGTGTTGTGAGGATCGAACGGGGTGTCGCGTGTTGTGAGGATCGAAGCGTGCGTCGTTAGAGGATCGAACGGGGTGCGTCGTTGTGAGGATCGAACGGGGTGCGTCGTTGTGAGGATCGAACGGGGGAGGGTGCGTTGCCAGAGGATCGAACGGGGTGCGTGCGTTGTGAGGATCGAACGGGGGGGGGGGGGTGCGTGCGTTGTGAGGATCGAACGGGGAGCGTGCGTTGAGGATCGAACGGGGTGCGTCGTTGCCAGAGGATCGAACGGGGGGTGCGTTGCAGAGGATCGAACGGGGGTGCGTGCGTTGAGGATCGAACGGGGGTGCGTCGTTGTGAGGATCGAACGGGGGTGCGTCGTTGTATGAGGATCGAACGGGGTGCGGCGTTGAGGATCGAACGGGGTGCGTGCGTTCAGAGGATCGAACGGGGGTGCGGCGCCAGAGGATCGAACGGGGGTGCGGCGCTAGAGGATCGAACGGGGTAGGATCGAACGAGGATCGAACGGGGTGCATCTCGCATTTTTTCAGACGGGGTGCCGGCTTGCTGCGGGCCGGTTCTAATAATAAATCAAGATCATCCCAGGGGCCGTAGAAAATCTTCTCGCGGGCCTTGACTCTGACATATGTGTTTTAGAGCATTGTAGATTCAAAGAAAATGTATACAAAAATGGCAGAAAAATATAAAAAGTTGTTTTCAGATTTCAGATTCCCCTTTGCTTTGATACAAATAAATGAAATGCCATCATTTGTCTTCAGATATCTCCTAAATCATTTTCAGTATGGATGCAGCTCTCAGAGAATATTAGTGGACAAATAATCATAAAGACCAAAGAACACAACAGACAAATCAAATTAACAGTATTGGAAATGCCTTAAAGTAGCAGCCTGCTATTAGACAATACCTCAAGCTTATGGTGGTCGGTGGACCAGGTGGTGCCGATTCCATGGGTGAATGACTGAGCCTAAGGGCTTTGGAGTCCTCTGACTTAATAAAACGCTTCATAAATGTAGGCGATTTACCTACATACCAATCGCCTAGGTAAAACTTTCTGGTAGCAGCATTATGCTGTGATGATTCCTTTCTTCAGCTATGACAATTTCGGCAAAAGACTTGAGAGTAGGTGAATGTTCACATTTCAGCACGACAAGTGTCACTTCTACTAATCTGACTGAGCTTGCAGAGATAGATGGCTCATGCTGACTATGCTGCCTTAAAGTACCACCATCTCCACAGGGTGATCTTTTTTTTTTGTATGGAGAAGTTTTCAAATCCATATATATAGTTTCCCTTCTACATAATAATTATGCATTATTTTGTTTTGGCCTATCATTTAAAATCGAAATGAAACACATTCAAGTTTGCGATTGCAACATAGCACAATGTGTTGTGTGAACATTTTGGCCAGGTGCTGTATCAAGCTGAGGGAGACTGTATGATTATAAAATTATTAACGCAAAGCAGACATACTGCTAATGGAAAAAAGCTTTGATGGACCTACTAAGATGAGTGTGAAAAAGCACAGAAATAAAATTTATGTCTGCAGGCACAGAGGTCATTTCAGGGCAGTGCGTCAGCATTGTACAGTTCTTTATTGCCATGGCATCAACCTCATCCACACTTTGCAGCTGTTTGTCCTGTTGTGCTGAGATGTAAGTGTGCATGCATGCAAGCCCATGTTTGTCTGAAGATACACATCTTTGTCTGGTTTTACTGCACTTGGACAAGCACGCGCTAAATCAACATACCGTGAAGACAGATTCATAGTGAAAGAGGCCTTAAAACAATAAAAGCTCCCCTCCTTCCCACCTTCCTCCCTGCAATCTCTCTTTCTTTCTGTGTGTGTGTTTGCTGCACGTTGCATCCCTTCCAGATAACCGGCCCAGATGTGTGAGACTTCAAAAGGCTCAGACCGAGGGCAAGCATCCCCCCACCTCCTTTCACAAACACACACACACACACACGCCCACACCTTCCCACAAACATCATTAAACTGCACAGACCCGCTCATTGCTGCTTTCGTCCTCCCCCAAACCACCCACCTCCCATCCCCACGCAATAAAAAACAGAGACAGGGCAGTGCACCCCCTCCTCCAGCCCACCCCCTCTGTGCCGAATAAGCACACATTCAGTCACAGATGCCAGGCATCCATGCACACCGAGCCCACCCGGGTTAAACATCAGAGAGAAGGTGTCTGAAAGTCTGGGTGTGAGCGTGGCAGCTGCCATGGTGGGCCATCCCATTACCTCAGTGCGACTCTGATTCCCCTCCTGACTCTCCAGGGTACATGGACATGGGGGTGATACCAGAGGGCGCCCGGGACATTCTGGTGAGGGAAGCCGAGGAGGCAGGTAACTTCCTGGCCCTCAGAAGTTTGGGGTCAGATGAGTACTTCCTCAATGGGAACTTCATCATCCAGTGGAACGGCGAGTACGAGGCAGGTGGGACGACATTCTATTATGAGCGCAGAGGAGACATGGAGAACCTCACTGCACCTGGACCTACCAAGCAGCCAGTCTTGCTCCAGGTAGGTTGTCCCTTTCATAGGAGTGAATGAAAGCAACTGTTTTTTCAGTTCAGAAGTTTTAGAATAATCAGCGTTGTGCCACTTCACCCATAAAAAGAGTCCTGTTTATAGAGGTTAAAACTGAATTAATTTGTGTTTGTAGTTCACTTTCTAATCAAACTGAATTGAGTCCCACCACAAAACAGTCCTTGGTCATTCATTTTTACTAAATAAAATGAAGGAAAGCACAATCAGTGCTGTGAAAAAGCATTTAGCCCCTTTACAGATTTCTTCTGTGAATTTATTTTTTGTATCAGTCTAGATTACACCAATTTTAATTTCAGATAAATATAACCATATTAAATACAAAAAGAATAGTAATTACTCCCTAATTACCATAACTGACTGTGACACACTCACTTACCAGGTTTGCTATATCTGGCAGTGAGATTTTAATATGGATTTGGATTAATTTTGGCCAATTTTTCACTAAATTAAAGAAGTTTTTGAGCATCAATTGCCTGTTCAGGGCCAAAATGAATCAATTAGACTGGGCTTTGACTAGACCACTACACAATCCTTTTTTTTTTCTTTTCGTCATTGAGAGATGAACTTGCTGGTCTGCTCTTGGTGATTGTTCTGGTAAATGATCCAATTCCACTGGATTACAAAGTGATAGCAGAATATTCCTTTTCAGGTTTTTCTGATTGAAAGTCAGCAGGATCCTGACGCAGCCCACACCATCATGCCACCACCACCATGTTTTTCTATTAGTTTGATTATCTTTTTCTGAAATGACATGCCACAGATGTAAAACAGATGTGCTTTAGATGTTGTTCTTGATTCCGGTGTGACCTGAATGAGTTATTGGTGACATTTTGATGTTCGATATTTGTATTTCTCATTTGTGGATAAAAGCTCTCACTAGGATTTCCTGGAGACGTAAAGCCATAAAAATAGCATTTGTAACACTTTCCAGATTGATAAATTTCTGTGACTTTTTTCTCATCTGCTCTTCAATGAGGTTGTCGTATTATTTCCATCCATTTGAATATTTGAAACACGGAAGTGTGACAAAAAAGCAAAAGCAGAAATCTATAATCGTCCAAATTAAAGCTCTAATGAAAAATCAGTTGGAGAAGAATGTGAATTATTTGATTACATTATGGTTTTTTTTTATAGTTGTTGTTTCAGGAGAAGAATCCAGGTATAAATATAGAATACACCGTCAAGAAGACAAAATTCATAGAAAATGAGGTCCATGAACCCACTTACAGCTGGAGACATGGAGCCTGGACGGACTGCAGCGCCACCTGTGGCCTAGGTTTGGCTCATTTTGAAACATCTTGCTTTTGTTTTTCCAATAAAATATACTAAATTAAAAATGTTTTTGTCCTTAGGAGAGCAGCACCAGCCAGTGCTGTGTTTTGAAACAGATGTGGGTGTCGTGGACGAGTCTCTGTGTGACCTAGACAGCCGTCCAGAGGACCAACACCGTAAATGTAAAAATATGGAATGTCCTGCAAGGTGCATCCTCGCATTACATTGTAGATTTTCTGCAGTTAAAATCAACCATTTTTGTTGCATAACCAAGATTTCAACTTTTACCTGTGAATAGCAACCATAACAGCTTCACAACTCAAAGGTCTATATTGATATAAACATTTCTATTTTCTGTAGTTTAGGGTGTACTATATATATATATTGAGACACCATGTATACAAACTAAAAGTTAAAATCTTTTCAACATTATTGACAGCATTTTTATGGTGTTTGTGCAAAGAAGAACATTACAAACAATACTTGAACATGCTTATTTTTTAAAAAGATAGTTTGAGCTCCATGTGTTTGGTAAGAATAGTTTTGCTTACCTTGTTGTTCTGTTCTCTGGCTCTTAGGTGGTGGGTTGGTGGTTGGCAGCATTGTACAGAAACCTGTGGATCAACAGGATTGAGGAAGAGAACCGTTCTTTGTGTCCGCACTGTTTCAGGGGAGGAGAGGGTACTCCACCCTGTGGAATGCAAGCATCTGCTTAAACCTAAACCTGTGGTGCCATGCAACAGAGATGTGCCATGTGGGCAGGAATGGGCTGTTGGCAACTGGGAGGAAGTAAGCTTTTTTTAAGGGTAGCTTGTCTTCTTCTGGGTAGCAGCTTGTTTCTTAACCTCAGTTTTACCAATAAAAAACTTTCATTGCAAGAATCTCCACCAGCTTGATATTGCTTTTATTGTGATTTTTAGTGCCCCGTCACATGTGGAGGAGGAGTTCGCTCGCGCACCGTGTCGTGCACATTGGTGCCAAAGAAGATCTGTGACCTCTCAACCAAACCCAGGTCCAAATCACTGTGTGCTTTGCAGAGCTGCCCAAACTCAAGTCTTCACAAACGTCCTGGGTTTCCCCCTGTTTATCGCCGCATTTACCCAAATAAAACTCCCTCTACTAAACATCCTGGCTCAACATCATTAGCACCTATAAGCTCCACAGCTGTGCCTACAACAACCACCAAAGAAACTACAACTGCCACCACAAAATCCACTTTAAGCCCTCAAGTTGCATTTACTGAAATTATAGTCTCACAGGATCATGACTTTAGTGTTCTGATGAGGAAAATGAAAAATGAAAAGAGGAAAGTTTATCCTAATAAATCTAGTTCTTCTAATAAAGAAAAGAAAACAAGTGTTAGAGAGGAGGAAAATGTAGACACAGAGGAGGGAAGTACTGAGGATGGGGTCCTGTATTCCCCAGGATATGATTACATCGTTGAGGACAAGACAAAACAAGAAGAGAAGATTATTGACCTGGACTTTTTCACCACTGTAACGTCTCTAACGACTCGTCTTCAGACAACCACACCAAAACCACAAGCACGTCCTCTTACCAACCATGCAACTAGAATGCCACCCACAACTGCTTTGCCATTCTCTCTTACGAGTACTGACACATGTTCAAGGACAACCCACCACTTACCCAACATCAACACCACCTCAAATGTTGAATCATACCACCCATGGAAACAACGTGCTCCTCTAACCACTCCCATGAATAAGTTTGGCCCGGGCCGTTCAAAAACTATCTTCAAAACAATGCAAGTTCCTGTAACAACTGTAAGAAAACCATCCACCACTGCAGCTCCTCCTCATGTGACATTTATGAACCTGAAGAGCTCCCCTGCAACAACCAAGAAAACCACTCAAACTGTTCATGCTAAAAAACAACCCAGGTCCAAAGGAAGCCACGTCAAGAGCCAAAACCAGCAACCAAGAAGTCAGCAGAGCAGTTCCACGAGTGACCAAAGAAACCTGATGGCCAGAGAACCACTTAGCATGGATGTATTTTGGGTTGTTGGAAACTGGAGTGAGGTGTGTAAAGATACATTTCAAACTTTTTGTCTCAGTCTGCAAAACATAATTCCAGTAAACATTTACATTAAAGATATTTCCATGATCCTACCCTGAACATCTATCCACTGAAACTTAATTATCCTACACGCTCAAGATTTATTCTTCTCAGTCTGTTTTTGCAGATAACCTAACGCAGATTTAAAATTCACACAGTTTAATTAACAGAAAGTGTAAACTGTAGAGAAATTTAAACTGGGATAAAAAACAGTGACACATAAAATACTGCTAAGAAAATTAAACTAATCCACAAGGCTTAGCATCTTCTCTTCAAAAAGCTTCACACTGAATGTTCAGGGTAATATGAACAGTACTATTTCCACAAAAGAAATATTTTCAGGCATAAATTTCTACTTTAATGTTTTTATCCTGGTAGATCCACCTGAAATCCACCAGCAACCTACAACAGGTCTTGGAAATGTTCCCAAAGTGGAATTGGAAGAATGTTCCGGAGTAGACATTACAAAATAAAAAAAAAGATATTAAAGCAAATCAAATAGCTTTCAGTAGACTAGTTTGTGGGCCAAACCAACATATAATGGTACATTTATGTTTATGCCATTAAATAATTATAGACCAAAAAGAAGGATGTCCAAAGATTTGATATGGTCCATTAAAATGTATGATGTTTTTATTTCCACAGAAACACTGACATTAAGTGTAATGCGTTAATGTTGTGCTAAGCATAAACATATTTTTTAAAGATGATACTCATTTCTGTCCAGTGCTCAACAACATGTGGGATTGGAGCTCTATGGAGAACCGTGGTGTGCAGTTCAGAGAATGAAGAAGACTGTGCCAACATGAAGAGACCTGAGCCTGCACGAACATGTCATCTGCAACCATGCGCTACCTGGCAAACTGGCAGCTGGAGCAAGGTCAGCAACTTTAGATGTCAGGAAACTGATAGTCACACAGTTAACTTGTTAATTACAATTAATACTAGAATACATTAATTATTAATTATTCTCTGTCACTAAAGAAATACAAAAAACTGTCTTGTCTCTGTTTTAACTCACATAGTTTTGTTTGGCGCGTGTTATGTTGGAATTCTCCACAGTGTCCGGAAAGCTGTGGGTCTGTGAGAAGGAGGCACCGTGACGTTCAGTGTGTTGATTCTCAGAGTAAACGTCCACTCAGACCTTTCCACTGTCAGATTGTGTCCAGCAGACCCCTAAGCGCCCTGGGTTGCCCCCAAAAGCCCTGTATGAACTGGACTGTGTCACCCTGGGGACTGGTAGGACAATCATACATTCATTTTACATGCTATTAAACATAGCAGGGCATATTTAGGAACATTATCTGTGCTGCTTATGCTTGTAGACATGGCATTTTTATTTATTTTGTTGTTAAAATGACTAGCTGAAATATTTTTCATCCTTAATTAACACTGAGGTAAGAGTTTCATGAGTTTGAAATCCTATTAGCTCCCGTGAAAACACTATTCCCACCGTCAAATACGGTGCAGCATCAAGCTGTGGAGATAATTTTCTTCAGGAGGGACAGAGAAGCTGGTCAAATAAACAGGACAATCATAGAAAACCTTCTAAAAGACTGCAAAACACTGAAAATTATGGCTGAGGTCCACAATTCAGCACTACAACAAACCCAAACATACAGCCAGAGCTGCAACACAATGGTTTAGATCAAAGTACATCCTTGTATTTTGCAATGCTTTCTGTATAGGCAAGGGGGCTGTTTGGAGAAACAATCTAAAAATAAAGTAGTAATGCTTGCTGTTCCCAGTGCTCTACCAGCTGTGGTGAAGGCATCAGGGAGCGACTGGTGTACTGCCCTGAACCTCATCGCTGCAGCCCCACGTCCAGGCCAAACGACACTGAACTGTGCAGTCTAAAACCTTGCACGCACTGGAAAACCGAAGGCTGGGGGGAGGTCAGTCTCACTCTGCTGGCCCACAATTAAAGTTTAGGTGTTTGATTTTTTTCTAACTTACTACTCTTATATCTAGTGCTCTGTGAGCTGTGGAGAGGGTCAACAGCAACGCACAGTCAACTGCGTGAGCGATCAGGATTCGGCCGTTTTGCCAAACCGCTTTTGTGAGATTTCTAAACCAGAGACACTCCAGAAATGCAACTTGCAGGAATGCAAGAAAAGCTCAGGTTTGTATGCATGAGCGTGTTCCTGTCTTCCTCTGGTGGTGAAAGAGGTTGATCAGAAAAGCAGTTTTCGTTCCCACACACATTGTGCATGCACACATTCGCACCTCAATTTCACATTGTGAAGGTAACAATTCTCAATAGCTGGCATTTAGTGCTGATTAAATTTTAGTGGCAAGCTTTATTTTTGGTCTAACTACAACTAATCAGTGCCAAGGAAATTAAGACACGTCTGTATTGACTGCTGCGCAAATGGCAGGTAATACCATGTCAAGCAGCATTGCACCTACTGTAGGTATTGCGCTGTACAAAATCAGAGCATCACATTACACCTTCAGAGAAGAACAGGAGACACAAGGTTCTGAATAAAAAATGGTATGATTAATTTCTTTAATTCAAACAGCTTACTAATCTTTGTTTATCATTAGAGATTCACTGAGAAATCAGCTGATAACCAGACCTGGCCAATTTTAGCTTCATCATTCTGTTAGCCCGATTGTGTAGTTACATTCCTTTCCTTATGTAAGGGCAAATGTGTTCATGCATTGGACTTCAGATTTTGTTTTGGTTTCTGTCTGTTCAGTTTGTAGAAAAAACACCATGTCCTCCCGCTTCTGTGACAAGCTGAAGCTGTTGGGTCGCTGTATGCTTCGGTCGGTTCAAAGACAGTGTTGCTTCACCTGCAGGGCGCTACCAAGACTGGACTCATAATGACTGCAACATGGCCTACCATCTGTTCATGAAATACTGGTACAAAACAACCGCCATCCACAGACTGAGAAACCATGGTGCTAATGGCAACTTCAGCAAGCCAAACTGACTGCCTCAGTGGTCACTGCTTTTCTTTTGTTTTTGTTTTTTTTATTCTACCATGTTCAGTTCTTCAAAATTTACTGTAGTAAAATTTTGGATCAAAACCAGGTAATGCAAAAATCCAAAGTGCTTGGAAAACTTCAGAAATATATTTGAGCATGAGACCAGGGGAAAATGAGATTATGCATAGACATGGGCTGGTATAACAATCTCCCAAAATAGACTCCACAAGTTCATATTTACACAAAAATCAAAAGGTTGAACATGATTTAGGTTTGTTCATTTCTTTCTCTAAGAATAGAAAATAAGCCGATTTTGGCTGGTTAACTAATCAGGGCATCTGATCATGTAGCCAGTCTGCAGTTAGATTCTTAACAGAGTACCTCACCAGGGAGTCATCCAGGTGCAAGATGTCACCTCAACTGGCTCCATTTGATGTGGTGGAGCAGCAGCTCTACTCTGAAACCCTCTTAACTGACCGAACCCAGACACCCTAGTTTTGGCTGTTTGTATCGGTGTTCTCGTTCTTTCACTACCCAGAGCTTGTGACCACAGATCAGGGTAGGAATATCCATCTACTGGTAAATTGAGGCTCAGCTCTCTTTTCACCAGGACAGACCTGTAAAGGACTTGCATCACTGCAGACGCGGCACTAAGTCGTGAAAAGTTTTTCACAACAGCATAAATTTCCCAGCTGTCAAATGTATCCTTTCTTGTTTGTACAGAAAAGTGTGCCAGCTTTCTTTCGGTTAGCTGAGTATTTGTGTGTAGAAACAATTGGGTTTATTTATGTCCAGGCATCCAGAAAAAAATGTTGGCAATTCTTGCACGTCCTCTGGCCAATAAAATGGTTCTAAGTGGCAGGAACAACTTTTGAAGTATTATAAACAGTAACTTTTTATAACCTTGGAATGCCTCAATACAGACAGCCGGCCCATGCCTCGTTATTTGTTAACATGCATTTCTAAGTCAAAGGTGCTTTTACAGCTTAATAAAGGTGCTTTTAAAATTAGGCTGCTGATGATTCACTGCTAATACTTAATGTTGTTTTTTAATGAACTGGTAAAACAGAATGTAAATTAAGATTTTCTGTCAATCCAACATTGCTTGGATGGACGTCAACACTTTTTAACACTTGGATTTGTGTTTTGTTGAATTATGTTTTGTTTTTCTCAGAGCCAGCACTAACTGTGTGTTCATGTAAAACATTTTATAGACCATTTTTTTCTTATTGTCAAAAATTTATAAATCAGCTGCGGAATGCAACAATCTCCTCTCAGACTTGTTGCACCCTTTTAAAACTAAGACAGAGGTGTTGCAGGTCATCCCTCTCAGGTCCCTCTTAAGATGGCACTTGTGATTATATGAAATTGTTTACCAAGTTGTACATCTTCAGCTCCTTTGCTTCGCTGCTCTTTGTTTCTTTCACTTCAAGTTGTGAGTGAAAGAGGCTTGGACAAACATGAGGCTAGATGAAAAATTCGTCGTTCGCAGGACGTCCCATCTTCACTCATACACTTCTTTGCCAAAATTGTTTTCTTGTCTGTCTTCACACATATAAACTTGAGTGACATCCCACTCCAAATCCAAAAGGTTTAAAATGATGTCATGTACAACAACTTTAATTCTGAAAAGATCTAAGAGTGTTCACAGAGCACATTCTTTTGGTCAGGCACTTTCATAACCCATTGTCAATCACAGTGGTCTGCACTGTGGTACTGACTTGATCTGTTGGGTTAAGATCAGTTCCATGTGCATGTTCCACACTTAGCTCACTCATCTATGTCTTTACAGAGTTTGCTTTGTCATGTTGGTACAAAAAGGACTAGAAAGTCTGGAGCATTTCCTAAAAATGCTTTTGTATGTTGAAGCATTAAAAGTTTCTTTCTTTGGAGCTAAGAGCTCAAACCCCAGTTCTGGAAAACAAAATCCTCTGAGTCACACTTTGCAAAATACACTCAAGCAAATACCGTTCTCTTGGCTATTCTCACCAGTTGGATTGCTCAACAAAGAAGCATGGTTTGTCACTTCAAAGAATGATTTTATATATATATATATATATATATATATATATATATATATATATATATATATATATATAATTGCTTAACACCTCTGCATCTGGCACTGTACTTTGCATTTGGTGATGTAATGCTTGGCTGCAGCTGCTCACCCATGAAAACTCATTCTGTGAAGCCAATCTGAAGGCTTCATGAAGTCTGGATGACTGCAGCTGCTGACTGCTCCACGTTGGCAAACTCTGCAATCATCCTCCACTGACCCCACTCTGATTTTTTTTTTTTTGTGACCTTTTGTGTGACCTACCACTTTGTAACTGAGTTGCTGTCATTCCCAATATGTGGAAATACCATTAGTATTTGACTGTAGTGAATTTATGGGAGGAAATACAGGTGGAATCCTGTTGAGATTCTGTGAAGGAATTCACTGAACTCCTTAGAGCGACCCGTTTTACAAATATTTGTAGTCTACATGCCAAGGTGCTGGATTTTATTCACCTGGAACATTAAACTTAATGATTTGGATGGGTAAGTAATTACTTTGGGCAATAGAGTTTATGTGTTTTGCATGTCTTCATTGATAACCGTGATAAAAAGGATGTTTGACAAAACACTTTTTGTAAATGAAATACATAAAATAAACTTTTTAAAAATAATTTTATTAGTTGTGTTTTCCTTTTACTGATTTCATTTTTTCATCCAAATATGTTTTACATAATATGCTGCTTATATTTTGACCAATGTAGCTACTGGGCTATAATCATAAAAATATCCATTTATCAACAAATCTGCCTTATTATTTCCATTGTAGCTGTTTGCTTTGTGATTTTTATTTGCATTAATTTATTTATTTGTTTTGCATCTTTAAAGTCATTGTTGCTTCAGAGTGCCGGCATGCTGCTGATGCATGTGTAACACCTGAATCAGCAGCTCCGTTTCAAGGATCGTGTTCAGCCGGCCCAGATTTTCCCGGGCTCGTCTCTGCCAGATAACTTGACACGAAAGAACCTTGCCCTGCTCCATGCTCCGTGCTGCTGTCATTCAAGCCAGAGACCAAGAGTTAGTCAGCACTAATGGAAGGAGAAACACGATACTGGGTCAAAGGGGAGCGTCTTGTCTTAAAAGCCAATGGTGTGTGTGCAGGATGTGTCTGCATGTTGTCATGATGAAGCAAACGCCACCCAGCTGCATGACCCATGCCTACATCTTTAATTGTGTTTCATTAACCAAGTACTCTGAATGACAAATAAAATTGCTCTTTTCACTTAGACAATTTCATTTGACTTGAAAAGCCATATTTGAGTGGTTTTATAAACAATTGTGAGCTTGTTCTCTACAAAGCCCCAAATGGTCATAAAATTACTCTTAAAAGCTGGGGCAGCACAACTTCAGCAATCTGAAGCCAAGTTGTTGTAGGGTTTTTTTTGGTTATGTTGCATAAATGTGTATTTTATTAGTTGTAGATTTGCCAAAAACATCTCCTGTATATTGCCCCTTTAAAGCTTTGAGCAATGTGCATTATTAAAGCTTTAAAACAGAGTGCATTATTTTCCTAGGTGTCGACTTTCCCACTTATCGATGTAATTAGCACCAATCTTAGGTTGCAGTAAAGGGTGACAAATGTTGCAATCTTGCTTTTCCTCTCTAGTATCGATTTCCAATTGTCTTTAAAACCTGACTTGTCAAGTACAACTTTGATAGATTTTATTTGTTTTGTTTTCTCGGGACTGGGACCAGTAAAAGAAAAACGATGCATGTTGACCGATACAGGCTGTATTTTTACATCTAACAGAAAAATGAAGAAATTTCTGGATATTTTCCATTCATGCATTGAAGCAGATATTCCTATGAAAATCTGTTAGGTTCTATTCAGTCCTCATTGGGAGGGTTGATTATAAAATGATTAGCCTTCCGCCAGCAGAGAACTATCTGTGTAATGGAAGAGTGTAATTGTCAGTGTTCTCCACTGACAATTGAGCAGAGACTGTGGGATGGTGGCCTGGCATAACTTAGAGCAGCAAAAAAGCCACTTCTCTGCAAGATTAACATCAAAGACGGATGGATATTCTTTATTAAATACCAGAGTACTAGACTACAGAGTACTGGGCTAACATTATTTTCTCCATTGAAGCCTCTTTCTGTCTGTTTTGGTCATCTTGAAAAAGGAATGTCCAGAAAAGAGATGCTAAATGCTACCACAAGCCATATGTCATGCCAAACTCAAAGGATCCTGGGTCCATCCTCCAACCTCCACCTGCAACTTTGCCCAAAAATCCTTCAGTAAGTTGGTGCCTTACTAAGCATTGTGGAGCACTTTGTCACAAGACAGAAGTCATGAGTACTTGGCTTAGGTATCAACACAGTGAAACTTTATATCCATTGCCATAAAATTTACCATATCTTCACCCCAACAAGATTTTGTGGTCTGTTGTGTCCAAATACAAACGATGATACAATAAGAATGGGTGACCAGTCAGGAGTTGGTCCTGAAGCTAAAGTCCAAAGTGTTGGAGCAAATTGCAGATGTCTGGAAGAAGCATAAAAGATGTAAATATTTTTGCAACAAAGTCTTGATGTATTTCTCAAGTAAAAGTTTAAAAAATAATTAGTAAATGTCTTTACAGTTTGATTACAAATAGTGCAAGATTTTTATCAGTGCTCACTGAGTAAGAAACAAATTTGGTCAGAAAATATCACTTCATATTGTACCGAGTACCACTGTTGATCCAGTGTTTGATCTGTAAGTAAATTCCTGTGTTCCTGAAACTCTGCAAAGACGGATGATATAAGTGCCTTTTCAGGATGGGGAAGATAACATGACTAAGAGTCGACTGATCACCATTAAGCAGGATGCAGCAACCTCATCTTTTAGGTTACCAGACACTAAGGATGCAACGGCCAGGAACACATTAAATATTTAGGTTAGATGACCAGGAGGAAAACAAGGCCGCCAGTGTTAGCTAGATGTATGTTTGCAAGTTGCTGTGTTAGCGCATGTTGTAACAGTTTTTGTAGTAATCATTTTAAAGATTATTGCATTTATTTGGCTTTACCTTGGAGATCCCAGTATTGATGCAGATTGGCTCAACAAACAGATCAAATGAGAGTGGAACCTCATCCGTGGACCAGTGGCTGTACTTTGGAGCAGCTAGGCTGGTCTGGTGGCTCTCATCTGGACTCCATCAGGTTTTGTGTCCTGAGGCGGGCAGACTGGCATCCCTGTACCAGGGCTGTTTTGTTATTAAAGTCTCCTTTGACCCAGTACACACAAGGCCCCCAGGGAACTCACAAAGACACACACATGGTTCCCATAGGTCAGCTTAGTTGTTTGTCGGGTTTTGCGTTTGATTCCCTCATAGACCACATATGGATTTGAGCTTAAGTATCCCAGAGTGAGGTGCTTTCCTCTGTGCATAACATCTGCCTAATGATAGTGTACCAAAGGAGAGAGGCCAATATACTCAGAACGAGGCCAAGTAAAATCAGAGACACATGACAAAGCTAAGTAAGGTGAATCTGCACAGTTTAAATTGCTAGCATGATGTGGCACATTAGGCAGATTGAACAGTCGACTTTTTTCTGGAACAAAACTGTTTTACTTCAAAAAATCTGATACAACAATTGTTAAAGACACAAAATGTGACACATATACAGAATCTGTCTTTCTGTCTGTCTGTCCATCACTGAAACTGAACATGTGAACTACAGTACTCATCTTCCAGGAATTAGTCAAATTATGTCATGCTAAAACCACAACCTTCAGTGTATTTCACTTGTACATTGTGTGACAGATGTTACAGTTCTTAATTGTTCAGCAAAATCAAAATGATACTTAGATTTTAATATGTAGCATTACCTGAACATTTTCTCACTGTTCCACTACAATGTCCCTTTGCAACATTCTGGCAGGCTTTCTTCTAGGCTTGCTTAGTGTTTACCTCCATCTGTATGCCCACCATGTTTTACTGAATTGTGTGTTCAGAGTGATATGTAGTGTTAGGTTTCCATATAATTTTGCATGTTGCCTCAAAGTCACATTTTGGTCTGATTTGACCAGAGCCCTTTTGTCCAAATGTTTGCTGATTCCCTCCATGGCTTTGGGGCAAACTGCAAATGTTACTTCTAATGACTTTTTATTTTTACAACAATGGACCCCTTGTTGCCACTCATTCATTAAGGCTAGACTTGTAGCGTGCATGACTAAAAGCTATGGGTCTCTGCAGCTCATCTGGAGTTACAAAGGACAACTTGGCTGTTTCTCTGCCCACATTGCACAGTTGCTTTAGATGAATGGCCAAAAGATGGTAATATTTCAGATAGATCACACTTACAGTTTTCAAATGATGAAACAAATAGTTCTCAGAGATTTTCACCAAATTTTAATGTTTTACAACCTAACTTGGCTTTAACTTTGACTTTATTTTGAAATGTCAAGGCTGAAGACAGATGCACTCCTCATGTTTAAGATTTTCATTTCTAAAAGCTGTTCAAAAGACACTCTTTTATTGTCAAAATTACACGGTTCTTTTGGATTAAATCAAATGTAATCTCCAAAAGTACCATTTAACATTGCAGCTGAAACAGAGCAAATTATGGGGTGCTTTCAACATTATCTGAAGGCACTGCAAATTCATTCTTATAATATTATTGACATGTCTCAACAGTTTTTTGTCAATCAAATAAAAACAATACAAAAACAAATAAAAAATTCTACAGTAGCCAGTTTTCTATTTTTATTTCAGTAGGTGGCATTTCCACAGTAAAAATCTAATTTATCCTCATTTTACCCTTATTTTTTGCTACCTAGACAGTCTATGTGGTGTCTCAGGTACAGTTTGGTCACCAGATGATCATTTGGATAGGTAAAAAATATTAGAAAGCAACCTAATAAAAAAAGGGGTAGCGTTTCAAGAAAATTAAGAAGGAAATATAAATAAAACCAGTTTTCCTTTATATTTTTCATTTTTTCAGCTGCAACTGTGGAAATTTCCAGTATTTCACAGCTATGTTTTTGTGACCATGTTTTCTGTTTTTTTGCAATTGTGCGAGATTGTTGCCAGAGCAGCAGCCTGCGGGGAAGGATTAGGGGTACATTTGTTTTGCTCTCTTGTATCTTGTCCTGAACTTTGAAACGCAATTCCGAGGGATAGATGTATAAAGATACGCTAAATGCTAAAGCTGTGAGCAAGGATGGAGATGAGTTCAGAACCAGCTTCTGCAAATCTCACTTATATTGCATTTGGAAAAAGAAAAAGACAATAGGCGTGTTCAGGTTTGGAAAGAATTTGCTCCCTGGCCTCTGAACAAGTCCTGCAAATCTTGTGTGTCTGTCAGCATCATTTCAAGCCTCCAATCCTCTGAGGACCTCACTGCCTCAAAGAGAAGAGAACTTAAAAGACTTGTTGGTGTATCTGGACAGTTTTAGACTATTCTGTCTCTCAAACCAGTAGAGAATCTGTGTGCTTCTGTCCTACCCGCTAAAAGCAAATTTATTTTTAATTTTTTTGTGAGGACAGCACTAAAATTAAAACTGAATTCAAAAGGTTCCCCAACTGTGTGACACTTTTAATCAAAAATATTTTCATAGATAAGTAAACAAAATATAAGAAAAGTCACAATTTTAGGATTTTTAAACAAAAGATCACTGGCTTGTGCAGACTAATATGAATAAGAATCAAAATATTTATGGAATATTTCAAAATTGTGCAAAATCTACACCACTACTCAATACAATTGAAACTATTTCCACCTCTGTGCTTTCAGCAGGCTATCATGGAGGGAAGGGACACTGCAAAGGAAGTGCTGATAGCATTTGTTTTGTTTGGGTCCCCAATTAAAATCCCACTGAGTTCGGAAGTCTTTTTCTCTGGTTGCAGATTGTTGACAAATGACTAAAACAGGGGCTCAAGGAAAGCAACGTATTTTATGTATTTATAAAGAATGATAAATGAAAGCACATAAAACTGACAGTGTAAGATTTATTGGCTGGATTCTTAGAAATGTCACTAATATCTTTTACAGTTTCCAAATATATTGCTGTTTAGGCCGCAATAAAATTGTCCATCCTGTGCCTGCCTTCCCTGGAGGACTAAATTTTTCAGCGACTCTCATTGGCTGACAGCCACTCAGACACCTGAGTCACAGAGGAAGGCAGAGGTCTGGTGATTGAAACTGGATAGCCTCATTGCATTACAGCATTTCAGGAGAGATAACACAGCGATAAAACCTTAAAGGGAAAAAGAGAGGCCTTTGCAAGATGGTAGAGATAAAGCAGCTATTCAGACTGGAAGCAACAATGGTAACTTAATATGATTTTTATCTACAGAGATAGAAGAGGATGGACACTTGTTGAGATTATCGCATCTTAATGGGTCAATTTCAATTTGTAATACTTATCCCCTTCACACTCAACCATAAAACCACAGATGTGCCAGATATAAAAAACAAAAACAATTGAAGTAGATGTTTCACATAAATCTTTCACCACAAAACAAAGAAATGTGTACAAAAGCGTAAAAGAGAACATCTATCAAAAAATGTGATTTATTTGAAAATGTACTTTTTTTATTGTGTTGTGAGCTTAGAATTGTGGAATCAGAATGGTTGATTCAGGCAAAAATGAAAGCCGAAAACTTGTCTTCTCACGTTTGGTATACTAACTCCATCTGTACTTGAAGCTGTGAATTTCCCTTCAGTTATACAAGGGATGAACCCAAGCAGGAAAAATGCATCAATCTTTAAACCACTGAAACTGAAAAAGGTATTTAAATTTTTATATTGTATTTTTTAAAAGAATATTCACATACAACCTTTATAAGCAATGCTAAGTGAATATTTCCTAAACCAAAAAACTATTAACATTTTTGTAATTCCTTCAGGGATAATTAATTTGAAACTATAATGTCCCTTAATGCCCCCTTGTGGGTGGTGCCACGCTCATTTTGATGTGTGGAGTTCCTTGTGAAAATCCTTGCTGATTTTCACACACAACCATCCTTCAGGTTTGCAGCAGATGATTTTAAAAAAAGAAAATGTGCAGTAAATTGCAGATGTGTGGATGAAAATGCTTTGAGGATGTCAGAAGTCAAGGGGAAAACATGTAGACTGGGTCTTGTTGTTAGAATAGCAACATTAGCTCAGATTATCACTTGTTATAACGTTTTTGAACTCACAAAACCTTGAACAAAGAGGCAGATGGGCTAGAGGAGCAGAGGACCACCCTGGGTGCCACTCTTGTCAGTTAGGAACAGGAAACTGAGGCTACAATTTTCACAACCTCACCAAATTAGATTGTTACAGATTCCAAAAATGTTTCCTGGTCTGATGAGATTTGATTTCACTCAGGCTTCAAACGACATGCAAAAAATGGACCTATACTACCTGGTATTCACAGCTGTTGGTGGTGCAATGCCATACCGTCGCACCCATTCTTGTGACCCTTTGGACCTCAACCAGTGAAACTTTTGCTACTGAGCGTGTCCATTGCTTCATGACCACAGTGTACCCTCTTTCTGATGGCTAGGTCCAGTAGGATAAAGTTCAAATTATCGCAAACCGATTCCTTAAATATGAAAGGGAGTTCCTTGTACTCCATTAGTGTCCAGAATTCTCAGTCTATAGCAGAGTCTATACCTGATCTCAGTCTATGAAACCTTTTGGATGGTGTGGGGGAGAAGATGCGAGGCAGACAAATCTGCAACAACTGTGCAATTCTGTTACTGAAATCTCAGATGAAAGTCTCAAACATCTTGTTGAATCTGTGGTAAAATGAAGTGAAACTTCTTAAGTATCTAACTTGATACTGAATAGAAGAGTCAGAATATTCTGTAGACAAAAATACTTTACTTATTCCAGGGCTGCAATGCAGCAGGATCTAGACTTCAACATTACATGCAGAGAGCTAAATATGGCCAAGGGAACATTTTTGCTATAACACACAGTATAAAACACTAATTACATTAACCAATAAAGCAATCATCATCACAATCAGCATCTGTAGGAACAGAACCAGTGCTATCAGGCTGCTTCTTCCTGCCCCGGACCATGAACAAAGATAAAGCCTGTCATCACCTCTCACCTACTCTCTCATATGTTACTTTTGTTTGGAAGGAATTCCCACACACAAACACACACACACACACACACACACACACACACGCACACAGAGCAGTGCTTGCTCCCATATGTTAGAGGGAAGTTGAATTTCAGAAGGATGGTTTGAGTAACCTTCACAGAACACACTATTATTTGTTTTGGTGTCACTCTGCAGGTAATGAATTTGTCACATCAAGGAAAGGGCAAGAACAACTGGGATCAACCCCAGGACCTCCCCAGACGTTTTTTGCATGAAGGTGGAGTCATTGGGAAGAGGAGAGGAAGTGAGATGAGAGGAAAAAAACAAAAGGAGCAGGACAACCGAAGAGAACAGATGGATTGTCAGACATGCAGCTGGATGTTTAGGTCCTGAGTCCAGTGTTTGCTGAACAAAACTCCGGAGGACAGATTAAGATTCATCTACTTAAAACAGGTTGATGTGAGAGAACCCTTTTTAATTTTGGGGGGACATTGTTGCAAAGTTTGGCAAGCATTTTACTAGGATATTAAGGTTTTTCTCTCCAACTATGAACTGCCTGGAAATTCAATGATCTTTCCGGAGAAACTCAGGATATCAATTTAAGCCTCTCGGGCAACCCTGAAAGAACTGCTGATCACAAGGATAAGCCTGGTTTGTTTCTGAAATCTATAACTGTTTTTTTTCTCTTTTTGCAGTAATCAGTCTTTCATTTTCAGTTTGGAAATATCCACTTTTAATGCACAGACCTGGGTGTATTTCTCAGGTTTTCAACACTCAAATTTAATTCAGTGGGATATCCTAAAACTTTATGCAGGTGGTGAAAAGTTTGGACACTGCAGTGCGATCACCTCAGCCAGTCTGGAGTGTGGAGGGCTCCCCTCCCTGCCCTGGTAGTTTCTCCTCACCCCCAGCAGCATGTCCCAGGCTCTAAGGCTGCCTCTAGTCCTCTTCACAGCACACTACCATGATCAGATGGGCTGCTGGAGGGAGTAAGGCTGCATTTGCCTCGTTCTGCTCCTGGGCTGGCTTGGGGGCTTACTCTGGCTCCGGGACCAGCTTCCGATCAAGTTCATCAGGACTGCTTTCTTCCCCGACTTTCTCTGTGTTGATTGCTCTCCTGGCTTTCTCCCTGTGCTTTCCTGAAGTTGCGTGCCGTCAGAACCGCAGAGACAGACTGAGGTCCCCAGACCTGGAAACATCTGGGGTTCCACTGAACATTTCAGAGAGCAAATTAATCTCTAGACCTAGAGCCACCAGGGGCCCGCCTGGTCAGGCTGGAGGACCACAGGGGAGGCATGTGCGCAGCTACAATCACCTTCAAGGGGACATACGTAGGAGAAAGTTGTTCTCTTTCCAGAAGTTTTTCCTGAGGATCGGTAGGAATGGACAAGTCAATGGAACCAAAAGCAAGGATGACCCACTCAGTAAGTAAAACTTTTTAATTTGTAAAGATAAAATCAGAGCAGGGGAGCCAATTCTGAAGATGGGAACCTCATCATCTCCAAACTATTAATTCAGCACTGAGTTTTAAATAAAATATAACTACTTGGCTATGATAAATAAAACATATTTTCCCAGGCTGCTGGTTTGACAGAAGAATTTTCAATTTGAGTTGTCCTTTTGTTTTAAACCAGACATCTCACTGATATCTCTCCTGTCCAAACACTCAGCACAATGATGGTAGCTCTCAGTTGGCTTAAAAAGGAGCAGGAGCAGATAACTGGGCCATTATCAAGCGGTCTTCATAACCCAGGGTAAACAGCATTGATAAGAGCCACAGAGGAACAGGGCTGGTGCAAGGGTGGCGGGGGGCACATGAATGTCAGGCTCATTGATATTTTAGGCTCCTTTTCTTTTTCTCTTTCTGTTGCCTCTCACTCACATTGCTGTTCTGCGAGCGCAGGTTGGAGTAAATTGTACATTCTCAGTCACATTTGGGACAATTGTTTGACTTTTTCCACTCTAAGAAACATGTCTTTAGAAGTGATTACATGTTGTTTGTTTCACTGGATCTGTCAGTAAAGCAGCATTCTCATTTGTAACCCAGCATTCCCATCGAGCTTCGTGTGTGTGCGCCTATCAGGCACCCACATGTTCCCCATGGGTGTATGATCATAAAGTAGAAGATATTGATGCATGCACTCAATTTTTTCATTTATGTATATGGAAGGTACATAGTGGTAGAAGGAATTGATGAAATGTCAAACAATGGATGCTAAAGTAAGAAAATGGGCAAAGAAAAAGGCAAAACCAGTTTTATAAACTAGTTAGATGAACAAATCTGATGATTTTTTGGTAGATAAGATGTCAAGAGTCCCTTTGAAAATTATAACATGGCAATGGTCTAACCAACCAGCCGAGACAGACCAACCAATGTCAAACAGGAATTACAGTGAAGACCAAATATTTTTGAATCTGACACATCAATGATTCATGACAGAACTATGAAGAGAGTGTAAGCAGTATGATGAAGGGATCATGTAAAGTACATTGCCATAGAAAAATCAAGAAACTTGCAGATACAAATCTTTTCATATACGTCTGTCCCTCTTTCACACTATTGTTATCTTCTTTGCAATTCAGTAGCAAATTATTCGGCTGGCTTGGATTTTTTTGGAGACATAATGTTTAGGACAGCTGTCACATGTACATAGGCACAACTTTGACAGTATTTACACAATTGTGACAAATATTTCTTAAATATAGCTACTCTCAATTTCTTGTTACACTATGCAAGTGCTCTGTGGGTGGGATTGGAGATTCACTCATCTTGGGATGCCAAATGCTTGAAACTGAAAGTGAAACTGATGCGATGACATATTTTCACAATAATTCAGCTAATATTAATTTGACTATTAATTATAGTTCATTGACATTTCATTTCCAGATGGCCATTTGGTCTTTAACACTGGAAAAAATATGGCAATTCATGACATTGTAGCAAAAATAAACAGCCCTGTCCTGATATCCTGTGTGAAATGCAGAATTTCACACTCCTGATCTCAATACACATGACCATTAAAGCCATTAAAATGCATCATAAAAACCATAAATATTTGAAAGACAGGACTTGATGGCTCTCTAAATTGGCTTTCTTAACCTCAGGAGGAACTAAAAATTGGCTTTCATAGAACTTTACATTTCTGTCAAATTTTTAAAATGAATCTTAAAATATTTGGAATTACCTATTCAGATCCCTAAATATTTGTACAAAATGTTAAATCAAACTCTGAACCCTAAAGAACAGCGATAGAAATCGCAGTTTTGAATAAGAAAACATTAATTATTTCACATTCAAACATGACTCAGCAATAATAAAATGCTGTTATAATAAGGTGTGGATTCGACAGCTTGTCATCTGCGAAAAACTTTACATGACACATGCACAGGTTCAAACGTGTTCTTCATTTTCCCAGTCTTCCAGTTGCACAGTCAGTGTATATAAGAAGCTTTACTTCTCCGCTTGGAAGAGCCTGACCACACATTCAATCAAAGTGACTAAAGGGAAGTAGCATGGGGGAAGCAGAATGTCAGGGGAGATGTTTGTTTGGACAAGGTCATGACAGAAGAAACTTTATTGAAGTGATGCCTTTACTGCTAGCTTTGTTAGCAGTTTCTTTTAAGTCGTAAAACTGAAGTGGTGCAAGGAAGTTTGACGCAGTATTTTTTGCAAATTTACCTTATGTTTGTATGGAGGGTGATTTACTCCTTTGTCTTTATTTTTACTGAATCAGTGTGTTTTCTTTTTTTTCTTTTTTTTTGAAAAGTCATTTAGTCTTCACAGTTATGAACACCAGGGTGGGAGGGGAAAGGGAGATCCTCTAGAGGTACAAGTTCATGAATAAGCTAACTGAACATCATTGTAGCCACATCAAAGGTGTGCATCTTCAGTATCAATGGTGGTGCCATGAACAAGCTGTGTCCTAAGGGGGTCTAGGGACACTGTGTGTGGATTATTTATCATGTGAACTATCAGGTTCACATGGTAAAGAATACTACACAACAGCAGCTCCAGTCTTCTTTTTTTCTGGCCCCTGGGGCTAGGCATGATCCCAGAAATGGCGTCTTTTGTAGAGGACCCCTCATGGTCTCTTGAAGTGACAAGCAGGATTTTCCTTCCTATTCTGCTTACAAAATGATACATTTGGTTTATTTGGTCTATTTTAAATGGTGCATTGGATGTAAAGATATTTGGTTTCGAGCATTGCAGTTGACTCTGCAGAGACCCGGGTCTCTCTGTGTTACAGAGCCTGTATCCAGCCTCCCACAGATTTATGGGGATGCCAGTGTAAAACTGTCCCACATGGCTTTCCAGCCCGCCAGGGGCCTGTGCAGAGGTTACAGAGGCAGTGAGAATAGGAGGGAGAGAAAGTCTTGAAGTCAGCTAAGTAGCTATCTCTATGGTCTGAGTGTGTAATTAAAATATCTATGATTCACAGCTGACTTCTTTTATATTTATAGGCAACTAGTAAGTTTAAGTGATGAGTGAAAGATTGCCAAATAAGACCCACTCTAACGTCTGGTGGTGAAACAGTTTAGCTCATTATCCTTGATGGTGTGAGAGGGGGAGTCTGTCAAGATTGAGTGTTAGTGTATGCATGGGATGAAGGCCATGTGTTCACTTTGTGACATAGCTCATGAAGTGTGTGTGTGCTTGCGTGTGTGTGTACGTCGTTTTCCAGTTAAATGTGCTGGATGCACATTGATCTTTTTTTAATCAAAGCAAATAAAGTCAGTGGTCTTCTGGGTGTCTGAAAAAAGACATAAAACTTTTCATGTGAGGTCTCAAGTGGGGCCATTATCAACTATTTGTTCTGTCTGTGCAGGTTTTGTTAAATGGATTTTCTCATCAGAAACAAGTCAGGAAAAAAAATAGTTGTTGAAATGGAAAATTTTTCTATTTTGTGATGAGCAAAAAAATTTAATTGTGAATTTATTTTTATGTTTAAGATAAAGAAGCAAAAGTTCACTTGAAAAGAAACATGAAAAATGTTTGTATCTTTCAATATTCTTCAAATATTATACTGTGGCTGCAGAAAGGGCTGTTTTTCCCTGTACAACTCAAAGATGTTGTCCGACATTTATTTAACAGTAGAATGATGTAAAGCACTTTGAAATGCCTCGATGATAAAATGTGCTATACAAATAATATTTGATTGATTTGATTGATAGAACAAATATAGATGGTCAAGAGCATCTAAAATCTGTAAAAAAAATTGTGGTATGAGTGTTATAACTTAGATATAATATAATTACCTTTCATATGCTGCACTGCTAGAAGATTTACACAAATTCTCACTCTAATTTCACAGCAATGATGCTATAATACAAGAAAGATATCTGAGGGTGGCAGGGGAATAGGAATAGGAGTTCATCCTGTAATTGCTGAGTTGCTGGTTTGTAGCTTGGCTTCATATGTCTTAGTCATTGTGTCCTTGGACAAGTTACTTCACTGCCCTGCCTGCTGGTGGTGGTCAGAGGGCCCAGTGACTGCCCTCTGACCAGTCAGAGGGCAGCGGGCAGTGTCTCATCGCAGTCTTGCTTCTGTCAGACACTGTAGCATCTTTGGCTACAGAGTAGCAACTTAGTAGTTATAATATTTGTGAATGTGTGAATGAAAGTAGTGTAAAGCACCTTGGAATCCTCTGGGCTGGATAAACCAAAGTACGAGTACAGGACATTTTCTATTCACATAATATCATTTTGTGCTATGCAAACATTCTATTTGTGCTGATGTAGATTCACTCACCTCAGCATGATGAATACTTTGAGAAGCTACAACTGATGGAAGTCTGAATACTGTCTTTCAACTAATAATGATCAATTGGCTTCATCCATAGACGGAGTATGGAACATTCACTCTGAGCGGTTGAGGTGATCATTAAGTTAGAAAAAAATGTATAAATAAGATGTTGGCATCATAGCACATTAATCTGTCCTGATGAATTTGCTTCGAAAAGTAAAAACACACACACACACACACCTGCACGCCCACGCACGCACACACACACACATATATAGGATATATATATATATATATATATATATATATATATATATATATATATATATATATATATATATATATATATATATATATATATATATATATATATATATATAATATTTTCCTTTCTTCCCTGTCTGGTTAGATTAGACAACACACTGGTACCATGGCAACTTAGATTTTTTTTCTGATACAGTTGCAAATTTTACATTTCCCCCCTAAAGCTGACTTTTTACATACTTGGCAAGATAAGACACAGTGTGAAAGCAACCTTTGGGTGAAAAAAACAACAAAATGCTACAAGCTGCTAAGTGCAACAATTTTGTTTTTGGCATACCACTGTGGAAAAAGGCCCACCTTCAGTTCCTACTGGCTTAATCTGTTTCACAACCAGCATGTAATTAGGTGCTGTAATTCCAAACAGGAAATGCATACAATATTCAAAGGGAAAACAAAACCCACAATATATAAATTTCCTTCTAGATAGCCTCTTAAAAATGGTAGTTATTGGTTATTTTCCTCAAACATTTGTAGAAAAGCACATTCACCTGTTACATTTACTTATGTGTGCGCATATTGAGTTGGTGTGTGTGTGTGTGCATGCATGCATGTGTGCACTTTAGCACGCGTGCATGTGTGTATATACAACCTGTCTCGCCCCTGCCTCCGGTGGCTGACTTTGATCAGTGATCATTACAGCCTTTCTAATCCTCACTCCACCCCCAGTCTCACTGTCATGGCTCCTCTGTCCTCCTCTGTTCTCCTTCCTTTCATCCCTCCCATGTTTACAGAGCAGCCAGAGACTGCCATAGATTGTCTTACATCCTCACTCCATACCTGACACCCGATCCCTTACAGAAAACCAGCTCCACTCAGATCTTCAATGGCCGTTGTGTCACAGTCCCCACCACCGCCTTGCAGCATCAGACCTCACAGCCCCAAGGTGCCACCGTTTGAACTAGAAACTGATACAGCCAAGACCTCACGGACAAGGAGGGAAGTTGCTGTATATTTAAGAGGGGTATTTGTTCTTTTGGAGGGGGTGGTAGCACACCTGGATTCTCCACTGTCCACTCATGTACACGGCTGGAGACCTCAGGCAGAGGAGAGTGGGAGCGACAGTGAACCAGAGCGCCACACAAACAGTCATCAGACACAGACGGGACTGCATATCTGATCAAAGGATGTCATTGACTCTCCGGAGTTCACGCCCCCACGCCGGTCTCCGTCTGTGTGTGGGGGTGTGTGTGTGCGTGTATGCCTACACATGGATGCTTATCGAGATAAAATAACGACAGCTCACAGGAAGTGGGGAAAGGAAGTCAGGGAGGGCGGCAAGAAATCAAACATGTCATGGGAACCAGCAGGACTCTCTCACAAACACACACCAACAGCAAAACACAAGACAAGTGGGCTCTGTGGTCAGAGGACACATTAGGAAGTTATATCTCTCTGACCCCTGATACTGAGACCACACAAATAATCGTGGCTGTCTGCAGGAAAAACACACGCTTGTTACCCCAGGTATAAATTAACCCCTCTGCCAGCCTATGAGAGACCCAAATTATTTGTGTAGCCTAAATACCAAACAGAGCATAAACAGCCAGAGATTCTCTGTGGAATCCACCTATTAATTAACAAAATGACCTGTGCAGCTGGAATCTGTTATGCAGGTGTAGGCTGTAAACTAACTTTATAATATCACCAAAATGATAAATGTGCTCAGGAATAATTGTAACCTTAAAAAGAACTCCCACATATTCCCACATGTAAATGTACTGCACTTTGAAGGTTGCTAGTCATTCAGAACCATGGTGCTGGAACAAATAAATCTGCTGGTATTTGGGCTGCCTGAGGTGGTACTCCAAAATCTTAATAGCACTTATTTACTAAAAAGATTTGGATAAATTAATAGCCCTGTACAGTGGATAAACACAGGCAGCATAAAATATGAGTCAGAGTCAACCCCAGGTGTGAGCAAACACTGCTACTCTGGGCCCAGAGGACAACAGGGTGCTGCCAAGACTGAATTGTTGTACAGAATGTAAATCTAAAACACTCTGAAATCACGGTTTTCAACCCAAATTTTCAAATAGAAAGTTTCCTAGATTTAAAAAAAAAAAAATTATTATTATTATTTTATAATTTTTCTTTTTTTTTTCCCAGTACTAATTAAAATTTATTGTTGTTGAAATGATTGTTCACTGGACACAAGCAGAACACAAAATAGTCTTATTTTAACAATCTTCTTACAGTGGTCACAATCTAAATATTGTTTTTACATCATTTTACTCCAACACAGTTTATAGAAAATGTATAAGTTTACACAATTAAATGAAAAAAAAATTACCTGTCAGTTTTGGGTTGGGGTGGGGACAAAAAAATAATCAAAATTAATTCATAAATAATGTATAAAATAAAATTGTTTTCATTATTAAACATATTTGTCTTATTGGCAAAAATTCTACATATTTATTTCCCCACTTATTTAATTATTTTATAGTTGTTTGCAAATAAAGTCTGAAAACCAGTTGTATTAAAGTCCCAGAGTACAAATGATGAAACTTGAAATTTTTTAAAGATTATTTATATGCTGCAAAACCTCAAATCACATTTAAGTTATTCAAATGCTTGTAATTGAGACTACTTACAATGGATTTCTCTGTATTTTTTTATTTTTATTTCAAGAATTAGCAACACACTAAAGAAGTGTGTAAAAACAATATTAGTATATATGGGATGTGCAGATTGGAATTTGACATCAGCTTGTAAATGTTCCAGCAATCCAGAATCTTTATGAAGTCATGGTGCATGCAAAGGGATTGTTTGTTTATTTTGATAATCACCCTATAATGATGTACCCATTTTCTTTTTGTATTTTTTAGGTATTTTGGAAATCACATCAGTGGAAGTGGGAGTGGTGGCCATTAAAGGGCTGAACAGCAACTACTATCTGGCCATCAGCAGGAAAGGAGAGCTGTACGGAGCGGTTAGTATCCAAGTCAGAGGTCAATCTGAATGCTCCACAGAGACAGATAGTGTTAGATTGTTCGGTTTTTATCGCAGGCAACCTGATCTTTACCTCCATGCCAGTTGGATCAAATCCACAATCAGGCCTGTGGACACATGCAGACCTGCAGGAGAGCTATGCAATTACACAGCTTGTCCAAAGACAAAATGCGGAATAGGGCAAAGCATGCAAAATCTATCAGAGGTGTGGTTCGGATATTTTGAAATGAGATCCTGTGAAGGTATTGTCAACAATAGTTCTCTTACCTCTTGTAGAAAATTGCCAGATTGCTGTGAGCTTGTAGAAAATTAAATGATTCACAGCATGATGTTATCCGTCATACTGACTCTTTATCTCAGATGCTTTTAGCCATTTAAAACAATTCAAACAAATACAAATGTTCATAGAATTTTAAAAATCTTAGCACACAAGAAACTTGAGTTTGCTCATGGACATTGATCATTGTAACATGATCAATGTCCATGTTACAATGGGAGATTTTGTCAATAATTCCAGTGTTACTCAGAAACAACCGAAATGGTATGCTGGTGAAAATAAAATATTCCTTTAAACCAAAATCTTCCTTAGCTAGTTATATAAATTTGGTGATGTCATAATTTAGCTATTTGAGGACAACTTACTGTAGTTTATAATGTAGATTTTACATTATTTATGTGTTTGGCCAACATAATAACAAACTTAATAGTGTTTGTGAAAATGAAGATGCCTAATGTCCATAATTTATGCCATGCATCACGATTAGCTGCATTTTCTGCTTGAATTGTTCTAAATTGCTAAAATAAGTTAAAATGTGTGGTTTACTGCTTAAGGAGTTTGACTTTTCTACGCACTTACGATAATCTCACAGGAATGCACTTTAGAACTTAAGGAGGAGTGTTTTATAACAAAAATTGATCTGACCTGAAAAACGACCCATTTTTCACCCCGTCTGACACAAACATGCTTCTGATTTTGCAGAGAGAGTTTGGTGTCGACTGCAAGCTGAAGGAGCGCATCGAGGAGAACGGCTACAACACCTACGCATCGGCTGAGTGGAAGAACAAGAAGCGGCCGATGTTCGTGGGGCTGAACGTCCACGGGAAGCCGCTGAGGGGAATGAAAACCCGGAGGAAGAAAACATCAACCCACTTCCTTCCAATGATGGTGTGAACCAAGGAGCCCACCTGGAGTGGAAACAGATACACAGAGCACTGGACATGAGAGGTTTTAAATACCAGACAGCCATGAATTAAAGACATGCATTGAAAAATCTCTCATTTGGGAAAAGAAAAAGGCACTAACACTGTTAAACGAAGTGAACTCTGATTAGGTTGAGATTGCTTATTTCCTTTAGGTGAGAGATGTTAATCTGAGTTTTGAGTGGCACCAAAAGCAGGGGTCATCTTTATTTTTTACTGTGCCAAACAGTTTGAAGCTGAAGTCTGTGGACAACAGAGAAGATACTATCCAAGCTAGATGTATCGAAATATGGTATTTATAATCC
Source organism: Gambusia affinis (assembly GCF_019740435.1). Classification (NCBI taxonomy): domain Eukaryota; kingdom Metazoa; phylum Chordata; class Actinopteri; order Cyprinodontiformes; family Poeciliidae; genus Gambusia; species Gambusia affinis. Next base: position 24,416,338 of record NC_057870.1, on the reverse strand, counting down.
AACTTCTCCAGAGAGGCAGGGAAAAAGGTCTGGCAGAAAATGGCAAAGGTAAAAATCAGATTATCATGATAGCATGAAATATTAAGAATTAAAGCACATTTAAAAATAACTGTTTGATACTTAACCACTGAGTTTTTGGCTGAATTTTGCTGATTTATTTATTTTTGTGAGATATTTAACTGGAAGGAACACCAGCAATCCTCTGCGTTCTACTTTTTATAGGATCTCTCTATCATGTGAAAATAAAACTACGATTCTTCTCTGCAGGAGTGTGGATGTTTGTTCCTTCTCACACAAAGGGCACAGAAAGCTGCAGAAAAAAAGCAAAGTATCAGCACATGTCCTGAGAAACACTGGCAAGCGTTCAGGTCAGGGTAGGTCTCATTCTTATCTGGCTTACTCTGAGGTAGGGAGGGACAAATAGCAGTCATTAATGCTCGGCCAGATCCTCCATGTGGGAGCCATTCTGCTGATGATTATTTCCCAAACAAACAGGGAAACAAACCACAACAAAATTGCGGAGAGGAAACTTCTCTGGTGTGACCTGTAGATAATGAGATCATTTCCTAATGTCATCCCATTTCTGAAGCAACAATTCCTGATTGTAGAACAGATAGAAATCAACTATGTTTAATAATAATAAAATAAAAAATAAAATCAGCTTTGTCACGCTTATCCAGATCCTCTATGCAAAGGCAATTTAAGGAGGATCTGAGTGTGTGTGTGAGGGAAAAAAAAGAGATATGACCTGCGTCTGACCGCCCACTTCCCTCAGCAATCATTTACAAACACACTAATCAATGACAGCTGTCTTGATGGCAGATGAAAAGACTGTGCGGGGAACATTAACACCACAGGCTTCCGGGCCTTATGTTCTCTTATCCTGCCTTTTAGAGAATCTATCTCTGAACAGACAAGTAAAAAAAAACAGAGGAGGAGTGGAAGAGGAAGACAAAGACATGGAAGAAGGACAGACAGATGCAACATCTTCCTTCTGAAACTCCTCGGTGGTTCCTGACTAGAACAAAAACTAGAACAAAAACACCTATCTAAATTTCTTCACTTAATTTTTGTGGAACGCAAAGATACAGTATGTGTTGGATATTAAAGCTAAATTTTTAAGCTGACAACTTCCTGTTAATTCCACCACCGATATTGTTTTTCATCCTTATTTAAAAATACAACTTTCGGGCATGCTGCGGTGGCGGAAGGGGTAGCGCGACTCACATTTGGAGGCCTTGAGTCCTCAACGCGGCCGTCGCTGGTTTAATTCCCGGACCCCTTTCCTGTCAGCCTACTGTCATATAAGGGACACTAGAGCCCACAAAAGATCCCCTGGAGGAGAAAAAAATAAAAAAATACGACTTTCATATATGATGCTGGAATTTTGAAGTTATAGACTGGCAAAAAGTAGTTAATAACTTTGAAGGGAAACAATAAAGATAGAAAGTTATTAAATTAAATTAAATCTTAAACATGTGGTGTGCAATTGCATTCACATCACAAGAATACATGATATTTTTGATGTCCTTAAATTAAAATCACCTTGTTTCTGGTTTCTTCGAGGAAAACCGACACCAAGGACACCAACCAGTAGGAAGTCATGTAGACGTTTAAAGCTGAGTTTGTCTGAAAAATAAAAATGCTAAGATCAAGACACCAAGACAGGTCAGCTAAATCAAGAGAGGTCAAGATAAATAAACTGAAAGATCCAAAAAAGAGAGAATCAATCTGAAAAGCACCCGAGAGACTGAATGAGTTTCTCCAGAGAGTCACAGCTCCTGACTAAACAATAATTATTAAAAAAGTATTTAACAAATCTGGTCAATATGGAATAGTGACAGAGAAAAATGTAGTTGAGGAAAAAGTCCTTTTTGCTGTTTAACATAAGACACAACAAACTTGTAGAAGATCTGGATAGATGAGACCAATCTTTTGGCCAAAGGTACTATGTGACAGAAAAGTATGAATTGTGCATCACCCTTAACACACAATCTCTATTCTAAAACATGATAAAGGAGCCTAATGCTGTGAAGACGTTTGTTTGTTTGTTTGTCTGTTTCAGAAAATACAGCAAAACTGTTAATGAAATAATGGAAGACAGAACAATCCTGGAAGAAAAACGTGGTAAACACTCCAAATGTGAGCCAAGGGTGGAGGCTCACCTAGCAGGACTCTAATCCTAAACATACAGTCAGATGAAAAGATCAAAGCAAAATTCAGGTCTTGCAATGGTTTAATCAAATTCAGGGTGTGAAATAAAATTGGATTTGAAGGAAGACTTGAAAATTGATGTTTACTGATACTTTCCATTAAATGTGACTGAGCATGAAGAATTTTGCTGAAAAATTTACCAAAGTCCCAGTCTGTTGATGTGCAAATCCGGCTGACTCACCCCAAAAGACTTGCAGCTGTACAACAGTGTACCAGTAAATGGTATTGGCATGCAAACGTTTTTTGTTGTTGTTTTTTTTATTTTTTTTTTTTATTTTAATTTGCAGACTAGTTTTGTGGGATGGAAAAGTCTATTTGACTTTGGAAAAATGCGAAATTTACTTTGCCAAGTAATTAATTTTGCCTGTGCATCAAAAGCTAGAAATTGCAGGTTTGACATGAAAAAAAAAAATCATAATGGTGCACTCTGTGTCTAATTTCAAAATAAAATGGGTGATGAATAATTGGACATTGTAAAAACAGAAGTATGCTTTTTGTGTAATTTGTGATGACATTTCAGGCCTTTAAGAGAAGACAAAGTTTGTTCTCAGCATATTTCCGCAGCCTCTGTGCATGGCGGGATGAATATGGTTACATTAACTGCTAAACATTTAATGTAGCTACATCATGGCACTCATACAACTATGAAGGGAGCAGCCAGTTGGAGTTGTATATGAAATGAAACTATTGATGATGAATGGTCATGTGATACATTAAGGTATCAGTTCCTGCTATATGTGCAAGTTCCTGTTTAGAGGAGGATTTGTCTGTGATTTTTGGATCATTGCCCTGATGCAGAACTCAAGTGTTCTTGAATTTAACATCATAAAATGACAGCCAAACGTTCTCCTCTGGGATTTTCTGGAGAAGAGGAGAATCTATGAGTCCGCCAGTTGAGTCATCATGGCGCTGACCACTCTGGGCATGATGTTCTTTTTGTCACTTTCATATCAAATGTAACATGACACACGCCAGACAAAACACACACCGGGCAAAATACACTTCACATTCTATATTTTCTCTCTAAAGTCTCATAGATTGTCAAAAAAAAATTCTGAAAATTACAAGGACCAGCTGTTTTTTTTTTTTTTTCTGAATTTGATTTTTTCCTGAGAAATCCATGATGGATACTATTTCTGTCTATTCTTTTTTTCTCAATATTAAATTATGTACATTGACCACAGCTCAGGCAAGTGAAGTCTGCAGAGACAAAGATGATGTTCTCATTTTTTTCTGACCTGGAGGTTAGTCAGCAGTTCTCTATTGGAGTAATTTTGGGACTTTGACTTCTTTTTAATTGTTTCTTTATTTGCAGATAGTGTGATACTGTTTGTTGCCTTTTTGGTTTTCTTAGCTTACTTCAAGTTGTCTTTGCAGTTCTGTTTAGGTAATTTATTGTTTCTGGCAGTCTGACTGTAACCAGACGTGGGTGCGGCTAGTACTGGAGCAATGAAGTTCATTACCTCATGATTTGACAAGAATCACAATTGTTTTGTTTTTTATTACACTGGGCAAATTCGGTTTACATAACTGTTGTCTCTTAATAAATTATATCATCAATTTAAAAACTGCATGTTGTATTTCCACAGGTTATCCTGTATTTCAGGTAAAATTTTGCTTTGTGATCTGAGAATCCCTCTCCCGACCTCCCAAAATAGAAGAAATCTGTATGGGGACAAATACTATTTCACAACAACGCAAACACAATCTTTATTGTTGAAACTTCAGCAGCTGTCATTGTTTATTTCCAAATCAGAATTTTATTGAAAGGTTTTAAACGTGAGATTAGATAATGTAACATTAAATTAGCTAATTTTTTCCTGAGCTAATTTTTTCTCTAATCTGTTCAGATTGTGCATTTATTGTTTCACAACCATCATATTCCTGTTTTATGCTTTTCATAAAATTTTATGCAGCTTCATGTTGCTGGGGAACCAATACAATAAAAGCAGCTAATGATGAAGTGAGTAACCAGCCAGGGAGAACCTCGTCCACACACAAATCCCAGTCATTCGTCATCTTTGCATTTTCAAGACATGTGAATGTTTGAACTCTCTCCAAGAATCTTACAAGGAGAGAAAACAGCAACAATACTGGAATAATCTTTTATCAGAGTGGGTCTCTGAATTTGTGGCTCAGGAATTCTCTGTGGCATAATGCGATCCAGCTTTGGGAAACAAGTGGAAAATGCCTGGAGGCCAAAAACAACTAATGAATGCTTACGTGGGGATGTCTGGTGCAACACATGTTTGGAGAAGGCTGCTACTGAGAGAGCTCTGATGAGAGGTGCTTAATTCCATAATCTACTTATTCTGTGATGGAAAAAATGTGTTACTGATCTCAAACTTTTGGCAGTTTATAAAGCTGAGATGTGTTTTATTATCATAAAAGTAAATTTTGGAAACCGCTGAAGTTATAAGCCAACAGCTAACTCCACAGAAAATGAGGACATGTTGGTCATGTCCTTGATATTTATTCAGGGAATTTTTGTTTGTTTGTTTTGTTTTGTTTTTGTTTTTACCTTCTTTTAAAAAACTGTGCATGAACATTTTAAAATTGGGTATTTTCTTATGTAGACAAGGAAAAAAGTAAAAAAAACAAACATCAACTGTAAACATAAAAGGAAACTTTCTATCATTTTGAAAATTGAAACGAAGACTGAAAAGACATATAAATAACATTTTTAAATAAATCCCTTTTTTCATATTGATGAAAAACACAAGTTGTCTATTCCGTCACATTTTTCTTTTATTTATTTGTTGTTAAATCTAATTTGTATTAGTAAAAAAAGAAATCATCAGCTGGAGCTATAGATAAAAAATAACTACTTATTTAAAGTGGAATAAAAAAAAACACAACAATATTCAATTCTTGTTAAGTTAAAATAGTTAAGATGTTTATTTTTTACAACCCTCTTTGGTTGGGTTGTTCTTCTTTGTTCTTTTAAGATGTATACCTGAAAAGGTTTTTACTTCAGAGACGAGTCAAATGAAAGCTGGGGTATTGTATTGTGTCTTTTTTTAATGGATAAAAGTTTCTGTAAGCCAACATATCATATAATAGGAATATAATTTTTTTGGACGTCTTAGTAGAATTTATAGCATCAAGTTATCCGTAGTAAGAATTTGAAAAAAAAAATGAAATGATCTAATTTTAATTTTAATCTCAGATTTCTGAGGGAAAAAAGTCAGATTTTCTTCTCAATGTCCACAATCTCTTCATTCCTTTCTAAATAATCTTTTTTCCCCCTTCCTACTTTGCTTAGTAGAAAGAAATAATCTTAACAATTTCAGTCTAAATAGGTCTAAAATGAAGCCCAACAAATTCAAAATAGAAACTTAAAGCTTTGAACATTTTCGACGTTTAACTTCATACTGCACTCTCCTTTTTGTAGCCTCTCGACAAATGTATACTTATATTAAGAAAAAATTGCAGGTATGAAAGCGATTTGATTATTTCTTAAAACTAATTGCCATACTAAACTTCCACTCCACGCCACTAGAGAGAGACACTTTCCTTTTGACCGATAAATGTGTCATGGGGTGCAAGTTTGTTGTGAAAGGAAGCAGTACGAAAAGTTATGCTGCTAGCTTACAGCCGATCAGAAAAAGGCCACTATGAAAGACAGATAGAACAGGTGTTGCAGTGATAACACATAAACACGGGTCGATAAAGCCGTAGGAAATAGTCTATTTTAATCCCTCTCATATGCTGTTTTGAGGCTCGACAACAAACAGTCATGAACGAGAATTTTGATCGAGCTCCTGGAGCCGGGAGAACCCGTGGAGCACCTGCGGATCCCGCGCTGGCAGTTAACGCCAGAGAGGGTGACGCTAAAGCCTCGGTGCTCAACCAGAGAGAGCCGCTGAGGCAGCCGCGGTCAGTCCCTCCTTTCCCGGAGAGCAGCATCAACGCGACCGCTGGATTACCCGGAGGAGGTGGGAGCTAACATGGCTAATGTAGCTACTTTCAGATTCGTTTCGTGCAAAATGATATTTCGAAATACTTCATGAAGGATATGTCTGTTCGCAAAAATACTCTGTCAAACATTTGAGGCAATTTGAATATTCTTAACCTAAATCCGAAGTTGCTGTTCTTGCCCTTTTTAGGTTGGAGTTGCGACATGTTCTGTTATTTCATGGTTGCTAATACACAGCTAATAAAAGCTGTTGCTCAGCTGTCGTACCTATTTAAGTGTCAACAGTGAGGCTGCTTACAAAGCTGAAAGTTATCTGAAGAGCTACTAACTGATAATATGAAGCTAACCTAATGCTATGTTGACAACACCGAGCACACGATTTTCCTTCAAAGGTGGGCTAGTTTGCTTTAGTTGAAAGAAAGGTCAAAAAGTAGCAGTGCTATCGGTATGTGGCATCCCAAGAGCTATCTTTTTTTGTATTTATTTAAGAAAGATCATACTTGGAAACAAAAATGCTTTTTTTTAAGGAATAGTTGCACGAGACAATTATCTCTGACAGATTTGTTTATTTATTTTTTGTTAAAGAAGTGTCCAGTGTTTTTACATATATTTTTTCTTTGTCTTTTTGCAAATCTTTTCAAGGAAAAATGTAGAAAGGTCACTAAAGCAGACTATTTAATCATACTAAATATTCAGACCAATTAGGACTTAAGTATAAAGAAATTGGATGTGGTTATAAGATTTCTCTGTACACATTTCAAGTGTATTAATACATTGTGACCTAAAAAGAGTCTGACCCAATCACAGTACCAGATGCCCTGTTTCAAATCAGTACGAGTACCCTCTGAACTTTTTCATATTTTAGTCGACAAATCCTGTACCTTTGCATAGTATTTGATGAATACTGGTAGAGGTAAACCTGCTCTGTAAGAACACCTTTCTTCCCCTGCAACACATGCAGCGCAGCCAGTGTAATTACTGCTCCTGGCCTGGGTACCAGTTCATGTTATTACAGTACCACACTTAAGAACCCTTGCTATTTTTGTTGATCGAGCAGCTTCCATTTTATATTTTGCTGTTACATATTTGTTTCTGCTTTCAGATTCTCGGACACTTGGCAGTCCTCTACAGAGCGTGAGCCCCAGCTATACCTCTGTCCCCAGAGGGAGTAACGATGTGGACTCTGTGGTCAGGACATCGACGCTTTCAGCGAGTGCTCCAGAGTTTGTTCCCTTTGGGATGGGCCCATATGAAGTAAGAAAAATGTTTACACCAGATTTTTGCTATGTTTTTTTTTTTCTATAAAGATACTTGGTCTGATATTAACGATTTGTATATTTTTTATTGAATTTTTTCAACTAGTTTAAATTTTTGTTCATTTGTGCTTCATGAATTTGAATTAAATATATTGTTTGGACGTGCTACCGCTTATTACTCCTGGTGTTAAAGTTTTTTATATCTCTCAATTAATCTATTTGTTTTTTGTTTAGGAGCTGGGGTATTATGATGACAATGAAAGCTACAGTGAAAGCTACTACAGCGAGTCCTCATTGGCTGATACAGTCACAGATTTTCTTGCTCACCTGAGCTCATCTCCTGGCTCCTTCGAGTCCGACGTTGAAGAGATCACCAGTATGCTTAATTCCTGGGTCACTACAGAAGACCTGCTGAAGGAACTGGTGGAGCTGATCTTTGCGCAGGTTTTGCAACTTTCAGTTTTCATCTGTTTTTTTCATAATCAAGTTACATGTTTGCAGATTCGGCTTGTCTGTTAAGATATTGATATGGATATATTTTGTGTAACTGACCCAGTTTTTGTCTCTTTATCTCAGTCTACTGCCATCCCAAACTTTTCCTACACCGGCGCCAGGCTTTGTAATTACCTGTCCCATCACCTCGCCTTCAGCCCACAAAGTGGAAACTTTCGTCGATTGCTTTTGCAACGGTAAATATGTTTCTGTTTTTACATTGCTCAAACTGAATCTAGATGTCATCTTGACATGAAATCAGGATATGTCGTTTTTTATATGTCTAATATTACAAAAAGACAGGAGCAATGCTTTGATTAGAAATAATTGTAGTAACACACAGGAAAATGTAAATGTTGTATAATATATTATTAACATAGATATTTTTTTGTTTTTCTGTTGTAGATGTCAGACAGAGTACGAACAAAGAAACGTAGCTATACGAGGAAGTCCAGAGGCTCAGAAGAAATTTCACTCCTTTGTGTTATTTCTGGGGGAGTTGTATCTAAATTTGGAGGTAGAAACATACTTCTTTTGCTTTGCTGTATTTACATTTCTACTTTAAATGTCATTGTCATTAGAAATGTCCCGTTCAATGATGTTTCCTGTTTAGATAAAAAGTGGAAAAGAAGCTCCGAACAGAGCAGATATTCTCCTTTCGGCTCTTAAAGACCTGCTGGAAAGTCTGCTTTCACATCCTGTCGACGCAAATCTCATCTGTGCCGTCAAGCTGCTAAAGGTTTCAGAATTATATTCGACATGTTTTGGAGATTTTTGTTTGGTAAAAGTGTTTTTAGTGTTGCGTGTGGCACTTCAAAAGGAGATAAGCTTGTTTTTGGCTTTTTAGTTGACGGGTTCAATCCTGGATGACGCCTGGAAAAAGAGCGGAAAACCACACATGGAAGAACTGGTCCACAGAATCGAGACTGTTCTCCTGGACGCCACATGCAGCAGGTGAGTATATTACCTGTACCTCAAAGACTTTTATTAATCTTTGAAAGTTATGTGGGATAAATCTACCAGTAAACCTGCCACTGATGGTTGAATACCATCTAATCCAAAATCTTTGAAAGAGCGATTTGTTTGATGTATTCTTTTTTTTTTTAGGTAATCTCAGTTCCATATTTGTTTTTAAAGAGCATATGTCTGTAACAAGCTGGGCATCAGTTAGCAGCTGGGAAAAGCTCAGCAGTACATGAAGACGGTGCACTGAGCGTCTTCAGTAAAACCATCTAACTGGTTTTCCTCAGGGACGTGAGACAGATGCTGCTGAAATTAGTGGAGCTGCGATCCAGTGACTGGGGCAGAGTCTCTTTTGCTGCCGCTGCCAGTAACGCCACACCAGACAACGACCCCAACTACTTCATGGTCAGTGTCGAGACTTGATGTCAATATCAGCCTTTATTGCTCATTTGATTTGTGGACAATCTCCAGTTTTTGTAAACCCGCTAAGCTGCTGATGCTGATTTTAATCAGAATAAATGGCTTTTGTTTCTGGTCTTCCTGCTCTGAGTGATAATTAAATATTTATACAAAGACAAGAAGCAACAGTACACTGAGAGAGAAAGATAGAGAGTGATTGTTATAAAACAGGGTTTGGCGCATATTTTACTGAGTTTACCAAAAGGTTACCAGCATTTTCAAAATCCTTCACATTCCATGACAGAGTTGAAGAACTTAACCTATAACTTTGCTTTACTGCGTTCATCGTTCCTGGTGTTTGCTGAAGGCTCCGTTTTCTGAAATGAGCATCCAACATGGCTTCTGTAAAAGAAAAATAAACAAATTCAAAAATACAGATTATTTTTAAATAGCCTCACACATTTTTGTTTCATCTGACTATTTTATTAAACAGTGACACCAAAAATAGCTATCTTTGAGTCTTAGCCACACACTAATAGAGAGACCACACTCACTAATAGAGAGTGTGGTCTCTATTACCACACCAAAGAGTGTTTTTTGTCAGCAACCCTGACAGGAATGAGGTATTAGAAATGAATACCTCATTCCTAATACTTTAGGAGTGAGGTATTTACTGACCAGAAAAAAGATCAGGCCTTCCAGTTTCAGATTGGGGGATTTAGTTACAGTTCTACATCTTCATATGCCTCTTCCTTGGTTGTTTTTTTCGATTAAGTGTTTTCTTTTTTGCTCTTCAGAATGAACCTACCTTCTACACTGAGGACGGTACACCCTTTACAGCAGCAGATCCCGGTGAGTGTATGGATCAGTTCTCAAAATATGCAAAAACCGATTATAACCAAAACACCAAAAGTAATTAAATGTTTTATGGTTTGCTAATATACACATAGTAAGCCTCATACATAGTGCAGGGTTAAATGTTTAAGGTCAAGTTTAACTGTCCAATAACTCCTGATCCTCAAATGCTTTACAAATATCTAAAATAAATACAATACATGGGAGGGATACAATGAACATGTTAAATGAGAAATTGGAACACAATTCAATAACACAATTAAACCATACATTTACTTATGCATATTTTTTCTTGCTTTTAATATTTCATTTTCTGAGCTTTAGTTGTCTGAAGCAGAACTGGCAGGTGTGATTTAATTAACAACAATCAGCATTTGTGCTGTTGCAAACATGAGCAGGAAAGGAGAAAAGGAAAGACAAATTTTATAACTAGCTTTCCTAATATTTTGCAGCCTCAGACATTTACTGCAAACACTTTGCTAGGAGTGGACATATATGATTTTAAAAAGTTGCATTGCCAGACCTTTCCCCCCTCTTTCAGTTAAAGGTGAAAACACTGAATCGCAAATTAAATAAGTTGCTTCAAAAGCAGTTTTATACTAATAACACTTAAAAGTTGGCCTTTTCTTTAACTGTACCACATCTTTAACGTTCAAACTTTGGTTGCTTAGTTAAGTTACTGACTATGAAGCCACAGACTCAAACAGGATCATATACATTAAAGATCTGCTGTTGTTGTATCAACCTTCCAGACCTCTCAGGTCTTCTGGTTCTGGTCTGCTCTGCATCCCCAGAACCAGAACCAAATGGGGAGAAGCAGCATTCAGCATCTATGCACCACAAATCTGTAACAAACTTCCAGAAAACTGTAAAACAGCTGAAACACTGACTTCCTTTAAATCTCAACTAAAGACCCACTCGTTTAGAGTTGTATTTGAAACATAATCAATTACAAATTTAATGACGGAACCTGACTTGATGTTGTGTTTTGACTGTTGATTCCATGTTGCATTGTGTTTTTGTGTCTGATTTGATGTAAAGCACTTTGAAATGCCTTGCTGCTGAAATGTGCTATACAAATTTGATTAATTGATTGATATACTGGTAAAATAATCATGGATAAATGTATATTATATTATTAAGAAAATAATAATATATTATATATAATGTACATATATTTCACTGCTTTCACTGAGCAGAGTGAAAAGAGCTTCGCTTCACTCTGCTCAGTGAAATTTGTCCCTCAAATTCTACACTTTAATAGTTTTGCGAAAAATGGATGGGAACTATCCATTCTGTGAAAACCACAAAATTAAGTGTTAAAGAAGTTTAGAGTTTTGCAATGAAATTTGTACGGTAACCCTGCTGTTGATTTTGGTACTGATCACTACCATACCCTAATGATTAGACTTGTAAGTTCTCATTTGAACAATAATAATAATTATTATTTTTTAAGTGAATTGAGCATTTTTATTCTAGGTGTATTTATTATTACTAATAAACAATAAATTGGATTCAGCTTGGGGCTTCTCTTCTGCTCAGTTATACTTTTGTCTCAGGCTCTGTTGTGCCTAAAAGTCGCTCTGTCGGTTTTCACAGAATACGCGGAAAAATATCAAGAGCTCCTGGAGAGGCAAGACTACTTCCATGATGCTTATGGTGAAAACGGCAATGAAGAGTAAGTAACCTTTATTTATATAAATGCTACGATAGTTCAGATACTTTTAGCTAGTTGGTTTGGTCAGACAGAAGTTTACATATGCTTGTGAGGGTGAATGCGGTGCTCATTTTGGTATTCTAATCATTTATTTAATTATTTCTGCATTTAAAGTAGACTTGCAATAAATAACTTCACCCTCAGGTCAGCAGAGTGTCAAAATCAGATATACAGTCTCAGATAGATGCGTACAAACTTACTGTTGTTTGGATAAATGTTCCTTAGCAAATTTCAGAGAAGCCAGATTTTTGTAGAAATCAACCAGCTTGTATCAGACCAAGACGCTGCTCTGGTGCAGGTTTGTTTAGTGTACCGGTTCTTAGGAGTTCTCTGGTAAACAGTTTTCATCGCCCTGGAACGAAGGAACACAACGTTCCTTTCATCAGTTCACACATTGTTGCTTCATTCCTCTTCAGTATGCTTCTTGGCAAATTGCAATATTTTCAGCACAGGTAACTGCACCATTCAAATATCATCCTAAAGGTTTCATCCTGCTTGTTCATCTTTGGTCATGTGACTGTGAGGTAACATCACCAGACACATGAAGTGTCCCGTGGGACCCTGAGCTTGGCAAATATTTCCAAGTGACCCACAATGCAGCAGAGTCTATCCGGTCTCAGATCCAGTTTAGTCAGCAGCTGAGTGTCAAAGGGGTTTAGTTGCTGCCACTCCCCCTCCCAAAACTGTGTCTGTGACCCTGTTTTCTGTTTTTTGCTTATATATTGCTTACTTTTTTGTAACAAAACAGTTAAAAAGTCATACTTTGGAATTTTAATTGATTAATTTTTTTTTACAGGTACGACATCGAGGATGAGATGGATCCAGAGATTGAAGAAGCGTATGAGAATTTTTGTTTAGAGTCTGAGATGAAACGGAAACAATGACACAACCAGGGTTGTCAGTGACATTTTACAAGGATAATACTGTACTCTTCCAAATTGCATTACAAGAATGTTGAAAAGCAAAGGATACTAACATCAGGATAAGCTCACATCTTTATTTTCCTGCGAACAAACCTCTTTTTAACAAAGGCTGTTTATAGTTTCACTTCTGAAAAATTCAGTCTGCATTCATTCAAAAGTGGGACAATCAGTGGGATAGCTGTTCAAAATGTTGACTACTTCTTTTCTTATTTTTGTTTTGCTGCTTGTAATTTCTTCCCGGAGCTGCTTTTCTTTTCAACCAAATGCCAAGAGGGAAATGGTGTGCTGTGGACTTTTTTAGAGTTAAGACTTGAATGAAAGATTTGTTTTTTTTTTAAATATGTTCGTATTTTCTTAAATACTAATTATTGCCACACATCATACAGTAATCCATTCTCCTTGTTTAAAAATGCACTATTGATGGATGAGGCAGAAGTTTGATTACATATCCACGTAAAGTACAAAGATGATGCAGCCTTTATATCCACTGTTAAAGTTGCCAATATTAAGTATTTTCAAATGTTTATCTGGCTGAAGTTTCCTTGAATCACGCCCAGATCTTTATGAACAGTTCTATGTGTTTGCAGCTGCTACAAATATGTAAAATTTGTTTCACATAAAACCTCGTTTTAAATTTTATTTTCTTTTAAATACTTTTCAGAGTTTAACCTTAGGAAAACCCGTAGAAAATAATCCAAAGTTTTCAGAATGCTGTTCATTTTAAATAGTTGGTTTCCTGAATATCTGGTCAAATATGTACAGATCCTGCACGTTTTGGCAATGTGGCCCAAATTCTTGGTCAGCTCAAGACTGAAAGACTGTTTGCCAGCAATCCACACATAACATGTAAACGAATGTTATTTTATAGTCTGTACATATTATTTATAGTAATGTTTGCTTGCAATAAATTCTTTATAATGTGGGCTGTTGTATTTTTCTTAATTGCTTTATTTTTAGTCATTTGAAAGGTTGATCAAAATGTTTTGAACTATAAAGTTCAGATTTATATGATGACTACCTTGGCCAAGGTCTCTTCCTGGTGAAATACAGATTTAAAAGAAAGTGCCAGATTTGCCTAAGAACACAACTTCCAGTATAAAAACATACAGCAGTAGGATATATAATATTTATTCATTCATGGCTGAATCTTAAAACATTTTTGGTTTGAGACAGTAAAAGAAATTCTTAAATATTTTTGAAAATGTGCATGTTTACATTTCAGGCTTTCAACCCACCTATTTCTTTGTTCTAGTCAAACACTGCCACCTCCTGGTAACAAAAAATTGCGACGTCCTCCCCAAGCGATTATTCATAATGTTTGATGAGGTCAAACATCATAAACATGTCTGTCCATGCATGGGTTCTCTCTGGGTACTCCTGCTTTCAAAAATATGTCTGTTCTCTGCTTATTGTGCAGGATGTAAGAGATCACTGTGTTTATTGTTTTATTTCCTGGCAGGAATGTAAATTTTAAGCACAGTTTGTACATTTATAACAAAGGAGTGGTTGGGGCCATTCCAAAAATGTTAACATTGGCCTTTTTTTCAATCACTCCCAGTTAATACATGTCATTCTGGAGCTCTGCAGGGTTTAAGGAAAGCTGCACATTTGGGCATGTTGGAACACCTGTCTATCTTTCTCAGAAGTGATTAAATTTTTCAAATCATGGTCTGTTTTTCTTCTCCAGAAGAAACAGCTTCAGCTTTTAGATCATCCTTGCCGTTGTCAAAGGCAAGGAATGTTTGCATTCCTTCAGACACAAATATGAAAAAAAAATGTCCAGTTAGAAAACCAAGTTCTCTCCAAGTGTCAACCAAATCCAGGAACCACCACATGGCAGGTATAATGTCATTACCTATTTGCTTTGTCAAATCCAGGTGCCAATTTAGCTTTTGGGCAGGCAGTGTGATTGAAGCTGTATATTTAATTTTCACTTTATATGGGTTAAAGAAAATCCACAATAATTCCAAGCTTGTCCACCAATGGTGGTGATGCAATCAGTCCACTCTGAAAAATAACAAATAAAACACTAAAAGTCCAGAATCACTGTCTTGCACCAGCACCAAATTGACATATAAACAAATGAAAATACAAAAATTAAAAACTCTCATTTATGCTTAAAAAAGATGGAGCCCAATATATTTTCGGTGCTTAGAAGTTCAAAGCACAGCATAGCTCTCTTACAAGAGAATATTTGTGGCTTGTTGTTGAGCTAAGAGGAATGTTATTCTAATCTTCCTCTCAGAAAACCCGACCGCTAAAAATCTTCAAGGTCTCTTTATGCCAACATGACAACTTTCCAAACATAAACCAATGCAGAGGCAAAGGAATGCATTCTCTTTTAATAAAGAAAAGGAATTGAAAAACAGCTCATAAGCCAACATAGTTCCATATAGAAGCAGACATGCGGACTGGAAGGTTTTCACACTTATGTGTCGTTGGTACTCTTCCATATAAGCAGGAATTGAAAACAGAACGGTTTCCACCCTGTCAGTGACATCAGCGTGGCACTGAGGTCCAGTTCTGCAACTGCGGTCGAATCTTTTCTGTAGCTTTCAAAACCAATTTTTCAAAACCACTTGGAGAGAACAGCAAGAATACTTATGGTTAAATGTTCACATGTGGTATAAAGTTTAATTAATATCCTTTTTCTTTTGCATTTTAAATCTATCTTGTCGATACTGATGTACTGTAACTTAAAATTAAATGAATTAAAGTTAAATGTGCACATCTGCCAGTTGTTACAGTTTTTCTGGAAACCTCAACCCCATGTCTGTCTTCAATTTTTAAGCCAACATGCAGCTGTAGTTTGTCTAAACCACAGAGCAAATAGGGCTCACTGTTGTGCTGCAGTGTTTTATATAGATGTTCTTATTCTAAAGAGAGAAACAGAACCAAAGCGGAGTTACATGTGAGTTCGTACAAACTGCCTGCTGTGGAGGAAACGCTCCTCACACTCCTGATATCACAATCTGCAAAGCACAGTTGTAAACGGATGACTCGTCAAAATGAAAGCATCAGCTCAGCATTTTCAACATTTGTTCCTTTAGCTTCTTTAGAAAATAAATACACTGTGCATTTAAGTCAAAACCACAAGCCAAAACTGAATATAACTCTGCTCATTACTACGCAGTCTGTGCAGCTGGTGAATGGTGAAACGTCAACGATGCTGCATGTGATGCTGAGGCTAACGAGAAAAAAACCCAGATGCCAACAGGATGAACAACAAGCGTGGATTCTCAATGCTCAGCACATCAGAGTAAAAGAGGGATTAGCTGTGTGTATGTGCGTTGGTGTGTGTCTGTGTTGTGTTCCTGTACATCTCCATTCATTTCTCCACAGTGTGCAGCAAAACAGGAATGCCTTCCTGAGAGAACATTCCTTTAAAACATTTCCAAATCAGCTAAACTTCATGTAGTTTTGTTTCAATTGTGTGAGTTTAAAATGTCTGAGCTCTTTTTCACACATATACTGTAAGTGTTGCAATGCATAAAAACAGAAGTGACTGTTGATGAAATTGTAACACCATAAACTCAGAATTTGGCTGCATTTGTCTGCGTTGTGATATTTCTGTTTGCTCTGAACCTTTCAATTTTGGTCAGTTAAACGCTGCAGCCATTAGGTTAAAAAAGTTCTAACACACCTAGAAAATTGAACAGTATATAAAAGACAGCAGATAGTGATGTTTTTTAAATAAGATGGTTCTGTTTTTTATTATTTTTAACATTTTCATATTAAGACTGGAAACGTCTGAAACTTGCCAGCTATCCAGCCAACCATCAAGCCATCTATTTTTCGTATCCTCTTAGTCTGTGCAGGGTTGAAGAAGAAGGAGCACATCCTTCTACATTTTACACATTTACACATCTAACTCTAATGCCTTGTATTGGGCTTTCATCATTTTCATACAACTATACAAAGAACTGAATTATTGTGGAGTGAAATTAAGATAATACACAATTTTCACAAGAAACCTGATCTACCCCACACCAAAATAAATCCAGTGCAACCAACTGTCTTTGGTACTCGTTCCATTAGTAAATAAATTCCTCCTGCATGATTTTTAATCTAAGCATGAATGCAGCTGTTCTGCGAAGGTATCAGGTGAGAACATTAGAGAAAAAACAGCATTATGAAGATGAAATTATGAACAGATCAAAGAAATGTAAAAAAAAGCTCTGGATATTTCATGGAGCACTGTTGAAACGCTTATCTGAAAAACAAAAGAGTGTCACAAATACAAACCCACCAGGAAATGGCCGTCCACTGAAAGTGACAGGCCAGGAGAAGACAGGATTAATCAGCAAGATGTTCATGGAAATTCTGGAGATCCTGCAGATATTCACAGCTGAGTCAGAGGAATTTGTTTAATGATTTGAGTGTGTTAAAAAAAAAAAGTCCATGTCATGTTTAAAGTTTGACACGAGCCGTGTAAAAAATGGGAGAAGTTGTTTTGGTCAGATGAGACTAAAATTAAACATTTTGGGACACAAAAACAATGTGTCTGGTAGAAAGCTAGAACTTCCCTTCTGCTTAAAAATTGTCCTTGTTGACACATGGTCCATTATTCTGTGGAATGCTTTTCAACAGCAACAAGAAAGCTGACCAGAGCTGATAGGACTATTAATGCAGCTATATACAGGAAAATCCTGAAAGAAAACCATTAGAGGAGGGGAAAGACCCAAGTCTGGGGCAAAGGCTGCCCACCAATGAGGCAGTCATTGAAAATGACAATTCATCCAAACTCACTGGTTTTTAAAGGTGAATAGGAAAACCAATCAGTCTGTAGATGCCCATAAACAAATACCCAAAAGACAAGGCAAAAGTTGGCTCCCCCAAGTATTTCCTTGTGGGGAATAAATATAAGTGAAGATTTTCAAACATTTTGAAAACCAAATATATTCCAATAAAAAAAACGATGTTTGAGGTTTCAATGTAACAAAATGAGAAAAAAGCATTCCCTTTTGTCAGGGACTGTAGATTCAAAAAATGAACCATGTCAGACAATATGTTGTCAGCGGCTAATAACACAAGTGAGCAGGGTTTAATTTGAATTACATAAGGAAGTGGGTTTTTTAAGGTCTCTAAACATCCTGACCAACATAAAGTTATTTTGGTTCATCCTCACAGGGGATTTTTGATGACATTCCAAGTGGCAAGAAAGAACAAAGTTTCCAGCCTAATCTCTTTCAGCATTCTTTCTATGATTCTTCCTCAGATTGTTCTATATGATTCAAGGAAACAGCCCTAAACAATGGTTCTACTGTATATAGTATTTCAGTCTAAGCACTGTGGATCCTTTTGAAAGAAGAGAGATTTGCCTCGAAGTAGAATTTGTGTGTTTTTAGAGAAAGGTGAGTCAGTTTGCCTACATAAGTCTCAAAAAATCACCTCAGCCTTTTCCAGGAACTGCTTTGCCACACTTCCACACAAACACTAGGACTTACTCCTTTTGGAAAGCTCAAGGTCTTCTGTTCAGTCAGTGACTAACATGTGAGTCAGAACTGAAAAGAAAAAAACACAGAGTAGAGGGGAGGAGGGGTCTTCAGAATTAAGTTATAGTTGGATATTGGTTCAGTGATATTTTTTGTGTTTTTATTAGCAAGTAATCACAACTAATTGCTAGCCATTCTTCATATTGCACAGTGAAGCAAAACTACACCCATCAAAATGAATTTCTAACCAGTTCTTGCTTCTCCTCCACTTTTGCTGACATGCTTGGCAGCTTCTCTGATCATTTTCAGTCTCATTTTTTTCATCAAGTTTGGAGAAATATCCAATCTTGCTTTTCTAATGTCCCGGTTGTCCCATATTTTCTCCTATTGTTGTCTTTATGGTGCCATGAAGCTAAGCCCAAAAATAATTCATACTCCTGAGAGAGTTAGATATAAAGTCATTTTTAAATTGTACCAAGACAGGATGTAATATTGATCATATCATAATATTACATGATTTTGTTTTCTTTTGTTTCAGTTCCTATCAGAAACAAAACTGGTTGGATGAAAACGGTCTACAATAAACAATTATTTGTGTCATGTCCAATCCTTATTGACAACTTTGGAAGGTTTAAATGTGTGAAGCTGAATTTAATTTCTAGTTTGCATTTATTTAAACAGGGTTCTGCTGATTTTTATGTATACATTCATATAGTTAATTGTACATTACATAATTTGTGGCTCATTTAAATTTCCGGTTTTAATAGGAATTCATAGAGTACATGTCACAGACTTGTGCAATTATTTATCTAAAATGTATTTTTTGTATTATAAAACCAGTTAAAAATCTATATAAAAGAAATTATTACCTTCTGTTTTGCTGTGCTTAGGCAACACTGTCCTTAAATGTTGGTATTTGTTTACATGCTTCTTTAATCTTCTCATTCCTGGATCTCTTGATATAGAGAACTCCTTAATTCTGTGTCTGATCCTCCCATGGATTTTATTTCTGCTAAAAAGGGAATTTTTCTTCTCTATATTTGTCTGCTACCCTTCTGTGTGTTTTTAAAGTGGGGGATTCAGATTGCTCACCTTTCTAACTGCACAGAAATTTTATTATGATTCATATCCTCAGTCTAAATGATGACTAAAAGTGAACTGCAGCAGAAACAACTTCAGTTCACAATGTATTCAAACTTCAGTGTCAGTGCTGTTGCTATGTATTGGTAATATACAGCAGGAAGATATTGGAACCAGGAAGTATTTGAACCTCTGCTAATTTTGTATTTTTTCTCTCTTTCTAACAGTTTCATTTTTGATTATAGACAGATCATCAACTATTATTAAGAAAAATGCATTAAATGTTAAGTTAAAATTAGATCTTTATGTCATTAATTGAAATTTGAAAAAATAATAATAATTTCTTAAAAATGATCAGGGGATGGGATAAACATTTACCCCCAAAGTTGAACAATTGGTACCACTGTTGCCTTGCAGTAAGAAGTTCATTGGTTCAAATCCCAGCATTGGACTTAAACTTGTGGAGTTTACAAACTCTGACTTTCTCCCACAGTCCAAAAACATGACTGTTGAGTTAATTGCTCTCTCTGTAAATTGTCCTGAGGTGTGAGTGTGGATGGTTGTCTATGTTGTGCTGTGATGGACTGGTGACCTGTCCAGGGTGAACCCTTCCTCTTGCCCAATGACTGCTGGAGATAGGCACCAGTCCCTCCACAACCCTGCAAGGATAAGCAGATACTACAGATAATAGATGGTTAGATTAAAATTAGTCTGTTATTAATTCGGCAAAGCAGCCGGTGGGCAAATAAATTAGAGAATGTTCTCAAATCCTCTTACATGTCCGAAGAATAGCTTTAAAATGTGTGGTGTGAAAAGCCTCTAGAACACCGGTGTCAAACTCCAGTCCTCAAGGGCCACTTTCCTTGAGGATACCAGTATAATCACAAAGAATTGGTTTTTAGATGTGCCCGAGGTACAAAACACTGGAATGAAACGGCTTAATTACCTCCTCCTTGTGTAGATCAGTTATCCACAGCCTTGCTAATGACCTAATTATTCTATTCAGGTGGTACAGCAGCGGCACATCTAAACGTTGCAGGACACCGGCCCTTGAGGACTGGAGTTTGACACCCCTGCTCTAGAAGCTTATAAATCCACTGAAATATCTGCAATCTGTGACTTGATGTGGCCTGCTTGAAAGGGCGAGGTTGGAAAATTATGTTGTAATCTTCTTAGTTATTCAGCAGTCAAATTCACTGACCTCAAAGACAATGCCAAGTAAAAAGCTCCAAGACTGTTAGACTAGAAGTCAATTGGCGGCAGTCAGAGTCTGGGAGAGTGGAACAAATGTTATTAAATTTGACAGACAATTAAAGTAGCAATAAGACAGACGTCTAGATGTCGTGCTATGAGTTCATTTGCTATTTGAGTGATGAAATGCAAGGACTCAGTTTCCCTGCGATGTCAAAGTAAAAAGGCGCAAACTCATTGTTTCAAGACTAGCTTAAATTCTCCTGGTTTATTACTGTTACCTCATAAAATGCAGCACCTTTCAAAAGGATTCAGAGTCCTTGAAAGACAAGTCACCTCTGGATATTACACAACCTTGTAGCATCTGTGTCTGGATTTTTCTAAACACTTCCCACCACAGTTCTTCATTTGACCCATGTTGCCATCAAATTCCTCGAGTGTAGATTACAATGAACTCTTTCTGTGTAATGTATGAAACCACAGTGATGTCATGGAGGCTATTTTTGAGACTTCCTAAGAAGCCCACAGAAAAACACTGAAACGGCTTTCAGGATCTGTGTTGAATTCTCCAGTGTTGCTTTACTGGTAATTATGTGTGAAGTCTGCAAAGAATTTATTACAAATGATGTTAAAACTGTTGCCAAAGAGTCATCTATAAATCTAATCACATATATCCAAGTTGCTAACACACAAGCCACTGGTATGTTATGCAACATGCTGTGCTGACTGTGTCTGTTGAGCAACAAGTCCAGTTAGAGTTCTTTCCAAATTATTATTTTGAACTGGCACCACTAATTGAGAGTTAAATTTCACCGCCCCGGCTTTAGTTTAATGAAAGGTCTTACATCAGTTGTTTTGCCAGCGAGAGGGAAATAACTGTTGGTCTTTCTCACAGCATGTCACTCTACGTCATTGCATGTTACTTAAATGCCTGTTTCACGTCCTATTATAGAGCTACTGCTATCTACACCTGAAGCTGAACCAGAACTGATATCTGCAACATGACCATGACCCCCCAAAAATACCAGTATAATCACAAAGAATTGGCTAACACAGTAATACATGGAAAGCTCTGGTGATAATCAAAACCCAGATCTTTATCTGACTGAGAACTGTGACACGTAACTGATTCTGTACAAGAAACCCCTTTAAGCATACTTCAAAATTAGGAGTGAGGCAGATAAAAAAACAAACAAACAAATAAACAAACAAAAAACAAAACAAAAACAAACAAAAAAACAACACAGGAAGCAGAGCATCAATCAAGTTCCCACAGATCATTTACAGCCTTTTACAGAGACTGGTAAAAGGCTGTAAGATACAAGAAGTGTTGAGATCAATTTGTCTTAATATCTAATTTACAACACACGCTTAAATAATGAATAAAACATTGTTAAACATTATTGTTTAATTCACCTGTAACTTCCCACTCTGTTCTTTAATATTGGATGAGTAACCTTCTGCTCAGAACTAACTATTGCGAAGTTTATGTCTGCAGGTCAGAAAAAATGCTCGAGTCCTTATAAGGGAAACATATCCGGCTCGTCACGGCTGTGGAGCCGAGCCTTTGACCCGCTCGGAGGCATTGTTTGATCACCATACACACATGAAACAATGATCAGAATGGATCACGTCTGGAGGAAAATCTTCTTTGCTATAATAGTTATCTGTAAGTATAAATCATGTTTTTTTTTCTTCGACATTAAACTTTTTACTTTTTAAGCATCGCATTGTCGAGGTCCCATAATTTGCATGGGATTCCAAGAAGTAAGTTAGTTTTTATTTTTGTATTTTTATCGTTTTCTAAGGAATTGAGTTTTAATTATTATGAAATTGATGGCAGTTTTTGTTGTTGTTGTTGGTTTTTTTTTAAAAAAATCTCCAATAGACTTTGTTCGCATCGGATGAACGTCATTGTAAATTTCATAAACTGATCATGAATGTCTTATTTTGGCTTCTAATATGTGTTGGTCAACTTGTGATCCGCGTGGCGAAAAGTTCCACTATTTCTGTTTTTCGCAATTACTACTGCTTCATGCGACATGCCGCCAGATATTGTCCTCCGCTATAAGCACATTGTTTCTAATACTCAAATAAAATAAAAAGGCACATCAATAAGTACTGGAGTCTGCGTAATGAATGTGGCTGGTGTGCGCTGCAGGTAAAAACAGGCGTGGCAGGACAGGGCTGCTGCTTTTGAAGTTTTTCCCGAGTTCAATATCCACATTCCTGGTCCTGGTGATTGCAGAGGGAAGCGCAGCAATGCCTGTTTAGGCTTGTGACACTGATAAAACAGGAGAACTCAACCTGCTTCCACCTGAGGGTGTTTGGAGACTTTTTTGATCATTATTCTGAGAAGCACTTCATTAAATGAATAATCTCCATGTGTTGCTGCTTTGTCTGTGTTTTTTCTTGCTCCCTTGGGTCAGGCTTTGCAGGTGTTGGTTATTTGTGAAAGAATAACTCACTCCTGACTGATGGAGGAAGTGGTGGTTTTACATGGCAACTCTCTTATGAGAGCAAAATTCAGGAAGCAAT
Organism: Gambusia affinis; assembly: GCF_019740435.1. Taxonomy (NCBI): domain Eukaryota; kingdom Metazoa; phylum Chordata; class Actinopteri; order Cyprinodontiformes; family Poeciliidae; genus Gambusia; species Gambusia affinis. The sequence continues at coordinate 24,393,356 of NC_057870.1, read as the reverse complement.
CTAACAATATATACTTCTATAATTATAATCATGGGTTGGCATGATTATGTCTATATATATATATATATATATATATATATATATATATATATGACTATATATATATATATATGTCTATATATATATATATATGACTATATATATATATATATATGACTCTATATATATATATATATATATATATATATATATATATATATATATATATAATTATTATTATTATTAAAAACCTGTTATCTGTGTATTATCTGTGTATTTCTTTGCATTTTTTGATAGGCCAATACAAATTACAAAAACAAAAAAAAAATTTTTTTGCTATATAAATTTATTTATTGCATTTGGCTGGTCCAGATCACCTTTTACTTTTGCACAAATCTTTTTAGGATATTTCTCTCATCTTTGCATGTAGCCATTCTCAGTCAGATGGCTGGACAGGGTCACTCTAACACATATAAGAGCTTTGACCCAAACCTGCTACTGGAGCTGCCTGTGTATTTTGGTACACACCCTGCTGCGAGGTGAACATCTCAATCACAAGTCTTTTGCAGGTTTTAATTGCTTTTCTTAGGATTTAGCTTCATCCAGCTTCGCCCCAGCTTTGAAGAAAAACCCTGCATCATGCTGCACATCAACTTTGTGCTGCATGATGCTGAGTTGATATGCATTGTTCATTTTCCACCATGTACACAACCCAAAAAAATGTAAACTTTGGCCTTGCCTAACCAGAGCTCCTTATTCTACGTGATTGCTGTTTTCCCTGCATGGTGTAGCAAATTTTAAATTAAATGTCTAGCTTTTCTTTAACAACAACCTTATTCTTGCTATTTTTCCAGATAGGGTAGATTTGTGAAGGACAAAACCAATAGATGTCATTTTGATAGATTTTACTTCTTGAGCTGTGAATATCTGCACTACGTCTTATTTGCAGATTTTAAAGATGTTAAGGGCAAATGCTTCCCATTTGTTATACAAATTCCCTACCTGTGTAATAAAATGCACTAAGGTTTGAGATTGTAGTGTGACAAAATGTGCAAAAAAAATGTAAAGGCTATAGATAATTTTGCAAGGCATTGTAAGAACTGTAAAAGTTTCAGAAGTCTTAATGGAACCTTCTTTGTTTCTTCTACCAGCTGACAAGATTAGCCAATCGCAGTCCTTCAATGTTGCCACCGCAGGAGCTAAGATTTTCCTCGGCCCAGCTTCTGATGAATTTGGCTACACTGTCCAACAAGCACCAATAAACTATCAGAACAAATGGTAGGAATTTACTATTTACTAATAAACTGTAAACTGTTTTTTAAGTTATAATGTCCAAAAGGTTTTAAGAGCTTTCTCGTAGAACTTCATTAATGTGATCAAAAAAGTAAAACAGTGGAAAAATATGATGACAATGATTAGTATTGATTAACTTAAACATCTTCACCTCCCCAGCTTCATGTCAGGGATAGTTTTTCTCAGTTTGGAAATGAGAGCCTGTTGCTGCCTGCAGAATGATGCACACATGGTTTTTGGTTGCCTTTCAGAATTGCAAACAAGTCTTGACATCTTGATCATCATCAGTTTTATTCACTTCAGCCACTTTTATTTTTTTTGTGATACCAAAGTTTGACCTCATTAGTCATTTTTTCACTTGATCTTACAGGTTTTTATTTATTTTACCACACCCTACACAATTATTGCCTCGCTTTTGAAAAATATTTATGAAAAAAATTATGAAATGTATTCAAATAAGTACATTCCTTAATCAATCAATCAATCAAATTTTATTTGTATAGCACATTTCATCAGCAACGCATTTCAAAGTGCTTTACATCAAATCAAACACAAAAACACAATGCAACATAGAATCAACAACAAAAACACAACATCAAGTCAGATTCTGTCAATAAATTTGCAATTGATTACGTTTCAAATACAACCCTAAACAAGTGGGTTTTTAGTTGAGATTTAAAGGAAGTCAGTGTTTCAGCCGTTTTACAGTTTTCTGGAAGTTTGTTCCAGATTTGTGGTGCATAGATGCTAAATGCTGCTTCTCCTCGTTTGGTTCTGGTTCTGGGGATGCAGAGCAGACCAGAACCAGAAGACCTCAGAGGTCTGGAAGGTTGATACAACAGCAGCAGATCTTTAATGTATTGTGGTGCTAAACCATTCAGTGATTTATAAACTAACAACAGTATTTTAAAGTCTATTCTTTGAGCTACAGGTAGCCAGTAGAGGGACTTTAAAACTGGTGTTATGTGCTCTATCTTCCTGGTTTTAGTGAGAACGCGAGCAGCAGCATTCTGGATCAGCTGTAGCTGTTTGATTGATTTGTTGGACAGACCTGTGAAGATGCCGTTACAATAAACAATACGACTGAAGATAAACGCATGGATGAGTTTCTCTAGATCTGGCTGAGACATTAGTCCTTTAATCCTGGAAATGTTCTTCAGGTGATAGAAGGCCGACTTTGTAACTGTCTTTATGTGGCTCTGAATGTTCAGGCCAGAGTCCATCACTACTCTCAGGTTTTGGGCCTGATCGCTAGGTTTTAGTTGTAATAACTGAAGCTGTGCACTGACTCTAGATTGTTCCTCTTTAGGTCCAAAAATAATAACTTCAGTTTTGTTTTTATGCACCTGGAGAAAGTTTTGGCACATCCACACATTTATCTGTTCTAAGCATCTGTTCAGTGATTGGATGGGTTCAGAATGCATTTATGACTGTGATGAATGCAATTCTCCACCAGTGAGCTAAAAGATGTTTTTTCCCCACCTTAATCATTCTTACTCTGAACTACCACAGTATAACAAAATAATAGAAATGGTTTGAATAGAACTAATGAAACTGAGTCATGTCATGTTGTAGACTGACTTGATCACACACACCTTTTCAACTCAGTCAACAAAGATTTTCATGGGATTTCTATTTTGCCACTTTGAATATCACTGTCCATTTCAAATACCAATTTTAAGCACTTTACTTTGAGATTTTACAATATTACTACATTCCTCATGATGGCATGTCTTTTGTGAAGATCACCAGATAAACATTCACAGATCATGACTGAATTCTTCCATCATTAGACCATAGAGTGGGTGGTATGATGAAAATGAATTTCTTCAGCCTTGTGTGCAACCCTATTTTCACAAGGTCTTGTTCTTTTGCTTTGTGGTTGATTGGCACTTTCCACACAAAAACACATGAACAAGACGACCTTCTCTCATAAACAGTAGAATGACTGGACATTTCCATGGTATTTACACTGGCATATCATATATTTAACAGATGAATGTGGTACCTTGAGTCATCTGGGTATTGTACGTATGTTTTCAGTTCCTTGATTATTTTCCTGTTATTGTCACTGAATGTTGTTAATTCTCCCACGGCACACAAAAGCCATGGGAGAATTATATATATGAACATGAATTGCTCTCTTCTTGTGATTCATGTTGTAATATACCACATTTGGGTAACATTTAGTTAAACAGTAATAAAACTTCTTCTAGGCCAGAGTGACACTCCCAGTCTGTACAGTCAGTCATGCTCATAGAGTAATTTAATGTCTGGAGGAGTTCCTTATTGTGTAACTCAGGGAAAACTAGTGCCTCTGATCATAGTTTCTGACTGTAAGTCTCCCTATGACACACCAGTATACGTAATGTTTCCTGTCATCAAGTCTTTAAAGAGTCACTTTTTACAGTTTTTGATATTTATTTGGTTTCAGACGTGGTGAAGTTTCATTGTTATAAGAAAGAAGTTTATATTTGCAACTTAAAGTTCAAGTCTCTGTTTTGCATTCAAACTTGCACCAACTTATTTCTTTATCTCAGAGAATTAAAAGGAAAAATATGAGAAATTTACTCTCAGTAAATTTACTTTACTGCTCATATGCAGTAAAGAGAACTTACTAAGATGTTCAAACTCTCTGCCAAATGTTTCTTCATTCTTATTTTGTTCTGCTCTGGATGCATTTTGTTGATTGCACGGAAGCATCCAAGCACTGCCATGACCTCTTGCAGATCCATGCAGTTTGTACCTCTCTCTGATTTGTGTTGCAGTGCTCCAAGTGCAAAAGTGATTGAAAAACTAGGGAAAAATATTTCCTAATTGAGAGCTCCAGGTCCTGACAGGATCGAGGCACTCCCTAAAACTTTGAGCGCATCCAACTATCCTGGAGGAATCTTTCTCAGAATTCAGTTTCTAAATCAACAAGTGACGTGGTTTTAAAGGACTGTGGCACATGAAAAATGTGTAGTGGCACTTTTTAAGATGAGCATCTGGCTTGCATGTAGTTTCAAAATTAAACTGATATATAAATTTTGGTTTAACCATACTTAGCATGTGCTTTTATCTTAAAATTGCATGTTGGTTGGACCCCTTCTGATAGCAAATTTACACAATTTTTTGCTTGCCTTGTTAGCTTGTATTTTTATTTTGTTTTTATTAAAACACCTTCCCATTATCAAGTAAGAATTAATTCATAAGAGTTCATTATTATTGGAGGTTTAGTGATTAATAATCCTGTTTTCTTCAGGCTCCTAGTTGGTGCTCCATGGAGTGACAACAGGAAGGGAGATGTTTACAAGTGTCCAGTCCTGGGATCCAGTAACAGATGTGAAAAGCTCAACCTTCAAGGTAAACTTCAGAGTTTTGTTTAACTTCCACCTTCTACACTTTACTCAAAAAATGCCTAACGAAATCTACAAAGCTTTCTCTTTGAATTTTCCTTCTTAAGAAATGTAAGAATCATGTTAACAAAGCAATTCATGCAACATACTTCTAATTTATTTCCCACCTCACAGATTCTGTTACAATTCCCGACGTGATAAGTGTCAACACCAACATGGCTCTGGGTTTGACTCTTGCTCCCAACCATACAGGCCAGGATTTTTTGGTAAGTTTTTCTGTTGTTGTTGCACATGTATTGTGCATCTCAAGTGTAATGTTCAGCTCATCCTTTTAAAAATTGGGAAAAGCATGTCACAACTATGAATATGCCAGAAGGGGCAGTTTCTATTCTATTCTATTCTATTCTATTCTATTCTATTCTATTCTATTCTATTCTATTCTATTCTATTCTATTCATATGATCAGTGTCTATGGGAAAATTGAGACAATTAAATACAGGCTAACCCTCTTTTGCAGCCTGGAAGAAATAGGCTGCAAAATATTTGAGAATGCAACTTCAACAGAACAATGATCCTAAACAAAAGTCCAGAGTGAAAATATAGTACTCTAAATCAAAACAAATTCATGTATTAGGATGGACTTTTCAAAGACATTTTCAGAATCTGTGAAAACACTTGAAAACTGATGTGTTTACATATTCTCTGTCTAAGCTGCCTAAGCTTGAGCTATTTTGCATATACCACAAATAGTTGCAGTGAACAAAGGTCAAACAACATATTGACTCAGGGGAGCTGAATACAAATGAATGGCGCATTTTGTTGTTTTGTTTGTAGAAATTCAACTCAAAACTGTCATTTAAGAAAAAAGTTTGTTGTTGTACATATTCAAAATAAAAAGAAATTTATGGGGAATGAACTTTCTTTTAAATGACACTACCAAACCAACATAAACAGAAAAAAGAAACAGATGTATATCTTGATATATAAATAATGCACACCCACAACCAGGGTGCAGGATGTGGAGGGTGCAGGATGTGGTATCTAACTTAACTGACAGGATCAATGTTCATACTGCAGTATTTCTGCCCACCAGTCACAGCTTGGTGCTGGTACAATATAGTGTACAAACATTACAAGCCAACATCGAATGACAGTAGTTATAACAATAAGCGTTCCTATAATTTGATTCAAATAAACACCTCTTCCCATTGTCTTAGTTCATAAATTCAAATTCTTTTAGTGGTTCACCAGATCCTTTCAGGACTAAATATTTCCAAGCTGTTGCTTTAATTGACTTTATGGTAGGCTTTTGTGATTGTATAGTGTTTTGTTTTTGTGTTTTTCTGTGTTTCTGTGAAGCAATACAACTGTAAAAATGTGCTATGTAAATAAACTTTTATTTAATTACATAACTTTACTCAGTGCTTCCTTCTGGAACCTTTTGGCTGATGTGAAAACCAAGTAAATGCATTGATCAGATCTCTTGTTTCTTCTTCTGTCATCCCTGCTGCAGATGTGTGGTCCTCTTTGGGGACAGCAATGTGGTGATCAGAACTTTTATCCAGGAATTTGCTCGAAACTCAACCCCCTCTTTCAGCCTCAACCTGCCTTTTCTCCTGCCATTCAGAGTAAGCAGTATTTTTCCCTGTATTCACTTTATTACAAATCTGTCTCTTGTTTCTCCTAACTCTCAGTCACATCAGTTACTGAACCCAGCAGTTTATTATATGGACGCATTAGAGGAAACATTTAAAGAAAAGACTTTGCATGAATTTTAAGCTTTGACAATATTCTTTTCTCATGCTTCAGTCCTGAACTTGCTTAAGTTAGCGTAGCTCTGAAAAGAGGCTAGTTCCTTTTCAGAGCAAAAGTCATTGAAGTCCCCATCATTGATAATCTCTATCATTGTTCCTTTTTTGGTGATGTAGGGCAGATAAAGTCTCATTTTTTTGTACTTTTGGTTTCAACCGCTTCTAAAAGCAGCCAAGCACTTAAAAAATCTTCCATTTACTTTTTGGGTAAAAAGTCAATGTTTTTGGTGTCTGGAAATTTGCTGTAAAAAACCTCCTGATTGTTAAGCAGCATTCCACGGGCACTGCGTTGTTACCTAGCGACCCTAGCTAAGTCCAACTCTCTTTACCTAGCAACCTAAGCAGAACTTTAGCACATTTTGATAGCTGATTTTACCACTATGCTCTGTACAATGGCTGCTGGCGAAGACAACTGTTGTGTTGTTGAATTACTAGACAGAAACCATTTACTGCAATGTTTTTGGTTGTGCAGGAAGTTGTGCTTTTCAAAGATGTAAGGTTCTATAGTTGCACATTTGTTTGCAGCCATTTTCACGTATCAGTGTAAACGTTGGGTTGGGGGGCATGGCCAGCTGTCGTTTATTTAGATTTAAAGTGACATGAGGCTCGAAAACAGCTAATCCTGAAAGGAGCTTAAAATAGACAGAACTGACCAGGCTAAAATGTCATTACCTATGATTATGTGTAAAAAATAGAATGAACATGTGTTGTATAGTTCATAGATCTATCTTAACATGTTCAAGGAAACTTAATAGGTAATTTTAATAGGCAAAATACCATCAAACAAATATTGCTTTTGTCAATTGAAAAAAAACTAAACCAGTGGCTCAGTAAAAGTTAAAGACAATTTTTTTTTAGTGTTGTTTCTTTTTTTAATGATGCACTAACTAGCCTTCCCTCTAATCTACAGCATGTACAGGATTGATGGACATTGTGATTGTTTTGGACGGCTCAAACAGCATTTATCCATGGCCACCAATGACGGAGTTCCTGCGCAAATTGATACCTTCTTTAGATATTGGACCTCAAAGTACACAGGTGACTTTTGAGCAATTGAGTTACAACAATGCTTGAAGGCTCTTTTTAAAATGTTTTTATCTCACAATAGATGAGCGTCATTCAGTATAGTGACGGCCAAAAGGTTGAATTCAAACTGAATCGATACACAGACAAGGGCCAGATGCTTAATGCAGCATCCAAAATCACACAGATGTATGGTACTTCTACCAATACCTTCGACGCAATCTCATTTGCCAGGTTGGTTTGACAGTAAACACATTTTTTCTTTTAAAATACATGCAGAGTCTGATTTTTTTTATTCTTAACTTAGTGGCTTGGTCATTACTTCCTTTCTTCTTTTCTTAAAGTTTATTTTTGGTAAAACTTTATTTGACAGGGTGAGCACAAGACTGACATGACTCTGTCTTAAACATAACATAACATCTGTCATGAACATGTAGGTGTATGAATGTCTATGACTGTTGTCATAAAGTGTCATTTGGAAAATTATGACAGTTTTAATGCAAAGTTGCTTTAAAAGTTGCATTAAAAGTCCTCTGAAAGTACCAACTTTGCATTAAAAGTGTCATTATTTACCAAATAAATAAAGTTGGTGATTTTAATGGACTTTTAATGCAACTTTTAAAGCAGTTTTGCATTAAAAGTGTTATTATTTACCTCATAACACCTCATGATAACAGTCATAAACATTCATAAAGACTCCTTCATGTTACAGGTGTTGTGTCATGTTTATGACACAGTCATGTCAGTCTTATGCACACCCGTCACATAAAGAGTTACGGTTATTTTCATTATGTTGTTTTTTTATTGTAAAGTGTCTTGGCATCACATAGTGAATTGGAACTATACAAATGGTTGAATTGAATTATGTTACTGTAAAAACGTCTTTTGTTTGTAACCTTACCTCAGTAAGGAAGCTTTTTCTGCAAGCAACGGTGGCCGACCTGAAGCTGCTAAAGTCATGGTGGTTGTTACTGATGGGGAGTCACACGATAGCTACAACAGAGACAGCGTCATCGCTGAGTGTGACAAGCAAGGCATCATTCGATTTGGTATTGCGGTATGTGATTAATTATTATGTACTCTAAATACTGAGTAGGTTAAAATCTCCGACAAACATCAGATGATGCTTTGAAACAAGACAAATAGGAAGCTTGGAATGGGTGCAGTGGCTTCAACATTATTGACCTCCCTGGTAGGCGTGTCACAATAACAAATTTTTATTTTTATTAACAACAACAAAGTTTTTTCAGAAATTATTGCAATAAATTGAATAAACCTTGTATTCTAATGAACATTTCACACTGCAGCTGGAAAACATTTCAAATATTCAAAATAAATAAATAAAACAACAAATAAAATTGATTACTTAGTCTCTGTAAACAAAATAGTTTTTCAAAAAAGAGGCTTATTTAGACCAAACCCCCCGATTGAAGACTTTGTCATCCAATTTTTAGTAGAAATAGAAAAACAATAAATTATGCAAATAGAAATTTTAGTTTTCTTCACTCATCATGTGATTAATTGATTTATTGCTTGCTGCGACAGGCCTACTCCTTGGTAAATTTGTGTAAAAAGCCTTTAAAAAATTTTTATTAGCAGAATAATGTCACGCCAAAGAAAATTTGACTACACTTGTTCAGTTTGTAAAAATACCAGAATTTATATGTTTTTTTGTTTTCAAAAAAATAATCTCCCTATTGAAAGGTGAACCTTGGACTTTTGCAATGATTATTGTTGTTTCTCTCTGATCAATTTTATATCAATATGTATAAGTTTGGTATTTCCTTTTTGCTCCCCAGGTGTTGGGTTACTACATCAGAAACAACATAGATACAAAAAATCTCATCCAGGAAATCAAATCCATTGCCAGTCAACCCACAGAGAAATACTTCTTCAATGTGTCAGAAGAAGCAGTCCTTTCCACCATCGCTGCGACTTTAGGAAAACGCATCTTCAGCATAGAGAGTACATATTATTTCCATTTTGTTTTTCTGTCGATGTACATCTTCTGTAGGGGACAATCACAGAGATGAGAAGTGGAAAGTTTACATTTCACTGCTACTGTTGATCAGCCATCCTGTTTTTAACTTCTCTATTGTGCTCTGTTTGCCTAAGGTACTGGAAAAGGGGGAGATGGCTTCCAGATGGAGATGTCCCAGGTCGGATTCAGTGCATACTACTCCAAGCAGCAGGTACAGAAATAATACAATTGTAGAAGAAATATAGATTAAGTAATTATTGGTGGATCTATCTCCATTTGGTCCTTTCTACTTGTTAAAAGGAGAATTAATGTGGCCACAGAGTCTCAGTATCTTTGTTAGAGAACCTCCACAGCTTTAAAAACCATTTTCTTTCAGTGTTACTTTTATTTCATTCTAGTTGAATTAGTCACATTTTATTTGGAAACTCTGTGTTGGTAAATTACTGAACCACAATGTGTTGATGTTTATGACATTTTCCTGGTTGCCTTGTGCTTTTAGGATATGATGATGCTGGGAGCAGTGGGAGCATATGCCTGGAGTGGGACTGTTGTCCATCAGAAAGGATCTGTAGCAACTATTTTCCCTTTCTCTGCCTTTGAGGGAACGCTTCAAGAGAGAAATCACAGCTCACTGCTGGGTATGCTTTTGAGGTTTTTATTACCACATCCTCCAAATTGTGAATATTTGCTGTCCCATATCATGGTGTTACTCCAGTTCAGTCTTCATATTTAACAGATGTTGTGTTGGATGACTGAATGGCCAATAAAGCTAAATGTTTCTAGTACCCACATAACTGTTGTTCAAGATTAGGAAATAAGTTTGATTTGAATGTGAGATTTCATCAGATATTCTCTGGAGTATTATGAACTTGCTGCCTCAATCTAAACATAGCAACCAGTCTTGCTAAATACTCACTTCATAGAAAGTGCTTTTGTAAAAGTAGCATCAACAATGTTTGTCAGACATTTTAAGTTTAATTTAAAAACTACCTTCTGCAGGAAATATCTTTTATGTAAAAACTAAAATGAACACAGTCTTTCTGAACATGAAACAAATACTTGTTTTGTTTTGTTTTTTTAAAAACATTTAGTGTTTTTGCACAGAAGTCCAGGTTTGATGTCTGGGTGGTGGAGGACAACCTGCATTAGTCGTTGCTGTCTTTTCACTACCTGGTGGTACTTTCTCTTTCTGTGCCACACTGCGACTGACGTTGTTTCTTTAAATTTAACTTATTGTTTTTAAAGCTAAACAAAACTTTGTCACCTGCATAGAGTGCACAGCAACCTTTAACATTTATAGCTGGCACAAATTCAAAATATTGATTGTATAGTAAAACAAGCATCACTTTCCTCCCTCCATTGTTGTTTACGTTTGGGTTGCTGGCAGATTGGTATGTTTTACATGTGAGTTGCCCTCATGCTGAAAACATGACTTGTGCATGTGCAACACAAAGTAAAACAGGAAAAAAACTAACACCCAAAGGAAAGGAAAATTTTAAAAAACTAACACACAATCAGTCACTTGGATAAGTATATCTTTTTCTTGTTCTCCTGGGCAGGTTATGCTCTCACCACACTGACTGATGGGTCTACAGAATACTTTGTAGCTGGAGCTCCTCGCGCCAACCATTCCGGACAAGTCATCATTTACACTGTGAACGCCCAGAAACAACCTGCTGTCGTGGATACAGAAAGAGGGAAACAGGTGTGAAGATTAGATGATGTATTCACCTTGTAAATTCTGTGGAAAATGTGCACTTTTTTCTGCAACCAGATCAGATTTACAATGTGATGAATAAGCAGCTGGATCTTGTTACAGATTGGGTCATACTTTGGGAGCGTCCTGTGCTCACTGGATGTAGACAATGATAAAGTTACAGATTTGCTTCTGGTTGGAGCTCCCATGTACATGAATGAGGTGAAGAAAGAACAAGGCAGAGTCTACTTATTCTCTGTCACCAAGGTAACAATGATTTAAAAAAATCATCTTTAATTTTTAGCATTTTTAACTCCAGAGTCTTATTCTCTGTGCATCACACTTTGTCTCTTCTTCTGAAGGGAATACTGAATGAGCAGGGATTCCTCAACGGTCCTTCTGGAAATGAAAATGCTCGTTTTGGAATGGCTATCTCTGTCATTCCTGACCTCGACCTCAACGGATTCAGTGATGTTGTGGTTGGAGCCCCCATGGAGGACAAGGAGAAGGGTGTGATTTACATCTACAATGGCTACAACAAGGGTCTAAAAAAAGACTTCTCACAGGTACAACACACAACTTTTGTATTTAAGAAATACAAAAGTTTTCTTAAACACATACAGCAGAATGAGTAAGAAACAACGGCGTCGGTCTCGATCCTCATTAGTCAGATTATTCTGAATCTCTCTAGCCACTGTTCCTCCCATTGGATTGAGACGCAACATTTTAGGCCAGAATTATGTCAGTGTGGATTCATTTAGATTTTTAAGACTGAAAAAATTAACTGTCAAAAATTAATGTGGCATGATGAAGTGCACCTGGCTATTTCCAAGAAGTCTTTGACTTTCAGTACCACATAGTAGCTCAGTGTCATTGTGAGTCTATTTGGAAATAATTTCAAGCCTATTTTGACCAGAGATATGACTATTGTTGGACTTCACAGAGAATCCCAGGCTCCAAGCTGAATCCTCAACTTCGATATTTTGGAAGATCCTTAGACAGCAATGAAGACCTGAATGGTGATACCATTCCTGACATCTCCATTGGTGCTTATGGGTCCGTTGTCCAGCTGTGGTGAGTTCCAGAAAAAAATTTGTGTGGGAACACTGTGAATGTGGGAACATGCAACTGATATTACTTTTGATTTCAGGTCCAGAGGAGTGGCAGTTGTTACAACTAAAGGCTCCTTCAAACCTGATAAAATCAACATTTTAAACAAAGACTGTGACATTAGTGGACGCAAGCTCTCTTGCTTCAATATGAACATCTGTTTTAGTGCTTCATTCAGACCCACAAATCCTGTAGGACCCCTAGGTAAGCTAGATTCCTCAAAGTAACTTTAAAGCGGCGGTTTTCAAAGTGTGAGGCGCGCCTCCCCGGGGGGGCGCCAGAGCACTTTAGGGGAGGCGCGGTGCGAGGGAAAAAAATAAACCGGAAAAGCTATCTGCTTGCTGTCTACTGATGTGAGAGAAACGTCTTTTACGCACACGATCAACTCTGTGGATTTAGGAAAAAGTTGGTACTGTGGGGTGCGCGTGTGGAGCGGGGATCAGTGGAAATGTTTCCCCCCTTAGAGGATGTTTTGGCCAGTGATGTCAGTAACGTTACTGACGTCGGACCACTTTTTTCAGTAACCAGTAATCTAACGCGTTGCTATTTCAAATCCAGTAGTCAGACTACAGTTACTTATCAAAATCATTTTTGCGTTACTATCTTCTTTTGTTATTTAATCGTATTTCCTCTACTGGTCTTGTCGAGTGACCGACGTCTCTATGCGACAGAAATGTAAACAATGGAGGGAGATGCGCGTTTTGTTGGTGGAAAAACTGGAACTATTTTGAGCTTCTGTCGACAAGTCCGATTATTATAAGCGGCTTTGGGCTTCATTTTTTTAAAGTCGCTTGCAGATTTAATGAGTGGCGGGTTGCGCCGTTTTGGGCTCGTTTTTGAACGTGAAGTTGCTCATTTGGGGTTGGGAATAAGCAGAGACTCATAATAAATCCCAGAATTTGTCCGTCATTAAGGTAGTTTTACTCCGTCTCTCCCTGTTCATCATTTCCAGGATGATCCGTCCCGCTGTGTCTTTGTTAATGTCAAGTTAATGTATTACCTCTGAATGACGTCGAGCTTCGCGTTGCGCTCCAGAAAACTACAAACATCGAGACTAATTTAAACAGCGCAATAAACGTGAAAACAGCCACGAATAAACGTGTCCGTAGTTGGCAATAGTTATAATGGCAAGTTAGCACCGTTATAATTATTAATATTACGGTAAGTGTCGCAGCCATCGGAGCTGTGGAGCTGCAGTAGGAACTCTGTGCGCTGCGACATCAAACTCAGGGGCGTAACGCAGAATCTGGAGGCTGGGGGGAGGGGGGCTTTAAAATTCTTCTTAGAGTTTTCCAGACAACAGTGGACCACACAAATTACTCATGTTTTTTATTTTTTGTACAATCTCCTCTTCAGTTCAACCTTATCAGTGGAGACACATTGTTGATGTTACCATTATAAAATAACTTACAATTAAGTATTGGCAAAGCTCAATGTGATTTTCACAGGAGGCAGAGCGTTGTTGTTAGCAGCTGCTGAAAGTAACTAAAAAGTTACTTAATCCTGCAGTTAGTTACTTTCCTGCAGTTAGTTACTACTTGACTTGGAAAGTAACTTAGTTACTTTCCAAGTCAAGTAGTCAGTAATATAACTAAGTTACTTTTTCAAGGAGTAATCAGTAGTCCGATTAAAGTTACTTTTTCAAAGTAACTATGACATCACTGGTTTTGGCCAGAGCAGGGCTGAAGGTGGAGTTTTTAGAACTCCACCCCCCTCCGCCCCCCCCTCCACGGGGGGGGGGCAGCAGGCCTTAAGCTCCTTGAAGGGGGGCTCACCCTTTCATACTTTGAAAACCCCTGCTTTAAAGAATAGATTTGAAGGAGCATAGGGACTGTGCAAAACACATAAAGAGAAAGAAAATTGCTGTACCTTCACCAGACCTAAACTACTTTTTTGCACAGTCAGTTTTATTTATGAGCTTTTTTGTTTTATGAAAATGTGTTACTAAAACTATATGGGTACCCAAAGTATGCCTCAATAGATTAGAAGTAAGCTGAAAAGAAATAGATCCCACATACAGGAGCCAGATTTTGAAAACTAATGTAGTTAGGACAGAAATGCTAAGATTAAACAAGCAATAAAGGAGGGGAAAATGTGTTGCCTGTTGGTATAAAGAACTTAATTCAGGCATTTCTAAAATTGTAAGAGCAAAGTGCTTCCAAAATGCTATAAAAACACCTTAAAGTTGTTGACAGTTTTCCCTGCCAGCTCCTAGTCCCAAACATTATAGCACTGGGAATAAAACTTCAAGAATTTCTAACTAAGAAAGACATGCTTAAAATCAAAGTCACATGTTGTTTCATGTATAGACAAAAAAAGCATTCTTTTTATTTTTTGGCCTCAAAGAACACCCAATCCCTGCTCACTTCCTCAAAACTAGCAGCAGCAGCAATTAGCAAACACCTGGTAAACTAGGTGTGTGCTTAGCTTGTCATACCAGTCCATTGCTCCTAAGAATAGTTGAAAATGGCATGATGAAGAAGCATTGTTGTGAGGATGTGCTGAAGGTGGAATTTCAGAAAGAGTAGGAACTTTTTAAAGAGATTGTCTGGGTTTTCCAAACTTACCATAGTTTCAAAGCATTTTTATTTTTGTTTGAAATAAAATCAAAAATGTATTTGATTTGATGGATGAATTGGTGTATGTATGGGTCAAAGAAAAGTGTGTAAATAATAAAGGAACAATTTATTCCAGCCTTAATTTTTTTTTTTTCAAAAGTAGCTCTTTATAGTCTAAGTGATTCTCGGAAACATCTGTCCCAAAATGTTTGCATATTGGAGGGATTCAATATTTAAATCTCAAATATTGTTTTCCACTTTTTTGTTGATTTTGTTTCTTTAATTTCAGATGTATCCTACACGTTGACTCTGGACGCTGACCTGAAGGGTTCACGGGTAACTTCAAGAGGACTGTTTGAAGTAAACAATGAACGATACCTGAAGGAGAAGATAAAAATATCCTCCACATCCCAATGTGTAGATCGCAGGGTTTATGTTCAGGTAAGTTTTCACCGTCAAATCTTTTTGTGAACAATTTCGCTCTCTTGGTCTATTTCTGGAGATGTAGACTTGTGTTGCTCTTTTTTTAATACATCAAACAGGAAACACCAGACTTAGTAAATTCCCTCAGTGTGAAAGTAGAAGTTGAGCAAGAAAATCCAGACGTCAACCCTGTCCTTGACAGTTTTTCTCCAAATGTCTTCGAATACTTTGTAAGTAAGAAGATTTAAAACATGTTTAAGTGATAATAAATTAGTTTGCTAATTAAAACTGTAGCACTGCATCCAGCTGAATTTATTGGTCCTTCACTGTTTCAGATCCCTTTTACTAAAGACTGTGGGTCAGATGAATTGTGTGTTAATGATCTGGAGCTGAATGTGAAGGTGGACAGGCAGGGGTCCAGGTAAGAATGACAGCTTACTGCAGTCCTATATAGTACAGCACACTTGATTTAACAGCCCCCAGTTACAGTTTTACTGCTCTCATTGGCTAGAGGTGTGCAGAGATCCTCCATCTCTCAGACCTATTTAGATTCTACTAACAAAGTGCTTTGGTTGTTGACTTATATCTCCAACTGATTAGCATCAAAATAAGACCCAATGAGGGTCTAAGTAATAATTAAAAGATTTTTTTTTGTCAAGATTAATGTATAATTGTTCCCTGCTACATCATGATTGTCCTGCAGCAGATGCAGTCAGTCAAAGTGCTGAGTATAATGATGAGTCATGGTTTCAAACATTGTGTTGACATATTCCGTTGGTACAAATTGAAGCATCTCTTTTAATAACAGCCTTAAATCCCTGTAATTTTTTTTACCAGAACAACAATTGTAAACCAGTTATTATATGACAAGAAGCCTTGGAGCAGTACAGACAAACAGCTGCCTCCATGCTTACTGGCAGCCCTGGTAAAGATGTGAAAAAGGGCTTAAAAGATGTTTCTGTAGCATAAACCACATAAAACACACTGCAGGTAAACTGAAGTGTTTCAGCTGGATAATGTTTCAAACTGTCTGGTCAAAGCAGAAATAGGTCAGCAGATGGAAAATCAAGCTTTCTGAGTCTACAGACCTAAAGTCTGTTAAGTATTTGGAGGGTGAGCACCTAGTATTTAGTGCCAATTTTGACTAAGCCATTTTAATTGAATTATTTCAAATAAAAGCAACAGTTTCAGAGAGAGCTTACCACAGCTTTTAAGAGCTTTTTTTGGCTTCTGCGTTTGTTCTGAATGTGTGGAGTATGCTCAGTTCCCATAAATCCCTCTGTTATATTCAATTATTGTCACAAAATAAAAGAAAAAAACTGTGCTTTTCCATTTTTTTTGCATTCAGATTCAATAAAGTTTTCTGTGCGCTTCTTTTACAGCTCAAGTCCCGTTCTGTTCAGCGCCAACAACCGGGAACTGAAATTCAAAGTTGTTGTGAAGAATAAAAATGAGAATTCATACAACACACAGGTCTCTGCCACGTTCTCCAACAACCTCTTCTACTCCTCTGTCACTGCTGTGAGTATTTTATGTTTCTGTGTATTTGAGTTTATTCACAAATGATTGGCTATTTTATGTCACGTTTGAATTGTTATGAGCAAGTCAAACAAAATCTGCTTTGCATTCACTGAAATTCTACTGAGTTTACAAGTCTTCAAAGTCAATGGTAATAGAACACAAAGCTATAAATATTATTGTCTGGTGTGTACTTTGTATTTGCAGACAGATGAAGTCAAATGCACACCAACACTAAAAAATACAGTCACCTGTCAGGTCGGATATGCAGTATTAAAGAAAGACCAAGAGGTAAGTATAAATACTGTTTTCTGCACTGGATTTGGTTTCAATATTAATTTCTCAAACAGCTATGATTCACACCCTGTTATTTCATTATAGGTTAACTTTGAGATCACCTTTGATTACAGTTTTGAGTCTCAGGAAAACCAAGCCGTTGTGAAATTTGAGGCCAGAAGGTACAAAGACGTGGAAATCCTTTTAACTCCACTTTGACTTTCTTTAAATGAACATTCATGAGATGATAATAATGAGAGGTGTGATTGTTATCATATGATTTGCAGTGATGGAATAGAGGAAAATCCTGCCGACAATACTGTGCAAATATCCATTCCTGTGCAATTTGACACAGGAGTTGTGTTGTCCACGTGAGTCTGTATTTTTTTTTTTCTCAGTTTATCAGTAATATAAAATTAAAGAATAGCATCGTGAAATATGTTAAATACTTTTCCTGTCATTTCACAGGCAGTCAAATATCAACTTTTATGTGGCAGACTCAACCAATCAAGTGGTAACCACGGTGAAAACTCTGGATGACATAGGACCGGAGTATACCTTTACTGTGAAGGTGCATTTAGCAAATCCACCTTATGCAGTATTATTGTCTCATTTTATTATTTTTAAAGACTAAAGCAAAATGTGTTCAAAGGTCTCAACAGGCATATTCCCTCCCAGCCTCCTTTTTCTCACAATAAGTCTGCCAGTGAAAACAAAAGGTGAAAATCCACTCCTGCATTTAACCAGCGTGGAGCCACAAGCTGTGAGTGTTCCTATTCTGCAATAATGAAAATACCACCACATGCATATCTTTTTGCCAATATAATTTACAGTAAGTGGGGTGTGATAAATGCATTATTGATGGTCTTGTTCTCCATATACAGGGAGGATCTATCAGCTGTTCCACCAGCCTACAGAATCCTCCAGATTTTGGTGAACAAACCCAGACAGTTTCATTCAGAGAGGAGAATCTCAAAGGTACAAAGACACTGGTAAGTAGGTGACTCCTTTTGTTTAATGTTTATCTTGTTTTTATGGTGTGGTTATGGTATTTCCAGTTGTATGTTTTCATTAAAGTATCAAATCCTAAATCTATCTCTTTTATGTTTACCTTATTTAGCACATGGTAGCAAACACAGTGCTTGCAGCTTTAAATGTGACTGTATGAGATCTGTCAGCTTATTGAAACTACATATTACTCCACTGTAAAAACTGTTTCCAGGACACACATTTTGTACCATTCATGATCTATTTCAAATTATATGATTTTTAGAACAAAATAATAATACAAAAACAATGGAGTAGATTAGTCCAGTCTTATTATTTAATCAC
The DNA here is from genome assembly GCF_019740435.1 of Gambusia affinis. Lineage (NCBI taxonomy): Eukaryota > Metazoa > Chordata > Actinopteri > Cyprinodontiformes > Poeciliidae > Gambusia > Gambusia affinis. The sequence continues at coordinate 24,375,018 of NC_057870.1, read as the reverse complement.
TAGGACTGAAATTACAAAACAAATATGTCTAATTGTATTATTTTGGGGGGCGTTTTCTGCCAGTATGCTTTTCATGTTGATGAAGTTCCTGTGCCAATTATGCCAAATTGATCAGCTATTTTCTCCTTTTTGTTGTTGCTGTAATCCTTTAATTGTTGTTTGTTTTTAACCTGATAGGACTGTACAAGTGCAAAATGTGAGAAGATAGAATGCATCCTTAAAGACACTGAAATAAAGAATGACTATTTGGTAAAGGTGAAAACAAGAATCTGGAATGGCACATTTATTACGGTAAATTTCTACCTTATATGTCTTCAAATATTTTTATGTTACTGATAATTGAAATCATACTAATATCTTAAATCCACAATTTTTCTGTGCTAGGCTTCATATCAGAGCATAAATCTGATTTCCAGTCTGGATTTGAAGACCTCCAAACCGGATCTTCTCATTGTCCAACACAAGCATCTGGATGTAAGTTCACATTAAGATGTTTCTGTTTGTAAAACACAACAAAACATCTCGTGTGAATCTACGTAATTTGAAATTTTACTCATGCAGGATGGGTTTATTTAGGCATTTTCTATTTGTGGCAACTGTACATCAAAGAAAACATAAGTTAAAAGTTCATTTGTCAGCACTCTTTTGAGACAGATCTTACAATGACCTTGCCAAAACCTCTTTATGTCCAGGTGGTTTTGCCTGTCAGCAAACCTGGAGAGAAAGCTGATGTTCCAGTTGGTGTGATAGTTGGTAGCGCCATAGGTGGCCTGGTGCTGCTGGCTCTGGTTGTTGGTCTGCTGTATAAGGTAAAGAGTTTTACCATTTTCTTTATATAAAGGACCTTCGCGAATCTGTTAAAGCAGTCTCAAGCAGGGGTGGAAATTAGCACCTGACACTGGCCTAATGTGGTATGAAGTGGCGTGTAAATTGGAGCAAAGCAGCCGCCACTGTGGCGGGTTGACAATTTGAACAGAAAAAAAAAAGCTGCATTCAGTTTGAACTTCTGTCCAGGCGAGGACTGACTGTCTAGGATACAGACTGATGTACATAATGTCCATATCTGGCGGTCCTACGCTGTCGTAACTTAACAAAAAAGTATATTAAATCAAATTTTTATCGACCGCGACAGCCCCATTTGTTGATTTTATATTGACGGACATTGGGCTAATCCAATGAAATCCCTCAGTCCTCCTTGGCCCGCCCCTCCCCTCTAGGTTTATAAATAATGGCATTTCAGCCCGCCGAAGTCTGAGAAAATGAGCGGATACAAGACGGGGTGGGTCAGAAAAACTATGACAAAAGCTAAAAAGCTCATAAGCCCATTCAGAAAAATGTGTCAAACTAATCGATATGTTAATTACTACACTAACTTTGATCGTTGGAGGACATTCAGTTGCGGACAAGCGATTCAGGGGCTTTATTATGGTTGGAGGAGGATGATGAGAGAGACATGACCAGGGACAGATTGAGGAAGAGTTCAGCAGGGCAGAACTCTTCCTTACAGGGCAGGAGTGAAGATGTTCATAAAGAAAAGATTTTATGCAGGCAGGAAGGTAGATGTGTGTGAGAGGGAACCTAACACTAAGTTCCAGGTAGTCAGAAAAACTCTGGAGTAACACAAGAATGATGGTGGCCCTTGGAATTAATAATGAACACGTTCTGAGATATGTTAGTAATAATTGTTAATTTCAATAGAAAATGTAATAAGTAAGGGAAAACAAATAAAACAGTTAGAAAACAGCTATTGATGCAATTTAAAAATGACTAGACACATCTTTAATAAATACTATTAAAGATGTATTGTTGCCAACATTTGGAAATGTTCAACATATGAACTGCATTTTTCTTGGATTAACATAGCACAAAATAACCTCCATGTTTTTACTCTCTAGTTTGGATTTTTCAAAAGAAAGTACCAGCAGCTTCAGAAGGAGGATGATGAGGACTTACAGACCCATGCACAAGATAATGAAGTTTTGTGAAGAGGAACCCCTTCAGCCATCTCTCTGTCTGTAAAGTTCTAGTGTTGGTATTGGCACATCTGTAGCGCAAACTGATCAGAACATATTCACTGGAAACTGGGCACTTTAAGGAAACAGTTGCTTGTAAGTTTGTGGATGAATGAGATTAAGTTCTTTAGCTCTTTTACAGGGGATTAATGTGCTTTGCTTTGTGAATTGTAGAGATTTGTGACAAATGTGCACTGTTTGTTTTTCATCATAAATAATATTTTTTTAGGTTATGGATGGACTTTACAATTAGATGCAGAATTGTCATCTGTAATTTTACACTGTAACTGGATCCTGGATGATTTTTGGGGAGGGAATTGTTTGTTTTGTTTACCTATTTTGCTTTAAACAGTTTGTGCCACAAACTGACTTGGGGATTAAATTTTGCATCTGACTCTCAGGGCTACTTTTATATTAAAAGTACTAATATTAACGGTCTAAAAACAAGATAGAAAATAGAATAAAATCCTGTAAGTGGTAATTTACAACACCCTCTTTATTCATTGGAATTCCTAGTTATAGATGATGAAAAAGGCCTTCAAATAAATTCATCTAATTGCAGTTGAATCATCAGCTGAACAAAATTGCTGCCATTTCCTCAGATTGGAGATCCATCCTCCTGACAGTTTGGTTGTTAGTTTATCACACTTCCTGTTGTTTTCATCTGCTTAATCAATGCCCTGATAATGTGGTTAAGTTTAGGTAAATAGCCATTTACTTTCTGCTATTTTCTGAGTTCCGAGGATCAACTTGTATGGCATATCCTCTCATATTTTCTGTTTGGAAAAGTAAGAGAATAAAGCTGTGCCACATCATATTTGTATCCCAGAGAATCAGGTAGTCATTCAGAAATAATAAAGGCAAAAAAATATTCCCTACCATAGATTCAATTTGATCTCAAATGAACAGTTAGTTTTTCAAACCATTTTAGCGTGAGACTCAGCTGCTGCAATAAAACATGGATTTATTTTAGGAACTTAAAAATGGAACATATTGTATGTTATTGCTGTGTTTAATTTAGTTATTTTTTCTGTATGTATTGTGAGAACTAAAAGTATGTTTTACAGAGTTTTTTTTATTATGTGGAGTTGGAACTTGATACACTGCTATTGATTATATTTGTGGTACTTGATTTTTATCATTAGAGGCATCATTTATTAGTCATTTGTTGGTGAAAGCCCACCATAGGTTTCAGTTAAATTATTAAATTTAAAAATTATTTAGATAGTAAAATAATATGTAAATAAATAGAATGCTGATATTGAGTTCTTTCATTACCAACAATGTTGTTATTCAAATTTAACACATCCAAATGTTACAGTACATTTGTCTATATCAACTTAATCTCATGTTAAATTCTCCTACACGCATATTTTTTGTATTTCAGATCTCAAAGCTTGTGCTTTAATTTATCTGAGATGGTGCATCATGTCATTGTTTTTATTAGAGGTCTATGTGCCAATATGTATTTATGTGCATTATGTTTTATAATGTTTGGGCATTAACTGTTTCTAAAGAAATTTAGTTGAGTAGAAATAAAAATGTAACATTTTTGATGGAAATCTGCAACCTGAAACAGTTATAGAACACTGAATACAGAATTCCATGATATAAATTAGAATGTTTGTTCTGATGAGGTTTGTTGGCAGATTTAAATTAAATTTAAAAAAAAGATATATTCAACATGCTTGTCATTAAGTCCAAATTTTTGTAATAGAAAACTTTTTTTTCTTTGGTCTGTCCTTTTTTCATAAACTGCAAACAGAAAAGGTTTTAAACATCAGTCTGTGTGTAATTAACTAATGTAATGCATTAAAATAAATATATTTTTTGATAATGTTCTAATCTTACGAACATGGCTTATTTGACATATTTGATATTTTGTTATATTAATTTGAAAACATGTATTGGCACATCTTTGACACAAGGTGGCAGCAAAAAGCTAATGATAGGTTCTCCCATAGTTTTAAACGTCTGATCCTTCTGATTTGTTGCTGTTTTTATGTAAAATATCATCGTTTTTCTTAAGTGTCTCCCCTGCTGTTTCTGACTGGAATATCTTCAGCATTCCTTTGTCTTCTAGGAACACTGTACTGACATCTATGTCTAAAACAACCACTTTACTCATATTTTGATTGCCATGTTTTCCCACTGTAAGGTTATTCTCTCCCTTGACAGTCCTGGAATGTGTTTCTAACTGCTTTCCTTCTCATAGAGTCAACACCAGCAACCAGCAGTATTTACTATTCATTTCTGTAGACCTGACCAAATAGAATACGCCATTCGTCTCTTATAAGTTGCATATTTCTCCAAGATCTTGGGCTCCGAGTCTCTCCTTGTCAGAGGGTGGTATATGAGGTTTGATAAACGGCCAAGCTGCACTGTTTCACAATTATTCATGTGGCGCAGTGTTGTGAAACAGCTGTTAGATTCTATGTATAGGTGTACAGGGAGCGATGTGGAAATACTTGGTGAAATGAGATACAGCAAAAGTTTTTGAACACATTTGTGAGTTCATCCTTCTGGGACTTTCTTTAGATGACTGGCAGCTACAGGGCCAAACAAATGGCTCCCCCACCACAGTGGGATGATTACTGCTGAATTGTTGCAATGTGAATGTAAATCAGAGATGATATCACTGCATATTTTTTAACTGCTGTCCTGAATTTGTTTTGTCCTAAATTTTATCCATGTCTTTTTCTTACTTATTCTAAGGCTTGTAAGATGAAGATTGTGTTCAGTAAATAGGGAGATAACTTACAATTAACAGAAAAATGGGAGTGTGTCTGCTTCTGTAACTTCACAATTTTGTCTTATTTCAGGTGATGGTGGTTACTCTCTGTTACAAACGGAGACCGGGTATCAAAGTGACAGCTGAATGAAGCAGAGGATGTATGTACAAGTCAACATCTGCGGTAATGTTGGCGATACTCTTGCAGGTCAAGGTTCGGAAAGAGCTGAGCTAAACTGAAAAGCTTCTGATTTTTTTAGTCCATCACCTACAGTCATGAGGCATGGATCATGACTGAAGACATGAGATCCTACAATTGAGCAGCTGAAATAAATTCTCTCCATGAAGTAACTAGGGTTACAAAAATGTGTCATCTAGAGGAGCTTCAGAGTAGAACTGACTACTACTTGATGGAGAAAGGAGTCAGTTAAGATGGTTTGAGCTTCTGAACACAATGTCTCCTTTTGGAAAGAACATGTATTCCCTTTTTTAAATCTGGGAATACCTTGGGAGCCCCCAGAATGAGCTTGTCTCTAGGTTTCCATCAGGAACTTCTTATCCATGTGGAATGATGATTGAAAAGCATAGCATAAAGTTTTGAATTTCCTCTGTTTTCTTAACATTTAGTTTACAAACCTTCCTATCAACTTTTCAAATTTACCTAAGGTAGCACTTTTACAGAACTAGAACAATGCAGAACCACTAAATAGATCCTCTACCAGTTTTGAGTGGGTCCTCAGTTTTTAGTTTTAATAGTTATTTAGCACCTAATAGCTGTGTGGGAATCCCCAACTTGGTTCTAAAGTACTGTGTGAAGCCGCTATCTTGCAGATTCTTTATATATTTCTAAGAATAAATTGGAATCATTTTGCAATTTATTGTGATAAATGCACTTAGGCATTTTTCAATCACCACTTGTAGTTTTTATGTAGTGTACTTTCTACCTGAGGACTGGCAGCCTTTATACTCCATTTGCTTATATGGTGTTCATCATTTCAGCACTACAACTACCACTAAAACTGCAACAACTAGAAAATGTTTAAAGCGAAGGTCAGACAGTCAGGGGTCTCTGACAGTCTGGGGTCCAACAAACAAACTAAAACCATAACCATACTTCAGCAATTTAATATGCTGTTGCCTTTTATAGACCTTACATTATTCAGGTTTGGGAATTGCCACCTGATGTGGACCTAAATAAACATAGCAGCATTGAAAGAGAAGTTGCAAATTTATGATGGACTCCTCCACTTGCAGCAGAGTAAAAGTGTGTTCAGATTACAGAAAATATTTCAACCCTTAACCATTCCAAAATCTCTTGTCTCATCAATCATTTGTGTCACAGGCACAAAAAATATACTCCAAGGATTTGAGCTGATCTAGAGCTTTTCTGATGATAATGGCATTTCAAATGGCTTTTGAGCAAATCTGTCTGTCACAAATGGTCACACATCCACATGCTGATATGTGGTACTGGGTCCAGATGACTGCTCTTACACAATCAGGCTGTTGGGGCACTGAAGAAAAGAACTTTTCAAACATAGTTTGAATTCAATGTAATGCAAAGCAAATGTCATTTCAAAAGAGAAAAAGGTCTAATTCATATCCAGTCATATAAAATCATATCCAGTCCTATTTCAGTTCAGATCAGTCCAATTTATTTTAACTCAATACAGTACAATCTAGTCATGAAGTCTCAAGCAAGAGGTCAGCGAGGACAAGCTGCCTCCTCTTTTGTTTGTGCATACTTTGTTTGCTGTGTTGGAAAAACAATTGACAGGAGTTGGAGTCAACTCAATGACAACCAATCATGACTCATTCTTACTTGTCTGCAGTGATGTGAAAAAGTATCCCCCTCAATGACATTTTTTTTGTGAGGCAGCGGGATTCACCGATTCTCCTCTCTGAATGAAACTGTCTGGGTTTGTAAATTTTACTGTCAGCTAAAGTTCTCCTGAGTAAATACAAAATATAGTTTTTATTTGATTTAAAATTTTAATAAATGGAGAAAAAAAAACATAAAAAAAATTATTTTCTCTTCAAGAAATTATTAATGATATTTAATTACATGTTTTGTCCTTTAAGATATAAATAAGTGCCCTGCGACAGACTGGCGACCTGTCCAGGGTGACCCAGCCTCTCACCCGGAACGTAGCTGGAGATAGACACCAGCAACCCTCCTGACTCCACCAGGGACAAGGGTCAACAGAAAATGGATGGATGGATGGATGGATGGATGGATGGATGGATGGATGGATGGATGGATGGATGGATGGATGGATGGATGGATGGATGGATGGATGGATGGATGGATGAATGGATGGATGGATAAATAGGTTTTATGTAATGTTGAAATCCGATTGATAATCAGAAACATTTATCTCTAATAAGGTAGCAAAACCAAAACAAATTTATGAAGGAGAAAAAGCTTTTCTCACAGCCATGTATATGCAAATCAAAGTTTTTTTGTGTAATTTGGTAATTAGTCCTAAGATCAATTAGGTCTTAGGACTAATTAGTCCAATATCTGACAAAATTGTCAAATATTGTTTATCCAACAATATTAATTTCTTTTTTGGATAAATTAATATTTATCCAACAATACTATGGTCACTCTGAAAATAAGATTCACTTCTCCTTCAAGCCAGATGAGTCTGATCAGGAGTCTAGTCTGAAAACTTGTGGTAGATACATGAAATCTTGGATTAAAATTCTTTGTTTCTCTTTACTTTTTGAAACTGAAATAGTTCAATTCAGTTTATTCATATAGCGCCAATTTTCAACAAATACCACCTCAAGATTTTTAAATAAAAAACAAAACTGTTCACTCCAGTCATACCGACAGCCTGCATTTCAAATGAAACCTAGTTATCAAAGAATAAAGTTCAGTTTACGATTCAAATTGGTGAAGAAAGGTTTCTATCATTGCAGACCCAGTGGACTCCATTGAGTCATTTGCAGCATTGTCTCCTCCTGGAACTGCATGCAGCAACAGTGAACAATCATTTGCATTAAGTTGATGACTTTGCACCAATTTCTCATGTTAAGTATGCATCTGGTTAAAAAAGAAAACTTGGGAAAGAACTTCCATCAGAAGTCTAAAAAAATCCGTATGAACTCATGATTTCTTCTATCCAAAATCAAGCTGGAGATCTCTAAGCAAAATGTCATTTATTTCAGCAGAAGACATTTCTTCTCCTATGATGGGTTTAGTCAAACCAAAATTTGGGATAAATGAATTTCCTGTAGTGAAAGGATCACACACACATTGTTTTTGTGGTCATTTCCACTCTAGATTCTGAGTCTACATTTTTATGATTCTTTGTTGGAAACCATGGAAACTGAATCCTAATGCACCTTGTGTAAATATTCAGCAGACACCTGCTGAGGCTTACAGGTGAAGATTGGTTAATATAACAAAAGAGGAATATCAGTCAAAGGGACCTCAAAGTTTGACAGTGGCTTTAGATGCTGTGGTAAAGCTACCAAAAGTGTGTAGGCTGTCTACTTTATTGTTGGTGGTTTTGCTTTATGGTTTGCTGTCGGTCTAACCTTTGGAAAGAAAGCAGAATTTAATTGTAGTAAAATGGTACTTTTTATGCCTAATGATATGAAACAATCCATGTTTTCAAAGTAACTGATTTATATTTGATCCTCAATTCTGTTTTTGTCTAGTTTTATCGTTACAGACTTTATCCCATATCCCTCTGATGCACCAGTATTTGTCCCGTCTCCTACAAATTGATGAATGTCTATAAAACCACTTTCATTCACCTGCTCAGTTTCTCAGACACTGGGTGCATCTTCATCTAAATCTAACATGCAGACTTGTTTGTTGAAATTTAGATAATAGGTGTCCATAGAGTTCAAGTTGATTCAGAATAGTGTGGTGACACTACTGGAAAGGGGTCATATGTCTCTTTTATCACCATCATTACACTGGCTCCCTTTAAATTCAAATCCCTAAATATCTTGTGACTGTCTAACCTGCAGGATCACCAAATCACTAATCACCAAACATCATATTCTGCTCTCAAGGTGGAGGTCTGTTTGACATCCTCCTTACTTAATTTATTACAGCTGATTAAATCGAACAACTGAACGAAATGAATTCGCCGGATTCTCTGCACATTTATTAAAAATGAACAAATAAAAGCTGTTGTGAGCAGGTGAAACAAACTAATACTTGAAGAATTAAAGTAGCTGAAGTAGTTCATATTCTGTGCGCATCACTTCTGCGTGTGTAGTCTAGCGTTTTAATAGTTTTGTTGCATTTGCATGAATATTTCTTTAAATGAAAGACACTTCCGAGATATTGTAGCGTTGATAAAGAGAAAGATCACACCGTCCTCTGCCTGGCTGCTTGGGTATACAAACGGATAATGAACTCTCCGGTGTCTGGTTCTCCTGCCAAACGCTTTGCTCTATACACAGGAAAGCTGTGACCAGAATTCCGCTGAAGAGGTCGCGCAAGGACTTTCTGAAGGAGTTCAGCGTGTGTGAGCCCGTGTGATTGGAGACCTCTGTGTGCGTGTGTGTGAGTTTCATTCAATGAAATGCAACACCCCTGTTCTCCTCCGTCTGATGCCTTCGGAAACAGGTTTGATTGTATTTAAAAGCTTGACCCGGGAGAGAAACCCAAACAACTGTCTGATCTAATATTAGCAGTGCAGCTGGCTGCAGACTACTATGAGTTCTATTATTGTCCGAGGCTCGGATGTGCTCCTGAAGGCACCGCACACCAACAGATTTGCACTTTTGTCCCCACAGCTGATGGAAAGAAATATCAGTTTTCACCAAGTGGTGCATGTAATATTATGACGGTAGAATGACCGGATATATCTGCTGGCTGTCGGCCTGTCTCATTGTGCAGTAATAAAGGCCGTTTATTTATTTATTTATTTATTATTATTATTATTATTATTATTATTATTATTATTATTATTATTATTATTATTATTATTATTATTATTATTATTATTATTATTATTATTATTATTATTATTATTATTACCTTGATAAGAAATGCATACATGTAAAATAAAAATGTTTTTGAAAAATACTGAATTTACAAAAAAAAAATTTATTAATAACTAAAAATGCATAAGTTGACCCAAATATTATTCCATCAAAATTCCGATCCATATCTGCTGCCACATTTTTCAGCTATCTTAAGTCTCCTAGCAAATCTGCTTCAATGATCCCAGCCTGTTCCGTTTTCCAACACACATTTCCGTGTTCTTCGGTGATCACAGGAAGAGAAAGTTTGTGTGTCACCTGATTGGGATTGAAAGAACTTTGGTAAGAAGAAAAAAAAGAAAAAATCTCCCCACCCCCACAGAAGAGGAGACCGCCCACCAGAGACAGTCAACCCGAGACCCCTTATAGATTTAAAAAGAGAGGCTGCATTCTCAGACTGACACTTATTCAACACTGCCACCTTAAGCAGATTACTTTTGCGCTCGCCTGTGTCAAATACGTGCTTCACTTTGCCTACATCCATCATGTTTGGGATGCTCCAGCACCACCTTCACCCCGGTGTTCTTTTCTTCTTCTTCTTATGGCTATGCCATCTCATGGAAGATCAAAAAGTTCAAGGTAAGCTCTTTTTATTTCCTTTTCTGTTTCTTTTTTCTCTTTAAACTTTGCTGTCATGCGCAAAAACGCGCGGGTGTCTGGTTATTGAAAACTTTTCATAGAGTTCTCGTTTCCCCCTGTATTATTGAAACTTCTTCTTCTGCAGGCGTTGCGTGCATTCAGCATATATAAAACAGGTGTTATAGTGTGGGACACTTCAAAGTGAGAAATGGCAAGTTTTGCAGCCCTTTCCGCGCGCACAGACTCAGGCGGCTGTGCCAAATTTATCCAAAGACATTTTAAAGACGATTTTTCGTGAACAGTTTGAACTTCATTGTGTTTTCCTGTATTATACAGCAAACTTCTTCCCATTCGGTCTGAGTTAATGGGTGAGGTATTTATTTAGATTTTTCTTTTCGCACACACCCTTCCAGCTTTGTGCGCCAAATCGCAAATTTAGACTTTGGATTGTGACAAAAGCAAGAGCAGGGCGGACTTTTCTGTCATTTGCGGGGTTTATGTTTCAAATCAATCGAGTAGAAATCTGTACTTAATATAAGAAACCTCCAGACATATAATGTCATGCGTGTCTGCGTCGCTTTAAACGTTCAACTTGTGCCTGGATAAATTATTTTCCTGTGGCACTAATCAATTTAGGATTTTTAAAAATCTTTAAATTGCATTTATCTGTGTTTTGTCAATGAGCGTGTCAATGTCTGGCGGATATGCATGTCTGGGATAAAGTAGAAGGCGTTGTGTTCAGTCTTGTTGCACCCTATATACCTAAAGACTGTGGTTTTCGCCGTCTAGACGCTCCAGTTTCTGTCCGGTGGTAACAAGGAGACTCCGGGAATAAAAGAACCCCCCTCCCACTCCCTCAAAAGAATATTCTCACTTTTTTGAGGTTCGTGGCTGCATTGTAAGGGCTGTCAGTCACAGTTGGAATAGGCAAGTGTTAACTGTCTAGCAAGAAAGAGGGGAAAAAGAAAAAATCAGACAAAATACCGCCGGGAGGGCGAAAGAGGAGGGAGGGCGCGTCTCGGATAATGCGGTCTGCTTGTGTGTGTGTCTGGTTCGTCTGGGTCAGTGGTTAGACACTCAACGTGCGATATTCCAGTTAATAATGAATTGTCCTTTGCAGCTGGAAACTGCTGGTTGCAGCAGGGGAAGAACGGGAGGTGCCAGGTGCTGTACATGCCTGGGATGACCCGAGAGGAGTGCTGTCGGAGCGGGAGACTGGGGACGTCCTGGACCGAGGAGGACGTCCCCAACAGCACGCTCTTTAGGTGGATGATCTTCAATGGCGGAGCTCCTAATTGCATACCGTGCAAAGGTGGAGGTGCACTCATTTTCCTTTGTTTTTCCTCATAATAAGCATACAATACACGCAGACGATCTGATTGGCGCATGCCAGCGTGCGTAAATTATAGCAGTCGAAATATTTCAAGCTTACAGCCAAAATCCTCTTCAGAATCTCAAAACTTTTTTCTCTTTCTTTTAGAAAGCTGCGAAAATGTCGACTGCGGACCCGGTAAAAGGTGCAAGATGAACAGGAAAGGTAAGCCGCGCTGCGTCTGCGCTCCAGACTGTTCCAACATCACCTGGAAAGGTCCGGTGTGCGGCTCAGACGGCAAGACCTACAAAGATGAATGCGGACTCCTGAAGGCGAAATGCAAAGGCCACCCCGACCTGGACGTGCAGTACCAAGGAAAATGCAAGAGTAAGTCAAACATATGTGATTCTAAGCCATATTTAAAAATGACTTAACTCAGCGACAAGGAGGAGCCTGCCGGGACTAAATTTGCTAGCTTCCCGCCAAGCCAGATAGTCTACAATGTAAATTATTAATAGAATTTCGATCAGAGAGAACGCAATTCAATCATTGGCAACATTTATTTACTAAAAATATATATCTATATTTATGCCCATGTAATTGTTATGGGCATAGTAGCGTCCCAATTTGAAATATTACAATAAATAAGTAATCGCTTTTTTACTTATATATGATAACAGCTTAATAAAACTTATGCTGTTCTGTATGGTTTTGGTCAGAATTTCCAAAATGATCAGCGCTCCCATATGTTCACCCCTTTTGAAAAGTTTTTGGAGGTGCTGACATGACCAAGGCATAACCAAACTAAGCCACTGTTACAGGACGTGCCAGGCCAGCAGGGGGCATCCCAAAGAGTTGAATTTTAGTCTTCTGCTGACCATAGCTCTCATAAGTGAATGTTTTTTCTCAGTTTTATATGGAAGTAGCCTAAATATTTGAAGGTTAAAGTTTAGGACAGACTGTCTTAGTTATTAAGTTTTCAAACCAATTAATTTAAATTACATCCAAATATGATTAGCACATTACGTTTTGCTTTATTATTTCGATTAAGAATTTATTTGTAATTTATTCTAACAATTTGATCATTTGTGGTGCCTGCGTCTGAGCTGGGGTTGTTCCCATGCACGCTGTCAGTACCTGACAGTTTGGTGCTTGTCTTTTCTTCTGTACTGGGGATGAGAATCTCTGCTTTGCAGCTAAGTATTTACATATCGTGTCAACAATCTGACACATAAAGATAGACAAGCAGCAAACACAGATTCATTATGGCAACCATCTCTGATTAATTGACCAAAACACTTCAAAAGTTAATTTATTAGGATGTGGTCAATTTGGATTGAATAAATAAATGATTTGAAATCGAAATATTGACCAATTATATTATTTTTATAAACTTTGTTTCATTGAAAAGTCTTGTAGTATAACAGTGAACCTCACTGTTGTAGGAAAAATCTGTCAACCATCGTCTTGGGAAATGGACAGTAAACAGAAATATTTTGTTGCAATATCATAAACATTAATAAATATGTAATCCTTATATAGAGAAGCTTTCATAGTCACTCATAAATGGAAACATGTGACCTTTGTGACCCTCATATTATAATTAATTCAGTCATTTTCCATATTATTATCTGAAAGCTTTATATACTCTATTCCCACTAACTGTGGTTTTGATATCTCTGAGAACTAGAAGCGACCTCCTCATAGTAGATATTACTTAGTAAAATCATATGTTGTCTTTTTTTATGGACTAATTTTAATTCAAAGACCTATTTTTTCATATCAGAAAATTTCTTGTTTTGCTAAAACAGGTTAAACTTTGCTAAATCATTGCTTTAATATTGTTGCTTAAACATGTTAATGTATTTGCTTGGTGCGGCAGCAGTGGCTGTTTGGTTCCTAAATCAGACTTTGCTTCAGACCCTGTACAACCTCTGTTCAGTCCTGTCTGAAAGACATGACCACTGTCTCTCCTCTTCATCTCCTGTAACATCTTTCTCCTCTCTTTGTGACCGCAGAAACCTGCCTCGGTGTCCTGTGCCCGGGAACCACCACCTGCGTCGTGGACCAGACAAACAACGCATACTGTGTGACGTGTAATCGGATTTGCCCCGACGTGGCGTCGTCTCAGCACTACCTGTGTGGGAACGACGGGATCACCTACGCCAGCGCCTGTCACTTGAGAAAGGCCACCTGTCTCTTGGGCAGGTCGATCGGTGTGGCATATGACGGAAAATGCATCAGTAAGTGTGCAACCGGAGATGTGAGCGCGTGAGATTTAACACCCTCACTGTGCCTCCACAGTCTCTGACTTTGAACATGCTTTCAGTGCATTATTCTCTTCCAACTGTGTATTTTCACTGCCAACATTCCAGTTGGGAGGGGGGCTAGGCAGAGGGAAGGGGGGCAGAGGGGTGTTTGGTAGTTGCTTGTGTTTGCTCAACAAATGATAGACATCTTATTATTTCCTGATGTTGGCAACACTATCTCATAAGGGAGAGAGAGGAGGAGAGGGGAGGAAGGAAGAGTGCTGGGGGCCATGAAGACATACTTCAAGATTTTAACCAAATCATTTCCTATCCAGATAGCAGTCAGTCTAAGTCTTGTACTCTGAAAATGCTCATTTGAAGCAATTTCCTGTTCCCTTCATAACTATTTACCCTATAAGGTTGGATTGTATTTCTATTCCATTCATAGTAAACCAAGAAAAGCTGCTGATTTTTCTAATCCTACTTGAAAACTATCAGAGCAAATTGTCTATTTAAAGACTGCCACTTTGTCAGTAATCCATCCCACTACACTCTATAAATGTTATTTTATCAGAATTTATTTTAATGAGGAGAGGACAATCAATTGGCCAGTTATTTGGATGTCTTGATTGGCTCTGATTGCTGATTGGTCAAATATCACAGAATTTTGAAATGTTAATTTCCTGTTTGAAATAAAACAGTAACTTCCACTTGGAAACATTTCATTCAGTTCTTTGTGTTAAAAGAAAATAAAATTTCATACAAAAATTTGAATTGGTCAAATTAGATTTTTTGAGATCAGTAGTCAGACCTTGCTGATCTTAAGCAAGGTGTGATCCAGGACTGATCTTTCTACCTCTTTGTCTTTATCAATCAGTTTTTCTTGACAATTTGTGTCCAAAACAATCTCACGGTGTATCATGTGTTTTATATTAATTTTTTTAGTCTGTCTCTCTTTCTTTTGTTTCTTTTTTATTCTTTTTCTTTCTGACTTTTTTCCCTTTCTCTTTTGTCAATCACTACTGGCTCCACCTACCCTCACTACCTACATGGAACAATAGTATTGTGCAACTTCTGACACTGTGCTGTGCCACTTGTTTTTGTATTTTCCTCAGGGTTATTGGTGACCCTCATTTGACCTCTCCTATGATAATTTTCTGATAGTGCCCTTGGGCCTCTCACTTATAGCAATCCAGAAATTTATGACAACAGCATAATAAAAGCGCCAAAATTTTGCTGTGGCTTTTGATTTCATTTTGAACTCACTCACCCTTCAATATTTTCAATAGTCCCCTTCTGACCATGCATTACAAAATTTTCTGGAGGTCGCCCCAATCACTGATTTCCTCTTCTCTCTGTCCAGAGGCCAAGTCATGTGAGGACATCCAGTGCAGTGCAGGGAAGAAGTGTCTGTGGGACGCTCGGATGAGCCGGGGTCGCTGCTCGCTCTGCAACGAGTCCTGTCCGGAGAGCAGGACGGACGAGTCGGTGTGCGCCAGCGACAACACCACATATCCCAGCGAATGTGCCATGAAGCAGGCTGCTTGTTCTATGGGGGTGTTGCTGGAAGTCAAGCACACAGGATCTTGCAACTGTAAGTAAGAAAACAAAAAGTGAAATATGAAACAAGAGAAATAAAACTCCTCCTCCCCCCACCCCATCCAAGCAAGAGACAATGTTCCCTGTTTGTTTTTCCAAAACAAATACCCTCTCCTGAAAGTGTCCCTTCATCCCAACTCTTCCCATGTTTCCCTCACCAGCTACATCACTCCAGCTATAGGAAGCAGAAAGGACTTGGGAATGGAAGAACTTGCATGACTTTTGTCTTTGTCGCCGATTTTTTGTTCTTGTGTTCTTGATTTTTTTTCTCACATTTTTTAAGTATTTTTTGGAAAGCAAGTTAAGAGAAAAGTGACTGAACGATTCAATCCTATGTAAGTTGTCTCTAAAAGCCTGGGAGGAAAGATAATTTTATCAAATAAGCTCAAACACTAGAAGAGACCTAGTTTGCTTGCTGTGGCGCAACCCCAGAGCTGGCCCAAGGCGTAAGGGAGCTGAGTTGCTGCTGAGGACATCCAGGCCAGCAGGAGGCCCTCAAGGGAGTCTCAGTTTGCTTTGATGTTTGAACTTTTGATCTGGGACTGAAATAACACCCAATTTAACTATGTTCCAACTACAAGTTTGAAAACCAGTTAAAGTTGCTAATTGTTGTATTAACAGGGTAACAAAGGAAGAGCATAACGCTGCCCAGTTTAATATTGTAAAATGCTGTAACTTTATTCATTTTTAACCTTAATGATGATGTCATTTAAAAGACCATTACATGCACTTTCAAATGCATTTGTTTTGACATATAATATATTACATAAATATACCTCATACTTGAGGTGACATGTCGGTCAGTGGGCAATGGTTTTAGCTGTAAGTGGGCTCCCAAATCACATTCTGCTTTGGGCTCCTAAAACCTTTGGCCAGCTCTGGAATATCCTGAAACTTAAACCTAGTTAGAGTCGTAGTCATGCTAGTCGCCTGCAGAAGCAGGAAGCCTTAAATTTCATGCAGTATCTCATCCTAGAGATCACATTACTACAGCTTGTAAATTCCACGCTCACACTGCTTGATTCTTAGAAACCTTTTTTCTTTATGATGTTTTTCTTTTTATTGCTTTTGGCTGTAATCAATCAAACGCCCTAGAAATATTAGCTCACAACAAGCAAAAGGTGATTGTAATGTTGGTGCTGCATAAAAAAGAACCTTAAAGAAGATCCTTTGGACACTCAGAAACCTGAAATATCTAACGTACATTCCAGTTTCCGAATATTTGGGAATGTTCTTTTTTTCTTCTTAGTTTCTTTCACCTGAAAAAAATCTCTTAAGTCGTATTTAAAGTATGTATTGGACTGGTGACCAACTTTATGATCACCTTGTGAGCTAATTACAAATGTGATTTGTTACTGTAAACAGGAGAAGCTGTTTTTTGAGCAGGCTTTTACTGTCTGCACTGTTGTAATTAAAGAAAATGTATCAGATATTTTACATCCACTTTAAGATAATGAGGGACCCTTCTTTTTTTTGTATTGTCGTTCTTGCGCTTGCTTGCGTGCTTTTTTTTGTTTTTGTTTTTTAAATGTAAATCTATGTATAAAAGCAGAAGAAAATACCTCAGAACTGTGTTAATGACATTTAATGCGTTGGCCACAGCCCTGGACGTTTGCACCCTGACCTTCCATCTTAATCAGAAAAAAGCTAAGCAAATTGGAGAGCAGATGAACAAATTTTTTTGGCGTTATATATGTGTTTTTGCTTTTCAAGATTCTGCCAAAAACAGAACAGAGCTACTGGAGCATCAACCCCAGTGTCCTTATATCTGTATATCCCTCCTTGTGATTCCCCTTTCAACCTTTTTTACCCCATTCTGTGGCACTGACGTGCTTGATTATATAAATGGACATTGTATAATTGGTGATTCTTGCAGCCAAGTAACACAGACATTTTCATAAAAACAACTAACAAACATAAAAAAAAGTGTAAGACGTTTTGTTGTGAACCTTTTTGACATTCACTGATATATTCTGCGCTGTTGTAGTCCGTATTCATACAACAGCTACCATGTATTCTCCCATTTAGCCATTACAGAAGACCAGGAGGAGGATGAGGAAGATGGGGACTCAGACTACAAGGCCTATGTCCATTTATCTTCTCTACTGGATGGATAAGCTCCCATCAGTATAGAGGGGGGAACTTTTCCTAGGACAAGGAATCATGTCCATACTGTACATTATGTGTATGCTTATTTATTTTTTAATGAAAAAAGGAAGTATACATATAGTTCAGTCTGCTAGATGTTTATTTATACTGTTTTTGTGTTTTATAATTTATACATTTACATTGTCCAGCTTTCACTTATCATCATATATTCCCCCCGTTTTTGTTGTTGTTATTTTACTTCCTTTTTTACCATGAAGAATTATATCTGTCCAAAGAAAAAACAGTGTTATTTATTTGTCATTTTACCATGTAAGTATAAGTCATCTACAAGCTGTAAATTGCATTCCCTGAGCTGTAAAAAACCTGCTTGTTTCTGTCAAATCTCTATCACAGATGTTTATGTCACACATACGTAAATGCATGTTTAGGCTGTGTGTTTATTTATTGGGTATATATATCAATCATTTTATGTACATACATTTATTTTTTTTTACAGCTATCATAACTGACCAAAGGATGTTCTCTCACTGGTTTGAGCATTGCAAATGGTGCAGGAATGAAATGGAAAAGAAAAAAGAGAGCCAATTGTGTTTCTTTTCTCATACTTATATGAATTGGTTTTAGTCCTTTATATTTCTTTTTAAAACCTGAAAACGTGATTCCACAACATTTATGTAGTCTCACAACATTGAAGCATAGTCAAGATTTTGGACAACACTTGATCATTTTGGAAACAATGTGCCATTAACATTTGTGAACTGTCTACTTGCCAATGTGCTCCGTATAGCTCTCACAGAGTGACAGTAGGATTACTTCTCTGCAGTACTCTACTTTGTACCAGACTCCTTTACCTTGTTTATGTTTCCGTTTTTCCCCTCTGACTGCATTTTTTATTATTTTCAAACATCACTAGAGAAATACAAAATTCTGTTATGAATATATAGTTTTGTATTTTTATGTAAATGTCATATGTACATACAAAGTTTGATGGTATTTGTACAGATATGAGGAGTGAAACAATAAAATCTTTTCCTTATAACTTTTTCTGAGTTTGTTGTATATTTCTATATGACCAAAAACTAATAGTTTAATTTCTAGAAGGTTAACTTAAATATTTTTGTTAGAATTTTCATAATGATATGAAAGGAATACTTCTTGCTCTGTTTTTTATTTGACAAATTTTAAATTTCTAAATTGAAAAAAAAAATTAATTGTTTATTATAATAAAATACAATTACAAAACAACGTGAATCTTTTTTACAAGCCATTATTAAACTATGATTGTAGACATAAGCATTTCTTATCAAAGATATTGTTTTTTGTGTTTTAAAAGTCATATCTGCAGTTTTTGTTTTGCCACTAGATTCACTTCCTATTTTTCTAAATGTATCATTCATACAAAGGTAATATGTAATGACACAGATATTTAAATTATTCAAATGAAATAATAACGTTATTATTATTATTATTATTATTATTATTATTATTATTATTATTATTATTATTATTATTATTATTATTATTATTATTATTATTATTATTATTATTATTATTATTATTATTATTATTATCAACCAATATTTAATCAACTATATATTTAGGTATCTAAATATATATCTAAAGAATTATGTTTACTATCTTACTAAATTTACTCATGTGTATTAGTTTTCTATAATTTTTTAATATTGTTCTTTCGTTCTACTTGTTCCATCGCGGCTACCGTACCTAATTGTTAACAACAAACATGGCGTCTTCAATGTCACTTCTCGGTTTAGGTCGTTTGTCTCTCAGCAACGTAGCTTCCAGGATCCTGCTGAATCCAGCCAGGTAATTTAATATTGATTATCATATGATTTTATATCCGTTTGTCTTACTAGTTTTGGGATTATTCATGAATTTTTCAGCTCAGATGTGGAAAACCCTCCCAGGCCGATCAATCTAGTCTACCCCAAGCTAAAATAAAACTCTGAAAACTAACCATTTATAAAAAAAATAAAAATAAAACATAAATAAAAATAGATATATATCTTTTGGGGGTTAGTTATATGTCAGAATATTTTATCGACTTCTTTTCGTCATTTTCCAGTGTATCAGATAAATGTCAATGTCCTTTCGCAAACGCTGCGAGGTAGCTAATTAGCTGAAGCTAGGCTACAAATCAGTTTAGGAGCAAACGCAATTAAACAATCTTTTCTGCTGCGTAAAGCAAAATACCATCCGTAATGATCGGTGCGACATTGTGAACTTTTCTTTAATGAGGCGCGTTATGTGACAGAGTGTAGTTTTATAGCAAAGTTCATTCATCCTTACAGTCAAGTAAGGTAGCAAGTTAAAGCAAAACATCACTGAAGATGTCATCGGCCATAAAGTATAATATAAGTTACAAACTATATAGATCCTATGATCATTTGTTTTGTTAAAAATCGCCTTCACCAGTATTCACACTGTTGTATGTCCGTTTTAGGAACCCAAGTACTTGACAAGTACTTAACCACTGAAAAATTAGCTTTTACTCCTTTAACGTAAAGCATGTCGATCTAGTTTGAATTTGCGCAGTTTGGCACAATGTTTTTTCACCGTAATATTATGAATGTTTCTTTAATAATCAAACAGGATTTTTCTGAAGAAAAATAATTTTCTCACGATTGGTAAGCCAGCAGTAACATTTGTGTTTATCAGTGGCAGTAAAGTGAAGAGGTTGTGAGCTGGTTTGATTTTTGACTAATGCTGAGAGACATACTATAATCTCTCTAAAAAGAAATGTGTTATCTTGCTTGGCTAAAGTTATCTTTTAGAAAGTAGATGTAAATAGTCTACTACCCCTATTTTTTAACACCTGGACTTTGTAATAATAATTAAATAATATGTCACATTTTACCATAACTATGACATATAATGTATAAAACGTATGTGGTTGCGTAGATTTTATGCAACCACTTAACTACTTGTTGAAGTAGCTTTTGATTTTATTCTATTTTTTTACAGCACTTTGCAGTCTTTTTGGTAGTAGTATACCTTTATGACACATTTTCATTAGGCTGCAATTTTTTCTTTTCTTTTTTCTTTTTTTTTGCAAAAATGCTGGTAATCTGTCAGATTGTGAGTGCATATCTGTTGCACAGCTATCTTCAAATTACTCTGGTCAGACTTTGGTTGGACCATTCCAAAACTTTAATTTTCTTCTTTTGAAGACAGCTTGTTGTCGATGTAAATTTATTTATTTTATTTATTTATTTTTGGTTATTGTGCCTTTTCTGTCAGCATTAACTAGTATTTGGAATTGTTTCTAATCCCACCACATGAGTTATATAGTGAGGTATAAGATATCATAGTCAGGCTGCAGTCGGCTGCTAACAGACATGCAGTTCACAGATTTTAATTTCAAAATAGTGTTTCCTTAAGTAGATGGAAGGTGGTGCTTCTTTAGCTCCTTAAATATCCTTGTTGTTTGTGAACAAAATCTTTCAAACATACAAGTGTGCCGGTCTTGCCAGTGAAGGACAAGTGTAAATAAGCTTCTTTCAGACAGCTGATTGGCAGTATGGAGCAACAATTGGAGGGAAGAGAGGTTCTCACAGGACATTGTGCTCAGTGCTGTTTACAGCTGGAAAAAAAAAAAAAAACGTATCTCCAAACTTCTTTTTTGTTTGCTCATAAGAGATGTTAAACTGCAGATCAAAGCTTTTTGTTATGAAACCTTGCCTAGTTGCATCCAGAAATAATTATTTTTAACTACCAGATGACAGATCAAAACAACATTAGTATATCGCTCATTCTACAAGATCAGAAAACAGTTCGAAATGTATTTAATACTTGCCATACATTTGAAGGACAATTTTGTTCATAATTCTTCTTTTTTTTGTTGTTTCTATTGTTTTGTTTATTTATTTTGGATATTTAAAATGTCTTCCAGTTCCAGTGTTAAATTTCTATAAGAATTAAAATTTTATTGATCTTTTAGAATGCTTTCTTGCATTTTATCTTATCATTACCACTGTGTTACTTTATTATGGTCTCAGAACAGCAACATTACAATATATCACAATAACTTCTGGGACAATTTATCATCCAGCAAAATTTGTTACCGTGAAAGGCCTAAAAGAAAAACAAAGAAAATCCAAGTAGAGCATGCTCTAAGTTTTCTGATTAATTAATGTGACAATGTGCAGTGGCGTTGCTATGGTACAGATTAGTTTATTAGTTTGATGTAAGCAGTGGAGGTAAAAATGTGCAGTTTCTGGCCAAACAATCAACGCATTTCATGAAACACAGCACGCCTTTTCCATTCTCTTTTGTGAAAAGTAAAGTTACGCTTTTGTAGCCAATATTCCTACAAATTGTCTTGGTGATATTTTGATAATTAGGACATTATGCTGAGTGAGCCCTTCCTTGGCTGAGTGGCGATGGCCCTGCGCCGCTTAGTGTCAGGATACGGCTGCACTTTCACAAAGAGCTCCTCAGTCCCCGCCTGACAGTCACCCAGCAGCCAACAGTAAGCACGTCCCGTCATTAGGATGAGAGCGAGGCTCTGCCAGAGATTCACCAGACAGAACTAATAGGTGGCGGGGGGGATTCCTTCCTAGCCGCTTCCTTTTCACTGTACTCTCACCCCACCCCATCCTCCAAGACTGTCGGTGGCTGCAGAATGCCACTTGTTTGTGTAATTTCCTGCTTTGTAGTGGGCTGTTGAGTGTAATGTCCATTCATTGATTTTTCAGGTCTACAAGCACATCAGCATCAAGGCTGGCAGAGAAAGCAGAACATGACACGCAACTTATTACTGTTGATGAGAAATTGGTAAGAATCCCTGCTTTTCAACGTGACACATGGCTGCTTTTTTTTTTTGGTCTGATCTGCCGTCTACCAATTATTTTCTTGGTAAACAGTTGGAAACTCTTAATCAGCTTTAACAGGACAGTAGGCTTTTGCAACAATTTGATGGCAGGTTTCGTCATTAGCGTGCATGCTCAACGCTCACATTAATCCTTTTGGCACAGCCATCCTTGTTATTACAACTACTGAATAGCTTACTGGGTGGAATTTGGGCAGCAATTTGGCAGAATTGCTGTGAGTAATGCTCAAATCTAGTTTCACGTATAATGGAAAAAATTTACTTTCCAGAGCAACAAAAGAATTACAGATGATTCATTTCTTGAGCCTTTTTGTGTTTTCTTTATTATTCAAATATATGTTGATATTGTACATATTTGTGGTTGTCCAACATTTCATAAACCAATAAGGTTTCATGTTATATTGAGCACAGAGTGAGAGAAATGTAACATTGATTCATCACATCCAGTAGCAGCTCTTTCTTGGCCTTACCCCAGGTTATTAATGACTAAATATTGGCCGTGATCATCAACAGTATCACTCGATGTCTGAAATTAACTTTTTCTTTTACAGGTCAAGCAGGGTGTTAGATGAATATAAAATAGGCCAACAAATAAATTGTTTGTTAGAGCCTCACAATTTGCATTCAGCAGATTCTCACAAGCAAACTAAGAGGCCAGAGTCGAACCCTGTGGAGAAATTCTGGTTCACATCTCTAAATGCAAAGAGTTTGATAAATACTGCTGTGTATTTTTGTTGTTGTTTATTCATATATGAATTATTATGATTTTTGCTCTTCTGCCATGTTTAAGATAAGATTTCTTTTATGTTTTGCCTCCTTTCTGATTTCCTCTGGGTTTTTTAGCTCACTAAATGTTTCAGATCGTCACCCAAATTTGAATATGAGACAAACATAACTCGATTAAATACAAAATGCAGATTTAAATAATAGTTATATTTATGAAACTCATGAAAACCAACCTCATGTAATTGTGAATTAACTGCTGCAATATTTTTTTCGCTAATCAGGCCACAAATAAGCAGCCTATGAGCCTGTAAGCAGTTTGTGTGAGATTTCATTGCTCATTTTTTAGATGAAAAAGTTATTTGAAGCACCATTGAACTGTGACTTGACTGTGCTGGTTTAAGATAACTGAAATTTACCAGAAATGTGGAGAGTTAGAGCTAGAATTAAATTGACTTTTATGATAATTAAATAGAAATGATCCTTGTGGAAAAAAAAATTGTTCCCATTAAAATAGCTTACTCATCTGATACCTACCAAGCAAGCCTAATTGTTGCCTTTATTGACTTGGTGATGTTGAAACGGGAAAGACACGCTTTTATTTTGCTGCACTACAATTCTATGCACAGCAGATTGACAAAACAGCTTGATTTGATTTGATTTAATGTCATTTAGATTTTAAAAGTTCAGTCTGTGGACAGAGGAAACCAGGGTCAATAGGAAGTCATGGTAGTTTCACATGTAACTTGCAAGTCTTCCATGCAAACTTGTAAATATTTAAATTGGTGAATTAGTGTTTGACCGCAGTTTGGCATTTGACTTCTGGGACATTTTTACTCTCGCTGACTGATAAATGGAAACAGAGATTTATCTTCTGTTAAATTTCCTGCTCGGTAATTCCTTAGAGTTACCAAAGAGGTGACAAATCCATGGCACACAGAATTTTCTAGGGGATAAATGTAAGTTAGGATTTTGTAGCCTGTGTTGTGAGTTTGGATCTGTAATTTTGTATGCTTGTATATGACATGTGTCTTTGAACAATTCAAGAATAGTGCACAGATGGTGAATGCAGTTGGACACTATGTATTTTTACAGTTGGGTAAAGATTTTTACAAAAAAATTAAAATATTCACTATAAAAGTATTCATTCTACACATTAATTTTTTTGCTTTTGTTTTGATTCAGGAAAGAAACAGGCAGCTCAGAGCTTCACATAATCTCTAATTAAAACATGAACTCACCTCTGCGTGTTATATGTTTGGGGTTCTTATCGGCACATGTGGTTCTAATGACATATGTTGGTTGGAAAAGAAAAAAAAAAAACAATACAAGACAGATAAAAATGTGCAGTTTTCTGACCTGAACACAAAATAAACCGATGTTTGAAGTGGCCAAAGTTAGCGCTGTAGCATTTGAAGTTTGTGGTGTGTTAGTGAAGCACTGTATAAGTGCAAAAAAATTTTAGTTCAGGAGAAATGAGGGAGTCTGTTTTGGACTTTTTTTTTTTTTTTTTTTTTTTTGAATGGCCAGGGGCCGGTGTGAGCAGCATCGGTGTGCTTTTGTCTCAAAGCAAAGCTGGCCATACTGGCAGACAAACTTTGGCTAGGCGGAGTGTTTGTCTCTGTTCTCTCAGTAGGGGCCGCCGAGAGGACCAGCAGAGACGAGAAAAAAGGGCCTCCAAAACACAGTGAGGGATTTTGAAGAAAAGGAGTTTGCACAGAAAGAAAAAAAAAGTTTGTGAGACTCAATTGGGTGGCGGGAGGGAGACAGTGACCACCTCAGTGTTGTTGGTCACAGAGCTTCCTTTGTGGCGTGTTGTTGCTGGCGACGGCGGGAAGTACTTTAATGCTCACCCAGACGGGCCAAAAAGAGAGGGCCTCAGCTGTTTACAGTGCAGTGGTCTCAATCTCACATGGAAGAGGGCAGCAAGAGTGCTCTTCCTGTCGGGCATTTGGGAGCATGTCAGCACTCTAGTTGGCCATCAGTCCGTCGATAAGTGAAAATTGCTTTCTGTGGAGACCAATCGGCAAAAGGATCTCAATCTTTGGAGAGGTTATGTCGGGTGAGGGCGCTCCCTCTCTGTGCCAGCCAGAGGAGAACGTGGCATTCTGCTTATTTCATTTAGATGAGGCTGCAGTTTTGAGCGGGGCAAGTGATGTTTTGAATTCACTCCAAAAACTGTCTGAATGTTTCTGTCTGTGATACTCACTTATCTTGTCCTTTGTTCTCATCTGTCCAAGAAAATGCAACCCCTTACAGGAACTCGCATCTCTATGGGTTTTCTGTCCTTCTCTATTACACTCAGATTTAGGAGGTGAAGGACAAAAACTTCCATCTCTCCCAGAATGCGAACAAATTTATTGGAAAGGTTCACGCGATACTGACTGTGACAGAGAACAATAATTAGTCATTGAAGCATATTGAAGCATTGAAGCATGTCTAAAATCAACCAGTTTATACCATTATACCAAAGTAAAAACCTTCTGAAGTTTTTAAGCATTTTATAATTTTAAAACCTCAAACTTTTTTTTAGGGATTTTATGCTATAAGCTACCTACAAAGCATGGTTTTCAAATTTTATTTCACAAACAAGAAAGGTGTGATGGGATTTTGCATTATTGGCTCAGGTGCTACAGACTTGAGCATTTTCAACAAGACTCATGTTTTATCTTTGACTAGGCCATTCTATCGCAAAAATATAATTCTGGCTGTGTATGTAGGGTTTTTCAAGACTAATGCTGCAGCAGCATTTCTTCCAGGAATTTAAAAGCCAAACTCTACCTCTATTTTATTGCTTCAATGTAAAGAATTTCTAATTCCCTTATGAATACTTGCTTTGCCATTTTAATTTTAATTAATTTAAGTGTTTGATGTTTTTCCCCACTTTATCAAATGTAAAATTTCAATTATGACTTTATTACTAACTAAACTTTGACGTGATTGACGGATCCCAAACAAAAAAGATGCGTGATGGAGCTCCAGTGCCCGGGGCTGTTCCCCGGAGCGCCCGGGCCGACGCGCCTTTGTTTGTAATTACTGTTTGATTAAGCATGCTGGGCAGCTCCCCTGGTCCTGCTGGCTGGCCACTGATACACAGCTTTACAGGGAATGTCTGTGACCTCAGTCAATTAGAGTCAGCTCCTTTTTGCTTTAACACTCCGGCCCCCTTCTGCAGAAACAGCCATAACAGCTGCCTCAATAAGCAGCACTTTGTACCCCCGCTTATTCACAAGTGTCCAAACGTCTACTACTCCTGCTTCAGCCACGGTCCGCTCCGCTCCCTCTCTCTCCACATAAAGACAGCACCATAATCTTAAAGCACTTGTTGAAGCCTTGTTATAGAGTTCACTAAAGGCTGTGGGGTTTTACAAGACGGAGGAGGACAGTTATTAGGCTGCGAGGAATCGACGAAGAGGAAAGAAGGTGGATAGAGGAGGAGGGGTATTAGATTGGTAGGGCCATTTTATTCCTGGCATGCTTTGTTTAATATAAAAGTCTTGGTTTCCAGTGAATCTTGGTTCACACTACTTGCCTGGCAATTGACATAACATCTGTGCACAAGATGTTGGGTTTGACTGCGGTAAGGTAGTTGACTCAAAAGGCATGTTGTTGGTTCTTTTTAAAGACCTAAATTAGAATCAGATTGAGGGATCCTGCGCCTGTCAGTCAGCATTTATCTTGACTGACAGGGTTTCTCATGTAGGATGATTTTAATTGGCCTCAAAATGGAGTCAACTGGGAGTTTTGGTTCACTTGGTTTTTTTTTAATGTTTTTTTTTTTTTTTTTTTTTGCCAAAATCTGGATTGTTACAAAAATATTTCCTCAAAAGAACAGCTGTTAAATGGAGGAGAAAATTTTACTTTTTAAATTGTAATCTTTTTTTTTTTTTTAAATGTTATTATTTGTAAACAAAAGAGAAAAGCCCATCCATATGCATATGCGTGAACTTTACTTGCATCCCACTCGCAGTCCGGGTAACTCATGCATGTAAATATGCGTCGCAGCAGCACTTTGAAGTCTACAGTACAGAGGTGAATACTTTCAGATTCAGACCACTCTTGCAGACGGGGTGACCTACCATGGAGCAGACCACATTCACTACCCCGAATCCCCCCTCCGTTTTTACCCTTCTCCCACCCTTCCTCCCTCCTTTGCACACAGCAACTTAAGTGTCTGTTTTGTCTGGTTGAACCTCTCATACGGCGCGTTTATCCAAAAGGGGGAAAAAAAGATCTCACAGCTCAAGTTTGGAGTGTAGAGGGTCAGAGGATGTTAGTCTTTGAAGAGTACCAGACAAGAGGCTTTATTATGCATCATTCAGTAAAAGGTATTTCCTTTATTAGCGCTCTCTTCCATTGAGAACCAGCCTCTTAGGAGGACTCTTCTGCTGTCAGTGAGGGCTTCATATTGGAAGTGTCTGGTTGTGTTTGCAGATTGGAAGTAGAAAAAGGTGTGTCACTTCTGTTTGCCTACACTTGCATTTGCTCGTTAGTGATAAAGGCAACCGACCGCTTTCAAAATTTATTTGTTCTTGCTCGATTTTACAAAATCTGACAAAGGTTCCAAATATGTCCTCTGAGGTTTTCCTCATGAGTAAGAAAGTAAACAACTAAATGAGTAACAGAAACGAATGGATCACAGCAATGATGCATGACTCATATGACTGTTGCACCATCGTAGGGTGCAGGTAAGGAGAACTGCTCCATTATTTCTGATAAATCTTATTGATACCGGACATGTAATCTTATTAATATACCAGAAAATAAGAGGACTTTTCTTTAACTTCATAGTAAAACCTTTCCTCAACATGCTGCTGCCCTTTGCAAGTCAGCTTGCTGAAAGAAGACTGTAACTCTTTTCGCATTCTTACAAGAAATATGATATTGAGCTGTTGAAAACTGTTTTCAATCACAATAATAGTTTGGAAACAAAACCTGGTTGGAAGTAATTAATTGGATGGAGGCGTTCTGAGGTCTCATAAAGCTGTGGTTTCAAAAATGTTCTGTTCTGCTTAATTTGGTTTCATGTGATACAAGATTAAGTTCTGGATATTTTTTTTGTTTTGGTTTGTTGGACAGAACGCAGAATAATGCAGCACTGCCCCTCCTGCACTTGTTGCCGTCCATTGCTGTTCAACTGGCGGACAGAACATTTAAAAGAAAGATGAATTCAGCTGTTTGGAGATATCAGGGACTGCAAAAACAAATAAATATGAAAACACAAACAGCCATGATTTGAACAGAATATACCCCTCCCCTCGTGGCATTCTATGCTATATTCACAGTAGTGCAAACTTAAAAGCTACTCATAAATTTAGAGGGAGTTCATTCATCATTTTGTCTGAATCATTTTGATGTTACTTTGATACATCAAAGTAAGATCAAATAAATGTTATGGATAACACTTCTGTAAGTGTTTCAGTCCTTATGTTCAATTACTTTAGGTAACAGGAGAAATTGTTCTATTTTTTGCTATAGATAACTGATTAGATGACATACAGTTTTGTTTAAAATTATACAAGGGATTCACAGTTACTGATTTATTTTTGTAACGAAAGAAGAAAACATTATAATGTAACTCCAAATTATTTGTGAAAATCCACCCATTAACAGAATTTTTTATAGAGTATATCTAAAATACTCATAATGCAGCTTGCAAAGCTGAAATGCGGGGCACAGCGCTACTCAACATGCTATTGACCTGCCGTTTCCAAAGCAGCCAATTGAAGATTGCTATTTATTTTCCTCCTTGATGATTGGTCATACCACCAAGCGCATAAATAACAAAGACTTTAATGCTGCTGCACTAGTCCTAAGACTGTTTCCGCTGTGCGTATTAATTTATATTAATTTATATTTGATGCTTAAGCTATTAAGAATAGGCAGTTCTAGAGGGGCTCTTAAGTATTTGCAGATTTTAGTTAGTTCTGGCTATCGTCCCTTACGCTGTGGGGTAAATGCTGTGAAATTTTTACTTAAAGTCTGAGAATTTCATAATTTAACTAAAATACTGTTGCTACATAATTTTAAATAATTCTGAAAAATGGCTACTGAGTCGGTTTCCCCGAAGTTCTACGAATTAAAAATATACAAAACAGAAAAAGTATAATTTCCAGGATTTGGTTCCATCACCTCCAAGTAAGCTGTTTTACCTCCTATTAAGATGGGGGAACATCTTAATAGCATTAAGATGTTCCCCCAAACAAACAGGCATGCCTTTGTGCAACTCTTCCCTGAATGACCTTTCCTTTTGTCCCCTTCTTCCGATTCTCACTAGGCTGTGTAATGCGAGATCCGAGATGACCCTCGAGCCAGCTGCTTCTTGCTCCAGTGTTGGATCACTCCCACACATGAGCAAGCAACATAATATTTGTTTCTATTAGACGCGCCCCCCTCCTATGTCCAATCAGTAATTGGCACGCTTTTTACTCTTCAAAGTCGTCTGAAGGTGGGAACCGGTGGAGGCTGATGAGTGAGCCTCTCGGTCTGGGTGTGGGACGGCTGGTGTGGGGTTAAGGGTGATGTGTTTGGGCTTTCAGCACATGCTGACTCAACATCATTCAGCAAGGCTGACCTTACGGCCCCTTTAGGCCGCTGAGCTGCAGTTTTGGTGTACAGGTGTTTGTGCTGTGATAGGCTACAGCTTGGTAGAGGAGTCACTCTTGTACAAGGTCCTCAAAAATGTGGCTGGTTGTGTTTATTTGTCTCTATCTGCAGAGCCAGCTGGAAATATCAGCTTAAATGAATGAGTTTTAAAAGTAAGACAACTGAGAAACATTTGTTCAGCAATTGTACCAGCACTGTTGTAGTTTTACTGTCTACTCTAATTCAAACTTGGAATAAAAGTTTGCTATTCTGCCAGTAATACAATTTGTTTGAAAGATACATAAACAACTGGTCACATCCAAACAAGCCTATCAAATCCTCATGTTTAAGAAGTTTAAAGAAAGTGAATGGCGTTTATCTCATAATGATCATATTCAGAATGATTAAATGGTGAATGTGCAATGTCTGTTATAAAACATTTAACTAAAACAGTGTTAAATCTATTCGGTTCATCAGGGACCAGATGTATACTTCAGCCACACACCTGACTTGAATAAGTGGGTGATCAACAGGCTCCTGCCTGTTAATGCTCCTTTGATGGCATGCAAAAGAGTTGCAATCATTGGAATCAAGTGTTTTGGAACAGAGGCACATCTAAAATATGATAAAATAGGGCAGTGGCCCCTGAGGACTGGGATTGGGAAACACCGATCGAAACCATTAAAAATATTCGATAAACATGTTAATCATGTTGTTTCTGTCAGGATTATTCCTCTTGTGTTTTCTTTTACACCAATAAGCTGCAGTTCATGGAGAGTAACAATCATCATAACAAATAATTATGTCTTCAAGGGTCAGCAGATGGGAAGATTTATCATTGAATTATGTCAACAAGTTTTCAATTAGATTTGTAATTCTGCTTTTTCCTAGTGCTTTGAGTACTGGTCTGTAAAGTGCACTTCTCAGTATGAGTTTGGGTGGATTAACAGCAAGGTTTTCATGCAGTTTTTATTTTTTTATTTTTTTTAAAATATAGAATCTTTATCATTACCATAAATATTAAAAACAAACTAAAAACATGTTTCTATGGTTTAAAGTTCTTTTTAATGAGATTCCACAGCGGCCAGAGTTGTTGGTTGTAAGGAGCCCAGAGCCATGCAGCATTTCTCCTTTCCTACTTGTTGGTTTGCACTGCCAGTCAGCTGGCTCAAAGTGCATTTCTACATCTTTTCATAGTTTATAAAAAAAAGACAAATTTAGGAATAATTTATAAATTATTTATTGGCATTAGAGCAATCAAACCCTTTATGTAAAAGCTGAGCAGTTATCATCTTGTTTTCTAACAATTGTGATGTTTTATTTTGGGGAGCTGTAACTCCTTGAGGCTGGAAGGTCTCTGTGTAATCACCCTAATCTTTAATTCCCTCCAAAGATTCTCCATCAGATTCTGATTGGGATATCGAGCCAGTAAAAATGCCTTTAACTCCAGTCAGAAAAAAACATTTTGGTAAAATAAAATAAGAAAATAACTTTACTTTTACTCTGACAGTTTTGAAAATAAATAAAATTTAAAAAACTGGTCCAATGATTAGAGAAATTAAATTTAAGACCTTTAAAAGTCTAACCCATAAGTCTCACAGTTCTGAAAGTCTGATAAAAAATTTTCTCCTCCAGGCAGTAGATATTTCCGCAATCAAAATTAATTTTTTTAAGTAATTCATCTGATTTTTATTAAGATTTTCTCAAACATACATCCAAAAGTGATATCTGATTGTTCACTTTCTCTTCCTTTTCCATATGTTTTATTGTTGGCAAGCTACTTCTAGGTCTAAATTACATTTGCTGTCTTGGCGAAGCTCAATCTCTTACAGAAAAGCATAACACACCACAGAAAATCTCCTCTTTCACTTTAACCGGTCTGCAAATAATATCGGAAGGACCAAAGAGGCCATGTTTTAGATCACTGAGAGGAAGAAATCTGGGTTTAATATTCCTTTGTATAAACTGTGGGAAGTGAACTGCAGGAAATGTGGATATTCACCTGCAAATCATCTGAAGCTGACAAGATGTGTTAAGTGATATGAGGGTAATGGTGGCTGGAAGAACACTTAGAGGAAAGGACAGTGCGGCTGCCCATATGTCCAGTTCAGAGTCAAAAAAAGTTGCTCATTGTTGTCTGTTTTCTTTAACCGGACAAATAAAACAGACTTATGTAGGTGATATGAAGCACATCAGTAAGACTATCAAATGTCTTGATTTAACAAGGTGGAGTAATAACTGCTGCTTTTGTCTTCTCTCAAACATTATTTGAATGGATCTATGCAGACGTTCCCATTTTTTACTTTGAAACCTGAACACAACACTTCTGCTGTTTGCCATTTGATCCCTGAAGCTAAAAATAAAATAACCGACTCTGAGAATTGAGGTGGTAAAGTCCTGTCTTCCTGACTCCCTTTTTCAGACAGATTCCTACTTCCTCTAAACAGACGGCAGTTAATCGTCTCATGGCTGCATGTCAGTCTGAAGCTTTGCACATTTTCTATGTTGTCTCTTTGAAGAAAATTTAGTAAGTGAACATTGATGGACAGACTTGAGCAGAGGCACTGGATTCTGTTAAACTATAGACAGATGAAGGTATCAAACAGGTTTGCAACAAGGCAAAACCTTAAAACCTAAACCCGTTGTAGATATAGAAACCTCTGCTGAATGCCTGGTTGCATGTTAATATTTTCATCCAGTCCCATCCGCTGACTTTGTGTCCAACCATGCTTAGCGCCTACTTGGCAAATTGATCTATGACAATCTACCTTTAAAAGTTTGAGACTGAATTCTCTGTAATATAGTCAGTGCATTGACTGGTTAGTAATTGTGCATGGTATGAAAATGAGTGAATATCGGAATTGCAGTCATAATTTCTCTACTTACAGCTCACTCAGCCCATTGCATTATGGTCCATAATCAGTAGGCCTGACACTTTAGGAGGTATTTAAGATGAATCAAGTACTTATTTAGGTCTGATTTGTTTATTTAATTTTTAATGTCACATTAAAAAGTTGTCTAGGATTCATTAAAACTGGTATGATGTGAACAGTTAAGTTCTCCTTAGTTTGACTGGAGGTCCATGAAACGACTCTAAAGCAATAAAGTTTCCTGTTGGAACTGTTTTCCATCTCACGGTTCCCTTCGTTAAAACAGATTCTGTAAAAAGCATCTTCTCAATGTCCAATTCATCATTCACAGTGGATCCTTTTTCTAATTAAATGGAAATCGAAATGTACTTTTCCATATATACTTTTTCGGTCTGTTTCCGTTTATCGTTTTATTTGGTTGCCATGTTGTATATTTTCATGGTTTTTATTTTGTGAGAGAGCCTTCAGCATTTTTCAGTCTTCATATTGACACTATTTCACATGTCTGTTACTAGAGAATGAATTTCCTGGCGCGCTTTGCGTCCAAAAGCGTGAGCCAGCTGAGCTTTTTTGTTTTTCAACTTGGACCAACACGACATTCAAGGAGGAAAGAAAACTCAGACTTTTACTCCAAACATTCCCCGTCAATGTTCCAAACATTCGACGGGGAATGTAATGCAGTTTCAGTTTTATTGAGCAACATGAGGATCTAATTGTCTCTAAAAACCTTACCTAATTAAATTTTAACATTACTCATGAGTGCTACAGGTGTTTGGTTTAGCGTTTAGCACCGTCAGCTCAAGATTCCCAAAGTTTAAAGCTCATATTATCAACACCCTTCTTTCCAGCAGTTTTTCTTTTCGCCAGACTAAAGCACTTTGAGATTTCTTTGTTGTTTACCCAGAAGTGTTCAGCTCCAGGTCTCTGTTGGAGCATTAGGGGTACCAGCTTTCAGCAGCCTGGTGGGCCAGCAGCCCCACAGCGACAGCCTCCTATGTGCTTTTATTTGGCCCGTAGCCAGGAGGTGTCAGAAATATTGACACGCTTTCACGTGACGAAGACTTTGCCAGCCAATTTCCCCCACCCTCCTTTCTTAAAGCCCGCCATTCTGTCTGCCCAGCCAGGTATTGTAGGGCCCTGTGAAGGCCCTCTGAATAGTGTCAAACTTGATAGTTCTCATTTTGCTTCCTGTACATGGCAGAAGAAAAAGTGCCCACCGTGTGGGTTTTCCTTTTGTGACGACCCTTTCTAGTCCTCCTGGGAACACACCACATTCCAGCCACAATCATCCCCCCCTCCTTTGTGAATCCGGGCATTGTGGGTGAGCCTGTTATGCCGATAACCCTCCTACGTCTCGGGTGTAATGCAAGAAGAGTATCATAGAGGTCTAGACTTGTATTTCTACATGCAAAGCCGGATAACGAGCAGAAGGTTTTCAATGATTTGGGAGAGTTCTTGTTTTGGCTCTGTTTATGTGCAAATTCCCTCCCTACAATATGATTTAAGGTCTGCTACATCTGGACAAATTACCACACCAGTGTACCATGCATGGGCCCCATGTGTCAGTTATGGTTTATGTAACTACATACGCGGAACCATAGTCTGACCTGCTAATCCCAGAGGCATCATTTCTAGTGTGGCTCAAAGAAAGATTTTCCTGCATCCAACCACCAGAACTAAGTCGGCAACAAGAAAGTTTCTGATTGCAGATATGATTTATTTCATGTTTAAATGTACAGAAAGGTAAGTTTTCGGTTTTTGACTCTGCTCCAAGACTTTCAAAAGGTTTCTATCCTCCCATTTATGGGAATGCAGATCTTTGAACACCCTTGAAAATAAAAACTAAATTCAAGACACATTTCCGATCACCAAGCTGGTGAAAAAACATCGTTTTTGCTGCTATGCAACACTATGTTGTGTGTTATTGTGTCATGAACCATTACCCTCTCTGGGTGAGGAGAACATGTTTTCCTCCTCTTTGTGACAAGAAGGAATTGTTAAGGTTAAGTAGATAGGGCAGCCGGAAATAATTACCAAGCACTTGTGAAGTCCAGCTCCCCCCAATCCCTCCTCCTTTTGTCTGACCTTTTTCCTTTCATTTTAACAATCTTTTCAATGTGCAGATCTTGTTTATGATTATATTCAGGCTGTACTTGCCTCTAAGCGCAGCAAAAAGATGTTTCACTAAAACAAGCTGCAGTTTTGCAGTTAGACCTGTAATTTAGTGGGCTTAGATGCCATCGGAGGCTCCTTGGCAAGAAGAAAGGCGGGCTTTTGTGTGGAGTTCATGGAAAATGACCCCCTCTCTACAAATCAACTGGCAGATGACAGACAATGATGAAAATTAGATTCTTTGAAGTTGTAATGGCCATTGAAATGTGTAAAATTCTTGCATTGAAAGGAGAACCTCCTGGAAAGGCCTCAGTCTTTGGGTGGCTGCTGCCGGCGTGCTGGGAGGTTCGTCTGTGTTTTGTCGCCGACTTCCCAGTGCTTGTTTGCTAATTCCCTGAAGAATTGGACCAGATCTTTGATAGGAGCCTGAAGGGGCTCCCAGGTCCCACCTACTCCAATTGTCATACTGCCCTACTTTCTTTCAGCCTGGTGATAAACATCTGGTATGTTAGGCTATGGCTGCTTAAATGCAAAAGTTGAAATAAATTATAATGTAAATGTAACTTCTGCTTTTCCTTTGTAATATCCTCCAATATTTAAGTTTGTATACGTTTTATATTTAGTCCTGTGTAAGGTACCTATCCCCTCTCCGGAGAGCCCTCTGCTGTAGACTTCATTTTAAAGATGTTTAGGGATGTTTTTGTCCGTGATTGTTCATTTGATTCGATTGAGTACCAAAATTGGAACATTTGTTCCATTTTCAGCTGGAGCGGTTCACTTTCACACTGCACTGTATGAAAGCAAACCAAACCATTTGAACAACTTGTCCACCTCCCCAGCTATAGGTGCTCCACCAGCAACCACTGAAGGAAATAAAGAAGGCATGAGCACAACTTCTTTCTTGACGAAATATAAATAAAAATGGAGTTCTGTCAGATTTTAGTAGCTGTAGGATTTCTTTTTGTCTTTGGTGAAAGAGCATGAGCCATTCTCAGCTAGTGCTAAACTTGTGTTTTTGTTTTGGTTGTATTTACCCAGAATGCTCTGTAGTCTGATATCTGCTTGCATCCACATAGTTTCAGAGTTCACTTCAACCCAACCGAGACCTTAGTTTTCCTCAGGTCTTGAACCAGAGTTCAACTTTTTTGATCAGCATCAGAAATCTATTTGATAAAATTAAAAGTCCACTTTAGACCTAAAACCGCTAGGGTTAGAAATAATAACTTAATTGTACTTAGGCACATATATACATCTCAATGCACAGTTTCCATGGTTTAAGCTGACGTATCCAGCAGTATTGACATAGTTTTTTAGGAGGATAAAGTGATATTTCTGCACAAGAGCTTAGAAAAGTAACTGGTAAGATGTTCCCCATAGACAATAACAGTCTAATCTGTTATTTGTCTGTTATAAAGTATTATAATTTTGCAAAATATTACTTTTATTAAATTCTAAAATACAAAAATTTACATTAAATCGAAAAGCTAACCATAGGTAATTTGTAAGTTTAGATTTGAATATTTTTTACCACTTAGAAAAATTCATTTCAAATAATTCACATGCAGTTTTAATCCAAGAAAATTCAGCTACTGTAACTGTTGAATTATACTAAGTGAAAAACATGAGCTGAAAATTTTGTGGTTGAGGACAACTTGGCATAAGCAGTTAAACTGTTGGCTGATGCAACAATATCTTTCTGTTTTTCTGCTTCTAATGAACTACACAGATCAAGAAATAAAAAAAAAATCAAAGTTAAAATCCTGGCAGGTCAAAACACAAAAAAGGGGCAGAATTAAAATGAGGAATGTCAAAATAATCCATCATATCAATGAAACAATAAAAACACAACCAAAACATTTCGTTTGCTTTATGGCGCCTATAAAAATGTTCACTCCTCAGATTTATAACAATTTACTGTTCTTCAGCGTCCCGGCTATTTAAAGTGGAAATAATTCTTCCCAGTCTGATGATGGACAAGAAAAACATGAAACAGTTGATTGCATATTTCCATTTCGGCTGCCAACCAACATTTTCCTGAAGTCAAGACAATTTTTTTGGGGGGTGGGGGGCCTGAAGTTTGGGAAAACCTCCAGATGACCTCTTGGAACAGTTGGATTCATATTTTTGGCAAAATCATCGATGCTTTTCAGGAAAGACTAAATGTCTGTAACTATGGCAACAAAAACCTTCTGTGACTGCTCAGTATCAACCCATTTTTTTCAACTTCTGTTTTTCCTCAACTTTTTTTTTTCTCCCAAAAATCTATTAATAATTAATCTAATATGATGTGGAGGATCTGTAACTTCAAGTTGGATCATTGGGACAAATTGACTCATCTGTTTTGTGTAAATAATATTTTGTTTTTAAATGGAGGAATTGTGATTTCAGTTAGATTTATGAAGCATAACTTAGCTGTTGTTTTTCTCATTGGTCATGTTTTGACCCACAAATCAACTCATCATCCCCTCCATAAAATCTCTGGGAAGTCTTTCTGTCAAATTTTATATGGAAGTCCGTGTTCTGCCAAGGGAGCCAAAATGTGAATGTAAAACGCCCAACACAGAGAACCTGACTGCTACAACGTCATCATGAACTGAGAGGAATCCTTGCCAAAACAGAGCTTTTTATTCGATCATAATCATATTTCTCTGTTTAAGAAGGTTCTGCTGTTTCTTTTAAGCCGAAGTCTGTGCAGTTTTATAATGTATAGTTACGTTTTTCCACCAGCCACTAAAAATTACCCTTCCTTTTTGTTTCCTGTCGAAAGCTTGCTTTTCGTCACCGTCTGTTGTTTTTCTTTTCTTCCTTTTCCCTTAGGACATCACGACTCTGACGGGGGTCCCGGAGGAGCACATCAAAACCCGCAAGGTTCACATCTTTGTCCCCGCCAAAACAGCCATGCAGTCTGGCATCAACAGCACCAAGAAGTGGAAGATGGACTTTGACACCAGAGAGCGGTGGGAGAACCCGCTGATGGGCTGGGCCTCAACGTAAGTCCATCACTTTGAATGAATCTGGATCGTTGCGAAGTGGGATCATAATCATTTTAATTGTGTTTTCTTTCCTCTGTGTTTAAGGGCCGATCCTTTGTCCAACATGGTGCTCTCGTTCTCCTCAAAGGAAGACGCCATTGCTTTTGCTGAGAAAAATGGTAAGATCCATAAAAGTGACCGAAAACGGAACAATATGTAAGACAGTTGGTTAAACTGATTGTGTATATTATGCTTCAGTGTAAACATTTTATTTATTATTTTGGTTTATAGTGCATTCGGTTAAGTGATTGTAATGATCATGACCAGCTACATTTTTATTTATTTTTTTTGTACTTTCCCTTATTATTTTTTAACTTCACTGAAATAAAATTCTGGTTTCAGTGTTGCCTAATGGCACTTTACAGAATTTATTGACTACTTTAGATGTGTGAATGAACCAAATGTAAATAGTTTTTATGCTTCACAAGTATATTTACTTGTTTTTAAATCATTTTTTAAATACTTTCCACCTTCAGAGTTTCGCAGGTCAAATTCTTTATTCTGTGATCCACA
The DNA here is from genome assembly GCF_019740435.1 of Gambusia affinis. Lineage (NCBI taxonomy): Eukaryota > Metazoa > Chordata > Actinopteri > Cyprinodontiformes > Poeciliidae > Gambusia > Gambusia affinis. The sequence goes on along the minus strand of NC_057870.1, from coordinate 24,336,724 downwards.
AAAGTATTCACTCTCCTCGAACCTTTAACATTTTCAAAAAGCTTAACATGCTGCATTAAGAACTACTGATGTGTGGTTTTCAAAAATTTGAACTAAAAATCTGAAAAGTGTGCAGTGCATATTAATTTAACCCCTATATTCTGATACTCTTAAATCAAATCTAGTTGACTAGCTGCCCTAAGACGTTCCCTCATTAGTAAGCTATCCACATTTGTGTAATCTCAGTTACATCTCCTGCCTCTGGTTACTGTGGAGGAGCTTCCAAGATCCACCACTCAGGTGGAAGAATCTGGTGATTGCTATTACTCTGCATTCCACAAAAGTGGCATTTATGGAAGAGTGACTAAAGGAATGATGATGAATGAAAGTTGTGTGAGATCTAGTTAGCCTTAGGAAATAAAAGGATTGCAGGCCTAATGAGACCAAAATGAAACTTGCCCCACATGAATAATGCAGCATATGGCTAAAAACCACCTCAAGACGTCATTCGCACTTTCATACATGGTGGTGGCCCCATCATGCTGCGAAGAAGGTAGGCATATCTATTTATAATGCAAGAAAACCTGTTAGTGGATGAAAGACACTTTAGATTTGTTTGGAAGTTTGCCATCCTGCAGCTCAATGACTCTAAATATACAAGCAGAGCAACAGTAAAATGATTTAAATCAAGCAATATTCATGTGGAGCAACGGTCTAATCAGAGTCAACATCAATATTTAGTTGAGAATCTGTGGTGAGATTAAAAAAACTGTTCTCCGTCGTTTTGCAGTAAATGTAGCTGAGCTCCAGCTTTTTCAAGCAGGAACTGGCTACGAAATAAAGTCGTTAAAGACACATTTTAAAAGATCTGCAGTGAAAAGTTGCTCTATAAAGATTTTACTCCAAGGGACTGAAATATTACACTTTTCAGATGTTCATTTGTAGGAAATAAAAGGAAAAATTAAAAAATATGTATTTTTATTTCACAAAGATGTACCATCGTGTACTATCACATAAAATCACAAGGTTTGCGGTTGGAACATAACAAACTGGGGGAAAATTTTAGGGGCGCAAATATGTGAACTCGTATGTGTAAATGAGCATAATATGGGCTCTTTATTGCTCAGCTGATTCGCTGTTGTAAACACAGCAACTGTCATCGGAGAGCAGAAAGACGACTGTAATACATCCCCTGTTTAAATCCGGAAAAAAAACTAAAAAGTCTCCAAAAACAGAGGCACAAAAGAGAGAAAGTTTGGAATGATTCAATCTGAGCTGAACAGGCAGTTAAACATGAGTGATGTGTTTTCTGTCTAGCAGCAGTCAAGTTGACGCTGATTCAGAGAACTAAACCATCTGGGGAGGCTTGTTGAACAAGTAAAGAAAACTGGCTTCTTCTGTTTATTGCGCCACGAAAATCATTAGAGACGTTCTGAATGCACGTGGCCTGTAAATGTCCGCTGGACACCTCATCGGCGCTGGAGCTCGTCCACTGAACGGATGGGACGCTCTCACCACTTACTGTCGTTTTTGCCCGCCAGGTTGGAGCTACGAAGTCACAGAGAAGAGGACCTCAAAGCCCCGGGTGAAATCGTACGGGGCGAACTTCTCCTGGGACAAGAGGACCCGGAGGTCCGCAAAGTAAACTGAAGGATCCATCTGTTTCCTGTCCCGACCTGCGTGTGTCCTGCTGCGGACATGTTTCATTCTTGTCAATAAATGCATAATTATATATAAGAAAACTAAACAACTGGGTCATTATTGCTTTCGCTCTTCAAACATTCACCTCATTAATTGACTACTCGACTCAATCTCGCTGATTAATGAGGTGTCTGATCTCCTGGTCGAGTTGTGCAACAGTGAAACAGTGGTACGTTTCATTGCATTGAGAACCTGTTTAAACACACAGATAAATGTTTCTGGAGGCCAAAGCCGGGGACATTGTTTTTATCCCATTTCCCAGATTGTTTCATTGTTTGGAGAGCTGCAGGAGAGGAATTTTAAATGGGAGCTTTGAACAGTCCTTTTACAACATCTGTGCTGTGAGGTTACCATTGAGCACAATCCCATACTGTTAACTCCTAGGAGGCTTTTAAAGACCCTGGCACACTTAAAGGTGAATTTTGATTTCCTTTGATGCTTTTTTTTATATGAAAGCATAAATAGTTATAAATTGACAGAAGATTAAACAAGTTCTCCTCTGGTTCTTAAAATGTCCTAAAAAGACCTACAATTAATAGTTTCCATTTATGCCTTCAAAGTCAAGTCAGGCTTATATATAGCACACTTCAGCAACGAGGCAAGTCAAAGGGCTTCACATGGTAAAAACAACACAACCAATTATAAAACAAGCAATATTGTGTGACATTTTCTTAAATGCAATCACCATAATCATCAAATATATAAATGTTCCCAGTATTATGAATTAAAGGCACCTCTAAACAGATGGGTTTTTAGCCTTGATTTAAAGGAGCTCAGTGTTTCACTGTTTTGTAGATCTGAAATAAACCAAGATTTTCTATTCTTCCATTAAAAGGTCATTTTAATGAAACTAAAATTACCTTTAGTTCCATTTTTCTAAGCTCGTTGTTCCCCTTTTAATGTAACTTATATATTTTACAGAAATGTGCTGCTTGTTTGTTGTGAGTAATTTGGACGTTGTTGCACTCTCCTAAAACTTAAAAGCCTAAATATTCCATTTCCTCCATAAAGCTGCATATCCTGCTCCTGAATCTGCTTCATCATGCTTTGAGGAATTAAAATCCAATGGCTGGTGTCATGATTTGGCTTGACAACAGAAACGGTCAGTTGGCTAAAACCTGTTAACTTCTGAGGGCAAATCACACAGAGCGGACGGTAAGTAACCAAGGTAAAAACACTGAAATATCACCTTCAACAAGGTGATATTTGACTGACAATCTTTGAAAGGCTGAATATTAAGTAAATTAAAATTTTATATGGCTCTAAACGTTCTACATTTTGAGGAAACATTTAACTATTTGGGATGGAGATTCTGGTGATTGTCATCCATTATTAGTCATCATCTCTGGTTTATAGAATAAAATTAACATTTTCTACTAAAGAACAAATCTGCCCAAAGGAAAATGCAATCAGTTAATACAAACTCAAATTCAATAGTTGAGTAAATATAATATGAAAAACACAAGTAGGAAAAGCAAAACGCAGTCAATATATAATATAGCTTACATCTTACAACTGGTGTGGTGAGGTCACTGACAGTCTCCACAATGCATGAAATACCACTGCAAAAAGAGGCTGCTATTTCAAAGGGCTATTTCCAAGAAAATTTGTGGACAGTTGTGTGGAAGGATAGGGTTTGGAAGAAACAAATGAAGAAGCAACAGGGATTATTGCATCCTAGTATGATGGAAAGTCCATTTAAGTGTTCCGGAGCTTCACCAGGTGTGGACTCAGCTGGAGGTGTTCTGAGGACAACCATACAGTTGTGTGTGTGACATGGGCTATGCTATCACTCCTTATGCTAACCCACTGCTAAACCAGAGCCAAGAGTAAAAGCATCACATCACTATTATGTTTCTACTGTGGGCAGGGTCTTCTTTCAGAAGGATGATTTTGTTCCAAACACACCAAAATGTTAGCTTGGCTTGTCCAGACTGCAACTATAAAAGTTAGTTAAAGTTTTCACCAGGCATAAATGTTTTCTTGCAACTTTTCACAGTGATGTGGCATAACATCCTGACTGATACCTTTAAACTCTAAGCTCCTTTTAGAATCCGACTTTAGCTAGAAGATGTAGATAAGAAAACATCAACATCCTTAGAGGATAGCTGAAATCGTATTTAAATAAATCACATTTATAATTGATGACAAATGTGAACTGATGACTGAATCCTGAAACAAAAATATTAAATGTTTGTAGACTTACACAACTGAGTCATTGCAGATTTGTTTTTCATTTTATTTGTACAGCATACAAGTCCCTTTAAAGTTTTTTGTTCTTTTAAAAATCGTCTTTTAATGTTCCAGTGGGAAATAAAGGACTTCCAGAAAACAAACTCATGCTGGAGGATAAGGAGATCAGTTAAGTTTTATATTGCACATAGATCATGTCCATGACACTCTGACTTCCATTCCTGATTTGGAGCATAAAAGCTTTTTTATTTCTTGCTTCATGTTTTTTATTAATTTGCTGGAGTAAAAGTTGAAATTGTTGGAAAAGCCGCAAATTCTCAGCGCTGCCCAGCTACGCTCACTCAGCATCGCACTCGTTGCCAGCTCTTGTTTACGCTCTTTGTGCTCAGTGAACAGTGGTGTTGCTCTGAATCCCGAACTGCGTGACTGCACTGACATTCACACACCAATCATGGGAGCCTAATTGGTATAGACCTTCGTTAATTAAGGCACTGCGTTGCAAGTCTCTCACAGCCTTGTGCTTGCTATTTATTTTGCTCCATCTCTCAGCACATCAAACGCACCGATCTGATATGAGCGTAATGGCCCATCTGAACAGTGAGGGCATGAATTGCTTTTCCCCCATGAAAAGCCCTCAGAGAAGAAGGAGAAGAGGAAAAAAAAAACCTCTTGGCACAACTTTGTATCATAAAAGTTGAAAGCATTCCACCCGTCTTAGCCTATAAGCGCAGTAAATTATGTGAAATGAGAATGGCAGCGCAGTGGCATTGTTCAGAACCATCATTACAACGCAAACATTGGCGATAAAGCCGCTCTGATCCATCCGACACTAAACATTGGCTCCAAGTGATGAGCAGTACACCCAGTACTAACAGCTTAATAGCATTAGACGCAAAACACAGCCACAGAAAAACTGCTGGATTATGCAAAGATGCTTATCACATTCAAAATGTGCATTTATTCTTGGAGTTAAATGCTCTTGTTTAGTTTCTTGTGGTACTCTCCGATGCAGGCTGTTTCAGTTTATCTCTCCCTCTTTCACAATAAAATGTTTTACATTATTTTAGATGCTACTTGGAACAGAAAAACACTCCTCAGCCTTCCTACTTTCCAGATTCAGAGTCAGTGTTGCTTTGGAAAACACACTTACGTCACCATGTGCCGTTTGCAGTTGTTTACCTCCCACTAGGATCTAATAAGAGCCTGAAACCAGTGGTGTCAGATCACATGTACCAGAGCTAAGAGTAGCAACAAATAAAAACAATCACATTCAATGCAGATTATTGAGAAATGTGTTGTGTGTTCTGTGATGTTTCCTCCAAGAGTAACAGGGTGTGTTGACAAACTTGTCAGCATCTTCTGTAGGTTGATTCGGTGGAATTTTCCTCCAACATGTGTGGTAGTTTTCCATTGTGGTGGCTCTCCATGGCCACCCACTCTAAGTATGAAAGCTTTGTACTGTAGAATATTAAGTGCATATTATCAAAAAATGAATTCATTTTCATAATTCAATCAAAAATTGAACCTGATACAGATGTTTATATATTAAAGTGGCACATTGCACCAGATGATTTTGCACCTTTTTCAACCACACTTTATCCTTCCACTTAACTTTTCATTTGTCTATTGTTTTATAACCCCACCAGTTTCTTCTATAATGTCATTTTACTCTCCTTGTTGAGGGTGTCAATGTCTCCCTGTTAAGCCTCCTTTCCCCGTCACTTTGAAGGATGAAACCTTTTATTAAAATCATTTTCTGTTGAATGAATAGGGTTAGAAAAAAGAGGTCATGAAATGCCTATGTAATCCACTAGAGAACTTTTGAATGCTAACTGCAATTTAAGAAGCTATTACATTAGAGCTTTGTACACCTGTGCAATCAGGCCATTGCACCTGTTTTTAAATATAATTTTCCATCTCAAAGATTTTTTTTTTGTTTGTTTAATTCCACAGGGAAAATGCCACATCATCTGGGGGGAAAGATTCTAAGTGATTTATATTTGACTTGCTTTCGTAATATAACTTTTTAATTCAATTACTTAAAGTGGCATTTTTTATTAAGATGAGTCATATTTTAGCAAACAAAGAAATGCTTATCTCGAATGGCAGCTAACCTGTACATCTAAACAGGATCTAGAGCCCACAAAAAGGACCCCCTGCTGGGGAAAAAAAAAATTGAAGTGGATTCTCTGCTTTCTTAATGTATTTGCACAACTCATAAGGAATCCACATGTGCTTAGCAGATTAGCAAAACATTTTTTCCATACTTGATTCGTGCAACAGCAACAATAAGCCAAGCACCTGCTCGTTATGACAGTGTTTTATAGTGTTTTCAGTTACTAAAGAAGTCTTTAAGTTTAACTGCTATAATGGATTAAGTAAAAATTGCCCTCACCAGCTGGAAGATGTAATAAAATGTTGCAAAGGGTGATGGGCTGTTGTCAGAGACCGCCAAACGGCCTGTCAATTGTTAACACACCCCAGAGGTGATGTAACATTACAGCTCAAATATGACTAAGACACAAAAAACAACTTGAGCTTACCACTGCTTGTCATGTACTGCCAAAGAGCTATTTTCACCCACTGCTACGCTGATTAAAGTCTCTGGCAATCCTTGAAACATCTACTGTCAACAGGAGATCAGAGTTTGTGAGGCTTTTGTGGGTCATCGTTAACCTCTCAAAAGTTTAAAGAGGATTGAGAGATCAGAAGATCTTTGGGTTGGACGTTGACATGGAACGGTGGAGAACAGCTTCTGACAATCGTTCAACATTAAACACCTATTACGCAAAATTCACATTTTGCACATTTTTATACTTTTATTTGGATCTCTGCTGCTTCTAAAGCAACTCAAGCCCTTGGGAAAAAAACAACAAAAAACACCCAGCCTGTTTGTTTTTTGGTGTCTGGAAAATGTCCCGTTTCAAAAACTTGTGGAATATAACATCACCAAAGGAAACTGCTCCTCCCCTAGTAACTCCAGCGAATCCTAAACATTTATTATATTGGTTGTATGAGTATTTTCACCCCACTTCTTTAGGTTAGCAGACAGTTCTACATGCAATTCTCTCCTTACCCCCTTCCACAGAATTTCTGGACTTTGACTGGACCACTGAAATACGTAGCACTAAAGTTTTAGCTTTGAGCAGATGGTCTTCCATTTGACATTTGACTAGTGGAGCTTATGGTCAACTCAGTGACTGAAAAGTGACCAGGTCCTATGAGCAGAACAAGCCCAAACCATCACCATCATGACTGAATGTTTGCATTTGGTGCCAATGATCTGTGTTCTGTTTTAGCAGACTTAGTCTCATCTCATTTGTCCAAGTTACACAGTTCCAGAGGTCTTATGGCATATGAAACTCTGCAAACCTATCCATGCTGAATCCTTGCACGGTTACAATGGGCTGGTTTCTATCTGTAGCAATCAGCAGACAATAGATAAGAGAACTCCTTGGATGGGTTGCCAGTTCATAATAGTGGGGCCAGACGCACACAGGACAAACAGCCATTCATGCACAGGAAGAACATCCAAGCACAATAAACGAAGCCTCCACCTGGAATCTGAACCAAGAGCGCTGTTGCTATGACTGCTAACAACTTCACCATGCAGCCCCAAACAAATGTCTTATATATCGTTTTCAGAGAGAATAGTTTTTCTCATGGTCACCCATCTGAAAAAGTCTTACTCATGTGGTCTGTTCCTTACATTCCCTGCTATGGTCTTTAAAACGTAACATCCCAACTGAGGTTTGTTTTCTTCATTTTTCAATTAAACGTGAATTTGCAGGGGTGTGTACACCTGGGAAGATTGATCACTTGATCAACCTGATCACTATTTTCTTGTAAAAAAAACAAAAGAAAACAAAACAAAAAAACCCATCTGTTTTGTTGTTGAATTCATTCTACTTTGGAATTGTGTTGATACAAACCTGCATGTTTCTGAGAACAGGTGGTCAGACTCGATGATGACCAACTAATCTGTTGCATTTGCTGAGAACAGATGCTGCAAGCAGGACCTCCGATATTTCTCCTGTTTGAATTTCTGACTGTTTTATGATAAGAAATCCCATCACTGCCTCCTGCAGCTGAGCAGTGACTTTCTTCAACAAACTGCGGAGAGACAGAGAAACCAATGTCAGCTGAAAAGAAGCCACTAAGCTAAGTACAGTACTGACTTAGTGTTGGCCAAATCAGAGGCAGCATACATAAAATAACTTAACCTTTGCTGAAAGATCACCAGAAAAAAATTTAAAAATAAGGTCAGGTATGCTCTTGTACTGTTTTTCTTCTTTTTATGTGTGGTCTTAAAAACTTAATGGGGCACTGGTCATCCTGCTTCCAGTGCTTCTCATCTCTTTTCCCAACTTTACTGCACTAACTGAGGGTGGGATGGTTTTTAAAAACTGCTGGAGGCTTGTGTATTTGGAAAAAAAGGTTTGCTCATCCATCTTGAATTGTTTTTATTTACTTTAACAAATGAGACTCTGCAATTCTGCCACAAAAAACAGTCCTCTGGAAGTCGTACAGAGCATCATTAAACCCAGCACTCTGCTTCGACTCAGCAGCTGCTGGTGTCAAAAGTTTGAGTTTAAACGTTTCCTAGAAACTTAGTCGTTATCAGCACTCTAAATAACACACACACACACCCACACACACAGACACACACTTACTTTCATAGGCTACCTTTTTGTCACTCTTTGCAAATGTTTGAGGGTTTCAGAACGTTGTGAAAACTTGTGTTCAAGAGCAGAGATCATAGAATAAATATCAACTGTGGATCTTCTAAATAAAATCTAGTGACAAGTAACACCCAAAAATATTTGATCTAAAATGGATTGTTTTTTTACTCATCATTTTTTCATCACTGATTATTCTGCCTTACAAACATATTAATATTACTCAAATTCTTTTACATTTTGTCACAAAATTTGTTTAAAGAGTTAGGTTAGATTATAAAACAATGTCCCAAGCTGTTTTTATTTCACAGCACTCTGTTCAATCATAATCCAGTAATACATAATAAACTTGCTCTGATAAGGAAAATGTTAAGGAGCAAAGAAATAAAGATGTAATTCAGGAGGCGCTGTACCGGATAGTTGTGGATGAAAACTTAGAGGATGACAAATATGTGGCTGGGCTGGAGGTTCACCTTTGACCCTAAACATCCAGCTGAACTAAAACACATTTATGAGTTGGAATTACCAAGTCAAAATCCAAATCTAACTATTATTCAAAATCTGACAAGATATAAAACATTGATGCCAATTCACAACAAATATTGTCTTAAGATACTTAAAAATTGAATAAAAAGAATCTGTCACGCAGACAGATTCAATATCAATTATGGACATTTTATTTCTGACTCTTCACAAGAACAAAACAACCACATGAAAAGACAACAAAGCAGAATGAATAAACATAAATAAAAAAAAATCTTCAAGACATCCCTCTGCCCATCATCACTCAGTTTCTATAAAAAGGAGTGGACAGAAATAAGCAGTTATATTATCCCACCGCTTTATTCATTTTATGTTCTATTCAAATGAAATGCCAGTTAAAACAATAACAATAAACATCTAATGAATTCCATTGCAAAGTAAATAAAAACAATAAAGCAGAACCAATAAATGGTGGATTTTAAATCATGTATACTCCTGTTAACATTCATTTCATGTCCTAATTCCTATATTAATAAAAAACAATCCCTCTATGCATTATTTTAAACTAATTTATGTTTCCACGCTGCTTTAGCTCAACATTTAAGCTTATTAAGACCTGTCCTAAAAAAAATGTCAATTCAGAAAGACTTTGGCTCTGAGGTGAAGAGCTGAATATAAATGCATGCCATATTTTATGTATTTCTATTTCTAAACAGTTTTGAAACTCTTATTATGCTCCAAAGCAAAATCAAATCCTTTGAAAATATTCTACTTTTATTTTACAAGCTTTTGTTTTTTCTCCTATTTTTAGAAGAAATTTGTCACCTTGAAGACAGAACAATATGCTGCTTACAACATAAGATGAAGTGCTTCTCTCAGCAGATCTCTCAGGGTGTAAGGGGTTTATGTGAAAAAACGAATCTACAACATAGAGTTTATTTTAGTTTCTCATCACAGTGATGATGTTTCTGACTCCTCTGGTTTTTAATTTATTTAATCTGGCCCATAAAACACATTCCTGTCTGCGAAAGAACCTCCTTGATGGATTTTCCTGAAGCATTGCATTGTCATCATATACAGCGCTGGTGTAGACACCTAAAATATTCATCAAGTCACAGTATAAGGGAGGCTAAAATACTCACTCTGCAGCCTGAAGAAAAGCCAAAACATACAGCCAGAGGCATTAAAAAAAGATCCTCTACAAAAAGAAGAACAAGGAGTCCCGATCAGAACATCGTGCTGTCTATTTGGGATTACAGAGTGAGATCAAAGAATAACCTACCTGCCAGGATTCTTAAGAAAGAAGACATGAGTAAGTGCATGTCATGACGGGGACAGCAGAAACAGAAGTATTAAAACCTCTGACATGACAGGAGAAATCTCACACCTCATTTACATGTTGTCTTTTACATGTGATCTGTATGATTTATAAGCCAGACCGCAGCTGGAGCTGCCTGAGCGCGGATCATGACGGGACTTTCAGACAGGTGTAAAAGCAATCTGTGCAGCGCGAACACACTCTGAGAAGAAAAGTAAAACTTAATCCCACAAGTTGAGAGGTCAACTCTCAACTCCCTCAATGCTCCCCAAATCGGAGAAACCAGACCAAAGCAAGTAAAGCAAAACTCACCATGAAAGTTGATCGGTTCGTTTCTGTAGAAAATGCAAACAGAAAAAAGACAACAAAAGAAAAAGTAACTTGATAAGAAAGCTGATATAGACACTGAGTCTTTGCTAGATCCAGTAAAGACTTGAGAGATGTATTATCTTGCAAGTAATTTTTATCTTGTCCTCCTTGGTAGTTTATGCAAATTCAAATAAAGGAACAGTTGGTAATGAACAGTGCTATGAAAAAGTATTTACACCATGCTGATTTCTTCTTTTAATGCTTATTTGTCATACTTATATGATTCAGATCATTAAACAAATGCATATATTGGAAAAATATAAATAGGGAAGAGTTTCCATAATTCTGCTATTAAATCTTAAGGTTTAACTGCGTGTCCAAGATTTGCATTAACCAGCCAGACAGACTCTAGATGTTTTCAAAAAGTATTCTTATTTTATTTTCAAAAATGTCAAAAATAAGTAAATACATGTTTCAAAAAATTAAAAATTGGTCTCCAAAATAAAGTTAACCAAATGTGTGTAAGTAGTCAACTACAGAGTCAGCCTACTAAAAATGACAATGACTGTTTAGATACTCCACTCTGATTTTGGCAAAAATTGAATCTAATTTTGAAACACACCCTGCATGAAATCAACCTCTGGACAAAATTTAGTTAAAGGAGCTGAACTCGTTTTATTTTTCTAGAAGCTTTTTAAAAATCTAGCAGAATCTCAGTGTCTATGTCATTATTTTAAAACTGATTATAGGATCAAAATGTTAATGATGATATTTTTGTTGAGTGGTGAAGGCCTGTCAGTCTGTCAGTAACTACTGTAATTGTGCTACTGCCACTTGCCAGGACGGAGAGAAGGATTTTGTCACCATCCTTCATTTCTCCTGATTCTGTCTGACTCTAAGATGGTTGCCTGTCCAAAGCTTTCTTCAGGTGATCCTGAAGAATTACATCTCAACTCTAGTTTGGCTTTTTATATATTCATTTCCTTCTCATGAAGCTCCACTTATGTGACTAAGCTTGGGCTCACTGTGCTGATGAAAAATAAAATCCCTCCTCATCTTCAGCCTTAAAGCAGACCCCTGAAGATTTAGATTTGAAATTGGCTATTAATTAAAACTTTTCCCGATACACCCATCATAAAAAAAAATAATAATAATTGTAATTTATTTCAGGTTTTGGGACGTTTTGGATGTTGATTTTGGAAGAACAATCTTGTGTGTCACAACCATAGTAATATGACAATTGCAGAGGATTATTGTCGCAGTTGGAAAATAACAGGGAAATCTTGCTGATCCTTCAGTGTTGCTGTTGGCGGCTTCCCTGGCCATTTTTTTTTTTATATTACTCTGGAGAAACTTGTGGTTTCTGTAGCATTACTATTGCCTCATATTTTATCCAACTATTGATGACTGCAATTACTGTGCCATAAATAATGCTGATGAAATTTATAAGCCTGACTGATAACTTTGAATAATAAAATCATTTTGACTGTACATTCTCTGCAAACTGTGGATTCAGCTAAAGGATGCAAATGTATGAAAATTCAATAAATGCTTGAACACCTTGTTGCAGATTTGTATTGTTTCAGTTAAACTCTGTGGGGAAAATGTCACTTTACATAACAAAACAATTTTTGTCACAAATCCCTGATCTTTTAATATGGGTTTGTAGACTTTCAAGTCACTCTAAACACGATGCAACAGACTGTGCCCTTCACTCCAGCCTCATGGGAACAGGAAAATGCATTTCTGTAAATTTATTAAATATTATTGAAAAGTTAATTTAAACTTTTATTTCTCTTGATGTTTTTGCTCACAGTTAATGACAATAAAACATGTAATAAGGGAATATTACATGAGAAAAAAATTAATCAGACAGCTGCAGCTGATCCAGAACGCTGCTGCATGCATTCTCACTAAAACCAGGAAGATAGAGCACATCACACCCTGTAGCTCTGAGAATAGACTTTAAAATACTTTTGTTAGTTTATAAATCACTGAACAGCTTAGAACCATAATACATTAAAGATCTGCTGTTACTGTAACAACTTTCCAAACCACTCAGGTCTTCTGGACTTAATGAAAAGTAAGTTTTTATCCTGCTTAAAGAATCTCATCAAATATTTCTTTAATTTCTCAAACGAGTCTCATCATATTCCAATTTACTGAAATGTTCCGGCAGATTTCATTTCAATAGAATAGATGTGTGTTGTTGTAAAGTAGGAAATAGCTACCTAAAATACTAAAGAAAATAATAAAAAGGTTAAAATAATCACCAGAGAGACAAGATTGAGCAGATATTTATGTGGGATTTCATTTTTTTTAAAAAACTCCATCTTTGTGTTAATCATAAAAGTAGTATTTTTTTATGTTCTGAAATTTTCAGTGTTAGGTTTTATGAATCATTTCAAGACATAAGAAGAAGGTTTTAAATCAAACATTATTAAACTTGATCTCTGAACAATTTGTATTCTGAGACAGCATTTACAAAAACTGCTTCACTAAGACCAGGCAGAAACAATTTGATACACACTGCTGATATTAGCGTTGTTCTCTTCAAAGAACACCGCTAGCTGGTACATCGCCCCCACCCAGCTCTGCCTCTCAGGTCTCAGGCAGGAGAAAGATTGGGGTTAGGAAGCCCCTCTCCTGGGACTGAAGGCATCCGCACCATGACGCATTCATGTTCCGCCATTTACCGGGTTCTGTATTCACCTCCTCTGCTTTCCCATTCACACAACTATCAGGTTGGACACACAAACCAACGCAGAACAGAAGCCTCCTCCTGGAGGAGATCAAAGATGCTACAAGTAAGTCCTCTGAGTCTGTGTTAATGGCTCTCTGATGCTGAAGTCCACAGTTTGACGTTAATGGTCAGAACAGGCCAGTCAGATGCCTCTGCAGGCCTCTGAAGACAAGTAGCTGTCTTGCGCATAAATTACTTTAAATTCCATTTTTTAAACCTCAACGCTTGCTTTATGTGTCATTGAGGAAGCCTTTAGGTGCTTTAAGTATTAAACTAATGGCTACTTTAATGTCTTTGCTGCTAAATTAGGGAATAATTTGTAAAAATGTCTGGAAAAGCAATTCATTTAGCCCAGCGTTTGAAGGTGGCGGGTGGCGATGAATTGTCCCCCAAAGAGTTAATTGATGGAGAGGAGAAAAACCTTTGGGGAGGGAAAAGTTCACTTTTCTACCTCTGTCCCGTTTGAAGGAGATGTGAGTTGGCAGGGCAGGAGAGGCTCGAAGATTAATGCCGCCAAAGGGGGCTCTGACAGCCTTTCCGCTGGCTGCGGCTCTCTTGGGTGGCCCGATTGGTCTTGGATGTCACTTTTGCTACTTAATCTTGTGTATGTGAACCGGACTGATTCAGAAGGCAGGGGGTGCTGAGGTTTTGGGGAGGTTGGGGGTGTGTCTTCTACACAACAACACGAAAGACAAACTGTGAAGAATGCGGGAATGTCACTTTAACGTTTAGCAGATGATGCTCTTGCTTTTTTGTCCTGTGCAGGTTAAAGGAGCTTTGTGAACGTTTCATTCAGTTTTTGTATATCTTCTGTTTTGCTGCTCATTTATAAAAAGTAATTTTACATTTTTATTTTACAAGCTTATCTAACCATTTATAAGCATACAAGAAACTGAATAATGTGGATTATTTTGCAATAATTAATTGTAGTTCTTGCACTAGCTTCCATTTAATAATGCTAATAATTTACTTGCATGTGCTACAAAGTATTCTGCATTCCAAAAAGTCAACTAAAACAGCATCATAAATGATACAAGAAATACAAAATCTATACTAAATCAATTAAAAAACAAAAATTGAAGACAAATGAAATACTAATAATTTCAGATAAATTCAAATATTTAAAGCCTTATTATAAAAGTAAGTTTTAACCAGTGACTTAAAAGAAGATGTCTAGGGTTCATTTCAGTTTTTCTTAATTGCCTCCATGTCTATTAACGGTCGGACGTCTGTATATTCATCAGATCTTCTCGTTCTGTTTCGTTTGCGGTTCTCGCTTCTGAAAACCCGGCTGAATCTCAGGGCAGATCGTTGTTTCTCAGAGGTGTTTCAGATCTACAGAAATTACTTCTGCAAATTAGGCAAGCTACTTCAGTGGAGGTTTTTAAATCCCAGTTGAAAACTCGTTTTTATTAGTGGACTTTTAAAGAAGTGGGTGACTAACATTGCATGACTTATTGTTTTTTTTTTTTATGGCTTTAAATTACGTTGTGGTCATTGAGCTGTGACCGCACTGAGCAGCACCTTAGAGAGCAGTTTGGTATTTACAATGGATTTTAATTTTGGGTATCAGACTGAAAATTTTTAAATCATGAATCATTTCAGCAATTATGCACTAATTTGGACAGGGTTGTACATTTGTAGCTTGTGGTTGCCGTGCTAAAACCACAACCTTGCAACTCATTAAGGCTTCTCTCCTAAATTTATATCCATTAACATCTTGAAACTAAACCTTGATTCAGTTTAACAACTCATTAAAAGTAATCAATGGATAAAATCAAATATACGATGTGGTCGAATATATTTAAATGACCAAAACCAGCACCCCATGCTCTGTGGGATTCCTGTGACCACACAGTTGTTGGTGAAAGGGTTCAAAGAGCAGACATATTTCTTCCTTCTGCTGATGGTTAATCTTATTAGAGGATGTTTAGGCTATGTCTTCAGCACTGGAGTAAACAGATGGGAAACGCTGCCACATGACACCAAATACTGGACCCGACTGCTGGCACCTCAGAACTAGCAGAGCAACCAGCAAAGCAGAAAAAACTAGCACTGGGATACATCAGTGGCTATCTAATGGGCACTGATGTATAAGCTATATGCTAAATGAACATTAGCATATTTTCTTCATATTGAATGTGTTCCAGAATAATACTTTTAATGAGGTAATTTAAAAAGCTGTATTCCTTCTTGTTTCTGAAAAAAAAAAAAAAAAAAACAACTTAAAAACCTATAGATAATACATGATGCATCATGACCAAATCCTAAACAAGCTAGCTCTTTAAGCCAAACTAAACACAACCTTTTGACATTTAACCCTAATCCCCAACACTTTAAACACTATTTCAGGCTGCGTCTCTAATCTCATTCGCGCTGCCTGACCTGTGTTTGCATCCACGGCTCGCCGCCGAGCGGAGCTGATTCATCTCAGCACCTTCTCCTATTCCCATTGTTTACTCTGATCTTATTTGTGACTGACTCTGCAGTTTCCTGTGTGAGTCAGGGAGCGTTCTGTCACTGCTGTGGGCGCAACGTTAAATATGCAGTCCCACCAAATATGGCCCCCGGCAGTTATCGGGGACTCCTGGCCTGCCAAAAAGTTTGGCAAAACACAGGTGTTCCCTCTCTGCGAATCGACCTTGTTTACTGCAGCGTCCACACAAGCCAGAGACTCACTTTTTCTTCCCCTTTTTTTGTTTTCACATGGAAGGTTTGTGTTTTTGAGAGCTGCAAGCTGCCCACATAGTGTCGTCACTGGAGCCGCTTTCCTCATAAACTGTTTAGATTCAATGAGCTAATCCACCTACAGAGCTTGGCCGGCTGCCATGCTGCACACCAAACAGGCCTAATATATAAAGGTTGGTCACACCGATGGAAACTGTTAAATGTTTACTACAAATCATCAGCTGAAAAATGGCCTCCCCTGCTTCAGCTTGTTTGTTTTTCAAAGGATCAGATCTGTTGTCTTTGCATCAACCTTCCAGACCAATCAGCTCTGCTGCGCATGAACCTAACATGGAGAAGCAGCATTTAGTTTTTCTCCTCTAATTTGAAACAAACCTCCAGAAAAGTGTAAAACTGCCGAAACACTAACTAAAAACCCATTTGTTTGGACCTGCCTTTGATTAATAAAACAGGAACATCATAAATTGTGAAAACTGTTTTTGAAACTGTTATCACATTCCCCTGTTTTGCCGCTGCAATTCGGTGTTCTGGTTTTTTATTGTGTTCTTTTTAATCTTGGAAAGCACTTGAATTACCCTGTTACTAAAATGTGCTGTGCAAATACAATTACCTTGCAAGTGTTCAAAAAATAGCACCTAATTATTAAAAGTGAGGTTGTGTTAAAAGATTTATAATCAGTCCTCGTCTTACCATTATTGGACTTGAATCCAGTGTAGCAGGATCTGAAGTGAAAGCTGACCTTTGTAAACTTCCATGTCCACATGTTTCCTGCAAAACAACTACATAAAATCCACTACAACAACCTGCCTAATTGTAGTCACCTAATTAGACAATAGAGTCCAGACATGGAAGACCAGCAATAAGTGAACAAACATCATCATGTAGACCAAGAAACACAGCAAACAAGTCAGGGATGAACTTAAAGACTAAAAGCAAAGACGGATCAGTAGGAGTGGGTGATGCAGACTTAAAGTTTTATTATATTTTGTGGAAATACTGTGAAGTGATGATAAGAACTACTTATTATGTTTTTATAGGTAACTATATGACTGTGACCGCATGGCCCAGAAATCATAGTGCCACAAACACAAATGCTGCTCTTGAAAAACATTTCCTTCTTGTGGACACTACTCACATAAAGAATTTTGATTTTCCATCACTAAGCTGCACATAATACACTGCATTTAATCATATTTTCAAATTTATTGATATTTATCAATCCTGTCATTAAATAAATGGTAGAATAAAATTGTGAAAGTAACAATCCCAACAACATGGGCAGTTTTAGGGGTTTTTAAACATTAATTGGGTTTTACAGTGACAACAATAAAACAGAATTCTTAGCATGATAAGAAATTTATCACAATAAACAATCCAATAAATGTCCTGCCCTCCAGGGCAGCTATTATTCATAAATGCCTAAAAGCTGGCTCCTTTGGAAGAGAGGTAAAACAAAAGCCATTGTTAAAGAAAAAAAAGCCACAAATCCTATATTCATGTAGGGCATCAGAATTTGTTTTGGTCACACCATGCCCAACATAAATCATGAAACATAGTGGTGGCAGAATCATGCTGTGGGAATGAGGCTGGTCAGAGCTGAATACAGGACAATCCTGGAAGAAAACCTAGCAGAAAAACACTAAACATACTGGGACAGCCACAACAAGAAGGTTCAGGTTAGGTGTTTGAATTGCGCGACACACCCTAAAAGCCACAACTCTTGCAACTTTACCTGCAATAAGAGGAAGTACTACCCATTAATAAATCAGGGGTCCAATCATTTATGAACCGATTCCATCCATCCATTATCTTCCACTTAATCCAGGGTCGGATCTCAGAGGCAACAGGCTAAACACAGAAGTCCAGACGTCCCTCTCCCAGGCCACTTGGGTCAGTTCCTACTGGAGAATCCCAAAGGAGAGAAACCCAGTTCCTCCAGTTAGAAACTAGGCTACTTTATCTTGATTTATCAATTCAATTAAATCAACTTCTGTTTATTTGAATGGAGCTACTTTGAAAATAAATATAATCTGAAGGCACTTTATAGGAAAAATCCTTATATACGTAATTATTTAATACAACCATACAGACATAGTGAGTCTGCTGATATGGAGAGTTTCACTTTATTGTTACCATCTCTTTGCACTCTGAAGTTGTATTTTACGAGTTCTCAGTCAGAAAACCAACATGAACGCCTCCTGAGTTCAAACTGGGAAAATCAGAGTTTTCTGAGCAACCAAAAGCTTTGTACAAATTTTGGCTGTACCAAAACATAATGTAGTGAAACTCGTCCTAATATGCTGTTTATTGTAACTTCAGATAGTTTGTATCTCATTTAAACCAAAGCTACACAGATTGATGTGAAATACATTCTTGTGATCATGTTAATTTTATGTTTCAAAGTATAAAATTGGATTATTCTTCTGTGATTGATGACTGGCACTGTTTACAAAAATTTGCTGTACAACAAATAGCAAATCTCTTTATTTTTCAACTTGCAACCAGTTGTTCTCCCCTCCTGGATTTACAGTTAGCTCCAGCTTCAGTTATCAAATAATCTGCACTGATACAACATGAACATGAGAAATCCCACAGAGATATTTCTGAAGTATCCCCTTAAAGCCAACTTCATGTCACCAAGTCTTTATATCTGTCATCTGCTCTGCATGAGAGCTTTAGCACGCTCTCCTCATGCGCTCATCCCATCTCCTGCACAGAGGGACAGAGCAAGGCGCAGCGGCGAGGCGTCACATCTGTGCATGTTCAGAGTTATGACAACCGAGTCACTTGTAATGAGCTGAGAGTGTGATGGCTATCAGTGGAGCAGGGAAAACAGTCTACACAGCTTGAATCAGATTCAATTCTCCTTACAGACCAGGGGGGCAGGAGGCAGGGATCACCTGATGGATGCAGGAGCTGCTGCAGGACAAGTGGCTGCTGGGAATGACTTTCATATGGAGCAATTTGAAAATCCAAATTTGCCTTAAATCATTCACAGTCCGCTGCCAATCTGTGGCGTTTTATGTATTCGTAAAGAGAAGAGCAGTAAACATGGGCTCAAACGGAGGTGTCATGCTGAGGGATTCGGGATGAGCTGAAGTAATGTGACAGTTAAAACATTAAAGCTGCTCCTTAAAATCCCAAACACTTCCCGTATGCAACAGATCCTTCAGTGGCCACCACTAATTGACCTTTGTAAGGAATGCAACACCTTCTCCTTGACTGACATTTGCTTTTAGCAGCTCCTGTGGGATGGATGGGGCGGTGTGCTGGTGGAAGGCGATAGCGACAGGGGGCGGCGGGAGATCCTCTGGAGATAAACCGCCCCCCTCACCCCCCACTCACATCCCTCACACAACAAAGAAAGTGAGTGATGTTTGTCATGAAAACCAAGAGCCGCGCTCCCCTCTTGTTTTGATGTGTGGGCCACCTGGGATGTGGGTCTCCATCAGCACTCGGGCCGAGCCGCAGGGGAAGAGAAAAGCAGAGATCCCGTCTCCAGGACAAACAATCTGAGTGACGAGACCGCCGGAAGTCACCAAAACAGACGAGGCATTCAAACACGCAGGAAAAACAAGATGCGCCGAGGTGGCTTCAGACAGGCGGCTTGTTTTCTTCTGGTCTTACATGTATATAGTTCAAATAAATTTAAATTGAAATGAATTTAATCACTTTAATTAGCTAAACAAGCCATTATTGTTGACTAAAGAACTGATCTCCTTATAAGCCTTTGTAAGAACTCAAGTATTGATTTAGTTCTTAAAACATCTTTTTAAAAACCACTACAAAGACAGCATTAAGGGAAATCATTTTTATGGTTAATTTAAAAGGATTCCATTTTGTTTCATCCGCTGAAAAATATTAATTTATATGAATCATTCACCAAACATGGTGAAACAAAATTAAATTAAAATCTGAATTACATTCAGGATTGAACATTTCACACGTTTCATTCAGATAATTTCCTCCAAAACAGACAAACAGTTCCAGGTATGAATGAAATATCACATTTTTATTTTAATAGTTAATTTGTACCTAGAATGATAAAACAAATGTACTGATTTCTAAAAAGCTATTGCAAGTTTGAATTTACTGAATAGCATTCCGACTGTTTGTGTGCGTTTCTTTAAAAAAATTAAATGAAAAATGACCAGCTCGGTCGGGGACTGCAGGTGGAATTTAGCACCAGAGCTACAGCCAGGTACAATCCATATTGTTGCTGTTTTAAATAAATAAATTGTAAAAATTTTTAATTTGTTGCAGATTTTCCTTAATCTACACTGTCAATATACAAAGAAGCTCAGAGATACAGTTTGCACACACCGCACTCCACACAAGTATTTGATTCTTTAGCAACATGTGCAGGATGTTTGACTACTCTTTCAACTAGAACTGTTTGTGCTCATTTAAATCAGTTGGTTATTTGGTGTAGACCTCACTTTTAGCCACCATTAAGTCCACTAATTTTCAACAGGGAGAGGCTTTGGAAAGATTTGTTCCAGACGCATCGCCTCATTTATCCATCCCACATTCAGTTCAGATGAGTGTTTGAGATTATTGTCAAAGTGGAACAATTGTGTCAGAGATTTTACCGGCTCAACCTCAGATAAAATGTTAGGACTGGGATGATCAAGAACAATCCCAGAACCACCAAGGCTTAAGCATGGTGTTAAGTGAAATATGCTGGAAAAACTGTTGTCAGTCTACCTAAACAGACAGGGTGGGATAAATAAAAAAAAGCTTCTGCACCAAAATTAGCATCTTTAAGCTCAACAGATGAGAACTGGATGTTTTCTTGATGAAAGCTTTGCGGTCAGACAGATTAATTGGAAGAGCCGATGTAAAGCGTTCAGAGTTATGCCAGAAGTTTGTTACTACAAAAACTGAAACTTGCCAAGAAAAATGTATCCAAATATTATTGGCATTGAATGTATACACAAATTTGAGCCTGTGCATCATTTAGATGTTTGAAAAAAAATAAAAGAAACGTCCACTAAAAACATCAGATTTTTGTTTTTGAAATGTCCTTTTGCTATATAATCTTTCCACCTTAGAAAGGAACAATTTAGAGAAACCATGAAAGTCCAAGCTTAGAAACACATCTTCTCCGGCAGCTGTTTCAGTTTTGCATCACCTTAGAATTTAAATAGTAATTTAATTAAGGCTGAAGAGTTTTGTTGTGTTTAAAATGCTTTATTAAAAGGTTAAAGTCAAGTTCAAAAGAATAAAACAGCTAATCCAGTGACTCACAAAATACCATCAAGGCAAAAATAACATTAAGCAAACACAAATTAGAGGTAATAATAGCGATGGCGTATCACGCACTCACTGTTTAGCAGGGCTGGAAGTTGTTAAAGACGCTATCAGGGCTAAGTCGTTCATTAGTTTTACAGCTTCAACCACAAACCTACAGGATTATCTCCTGTTGCATGTCTGAAAACACGAAAACAGATTGAAGACAGACAGAACATCCCACCTTCAGTGAGCTGGTAACTCATCTGGCTCAACTAATGACAGCAGCAACACTTTTAAGTTTCTTTAAGAGATGGACGACGTCTCCGCAAGGACAATGGTAATTGCAAATTGCAGTATTGTCCTTAAATATGTATATTAGGAGAATTGACTTTTAATATTTTCAGCATGAAAATTTAATCTGTTCAAAAGCACATTTATCTTTAACACTTTCCTTTGTTAATAAACCTGAGTAAAAGACTTTATGCAGCAATATGCATTTTTAGAAGAAAATAGTTAAAAAGTGAACATTTTCCTGCCAAATAGAGATTTTGCTGCAAAGTTTGAAAAGCAGTTTGTCCTTACTCTTGATTTAGAAAGTAAAAACTATAAACACTTAATAGTGGCAGTCTTATCTGAATGTGATTCATGTTTTAAGCTTCAGTACCATTGATTAGGTTCACATGTGCATGTTATTTCATAAGTAAAACTAGATGAGGGCAAAAACTAAACACAGGAATATGAATCGCTGGAGATGGCTGATTTCAAAAAAGTTTTTGTTAAGAACAAAAGTCAGGAAAGTCTTGAAACCAAGAGACAACACCTTAAAAGAACCCAGAGGTCTCGTCTGATTGTGGTCGGGTGTCTAGTGGGAGTGAAATGTGCACCAGAGCTCCTTTCTGTTCAGCATCACGGCCAGAGCGGTTTCTTGTTTTTTGTCTATTGGGAGCAGACCCTTGCTAAACGGTGAGCGTCCCACCGCCCTTCGTGGAGCATCGGCAGTGGGAGGCAGTGCAGGGGTGCCAGGCCCAGATGGATGTCAGGGTAGCATCTGCTGCACCTCCTGACGGGCTCTTATCGGCAGAAAAATGCCACCACACACACAAATAGACACACAGTGGATGGGAGAGGACAGAGAGAAGAGGGGTCGTCTTTGTAGAGTTTAAGAAAACATGGCTGCTTTTTGTTTGTCGTGTAAACAGAGATGGGTTCCCCGTTGGGTCACTTGTTTGCATTTCACAAAGCATCACAGCATCAGCTTAGGTCATTATTGTGCATGTGAAACACATTGGTTCTTCTTCTAATCTTAAAACATCAAACATCATCCCACATAATTGCTTTCTAAATTGTCTCTAAATTAGTCCGTTTTTGTTTTATAAGATGTTTTTGTCTATTACTCTTCACTGAGAAATGCTTTCATTTTGAGAAACCAGGATAGTCCATTTGCTTTTCTTTTTTTTTTTTTGTTCATTGAGTTACCATTACTCTTTTACTACAGAAACTTAATCTTACACTTAGAAAAATAAAACTTAACTCAGCCTTACAATTAAGTGGCTTTATTTCCAAGCAAAGAAATTGTATTTTTGGGAAATTGTTGGCGGCTTTTTTTTTCCCCACCTGCAATAATTCAGATAAAACAAATGTAATTTAACTGTTCTTATAAATTCTTTTTTACTTGTTAAAACAAAACTGGGAACCTTTCGTTAATGAGCTGTGTTTTCCTGTTTTCCTGCTGTATAACTGTGCCGTGACAGAGAGATCTATTTCTTTCCTCCTCTCTTGAGCAGGACTAGAGAACATGCTGTCCAAGTAACATGGATTCAAAAAGCTCTAGAAAAATAGCTTCTCATCTTACCTTGCACCTATATACAATCAAGGAAATAAATTTAAGAGTTTAAACCAGGATTTACACTGTCAGGAAACAGCAGCAACATCCTTTTTCCATTACAATCATGTGGAGTTTGCTAAACTCCACAAACTGAAAGCATACCATACCATATTTTATTTGTAAAACTAAAACCGGAGTCGTGATTTCTTGTTTACTTGTGCCATTTAAAATCTTGCTCCAGCATTTTGAGCAAGCTGTAAGCGTGCAAGAGGAGAACGGAAAATAGCAATTGAAAACATAAAAAAATTGCTATAAAATTGCGATCTAAATCGTAGTTAATTTGAATCAACTGTGTTTGGGATGTTTGTCTATGGTTTACATTTGAACATCCAACTTTGAGTCTTCGCCAGTGTAGAATTGGGACATCTGTCTCACTTCAGTGACATAAAATCTGGATGAAATGCAATGTGACTATCCGAGCATTAAGAAAACATCAGACACGCATCAGATTTTGGACCACATGCTGCATAAAAATGGCCTGGCTCATTAAAATAAAACAAAAAAAAATAATTAGATATTGGTACCATATGGGCAATAAAAGTTGGATTTTGGCCACTTTTACCTGCAATGTGAACATAATCAAAGACTAATCTCATAATAAATAAACAGATCATTTAGATTAAGTGTAAAACACAAGATGAATATGTGGAAAAACAGCTTCCTAAGAACACCACAACATTTTAAGTTGTGTCTGCCAGACAAAACTATTTTGGATTACAACTAGAATCACAGGAGTTCGATTTTAGCTTTACCTAAGCATTCCTTTTGTTGAGTTAAAAAGTCAGAATGTTGTTACAGGAAACAACCTACTAAACTATCACCTTATCATCAGCTGCTACATAAAGCCACAGATTCCCTAAAGCGTTAGACGGAGTGCAGCCCGGGTAAAATCCGGGCCACACTTGACTTCCTGTTGTTGCTAAGTGTGTGACCTGTACACACTGTGTACAAACAGTAGGGAAAAAAAAGCAGAGATGGTGACGTGTGAAGCTTGAAACCAGAGAGACGGATGATAAACCACGATGAAGGCGGCAGAACCACACAGTTTGGAGGTTTGATCTCAGCTACGCAAGTTCTGTTTGCTTCTTTGTGGTTTTCTGACTCACTCGTTCTCTTAATGGCCCTTCGGAGCACTTACTTCCCTTATACCGGTGCCAACAATTAGTTCTCTGTATCCTTCTGCCCTACAGGTAGCTGTTAATTACCACTCATGTTTGTCATTTGTAAAAATGAGCACGTAGAGACTTGAATGTTCCTTTAGATACTGTATCCAGCGCGATAAACAGCACATCTCAGGTATTTAGACTCGGTAGAAAAATCTAAACTGCTTCATCACACAGGAGAACATCTTCCTGAGGGTGTGTGCAACCAGACGGCATCGCTGAACACCACATCCAGACACCAGCAATTAGAACATGCAGAGCAGGTAAGAGCTGTGAGTGGGAGGAGAGGACTGGCTGCATGTTCTTCAGGCAAATAAACAAATATGTTGTACACACAGACGTCTTTTCTTCCCTTGTTGTGGGAGGGCGGCTTCACCGAGATCCAGGCTGCTGCCCTTCCCTCGGGCATCCTGGATGCCCACGTTGAGGGAGAGCAGCGAGACAGAAGAACGGAGAGAACCTGTGTGTGCAAAAGCCAAAAAAAAAAAGAAAAAAAGAGAAAGTGAAGAAAAAGAGATGGGTGGGGGTGAGATGAACGCAGCAGCCCATGGTTTGTCTCAGGGCTGCAACAGCTTCCAGAACCAATGTGCAGCAGACTGAAGAGAGGCACGTCTGCCCCACAGGCAGAGACTGGAAAACAGGATCAAAGAGTCGCCAGGGCAACCTGCTTGACACACATTGTATTAAAGCCACACGGTTAATTTGAAAGAGAGGGAAGAAGGGCAAAAGGAGAAGAAAGGGGGAGTTGAGGCGGGGGGACAAAGACGCAGCACAGTCGAGTATATTTATCAGGAACTCCTGTCTTACTCGGTTAACTTTACACTCAAAACTCTCTTCAGCTGCTCCACTTTGATCGCTTTTACCTTCGAACTTTGGCTCGAACTCCCCTGGTTCATCTGTCTTTTTCTGATTGTCGTTCAGCGTCTCAGGTTTCCACAGGACACCTCGGTTCACAAATCGGTGGGAAATATCTGCAGGAATTCACGTAAATGGGAAACTCAGGATATAATCTGTGCTGATCCAGGAAAAGAAAATATTCTTTTGTAAACATATCCAGATGTATAAAAACATTGAAATAAATTCTCCTTTTCCTGCAGTGGCATAATCACTCGCCAAAAATATGTGAGCACATTTATTAAACATTGTGTGTTTTTCTACAAATCCTTACTTTTTGTGATTAAGACTTTATTTATTAGGTTGATCATTTTGTCTAGAAACTTGTAATAATAAATCCATAACCTTTTCTTTCCTTTTGTCGATTCTTCAAGATGAGAAAAATAAGAGAACATGGGATTTAGATGAGGTGAAAGCTACTGAATCATCACTTGCATGAACTGTAATTCAACACCACACATAGATGATTTCAAGAAACTTTGACAATTCAGGCCCGTGAATTACATAAAGTGAGGGAAGATTGGATACTACTTGTTAAATATATTTGAAAATAATTTTCTACTATTGTGCCACTTGTCTCACATTTTGGCCATGTTGCGTTAATTCTGATTCATTCTTTTCCGTAGACATCCTTCATGTGTTTTTGGTTGAGGCATTAGACGTTTGGACAACTTTTTCCTCCGGATTTGGATGATGTAATTTTTGCTCCTGCTTTTTAACTTTCAGATGATTGTGGTGATGTGTAATCGTGGAAACAAGCCGTTGTTGCTTTTTTGTTTTACAACTGGTAGCAGCCAATGAACATCTAAAAAGGTCGACTAATACCCTAACCACAGCTCCAAATTTCTCAGAGGAGTCGATAAAAAAAGAGGTTTTGTGGATGCAGAACCAAAATCAGAAAGAAACGATCATGTTCGCGACTACAGGTCTCTGCCTGGATCAACAATATAGACAGACAGAGTTAAAGAGAAGTGGCAAAAGCAAATGAGGAGGATTAGCAGTGCTTGCTAACAACTAATGGTATCGTCCAGGACATGTTACCGTGCAATATTATCTCTGTTGCCCACAAACCGAGCTCTTGGTATGTCATGATGACACTCATGAGATTGTCGTACAGTCAGTCAGAGGCATCTCCAGATTCCCTGCAAGCCTAACTGCTTCTGGATATCCATCCCGCAGCATCAATATCCACAACTATTTGGAAGATATTTGGATGAATCCCTTTGGAATAAATGAAGTATTCATGAATTGAATTAAATTTTATGTATGGCATAGTTTATTTATGCAAAAATAACATTGGTGTTATTTATGTTTAGATATCATTGATTTTCTAAAATACCCTAAAGTTACTTTTAATTCTCCAGCTAACTTCCCCTGTAAAGTTTTCCAGACATTTTCAGTAACTTAGCAACCCTGCTCTTCACACCATATTGTCTACAATATACTTTCATAAAGCTACAGCCATCATGTTACAAAAGTAATTCCTGCACCACAATGTGAATGCTTTAATATATTGATGTTAATAGTCATTTATCGTGTTTCTGGAGTGTTCTCGTTAAGTGTCTCTCATGGGGTAATAACTCCAGGAAAATCTGGGTAGGCCAGAGTTGAAGCTGGTGTGGGGCAGCACATATTTCCACTGTTATATTATTAATAATAAATCTGACTTGTTATTTGGTTTGAAAAAGCAAGGAACATGTTTTTATGGGTACACACGGACTGCGCATGAGGCCCCTGGAACTGTGACAGAGCCTGAATCATTGTGAAGCATTTTACTCAGTAATCAGCTGCTCTGCTTTAACCACATTTCTTTATTTTTTTTATTTTAAACTTTGGGTTAAACTCCTCTCATTCATCTGAACTTTTCTGATTATTGTTTAGGGTATTGGATTTCCACAAGGCGGTTTGGTGAATTAATAAGAGGAACAGACAGAAAAACATCCATTCAGGTAACCAGGTGTTTCAGTCAGACTACTTCTAAAGGTGTTTATGAAGGAATAGGTCGATCATCTTTAAGCCCTTAAAGATCATATTTGTAAAGACAAGGGATATTAATTTTATAGTGTTTCTTCTGGAATACCTGTACATGTAAATGGTAGACTCAACACATTACTAATCCACATTAACAGCTCAAAATGCAACATTTGCTTTCAATTTGAAAAGTTTAATTTCAACCTTGGACACGATGCACAGCTGAATGCCCATATTTGTGATTCTGGTGAGCAGACAACGTGAGAAGTCTGACTGGTTTAATCCTTAGTTAAGAAATCAGTTATTTGCATTGAAGCAAACAATTTCACTCAGTTCTCCATTTAGGTACAAAAAAGGAATCAACATTGAAAAAAAAAAAAAAGAAAAAGAAAAAGAAAAAAAACACATGACGACTAAACAACCTGCTGATTTTTTTTATCGTTATTCTTGGAGATAACAATGAAGGCGACTCTTCCTAAATGATACGCCGTTCACTTTAAATGACATCTGAGATAAAAAAGCTCGTCGAGCGGCAACGGGAATGTTGAGCAGAGTCGGGTTAGAGCTGTTCGGGACGAGGTGGGGGTGTGCGCGCGATAAACAGCAGACGGGGGTCGGGGGTCGGGGGAAATGTCCAGACAGTTGGAAGGCATTAGGGTGCCGGACAGGGACTTGTCAGATGCAGCTGTTGCTGCGGCTGATTGATAGTTTGTATTGGAGCATGATGAGTCACCAGCTAGTGGTTGAGAGGTTATGTCAAATAGGAAAAGGAAAGGAAAGAAGACAGTACAAATAAAATAAAAACAAATCTGACATTGTTCAACACTATAAAGACACATAATTCATTACATTGCTCCCCGTTGTGGCTATAACCAGCTCAGTCAATCAACTTTCTTTCTTTGATTTGGTCTTTGATTTCAGACATACAGACATTTAAAAAACAAATCAGAATTCTGCTTTACGAGATTAACATACATAAACTATAAAATATAACCTAAATCGCATATTTATAAAAGCCCTCAGACTTCCTCCCAGCGTTGCTTTCAGTCACTCGGTTAGTAGTTTGTACTCGTGTGCGGTTACACTGTAAATTGCTTGTTTGCATCTACATAATACTCCATGAGATACTACACTACTCGGATTACAGGTAACTACCGTACAGAACACAGGGCTTTAGGAAATGCACCCCGTTCACACAACAGCAATGTGTTGTTGAAGAATCAAAGGGAGAAGCAGACTTTACAGCATACAGTACTTCTCAGTGGAAAAGAACGTCAACTGTGCTCTCTCAAACATCTTGCAAAGCAATTAGTGGAGATGCTAAACATATCAATCTGGGCTCCACTTAGTTTCATGTCTCTGTGTGTGTATGTGTGTGTGTGCTTCAGAGTGTGTGTTAGTGTTTAATGCTGACTACAGACTTTCTAAATGTCCTAAACGCCTTTGATCACATAACAATGGCACAAACAGTAGTAAACAAGGTTTCCATTGTTGGCAGGCTTCAGGGACTTTTCTCTGAGCCTGGGTGGCTCTAAGGGTGGCTCTCTTCTGTCAGTCTGCCGGGGTTCGACTGATGCCCCGGTTCACTATTCCGATGTGAAAACTGAGACCGCGGCAGAGGGAGGACAACATACAATATTCATCACAAAGAGTGGCCGACATCTGTTGAGTTTTCCTGTGTGTTTGTGTCTTGCTCAGGTGTGTGGACATGGGCACCAGCAGGATGTGGCGGCTGGCAGCCGCTGACATGCGTTAACATCATATCCTCGCCGGCTCTGTTTCCTTGTCCTCCAGCAGGCTGATGAGCTGACCAAAACTCTCCTTCATTGACTCCATGTTGTCAACAGTGCAGCCCTCCAGGATCCATCGCTTCCCTCTCGCCAGCGGCTCCAACTCAAAGTATTTCTTTATCTGCAGAGAAATGCAAGGAGATCAAATTACACTGATCTGTCGCATTTATTTAAAAAAGAAAGAAAGAAAAAAAAAAGCCAAATAACTGATTTTTGGGGCTGGAATTTTGTAATCGATTATTCGGATGATTTTTAATTTAACCACTTAACCTCATTTAATAAAACATAAAATATATGTAAAAATGCAGATAGACTAAATTCTTTGTTTTCTTAATAAGAAAATGAACATGTAATTGTGAAAAACACAATAAGATAGCAAAGAATGCATATAATGTTAAAAAATGCTTAAACTCTTTCTGCTTCACTTAACACCAATGAAGTGTAGGGCTGATTTGTAGACTATTTTTTTTAAATTAACCATGTAATAATTTTGCAGAATTTGAGCTCCTGTCGGGCATATATTTACATGTAATGAAGGGTTTTCATCTAAAATATAAAATATATTTTTTGTTCAGTTTTGGCTTAATTACAGCTCTGAGAGTGTTTTTTTCCAGTGGGTTTATTTTAGAGCTACGAAATGCCAATTAACAATTATTGGATGACTAAATTAGTTGCCGATTATTTCAATAATTGACTAATCACAATTAATATGACTGTGTCAGCCCTAAATTGATTTTGCAATTAAGAGACATTAAGAATAAGCTGCTCATTGTTTCACTATGTTTTTATAGACAAATAATATTTTTGTAAATAATCTTCTAATAAAATGCATCAGAGGTACTTACGTTAAAACACATATTTCATGTCAAAATTTAATATTTTTCCAGACTTGCATTTCCAAAGCTCTGAATTTTTTTTTTTTTTTTTTTTTTTAAATAAAGAATTCACTGACTCATTGATAAATAGATGGATGAATAGACGGATGGCTGGACAGAGGGTCATACAGATGAATTTTAGACACAGTAAAAAATGAATGCCATTATTGAAATATCAACATTTTTTACTTTTCCAAACTAGAAGAGCTGTCTAAGAAACAGGATCTACGGTGAACATCATCAATTTTCTTCCTAAATATTTTACTTGGTTAAAAACAAATAACACAAGATTCCAACAATATTTTCCACGTGTTCGCCATGCATTTTTCAAGCAGTTTTTTTAATATTCTGGACTTTCACAAACAAAAATAATATAATTTGTTGGATTTTAATGTTTGTCTGTTTCGCAAGTCAATAAAAGAGTACAATGCTTTCAATTTAGCAGTGCAGTAAAAGAACCATTTTTATTTATTTAATTGCATCTAGACTAACTACAATGAGATTGGAGTCTACACCACATTCAAGTTAAGAACCATGGTTTTAGCTTAATACTGTGATCTGAGAAGTTGCAAAATGGCCATTTTCCCATTTTTGAATGAGTGCACCGGGAGCATTTATCTGTATGTTCTTGGAACAGCAAAACGTTTGACAAATTTTAAAAAATGTAAGCTATGCTGTTACAAATTACACAGATGTAAAATATAAATCAATAAAAAAAAAATCAATTTGTTTTTTTACACATCCTTTTAAGTCATCCTTATTCAGCCCCAGAAAATTATAAAAGCAATTTCCAGATTATTGAAGACTGTACAGGGACCCTGGGGGTAGTAACTGGTATGCGGTTTAATAAAGTTGAGCAAAATAAAGTTTGAATAAGACATCTAGATCAATGTCATCTCATCTCAGTCAATTAGGAGTTAAAATCAGCTTTGATTTCTGCAGACGTGTCTTGACGACAGTGTAAACTAACAAATAAAACCAACACAGTCAAACAGATGAGGACTAAATGAAACAAAGCAGCCGCTTCATGTGAAAAATATTTGGCATGTTGGCTTGGCACTGCTCTGTGTAACGGTTGATTATAAAGTTCATATGTTGGCTTTTGGCAGCTCTTGACAGCAGGGGAGCAGGAAGGTTTGTGAAGGAAGCAGAACCAGCTGTTAGGTAAAAACAAATCTCTGGCTGTCCTAGACCTCCACTGATTGTCCTGCAGGTTGTTAGTGAATTTGACATTTTCAAGCTGAGAGTAAAGGAAGGTTTTTGCTCAAGCTATCTCCTCCTGTTTACCTGATGACAGGTGACAAAATGAGCAAAGAAAAATGTTTGCATCAGAGGAAAACCCCTAAAAACTAATCTGAACAATTTAGCACTATGTTCAACTTTTCATGCATATTTTTATAACTATTTAGATAATACAGTAGTTTTGTATAATAATGTAGCAAAAACTGTTGTTTTTTTTGCTTTTATTATCACACCTAAATGTTTTAGATCATGAAAGACTTTTAAATATATTTTTAAGATAATTCAAATAAAGCTGTTTTCAAATGATGAGGCCATGCAGTGTTTGCGAATCTGTAACATTGCTGTGGATAAATTCTGGTCTCTTTGCCAAACTGTTTTAATTCAGTTGCACTGAAGCGGATTTGACCATTAACATTCTGTTTAAGGTTATGCCATATAATCTTAACCACAGACTTTGACTAGGACCCTGCAAAACTTCAATTGTTTTCCCTGAGCCATTCATTGGCAGACTTCATGGTGTGCTTTGGATCATTGTTCTGCTGCATAACCCAAGCGGAATTGAACAACCATAAATTGCTGAATCTTTGTTCTATTGGTTACGCCAAAGTAGCCAGATTCTGTAGAGGCAAAGCAGCTGCAAACAACCATTCTACCTTAACAACATTTTGGACTGGTTTCATGATGTTCTTTATCTGACAGGCTGCATTAGTTTTATGGCAATGGATTGGTGCAAAGCTTGTCTAGTCAGTCCACAGAATATTTATCCCAAAACAGTCAGGATTTATTGTTAAACCATAAACTCCTGGGGTTCGTTGTAACCCCAGGTTTTAAAAAGATGACCTGTAAGAGTTGTCAGTACGCTCTGAGTAACTGTGGTGTGCTCGGCATTCCTGAGAAGGTCTCCCGCTGTCCACGTTTTCCCCATCTGTACATAATTTGTCTTTCCAATTTATACTTGGATTTGTTTTGATTTTTTTGAATATGATATGTTGCTTTTATAAAATCTTCTGGCCTAGTTCATGAACTCAGATGGATTGTATTTTAGTAATTGTTTTTAATGTACATACCTGGTTACAACAGGTCTGTACCTGTTGTAACTTCTAATGAAGTTGAACTCGATTTTTATAAGAAAAAATATATTAATCATAATAAATTTATAATTTAACAAGGGAGCAATCAATTCTCATAGTTTTTCAGGCTGTCTTGTTTATTGCTTTTTAAATAAAAATAATTTTCTGGAAACTGTTCTTTGAATGTTATGGCAAAATTGGTTTGATAATTTTAAATATTTAATTTGTACAAAAAAGTAAAAAAAAAAAATAAAAAAAAAAAATATCAACAAATCGAACTCTGAGAGGAGTAAATACTTTTTCAAAAGTATCACAAGCAGGTACTTTTGTTCCACAATAGAAAGTGGAAAACCTATACCAGAGGAAGAAATTACGAAAGGAAAAAAAAAAACAACACACCAGCATATTCAAAAAAACATTGATGGAAAAAGCCACAAACGAACATTACTACATTTTTTAAGACCTGCTACATAATATCTCCCTGTATTTAAGACTCTTTAAAACTGAAATTTATTTAAGATTCATAAAAAAAATGTTTTTCTCATTTTCACAAATTGAAAGTAAATAGAATTCAAATCTGGTCCTTTAAAGCAAGCAATAAAATTTGAGTTTTATTTGTTTTTTGTTCAGCAGCATTACATTTTAAATTGAAGGAAAAAAAAAACATTTTTAACAGCACATTCTTCTGAAAAGCAGATGTATACCAGCAGAATACAGCAAAGACCAGGAAATCCACACGGACACCCATCACACAGCCAAATGACTTTTCAACTTCAAGTGAAATTGCTTTTGTCTAGACTGTGCAGTGCTGTCTAGCTGTGCCATGGTGTGTGGCATGAAGAGGATGGGAAGGAGGAGGAAGGGGGATGTATTCTTTGTGTCTGCCTAAACCCAGCCAGCCGTGCCAGCGAGTGGGAGAGTGAGTGCCGTCTCTGCCCCCCTGAGCAGAGTCTGTGTTCGGGTGTAATGTGAGTTTAATGACAGATTAAGTCACCTCAGCCGCGTTTGGCTCAGAAACCTGGCTAGAAAGCTGAGTGGACCCAAACAGTGTTAACAAATCTGTCTGGGTAACTTGAGCTGCCGTAGTCCAGCCTGTAGCCCCAGACCTAGACTGCAGACGGTGTGGCTGGCTGCCTGTCTGGCTGGCTGGTTGGTTGGTTGGTTGGTTGACTCGTCTGCCTGTAGCCAAGGCCCTCTTCTGGAAGACACTGGCCTCTGCACTGACAGACAGTCAAAAGGCCAAGAGTGACCTCTGTGTGCAGACAGGCTGGAGCTTCTCTAACTTCCCCTGCTTGACTAATTGGCTGGCTGTATATACTTGGGAGTATCTGCCAGCCTTCTACAGAACACAACTAATGATACAGTACAACTCAAGAAGCTGGAGTGTTAAATAATTACTAGTTTAGTTTAAGCTTACCAAGAGTGACTTTGCAAGGGCAGGATTTCAATGAGAACCCAAAGATTTAAATTCTACAACAGACTGAGAGGACACGCTGTTAAAATCAAGTCTCAGTTTTTACGTGTCTGAAGGAACCCCATGACCTAACAGCCGGTGTCTACCCACTCCGAAAGTCAACAAGTATGGCCCAAACCAGTTTCCCCGAGATTAAGTCCTCCTAAGCACACTTATGCTTGCTTAAGGAATTGCGTGAGGCAGCAGGATGGGTAAGCCAAACAAGACCTGGGTTGCCAGATGGCTTCGAGGATGACCACTGGGTCATCCAATCTAGCTTCTTCTAGGTCATACAGTCCATGTAGGGCCTTACAATGCACATGGAAGAAAGAGATTTATTCATATATAAGTGTCCAAAACTTTAAACTACGCTGATTGTAACAAATTGATTTTAGACATTAAAGTCAAGAAAATCCTCACAGAAGGTAATATAAGAGAAACTACTTTATTAAGTGAATGTTTAGAACTGGCAAAAGGTTTGAGATTTGACATATTGTAATTCTGTCTTAACCTCTTTTACATCAGAAGACTAGTAAAGTTTGGCATTGCAGAAAAAAGTTATCCACAATGGTAAGCCAGGTAAAACTACAAGTTAGTGTCACAAACGCCTGACTTCAAAGAATGGGGTAGAGGTGCCAGGCAACCTGACAAAGTATGTATCTAGGGTATCTGCAGGACAGCAACTGAAATAAACCTGGCTGAGGACTCTGTAAGCTTCTTCAAGAAACATTTAAAACTGTCATCATAAATTTTACAAGAGTATTAAAATAGTCAACCCAGAAATGACCATGGTGGAAAACGGGTCTGTGGAAAATGTCTCGTCATTAGATATGCATTGTTTGGTTCGATAGTTTGTGACCCAGTAACTGCATGATTAGTCAGCTAAGCTTAAGCTCCAACTCTGGCAGGCATACCTCAGACTTCTTAAGATGGCAAAGGGGCATGTATGGCACGTGCTTTCAATGGCTCCATTACTTATGCCAGATTACTTCATGTGACGGCCGCAGTCGGCGTCATGCCAAGTGAAGAGGATATCCTGGCAGAATTAAAAGAGCTTTAATAGTTCTCTACAGAGCTCTATTCTGGCCATCTGACTAACTAAGCCAACCAGAGACAGGGGACAAAAAAAGAAGTCAACAGTCAAGAAGCTCATTTATAGATTCAGAGCTTAGATGATGATGTCTGCTGAATATACTTGGGAAAAATAGACAAATCTCAGACCAAGAATGTGTTGCAGAGCCCATATGTCTCTGTTCTTGATTCAGACAAACAAAAACAACTTTCCTGAAACTCTCCAATGTGTTCCAAACCCTGCTTCTCCGTGCATCCCAGAACCAACTTCAAGCATTAAATTATCACAGAGCACTTTACACAGCATGCCTCCAATTCCATAATATAATATGGTACAAAGAAAGTCTAACAAGCTTACTCATGGTTGCATTCACATCTACAGAGTATTCATAACTATATTACATGGTCAACTGTCAAGTATTGTGTTTTAAGTCAAAGTTTGATGTACACCTTTGTATGAAACTAAAAACTTCACAAAGATCTAAACATGTAACCATAACATCTCAGCATTTAGCAAAACCTGTACCTCAGTGGTTAGGCTACGTGTCTCCCTCAAGTCGAGGGTTTGAAGTATCTTGGATTCTTGGTCAGGTGTGGTGGTAAGATGAACATTAAGATGGATATGTGGAATGGGACCTTGTCTTGTACTAATGAGTGTGATGCTACTTTCTGTGTAACCACAGAGCTAAGTTGAAAAGCAAATAACTAATTTACTGGTCCAACTATGTTTCTTCTTCCATGTTATGAGATATGGATCAAGAACTAAGGAACGAATGGCTGAAACAACTGTCTTCCACTGGTGATTGGTCACAGCTTTAGAGACAAAAAAATCTTGTAGCTTCCTTTTAAAATGGAGTCATCTGAGGAGATTCAGGCATTTGATCAGCTATACTCCTGAAAACCTTCCTTTGGAGTTTCCCCAGTAAGAGGGGTCCCGTTTGGTCTGGAAAAACCTAATATTTACCATGAATGAATTAGCTGGAGATTGTAACTAGGAAGAGAGAGGTCTAAGTTTTTATCCAGAACTTGTTACCTTCTTAAACAGATTTTAGACAAAATGACAACCTGGCAAACTGTGGTGCCACAAGGTGTTTTCTTATGAAGCCAAAACCCTAATAACACTGGAAGGGCCATGTATGTTTCCTAGTTAGATTTGCAAAGATATTTGTGATGAGTAAATTTAGAGAGTATTGTGAACCCTCTGTATAACACGGTTCACTTTTCACTGCCTCGCAGATTTTTTTGTGTATTTTTTTTTTCACAGTGCATTGTGTTCTGTGTCCTGATTGGCTAAACAATCTCCGCGCTTCTTCTCTAACTGTGTGCCAATAACGTTATGGTATTGAAATATACGTAGTACAGCTTGGCAAATTTTGCCAAATATTTTTGCCCAGAAGAAAAAAGAGCGACAATAACTATGTTTTTCTCTCGAAAAAACACACCTGCACCACAGGCTTCAGAAGAAAAAGACACTAGAGAGCAGAGTGAGGCCGCAGCGTCACAATAGAATGACATTAACATGCCATGTTCAGGTTTGTACTCATAAAAGCTCCTAAAATGGTTCAGTGGTTTTCTGTCATGTTCACAAACTTGGGAAATCTAGAGTCAGTTCTTGCAGAGTGTAACAGTGAAGCCAGTTGGAACAGATGCATATTAGCTGGACAAACTCCTACGGCAGAAAGATATTGTGAAAGAGACCTCAATGACGTCTACTGTCAGCTCTTAATTTCTCATTTGGGAAAAGCTGTTTGCTGAGTTGAGCTCTGCTAGACGCCTTCTGTTCCAAATGCCTAGAAAACCTACCAGGGCTAAACTGAATTATAATAACCAAAAATCCCTTTCTTTTAAAATTACAAGATTATAAAAGGAATTTTAGAAAATGTTTAGTGGTAAGAATTTTCTTTTTCAAACTTATTTAGAAGTTAAAACTAAGTAGAAATGTGACAAACATTCAAGATGTAACTTAAACCGAACTTGCCTGACAAAGTGAAGTACGCCAAATGATCCTCTAAAGCTTGACACCAGAGATTCAAAGAAATTCAAGAATAAATGAGAAAGAATTGAGATTGATTGATTTGGAAAGGGTTGCAAAACCATTTCTAAAGCTTTAGGACTCCAGTGAACCACAGTGAAAGTCTTTATCACAGTGGTGGAACCTCCCAGGCGCGCCAACTAAATTAACCCAAGAGAGCTGCAACAACTCATTCAAGAGGTCACAAATGATTCCACCACAAGATCCAAAAAACTGCAGGCCTCACTCACCTCAGTTAAGGTCAGAGGTCATGCCTCCACCATAAGAGGCTAGGCAAAATGGCCTACATGTCAAAGTTGAGCAAAAAGAATATTACAGCCACATCTCAATTTTTCTAAAATGAATTTTGATTATCCCCAAGCCTTTGGGAAAACATTCTTTGGACTGAAGAGACAAAGTTGAACTCTTTGGAAGGTATGTGTTCTGTTCAGTCTGTTGTAATAGTAACATGGCTTTCAGAAAAAGAATATCATACAAACAGTAAAATGCAGTGATGGTCATCCTGCTCTTGAACACGTCCACACCCCTGAGCAAACACAGAACCATAAATTGTGCTGTCAACCAAATCATCCTGAAGGCCATTAATACAACATGCTGCAAAGATGAGTTGGACAAAACTCCTCCACAGCTGGAAAAGACTCCATGAAAGTTATCTCAAACGTTTGATTGCTGTTGTTGATGTTCAGATTGGCTGAACCAGTGATTGGATTTATGAGGTGATTAGTTTTTTCCACACAGAGCCATGTGTGTTTGCATTTTTCCTCTCCCTCAACAATAAACACCTTTAAAAATGCAGTTCATTTAAATCTGCATTTTGGATTTACTTGTGTTGTCTTTGTAAACTGATTTGATGTTCTGAAATACTAATGTGCGACAAACATGCAGAAAAAAAAAGGAAATTAAGAAGTGGGCAAAACCTTTTTATACACCACTCTATGTCCAGTGATCACTTGTTTCCCAAGCTTTACCATTGTGTCAAAGCCTCACAGTA
Source organism: Gambusia affinis (assembly GCF_019740435.1). Lineage (NCBI taxonomy): Eukaryota > Metazoa > Chordata > Actinopteri > Cyprinodontiformes > Poeciliidae > Gambusia > Gambusia affinis. Next base: position 24,298,959 of record NC_057870.1, on the reverse strand, counting down.
CTAGGAAGCTATATGACTGGGGAAGAAAGCATTAGAGGGTCTCTCCACAAGGGAAAGTGGGATACTCAAATATCCAAGACAATCAATTACACCATCCCCTGACATGCTGGCCCCTGTGAAGATATCAGTCACTTGGAAAGTGGCCCACATTGGCGGCTACATTGAAATGGAAGGGTAATATGAGATCCCCTCACCTTATAATAATGTTCTTTTGTTTGCTTTTCCGGCTAACCTAAAGAGTCTTAAAGACATCAGAGGGTCTGGAGGTCCCCAGGAGAGGAACACTTAGGAAGCTCGTGAAAAAACAAACACTGCACCACAAACTGACAGAGGTGTCAAATGAAACGACCTACTGGCCAGTAAGTAAAACCTAAAGCCTATTTAAGCATGAGTGTAACACCTTCAATTATGGACCAAAGGTTTTGCATCTTAGGGGATTACTGTCACAGGTCTTACTCAACATAGATCACCTGTTCAGTGAAAGTGTTCCCTTTGGTGGAGGTACTGAAAGAAAGAGCACCACCTTTTGGTGTTTTCTCTAGTTTACTTACCTCTGATTAACTACTCTCATCACACAGCTAGCATTAATCAATCACGACATAAAAAATCTCAAACATTAAACTTTTCTAATTCTTTTTTTTAATCTTAAAAATTGTACTTCAAATGATGAGCAAACGTGAAAAAACACTAACTTTATTTTATGTAACATGATTATAATGTTATTCTATTTAAAGAAGTCTCCAACAGTCTCCAATAAAGTCTTTAGTTGATCCAAAATTTTTCTACATGTGTTTTGATAAAAAGAAAACAATTGAAGGCTAGATCATATTTATCAGATTTCATCTCCCCTTTGGTGGCTTCTTGCAGAATCTAAAACAGAATTCAAGATTCTTGGCCTACGATAAGACATGCAATGCATTTGTAAATGAACAAGCATGACCAGAGGAAGAGCATAAGTTTCATTTTTCATTGGCTGTGGAAATCAACTTGGAAGGCCTTGGAAGTATGTAAAAAGAGTTGGGGCTGCCCTGTAAGCCAAGTCCCTGTGTCACAGTAAAAAAAAAAAAAATCAAAAAAATCTGAGGAGCTTTTAGGATTTACTATTCTGTTCCACACAGGTGAGACCACGGGTTCTCCCTTGGGTTAACCTTGGTGCAGGTTCAAAGTCATTCACTTGCAGAATACTTTGCTTCAAAGGGAAATGATGACTGCCAGATCAGAGCCGATCTCCAAGGTGCTGTAAATCAAGGATACACAAGAGACACCAACAGTTTTCTATAGCAAGCTAAGTGGAACAATGCTACTGCATTTATTCTCCACAATGATGTTATCTAATTTTGCATAGCAAAGAAAAAAATTATGTTCAGAAGATGAGTAAGAAAATAGATTTTCATCCCTTCAAGAAAATGGAAGGGATGATATACACCACTCTATGTGGTGTATATCATAAAAATAATTTAGTAAAATAATTTAGTCAAAATTATTTTAGTGAATTTTGACTAAAATAACACTTCAGCTTCTGCATATTCTAGACTTTAATAGAAGAAGGAAGCAAGTGATGCATAATAACTTGTCATCATCAACAGATTCCAATAACTTTTCTATTTTTCTTCTGCATATTTCTGTTTTTTAAATTAGCAGTTTTGATTAATCTAGTAGCAAACAAAAATATTTGTAATATGTAAAATTAATATTTAGTTAATAAATATTATTTACTAAATATTTGGAACTGAATTAAATTAAACATTTTTGTGTTTATTTTCCTTGATAAACTGTGCATTGATACTGCAAATGAGCTTTACATGAAATAGTTCACATCTATAATATAAGACAAAGCTAACTCACAAGTATATTTTCAGCAAGGAGCTTGTTTCAACTAAAATAATTCCTTAATATTGATAAAAACTACTAGTTCCACTTACAAATTATTTCACTAACAATATGACATTTTTTTCAGTGTTATCAGTGAAATAATCTGCCGGTGGAAGTAGTACTTTTTCTCGACATTAAGAAATTATTGACTTGAAACAAAGTTATATATCTTGTTAAATAGTTACTTGTAAGTTAATTTTGTGTTATTTTAAGTGTACTCAGATATTTGCACAAGAAACCAGATGGAAATGCTTGGTATAATTCCGTGTTCTTGCAATGCAAGTTTCTGTTTAGAGAGTTGGGGGCAATAGAGAAAGATTTCATCCATTCGCTGACTTAGGATGAGCAGATTCAGTGTCTTGGCATTGCTGCTTCACCATTATTTGACCCATTACAATAAAAGATTTAAGGGAGTGGGGCATGTGCACAGTCGGAAACAAGGTGCCCATATTTGCCCTGCCGTATTACACATAAAGTAACTCAATTTATTAAAGGCCAACAGCTCCATGACAAGGAACATCTGGTCTATGGGACTTGAACGGGTGAGTTGGCACTCTGCCCGCGCTCCCTGCTGTAGGGGCCAATGTGCCGGCACCTTCACTTGAGCCCGCCTTTTCTGTCCTCTTCTTTTCAAGGAGCCTGCCGTGCTGTGGCAGCCCACACAGAGGGCCCTCAAAACCCAGGAGGTCTGTCACAAGCCACCCCTCCTCCTCAGCCTCCACCCCTTTCACTCCAAGGCCCCCCCTTTCACGTTCCAGTCCTGACAGTCGACCAGCTTGAAAGCTGCAGCAGGCTCTTGCTTTAGCACACAGCACGCAGCATTACAATCAAAGTCCTGCTCTTCTGCAGAGATTTAACCGTGCATTGGGTTGGACTCCGTAAACACATTCACACAAAACCATCCACTATCACAATAATATACAATGAGGGTCTCAGAAGTTTAAAATCAACGCTTCTGGGCTCTTTGACCTTGTTTTCTGTAAAATACTTTCTTATATTAGGTAATTCCTATATATATGGATTAGATTTTTAAATATTAATTTATGGCATTTTGACGAATCCTTTGCAATATTACTATTGTGAATGCTGATCCTATGATAAGGATATTTTCTTGAGCCGCTCTATTTAAGTAGCTCTCATAGCTCATAACAGATATAATGAGAAGCTTCCTTGTCTTTGTTAATATGTATATTCCCTGATGTGTTTCCTTCCCAGGTTCCATGCTTTGCTCTGTTTTTGTTTGTGCTCTAAATTAACAAATGAATTACGTAATTTGTGCAGTGATATGTTGATCCAATTATGGGATTTTATATTGCGGTTCACAGTTCATCATGATTTGGGTGATGGAAGCTGACATTTTCTGACTTAGATGGAAAGATAGCATTACCAATACTTCATCTTTAATTGAATTAACAAGAAGTACGAACAACTTAATTCCATTATTTCCACAAATTGTGCAGGACAAAAAGGCAAAAAACTTCTAAAACTTTTCTTTTGTTAAAGTTTACAGATCTGAGGAGCTTTTTGAATATAAAAAGCAAACTGGAGAGGGTAATTGAAATTCAAAGTTTCCCCACGCCGCAGCGAATGTTTGAACTACTAATAAAACGTGACAGCCCTAATGGGTGATCCGAGCGATATAATGAAACCGCTGCCTTTGTTCATAACCCTCAGCCCATGATAAATTCCAGCACTTTCAGCAAAGTCCAATAACTGATGCGGTCTTTGTATATGTGCATGTGTATAGTTCTCTATGGTCTGAGAATGAAAGGCAGAGATTAAATGTTGGGTTTTTTTCAGCAAAATGTTAATATTTATAAATGAATAATTTGGTCCTATTAATTGCCACCAGAAGTTCACACAAATTTCTGTGGTCTTTATCAAGTCAAGGCTGCCATATATTAACTTTGTTTCGATCCGCCTCTTAGAGATAAAAGCAGCACAACTTTAGCTTCTTTAACTTCATTCTCCAAAACTCCAGGAACCTTTGGTAATAAGAAAATGAAGTTGAAATGACCTAACTTTGAATGGAGATAGGCACAACTCTTCCAGGATTCCTGAATTTGGAAGCCAGTGCTGTGGTATCCAACTTGAGGGGGAAAAACTGCCATTTTGAGTTGTGAAAAGAGTACATTTCAATAGATGAAAACCTGAATGGAAGAGAACCCCCGGAGATTCCCAGCGTTTGATCCATGTGAGTCAGCACTGGATCCTGGGGGTCAGATCACATGCTGAATAGGCTTTTCGGAAGTCTTGTTCTAGCTAGTGGCGGCCGGTCGTCCGACCCTGCTTGACCAGCAGACAAAGGGAAGGCCAGTATCCACAATTGGGGTGGGGGCGAGCTTTTCTCCTCCAGTGGAAAGTCCTGTCCTGAATAGGGTCTGGCAGGCTGAATTGCGTTCCACGTCGATTTTGAGAGTGAAGACCCGCTGGGGTCAGGGTTCAGCGGCATTTGACGGCGGCTATGGGAAAAGGCGTGCACAGTGCCCACACAACCTGCCAACTGCCCTCTCACCCAAAGTGCCCCTTAACCTCCCACGGGGACAGACCACTGGCCCAGGAATGACAGGACGAGAAAGGCTGTATGGGTGGGAAAAGGAAAGAAAGTAGAGATCAAGGTGGGCGGGAAGAGTCCACTGGCAGGATAGACAAAGATGTAAGAGAGATAAAACTTCAAAGAAATCAGGAGATTCTAAGTAACTTCACATATTGCGCTTCCAAGGTCTCACACATTCTCAAGAGGGTGATTATGCATCTTGACTGATTTTCCAACCCTTGCCTCCCAGGCCAGGATGGAGCAAACACTTGGTACAGGTCTGTGAGATCTCTTATGACACTAAGAGCATGCAGTTCTTTCTCGTAATCAATCACAGACTACACATGAAAACAGAAGTTGATAGGCACTGTGGAAGTGTCTGTCACAGGACCTTTTATTATCTATATTTACAAGCTGAACCATCTGAAGACACAATGTTCTTTTTCTCAGCTGTGTGTGGGGGGAGACTTAGGGAGAATGTGTAGAAATGCCAAACACAAAAAAATCCCACAAAACAGGTCGTCTTTTCTGTGTTTTCAGGTGCTTGATAAACGTCTTCAAAACCTTTGAACTTTTTAACATTTAGCTGTGTTGCAACCACAAAATTCAACATAATTTATTAGGTATTTATATGACTGATCAACATAAAAATGTCTTTCCTAAAGACCGACAGTTTTATTTATTCTTATTTGTAAACTTACTCAGGTTGGATTAAGAACATCTGAGAAGAGGGATTCTCAAGTCCTACTACACACTCCAAGAATGGCCCAGTCAAAGTCCAGGCATAAATACAACTGAAACATGAACATGCTCTGATCTAAGCCATTCCACCAAGTTTTCTACACCAAATTGCCAAGTTTTTAGATCCAACTCTCTATCAAATCCATTTTCACTTTACCTCCCGAAGAAAGGCGTTCCCACAGCATAATGCAGCCACCACCATGTTTCATCATTGGGATAGTTGAAAACATTCATTTTAACTGTAATAATTCAATTTTAGCCTCATAATTATTGCAGTTCAGAAATAAAAGCAGTTCAACTATATTATAAGTTTTGTTGTAAATTTCCATGTTGATAAACTGAAATTTGGGTTCATTTCTGCTTTTGACCAACGGGAATCTATCAAATATGTAAGAGAAACAGATTGCTGTGACAATAAACCACATCCAGCTATCACAAACAAACAAATAGATTCATCCACCTGAGTTGTGGATCTCTGCAGCTCATCCAGAATTACAACATGCCACTTGGCTGCTTCTTTTAGTAATTGTCTCCTTACCTGGCCAGCCAGGTTAGCCATAATTTTCCCATTTTGAGATGATGCAATCATGCATTATTGTGTTTTGGACATAAAATTGAAGTGTATATATATTTAATAGATTGAAGTATGTGATTATAAGGTCACAAATGTAAGAAAAAAAAAGGGCTGTGGAAAAGTTTAAAGTAATTCTGAGTCGGCACACAACCAGCATAATCCCCATTTAAAGAATGATGAGGACATGACCATTAAGCTGGACTCTGGGATCTCCAACATGCAAAATGCATAAACCATGAACTGCTGTGCTGAAACAAAACAGTAACAGTTCTGATAAATTACTCTCATGTGTGTGAAAAAAACCCCTAAACCTGTTGAATCTTTGACAAACCTAACCCTCGGGACTTCCCCCAAAAAAGGTTAGACAGTGCTCAGACAAACTGTTTTAGGTTACCTTATTAAATTATTCAACTTCACAAAGAGGAGCAACGCTCCAAGACTGAAGGGCAGACTGTCGCTTAAACAGCTTAATTGTTAAAGTCAAGTGTTCTGTTGGAAAACCAAGCTGTCAACACTGCCTTTAACAGGCAGAAGAGAGTCATCTAACTGCACATGGTGGGGCCACAGGCTCGCTGGAGACACCTCTTAAAAAACTATCACGCGCTGCTTTACACGGAATGTCTCACTTCGGGGTGCCATACAGTTCACCTAATCAACTGACAGCTGGCAACAGCAGACACGCTCACAAACGGTACCGGATATTCCACAGCTTGTGCATAATGACTACAAACATGTCAGCGTCTGATAAGATGCTTCATTTAGAGCACGTTGTAGAGTTTTAGAGAGCTTCTCAAACATGAAAGAGCTGCCCTGGAAACTAATTTCTACTTCCACCCGGTTCCAGTTGCTACTGTAAGTAATTATTTGTATTGTTCTGAAAAATAACACAAATCACATTCATAATAACCACCCAAAGTCCAAACAGGAAGTTAAAAATTACTCATAAAACTGAACATCAAAAGGAAGACAAGGAGCAGAATGGGAAGTTCACACTTGAACTAGGCACTTGTATTTTACATATTTAGAGGAAAGGAATGCCCATACTTAAAAAGCCAACACCTTGTAAAGAGGAAAAGAGGCCCTCGGTAAATTTCTTTAGCCTGTCAGGCATGAGATGTTTCACATAAATCCTATGAGTGCAAAAATATTTGTTTTTATTTGTTTTGAGGATTAAATTATTTACATATTTTTATTATAAAATAATAAACCTTCTACAATCACATTTTTAAAGAGGTGTATTTTATTTTTTTTGTGTTCATGGCTCAGCATTGGTGTAGTCTGAGCTCTAAAACTTTCAAACTTAGTATTAAAACAATTTTTGTTCACAAACGCCACCTATTACATATCAAACTATGTGGATTTTCATTAAATAATAAAAAATATATCATAAACTTGATAACAGCTAAGTAACAAAACTTCAAGAGCACTTTGATATAAATTCCTTATGCTTTGGAAATGATACAATTTTCACTTTTCTGTTTTGTGAATAGTTTTACATTGAATCCCTATCTTGAGATAAGAACTTTAGCTTAATGTCTTAATTATCTTATGACAACATATCACAGCTTGTTAACTTGTGTACTTAAACTAAGAAATAATGACAATTTAGCTGGTCAGGCTGAAACATTAACCACAGATCTATTTAATGTAGTTTTCCAGAAAATATCAGCCTATTAAAAATATATATTCAATACATGCACTCAACACTGTGTGAGTGCTACCTTTCCACAAATTAATAAATCAGTGAAAGTGATCATTCAAGCTTTCAAGTTCATCAGTGCATCCTAGGTTTTATGAGTCAAGAAAATTCGCTGGGATATCTGGTCATTACATCAAGTATCCACACATTTAGGAGTGTGGATATTTGCCAGGTTCTGCTAGAAACTTCACACTAGACCTCAAACAACTTGGATTCTTAGCCTCTCAGCTGTTTCTTCAGACTCCAACACCTTAATTTTTCAAATGAAATGCAAAATTCTGATATAATTTCTTGTTCAGAAATGGCTTTGCTCAAGAAATGTGACACATGTAGCCAATGTTCTTGATATGTCTGTGTACTGCCTCCTTAAGCACTTAATAAAGCCTCAGTCCAAACTTGTTTTTTGAACGAGCTAGGCTTGAAGATCCACTTAAACTTGAGTTTGTGTTGTTGTTTGTGCACCGTTTTTTCTGGCACAGTTTTTTTGTTCCACTTAACTTTCCATTATTATGCTTGTCTACAGCCCTTTGTAGCACAACCTATTTCTTTAGCAATATTCTTTGGCGGCTTAACCCAGAGGCTACCAATAACTCTCAGTAGAATGGGTAATATAATATTTAGTATTAAAAGACTATTGGTTTTATTGATTTTATGAAATATTTACATTTTCTGAGAAACTGAATTTTAGGTTTTCATTAGTTCTAAGTCACACTTGTCAAAATCATGAAAAATAACTGCTTCAAATGTCTCTTTGTAATGAATCAATAAAAGATTTAAGTTTCACTTTTCGAATTTGGCTACTGTACTGCAGTCATGGAGCCATTTAGTACTTGAGCTCAGCAAGGGCACATGCTCCTCGTCCACTTTTCATCTGTGGCCAGCAACTCACAAGTCTGGCGTTAGAGAAGGGAGCTGGGGGTGGGGAGGGCTGGTATGCTGACCAGCTTCAGTCTAGACGGCTCAATACGCAGTTGACTTTTTAAACCCGCTTGTCTGGAAAGAGAGCAGACGTGAGGTAAGGGGTGGGGGGTGAGCAGCAGCAGAGAAGTGGCAGTGGTGTATTTTGCCCGCCGTAGCCACTGGCAGGGTAGATTTGCTCCGAGTGAGAAAAAGAGAGGAAAGATAAGACGAAAAAAAAGGAGTGCATGAGCAAAAAAGATGGTATGAGAAAAAAATATAATAAAGAAAGGGAGAACAGGAGGAGGCAGGGTGTTGGAGAGAGCTATCGGAGTCACTGGCTGTGGCTCCATTGTCAAGGTCAGTGAGCTGCGGAGCCCCCTCCACGCCCCTGTCTGCTCTCTTCATCCCCTTTCCTCCAGCACAGCACCTCCATCATTCATCTAGCCAGTCGGCATACACAGAGGAAATATGATCTAAGTGATAGCAACACTATTCCACATACAGCTGAAACTAGATATTTGCATACACTGTATTTAAAGACACACCGCCTCCTTTTTCTCACTATGCGACCAAACTTTTCCTGCATTAGATAAAATCATTTATTCGTACCAGATTTAGAAACACTCAGGGATAGAATTGTGGGTTACATACACTGAAATTGAAATGCTTTTAAACGATTTGGAAAAGCTTAAAAACAGAAGTTATGGCTTTGTACACATTCAATAGCTTAACTTACAGCCTCCACGTTTTTAGAGGTTCAGGTATGTTACTGCTCAGTAAAGAAACAGGTTCAGTGTCTCAGAAATGACAAGGTAAGACTGTCATTATCCGAAAATAAATAAATCATGACGAAGCCATTACTTCGAAAGCAATACTAAAACACAGCATACAGCTTCCAAATGTACCCTGGGAACACTATTCCAGTATGGGGGTGGCAGGTTCATGTTGTTGGAGTTTTTAGCTGCAGGAGGAACTGGTGCACTTCACAAAATAATTAGCATCATGTGGAAAGGACTTTGTTTGCAAATATTTTATTAACATCTCAAGACAGCAGACAGGAATTAAAAGATTTTGCAGAAATGGGTCTTTTAAATGAGCAGTGACTAAATGGACCGCAAAATAAGTTACAAAGTGGGTTCGGGACAACAAAGTCAACGTTTTAGAGTGGCTATCAGAAAGCTCTGATCTCAATCATTTAGAAAAGCAGAGAGAAAATGGGTCACAATTGTGCCAAACTAATCTCAGAAGTTTGTGAAAGGATAAACAAAACATGGGACCTAAGTCAGTTTGAAAGAAAAATTCTACCACATACTATATGTCCACTTCTAAATTTACAATCTGTCAAAACATTGCACCTCTTGTTATTCTGTCATTTTGGAAATGTAAACAATTTTGGTAATCCTCACTAATCTTAAAGAGGACAAGCATAGGCTGATTTAATGACAGACATTGAGTGAAAAATGCCTTTTTAAATTATAAGTAAATATGTGGTTTCAACTGTAGATTTCATCTATTAATGGAAAGGATGATATCTGTATTTAATGGACAACCACATAGCTGTTTAATGAACAATTCTTTTACTTTAAAACACACCAGTGCTTACACACATTAATGCAAACACTGTGGTCTCTGAAGATGCCGTATTTATTTGAATGTTGCAGCTGGACTTCAGATTTATCTTCATTTGGCACCCTTAAGAAAGCCTTTATTAGGACTTTTGTAGAGTTTAAAATGCTTGTTTGAAATGCTTGTTGCAATTCAGTTGCAGCATTCATTAGTCACAGCCCTTGCCGGTCGAACCGAATAAAATTATTTGACAAAGCACAATGACCTCATCCTTACAAGACTGGCAACGAGCCTCTGTTGAATATTTCTTAATTATTTTTCTGCAGAGAAAAAAAGAAATATGACTCTGGCTCACTTTTACCTTTGCAGCATTATTATTTATTTCTGAAGGAAAAGCATTTAAAAAAACCTGCAGCATTCTGTTACTGATTGTCTGTAATTAAATTTAGATGAAAAGACGGAGGCAGGCCATACCTAACAGACCGCCCTTGCAGTGATTAAGCACCGACCACAGCTTATTCCGGCGATGAGGTATGTGAAAAACCAAAGGGCGAGCCAACACTACGCTGACACGCTGTGCAGCGTTAAGCATAGCATCGCTTTTGTCATGAGAATCAGTGATTAGATGAGCTGAGCAATCAGGCCCCCCTCTGGGCGCGTTAATATCACCAGACCTGCCTCGTTCCAAAAAGAATAAACGGAAACGGAAGTAGGAATAAGGACGCCCATCTTTATACCACAATGCTGTCGAGATAATCTATTACAAAAACACCACAGACTTGTGAAGTAAAGTTTTCCCTTTTAGAAAACTTCTAAGAGACATTCATAGTCACCACCCACCCCATCTTACGTCTCTGGACATAAAATTATTTGGTCATCAATAGCTTTGTGAACTGTCCAAACTTCAGCTCTTCAAAGTTCACATGTGATTACTTTTGAATTGGCAAATGGCTTCATATTTAACTCTGCAATACTTTTTTTCCAGAAAGGAGTTCAATGATTTTAAATTGCCCAGTTACTGTGACTGTAAAAACAAAAACATTGTTCTTCAAATCTTGTGGTTCATTCAGATGCAACTTTTCCAACCTAAGTGATGTTGCTTTATTCATTTTAAAGAGGAAAGGTTTCACTAAACAAGCCAGATTACTTCAGACCGTTTAATAATATTGTGATGAACTCTAACATCTGATATGTTAAGATGGTCTGTAAAACCTCTTGGGCTACCATTTCCCTGACTGACAACTATCCCAATAGTTTATTATTATTGCTTCAAATGTATTGGTAAAATGACTTTTACCTTTTTCACCACATTGAGTTAGACCTTTCTACTGTGCACCACAGCTTAAGAAATAAAGCTTGATTGACTGTTCATGTTAGTCTTTGGATTTTTTACATATGCCTGTATACTCCAACCAAGCAAACTGAAAAAAACAAACAAACAAAAATAAAAACAAACAAAACGCTTGCTTTACAGAGGTAGCCACTAAAATCCTAAAGAAACAGAGAGTGGATATTTAATTTTTCCACACTTATTGTCTCTATTTTGGCTTCAACTCTATTTTTCCCACCGGTTGGAATAAGTTATTGATGTTTTTGACCAGTCATCAAACATAAATTCTCAGAAAAGCAACAGACAGACTTGTTTTTTACCTTGAAACACCTGCAACCTGCAAATGAATCCTAATATCCCCATTCCACTCCCATGTGAGCAACTTAGAATTTTACCAGGCGCACATAAAGTTCTTTCATAAATCAAATAGACTTTAAAAGGACTATCGAGGCTGCCATACACAGCATTTGTTATAAAAAGGTTAACAGAGCAGAGAATGTGCCAAAACACAAGTGATATCCATCTTTCATCCTGATAATTATTCCAAATGAGTTGGCAATATTTGGACATTTCCACTCAGTAATGACGCAAGTGAACGGCAATGCAAGGGGTGATCTTAACAAGTTAGTTAGAGCCATTTGGTATTGCAGTTGCTCACACTCTGCTGCTTCCTTCTTGTGGCTCACTGACTGGCTCGTACCTGTGCCTCATCTTCAACACAGCCAATCAGCATCTACTGGGTAATTCAGAGGCACCAGCGTCAGAGGCCACAATGACACACAGGCACCATGTGCCAGACATTTGACGAAAGTTTCAGACACTGGGCGCCACATGAGTCACTGAGCACAGCCACCGCCCATGAGTGCCAGGACCTGTGAGTTCACCATGTGTGAAAATGTGACAGAGGACAGAGGACAGTGGTTGACTAGCCACTTCCGTCCTGGACGCTGCCCAATGCAGTTTGAACAAAAGTTAACATGGCATATTCCGAAAAGGCAAATGACTGCAGTGGACAATGAAAATAGAGAAACGCTTAGGGTAAATGATTAATCTAAAATTGGAATTTTGTGGACATAAATGACACTTTTGTCTTGACAATAATACTCTTTATTGCTCTGGGTTTAAGAATCACAGGGGCAAATTAATTTCTGTCCCAGGAATCTGTTAAATATGATTTGAGAAAATGATTTTAGTCGTTTAAAACCCTAACCTGCAGAAGACAAGTTAGTTTTGGCAGACCCAAAAATTAGTTCTGGAGCGTTTACAGTAATTACACAGTTTCAATAGGCTTTATAAATTGTACAAATCTGAATGTTTTAAGGTTAATACATCTTGAAGTTGGTTGGTCTTATGTTGAATTCAATGGAAAAATCAATGTAGACCAATCAACCTAGTCTGATTATAACTACAGGAGTCTGTGTCATTACGTATAAATCTAAACTACGGTACTGTATACACCAGATAAGAATAGAGAGTAAGACTCAACATATGGTTAATTTGCCAAGTTGTGCAGCAAAAGAATCTTAGAGCAATTCTGAACTGACCATTTTTTACAAACTAAATAATGGCCAAAATAAAAAGGTGAACTAGTTGTTACTTTAAAGTGACCATCTGGATGCAGGAACACAGAGTTCTTGTGTGGAGGGAGAACATGCTGCGTCTTGGAAAGATTTGTCATATTTCAAACAAAACATCAGTTGTTTTGCCAACTTTGTCTATTACTACAACAGATACTGATACATTCCAGCAATAAATCTTTTTATTATCAATACATTTATCCAAAGGTTTAGACCAGGGTTTCTCACATCCAGGCCTCAAGGGTCAATGTTCTGCAACTTTTAGATTTACCCTAGTCCAACAAAGCTAAATCAAATGGCTGAATTACCTCCTGAATACGTGGTGACGTCCTCTTGAGTCCTGCTAATAACCTGATTATTTGACTCGGGTGTGTTGAGGCAAAGACACATCTAAATGTTGCAGAACACTGGACACACTGCTACATTCCATTGGTCTAATCCTTAGACCAATGAAATGGTCATATCAGTGTCATATCATGTATGTATATCATATACACAGTGTATTGTATTACGGTACAATACACAGTGTATTCTACCGTGTATTGCTGGTAGAATACACGTCTTTATATGAACTTCTACCAGCAAACCAGAACATTAAGGGTTAGGGTTAGGTTAAAGCTTTTCCTTTCAGCTTTAATACCTTCTGGTAGAGGAACAGACAGCGTGTTAGTGATGTGACATGCCTCTACGCTGTGTTTTTAGACTGTGTCCTCGCCGTTAGGACCCTGATATAAAGTAATATTAATTCATGATTAATTTTAATTATTACTTGCTAATTAATTTAATATTAATTGACAATATTAATAATTCTTAATTATATTAAAATATTAATTTAATTAATATTAAAAACTAATTTAGTTAATATTTTTAATGCTCACATTTTGTAAAGTTTTTTTGTTTAACCAACTCAGTTGCACATTCCTCCAGACTGGAGTATTTGTATAACTATACAGTACTTACAATGAAATTTTATTGTATTTTTTACCCTGTTTTATTTTTTTGTTATATAATATCTTTGTCTGGGTCGTTTTGCTGTTGTCACTTTGTCGCTGTTGCACACAGATTATCCCATTGTGGGAGAATAAAAGACTCAATTCTAAAGAGAAAACACCTGGTGTGACTATTCTACCAAATTATATAGCCTCAAAAATAATGGAAAACCAAAGGAAGTAAAGCATAACTTATACTTTTTATTCATTTATTTCTTTCTGTGGATGAAGATGTATAATTAGAGAGGAATATGATCCACCAAGGGGGAAATCCCAAATAAAATGCAGGTGATTGTCATCGTGTCAGTGGAGATGTTTTTGGTTGGGAAATCAGTCCATGAAGTATTTAATTGAGGTGACGACATCTCTTTAAGAGCAGAAGCTACCGGTTAATGGTAACATTATATTTTGTTGTGCAACATTTACAGTATCTAATAGCAGAGGAAAAGGTGAGAGCCTTGAAAGAATACACGTCTGTAATTCTACCAGCAAATTAGCTATGAGTCATTAAGCTGAGCTATTCTCAGAGGAAAGTAAATATTTTTCAAAAAGAGATGGAAAAAGTCCAATCAATGAGGATATAGTAAGTTTTGCTGAGTGGGCACCTTGGTGGTACTGGAAGTTCTGAAATCTGACATTGGCTTATTTATTGTCTGGCTGCTTTGCGAAACCCTTCATTTTTCCTTTTTAAGACTCTGGGTGTGTTGTCTGCATGGAAATACTACAGGGCTATCACCTGCACCATTCAACCATAAGAGACACAACAATGCTGAAAATATATATGGCTCTGACGGATAATTTGTGGGTAAGAGACTCCAGTTGAGGTGTGAGTGTAGCTGTTTGGTGTGCATGTCAGGCACACAATAAAAATCCCTCAACACAGATTTATCACTTCAAAAGGCCTCAATTACAAGGGATTATCATGACCTTTCCGCTAAGCATCCCAGATTTCAGCGATAATTGTGAGAGGTGGAATGCCATCCTCTCTATTGTCAGGGACTGGCAGCTCATCTCCACAGGTGAGAAACGGATGCCAAGTTTCCACAGGCTAGGATTATCAAACAAAAAAGGAAACAATATAAATTTTAAATGGATGATACCCCTGTCTGCACAACAAACGTTTAAGTAGTCATTTAGAGGAAACAGGAAGGTCAAAAAAAGGCTTTAATTTTCTTGCTTCAAATTTGTGGGAAAATAGGATCATCGGGTCTTTTCCCAAAATATCAGAAAAGGACAATGCTTGTACTTTAAATCCACACCCACATTCGTAGAGAGATGGTCAGCATCAGACATCAAGGGGGAATTTATTTAATTCACTGACAGACAAACAACTATGTGGGACAGAGAAAATTCTCACAGAGGACGTCAACACTAAGAAGTGAAAATGCAGCAAAGAGTAGACTCTAAACCACCTCCCAGCAAGCGAGGGTCATTCTGGTCATGTCACATCAGAGACTATTACCACTTCCCCATTAGCTCCCATTAGGAATAAGGGGGCTTAGTCACATCCCTAGACATTTTGTTGATTCTCTGAGGACGACTGTTCCAACTCAAGCAGTAACGACCAAACTTTAAGACATTCTTCAACTCTACAAACCAGCACATCTTTAAGTTTTTCTTTCTTTTCATCTTCAGACACCAGGAAACGCACACACAGGCAGGTCATACACATTTTTAAAAAATCCCTAACATTACCATATTTCAGTGTTGAGTTATGTATTATTTGATAAAATCCAAATCATTCTTTTAACTGGTTTTTAAAGTCGTTTAAAAAAAATTAAACTCACTTTTTTTGCTCACCAAGAGCATTGTGCTGCCAAAAACATATTTAAAGCTTTACTAGGACAATTACAAAATTTGGAGTAAAGGCTGAGTGACCATCAGCGGTATATCCACAAACTCACAAGTTCACCGGATGCAAGAATTGTGCAGGTGATATCAAAGAACGGGTCCTATGTTAACATGTAACTCTCTCTGTTAAGATGTTTTTGATTGAAATAGCTTTTGATTTTAGTACATGTGACCACTTAATGCTGCACATTCAAAGAATGACCGTTTGCAGTTCTTTATAATCCATAAAATGTTTAGAAAATCTGTTGTGCATAATAATTGATTTATTTTAAATCGATTGTACTTTTACTATTATTAGTGACAGAAAGATTCCTCTCTCCTTTCCTACCAAAAATGACAAATAGTTTTGGTTGAATCAAAACAATTTATTATTTAATAAGGATATGAACAATTTTCAGCTTAAATCTACTTTGACTGCACAAATTGCTTTAATATCAATAACTTCAAGTCTATCACAGCTAAAGTTATCAGAAATATGAGCTGTACATGAGTTTAAAGAAATACAATGATTGAGCTATAATGATGAAAAAAATTTCATGTCAAGACACCAGCAAGACTACTGAACTGACGGGTATTTACCGGTAAGTCTTTTTTTGCCAAATTTGCAACTGATAACATTTTTCTTTTCTGTGCTATTCTGTTTTCAAAAACATGTTACATTGAATTTTCATGATAATTTATTTCAGAAATACATGTAAAACATTAGTTTCTTTTGTAAACTGATATTTTCTTACCATTTAAAACATTGCATTAAAGTCTCTTTCTGCAGCTTTTGATCTGGTATTAGATTGTGAAATAGGTGGATATTTGCATATAAGAGAAGCGCTGAGATTCAGGTGTAACGACCTGAGGGATCCCAGCATCTACCTTAATGTGCCCGTCCCATTGGACCGCGTTTTCAGGAATGTGCTCCAAAGCAGGTGTGTTAATAACTGTATCAAGCAAGCACCCATTCTACTGCAGTCTGCTTTGGATACCTGACGTTTGTGATGTCATGGCAGACAGAGAAGAGGAAGGAGGTGGGGAAGGGGAGGTAAGGTTTGTGAGGAGTTTTTTCACAGTTCGGCAAGTCCAGACAGAAAGGCAGAGCGAAAATAGCTCAAGGGGCAAACAAGGTAACCTTTTTCAAAAGACGCTTCAGGGGGTGTCTGCCAAGTCCCACACAATACTGTCTGCAGCCAATGTTGAATTGCAGTGCAGAACAAAATATGTTAGCATGTCTAGGTGCATATTAAGGCAGACCAAATCAACGGACGCCACACAGAGCTATTTCTTTTATTATAACTTCAGATATCTCAGCGGAAAAACTTCATTTTGCAGAAACACAAAAACGATATACCTGCAGCAACAATATTTATGCAGAGTACATAAAGTGCAAAACAGCTGAAACACTGAGTCCCTTTAAATCTGGACTGAAAACCCACCTGTTAAGAGTTACTAAATGAAACACTCATTAACATTTAGATGTGAAATGACAACTTGGCAAAATGTAATGTTTCAATTGTTGACTGTTCTAACATTTTTAGTTTTTCATAATGTAAAGTATTTTTAACTAAAATGTGCCATGCAAATAAGCTTGATTTATTAATTAATTAAATGACAGACTGATGAAGTGGAAGCACCATTACTAAATATCGCAAGAACAATATAACATACTGGTTTAAGGTCTGCAGGCCAATTTCATTCTACAAATCATGCTAAGCTTAAAAAGAACCTAAAGAGGGGGAGATGAGATAATTTAAGTTCTCAATACCTTAAGAGCATGTAAAGGTTGGTCTGTGCTGAATGTCATAACAGCATTAGGAAAAACTAGGAAACATACCCTGTCCTTTTGGGGTTCTGAATAAATGCAAGAGCGACACAAATAGGGGGCACTGCGGTCATGGACACTCATCTTGTTTACATGGCATCACGACTACAGAAAAAGTCGCAAGCAGCTTGAACATAACTATATTAAGACATCTGTCATGGTAACTGTTGACAAGAATAAGACCCAGAGAATTGCATTTCCCGGTTTGCTTGAAAGACGACCATATCCCTTCAAAGACATGGCTGTGATTTACAAGGGGCATAGGCAAAAGTATACAACAAGTCTGGACATGTTAGCAGGGAGATCCCTATTAAAAGGGCCTCTTGGTTCTAAAATTGGAAAGAGATGAAGTGCAAGGATCAAATTAAGTTGTTTACAAGATATATTCATATTTGAATATATAAAACTTTATAGAGCTGAAAAGTACACACTGAATCGTCATCTGAATGTAATTTTGATTTGAAGGTTTCAAAGGGATTTAAGACGAAACATTTACAAAATGAGTCAAACTTCACAAGAAATTAATTGCAGACTTGTTTTGACGGTCAAACATTTGTTTATGTGTCATAAATGATCCACGACAAAATAAAAAAGCTTAAAATGAAGCAAAACAAATAAAAACTCATTCATCATTTATGGAAACAAGAGAGCAGTACTAAAATCTTTTCTTTGAGTAGTAAGGCTGGGGTGCATCCTCTAAGACTTCCTTCATGTGCTCACACCTCATTCATGTCTAATGTAGCAGATAGAGCCGATTACTCCTTGATCTACATTCTTTCTGCTCAGCCAAGGAAGCCCTCCTAAGCCGACTCTCTGTTGTCCCGTTTGTCACACTCAGTACGCAACTTGCTTGTCTGAGTTAGGAAATTTTTATTTTATTGTAAATAGTAATAACAATAAAAAAATACAGATGCTCTAATCAGAACTTTGCAGTAAAATTTACTTTCCAATCTCTGAATTCAGTCAATTCTGATTTAAATAAGACAAAAATGCAGCCTTCAAAACATTTCTTTCTAGCTGTCTGCCATGACTATTTATATCGAAAGTATAGGAGCAGATGCTCAAGGCTTTAAAAGTCAAACCCAGTATCTGAGTTGTAAATAAGCCAACATAAGCTATAGTCTATGTTCAGTATAATACAAAATTTACAAAACAAAATTTAGCATTTTAAAGTAAAAAAAAAAAGTATTAAGAGTTGGTATATCGGCCTTAGCTTCTGTAATTAATGAAAAATATGCTAGCTTTGCTAAAACTGGATTTCCTGAAGACTTTAACAGAGCTGCTAACATGTAGAAATCCAGCCCATTTCCAAAAAGATGCTGATGACTCAAAGGATGAAACAGCTGTACTTCCTCCAGCCTTTCTGGTACCTGCTAAAAGTGTTGTTCCTTCTTGGAGCCAGAATGAAACCGTCTCAAAAAAGCACACATTGAAGAGTCGACATGTCAGTGCAACCTGGTAGCTCTATATAGTGTGTTCACTGAAGTAAAAATAATGGGATCCTTGACAAAACTTCTCTGATTTCCTAGTGGATTTTAAAAATAGACTAAAACAAGTCTCTGAAAACTTGAGTAATTAAAATAAAAAATAATTAATACAAATTAAACAAGATAGATGCATGAAAACGTTTTTGTGTGGTTGAGTCCTGAGCTTTTACTCTAACGTCTGTTTTTCCGAGTGAGCGACTCATCATCAAGGACTGTTTGAAGTAATGGCTACAACCGGATCTCTCAGACTGAGTGATCGCCATCAGAGACTTTTGTTTTCTTTAAGTCCTTCAACAGCAGTCTGAAGAGCTCCATGGTGGTTCCACACTGCGAGAAGAAGCTTGGACCCCGACCCTGTGTTTACATAATCTCACCCATCCGTCTCTCACTCAACAGTGATGGAGGACCACTGGGCAATGAGGCATTTACATTTCATCCATGGCCTGTTTGTCTCCAATGAGCAGTGGCGGTCTTGAGGCAAATAGCTGACAATATATTCATTGCTTGATTTTTTTGGCTCAGGTTAAAAATAACAGAAATGTAAAAAATGAAATAATAAAACATGGTAGTTTGGCAATGGCAAAGTGTAGAATAATGCATACGAAAATATAGAGGGTGATTTATTTTTCCCCTGGAACCATTTGGAGGTTCTTGAATGCTTTAAATACACTAAAGAACTTGCCAAAAAAGGCAATAAAATTTAACATGTCTTTTTTTTTTTTTTTTCCACTTTCCATAAACCTACTATTCTATAAAATGAATGCCGAGTTGAAGAGTTTAACTGTTTTATAGATCTTTCAATTAGTATAAATAAGGTTCAAAATTCTACAGCATAGGAAATCATAAATATCGATTTAAGTAAAAACAGTATTATTAAAACAAAAACACCACTGCACTTTAATCGAAAATACCAAATCTAAATTTCTCAACATTTTCCGCAGAAAAATATTTAGATAAACACATAAAACACAGATAAAAGAGGGGGAGGAAACATTCAGGCCCACAGGTTTGGCATCTACTAGGGCTGGCAGAGATGCAGTGAAAGATGGTTGAGTACATTCCCAGCCCTGGCAGAACAAATGGTGCTGTTGTTTGGGTTCAGGGGAGCTGGCCCTCAGAAAGGGCACCGCAGGAGGGAAGCAGAGGGGAGGGCAGGCTTGACAGGGACAGACGAGGACACTGGAGCTGGGTGGCCGGGTTGCATGGTTCACACAATTTCAGCTTCGACAAACAGAATGGAAAAGTTCTCCAGAGAGGAAAGATTCTGGGAAGAAGCCATATTTATCACACCATTAAATGATTGTAATCCTAGGATTTTTGGCAAAAGTAAACTGGAGGAATTCCGCTTTTGATGAAGTGTTTCTCTTTTCCTTTGCAAATAGACAGTTGAGCAGGAAGCCATAGGCGAAGATGAACTTTGCAATACACTAACTATCATTAGTTTAGCAATTCAGTGTGTGATTCAGAGCAGAGGCAGCAGTTATTGCTGGACATGGATCACCATCCATGTAGACCTGGGTCTCAAAAGCTATGGTCTCAATCCTGATATCTTAATCCTGATAAATCGATTTTTCAAATAATTGTTAACTAATTTAGTAATTGATTAATTGTTAGAGTATACAGATATTTTTTTTTGTAGAAAGTCATTCAATGAAATAACATATTCAGAGCAGTAATTAACTGTACAAAAATGAATTTAAAATAAAAAATAAAAACTTCTTTGTCTGTAAATATGTCCCCAGAACTCCTCAGGTGAAACAGTTTTAGCTTTGCCTGGTTTAAATTCAGTAAAAAAAAGCAGTAAAGTATCGGTGATACCATTCCTACAGCTAAAAGTCCTACAACTAAAGCAACATTTCCAGTGCCCCAACAATCCAATCTGTACACTTCTAGCCAGCCAGCTGAAGGAAGGGTGATTCAATTTTGCCTCTTGTAAAAATGATTCAAACAGCTGTATTAAAAACTGCTTTTCTGTTTTAGCTTTAAAAAATCTGTTAAATTATGTCCAACACCTTTTGTTTTAAATGCTTTTAATCCAGGCTATCAAGGATCGCATATCAGGTCTAGCTGCAGCAAGAGGATCGATTACAAAAACAGCCAATCAATATTGTCTTATTCCATTCATGTGGTTCAAAAAAGAAAAAAAGAAGAGACAGAGTCAACTTTAGGGTTTGTGCAGTTTCAATAAGTTGTATTGAATTAATCAAAGATATAAATCAGGTAAGAGAACATGTAATAACATTCTTCCTATAGGCATTCAAACAGTGGAAATGCATCATCAATATTGTTATTATCACTGCAAAAAAAAAAAAAGAAAAAAAAAAGATAACGTTCCGTTTGATGTGGTGAAGTTCAATAACTCCACGTTAAAATTTATTTTACAATAATACTGTTATAATATTCTTTCATGTTGTCATCCTCTTGGAGGGGGGTAATCCAGATCACAGGAAGCTGGGAAGGATTGTCTCATGTGGCAGAGACAGCCCAGGGGATTCATCTGTCAACTGTGGCTATTATCACACAAAACAAGCTGGAACAGTTATACTGCCCTACGCAACACTCTGAGCTGTCTCTGGCAATAATTTCAATGAGTTAGTCATAGTCATAATAAAGACAATGTTGTTCAGATCTAAACACCTCAAATGATTTAAATTTGCAATTACATTGGACTGATCAAGAAGTTCTTATCCTTATTTTATCATTATTCCTTGCACTTTGTCATAAGTGACTAAAGGTAGTCAAATTATCAGGGCTGTAATTTATTTTTTAATACCTTTGTTTGATTTTCATCCATAAGTGGGTCCCAATAAAAATGTCAACAGAATTTCTGTTGACCCCCCTGGGGGTCTCTGGGGTCTCCATGAGACGTGAAGAATGATCAAATGATCCAAACAGTATCCAGACATCACAACACAAATAATTTGAGTAAACACACATGGTGTGATGAATCAATGATTATACAAGTAGTGTAACCAGAGGCAGATCACATTTTCAACCCGTGGATTGTGTGGGGTCCATGTGTACTGGCCAACTGAAAACAACAACCATATGCAAGCGGACCACACTGAAATTCTGTTTAAACATTTTTAATTTTTCTCCAATCAAAATGTACATGAAAATACTAGTCTTTTTGAAGTTGAAAAAGATGTGGAGACAGGTAAAAGGCATTCAGATTCATAGAGCAGAAACCAATAGTCAGTATGGTACAGTAATCCCTGTAGCATGACACGTTATCTCGCTTGAAGAATGCTTCAGATAAAACTCCGGCTTTAATCATGACCAGGCGGCCTTGTGGCATTCAGACACCTGGTTTCCAAATCCTATCGGCAACATATCTTCATTTCTGGGAGAAATTTGTCAGAGCCATTAAGCATGTCTGCACACAGGTTGGCTAAATTTGTTTACCAGGTTTTCAGGCTATATGAGAGTACAAGAGTGCTGTTTCTGATTAAGAAGTGGATTACATCAGGACAAACTGCGATATTTGTTCAAGATGCTCAGCACAAAATCATCAACAGTATTTTCTGTAGCTTTGCTGGCATTAGTATGGTGCTGGCAGTAGAATTTTGCAGCTTTTGTTTAAGTGATTGCCATTAGCGATAAGTGCATAAATTTGGATGAGCTCCACTTGGGGCTTCAGAGAGACTTTAAAAAAAAAAACTGAAGCAAAAGCAGAAATGTTCCAAGTTGACCTCAGATGTACCAATCTCCAGGGATGAGTGGCTTCTCTCATGGTAAAACTGTAGTGATTCACAAATGCTGGAAAGCTATTTGACATGAAGCAAAACTTGAAGCCATGACTAAAATGTTGAAAAAAAAAAAAAGGATGTCCAACTTCGTCATTCATTTTATCATGAGTGTTTACTTAGCAGTTTAATCAAATTGACAAAAGTATGCAAATTGTGTGCTTAAATCTATTTGTACTTCTAAATGAATTATTTAACTGACATAAATAGCTTTCCTTGCCTCTGAATGAACTATTCAATTTATTATGTCAGATACTCTACAATTTTATACTTGTAATCAAATCATTTGATACCAATTTGATTAATTGCTTATTAGTATTTCCAACCCCTGGTTGAAAATACTGACCTTTTGTGTGATTTATTTAATTGTCCACAACTAAAGCTGTACTTAAGCTGTAATGACGTAGATAAGTTGGTAAATGATTTTCAGTCTAAAGTTTCAGATATCATTGATTCCATTGCCCCAATTAAAATCAAGGTTGTGTCTGGTAAGAAGAAATCTCCTTGGAGAAATGCACAAAAAGTTAGATCTGCAAGACAACTCTGCCGTAGGGCAGAACGAAAATGGCGTAAAACTCAACTTCACGTTCATTATGAGATCTATAAAGAAAAACTATGTTACTATCATTTAACACTCAAACATGCAAGACAGGCTTTCTTTGCAGATGTCATAAACAAAAACATTAACAATGCTCGAGCTTTATTTGCAACAGCTGACAGGCTCACAGACGTTACCACCTGAATTTCAGTCTATTGCCGCCTGCAACCAGTTTTCCAGTTTCATCTCAGAGAAAATTCAAAAAATCAGAGGATTAATCTGCACATCCACTATAAAGTCAGTACCAACGCTGTGCCCAAACAAAACAAATACAGGGAAAATTACCCAATTTCAACTACTTAATTATAAAACCCTAGAGGAAATTATAAGTCAACTCAGCTCCAGTTCCTGCTGTCTGGATGTCCTACCCACACATTTCTTTAAGAAAGTCCTGCCTGTTGTTGCTACTGATCTGATCCAAATAGTAAACTCATCGCTCTCATCAGGCGTTTTCCCCCAGGCTTTAAAAACAGCAGTAATCAAACCACTGATAAAAAAGAACAATCTAGACAAATCACTACTGCAGAATTACAGGCCGATCTCCAACCTCCCATTCATCAGCAAAGTTAATGAAAAAGCTGTGTGTAAACAATTAAATAGCTTCCTAACGAAGCTATTTGTTAGCTTCGTTAGCTATTCTTTGACTCCTTCCAGTCTGGTTTCCGTGCTCACCACAGCACAGAAACTGCCCTCCTAAAAGGGTTCAATGACATCCATATAAATACAGACTGTGGGAGAACCACAGTGCTGGTTCTGTTGGACCTCAGTGTTGACCACAACATATTACTGAATCGACTGGAGAGTTGGGTCGGACTCTCCAGTCCAGTGCTTACCTGGTTAGAATCTTACATAAAAAACAGGGATTTCTTTGTTTCAATTGGAAACTTCTCATCAAAGAGGTCAAAGGTCACATGTGGGTTACCCCAAGGTTCAACCCTGGGACCCTTCTTATTCAATATTTATATGCTCCCACTAGCTCAGGTTATAACAGGAAATAATATCAGCTACCATAACTATGCAGATGACACACAGCTCTACATTATGATGTCACCAGGTGACTCTGAACCCATCCAATCACTGAACAGATGCTTAGAACAGATAAATGTGTGGATGTCCCAAAACTTTATCCAGCTGAACAAAAACAAAACTGAAGTTATTATTTTTGGACCTATAGAGGAACGATCTAGACTGAGTGCACAGCTTCAGTTATTACAACTAAAAACCAGCGATCAGGCCCGAAACATTCAGAGCCACATAAAGACAGTTAAAAAGTCAGCCTTCTATCACCTGAAGAACATTTCCAGGATTAAAGGACTAATGTCTCAGCCAGATCTAGAGAAACTCATCCATGCATTCATCTTCAGTCGCATTGATTATTGCAACAGCGTCTTCACAGGTCTGTCCAACAAATCAATCAAACAGCTGCAGCTGATCCAGAATGCTGCTGCTCGTGTTCTCACTAAAACCAGGAAGATAGAGCACATAACACCAGTTTTAAAGTCCTTCACTGGCTCCCGGTAGCTCAAAGAATAGACTTTAAAATACTGTTGTTAGTTTAGAAATCACTGAATGGTTTAGCACCACAATACATTAAAGACCTGCTGCTGTTGTATCAACCTTCCAGACCTCTCAAGTCTTCTGGTTCTGGTCTGCTCTGCATCCCCAGAACCAGAACCAAACGAGGAGAAGCGGAATTTAGCATCTATACACCACAAATCTGGAACAAATTTCCAGAAAACAGCCGAAATGCTGACTTCCTTTAAATCTCAACTAAAATCCCACTTGTTTAAAGCTGTATTTGAAATGTAATCAATTACAAATTTATTGACGGAATCTGACTATGTTGTGTTTTTATTGTTGATTCTATGTTGCATTGTGTTTTTGTGTTTGATTTGATGTAAAGCACTTCGAAATGCCTTGCTGCTGAAATGTGCTATACAAATAAAATTTGATTTGATTTGATTTTGATTTAAATAAAGATTTAATCAAGATTTTTATTTGACACATGATTTACAATAATTGCAGCTGTTTGAGCCAAGTGACAATTATTAGCAGCCTTCTGCTGGTAAATATTATTGATGGAAAACATGTAAACACGTTACATTTCTGTAAACCCAGAGTCATTTACTTACAGAAGAGTTTCCTTTCTTTTTTATAAATTAAATGCAAAAAAAATATATAGTTCATCCTCCAAAAACCAAATGACAGTTAGATTTTGTCCTTTAAATACGAGTCATCATTTACCTGGATAAAATGTAACCTCTCCTTTTATCCACTTTGAGATATCAGAGAAGCTGTTAGTTTACAGAATGGGGTATTCCAATGTACAAATGAATTATTTCTTTAAAATGAGCAAACCGGGGGGTGCTGTGGTGGTGCACGATCTTTGCCGCATGTCTTGCCCCATCTCTTCGCCCTCCTTCCTGTCTGCCTACTGACGCAAAAATACGAGCCACTAGCCACTCTTCGGAGAAAAAAAAAGAAGAAAAAAAAGAAAGAGCAAACCAGCGGTAAAACTATGTTTGTAGTTCTCCAGCCTGTTATCAAATATTACTTTTAATATTATCAATATTACAATCCGGTAGACTTATTATTCAGAAACGTTCAAGTTTAGGTTGCATAATATCATATTTAAATAGAGCTTGTTTTGCTTTTCAGGCCTTGAATTTTTGGATTGGTCACCATGGAGCGAGGTGGGATGTAAACAAAAATACCTTCAAGTTTTCTTAGTTCAAACATATGTAAATAATTTTAGTTAAAATTCTTCTAGAAGAACAAGATTTTTAAGGCTTAAAACCAGATGAGGACCTTATTAAGCCCTTTTGACTATACGGTGATGCTTTATAACCCAATTATAAAGCATTTTAGTAGATGGGTTACAACTCTTCTTAATTACATGCATGTAAACTTCCAAAACATTTACTGCCCTCACTTTTAACCTCATAATCCTTAGATGTGTTCGATAGCTACATTAGATAAGGCAGTATTCCAGTTCACATAAAAGAAATTGCTTGCCGATGCAGATGAGCACCTCACACGCAGCTATCTCACTCTTCTCCTCGCTCCTGGCAGAGCATACCAGTTTCCACCTGGATGGTCTTCAACTATGTGCCAAGAGGATATCACAGCAGCTCCATATCCTCTGTGTGACAGTGTAATTCCCTCTGCCCTGCAGCAATGTCTGCAAAACTCAGACAGTTTACATGTTCATGTAGCGACATTGCACTGGAGAAGAGAGAATTGCCAAGTATTCGGTGCATTCATTTGGTTTCTGGCTCTGGTGAGTTTAACCCCGCCAACACGCAATAGTGCAAGTGTATAAAACTTAAAGGGCAGATCTTTTTCAATAATTCAAACAAAACAATGTTTTTAATGGCTGAAGTGTAAAATAACAATAAAAACTATATTCAAGACTTAAATTTGTGTAACTATTTTATACTAAAAAGCATGCCATATGTGGAAAAGTATCACGTTCCAGACAGAATTCACATATGTAAACACAGAAAAAAAAATGCATATAATAATGTCAAATTGGATTTCACACTTGATAATCATGTACAGAAAACTAGTCAAATTCATTTCAGTCACCAAGATCAAACATTTTAATTAAATCTCTTGAAAACGAGCCCAGTCCTTCAGATAACTGACAGTTCTATTGTTTTGTTTAAACTGAGATGAAATGTAACATGATTTCAGTCAAACACTGCAAAGTATACAAAGCCGCAAGATTATTAAGAATTGCAAAACCCCCTCTGGATATCTGCCTATTGAACAGACGGATAAAGAGAAACTAAAATAGATCTTGAACTGTTCATGTGTCTTAAAATCAAAATTAAGAAAAAATAAAAACAATGTTTGGCTAAAGTATCAACAGTCAGTGAAACCCATGCAACTGGCCAAATACTTCCATTACTTCTATGTGGATTTTTGCTTAGATTTATGACCTGAGCCCAACCTGAAATTCGGGCGTTGTCGGGCTAGAATTACTTCCTCGATGGTCGGGTTAGGCTGAGGCTTCTGTGAGTCATTTAATAAACAAGCAACCCATACAGTACAGAGAAAACCAGATAATTAAGCAAACAAAACATAACTGTGTGTGTGTGTTTAAGTATTGTTTATTTATCTCTTTCAGCAGTAGCAATAGTTATGGTTTTCTTCTTTTAATTTAAAGCAACTACATTGTGAGAAAGTTTTTTCTTTACCTTCTGAAAATACTGATACTGGAGGAGTATTTCCTCCAGGATATTACATATTGGTCCTAATTATTAACTTTACTTTTGAACTGAAATACTACTAAACAGATTAGAAATGGAAACGCCCATCAACTACTGAAAATAATTTTTGAATTCAAATTAACTGAATGACCAACTCAATATTTTACAGCCAGACTTTTACTTCCAGATTCCAAAACATTTTAAAAAATGAGAAAGTTTTTATTTCTTTGTAAATGCTATCAGACAGATAAAAGGACACAGTAATACATATGTTCACTGGTTTCTAAACCGATTCTCTGTCGCACTGTGCACCAAATGGCCCCATCCAGCCTGCCCTCTGAGTTAAGGCTATCAGACAACTAAAGCTGCAAAAGTAAAATGACCTAGTGACTGGTAAAGCTCTTCGGACAGTTTCTGTCTGGTTTCTGGGATCATCTATCACTTTGGAGTCTGGACTATAACACACCACTGTTACTTGGCTGCAAACTGAGTGAAGCTTAAACCTAAACCTTTACACCTAAGAGAGAATACTACTTAAAACAACAAACAGTGTCACATGAAGAAGCTCTGACCCCCCCAAAAAAGAGGCAAAAAACTCTAGTGAACAAGTCTGCATTTCACAATTTTAAAGGGGAACCTTTTAAAAAATGTATAAATTAAACTCAGAGTTTCTGAGAAGACCAGTAAGGCAGGGTTTCTCTTAGATCTCCATCTATTTCCACACAAACTTCATCACAATCCAGCCCTCCTGGCCTTTGGGTCAGCAGACGCACCGATTACCAACAAGTCCTTGACACAAGACAAATCTTAGTGCTTTCATCTGTGTCGGTGGGTTGTCCTTCAAAGCCTCGTTACAGGATTGGCGATTGCCAATTAGCACAATTAGCTTTTGGCAAGCCGCCGAGGGCATCACATGGCACTGGCTTTACGCTGATGTTACCTGACAAGCCGGCAGATCTATTATAGCGGCTATCACAAGCGAGGAGATGCTTGCAGAATGTATAAGGAAAATGAAGATTTTCAGAAAGCAGTTGATGGCTTAAAGTATTCAAGGAGTTTTTGTGAAATCACTAATGACAGAAGAAAACTTTGCATGATTAAGTTGCAGGACATTTTACTGACCCAGCGGTATTTAACTGAAATCAAAGAAGCAGATGCTACTAATTTAGGAGGGGAAACTCCGGTCTGAATGTCACTGAAAAGACAGATTATAATCTTAAGGAAGAGTTGGTCTTGTAATGGGCCTGCTAGGTTTAACTCATGGTTTCTATAAAAAGACATAGTCATATATCCTCCACTGTCATTTGCCTTTTTTAGTCAGGGTCCAGGCTGGTTTGTGAGGCTTGAAACCCTAATGTTTTATCCAGAATACCTGATTGAGGGGCTCCCATGTTAAAGTCTTTTGAAGAGATGAAAAACACTGTCAAATAAAGTGACTTTATTGGGGAAAATCTAACCCATAGGAGGATTCTCTGTATTTAAAAAATACTATGTGGGTATAGTACAGTAGGACAACATCTGGAAGTAGTTGTAGCATGAAGAAATGCTAATAGTGTGTAAAGCTGTAACTTCTAAGGATGTATCCAAAAACACTCTTTACATGGTTCCAAACATGAAGTAATGAAGTAGATTTTGTGAAAATTTTAGTTTTCAAAATACTGACCAGTGTGGACAGAGAATTCAATACTCTGTACACCATTTATCAGTAGCCCCATATTGTCCAATGATTATTTGCATATTTAATTTAAAAAATGCTCCAAACACCCTGCTATGTCAGTGACTTTAAACATTTGTTATGCTGAGGGGAGTGAATCTTTGTCAGTGCAATTGGCATGTGAATAGTACAGGAAATTGTAATACTACCAAGTTACTATTGCAACTTTTTGGTAGCATATCAGTCAAAGACGTTGTGCATATTTGTTATATTTGTGGTCTCTCTAGGCTGTGACAGAATATTTTGCTATAGCTAAGAAACTGTTTCTGCTAGTCTCACCTTTTTTGACCAAAACATCAGTTTCTGTAACCATCTACCAGTCTGACTGTGGTTAGAGGAACGTTGGCCTCAGTCCTCACCATCAGCTGTGAGATGCTTTAAGCATTTCTCATATGCACAGCCTATTTTAAACACCCCACACTGTCTCAAAAGTATAAATATCTTGAGTTTTGACTCAAGACTTCCTAATTCCAAATTTTCAACTAGTCCTTGGTGGATTTATTGGGATGTCATCCAATTACATTTCTAGCTATATGGTTCAAAGTTTATATAAGATTATTTTCCAAAGTTGCTTTAATTTAAGATTCAACTGCCCAACGAACATTATTCCATAGGTCCTGATTTTGGTCTATGTTCCCTTCAGTAAACTTTTGTTTAATCGTCAAGCTTTTCTTAGAGAGTTTTCCTTCTTGAACACCTCCCATAATGTAAGTGAAAACATGTACCTCCACATAAATAGTTGGGAGAGCTTGCTGTGCGTCCTTTTCAAGATTTTTAGGGACTTTTAATTAGCATCTTGCAATCTGCTTTCAAACAGAATATGCTTGGATAGCTGGACATGGGTATATTGGAGTTCAGAATCTCCAGCTTTAAACTATAATTCACACAATGGTATAGTTGATTTCAAAATTCTTCTAAGACCTCATTAAATATTTTACCAGCATAACAGCCCCAGTCCTCTCCAAGCACTTCACAATATGAAACAGACATATGAATGGGTAAGAATTGACGATGGAGTGAACTGACCAGAACCATCTGAGGCATTCATTGGCAAGCATATTGTTATATCCCTTTAACGGTTTTACAGACTTAAGAAAAGAGCACTGTATCTTTTATTTATCCATTAAAAGTATCAGTGAGATTGGAAACTTTTTCTTTAGAGAAGTGGCAAGATTATTTTCAAGCAACAAATAGTTTTTATGCACATGCTGATAAAAAAAATTGCTCAAATGCATGAAACCATGCATACATCTGAAAGGTGAGGATAATGAGGCCTAGAAAAGGAGTACAGTAAACAGCTGCAAACAGTATTTGGCTTTTAGAGGTTGCTCACTCTGAAAGTACAAAATGTTAAGCACATCTTAAGAAAAGCTATAACAAGCTCAAAATAAATTAAAAGCAGCTGTCCATCATTTTCTCAGCACTTATGTCACAGCTTGAAAAGGCTGCGTTCATACATGCCTGCCACACAGAGGTGGTTTAAGAAAAAAAGAGAAGAGTGAAAACCCTGCGGCCTGGATACAATTGGCGTGTGGATGAAAGAGAGCCAGACGATGGGCAGAGAGATAAGCAGAAGGGGAGGTCTAGGGCACTGATGTTCTTCCACAACAACCATTCTCATTTGAAGCCTTGTGTTTCCCTTAGCCCTCTCGCTTTTCTTCAGCCCGGTCAAGGTAATCTCTGTGCCTGGCTACAGTTTCTAAGGTAACACTACTCAAGATCAGTATCTCCTCTCAAAACAGGCAGCCAGGAAATGTTCCATCTGTCATGATCACAATTCACCCATTACAGTGGGTTTCTTCGTCACAACAAATTCAATTTTTATTGTTTCCTTCCCAGAGAATTCGTGGGAGTTAAGTATTTTCTTTAAGAAAAAAAAAACTTTCCAGCTGAAGACAGCGAAGAAGTAAACCGCAGGTTTTGTGTATAAAGTTATTCACTTGTGGTTTAGCCGGAGTGCAGCTGCATACCTGAGGGTGAGCTGGGAATCGACCACAAAGCAAAATGCTGTGTGTTTGAGGAGAAAAACTATTCTAGAAAAAGTCTATCAGTGTGAAGTTGTTTGATTTCCACGGGTGTGCACTTCCATCCAAAAATGAGGACATCCGCACAGCTGCTCATGGACAAGCATGTTGCAACACACCTTGTCTGACAACACTCAGGCATATCTGGAGGTCTTAAAGAGGAGACAAGTTAAAAGAGTGACTTAATTATCTGGCTTGAATATCAAAGACTCTCTAACAAAAACATCTCCATCTCTTCTACACAGGCTCTTCCTGCTGTCATGGTATATCTTCTCAAAAAACAGCCCAAAAAGGGAAAAGTTTGCAATCTACGTGAAAGTCTCTGATTAATCGCCAACTCAAACACCTTATCATTAGCTGTTATTGCACTGGGAATGATCAGATCCTGAGAAAGGAAATCATTATGACCATAATAACCTGTAATACACAACTGCAATTTGAAACAAAAACCAAATGGACGGTTTTCCTGATAAAATCAGACAAAAATTACATAGACATATGCAAACATATTTACAAGAATGATTTGATAAGTATTTTCCTCCATTACAAGTACTCGCAAGTAACTGATGATTTGCCTACAATCGGTTATCCTTGTTTTCCAAACCTCTCAGATTAACTGTAACCCAAACTGAAAAATAAAAGGAGGACAAAGCACAATGAACGGCACTTCACTACTGAATTTGTCTTATGCTAGTCCTGAAATTGATCCACTACATCTTCTATGTTGCAGCATAGAAGCATAGCCACTGACCAAAACATACAAATGAAAACAATAGTTTCACACAGGAAAATTACTTGATCTATAAGATGATCAGATAAATATTACATGTGATATATCAATGGGCAATAACATATTTTGGGCTACTCAAATCAAAATCATAACTTTTTTTGGGAGGGAGGTCACAGCCATCTGCCTGCATGAAGGTGAACATGATCAATTCTTAAGACAACAAACGGTGACAGTCTGACATTTTATTTCAGAACAAGCATCAACTTATTTAGCAAAGCAATACATAGAAACATGTATATTGAATCAGCCTCGGACCTTTTGCCCTGTGGTTGTTACCCAAAAGTGGATTTGTTCAGAGGTCGAACCCCAGTGTGGCGATATGCACTTAGTGTAGTAGTGCTACTGGCAGTATTGGTGAGTAGAATATGTGTGCAGTTTTATTTTGAAAAACCCATAAGTCTCTGTATTTGTCCTTCCGTGCAGTTGTATCGAATGAAGATATGGAGTGAAGGTGATTATAAAGGATGTATGTGAAACATGTGAGTTGATATGGAGGAGGGAGCATTCAATCTGTTGTTGTTGTACAGTAAAATATTACCATGCTGCCTATAAAGTCAAGGACAAAAATTCTCTTAGAAATCCAATGGTGTGGGTCTCCACTTTGTAGTTAAAATTTTCTACAGTGAGTGGGCTTTAAGTGTAAAACACGGCAAGACACAAGGGCACAAAGTACAAAGAAAGGATGCTAGGAAGCCATGAAGATAATAAAGATAAAGTCAGGAAGAACATAAAAAAAGAATTGAAAGAATCTTGGTAATAAGGAACAAATGGTGTAAATAAAGAAATTAAAGACAAAAAAGAAAAGGCTTTAGAGAGAAAAGAAATGAAGGAAACAAACAAAGAAGTACACAAGGAACAGGTAATTAAGAACAATGGGAGAGAAGAAGAATGAAAGTCACATTGAACAAAGGAAGGAAATAATATTTAGACGTCAGAGAGAAAATAAAGTGTGAAAATACAAATATTTTCCCCATATTCTTATTTTCTTTTCCCAGACCTGGAAAATACTGACATTCCAGCCCTTTCCAGACTGTGCAAAAAGCCAGACCTCTACTGTAGAGCAGATGTGTATAAAAGGTGCAGTCTGTCTGTCTTGTCACAACATTTAGTTAGACCCCAGGGAACAGACACAGCAGTTATTGTCTGAAGATAAAGATTGTATAGTAAAATGAACGTTAAACCTTCTTTATGGTCAGAGTTAGACATTTGCATGGTGGCAGAACATGCTCAAAGGAACTCTTAGTACTAAGAAACAAAGAAAAACAATCTTAAAATGTCTTTTTAAATGATCTTTGCAATCCTTCAAGCTATAAACCTAGGGAAAGCCAATCTCTAGGTTTATGCTTACAAATGGTATCTTGTTCACAAATGTACACAACCATGCATT
This sequence comes from Gambusia affinis, assembly GCF_019740435.1. Classification (NCBI taxonomy): domain Eukaryota; kingdom Metazoa; phylum Chordata; class Actinopteri; order Cyprinodontiformes; family Poeciliidae; genus Gambusia; species Gambusia affinis. The sequence continues at coordinate 24,265,554 of NC_057870.1, read as the reverse complement.
ATTCTGTGGAGTATATCCAGTCATTTCAGTCAGTTATGCAAAAACCCCAATTCTGTAACAGTCTGCATGTGGCGCCCACTAAGCAGGGACTGCAACAAGTCTGAAAGTTTCTCCTTTTTCACAAGTTTCTGCAAGGTTAAACACAGAGGTAGTAAATATTTAAAAATAGTCGATAGACATATAAATGGCTAAATAGTTACACATGAGCCCAAACTTTGTATTTAGAGTTGTATTTGGAATGTACTCCATCTATAGACTCTTCTTCTACCTACTACCAGGTGTTAAATACATGCAGATTTTATGTAAAGTTTAAAAAAAGGACTGCAGTTCCTATTCTCAAGCAAAGGCAAAAAAGAGAAAAAATGCCAAGAGGCCATTTCTCATGGCCAACAAGACAACTGCTATGCCAAGGTATAACCATGGATTAAGCTGGATGATGAGGAAAGGCAAAGGTTTGAACATATAAATTGGACCATTACAAATACAACAAAAAACTCAGATATTGCAGTAACAGTGCTGTAAGATAAACATATTTGATTTAATATTAAGTATTTTGCCGGGATCTCTACATTTGAAAACAGATGTGAAGTCACACATCCTCCAGGCTCACTGCACGTCTTCGCTCAAGTAGAAAAGCTTGCTAGCCTCCCACCCGAGTTTCTATGCAGCATCCCCACTCTCCTGATAGTTCCCAGTCAAGATACACCCCTGCAACCTCTACCTAAAAAAAAATCCTTGAAGAGGTCAACAGAGAGATTAAGGCCCTTCAAATGGGGTCATGGAGATCAATGATCAAACAGAGGGTGAGGAGCAGCCCACCATGCCCCTCCACTCCACCCACTTCATTTCAGAAAGCCTGATAATAGAGACAAAAAGGCTGGCTAAATATTACTTCCCCACATCATGATCCAGCCACCTTCTTAATCTCTGAAGGTGGCCTCGTTCTTAGCTGTCACTGACAGCTTTGGTGAGGGCAAGTCAGAACATGTCTACTGGGGTCAAATCTCAAATATTAAAAGGCTAAACTCAATTACATCAACAGACATATTATAGTTACTATGAAAATATGCCTCAGGTGTATATCCTTCACCACATTAAAAACAAATCAAACAATCAACAGATTTCACAAGAGTATTTAAGACTTAAAAGAAATGGTAAAACATAAGTAACTTAGCAAATGTTTACAGATTAAATATAAAAATGTAATAAGTTTTCTGCTTTGAGGATCCGAGATTAGAATAAAAGAAGGCGCAAACACTAAAAGTACAATATTATCAGATCTTTGATTCACATTTCTGTACACAAATGGATAATCAAGACCAACTGCTTATAAACACTCCACTGAGAGAGAGTCAGTAAAGAGAAACATCAGGGCTCAACTAGCACTCAGTCAAAAGTCAAATGACTGCAGTGGTTGCAGTTTTTTTTTTCTTTGCTTTTGGCTCATTGTCAACAGTGATGTAAAGACAAGAAGGTGAAGTGTAAGCAGTAATTTCTGCCAGTCATATTGAGCTCATTACTGCAGAAGAATATTTATTTGATTAATACTCATTTAATGTATTGTTTACAATGCAGCACTGGACAGTAAGAAAGTGAGTCAATGGCACAAGAAAACGTCAAGGAGACTTGGATTGGTTAAATTAGTTTGGAAGCATCTAAAAGACAAACATATAAATCCACCTCATGATACAAAACCTGTAGAAATTTTATTTTTATTTAATTTGCAGTAAACCTAGCCAAAAGTATGCAATAATAAAGCACAAAAAAACATTGACATGTCCAAGGATGCTACATTTCTTTATCTTTTTGCAAAAAAACAACTGTAAAAAGGAAATTTTGCTTATATTCACATATCCTGCTTATGATGGCACATTGCTGCAAGACTGTACAAGGAAAAGAAGCGAAATATACTACTGCAAAAGCTAACGTTTTCAGTATTCCTTATCGCCGTTCTAGAGAGTTTAGCAAATAAGCAGGAAGGCAAATGAATACTGCTCCTGGATTGGCTGCCTTGCAAAAGTCAGCTAATAGTGTGTCAAGAGCATTGCACCCAGGTACTTTGACTTCCCAAGTTGATTTTTCTATCATGTTTTTTTGGGGGAAAAAAACGTAAATAGTGAAACTTTTCACAAATACTGTGGAATTATGTGCCAGAATAGCAACCAGTTGAATCTGCAAATACTGAACCAAGAAAAGGTTGAGATCCACTGCAATCATCTATTACAATACCACTACAAAACAGAAATAAGTGTGTGTATAGCCAAGATACTTAGAGGTTTTCTGCAGACGCTCCACTATCAGACTACACTGCCCAGACTTTGACCTCTGTGCATGAAGGGCCCTGAAGCGACCATTATTCTTCACACTCTTCAACACTCTTCTGGTCATCCTCTCTTGGGACACTTGGGATATCCACTCACGTGGGAATCCAACGAACCCCATATAGTTTTTTTTTGTTTTTTTTCTGAACAGAGTCCAAAGTTGGTAATGCCTGAGATTCTATGCATTTTTCTGTCTGCAAAAAAAACAAAAAAACTCCAAGGGACAGTGTCTGTCATCAGTGTCTGAGCTTTACATTCTGTAGGTAACCAGTCGATTTCTAAACAGATAGCTTAAAACATTTGGATCTAGGCTCTTGTTACAATATATCATAAGTCCATTGTAACCAAATAAATTGTGAACAGAGAGATAAACTTAAAAAGTAAAATAAACAAAGTCTTCTTAAACTAAACCCATAAACCAAAACTTTGGTTAAACATATAACTCAATTTCAGAATACCAGCATTCTTTGGTGGGCATCTATCAGCAAACTACACCTAGACTTGGTAATATTTGCCCACTAGTTTTTGCAGAAGCTCTGCAAACCAAAACAATGATTAGGACAACTCTTGAGATTCAGTTATGGACTTAGTTTGGCTAGTCCAACACTAGGTTTTTTTTTGGAAACGAAGCAACTATTTAGTTGATTTGGATGTGTTTGGACTCATTATGTTGCTGAAAAATGAAATCCCTCTTCATCTTCAGCTAATTAATAGGCACCTAACAGTTCTGGGTCAGCCTTGACTGCTTTAAGGACATCTTTATTTATCCACCTTGATTAAAGGTGCCAAATTGAGTAACCCCAGATCATGATGCTGTCACTGAAATGTTTGATGGTGGCTATCCTGCTCTTTTGGTGATCAGTCTTGCTTTTGTTCCAAATGTGGCCCCAAATGTCTGTTTAACGAGACCATAATAGATTCACCCACAAGAATTCACAAAACTCAATCAAAGTCTGGATATTTTTTTTGGTAGGAAAACACACCATCTACTAAAAGCTGAAACTAAATTAAAAGAATAGATGCCACATTATAAGCAGAAAAGTTTGGAAATTGTCATTGTCACATTTTTAAACATTCTCTACATTTGAAGCAACTATCCTTTCAGGCAAGACTGTGAATTGTTATTAATCTAAATCACTATAGTGAGACCTAAATGTGAGAAAATACAAATAAAAGAAAGTCTTACCGTTTGAATAAAAGAAAGGGACTTAAAAGAGTGTTTAAAAGAGAATAAAACTAAGTACTAAAACAAAGAGCTAAATGGTTTGCAGCACGGCGTCCAGCCAAAGATGACTTAATCTGGTCAGTGCAGATGCTAAATTTCACTTCACCACTCATCAGATGTCAATTTAGGACATGCATGATGCTTTTCCCACCGTCTGTCACCCTTTCACCATGTGTGTGTCACATTCATACATCCACAGTATGGATGTGTGACAACAGATTGTAGATGAAGTCACATTCACTCTTTCTTCTCTGCCCAGCATTAGTATGGACCATATCTCCATTCATCTACCATGAGTTATACTGATTATATAAACTTGTAAAAGGCATTATACCACAAAACATTCTACATGGAGGCACTAAAGGCACAGAATAATAGAAAAAAACATTTATTTATGGGGAAAGTGCTTTACATTATAATTGGATGTCCCAGAGTCTTTGCTTCAAGCCCATGGCAGAATTTTGTGATGCAGATCTTGAAAAAAAACAAATGGTAGAATGTGCTCATGACTTGATTTGACTTCATTCAACAGACTTCAGCAGCAGCCAAAATAAAATATTTACTCCATCAGGAAATTCAATCACAGGATCAGCTGAAGGCACAGAACAAATATGAAACAAATGATACCAGCAGTGATGTGCCAACACACGCCTACATGAATGTAGATTTCTGCCCAACCTCCCACTGAGAGGACCAAAAAAGTGGTTAGTACAAAAGGTAAAAATGTATTTGATTTTTACACAAAATAAAGCAGAAAGCTGGAACAATTGTTTAAAGAACAATTAGATTACCACAAAGTTACTGTAACTGACTTAATTCTGCAAAAACTACTAATCACCTTTGTGCAAAACAAAGCTCATCAGTGTGAAGTGACACACGTCATGATGAATAAATAACATCAGATTCAGTTTTGGTACACTCAAAACAGATGTGCTGAAATTTCTACCAGGCACTGCTTTTCTTACAATGACAAGAAGCATAAATGGATTGTTAAGGACTGGACTGACTTACATTCTGTGTGTGTATGAGCGTGTGAGGGGGAGGGAGTAAAAGACTGATAGTGTAGAAAATGGAATAAAATGTGCATTAAATCATCTAAATCAATGTTTTGGTGTCTGTCTTCAGTCTGGGAATGAAGCTGTTCTTGTAGCTTTCAAGATTAGAAGTTACAGCTTGACCGTTTTTCCTCAGTGTACTGTGTGGTTGTTGTATTTTGACTCCCACATTTAACAATATGACTCAGTTCATTGTTTTTCCACCCATCACGGCGTGCATCATCACTTTCATTCTGTCTTCTATCTCTTCTTCAGATAACTCAAATGCCAACAGAAACGAAAAGACCTCTAACTCTGTTCACGACACCGATAGCATTTTCTAAAACAAGAGCCTCTCATGCGTGCAGTCCATTAGGCCCCCACCACACAAACAGACCTGCTTTGTTGAGGTGTTATATCAACAGGGTGACCTCCCCTCTATTCCTCCCCAGCTTCCTTGGGCCCCCCAACGGCAGGAGATTGATGTCAACAAGGAATTTTGGTCCCACGTTTTCTTCTGCCTCCTCCAGACCAAACGCTGCTCCTAAAAAACACTTGCTCCAGCACACAGGGCCCCAGTGAGACCCATTACCATCAACCTTACTGCCACCCTCTCCAAGCAACAGGTCTATACGAGCGCCAGAAACACCCCAAGTGAACAAGAAGCTCTGCAGAAAACTTCACCAGGAAAACCAACCATGTGTGCATGCTTGGGGAAATAAGCCGCCTTGTTCTATGAACAGAGTTGTTGCTTACGAGGGGAGGGTCAGCATGGTTGAGTCATCTGTGAACCGCGTCATTGCCAAAAGTGCTGCCAAAAGAATTCAGACCTGCTAAAATGTGACCTTGTTTCTTGGGTGGTGCTTGTCAAACATTCACAAGAAACAAGAACCTGCAAAGCAGCTGCTGGTTCTACTGATCTGCAGAGCTCGATAAGGAAGAAGTATTTGCAACAACAAAAATCACATTCATGTAGCCTCATCAGTGAACCGATTCCAAAATGCAATGAAAATGACATTCAGGAATCCAGTGATACAGAAAGTGGCTCCAAATATTTCAACTCACTTTTCAATACCATATAAAAATTTAAGTAGTGTTCATATTACAACGCCATTCTGTGTGTAGAAATGAAACTGTGGGTTGCAGTTTTTTTTTTTTTTTTTTTTTTTTAGTTTAAGGGATCTTCAGTTACCTGGACAGAGGCGTTTACACAACTTAGGCAAGCAGAATAGTCTTTCATCAAAGTCCAACAGGTTATAAAATTATTGAATTAACAGATTAGGCAAGAATATGTATAGGCCTAAATTACAAGATCAAAGTGTTGTAAACCATTAGAGGAATAGCAATTAAAAGCCTCTGTATGTCCTGGATATCACACTTGCATATTTCAGATTAACTGAATAAATGGAAATGCAAGTTCATAAAAGAGAAAATTGCAAAAAGTTTTTTAATACATTACTGGTGCCATTTGAAAAAGTAATTGGTGAATTTGGCCCGTCCTTCTTTGCATACTTATTTTAATTCAACAATATTGGACAATTCACAAGCACAAATTTACTTTTTAAGGCCATATACCACATCTTGACTACAATAAGTCCAGACTTTGACTAGGTCAATCCAAAACTGTGATTTTGCTACATTTTAGAGTCATTTAGAGATAGACTTGCTTTGGAATACTATCTTGCTAAATAACCCAAGTCGACTTTGCTTTAGATCTACCATTGATGTCAGTTTTTATGATCTTTTGGCCTACTTCATGTTGTCAGACAAGTCCTACTTAGGTAGTTTCTTGATTCTGCAAGTCTGGCTGTATTCGGGCATGGGTTTGGTGAGTGAAATGGAAAAAAAAAAAATTGGTAAAATGTGTTAATTATATTTCAAGAAATGCAACATTTGTTTGAACATCTTCCTTCAATAAAGAAAATAGTAATTTAAATACTTAATCTTTTATTTAGTCATCTATAGGCAAAGTAAAAGGATGGAGAGGAGATACTTTTTCACACTACTATGAAATCATTTTACACTGACAAAAGTTCTTGCTTTGTTTTCTACTATGCTTTATTGAAGTTACTAAACAAAGAGAAGAAACCGATCTGGAGACAATGATATCTTCTACAGTTTGTCAATTTTTTATTTTTTTTTCATATAAGAAAAGATCATCCATGACTCACTGAACATGAGGTTCTTTCAGTGACAAGGCATGAGTCAGAAGATAAAGTGTTCAACAGGAACAAAAGGTGTAATAACGACATTCATCCCATCCTTTCTTTAACAAAATGCTTGGGTTACGGCTGTTGTTGCTCTCCTCTTGGCCTATAAGTGACATCATGATAGAGACAGACAAGTGCTTTACATGGTCATTGGATGTGTGCAATTGATAATCACTAAACATCCTGAGATCAACATTCGGTTTTAATTCTAATAGGAGGTGGACTTAGTAGTAGCATCTATTATCAAAGATGAAGACTGTATTAAATTAGGCGTGACTCAACTTTCAGTTCAAACTTTTACGGGGCTTTTTCATGATGTGTTAATGTCATGAATTGCCAGCCTAACAGCCAATCCATCATGCATATGTAGACTCACATGTCAGCAGTGTTTGTGAACTGTTCTGAAAAGTCAATACTTTCTAAGACTAATGGAATAAAATGTGCCAGAGGAAACATCATGGTAAGACCAGTGGTTAATGTGGGGGGCTCAGACAGCATTATTTGACTACATTAACGTCGGACAACAAAAGAACAGTCTTGCTGAGCTTAAAGTAGGCAGCTGCTTTTTGAAATAGAACAAGATTGGGGGGTTTCCATAACTATTGTGGCTTTTGCTCAAGAACATAATGTCTATAATAATTACTTAAAGTCACATAAACTATATCAAGGGGATTAGCGTTTAGAGTCACAACAAAATCTAGAATTTAACCTCTCTCTCCTGTTTCCCATCGCAGATTTCACATTACTGTAAAACAGCTACACTGGTGGTCCAGACTGGGGAATACAGATGGCCTTCTCTCCAGGCATCCTTCAGAGCTATCCATCTAAAACATTCAATAGGCCTGCAGATGATGCTTGTGTGTAGATAGGTTTGCGTGGGGGAGTTTGTGAGAGTGCAGGAAAGTGAGGTTACAGACACATGTGTGAGCAACTGTTCAGGGAATGCTAGACATAACATCCAACAACAAAGGGCTCATTCTAAAAGGGAATTATTGGTAGAGCTTGATGGGAAAACAGAGAGGAGGGCAGAAAAAAAACACATACAACGCCTTACTCTTGGACTTTATCATATCTTATCACAAAAAAAGCACACATTTCAGAGTGTTTATTAGAATTGCATTTGATAAAGTGACACAAAGAAAGGCAAAGTCAGCTTTGAATTAAAGGAATTGACAAGAGGTTTTTAAAAGGTTTGCAAATGAAGATCTGAAAAGTGTCGTTTCAATTTTTGCTTTGGTCACCTGAACTACCTTATACAGCTGCAAATATTTCAGGATGTGTGTCTAAAAACTTTAAACACATATTCACACAAATAAACTTAAGTTTGGTCAGATCAGGTGGCGTCTCAATTTATTTTAGGTTTAGACTTTTGTTAGCCCATTAAACTATAGGATTTGATTTTGCCATTCCATTAAAGCTCCGGCTGTATGTTTAAGCTAGTTGTCCTGCTCCAAGGTGAACATCAGAGTCAGTTTTTTGGAAACTAACAGGACTGGCTTACATGTACACCAAAAGGTTCCCTGTGTACCTTGCAGCAAATTGCAAACATAATTTTTTTGGCTTTCATTTAACAACTTTTTTCTTGCTACTCTACCAAAAAGGCCAGATTTGAGGTGTTAATAACTAAAAGCTGTCCCATCGACAGATTATCTTGCCTGAGTTGTGGTTTTTGGCAGTACTTTGGGCCTCTTGGTAGATCCTCTGATTAGTCAAGCCAGCAGCATGGTTTTTAATTTTTCAAGTGATAAACTCCACAGTGCTGTGTTTCATTCAAAACTTGGAATACTGCTGTGTAACCTATCCCTGCTTTAAGCCTTCATGCCTGACATGTCTGGTTTGTTTACTCGGCTAAGGAACAGATTCTTTCTGAGGAAGAATGAGAGTAATGTCAGACATAATGTATTCAACTAGATATCACACTGTTGTTTCATTAAGAAATGTCTCCTTACTTTTGCTATTTAAGAAAAAGGGACACTACTTAAAAGGTTTCTATACTACAAAGTACATTTTTAAGAAAACACTCAAGGGGAAGAGGTGGAATGGGAGTTTGTAATTTGGCAGGTAGATGTTTTAATAGAGCATGTCTTTGAACTGTGTCTGAAGTGGAAATTAACAGTTGCAGAGCACTCAAAAGGTTACGTATTGTATAAAAAGCTATTGTAAAAATAGTACAAAACTGAGCATAAAACCTTGAAAATGTATTAATTTTGTTAATCTCTTGTCTATGCAGACAACAAATCCTTAGTGCAACAAGTTCCTGCACCTTCAAGCTTTGGTTTAAAAACATAATCAAGAAGAGAGGGAATTAAATTGATTATAATTATGCCACTAAACCTTAGGAGCTTTGGCAAACTTTTCAGTACCCACTGTCGTTTAAGAGACTAAACCTTACTCTGCTGTATTTAATAAGTGCCCCTAAAAAGGACGTGAAAGTTCTTGTTCAAGGCCTGACTGAGTGTAGACATGATATTTTTTCGATCTACAGATAACCTCAGAGAATTTTTTTGAAAACCTCTAATTACAGTGCCTTAAACGGATGCAACTTACCTTTGAGAGAGTCCAAAACACTTTGTTTAGCAGCTTAATACACAAGACAGGTAATCATATTTTCTCTAAAACAATCCAAATTTATTTTTCTGTGCCAACAAATTTAACATTAAGGCAACACTGCACATTGAACTTGTGCCAAAAGGCACCAAAAATGTGCAACGTTGATGTTACTCTGATATAACTTCCAAAATATGCATGATATAGTCTTCCTTTCGAATGTGTAGTATGGGGAGAATGTATATGTAAAAAACAAAATAAAGTTTGTGCATAGGAGAAGAACTAGCAGCAACAACAAGAAACAGTCCAGTTCACCTGATTTGGCGCTCTTGCTGCAGGTTTGTCCTGGTGATTGGCAAGGATGAGGAATGGCAGCGTGCAGAGTTGAGGGTGCTGCAGAGCAGAATGGAGCTCATTCCGCGCTGCCTCAAGGTCCTCGTCTGATGATGCGCTATCCAGTACGAAGATTACACCCTGTGACCCTTGGTAGTAACGACTCCAATATTTCTTGATGTTGTCAGCTCCTGTAGACACAGCGAAGATTGGTGAATCGGTGTGTTTACCAATCCCGATTCCTTGAGCAGCTGTGGGATCGCAGCTACTCAAGGTTACACTAATTCTGATAATGGACAAGAATTCACAAGTTTTCTAAATTATTAGGTCATATTTAAATGCTTATAAAAGAACAGGAACACTTCGATACTAACAGCTTAACATCTCAACACATTTTCACCTCTGTAGATGTCTTATTAAACTAAAGCAGTAAAAACTGTTTCAAAAACCAGCAGCAGTTCTCAGATCTGCTGCTGGTTTTTATTAAGTTCTAACCCCAAACTTCACACCAGGCGGTTGGTACAACCTTTCTTACATATACTGATAATAAAAGGTTAATGTTTTCAGGTCTTTTACAGTTAATTCTGTTAATTTTAACATTTTCCACAGTAGGTGTAATGTGCTGAACTCTGAACACCTAAATGTTTTATGTGGTTCTCTGACCTGGGATGTATTTAATAAAACAACTGAAATAAAAAAAAGAAAACAACAACTATTAACATTTTTAGAAAAACATCAAATATTAATGACCCATTGCAAACTTCACTGTCTTGAAGTTTTAAGGCAGAGCTGCCATCTGCATCCTGTCTTTTAACTTAGTGTAGTTAATTTTATTGAAAAATACAGACACATTGCACATGTATTCATACCAACTTAACTTTATTTTACGTTTTGTCACATTACATGCACAACCCTACATATTTTATTTGATTTGATGTAATACAACCCACACAGAGCAGTCTATAAGTGGGAACAAAAACACAAATGATTGTTTTCTGAATATTTCTAAAATAAGAATTTTAAGAGTCTTACCATAGATTCTAACTGCTCTGTGCTTGGACTGGGCCATACACATGTGTTTGCTTTAATTGGGGCCTGCCCATAGCAATGCATAAGGAGAGTAGTGGCTGACTTGCGAAGATATATCTTTATAGATATATCATCTATATATCTATATAGATGATATATCGATATATCATCTATATAGATATATAGATGATATATCGATATATCATCTGTATAGATGATATAGATGATCTATATAGATGATATATCGATATATCATCTATATAGCTATATAGATGATATATAGATATATCATCTATATATATATAATTGGGGCCTGCCCACAGCAAGCCAGTGCAATGGCATTAGCCTTTGACCTAATGATAATAAAAAGGACTACAAAACGCCATATCTGTAGTTCTAACTAACACTCAGTTAAAACAGAGCTTCCATTTAGAACTACTGGCTGTTTAGACCTGTAAATAAGGGATTTAACCCAAACACTGTTAGGCATTGGATTAGTGTGGGCATTTAATATGAAGCTTATGTTTATTTTTCAAAATAAAAGCCTTCATATTCCCCTCAGGTTAATGCACCGCCATAGGCAGTGCAACAATATTAGAATGCATTATATTCTTCTCTCAGGTCAGGGAACTGCTATGCAAGGCAGTTAATTAGCATTAGCCTTTTAGCTTAAATAAGCTATTACCTATTTTTCTATTACCTTGAATATTTTTACATCAAGTAATTGCTTTCATGAGCATATGACTGATTTAATCCAATGACTCTAATATATTGGATGAGTGTGGCCCTTTGAAATGAAGCTTAACAAAAATTTAAAAATTAAAGCCTTGACAATTTTTACATCATGTAATTGCTCTTTTTTGCTTTATGTGACTGGTTTATCCAAAGCACTCTTACACACTGGATTAGTGTGGGCATTTATAATGAAGCTTTCTGCAAATTTCAAAATAAAAGCCTCAATATGACCCTCAGGTCAGTGCACCGCCACAGGCGGTGCAATAATATCATTTTGCATTATCTGTTTCTCTCAGTTCATTAGCATTAGCCTTATAGCTTAAATAAGCTACTACCTATTTTTCTGTCTTATTAGCCATGTTTAGTATACTGAATGGAGTAAGTAAATTACAGAGAACATTCTAATGATACCCCACATGTTACTGAAAGTATTTATGCTTACATTAGCATTTTGGCTAACTTAACACTAATTTCAACATACTAAATGGTGAAGGTGCATGTTAGTCAACATGCTTGTGACTCTCCAAGGGCTATTGACTACCATTCAGCTTTCTTTAGCATTGATGCTAATTTTTAGCATCAGAACGCTGGGTCCAAACCGACGGGCACACTTTGGCAGGCCCCAGTTAAATTTCTTCAGGAATTTTCCAGTTTAAGCTGTTCTTTTGTATCTCTTCATCTCCCCCAAAACAATAATTCCTCTTGGCTGCATTTGGCATCATCTGCTTGCCAACCTTTCCCAGTTTAAGAGGTGTTGGTAGGTTTGTAGTTGTGTTGCATTTTCTGAATTTTCTGGTTAAGGAATCAGTACTACTAAAAGCTAGGATCAAAATTCAATCCCACTTTAAACTTCTACACTGATTTCTCCTTGACTTTTCTGCTCTGTTACTTCATCTTTCTGATGACGTTGGTCACTATTATGCTCTAAAAGACCAAAAAACAAACAAACAAACACTGAGGCCTCAGATTTATACTGAGATTAAATTGCACATATAAAAAACTATTATCTCATTAGGAGTAAAATGTATGTGCTGGATTTTTTAGGGGCTTTAGAAAGAAAATACAAATACAGGTCACACTTTTCAGATTTTAAAAAACATTTATGATATTGTTTATTTCAGCTTCACTGTTATGCACCCTTTCTAAATATAGAAAAGTGAAATCAGCAATTATCATGTGACAAAATGTGAAAAATCTCAAAGGATATAAATACTTTCACAAACACTACATGTTCAAGTAAATGAAATTTGATCTAGCTCCAATTAAGATACATAGTTTTTAATTAAAAATGCTCAATCTGGATCTAATAAATTGAGTTAGCAAAGGCAGAGTTATATAGACAAGGAGAGCAAGATGTCCTGCAACAGATGGTATGGCCCCCGCCGAGCCCTATTCTCAACATCATGGAGTCAATCTGGGATTATAAAAGGAGACAGAAGCAACCGAGACAGTCTAAATCCACAGGAGAACTGTGGCAAGTCCTCTGAGGTCTTTAACACGACCTTCCAACAAAGCACCAAAAAGTTTTTATCTCAAGTTTTTCCAGCTTTTCTTTTATGGAAAATTCCAGTCATATAGGAACCATATGGCTGTATGTACAGTTAGACTTGTTACCACACCCTTTGTTTCTTCTTTGACTTGTTATATCAGCAGTCATATGCAGGTGTCCATCTTTAAAACTGTTAGTCATCAGAAAATCAGCAAAGAAAAGTTGCAGTCACAATAGGTTATGGCCAAATTAGGAGATTAAACTCTTTCAAAGCAGATATTCTTGCTTGTTAAAACAAGTGATAAATCCAGGTCCAGTAAAATCATAAGAGAAAACATGTTTTGATATTGTTCAAAGCGAGTAAAGCTATTCATGCAAATCCCAAAGTCTATATCATTAACTTTATAAGGCTTTTTAAGACTTTGTTTTTACAAATCTCAGGGAATACAATACTGTTCATCACAAAGCTTAACATAAAAAAAAAAAGTTTAAAATGAAAAATAAATGCCTTTCACTCTTTACCTGTAACCCGCACTACTTCTCTATTACCAAGAAAACGCTTATAACAGCCTATTTTAAGAATTCAAACACCAAATATATATTAATATGCATTAATATGAACAAAGGAAACCGTGTTGGCAGAATGTGATGCACAGTTTTATTGTATTTAAAGTGCTGAATATATTTGGACAACTTAATAAAGGACCAGGACAGAGAGCTCACCCAGATTTGGGGAAATCCCCAAGATATATTTTATACATATTGGTCAGGTTTGTGCATCAAATTATTAACCATGCCTCCTGGTTCTGTAATCTCAGCACCATGCTCTGAAATACTCCAACGGTCCTTTGTATGAAATCACCTGAATCTATAGCAGTTCCACTGAAAAACACATAGAGCCACTTAATGAACAGAAAAATCAAAATGAGCCAAAAGTCTATTTGTCATGGCAATGAAACAAAGATAAAGGGATTTTTTAAATATAATTCCGTACAACTGAATTCCTTTTTGAAAATATCCAAGTCACCCTCATGGTTTCTAGAACAGTTACTGATGATTAAGATGAGGTTACTGATTTCGTCAAAGGTTAAACATGTAGTTTAAATTAGCAACAACTGTGAATCTGACACATACTACAAATATTGGAGCAGCTTTTTGCAATAATGTTATTGCATACACTAGCAATAAATTACATATATAACAATTTGTAATTTTATTTCAAAATTTAATTGAAAAAACAGCAATAACTGAGTGCTGATAGCCATTACTTTTTCAGATCCAAGTTAAACTAATGGGAACCATGTTTTGCACGGTCATGTCCTCAGTGGCACTCACTCTCTGAGCACTGGAAGAGCTTTCCCCTCAAATCTGTTGTAAGTAACCAAAGCCAGCTGCTGATCTTCAGCACATTTCTATCAACTTTCAAAGCAAAATGAGACTCGTGAAAATCTAAAACACACAGCAAAGTTTTTGCTAACTAGTTTAGCTGCCTGATTGTTTTCTGCTAAAATCATTGCTTTTCTCACAAGAAAATACTTTCTTTCTTTTGTGTTGACTGGATCTAAAAGCTTGATGCGTAGTCTTAGAAATTGTCCCATCACATTGCACACGCAAGTATGAGCCCTATCAGAGGAATGCACCATATTTGGACAAAACAATCCTACTCCGTTTGCTGAGGTTACTTCCTTTATAATCTTGTGAACTGTTGTTTTGTCTTTTAGTTGCTCATAGTATTCTAACTGCCAAGAAATGACGAGCTGTGAGGCTGTCAAATGTTTAAACATCACACAGTCCTCTCACTGACATTTACCTCCCTTCCCTTCATGCTCGCCCCTCCCTTCTCCGTTTCCTCCCCCAGTCAATCCACTCACACCTCTCACTGGAGTGAAAAGCTATCAGACAAAGTGGCACTTGAGAGATTGTCTAGGAAGTTTCGTCTTTGCCTGGAAATGGTGGAATGTCTGTCATGCTTCTGGATCTTGTTGGCAGCTTCTGCCACCTATTGGTCTGACAGGGAGGATTTCTGAGGATGATGTCATGCCACAGCATCCTTTTAATCAAACAGGCACATCATTAGTAAGACCTTTCATCTTTTGGGCAATTTCTTTTTTTTTTTCTTTCAGTAATAGGAATCTGACTACTGCTTGAAAATGCATTTAAAGTGGAGGTTTTTATTTTAAGTGGAAGAAAATGCCAAAAATGCCACTGGAGAAGTGAGAACGGCATACTTCTTATTGGCTGTTTGAAGAAGCGAACCATGAAATGAAAGACTCATCATCTCATTCGTCTCATGACAGCACAAATTAAATAATGAGCGGCTCTCCAGTGATAAATTAACTGAGACAAGAACTACGTTGGAAGAATTACATGAACAAATAGGAAAAACACAAACAATCATCTGGCCACTGAAAGAACTGCACCCCATGAGGTGAAGTCGTTAGGTATGTGTGTGTTTCAAAGAGCGGTTTTCAACAGCCTTTGCACTCGTCTTGACTTGATATATTATGCTGCTGGGTTAAAATGTGGGCGCAAGGGGCAATAGTACAAGATGATGGCTGGCAAAAGCAAGAGCGCCTTACCTTTTAGTAAAGACTAAGTAAGATAAAACATGTGTTGTGGCTCCATTATATAACTGTGCAAGGAGGGGGTGCCTTTTAGCCAAAAAACATTGATGAATTTCATTATCTCACGATGGATTTGATCCATATGTGAGTTCTAAAAAATTTATAAACAATGATGTGTCAGCTATATTTTTTAAAAACTAAAAAAAAATAATACCTCTTCTTTTGTCTTACTGAAATATCCAACCCAGTGTTCATTGTCTTAAAAATGAAAAACTTTCCATTTCATTTCAGTTTTTTGTGATTTCTTGCAAAGAAAACCACAGATTTTCTGGTGCTAAATTAGAAATATTTGCAAGATTTTTTTCCCCTCACTAAACCACTTCCAAAATCTTTATAAGAAAAAGTCAATTGTAGACTTCCTTTGTTGGTCCAGTAAAGTATTGCAAGGTGTGCAAAAATAATTTTCCATCACTGCAGTGGAGAACTAAAGGTTACTACTGCTTTGCTCGTGCTTTTGCATGACAATAAATGTAACATTTTGTTTTTAGCCATATTGATCATGGAGTGTAACTGTCCATAACTCTTCAACTTGCAGTCAGATCCTGGATAGTGAGATGTACTCAATTCAGGTTAGAGATGTTACTAACATGGGACTTTTTTTTTTCCAATTGATCTGTGTGCAAAGTTCAATATGTGTGCTTCTCTGCACCAAATGGTCTAGTGTATGGATTGTAGTCCATCAAAATAACATATGGTATTCAGATTTTTGACGATTTTTGTGAAAAGATTCCAATGAAGTCCCAAGCATGGATTAGTGGGAAAAAATGTGGGTTGATTTTCGCAAAATTTTGCGAGTGCAAATACAAAATCACAAAAAATGGGCTGTCTGAGTAGTTTATTTAAATAGATAAAAGGTAAAAAAAACAAAAAAAAACAAGACACCATTTGGTTTGCAGCTGGCTCCCTTCATGCTGTCGCTCCCGAGGTTGAAACATTTGTTGCCAGCAAGCATGGGTTGCTTAGTGGTATCAAGGTTGGAAAAATTAATGGTTCAAAAACCAAGTTTTTTTCATTATATTATTCCTTTTAATTTAAGATTTGGTTTCACTGACCTGTCACTCAAGGAAGCCAAATTTAGAATTGAGGATTTAGTGTCAAGCAACACCTCTGCCCTTTCCCGGTTTTTCACACCTGAGAAGATCTCAGAGCACAGAATAAACCAAAGAGCACTACTGAGACTGTTTGTAAGGGAGGGAAAAAATGCAGTTGTCATAGTTTTCAGGCAGTTGACCAGCAGTGTGCAGCAACATGTTGGTGGGGCTGTGTGCTGGTTAATCTTAAACATTTTCTAGAATATAATGAAAAAAGGACTTTAGACAGTTGGGAACCATTTTGAAGATTCTGAAAACATTACTTTTTAAAACTTTGCTGAACTCTGAAAGTCATTTCAAGCTGGCATGCTGGCAGCTGATTTTTAGATTCATAATTAGATTTACTAAGTCAATACACTGCCTCCAAGTGCTAGTTTTTTGCAGGTTTTACTTTAATAAGTATGCTGCAAATACCTTTAGATTTATATCGTCAAAAGCTAAATGCTAAAAAAAAACTACTGCAGGAACTTTAATGAAAAACAGATATGCTTCCCACAGAACAAGAAAAATGGATGAAAAGCTGGTAACCTTTAGTGAGAATTTGGAATAAAACAAAGTTTGCTTGTAAAATGAAGAGAAACCACCTCAACTGTAGATTCAGATGTCAAGTTGATTTAGAGTAAACGTTTCCTGAATGGAGCTTAGCTCAGATCATACCTCAGTCCTTCTCATCCATGCACATAACTGCCAACAACTGTTTATGCAAACAATTTGGCTGTTTATTCGCTGCTTGTCATTCAAACCCCAACTCTGCAAAGTTGAGCCATTTTTATCACGTGTAACCATGACTGCTACAGCTGTTCATAGTTAGGTAATGTGACCGGCTGGAAGTGTAATGATACTTCACCACATTATTGATATTTATAAAACATGTTACCCAGTTCCATTTAACACTTTTCCTGTTAAGCCAGTGTGAACAGAAAATTAAAAGCACATTTACACGTTTTCCGTGATTTAAACTTTAAACCTTGCAGACGCAACATCAAAACTGAATGTTCCCCCGTTTCCGGATGTTACAGAAATCTGACCACCGAGAGCCAGTTTGACAAATCCCTCCCAAGATACTAATAGTAATAGTAGTATCTGTCTGGCATCATTTGGTCAGCATCAACAGGGTGAACTACATCAAAGACGACGATATCATTGAAAGAGGCCCCGAAACTGAGATCAGTTTCGTTCAAATCCTCAGAACTGTGAAATTCAGAACAGCAACTTTAGTCATCGGTTTTAAACCAATGTGGCAATTTACAAATTACTTTACAGTTGGAAAAGCTTCCCTGCTAGGCATATGAGCCCACACTGTCAGGATACATGATAGTGTTACAGAGTCACATTTGATCTGTGATGACTACCTTGCACTGGTTTTGTTTAAAGACGGGGTTGCATACTTTCATCGCCTGCTGTTAGTTACAGGGAGCTGATGGATCGTCTGTCATCTCACTGCATCCTCCTCATCTCTTCCTGTGTTCTTTGTGGTTAGATTTGCAGTGGCAAGTTAAGTCTTAACATATTCTGACTCTGTATGCTGCACCAGCCCTGAATGCATTCTTCACTGACATCAGACATGCATGTGTTCATCCAAAAATACAATCAAATAACAGGCTTAAAATGACATGGCGAAGCTATTTTGTTCTACCTACAAATGTTTTCTTAAACAACCAGGTGCAAATATTGTGTGGTTTATTTAAACAAGAGCGCAACTCCCAACCACAGCACAAAAGAACAACAGCAGTGAGTTGTGATTATTAGGACCACGTTATCAGCTGTCACTGCGTGACATGAATGCACACTGTGAAATTGCCCGTCTAGACTTGACGTCATATCACTATCCCCATACACACACACTCACACCAGAGGTGCCCTTCCCACCTAATCCCTATACCTGACACCAGCCGAGTAACAAATGCTTGTGGGACAAAAGATCAGCAGATTCAAATTCTCAGTGTGAAACCAATGAAACAATCACATTAAACTTCCATGAAATAAACACAATGAAAGATGCATGGTACATCATTTAAAAATGAGAAAGCTAAGGGTTTTTTTTACATTTTAATCAGCATTTTTGAAAAAAACAAATGTCTTTTATGAATGCCAATGTTCATAGAATGCATATAATGTTAAAATACATAAGCACACAACCTTACACTGAGAAAAATAAAGACCTCCACCTTTCAATTATGTACATTTATTTAGCCCTGGTATTTTAAAATCATTAGTACTACAATTATAATCCATGTAAAATATAATAATAAAAAAGTAACCAAATAATTTTTGCTTAATATTTTACTTTGTCAGGTCAGTATCTATAAACGTCTAATTTGCAATGCATTACTTTCTTTTTCTATAAAGTCGTCTTAGCCACTCTTCATAGGATTTAACATACTATTCAAGTAAGACAGTTGAGTTTACAGTGTAAAATTAAGAAATGGTGGCAAGAAGACAGTTATTCATCAGCATATGTACATATCTCCAGTTAGAGCAGTTAATAAGGAGTATAGTTGCTCTGATCAAAGAATTATGACCTCCATGGCTGCCATTCTTTCTGAACCTGTTTGGTTCAAGAGCATCAAACGTTAATACGTCCTTGCCTCCCTAGCTGCTCTTCTTCTGCAACATATATGTTTATATTTGACCCACAAACTCTTAATTTATTGTCTGCAGATTGATTTCTCAAAATATTGTCTGATTCTTATGACAAATGTATTTTAAATCCAGCTTAAGTGAAAATGTGAATAAAGATTGTTAAGTTATTATTTTGAAGTTGTGTAAAATATTCACATTGTGAAATTTTTGCAATATAATAAATTCATTTTATTTACTAAGCAATTTATATTTGTTTCTTATTGTTGGATCGTCACCTACGGGTATAAATGGATAACTATATTAGAGCAAAATGTATAATTCTGTTATGATGCTTCCAATATGTGTTCACTTTAAAACATGTATGCTGGTACATCATATCTGGGTTCGCACATACATGTAAACAAATGGTTCTTTGCAGAGCTAAACACTTAAACAGAGTATTTTAATAGTCTTTCAACCATCAGATTAGATTGGATTTACCATCATAGAAGCTATGAAGAGTCTAAAAACTCCAAGACAAGTCAAAACAGATGTAGAGCCCGATTAAAGTCTTTATGTCACAGATCCGGGGTTGCAATGCCAGCCATTAATTTGTAGTGTAATAGGAAGGGAAAAGTAGAGAGAAAAGTAGAAGATCTGTAGCAAAGAAGTCAGTATTGGAAATCAACAAAAAAAAATCAAAAAACCAACTGCTTTGAAGTTGTTGGGGTTTTTTTAAATATCAAAAATGTATGTTTACCTTTTTACTTTGCATGTTGTATATTATAGGTTTTGAAAGGGAATTAGGAAAAACATTGTAGCAAATTGCAAGTTCGGTCTAAGTCATGCTTTTGGATTGTGTCCACTATTTTATTCTATCTAAAACAAAAAATATATATAGAATGGGTGTGACAAAGTAAAAAAAAAACACTCTGCTTTAAAACTCAGCTTTTCCGTACCTGAGAAACCCCTCTTTCCTCTAAGTGGGTCAGGAAAAAAAAAAACACATTGAGGAATACTTTAGTATGAACTTCTTTTCCTACACTCACTGAAATGCAAAATAACCTGCCAGGTCGCTTGCTTTACAGGATTATTGTAGTACACCGAGAATTGAGCATCAAAATGTACAAAAACACGTCAGTTTAATCAGAAAACAGTCTGAGGAGCTCATTGTGAAAACTTTTTGAACATTATGCAACAGCGCCAACACTCTCCACTTTACATTTACGTCACGTACAAACGAAAAAAGAAGTGTGTGCAAAAGATGTCAACATTTATCTTCACACTGAAACTAAACCCAGATTCAGCTCCAAATAAACAGTAGCCGGTTAAGCGGTCATACTCATGTGCTTGCTTCTACTCTCTCCAATGCACACACAGCAACATAAATCCCTGAAATTTTTGTGCTCAGTGTTATTTACATGAGGAGGAGCAGAACCGTGGATATTCAGCAGGGGGCTGGCAAACAGAAAAAGAGAACTGATTTCATCTTTCTTTGCTGTGGTGGCAGCCCATACCATCAACTCTAAATCAGAACTGTCATCCGTGGAATGAGTGTTTTGCCAACCACAGTAATGTTACCACCACCAGACTAGGCTCAACCCAATCCAGTAAAACTCCTTTTGAAAACCGCCTAATGTGCTCTGTCCAAATTTGGTAGCATCCTTGTTGGTGGTCCCTGCAGTGTCTCTTTGTGTATATGCGAGTCTGAGTTTCACCCTTTCTATTCAGGAGGCTAGTTCAAGTTGAGTCTTATATAAATAGCCACTGCACCTGTCATACCGTGAAAACAACACTGTTTTTTAAAACTCTGAACCAAACTAACTAATCTAATTTATCTTACAGCTCTTGTGCTTTTCAGAGAGACCGAACTCTCTTCAGGTTTCTTTGAAAAACTGCATTTGTTTTGGTCATGTATTTGAACCTGGATCTTCGCTTGTTAAACAGTTTCTGTGAATGCTGTACATTTCCAGGAATAACAGCGTGCAGATTGTACAACCACTTCAGAAAACCCTAACAAGGTGGGATGCATGTGCACACGTGCCTGTTCAGAATGATCACAGCCTAGATAAGCATTATGAGATCTTCAATCGCTTGTGTCCTGCTGAGCAAATTTTCTTGTTTCATCAAAGGTTTTTGCCAATGGATTTGAGTCCTGATGGATTCTAGAAGGCTGGCTTAATACTACCATCTTTAGCGTTGCAAACCTTCTCAAAAGCCTTGAATACTCTGCCAAAGTAATGGTTGTGTTTAAAGTGACTGATGAAATTTGAAATGTTTTGTGTTGTGCTGTTTTTCTCCTCATTTGTGTATCAAATGTGGAAATTTCTTTCCGCAATTGATACACAAAGCCAGCATATTGTCTTCCTCCAAAACCTTAGAGAAGTTTCAAACTGTACAGTCTTTGTGTTTTCTGTTTACTGGGAAGCTGGACTGCATTCACATGGTGATGGGAGTTCCCAGTTTGGGAGTCATTCTGACCTTTTATGTTTATATTTCTGTTGTTTGTGTGTAACAACACGGGGTACTTGTTATATTATGTTTTAAAAAAAACTATGACCAAGTTGTTTTCTGACTTAAGGAAATTTTGAAATGATTTATTTCCTGTCAGAAATGTTTGTTCTGCAATCATATTGATGCTCCTTTCATACAGGAGTGGGAGCCCTTGATTAAAAAAACTACAAAATCACCCACACCAGTGAACATGTTATCAGTGCTATTCATTATGATATTGGACAGGTAAGAATGATGTCATAATTTCTTGATATAAGCCCAATAATTACTGTACAGCCTTACTTTAAAGTCAGTAAAAGAGAATGTGTTCCTTACCTCCAAGTTCTTTTACATTTAAGATGGCATTTGGAAATGGCACTGCCTTGATGCTGAAACCTGGAAACAGAAAACATATAAAGGTAATTTAAGATTTCCTACAGAAGAATTTTGCTACATTATTTAAAAATAAATATTAATAATAGAAACTCCCAATATAATCAAATTGGCTGAGAAGGCTGAGTGTAGAGTTTTCTAATTCAAAATGGTTTTCTCACAGACGAAAAAAAAACAACATATCTGAGTCATAAACAAGAACCCCATTTTTGGTGGTCCAGAGAAAAAAAGAGAGATTAAAAGCTAAGCAGAAAAGCATTATGTTGGGTTTATTGGAGAACAGAGTTAATATCTAAAGCATTTCTCTGAGTTATGTGGTCCTTCTTTGTGGGTGTGAATGGGAAACAGAAGAACCCAGTGAAGAAACTTAGACAAGAAATAGATTTAACTTGACTCTTTTCAAAACAACTCAAACACATGGAGGCAGAGATCCGGGAAATGGAAGACTATGATTTTCTACAAAGCTAAATTTATTGCCAAGTTTCATTTCAGAGCAAATTACAACAGAGAGAAATATTTGAGTGAAAAGTGAGCAAAGCCACAGGAGATTTCCTTCTTCATGTTTCTGCTTTTGTAAACGTTGGCAGATGCAGGAGGCAATGACAGCCAACTCTTCTTTGAGAAACGTACACTGAAATGTCTCTTCGCTAAGGTAGATAATTACCATACTTGATCTGGTGCGGGGTACCAAGCAGGAGGCACAGACAAAGGTTCAAACCCCCAGAAAAGCAGAGACTTATGGTTATAAGCTGCACATTTGGGAGCTGCTTTATGTTTAACTTCAACGGGACAGACTAAATTTAAGATGGGACTTCTGCAACAGCTCAACGTGGCTGCTGTCAAAGACACAGGGAGGTGGGAGGGAACTTTGTTGTTCTTAAGAGACTGCATTGCATATAAGGAAAGCGACATTCACTACCAGGAAAATTATGTGTACTAAGACAAGATCCTCCTGTCCTCCTAGATGCACAAACAACACCAGCCTCCAAGGTGACTGAAGGAAAGAAGCAAAGCTTGGGCTGGTGGCATCCTGGCATACACTCCTGGAACAAACACTGGAAACGTTCTTTCCCTTGATGGAAAGCTCTGTCATCTGTTAAAAGGGAAATACATTTCCTACAAGCATCTCCCCACCCAAACAATACAATCTTTATATTATATCAGTGCACTATGATGTGCGCTTAGCACATACCTGTTGTAGGAACGATGTTGTCAGTGCTCTCACCGCAGAGCCGCGAGAGCAGGCTGGTCTTCCCAGCTCCTGTCAGGCCAATGCACACCACATCATATTCTGGTCTAGATGGTGGGGGTCCTTTACAGCACAGTGCCCGAAAACACTGAAATAAAGTACAGAAATCAAAGAATGTGAAGCAGGCAGTACACACTGAGGGGATAGAGAGGTGCTGGTCTTATTGAGAGGAATAAATATCGTCAGTCATGTCTCTTTACCATTTCATCCTTTTTGATATTGGGTGATTTTGTGATACTTTTCTGGCTATAAAAAGTTGTAGCTTCCTCCCTTTCATAATCTACCAGCAGTACCAATTCTGACATCAGTTAATTGTAAGTTATTAAAGAATTAACTATGATGAAGAACTAATAAGCATCAATGACTGGAAAGATTAGTAGCACTGATTTTTGTTAATCAAAAAATTCTTCAAAAGAGAAATGAAAGGGAGGACATTTGAAGAACTTCCAGTGCAATGAGGAGCAGCTGACAGTGAATCAGGAACAGGTTCTGGTATGTTTGTTTCTCTGGTTGCTAACTGTTGTATCTCAGGCCCCCTCCACTCCAGCTCCCTCCCCTCAACAAAACTAAGACTGACACATAACTCCGGCCCCTTAATTTAATCTCAATCAAAAACTAGATTTATAAATTGCCATATCTTAGATCATTTTGTAATGCAGAAGAAGTTGGGAAGGTTTTTATTTGTGCATATAGCAACTGCACAAACAAAAAGGGTTTCAAAGTGTGGGGCTTCACAGTGCTGTTGGGTCAGACAGTGGTGTTCAGAGCATGATGGCTTAGCTAGGAGGCTAACTATTATTAGCAAGACATGATGGTAGCAATGTTTTGTGTAGCAGCATGTTCACTGAAGGAGGTGGTAGTACCATGCTTCTGAAATTCTCAACAGAAAACTAAATAGAAATTCCAACTTTTGATAAAATTTGAGGAGGTAACACAAAAAATGAGAGCTCTACCATTTTAAAATCTGTTAGTGTGGTACTTCTAAAAATGTGTATTTGCTTAAGCTGTATGTGGTTATTTATGTAAGAAATAACTACCAATACTTAGCTTCAGATAATATGACTACCCTAATTACAAATTAGATTTTTTTTATAATACTAGTAATGTGTTGTTCAGATATCACCAGGTGACTGAGCCAATCCAATCACTGGACAGACACTAAGAACAAATCAATCCATGGATGCGCCAAAACTTTTTCCACTAGAAGCTACTGATCAGGAACAAAATCAATGATGAACTCAGACACAAATCTTCAGAGATGCTTAAAGACAATTGCAAAGTTGTCCTTTCACCTGAAGAACATTTCTAGGTTTAGAGGACAAATGTCCCAGAAGGATCTAGAGAAACTCATCCATATGTTTATTCACAAGTTTTCCCCCAAAAATAAATCAGACAGCAGCAGCTGATCCACAATTTCACTAAAACTAGAAAAATATAGCAAATCACCCCAATTATAAAGTCCTTCTCTGACCTCCAGTAGCTCAGAGAATAGACTTGGGAGAAAATAGTTTTTATTATTAATAAATAACCAAATGGATCAGCACCAAAATACATTATAGCGCTGTTGTCGTTACATCAACCTTGAAGACCACTCAAGTATTTTGGGTCAAGTCTACTCTACCTCCCCAGAGTCAGAACCAAAAATGGAAAAGCACAATTCAGTTTTTATGCTCCTCAAATCTGGATCAAAACTTCCAGAAAACTGAAAAACAGCCAAAACACTGAGTTCATTTAAATAAAATCTTAAAACTCTCCTGGTTTTGATTAATAATAACTGGGTCATTAATCAATATTTTTAGTGTGTATTTGCTAAATAATGGAATTTTACAATATTCCATTTATTTTCTGCTTGTTTATTGCTTGTTTCATAATTGGTTAATGTATGATGTTCCTATGGTGTAAAGCACTTTGAACTACCCTGTTGCTGAAATGTGTTAATAACTTGACAATTTTGTCAAGGGCAGTTAAATTAAATGTTCACATGATACCAAAAAGTCATAATGAAAAATATTTACTTAATTTGTATAGTTTATTATAACCTGGTGATATACAAACTGCTTTAAAATTATTAGAAATTGTTTAACACATCACTGTGCAGAGATGTTTCTGAACGCAATGATCTTCTCACATTTTTCCTATGGAGTTACTGTCTGGTCTCAGACTATTCAAACTATAGTCAAACCATTAGCAAGTCTCCATAATCGGGCTTTGAAGGTTCTATATCAAAAGCCAATCAGATTCCAGACATATTATCATTGTCAAATTTTGGCTAAATTCAGCATTTTGGACTTTCCTGATTTTATAAATGATAATCTTTTAAAATTGATTTTTAAGTGTTTAAATGGATATGCACCTACACCATTAAGCAATTGCATACAGAAACTGCAGGGCATTAGCAGATCTACTAGAGCAGCTTCAGATGGAAATTGTAAGGTCCCTTTTTGAAGAACCCCTTTTGCTGAAAGTGCTCTGTCCATGAGAGGATCTGCAGATTGGAACTCGCCTCCTATTTATTTAAAGTCCGTTACCAGTTTTAGTACGTTCAAGAAACAAACAAAATTCTGGTTATGTCAAAAACAGAACTGTACCCATTTTTGATGTTTTATGTTTCACTGTTTGTAGATGTTGTCAACATTATGCTGTGCTACTTTAAATGATTATCAATTTAACTTTCAGAGGTACTTTTTAAAAGCCCATCTAGGGACAAGTGCTGCAAATTAGCTGTTGCTATTGCACAATGATGCAAACATGGGACTGCTGGTTTGTTCAGTTTTCTTGTGTATATAAAAAAATATACACAAGAACAAACCAACCATTAGGACAGATGCAGCGAAGAGGTGACCCAACATGTTTTCGTCTGCATTTTGCACCCTGTCTGACTGGGCCATTACGGTCACTGAGGGCAGACCCTGTCACTCCATGAATCACAGCCTGGGACAGAGTCCCCTGCTGTGAGACATTAGGGAGCAAACGCAGTGAGAACCGTGAATGAGATCCTTAAACTTGTGTGTGAAGAGATCAGTATCCAAAACTAAAGAGAGATCTCTTTTATTAGCAAGACAGGAACTGGTCTGGACAAGGCAGAGCAGACACACACACACCCACACACGCACACACACGCACACGCACGCACAGCACCCCATCCATCTTATATATCACATTTCAGGTGGAACATCAACACGGGTTTTTTTACTGCTCATGTCAGCAGATGACCCTGTTCTACCAAAGACTGTAACAAGAAGAAAAACCCGTAAGGGCATATGAACTTCTGTGCACGCAAAAGCTGATGTGATGGTACTTGTGTAGTAGTATTAAGGATAATTTTACCATAAATTTGCTAACATCTGTTTATCCATCTCCAGGGCCACATAGGGGCTCTTGTCTATGACCAGCAGTGACTATAAATTAGGCAAATATCGAAAAAAAAAACTTACCATGCACATCTTTACTTTGCTTGATCAGTATGATATTTTGGAAAATGCACAATCTCGATTTCAGATAAATGTGGTATGCAGAAGGTGGCAACAGATCAACAGCAACCATGTTCCAACCCTCGGTTCTCCATCATACCCCCCAAAATATCAGCACCCACCAGGGTCAGTTTTCAGGGCTGCTGTTTGATGGGGATGTGGGGAATCTGCTTCAGCAGAACCAGACGTCGGCGGAGGAACCCGACCCCCCGACTCCTCTGTGAACCCACGAGTCTGCTTAAACAGGAAACATTCTCCTGTTCCAGAAAACGGGTAAGATCAGAAACACACGCATGTCAGATGGGCGAGCACATGTACAAGCTTGGTTTAATTAGGTCCTTCTACTCTGTTCGTTGCTCACCTCTTGGTGTCACCCCCTTTTTTGCAGCTACATGTTACAGGCTTCTGTGGAAGATTAAATCAACTTCTCTGGTGTCAATTCTGTGAGCCAAAAGTTGACGTTAATGTGGAAAAAGGTGGTAGGTGTATAGTAATCTATATGACTTATTAATCCACCCTCCTTTGAGTGTAAATCACAACAAAGGCAACAAAGAAGGTTGCGGCCTTACTGGCTGCGTGGGAGGAAACAGAGAGGATTTCACAACAGTAACTAAAGGAGCTTCCAGGGCCTGACCCTGGGGTCCTCATGAACACAGTGGCCCCTGTGAGAGAAAGAGATGGCAGCTCCCACCTCTGGCCTTCTTTGACAGCACAAGATTGACGAGGAGAGCTGCTCAAAAGCCTCAAAGGGGAAAAATAAATATGTCGAAAGGCTTTTGCTTACCTCAAGGCTTGCCCCTGCCCCGTCACCCCCACAGTTGATGATTTGAGAGGCAGTGTGCTGTGTCACTGAGACAGAGAGCTCAAATCAGTCTGGCCTGTAACTACCCCCATAAATCTCCAAGTCATCCAGACAAACAGCTGAGATTATATGCAATGTGTACACTGCCGTGAAAAAGTACACAAGCCCCTGAAGCTTTCAGAATTTTTTGTCCTTTCACAACCACCAATGGATTTCATTCAGTCAAAAAACTTTCAGAAGCTTTGAAGCTTTGTTAGGTAAGAAGAGGATTTATCAGAGAAGCAGCCAAGAGGTAAATTTTAACAATAGAGGAAGTGCAGAGATCCCCAGGTCATACCTCTCATTTTGGGACAAAGTCCTAAAATTTAATTTGCATTGCCAAAAGTAAATGATTTTGCATAACTGAAAATCACGTGCCTTTACTGAAGCTATAATCAAACCCTTCTAAGAGCAAGAGAGTGCAATAAGAGAGCATTTTAGCTGCAGCCATGCAGCTAAAACAACTCCACATATAAAAAGTCTGCCATCCCTAGACATTATTGATTAGCTGCCTCTTATGGATTTGTTTCATCCGTACTTCCCTGAAAGACCTGCTGAGACATTACCTCACTGTTGTGGAAGCTTATTCGCTGGACTTAATGAAAATGAGAATCATATTGTTTAGGCCAAAAGCAAAGTGTTTTCTACTCCTTTATATTCTGAATGAAATTGATGCATGGCTGGCAAAAGAAAAATGAGCTCTTGGGTTCCAAGACGTTTAATGGGTGATATAACTGAGCTTTCTGGCAATGAATCAGAGATCAAGCAGACGCTGATTTTATTAAGACATGGCAATGCTTCAACAATGGAGAACCTACCTAAAAAAAGAAAGACACAGATGGCATGAACACTGTTGTTACATGTCTTTTGGCTACCATGGTGGAGTCCTGTGAACTCAAGTCTGTCAATACAAAAGCGGCTAACGTACATTATTCCACAAATATTTCCAAAGTAAATCAATTTAAGAACTTTAGAAACAGGGTTCACATGAAGTCAATTAATTGCCATCCATCATCATGAAAATTCACTGGCTGCAGTTGGACAGGCTCTTTCAGAGAAAACCACTCTGTATTTTTAGAGGTAATAAATGTGGGTTAGAGGGAAACCACAATCACCAGAGCAGCAGTCTAGTTCATGTTTCACTCTCATATTCTGTGGCTGGAATCGAGACACCACAGGACAGGAATATAGGCAGAGGCATGATGACAGCATGTTCCAAACTGAGGAACTCCTAACAAGCCCCCAGATTGTGTGGACTGTGTTTTCCCTGCCTCTGTTGAAGCGCGACATCTACTAATACTGCTGGAAACCACAGGAAACCTCCTATTTAAAAAACAAAAAAACTAAACAAAAGCAAAGCACTTCAGACATTTAGAATCATTCACTAATAAGTTTATTCAGATGTTTGGCAAACCTTATCCAAACTAATCAAAATATCAATCCATATTTTCTGGATGAGTATGATTTTATACTTTGAGTTGTAGGAGTTGGCATTTAACTAAAAAGCCACATCAGAAGATCTGTGATTCCAAATGACCTTTGAATATGAACAATAACAATAATAAGACAACTATGAGAAGGAGAAACTGAAATTTTGGTAAACAATTTTACTTGTTATTGCATGGTTTTAAGCAGCGAACACTAGGTTTGCTTGATTGGCTCTGAGTGGCTATTGGTACGTCTAAGTTTTTCTGCTCTTCCTTACATGATCTCTTACATAAATGTGGTTTGGTTATTGGCTGACAGGTTGGTAGGGTGATAACCAGCATGGTAGACCTAACCCAGCCACACAGGTTGGGTTGGGTCCTTGATTGACCTTCTGTCTGGGTGGGTGGTGCTTGGTCAGTTAGTTGGATGACTGATTAGCTAATTGACTGATTGGTAATTTGGTAAGCTGATTGAGTTAGCTACATAGTTAACCAATTAACCAGTCAGTTATATGGATACACTTTGATGTCTATTAATTGTTATAACGCAAACTAGCCCTGCGACAGACTGGCGACCTGTCCAGGGTGTACCCCGCCTCTCGTCCTGGAACATAGCTGGAGATTGGCACCAGCAACCCTCCCGACCCCACTAAGGGACAAGGGTGAACAGAAGATGGATGGATGGATGGATGGATAACGCAAACTACTACCCTATTTCCAAAAATTACACTTTTTCTGTCAGTGTTTGCTGCATATAGAATGTTAAAATAAAACAAAGTTTACACAAATAAGTTTCAATAGACATTAGAAAGAAAAATAAAATCAGTAGGTCAGACAATAAAAACAAAGCTTTACTCATAACAGATCTGTAGATCCAGAGTTTTCTGAATAAAGATAATAAAATTTCCAATAATAATGATGTGCATCAATCCATAAAAAGTTGAATCATTCATAGGAATTTCTTTCACACATTCAAGGAAGATGTCACATGTGTTGATAAGCTTAAATTGGTTGCATTTAGTTCTCACTGTGGAAACAAAGCTATCAAATCCAAACAACTTCATAAGAACCAAAGGCAATCCCTAAGAACACAACAAAAAGCAAATAGATGTTTCCTTGCTGGACGTGCCTTCCTGACAACAAAGGAATGAAGACATTAAAAAAAATAAATAAAAGAGGACATCTAAGACACTGGCCCGAGTACACATGGCCACTACAGCCAGACAGACACAGGACACTGATGGGCAAGCAGGCCGTTTTTATTTTTCCAGACCAAGTGTCGGGACAACACTTGCGTGCAGGGCTCACTCTTGACCTTTGCAAATGACAGTCCTTTATATGGGCCTCCCAGCGGAGGAGCAGCGCTAACAGCTATGTGTGTAATACACACCATCCACAGTCATAACACGGGTGTGCGGAGGAGGACATACAGGAAAGTAGGCTATCAGGGATGAAGGAAAACGTTGAAGGGGGGAAAGGGGGCAGGAGAGGTAGAGAGAGAGCAAGACGGAAAGAGGGGGGAGGATGGATGGCAACATTCATTCATCCTCAGTCACCCCCCAACAACCTCCCACCCCTTTCAGTTGTTGTTGTTATTTGCCGCTTTGAAGCCAGTTCGGGGTAGGGGGAGTGAATGGTGGGACACAGTATGGTTACAGTGAGTGAAGGGGGTGGGAGTTGGGGGGTAGGGGGGACTATGCATGCCATTCTCGT
Organism: Gambusia affinis; assembly: GCF_019740435.1. Classification (NCBI taxonomy): domain Eukaryota; kingdom Metazoa; phylum Chordata; class Actinopteri; order Cyprinodontiformes; family Poeciliidae; genus Gambusia; species Gambusia affinis. Next base: position 24,234,768 of record NC_057870.1, on the reverse strand, counting down.
TAAGGGGTGAGAGAGGCATGGTAGATACTCTGGACTCTTCCCATGTTTTCAACCAGACTGCATCTCTGCCATACATTTTATTGTCATCAGCAGATCTGCAGGTTTGGTTTCTAAAATCCTCAATGCATTTTTTTATAAACCACTGTTACGATCATTGGCCACCTGAAAGGAGAATTTCCCTGAGGGTGGAGGAAAAAAATTACACAGAGGGCATTGTGCTTGTTACTGCAGGCACGACAGACTGTTTTCTTAACATCCCGACAGCAGAATAAATGACACAAAAAGTGGATTTGGCATTGATAAACTCCCGACGTGCCTTCAACTGTAGCTGCAGGTGATGAAACCCAAGATTTACTTTGATTCAACTAAACAAAACAAAATGAAAAAAAAACAAAAAAAACAAAAAAAACATTAGGGAGACCAAACAGGTGGCATTCATTACCCAGAACATCAAAAATAGATCACCTCCACAAATGCACAAATACATAAAGCATATTCATAATTTTATAATGTAGTGATATCTCTGACTGCAGCAACTCCAACACCCGTCTGGTACAGCAGGCAGAATCTAACCCAAGGTCCATAATGTGTGCTTGTCTGTGTGGAGTAAAGGGAAAACCCAGCTTTAAAACTGCTTTGCAGGCACATCATCCTTTCATTCTAAAGCAAGATGCCCTCCCACCCCCGACCCCCTCCACACACACACATACACTCCCTCCTTCCCTATCAACCCCTGCAAACCAATTCATTCATCCCACTTCTGTCTGTCTGGCCCTCATTTCAGAGCTCCAACACTTTTGCCCTGACGCTAAGGTGTCTGGACAAGGAGACAAGCTTGAACACACACAAGCACACGCACACATACCGCCCTAAAGTGAAGTTAGAGCGCCCCCAGCTTTTTGACGAAACACACTGCATCAACTAAACTGAAGAGAGAAAAGCAATGTTTTATCATAATAAAAAGTGGGAGAAAATAAGACATATTATGGCATTTTCTTTGTACTATTTCTTTCTTTATACACTGAATACAAAATTTCCAGAAAATAAAAGAAAAGTACAATAGGAATTAATTTTAGACAAGAGAACTAAAAAAAAACAATTGCCACTTCTATCAAATAAATATATCATCACCATATCAATATGGATAAAAAAAGTTGTTGTGACTGACAATCTAAAATCTTCATCTCATTTTAAATGTCAAAAAAAGACGTTTATATTGTGGATAATTCAACCAACAGGATGGAGCTTCCTGTTTCTATAAGCGGTCCCAGGGTTAGCCCTCTCCTATCTCGGCCAACATGGTAGCTTGTGACCCTGTGTGGCTGATGAGGAGGCCAGATCAAAGGCAGAGAGGGAGCCTTGGAAAAACACTTGGGCTGAGAATGGACGGGATATCTGTCAGGAAGCCTTTCCCACTGGGCTCACAAGTGCTAGAGCCCAGAGATCGGGTTACCACCCCGAAAATGCCGACTTGAAAGTGGGGCTACGCTCTAATCCACATACATCGGAATATGTCTGTCCCCTACTTGCACTCCACCACCAATCATATATTCCTCTCCTTCCCCCTTGTGCTCCTCCAACGCTGCCCATCTTTGAGCCACTGCCAAACCACAACAAAGTAGCTCGTCCACAAGTCCTCTCTGCACCCTGCTCCCAAACCCTTCACCCCCCCACCCTCAGAAAAAGAAAAACGCTCATGCTTCATCACAGAGGATTAACAGGAAACCCTGACACAACCTATTGTGGAGGAGATACAGGGGGCTTGGGTGGCTTTGCCACCCCAAGAGGGTCTTTATCTATTCCCTTCCACAGGGTTTGAGATGTTTTTAGAAATGGGTCCTAGAGGACTTCATGCCCTGAGCTTCCTTACCAACAGCACAGTCCTAAACACACAAGCACCTCTATAACTTTGAGCTCCACAGACAAGGGACAGATGCTGGCAGTAGCATGTCGTGTCTAAGAAAAGAAGGATGCAGAGATAAAGATGCTGGAGAAGCGGATGGTGCATTTTTGAAGTCTGTAAGATAATGGGAGTATTTGAGACAAGGACAGTGCGTGTGTGTGTGTGTGTGGGGGTGTGCATGGGTGGGTGTGTGTTGGTGTGCATACGTGTGTGTGCGCATGTGTGTGGCAGTGGGGTGGGGGCGGCTGTCAGTGCTGTAAATCTGGACGTCAATAACAGGAAGACTGTTGCAGGACCATTACCATAAATCTGACAAACGCCGAGTTGATGGGAGGCTGTATCTGTCTGGTAAGGGACCAGTCTAGACGCTCCTATTGAGGGGTCCAGCAGTGTAGCCTTGTTAGTTTGCTGCACCATCTGGATGTGGCAGTAAGTGCCCGCTGCTACAGTTCACACACATTCGCACACCCTTCTCAATACCACAGCAATAGTGGTATTTCTGGGTCTTTGCCCAGACTTTTTATAGCCCAGTGTAAGAATTTTCAAAAAGCTATTATGTAAAATAAAATTCCTGTAAATCTTTTGGAATTTGGTCAACACAGCTGTGGAAAAACTAGATGTATCGAACAAGGGTGTCAAATTTCGGTCTTCAAGAATCCATGTCCTTAAAAAAATGAATGATTAATTGATGGTTCTTTACCAGACATCTGCAAAGTTTGCTGTTGAAGATATAATTTGGCCATTACTACAGCTGCATCTGAGCATTGGGTTTCCAACTCCAGGTATTGAAATATGCAACACTGTAAACTAATGATATCTAAATATAATATCAGAAATAAATAATCTCCTAAAAAAAATAAAAATTAGGTTTCTTAAAGAATCCCAGACCCGATCATAGTGTTTTTAAATGACCACCATTAGTGTCTGTCAAAATTCATCTCCTGATATCTGTTTTATATTTTCTTTCTGTTATTTGTCTGGCTATGCCTTGCCTTGTTTGATCATGTTTGTTAAAAACCAATTTTTGAAGACATGTAGACTATTTTTATGTACACATCTAACAAATCCAAGTAATAGGCTGTCGAATATATTTGAAAATCTAACAAATCTGGGATTTCCCTTAACAATCTATGTGATTTGAATCCCTTACAATGACATTCATTGAATGAGAGACTGAATTGACTGCTGGAGCTCCCTCTGTCATGTGACTCGCCCTACCTATCCTGAAATAACATCAGCTGTCCCTGGTGAACGATGCAACGAGCAGCTGAAAACCAAGTAATTAAATTCAATGATCTTCAAAGCAAGGTGTGTATCATATAAAGCATGAATCCTGAAAATGAAGTCTGTTTAAGAGTATTTCTCTCATGTAAGAAAGAGGGGTGGCTTTTGTTATATTGACAGATTTGCTGAATAAACATTTTTGTCAGACACACACATCCATATAAGGACATCTACACTACTTTTATATCATTTGTCAGGCAACATTTTGGATACTTGAATAATAAAAAAAAAAAACAATGAGTGCATGACAGATGAGATGTGTATGATTCAAAACTTTCCATTTCCCATAAAAAAACTATTTCACAGTAGTTTTGTGGGTTTGCACTGCCTTTGATCATCTCTACTTCAAAATCACAACTTAAATAAAACTTAAACTAGTTCAGGCTCCTCATGATGCTAATGTAAGATTTATGAAACCTTATATTAAATTTCGGGAAACAAGAATGGGAGCTTTTTGCTGTATCAATACACAATCACAAACAACATTTATAAAAGTAAAATTTGGATGTAAATATACTGCTCTGATCAGAAATTATTTAAAACAGTTCAGAATTTGTGAAATCTTTACTCCGTTTGCTAGAGAAAGTTTTCCCACACATACTGCTGCGAAATCTAGTCTTATTCTCATACATTTCATGCGTCAACTTGTCCCATGAGTTGGATGTAACAATTAAATAGCAAATAGATAGTCTTGTCAATGTTTGTATAATTAGCTTACATTTATTTCACCAGAGAATGTCTGACAGACACAGTGAATTATAATCCTAACTATGCTTTCAAAAAAACAATTTTACTAAAATATTACAGCAATTTAATATAAGACTACAAAATCTTGTTGCCCTTCAAAAATTTGGTCAAGATTATGGCAAATAAAGTAACCATACACAAAAACATAGTATTAAATACAAAAAAAATTTTAAACTGCAAAGTGAGATGACATGTGATAGCAGAATGACAAGTTGTCTTCTGTAACATATTAACCATAACTTAAGCAGCCATGAGCCACATAAGGTCTCCAAATTTTGCATATCTACAAGGATAAGAACTGATCATGACATAATATAAGAAACAGGATAATGCTACAGAGGCCGATTTGGTATCCAAAAAGAGAATAAATAATATGGATCAAAGAAATGTACAAAACTGTGCAGTGTCAGATGTTTTTAAGTATCTCACTTTGAAGTTTATTCAGATTCAAAACTGCTGTCAGAGGCTTAAATATGTTCTTCTTATACAACAGAGTTTGCATAACAAAATAACTTTTTCTTGCAACAAAGCCATATGAGTTCACCTGAAGATAAACTGGGTCTGATCCAAGACTTCAACCAGAACTATGTGGGTTCTACATTGACTCCACTTCAGTGAGGCCATGAGGGGGTCAAAGCAAAGCCTGGGGGCTTTTATGATGGTTTATTACTTTCCCTATTATTTTTTTTTTTTTACAGAATTGCTCAAGTGTACCCTCATCAACAAAGTTCATAACCTTCTTTCTCCCACACTATTGTGACTGAAATGTTAATTGTCCAAAAAAAAAAGAAAACCAAAGAGAAGCAATACTGTTTGCCAATGTATGAAAGTAAGTCATACAGATGGAGGTCACTGGACAGTAGGCTAAATATTAAGCAGGTTTAAATGTGCATGAAAAAGAGAAAGCAATCAAAGCAAAAAGCAGATCCACTTACATTCAGCACAAATTCAGAGGCCAGATCCTGTCAAAAAAAAGCAACTACAACAGCCCTTTTTGTCTTGACCAGTACATGTATCTAAACTAGAACCTACTGTGTTTTCTGACATTTCCTGGAAGATTACTACAGACAGAAAATAAGAACAGCAGCATTAAGGGACCCACACCTGAGGATGTTTGAGAGCTCTAAGTTGCCGTACAACAGATATTAGCACCTACTACAGAATTGCTACCTTGTTGCAGCAATTTCTCACAAACCACTTAACACAACTCACCTGGACGTGCAGGTGTTTGAACCATAGAGGGACACTAATGGCTCAATTTATACTTAAGCTCATAATTGTTTATATCACTGGCAAAGTAAGATTTTAGATCATTTTCATTCAAACAAGAAGCCTGTTGTTGAAACTAAATGAGAGGTTTCTCTTAAACATTATAATGTTACAAAAAAGAACGCCAGTTTATAATATCTGCATTAATGGATTATGTGTCTTTTTATTTTGAAAAAGGGCCATTGCTAAGACAATATATACTTTTTCCTCTGTATAATAGAAAAATCTTTGTGCATGTTTCCACTGGTATTTTTGATAACTTATCTTTGGTGATGAGCTCTAAGTCTTTGAGGTTGGAAGGCCTCCTTCCTAATACCCTGTTCTTTAGATACCTCCACAGATAGCCAGACAGATTTTAGTCAGGACTCTGATTGAGCTCCTCCAAAAGCTTAATATTGCTCCTGCTAAAAAGAAAAATGTTGGTTAAATTAAAAGACAAATTGAGACCTAATTCTGTCAGGCATATAAATAGTTTTGGGCTTAACTGTACCTGCATTAAAATATTTTCCCAGTTAGTCAGTTGGACCTTGAACAGGAACAAATAAATAAATAAAATAAGATTCTGATGTCACGGCAGGACAATGTACCTAGTTTAGCCTTGGTTAATTGACTTAATTCCATAGCCATGATCCCAATTATAAATGCAACTTTCAGATCAGGAGCCAATCAGAAAACACATATAACTTGACGATGTGACATGACTTCATACTCAATAAATTACCTGTCATATTCTCACATTTCTATCCACCAAATGTGTTTTCAGTACATCAGCATGCACAGCAAGATAGATAAGCACAGCAGCAGCTTACGAGAAAGCAGAAATCCGAGGTAATGAAAAGGCATCTGTACTCAGACAGGGAGATCTTTACTCAATGAGACAGCCAGAGGGTAGATAAGATGGCAAATAGAACTGAGGGGTTCAGGGAGTACCCCTTGGGAATGTTAAAATGTATACATTTTAAAATTAGGACAGGCAATTTGCTTGCTTACATTAACATGTGGCTGCAGCAAAAACTTTCATGGGGACAGTGTAGGGCAAAAAGATGTTTTGCTGCACACATACAAGGGATCAAAGCTTGAGGGGCCCCCTTTTGAAGGCCCTGAAACTAGTGTGCATGAACCAAAGCGGGAGAGTGTGAGGGGCCTCATCTCACAGACATAATAAGGATAAGTGGGTGGGGAGGGTACTGTCTCACTTGCATCATTTGTAGCCCATTTTCATACCGAATGAATCTACTGACAGCTAACTAAATAGAAAACAAAAACAACTCTCTTTCCTCTGAAACATGTAATGAAGGATCTCCTCATCTGATATAAGACAAAAATGAAAAGTAAATTATAAAAATCTTCCAAACCATAAATCTGTTTCTTTAGATCGCATAAAGATATGGGCTGATTAGAAAAGAACGAGGCCATATTATTTGCAAAAAAAAAAAGATAAATGTATATATATATATATATATATATATATATATATATATATATATATATATATATATATATATATATATATATATATATATATATATATAATTGTTTTTTTTTTCCTAAGCTGATTGTCCATATTACTGACTAAAGTCAAGTTTTTTAGTTTTTGGGGGGGTTTTTTTACCAGTAGGGGCTTTTATTAATAGTTATATTAGAATATATATTAGAAGATTTTCCATTTCTTTTTGGATACGTTTGCTTTTGAACTCCAGTACACTAGAGTGCTGTTATTAATTAGCAGAGTTCAGTAAGGAATCTGTATAGTGTTGAATAAAAGAGGAAAATCAAAAAAACAATTAAAATACAGCGAGCTAAGAACAAATAAAATTAAATTTAAATAAACTAGAGATCCAACAGGACATTAATATAGCAGACTCCATGAGAGGAAAATCTTGCAAAAATGGTAGAAAGTTTGGAAAGAGTTAACTGGGTCACACATCAGTCATATTGACCACTACCTTGTTCTGATTCCATTGTGCTTGTGCTCTTCCAGAATACTGTATTCAAGCTTTAGTTATTTACCAGAAAGTGTTGTTCATTTCAGTAGAGCTTTCTTCAGAATCTCAGGTCATTCAGTCCCAAAGCATTTTCCACTGAGACAGACTTGAAAGAATTAAGGCACATTTGTTAGACATTAACCAGACACACAGTTTTAACCTTTGCTGAAGAACCTTCAGCTTCATTCCCAGGGACTGGCTGAGAAAAAGGGTCAATCTCTTTAATAGGCCTTCATTAAGCACAGTTAGTTGTCAACAGTTAATTATGGAAATTAGGAGACCGCTCTTGTAGGTTTCTTTCATTGTGGCCTCACGCAAAAAAAACATGCCGTACTGCGAGACCATAAACACTGTCCACAGCCCATCCCACATGTCAGTCTAGCACTCCTCCCCTCCTCACTCATTTAAAGATCCAAATTGGAGGTTTATGGTTCTGATACTTAAACGGAGTCCCATGAAACCCCTGAGCAGAAGGTATCATGAAGTTGCTAAAATGTGAAGAACAAATCAGCAATAAAACAACCAATAACAATGACAACTCACTTCTCAATATTAAAACCTCTGTGTGAAAGGTTTAAGGCCTTGGAAATCATTGGGAATTATTAATTCCCAATGAATTAATAATTCATTGGGAATTATTAATTCAACCAACCAACAATGGTTGGTTGATTGTTTGTAGCATAAAACACGCACACACACACACACGCACACACACACAAACGCACACAAAAAGACAGGTCAGAGATAAAAATTCTGGAAATATTTAAAGCCGAGTTATCGTAGGTTAAAAGACAATATCCACTTGGCGCTCTCCAACCAATATTCCAAAATGTGGAAAGAGGAGGGCGCAACCTCCTTTGTTCGCTTACACAGAAGGCATTGATGAAAGTTACAGCCAAGAAGCAGTGGTGGCAGAATCTGTCAATAGAAAAAAATGACTTTTACTCCACTAAGCTGACCTTTATGAGAAAGTGGCAAGAGGAAAACATAATTTTTTTTTTTTGTCTCACTTCTTGGTTTTATTGACTGGAGTAAGAACAGAAAATGCGGAGAGAGAAAATAAAGGAAGACATGCAGCAAAGATCCCACTGACAGGAATCGAACCACGGGTGGCTGCGTTCAGCACTAATAGCCTGCATACATGGGGCGCCCACGAAATGTCTACATCACGCACTGCCCCGAGGAAACCACTGTTTACAATAAGCTAAGAACTCATGTTTGCAATTTACAACAAGGTGCTCTGGATCAAATGAGACCTTTTTGGTCTACGTGCAAAACACCATATGTGGTGGAAAACTAATACTACATACAACCCTGAATACACTATTCCTTCTATAAATCAAACCATAATTTGAATATTTAGGCAGCTTGGGGCAACTTCAAACCTACCAAATCATCACTATAAACTCTAAGGCCGGGTGAGGTGAGAGTTAATCAGAGATGCACCTTATCATAACTCTGAAGGAGCTGCAGGGATCCATACAGACCATTTCTTTAGCTTTTAAGTTGCAAAAAAATTTAAAAACAGTGAATTAATTCTCTACTTTACTTTTTTGATATGTCACATAAAATTACAACAAAGTTCATTAAAGTTTTCGGTTTGTAACGTGACAAAATGTCTAAAAACTTTCCAGGGAAAGGAATACTTTGGAAAACTTGTATACCTTGTACTGTATTACACTATCAAACTTTATCTCCTTCTCCTTTTGAAGGGCTGGGAGGATAAGATGTGACCTCAGCCCTCAAATGAACTGAGAACTGTTGGCGAGACTCCCTGAAATGAACCAAGAACTATTAACGAGCCTCCACACCCTTGTTTGTTCTTTTCATAGCATTTTCTCATTTAAATTAGCATATCAAAATGGTTATGTAATTTTAAAACAACCACCAGATTGTGATCCCGGCTGGTTTTACTCTGTCACCATGTGACACGATTTTCATATTTTCTTTTGATTCAAGAAAGACTATCTTTCAACAAGCCCACAGACCCTCAGCAGTTTATACCTCAGTAGATCCCCAAAAGCCAAATTGAGCAATGTTGCTCGCATGACTGGTTTTCATTTAGATATACAAGTGGGAGTCTTGCACAACAAAAAAAAACAAAAAAAAAATATGATTCATACGTACTTCACATAATGTGCAGGTCTTTTCCATATGAAACTAGCATAGGATGAGAAAGGATGCCCAGAAGACATGGTGCCAGTATTGTGTTATACACGTGACCATGTGTAAGCAATAAAATCAAAATCTAAAAGAAAGAAATTGTCTCACTGTGTATTTTATCCTATATCTGGATTCAAGACTGTGTTTTTTTTCCTTCCCTCCAGGGGGTCTTTTGTGGGCTCTAGTGCCCCTTATTTGAAAGTAGGCCGACAGGAAAGGGGGAAGAAGAGGGGAAAAGACATGCAGCAAATGTCGACGGGTCCAGGAATCGAACCCGTGACGGCCGCATCGAGGACTCAAGGCCTCCATACGTGGGTTGCGCTATTCCCTACGCCACCACAGCACGCCCAAGACTGTGTTTTAAATGAAACATCTCCATCACACTGATGGGTGCAGGCCTTGCCTTTCTACGGCATGTAAAGATTTAAGTCAATCCCAATCCTCTATGCATCTGATAGTGCTTCAGTACAGCCACGCTACCACAAAATCCTACACAAATATTGTGGCAATGTCCAAATAACAAATTTTTTCATTCCAACACAATGTAGACACTTCTTCTGCGCCAATAAAGATTAAATCGCCATGATATGACGGGTGCTTGAAGAGGCTGAAAAAGCAGCATTAAGGTTTCCAAATAACTTAAATGTTCTGCCAAATAATTATTTCACCAGTTAACGGAACTCAGACTGTATATAGAGGACTGAAATTTCAACCCAAGATGGTCAGGTGAGCATTATTTATGTAGGAGAAAAAAACAAATGTTATAATGTGGCAAAAAGTAGTATTCAGTTTTACAGTGTTAATCAAAATGTAGATTAAATATAAGCAACACTACATCATAAATAAATACACATAAACATGGCAGCACTTGATGTTTCACAAAAGCATTTCTTCACATTTTTACCAAAATACAAACCACTTATTCAATAAGGCATGTTAAGCTTTGATGGGAGTTTAAGTAATCATTTGTCCTAAACGTTGGCTTCAGTTACAAGACAAGATTGAGCTTGCTACAACTTTATTCACCTGAGACTTTGACAAAAAAGATAACATTCATCATTTTGACTGAGCACAGAATATTAGATTGTAGCAGCAACTACAAGGTTACACTGAATTACATTCATGTATGTGAGGTCATTTAGCCTTTGGCAACATTTTATTTATTTTTAAGAGTAAAATTAAAGATGTGTTGTTTGGCACAGTGGTCTGCCTAGTGTTACGTCTAGGGGTGGCCAGATCATAACATGAAGGATCCATCCTCTTCAGATCCCAAGCAGCCAACACACACAAAGTTGAACATTTTATGATGTTATTTATTTTAAAAAGTTCTTGATTAAGATGTTGCAAATGGAGCATATGGCTTCAGAGTGAGCTATAATGTAGAAAACAACAAACAAAAGGAAACTATCAGAATATTAATCAAAATCACCTCTGGGAGGCCACCAATTTTACATCTCCATCGTCTTCTAGGAACCAATCAGAGACAGGCACCTGCACATATTTACATAATTAAGTTGCTGACGCCAGTCGTAAGACTAGCCTCAGTTGAACCAGCCATACGCTTTACGTCCTGCTGAAAACAAAAACAAAAATACTATGTCAGCAGCACTTTCTGAGGGCTGCAGGAAATGCAAAGCAGATTGTTACCGGGAAAAATCTGATGAACTTTTGCTTCTTCTGATTAGCTCAATATTTGAATTTACATCAATACAAAAATGTGGATCATAAGATATACACTTACACGCCTCTAATCCCCTTCAGAACTTTACCTCCAAAGTTTTGTGAGTTTTGCCTCAAAGCTGATGCACTGAAGCAGAGTCAACACCACAAACACATGTGAAGCTAATGCTTTCTTAACAGCCAAATTTATGTGTATGTGAAACATAAAGAAGATTGAAAAAGCTGAGAGGATATTAGTGTGTGGACTACAACTATGCAAAATGTATGACTAAATCCCACACAGGCAGCGCATGACTAAAGCAAATAGACTCCACATGTCGCTTCTACTTCAAAGGGAACAAAAGAAAATCACATCATACAACCAAAGATTTTCACGTTACATGGACTATCAATATATCGAAACACCAATTTACATCAAGGTCTGCTGCTTATAAAAAGGAAATACTTTAGTACTTTAAGATCCAATAAGGTTATTAGCTATTTTGCATGTGGTTCAAAATTGATCCGAGTAATCTTACACATACTATGAATAAAGATGTTTAATATTTTAAATCTGAAAGAAATATGTGTATATGTACATATAGAGATATTTTTACAGCTCATATAAAAATCTATAAATGCATGCTTCAGGGAAATGACTACATAAATAATATAACTGCAAATTAATACCATGTGAGACTTGAAACAGCTCAATGTGATCTTCAGATTATGATCTAAAAACTTAGCAAAAGACACTAGAGTAAAATAATGGAAAAAAGACATGTGACCACACACACACACACACACCCACGCACGCACCCACCCACACACACACATGGTGTCAGAGTTGAGTCTGATGGACAGATGTTGTGCGTATGGAAATATTGCGCAAAGCAGCTTTCATAAATGACTAAGCACAGAGGGAAACATTTACTTAGTCAAAAACAGGAAAGAACAGTTAGAGGCCGACTGTGCCATGATCCATCACAGACAAACAGAAAGCTGACAAACAGCGCCAACCTGGTTCATACATAGCCTATGCCCTTCCTGAGGCCTGCTTTCACAAAGAGAAACTATCTATCTAGATGTGTATAAACTATATCTGGACATCAAAAAGTCAAGCAGGGTCTGGAAACAAAAGGGCCCAAGGTAAACTTTCAAAAGGTCAGACAGGACAGACTTAAGGCATTCCTAATTTACATCAATGATGAATCTAAAACTATTTTTTTTATTTGGTTTTTGATCAAATAAGGTTTTTTTTATTTGTTTACTCAACTTTTATGCAGTTCCATTTTTTCCCTTAATACTTTACTGTAAATATTAAATATTTCAATAGCAATAATCAGAATAGTCTTTATGGAGAGATGTGGATGGTGTGGCTTGTAAAAACAAGAATAAATCATGCATCACTTCCAGAAGGAATAGTTTATTTCTGAAGATATTACTGTAATCCTCTTTAGCAATAAATGAACATATGAGCTGGAAAGTAAAACGATGATTAAATGGCTCCCCCCAGAGGACAAAGAAGTAAAGTTTTCTGAATAATTCTTGGCTCACAAGAGGAAATACTACTGATAATTACTTATGTTTCTAAATTGCAACATTGTGTGCAAATCTGATACAGATGAAAACTAAAAAAGGCTGGATATTTACTGCTTCACATTACCCAATGCAGCAGCTTTCCGGAAAGGCTGCTTTCAAATTCCTCTGGAGAAAGGAGAAAGAATGATAGTGCCAAAACTGATTATGTTTATAAACAATCATCCCCCAAGAGAAACAAAAAATACTATCCACAGCTGTAAAATTTGTTAATTTGATCGGTGGTTTTGCTGCCTAAATGTGAGTAAGTAATTTATCAGGTGCACATATTACATTTCTTGCTTCGGGCTTTGAAGCAGAAGAATTTCCTGTTTTCTCTCTGTTTTCCGTCATTAGAGACTGGAAATTACTGAGAATTTTCAAGTATGAATAAAACATTTCATGGTTTTAAAAAGCACACAGAACTTAGTAGAAAAGCAGATGATAACAGATGGATAAACAGCTACACAAAGTTAAAAACAAAAGGAAAGATTTATCAGTGCATTGACAACTTCTATAACTACTCTATATTAAAAATGTATGAGGTATGTCAGCTATTCCGACTTTTGTGAGGGAGAGTATTCTTATTATAAAATTAGTGATCATGAGACACAATGATCACTAATCATCATCTATCATCATCTCTCATTATTTGTTGTTTTATAAAAAAAAACAACCAAACAACAAAACACAACACTCTTGAGTTTTTCTGTGAGAGGGAAGTCCTCAGTCAGGACAATATGAACAGGACACAGGGACATGCAATTGTGCAGATGGCTGTTCCAGATTCTTCTCTCTCTTTCTGGACTATTTTAAAGAACTATAACGTGAGGAGGCTACATTATAATGCATTATACAAGCAAAACAACTTTAATCAGGTCTTACATGTTTTATGTTTTCTTATTTGTTTACCTATAAGTGTACTATAGAGGGCAGAGTTTCCAAGCTTGGATATTCAAAGTGAATTAGTTTACCAAGAAAATGTAGCAAACAATTTAAATCCATATTTAACTTGAGGTAGAACAAAAACAATAAAACAGTGCACGCACCACTTTACTACACTAAGACATAAAATAATTATGTTTAACATTGTGTTAATGGAGCTACACAGTGGCGGTTTTGTTACTGTTCCTTTGCAAAAAGAAGCTGTGACATTTGAATCTGGGCTGGGTTGAGTTCTTTCGTAAGGTTGAAAATATTCAAACAATCTTCCCTTGTTAAAACATGCATTTTCCAGCTACTCCAATTACCAGATGCAGATGTTACAGATATTGGACACAAGATCAAAAATGTATAATTTTTGGACAGTTTTATTCTACGCAAATCTACCTAAATTTCAGTATTTTAATCTATACACCAAAGTTTTGCTGAAAATGGCAGCAAAACTGGATTTAAAAAAATATATATTATTGATAGCATTATTGTTTTACATAGGATAGAATAATAGAGTCCAAATGTTCTGCTAAAAGTCATACAAGTCTTTTTTTAATAGGGAGTTAAATATGCACATCTTTAGGACATGATGCACAGCAACCAGAGCAGCAACTGGCTCACCCTTTCATCTGCTTGCTGTACTTGACAAAGTTTACTCCACTCAAAACTTCACTAATGTTTGTGATCCGTTCACTATTATATAGTCAGTTGGTTTTGATAATCCAAAGCAGTGTCTGCTTAATTTCAGCAGAGGGCGCCACTATACTTTCTTTAAATTAGTGGTGTCCAAAGTCAGTTGCCGGCATCCTACACGTTTTAGTTCTCTCCCTGGTTTAACGCACTTGGATTAAATGATGGCTCATTAGAAGGCCTAAGAAAAACATTGACATGCTGAAAAGGTTGTTACTATCACCAGGGGAAGAACTAAAACATGCAGGATGCTGGCCCTTGAGGACTAAGTTTAGACACCACTGTTTTAAATAATCAGCTGGCATAAAGAAGCCTAAAGCATCTGAGGTCAAAAATGTCAGTGCATGTTCAATAAAGTTTATAAATCTCCACTAATCTTAAACAATATGAGTTTTTGATATTAATAAGCATGCCTGACCTGAAAACTTAACCTGAATCTGCAGAGTTTCTTCCGTTTAAGGACAATAAAGCTTTTAGATTATGAGAAAATTTAATCGGACAGTGGTTCCCACAGATTTTGTGGGCCCCCCTATGGATAACAATAAAATCCCCCCCAAAAAAGAAAAAAAAAAAAACTGGGCACACACATCGTTCAACCAGACATAAACCTATACACATATTTTATTTTTAAACTTCACTGAAGTTTATTTCACACTTCAGGTTGCAACAAAACACACTACAAACCATCTTTACAGTGAAACACTTCAGTCTAACTGTTATTTTTTTCATTCATCCTTACTACTTCCCGGGCCCCCCCTGCAATGGCACTGCCCCACCCACACTTTGGGAACCACTGATCTAAGATAAGAAACTCTTGTGGGACAAAAATGGTTTCAACATAAATAAATTGGAATGACCTAGATAGTTTCAGTCTCCTATACTTTACCTATATTTTATCCCTTCTTTTCTAAATTGTGACCTAAATGATTTGTTTTTATGAAGATCTTAGAGGAGAAAATATGTTTAGTTTATTTATAATAAACATTTTAAGAAAATGGTCTAATAGGGCCAACCACAGCACTGAGCCTATTAGTGGAGGTTTTGAATGGTTTGCATCTTCACACGTTTAAAAATGTTTAAAAAGAAAACATTTGTCTTGATTTTACTGGATCTCAAAACCGCATTCAAGACTGTTAACATTCTGAACTAAAGACTGGAAAGGTGTGGAATTGTCTGGTTCTGTACTAAACATGTTTGGGGTATGGGCTCTATTCTCAGGTGAATTTTATCCTGCACCAATGTTATTCCTCTAGTTCAGAATATAAGGCACTACATCTTTTAAAATACCAATGCTAATGACCTACAACTTTATTCTTTTGTGTCACCATACTTCCAAGTATTACCACAATAAAGAGGTTCCTGTTAAAACAGGACACACACAAAAGAAAATCTACATTCTTTAATTTTTATGTTAGATTATTGCAATGAGCCTCTGGAGTTTTTTCAAAACCAGAATGTGTTTATACCAGTCCTTAAATCAATACAATAACATTCTGTTTGTCAAATGAAATAATTTAAAATCTTATTGATGGTCTATAAAGCACTGAACAATCACGGGCCTGAATACACCAGTTGATTCTGTGCTCTTCATCCGTAGAAGCAAAATTCTAAGATTTGCAGAAACTGTTGGCTTCTTAAAAACTGGAGTGAAAAAATTACAGTTCACTGCAGCTTACTTATAAAAGTCAATGTCTGTCATTCAAGCCAGGCAAATATTCCTGCCTTGCATGCTTTATGTTTTGAATCTTTAAAAATACTGCTTTCAGGTAAATGTGATTTAAATCATTGATGCCCAGATGGTAAAACACAGCTGTCTCCATCTCTTCGTGCTGCCCCTGCATGACAACAAAAATATCTGCATTTGATGAAAAAGGAAGCCGAATGTGTCGCTCTCTCACCATTCGTATCAAAACAGATTACATTTTTGAGTGGATCAGGCCTCGGTGGACAGGATTGGCTCAATCACAAGGAATGCACAACATTTTCATTTCTCAGCCATGACAGCCAGCAAGTAGAGAACCTCTGGCTCCATATTTTAGGAATTTAATAGCATTTGAAAAATGTTTGAATGAACAAGCTGAAATGGATTTTGTTATTGTGGTATAGCAGATACAGATTTCAGAGCTTGAACTTCAAGACAAAAGGAACAAGTATGATTCAGCACAAAAATTGCTAAATTTACTTACAAAAACACTTGACATTAGTTGCAAAAGTAGGCAGTTAGTAAAACATGCTCTCCAATCAACATAACCAATTAAAAGCAGGTTAATCTTATATATTCTTAAGTTTTTTTAACTACTATTCAGACCTACTTTCAGTATTATTTTATACTATTGTTAATGGTCTGAAGAGAGACTGCCTTAATAAAAATATGATGTTTCTCTGGCAAATCTGTGTCTGCAATTAAAGCACAGATGTTCCCTGTCACTACAGGCTTATTAGGGAGGATTGTTGCAATATTAATTAATACATACAAATTATTGGTTTTCCTAAGTTAGAAATTCTTTTTTATATATATCCAGTTGACCATAAGTAAATCTACATGATTGGACTGAATTGACAGTACACTCTGCATATGATCTGTTCCTTAGCATGAGATTTGCAGTGAATCAGGGGAATAAAAATTAACACAATCAAATTGAATTAAGCATATGATGCTTTTTGAAAGTTTCAAGATGCCTTTCACTTCAGTGTGTGTGAGTTGCAGTTTTGAGTCATCTGTATTTATTTTAAAAAGTGTAGAGTTTAATCTTTTTAGAAATGGAACAAAAGAAAAGTTTGGCAACACTTTTTTTCCCTTAATATTTTTTTTATCTAGATCTAGCAATCCCAGATTTTTCAATTTGTTACAATGGGAATCATTTGCGCACACACTCTTATGTCAGGTGCTTGAAAAAATGAAGATGTTTATACAGACATATTTTTACAGTGGACTGAACAGCAGTGCAACTCTCCATTGAAAGGATGATGTTACACCATCACTTATTTGACTGTCAAATATTTGATGTCTTTTCTTTTCTTTTCTAGCAAGAAAAGAAAAGACGTATTTTTGTTACATTATTTATCAGTTTAGCAGAGCAGCGTGGCATTCTAGCTTAATGGCCTAAAAGCCATAATTTAACCATTTCAGATGAGAGCGTCAATGTATTATTAAATAAATAATGACAAAAACACCTGAAACCGCAAGTTGAAATGTGAGGAACATGAGGAAGAAGTTATAAGCAAGACTGATAAAGTAGTGCAAGCTCAAACACCCACAATCATAGCAACTTATTTCTCTCTGTCAATGCGTTACCATAATTTACAACTCCTTTTGGTTTAACAAAAAAAGTTTTATACTAATGGAGCAAAACAAAAAGGCAAATAAACATTGAACACACTGCAATTTTAAGAAAAAAATGATAAGGCATGCAAATAAAAATCATGTAATCTTTTATTTCTGAGGACACAAAAGTCAATTAATGGAGAAGACATTGACATTTACAGGAGAGTTACAAAGCTGTTTTTAAAGCTTTGAATCTTCAGAGAACCATACCAAACCAAATGGAGAAAATGCAGAATAATGAAGCAAAAGGACTACAAAAATGACTCTAAGCATGCATCAACAACTCATCCAGAAGGGCACAAAAGAAACACTGAAACGCAAGAGTCTGGGCAAGAGACTCAATCCATAGGAGAGTTCCAACGTGAAAACCGAAGCTGATCAAAACAAGAACTAAGCCAAGCCCAAATGCCTGCCTCATATCAGACAAATACATCTTGTTGAGGTCTGAGACTTTTAGGATGATATTCTATGAACCAAGACAAAAAAATTACAAAAACATAAAAAACCAGAAGAGACAAAATTGGAATTTTATGGAAGGTGTTTTTGGTTACATCAGGTGTTAAACCAGCGTTTCTCAATTCCGGTCTTCAGGCCCCCCCGCCCTGCATATTTTAGGTGTTTCCCTTCTGCCACACATCTGGATTGAACATGTGGGTGATTAACAGGCTTCTGCAGCACTTGATGGTCATGCAGTCATTTGAATCAGCTGCTCTGAAATAGATGTACATCTAAACAGGGGTCTCAAACTCCAGGCCTTGAGGGCCGCAGTCCTGCAACTTTTAGATGTGCCTTTGCTGCAGCACACATGAATAGAATAAAGGCTCTGGAGAACTGGTCTACACAAGGTGGAGGTAATTAAGCCATTTCATTCCAGTGTTTTGTACCTGTGGCACATCTAAAAACTGCAGGACTGCGGCCCTCGAGGCCTGGAGTTTGAGACCCCTGATCTAAAACATGCAGAGCAGGGGGGCTTGAGGAATGGAATTGAGAAGCACTGTGTTAAACCAACACAATTTCTGCGGAAAAAAAAAAAAAAAAACACCATACGACAGACAAACTCCCTCGGGCAATACCAATGAAATATGCTTTGTAGCAGAAAATCTCAGCTATCTATTAGAAAGCGTAAGCAGAAGGACAATGATCCAAAGCACGCTAGAGGATCCACTTATGAATGGCCTCAGATAAAAAAAGAAAATAGTCCATTCATGTTTGAAAACTCGAAAATACATCCTCTCTTTCTGACAACTAAATGTTGCATCACTCAGATTTTCTTTGGCATTAAAATTAAGATTTTTTTGAGTGGGATGGGTGAATGAGGAGCACATTCACAAGCATAAATGACAGTGCTTAAATGACAGACCATGAGGTCCTGTTTGGACCTTTTCTACTTTTTAGTTAGCACCTGGAAGGGGCAAAGTTGATCATTTTTCTCAAATATTATCTGTCACATACGAATGTGTCACAACATAGTTTTAAAAAAATAGTTTTGTTGGGGTTTTTTTAAATAAAAGTTACATCCTGCAGCTTTAAGAAGGTAGGCAGATTAGTCAAGAATGCAGTAGTCATTACCTGTGTTGCTTTAAATCTGTTTTGCAACTCATTTACTATAATTGATTCAATTAAACACAAAATCTGATGCTCCTTGATATAAATACTCAATATTGTTTACAACAAAAGCACACTATTTTGAAATGGAAAACCAATCTTATTGTTCTAGCCATGGTCTAAACAGAAGGATAATGTAGCATCACCCTTCTCTGTCAGCTAGTGAATTTCCAACAGAAACTTTCTCTTTCTTCTTTCCTTGGCGACCACAGCCAAACACGTTCTCAGAATGGCTTCGGACAAACAAAACAAATTGCTGAAGAGTGGCAGCCGGGAAGTAGTGAACAGTACTCGACAGTCACTAGGGTGGCCTTCCATGGCCTCTTAGTCATCATTTCACTGCATGTTTATTTTGAAATGTGGGATATTCGTGGCCCAGGATGGCGCAAAGGCTGCTCCCATCCTGTCTTTCAGAAAAGACGGAAGCAGGTTGGATGTGTATGCTGCTCACACGCTAGAAGAAAGGTTTATTTACTGTGTGAAAACTTTACGGTGACATAACAGGCACCAGAAAAAAACAATAACATATATATGAGTCCCAAGGGCTATAAAATAACTTTAAATTAAATTAATTAAGTTAAGTTGAATTAATATTTGTGGTAAAGAGTAACAGTCTATCAGAGTTCCTAGAAGCTCATGGATGAGCATTAGGATTTCCTTTAGAAGTTTTCACTGGAAACTTTTGGTCAAATGTTATATTTGGCATTAAGCTTTTTGTCAAGAAAAAGATGGTGGGGCTGTTTGGAAAACTACAAATGGCTCTCAAATTTCTAAAAACAGACATTTGAAATTTACTGAAGACACTTTATTGAATTTAAACATACAATCAAGTGTTAGTTGATTGGTTCAATACATATTGAAACTATCTTTTGCTTAATTAACTAATAACAAAAAGTTGTTGGAAAAAAAAAAGACTGTTATAGCCCAATGAAAGTCAAGAACACACAGATCAGTGTGATATATATATTAGAAACTGCCTGGCCAGATAAAAATGTGCACCTGGATTTAACTAAGCACATCGGTACAAACCTCCAATTGGATAATTAGTGCATGGGCAATTATCTTTCAGCTAGCAACAAGTTATGTAATCCCAACTGATGCAATGAATAGCTTCTCATTTCTTAAACAAACATGTTGAAACACATCCTGTGGTCATGGAGAAGCTGTTAGTCTGTTTAAGAAGGATCAAAACATTGGCATCAAGAAAAGAAAACATCAAAGGAGATTACAGAAACGACTAAACGTGTATTGCTAAGTGTTCAACACATTATCTCTCAGTTTTTGAGAAAGCAATGTGGTCAAAAAAAAATCCTGAATGATTGTGATCTGTAATAGTTTGATTTGATTTGATTGTACATTTAAAGAAAGACAATAAAGCATTTCCAAACACACACAATGTGAAAGGAACTCAAGGGATTGGGACTGAACTACTGCGTAGCTTTAAGAAAACCACTAATGGTTGAGGCTAACTGGAGAAAATGTTTTCAATATGTAAGTGACCATAAAGATTGGTCTCTGGAGAAATGGAAGAAGGTCACAGAGTCTGATGAGTCCAGAGTTATCCTCTACCAGAGAGATGGAGACATCAGCTAAAGAAGAAAAGCAGATGAAGTGATGCACCCATCATAAGGTCTATCTGAATATTCTGAATGAATTAAGTTCCCACTGCAAGTGTCTCAGTTTTCATTGAGAACAAAGGAGTACAAGTGAATATTAAAAGTGCTGCAGACTATGCAAACAGGCACTTCAAATTCACTTCTTTATTATTTATTGACTTCACAGAAAAGTGGCTGAATTATGAACACCATAACCTAACACTACACAAGCAGAAACTATTCTGATGTTTTCTTATCAGTAAGAATAACACACAAGCCGAGTAGAATAGTGTTGAACTGCACCACAGTGGTCTTGTCACAAGCCTAAAGGACAGCTTGTGGACAAAAGCAGTGAGGACATTTGGCAATATGACAAAAGCAACAATCAGCTGGGAAAAAGTGTAGCAACGAGGAAATATGAATTTCCATAAAATGTATTTTTTTCACAGAGTAAGAAGGATTTACTGGTGATAAGTTGCATTTCTGAAAAACACATTACATACCAGACTGGAACGCTTTGATTTAATGATCTAATATCTTATTCTTGAGAAGAGAAAGCAGATGAAGGTGTAACCTGTCTGATAAGAGCTGCACAATCTGTCAAGATAAAAGTCTCCTTACAACATGTAACCAAACAACAAGGACAGCCAAAACAATTAATCAAAATAAGTCAGACAGAACATACAGACACATTTACCTCTATTTATTAGTTTATGCAAATGATTATAAATGTATAATATCATGTCTAACATTTTTGAAGGAAATATATTTAGGGTTATTATTAATTTGTATTAGTAGTGAATGATTTGGACTATGTCTTTTTTTCAAAATCTGCATCTTTTAATGTGGCCCAATCTGGAAACCAATTCAAGAAAACTGCAGAGTGCCATTTTCGGCATTTTCACTTAAAATAGGTCATGCTTACTCATGCCTTGAGACTCTTGAAGGTTTGGCCAGCCCCTCAGGGTTAAAGCCAGCACTTTCCAGTCCATTAATGACATAATGAGAGGAACACAAAGAGCCTAATCACAATCACATAGCTTGCTAATAGTTAAAAGACCAAAAGGGTAACAAGTTCCTGTAACGTCTACACGTGGACGTTTTGATCATGTTCCATTGCACATCATGTGATAGTTTGGGTTTTTATTAGCTGAAAGCCATTAACAGCCAAATTACAAGTTGTCGTAGCACATTTAAGCCACAGGGAGATTCAAACCCCCTGTTGAAAATATAAAATTAAAGATCTGAAACATTTTAATTTGTGTGCAACTCATATGTATAATATGAGTTTCATTTTGTGAAATGAGTAAAAAATTGTTTTCAACAATAATTTATTGAAGCTGTAATTGTAGTACAGCTCCATTATCCATCAACAAATGTCCAAGACACTTGAAATTTTTATTTCTTAAATGTTATTTCTTAATTAATAACCATAAGTTTTATCCTGTATACTTTACCTTGATGCACTACAAATGCGCATTAAGCTGAAAATCTAATGGAAGAGTTCTCTTCATCCTCAGTATTAATGAACACCAAAAGGAAGTAGGGGCCAGTGTCTGTGTGTTTGTTTATACAAGTGTGATGTTTCTTTAATCCATCAGAGAAACAAGTTAAATATTAAAGGCCGGATAAACAGCTGGTCTGGATGCTGTGATGGTGATTCAGCAGAGGTTTAAATCTTAGTGAAGAGACGTCAGACATCACTTTGCTTCTGAGTGAAATGTCAGCCTGCAGTTTAGTTCCCCACATGTTTCTGCAACAAAATTTTTACTTAAATCTGAAATCAAGAGTATGAGAACACTCCAGATTGTTATTGCTGATTAAACAGCAACAAAGCTTGTAGAAACACCTTTAACAGCAATACCTCCCGGCAATCCCCCTTCATAACTGCATAGTTTCTCACGTCACAGAGGAGAAATATTTGCCCGCATTTCTTTACAAGATATTTTGCGTTCATTGAACCTTAGTTATTGCAAAGAGTTAGTTTGTAATTTTATTTGTAGGAAAAAAGATGTCACATCACCATATTGTCATCACCATTGTATCATCATTAACTGATCAGAAAGGAAAGCCACACTTGAGTGTTAACTGATGAAGTGCACTATTACGATGCAACGCCACATGTGCAGTAGGTTTCAGACCAAAAGCAAATTTCAGAGTCCAAGTTCCCCAAAAAAGCTGTCAAATAACATTAGAAGGAGTTTAAATTACACTAAAGCTTTAAAAACTACATCAGTAATTTGTGCTGCTTTAAATTCCTTTAAACAGGACAGTGTTTGTGGCTTTCACCATTCATATGATGCTTGCATGGCTAAAATAATGAGTCACGGTTGAGATTTTAAACCGAACAAGTGCTACCCGTGTAACATTCCCACTCCACAATTTGGGTTTGTTGATGTAGACCAAAACATTTCACATATTTAAAGGAATAAAAATCAAACCTCGCAATATGTTATTTGAGTCATCAGCTGTAGCTAAAATACGCCTGTTTGATTTGAAACTTGTTGCATACTGCACTCTCACTGGACAATGCCAATACAAGTATATTACGCTTACACAAGTCTTACTAGTAAAGTACAGCAAAAACTCTGACAATAATTTCCACCATGGCCCACTTAGGAAAATATTAATAGATCCAGAGGCACCTACAACACTGCCTGAGGACAGCTGCTATGAGCCGCTACAGAAAGCAGTTTATAATTGCGCTCACCTTCACCTTTCTTATGTTAAATTATAGGCAACAACCGCTTGAATGAAATCCTCTGTCAGGGGCCAAGCAGCAGTGAAGCAGCAGACACTTTTATCTGATCAGTCCCCATTTCAAAACACAACAAGATTAAACCATGCTAAAACTGGACGGGGTTAAATCCACCTCACATGAAAAAAATAAAACACATCCGTGTTGCTTTAAAAGTGAGAAGAAAGCCACACATTTTTTTGCATTTTCTTACCGTATAAAGCCCAATCCTGCACAAGGCAAGGGAAAGCTGCATGTGCTCCGACATTGTGCTCGACAACAAGCGTAACCCCCGGCAACCAGCAAGCCTCGGGAATAAGTGAATGGACGGAGGAGGATCAGGAGTAGCTGAACACAACAACAGTGTCAGACCGACAGCATGAGTCGCAGCTCTTCCCTATCTTGCAGTCAGCTGTCAATAGCCGCACTCCGGTTCTTTGTTTAAATCCCAACATTCACACTGCCTTGTTTTGCAAGTGTTAGATGAGGAGGACCTTGTGTTTACCCGCCATGCTCATTCATAGAAAGATAAGAAACTATTACCACAGGGATCAACAGACAGACGCAAGCTTAAGACTGAGTGCATCTCTTTTTCTCTCACTCTCCACAGAGATTAAGGACTCAGCGGCAACTAGAGATCCAGAATAAGACTGCAAATTGGATTAGTCACCATTACCCACCCACACACAATGTCCGCACTGCAAGCAGAGCTACAGCAGGTATGAAAATCATTGCTTTCTGCATGGAGAAGGATGAAAAGACTGACCACTTGAGCTTCCTGTGGTCGCAGGGATTTCAGCAAATGCTGTGGGACGTTTTGTCGAATGCCTTTATGAGAACTGTGAGTCATGTTTGAATAGCTTGTTTGTCATCTCAGCCATCTAGTAGGGGTTGGCATTGCCTCCTGCTGACAGGTATAATATACAATTTAAAATTAGCTAGCATTGGGGTAGTGGGTGGACTAAAACACCGGCAGGTTGCTAAACTATTGCAGATTTAATTCAAAATTTAATTTGGTAAGAAACAAGATTTTTAAGGTGTGTAAATGTTAAACTTGAACAGCTTTGTTGGTCTGCTTCATTTGTCTCAAATTGGGGGGGGGGACTGTGTCCTTCAACCTTCACGTTTAATGCTCGTCACTCCTGCAGCAGGACACCTGATATAGTGTCAAAATGTACATCTGATGTCCTGCATCACGTGTACATTTTGAAAAATTACATTTGATGTGTTAGATGGTGAACTTTTATTTTCTTAAAATTTAAAAAACGACACTAAATCCTTCATATACACAAGGACCTCAGGGCAATGGCCTAGGACAAGTTTATTTTTTAAGTTTAAAAGGTTTCAAAAAATATGCTTGAATCCAGGATTTCAACGTAGAGTAGTTTTTTTTTTTTCCAGTTCAGTCTTCTTACGTTCGACAAGATGACTACTTAAGCTTCTTTAACAGTGAATGTATAAATAACAAGAACTTCCTTCTATTTATTTTGTAATACTGGCGACGTCACAATTTAAATTGAACATATGTGCTTACTTTTCATTTTATGGGAGTCTATTATGATGGAAAGATGTCATCAAAAATATACTTGTGATTTTTGGACAAAAATAATAAGATTATATTACTAGAACAATGTCAATAGATTAATTGGAAAAAGTGGCAGCCCTTATTTAGAAACTACAACACCAAGGGGATAAAACTATAGTGGACATTTCCTTTGGAGTGCACATCTATAATTTAAAAAAGTCTATTGTACATCAGTTTTATACATCGAGTGACATGTATTCAGTTCAAATACAGCAAAATCATCATCAGAGAATATGTTCAGGGACTCAAACATCTTATATGTTCTAGACCATTTTGAAAAATATATTCTAAATATTATCTGTAAAATAATAAAATCTTTAAAATAAATACACAACACTGCAGGTCAGAACTAAATAAAATAACTCTTGAGCAGAAAGAAACTACAACTGAAAAGCAATAAAATACGAAAGGTTCATTGCTGCCTCTTTAAAGGCATTAGTCCATAAACTTCCACAAATGTGAATATCACCAGGGACGTAAAGGGCCTGCATTCATCCTTGATCATCATAGGAAGCATCATTACCTAGAATATCACAGATATTCAAATGAACTAAACCATTCACATTGCTGAAATGCCATATTGCTTACAACAGAAAAAGGAATTTGGCAGTGCTACACTGGGAGAAGCAGGGCTGTGCAACACTGTCAAGTAGAGGACAAAGATAACATCTGCTGCTGCCAGCAGGATGGGAGTATGGCTAACAAACCTGTTCTTAGCTCTGCTCTACCTGTTTTCACCTTGCACAATAAAAATTAGACATAACTGACCGTGTTTGTTGATCTTAGTGAGGACCAAAAAACATCATATCATTTTTGAACCCCACTAAATACAGTTACAGGTCAATTAATTAGAATATCATACTAAGTTGATTTACTTCAATAATTCAATTTGACAGGAAAAACTCACATTATATAGATTAATTATATACAGATTGTAATATAAAAGGATTTTCTGCCTGGTTTAGGTCAGGGCAGGTTGCTGGCAAATCCAGCAGTGACAGTGTGGTCATTAAAGCTGGTATTGACAGTGTGGGCAGGAGCTGTGTCCTGCTGTGTCCAGCAGGAAAAACCAACCAGCATCTCCACAAAGCTTGGGAAGCATGAAGTCCTCTACACTGTCCTGGTAGTTGTGGACTGTGGACTTGATAAAACCTCTATGGACAACCATCAGCAAGTGACATGGCACACCGTATCATCACACTGGACGTTATTCTCATACTCTGCATTTTAGTCGGAAAGCAGGTCCCCAAACGTTACTCTATTCTGAAAAGACGACTTTGAAAGAGTGACCAACAGTAAGGTATTTTTGCCATAAGCCCAAGGACATTTCTTTAAGTGGCAGCTCTGGAAGCTCTGCGTCTAGCCACAGTGCACACCTTGTAAATCTCTCTAAACTGCTAAATTGGCTATGCTTTAGACTCATGGTGGTGGTAATTCCTAATGTTTGTGTCCTTTTTCTAACAAACTTTTTATCTCCACTCATCTTTCTATTGCTATGCATGGATACACCACTGAACAGTCAGCTTCTTTTAGAAATGGTCTTTTGTGGCCTAACCTCCTTCTGAAGGGTGTCACTGACTGTCTGCAGAAGAACTGTCTGGTCATCAGTCTTCACTATGACTGCGTTCTTCACATTTCATATCCTTTTGCAACGTATTATTGTAATTTGCAAAGAAAGACCATTTATGATTGTATCTTATAAATGTTTATTATTTGACACTACAGATGCAAAACATAAAATAAGTACTGAGTAGCTGATACAGAAAGACAAAACATGGCTTTTACCCACAAGTTAAAATTTAAATCTAGGCCTATAGAATATCGAACTCAGAATGTCTTATCTTACAAGATATTCATAACGTCACATTTGTGTGGCTTTTAGTTACATAAAGTGCATTTTATGCTCGACTCTTGACTCCTTTTACAGCGGTTTAACATGCAGCTACCTTTTAAGGTCATTCCTCTCAGTGTTGCAGCTGTTCGTTTATCCTGATCCTGACCGAGACGAATGAAGGTGTGGACCAGTATTTGAGCAGATGAAGCAGCTCCGTTAGGTTTTTCCATTGTTACCATGGCTTCAAGTTAATGCTTGCCAATCGTTGTCAGTGAGTCTTTCACATAGTTCAAATTCCACAACAGGAACTTTCAGGTTGTTGAGACAGAACAGGTAACATCTTAGAGGCTGACTTCCTTACAGACTGGTCTAGAATATGATAGACGTTAAGTCTGAAGGTGTAGCAGATCCCCCACCAGCATTTACTTGATTTATACATTTAATATGAGCCACAATATTTCAAAACGTGAAGCTACTCACACAAAAAGTCATATATTAGAATTTAGTTTAAAAATAAATAAAAACAAGTTCAAACACAAAGTAGCACGACTAAGGTTTTAAAAAGCTACGAATTAAAAACTGTTAATAGTTTCTGACATTAAGTTGTTTTCTGACCATATGAAATAGAATAACAAAACACTGTCGTATCTGTTGATGCACACTGCTGACCAGCTGGCTGAAGGAAGCATACTACACTTTTCCCTCACCTGCAAGATGAATTCAGCTGTTTATAATTACTTTGAGTGACTGAAATCCACTAGAGTGCCATATCACTCTTATTAAGGTAAAGTTATTTTAAAATGTATTTGCATCCTTCTACACTCTAAAGAGGTGAACAGTAAAAATGGTCAAGGTTGTACATTATTTATATACTTAGCATGTGTTTTCTCAATATTTTTAATTAAATCTGTGCACCCAATTCAAAATATTTACAGATTAAAAACTTTTTAAACATGCATTACTTTAGCTGCAGTAGTATTTGTTGTGCAGACACTGAAACAGACTACACAAATTAATAAACAGAATATATTTTGTCCCCAGAAAGCATCTTGTCTAAGTCAGTGAAAATCAGGTTAGGTCTCAGGAGGTGGTAACACAGGGCAGCAGTAAGTTGGTAAGGCTGTACTATGGCAACAGCTCATGGGATCAAATCCCTATCTCAGTGCTGCAGTTTTTGAATGTTCTTTTTGACACAATGCTGAGCATGCAAAAGTCAATTTAACATGCACCACACCCCCGTTGAAAGAATCTGGCCCAGATCAGATGTCAGCTACTGTCATAATTCAAACTACAGTGATTTGCCCATAATTTAATAGAACATAATAATCCCCATCACAAAAACAAAACAAGGCCTCAATAAAATTACTAAAAGGACTGAACAGTAAGAACTTATTAAATCTGAGAAGGATATAGTTGTGGTTCAAAGCTTTGCACCACATCTTCAGAGTCGCACAGCAGGAACTCAACAGCCCGACTGACGCCTGTTGAGTGCCTGACCTTAGAGGACAGCCAAGCACTCGATACCAAAAGTCCAGAGTTACAGCTGTGCTTTCCACACAAAACTAAAACTACCATGGAAAATCCTAAAACCCCTCAAACATGCAGGCTGCAAAAAATATATCTTTCCTGTTAATGATAAGAGTAAGAAGGTGCATCAAAATGAAGGTTACACCCATCTTGAACATCATACTAATTTAGAGCTTTTAAAGAAACATTTCAACTGTTCTTTTCTCAATATGGACTGAACACAAAACAAAATGCAATGAATTTCAAAATGGTTTTGGGCACAGTAGACAGAATTCACTGAGAAATTAACGTATTTTCGGCACTATAGAACACACCTTATTATAAGCCGCACCTACAAAGTTTTTTTTTTAAACTGGAAACGTACATATATAAGCTTCACTGGGCTATAAGCCGCTGATATCGCCACCGCTCTCGATTTTTCCAATATCAGATCAATAAATCTTATATTAAGGATGCAGCCCTCCGTCTCCAACACCGAACCATGAATTCGTTCACGCCGAGCTTACGTGCAGCGGCTCCATTTCCCTTCTGTACTGCCAGATCGATAGCCCTCAACTTAAAAGCGGCATCATATGAACTTCTTTGTGTGGTTTCCATGATGAGGGGGTATGAGTTTGAAGAAATTTCTCCGTCGTGCCTGGTGTTAGCATGTGCTTGTTCCAAATACATATTGGCGCTTTCTTCTTTGATTTTCAATTTTGACTTCTAATGATTCACTTCCTGCTAAAGACCCCCGTGGCAGTTGAAGAAAAATCCACAGGAAAGCCGTACCAGGGCTATAAGTCGCATGGTTCAAAGCATGGAGAAAAGTAGCGGCTTATAGTCCAAAAGATACACATATGGGTTAGAGTACCATAACCCATATGGTGTGGGTTAGAGTACACAATATATGTGTACTCTAACCCACATATGGTCAAAATTATACATGCACTTGGATTGGTGTCTTTTAGAGAGTTAAAGAAAAGCCAAACTTTTTGGTGCCATAAACAGGGGCCAAGCATAACTTTGGAAAATTTTGGACCCTCACTTAAATTACTGGGTTTACTACTAGCTTGTACAAAATTTTCATAGGTTTTTTATAAAGATGGATCTACATCGATGTCGGCCATTTCTGGTCATTTTTTAACATACTGGTCATATTGGTCCCATAACTAAAACTGGGACAATATTAAGATATAATAAATCATATCAATTTTGTGGCTGTTTGTGTGTGTTAAGGGAGGGACAGGGACTTGGCCATGTGTTATTTGTTTGACAATGTTACAGAGATAGTGATGCAGTGCAGCACTGTGGGTGATTAAGCTGAAGAAAGCTAAAAGAAAAGTGTGGTCATCTTTTCACATGGTTTCACATATTATAGGTATTAAAGGAATAAATGTGGAGTCTGTTCTTACAGAAAACCAACCAGTTTATTTTATTCATTTCCTGTCACACGGGGCTGTTTTGACATCACTGGCTTGTTGGTTTACCCTTATGTGTCAATATTTTTCCATCCATGCTTGTCAGAGTTTACATTATAACCTAAGTTAACTATGAACACACTCCTTTTGTTGCAGAGAAAATTAGTACCTGTGATGCAAGACATTGCAGCAGTTTTGGTCATGGTTAAGGACAAAAAAAAGTTCCAATAAAGCCAAAGTTCAAAGTTTCTTTTAGGTCTCACGTCTTGGGAGGCCCATTTATAAACAAGCTGATAACACTGGGTGGGCGAGTTCCTCTGCACTCCACAGTGTCACTCAGTCCCCACCAGTGGAATGACAGCACAATGTACTGGTAAACTTTTTATAAATCCCAAAGGAAGGCTTTTCAGTTCCACCAGCTTCCTCTTTATTGTTGCTTTTTTGTTTTTTGCGGGTTTTATTCCCCAGCAGCACCCATCCCATCTGCACAATGTGGGCAAAGGGCCCAAAGACCACTAATCTTCCAGCCAAAAGCTGGAGCCAAAAGCCTGGAGGGAAGTTACTGTTTTGCACAGGACAGCTATAAGCATACAAATGGCTTGTATTTGAAAATAACCTTGTCAAAAACAGGACGCAGATTCATCCTCAGCAACAGAGGTGTTCAAAGGGTGTACCGGTAGCTGTTTGACATCTTACGCTATTTTGCATACAAACACGCTGGAGTGTGGGTCAACCAGTTAGACCTATTCCCAAAGTACTGATGGAGGAGGGAAGCTAAGAGCTTTACTTGACAACTAATAACAGCTAATGCTAGTTATGAGTAGTACAATAGTAACACACTTACAGCAAACTGTTGCTAGACCTGGACTTGTCAGCTGCAAAGATACTGGAAGCAGCAGCTTGCTTAATCGCTGTAAGCAACAAAAACAGCCTTTTTGTTCGTTTACTCACCAGATAATCCATGTACTATCGCTGACCAGTCACAGCAGCACGACCTAGCTTCGTAATAATCCCGTTTTTGCTTGAGTGAGTCCAAATTTTTGAGGGTTTTAGCAGGCGTCTCTTTGTATTCCCCGCCTTCCTTCCGACAGCAATGGCTAGAAGACTAAAAACGAGCTTTTGGGGGGTTTAAAAAGTGTTTTGTTAAAAAAAAAATCGTCTCCTTCCCTTCTATAAGAGAAGTTCCATTGCAGAAGCAGCAACTCGGTTTGTTTCACAAAGAGGGGAACCCCGCTGTGTTTGGCTGGTCTTTGTCTGAACAAACAGCTCCCTTTCCACCGGCTGCTTTCCAGCTTTATCACACAATAATATCAGTAGAGACAGTGTTTGGTTGAGGAAACTAACGAAAGCGTTCACGTTACGTCACGCACGTCGTCCTTTCTCTTTACGCACGCAGCGCGATCACGTGATCAAACACATGGAGGCTATTTTCGTTGCTCAATCTGAGGAGGGACGATCAAATCCGACGTTTCATTGATAACAAATCCGTTATTAAAACCTTAACATTTCGATAGAGGAAATTAAATAGGGTTTGGATCTTAGTGTTATGAATAATTTATTGACAAAGCTGTGGGACATTACACTCAGAGCAATAAAAGTTGATCTCTAAGTTTATATTACTACAAAACTAAAACAAACAAAAAAGTGCTATTACTAGCAATTATAATAATGAGAACAAAAAATAAGAAAGGGGGAAGACGAACGCCAATGACAATATGGTTTGAGTAGATGGTATTGCTGCCCTGTGATTGGTCGTTGTTTTTGGTGTTAAAAAGCAAGTAAATACTGTACTTAATGAAGCGACTGGACAGTGTTTTTCTATATATAATGTATGAAGAATGAGTGAGAGCATCCACTCTTTCTTCCTTTACCTCACCTAAACTATATTTTTGGCAGATTTTTAAACTGGGTTACACTTGAACATTGCTTCAATTCATTTTACAGACCAATGAGTTACTTTTCACATGCTTAAGCAACTAATATAAAGTATTTTCTATAATCTGCCTAGTCTGCAATGACGTGATCATGTCTCCAAATTATATGCAGTGACAGAGGGGTCACACTTATTTTTGGGTTTGTAAGCGGTCATAATCTTCTAAGGGATATATTTAGCTGAATTTGACTGGCTCAAATTGGAACAGGAGCCATGAGAAATCCTGCCAGTTAGATGGAAACACAGGGCTAGACACTTAATATCAGGCAAACTCCTAAAGACAGCCTCTTATTTGCTTTAGCTTCACAATGGGAGCTCAGCATGCTTTCCTTTTTGATAAAGCTTTGTGAAATCCTGCTGGTTAGTACCTGTGAAATATTGACTTTGATCCTTAAATTATATAAACTCTTTTATTGCCATGATTTTCTTTTATGATCAATGGCATGTTGTCTTATCTTTCACATTTTCAGGAGAGCCCAAGAGACTTAGACCCCAGGAAAACAGAAAGATATCCCTTAAATACATTAATTGAACATAGAAGTAACACTGAGATTCTGAAAAAAACGATTTTATCGGCATTGTTGTGGATGCCAAAATTATGGGACTGTGGATTTTCTAAATTGCAATTTTTTTTCAATAGAGTTTTTTTTCTTTTTGGTAATATGTTCAAATTAAAGATGGCATGTTTAATTATTTCTGAATGCAAGAATATGCTACTGCCATGGAAGATTTATTTATTAAATTTTTTTTTAGACAATGTTAAAGGAATTCATAAGAATGTTTTTATCAAATGTAATGTAACTTTAGTACCCAAAGCCTTCCTTAATGTTTTATTTTTGCTGACGACTTTGTTTGCTAATTGTAGCTGTACTAAATTTTTATTTTTCATGACAACCATTATTCTTGAGCACAGTCTTTCAGAAAAGTTTTGTTTTCATTTTCTGTTGGATTTTAGTTTATGTTTATTCAGTTCTTTACCAAAATGATTGTTACAGTGGAGTTCTATGCTCTGTTGAAGCCAGATCACGACTGTCTATGTTCCAGTGTGTTTGTGTCTTCCATCCAAATATTTGTAATAATAAGAAGTTACTCCCCATTTCTTTGAAGACTTCGCTTTTACAAAGTGTACTTCTGCTGGAAATATTTTTAGATTAGCCTCATTTCATATTTCTATTGTTAATATGGAAGGGACAAAATAAATAGAAATATGAATGTGTATGCAAAAGATTTCAAACCTACTGGATGTGTATACTGGCGTCCTTATTAGCTCTGATCTGAACTCCCATCATCTTCAAAAGTGTCCACAGAGTTCATGACAATGAACAGAAAACTTCAGTCCACAAAAATGTCAGATAATTATGCAGGAAGATGCCATTTTCCTCTGGTTACATAAGGCTGAAAATCACAGGCTTTCTCAGGCAGTGCAGTGTGATATAATTCCTGATCCCTGAAGAGTGCACTGTTCTTTAATATTTCATAGGACTTTCTATAAATGAAATCTCTGTGAAATAGGTCAAGTGGAAAGTGAACTGGGTGACATGCATTCACATCTGAAAGCTACAGGCTTCCCTTAGAAGGAGAACATACACTGAAGCATGAGCTTTAGCATCTACAGTGCTTTGAGTCACTACACTGAGAAGTCTGTTTCCCTTAGGCAATGAGGATCAGTCAAATGTGGCATGGGAGACCTCTGGTGGCCACGAGGAGTATGATGGTTGAGCAAACTGAATAACGAATGTATTTGAAGGCGGTTTTGTTTCAGTATAACCTTCTTGATTGAAATAACTACTCTACATACGTATTAAAATGTAAAATTTCACATTAAATAGTGAGCTGACACTTTAGTGAAAACAGTAAAACCCGAGACCATAATTCACACAAAAGACTTTGTTTAGATGTTCAAAAATCTTTAAAATCATAATACAAAAGTATATCTTAGGAATTCTAATTTTGCCATGAATAAAAGTATCCACTAGGGGGAAGCACCTACCAAAGTGAAAAACATTAGTTGTTTCCTTAACAGTTGTTTATGTTGTAGAAGGAAAAATTAGCTATTGCACTGTGAAACAGAAGTATGGTTATTCATACTATTCCATTCATCCGTCCATCCATACATTCTGGACGGACCCGACAGGCTTCTAGTCCATTACATAGACAACACAGAAATAATGAACACAGTTAACTTTGCACGTACACACTCATTCTTACAATCAGTAACAAGTTGTCAAATAACATGACACTGTTCCGGTGGATGGAAAATTGAATGAGAAAAAACCCTACTGTTCCATGTGAGAGGAGTGTGGAAATTCCACTCTAATATCCCCACACAAGGTTGAGATTTACATCTTTCTTGGTTGAATGAGAAGTGTATTTTTAGAAGGATGACTCCTGACTCATTAATGTAATTGGAAAATACTTAAAAATAGACTTTCAGTCAGGTGAGTTGCTAACTGAAACTCACCTGACTGTTGCTGAGTCAGCAACTCACCTGATTGCACAAATGGATAGATGAAAGAAAAATTGCTTTGTCATTGTGATGTCTGTCATTCCTTTGAGCTGATGAATGATGACACAAGGTTGGGAACAATCCAAGTTAACTTGTGCCTTGGTAAATATCAAATAGCTACATCAGCTAGTCATTATTTGACTGACAGCACTTTTGAACTCAAGACTGAAATAGAATAACATTTTGTGTTATATCAGGTTGAAGTAAGACCTAAAAGACTTACCAAATTATTTCTTTACTATAATTTTAATTAAAAGAGTTGTGGAAGAAAGGAACTGGAAGATACCAACGAGTGATTGTCCAAGTCCTATTGTAGTTCTACACAGCAAGGCCCTGTTTTAATATTAATTCAACAAGTAAACATTGACTACAATTGAGAAACATCTACTGAAAGTTCCTTGATACTGTTTCAGTTACAACATAAATAAATTATCGGTGATTAGAAGAACGGGAAACCAGTAATATATTTCACACCCTCATCAAAATTGGATAATAAGTATTTAGAAAAATTTTGTCATATCCAATTTGCCGTAACTGATTAAAACATGAATTCTGCTTTCTCTCATGAAATCCTGAAGGAGAACATCCGGCTATCAGTTTGGAAAATTAATCTCAAGCGCTTTTGGATTACGCAGCAGGACAAATTTTCCAAAGCACACAAGAAAGTGCAAAAAAAAAAAAAGAAAAGAAATGAAAAGAAAAAAACAGATTAAGTGAACTAATGAAGATTCTGAAGTGGTCTAGTCAAGGGTTAGGCTATTATATCACTGAGATGATGTAGGATGAGATAAGACATGCTCAAAACCTTTCAACAGAAGGCTAAAATTTCTCCACAGCACTACAAAAGAAGAGCTAGGAAATAAATACAGCAGCCATATCATGCAAAAACGAAGAAGTTTCTCGTTACAAGTTTTACATCACATTATAGTAAGATTTGTCTAATTAAAATCAAAATATATTCATGTTTAAACACGAGAGAATGTAACAGAAAAATTGCAGGATTTCGTTATTATTTTCCTACATTAGGATTTAGCATTTGTAATAAAGCAGTTCTATGCACAGGGTGGTGGGTTTGGGAGGTTTGACATGAAAAGATTACAAAATTATGTCCCTTGTGAATTCCTTCAGATTAATTACATTATGCTTCTTACTAATGATTTTTGATCACTCTCTAAATCATATTGTAATGGGCTCAAACATAGAGACTAAATATTTGGAATTTATTTATTTATTATCAAAATCAATTTAATGATCTGAAAAAAATTAAGCAAGACGAAAGAGTGAAAACAGAAGAAACTTTTTTTCATAATACTAATGAGTTAAAAAGGAGGGGCTCAACCAGAGTAAGAAACGTAATTCTGTTTAAGGCCCTATATATCTGGACCAGCCCTGAAGAGAAATTTCATAGATTACGCATCTGTTTATTATTATTTTTATTTTGTTTTTATTTTATATGAAGAATGCATTTTTAATGAGTTGTCACCATTACCACCACTCACCTTTAAGTAGTTCGTGGCGGGTTTGGGTGGTTTGAAACACCCAACCGAAGCAGCGCAGGAGGTTTGATTCGTGTTGTCTGCAGCTGCTGCATGTTGTCGTTGCTCCGCCCTCGACTGGTCTCGCCTGGTCTCCGTCGGATTGCTGCGCAGCGCTTAAAGGCAGAAGAAGTGTCGGTCGGAGCAGGAGGGAGGCTGCAGCGCAGCGCAGATCAGTCCGTGTTCACACGCTGCAACCGCTGGATTTAAAACACCGCCGCTTCCAATCAGGTTGGAGTCAAGGGGAGACAGAAAGGCAGTTTAAAGCTTCCACGTTGAGCTTGAGGAGGATTTTAAAGACATATATTTGGGGAGGTGGGTTGACTGCTGTGTTCCCCTCCTGCCCCGGACAGCAGCCGTAAGTGATCCATCTGTCCCGCTTCCAGCTGCTGTGTGAGCCATGGCGCTCCAAGCCAGAGTGATCTACGACTTCAACTCTGAAAACCCGGGAGAGCTGTCGGTGAAGGAGAGCGAAATCCTAACTTTGATCAGCGAGCAGGACATTGATGGCTGGCTGGAAAGCTCCAACAGCAAAGGGGACAGAGGACTGGTCCCCGCCTCGTACGTGGAGATCCTGCGGAGCGAGGCTGAGCTGAACAGCTACAACATCAACGCGGAGCCTCGGTACTCTAATATCCCAGCTGGAGGCTTTGACAAACTCCAGAACTTCTCTAAGCCTCCTCCAGTAGGGTTGACCGCATACACGGCGCCGATACAAGAGCATCACAACAACAAACACCACATCCAAGGCAGCGATGATGACTGGGATGATGACTGGGATGACAGCTCCACTGTAGCAGATGAGCCAGGGAATGTGGGAGGAAGGTACCAGGACTCCGAGGGCTCCACATACAGAGTGACAACACACATTGGTCCAAGAGGGAATGCAACTCAGGCGAAGAGCTCAGCCACAGTGGGCAGGAACCTGAACAGGTTCTCTACCTTTGTGAAGTCAGGAGGAGAGGCGTTTGTGCTCGGAGAGGCGTTAGGCTTTGTGAAGGATGGGGACAAGCTGTGTGTGGTGTTGGGTCAATACGGTCCGGAGTGGCAGGAGAATCCTTATCCCTTTTCATGCACTATTGATGATCCCACCAAGCAGACCAAGTTCAAAGGGATGAAGAGCTACATCTCCTACAAGCTGACCCCCACACACACCCAGAACCCTGTGAGCAGGAGGTACAAGCACTTCGACTGGCTTTACGCTCGCTTGGCGGAGAAGTTCCCAGTCATCTCTGTGCCACACCTCCCAGAGAAGCAGGCCACAGGCCGCTTCGAGGAGGACTTCATCTCCAAGAGGAGGAAGGGTCTCATATGGTGGATGAACCACATGACCAGCCACCCTGTCCTGTCCAAGTGTGACGTCTTCCAGCACTTTCTGACCTGCACGGACGAGAAAGCCTGGAAGCAGGGGAAGAGGAAGGCTGAGAAGGATGAGCTAGTGGGAGCTAACTTCTTCCTCACCATCAGCACTCCACCGGCTCCCCTCGACTTCCAGGAGGTGGAGAGCAAAATTGATGGGTTCAAGACCTTCACCAAGAGGATGGACGACAGCACCATGCAGCTCAACGCCACCGTTAATGAGTTTGCTCGCAAGCAGATGGGTGGATTTAAGAAGGAGTACCAGAAGGTGGGGATGTCATTTAAGGCTCTGAGCCAGGCCTTTGAGATGGACCAGCAGACGTATTCATCGGGACTCAACCATGCCATCTCCTTCACTGGAGATACCTACGAAGCGATTGGAGAATATTTTTATGAACAGCCCAGCAAAGATCTGGACCCAGTTATGGATTTGTTAGCTCTTTACCAAGGTCACCTGGCAAACTTTCCAGACGTCATCCATGTCCAAAAAGGTAAACCAACTACAGTGAAGTATTTTAAAAGTTCTCAGTGACTCCTTTTAAATGAAATAATGCTTTAAGGGGCATCCCCCAAAATGGTAGATTTCTGTTCTTGTATCAGTGTTTGCAATTGATAAACTAACAACTGCAAAATTACACATGAACACAATACGCTGATGTTCAAAGGGCAGTTAAGCAGGTTTAACTTGTAGAAAGTATGAGTGGTTTTGTTTAATGTGCTTCAGAGTTTTGTATTTGAAGGTCTGTAAAGACATTACATTAAAAGAGTCACCACATTATCAACATTTTACAGGACATCTTTTCACTTTTCACCTTTTCAAACACATTGATAAGAAATTAATTTTGTCATTGCTCTGTATTTTTCAGCAAAACCCCCCCCCGCAAATTCTCAGGGTTATTTTTGGCCAGTTATGGATCCCAATTTCAGGAATAAGATGGCCAACCTTATGTAGTCAGATCTATTTCTAAAATAAAAAGAAAATATTACATGTTATTGTTAATCTAGGTAATATAGTTGAGTTTGTACTTTACCTTTGCTATATCATAACACCACTGTCTTATTCCTTTTATAAACCACTAATAAATGGTTTCCAAATAAGTAATCTTTTCACTTACTTATAGTGTCTTTTATGGTCAGATTTGGATAAACAAATGACTTCTAGTCTGAAATGCCATTCACAGAAGCCAGCAATAGAACTTAGGTCAGTTCCCAGAATAAACAGAAGTTGTGTTTGCACTTGAAGACTTGTTAACATGCAACTGTTGCTGCTCCTGTTTGACTCACCTGCTGCATGAAAAGGATTGTTATTTATCTGTGCTTCGTGTTATGTGACTGGTGGTGGCATATTGACATAGAGAAAATGTCATTTTATATGTTGCAGGTACATTTGCAGGGTTATCCTTCACAAATGATTATGTTTTCTACACTTCAGACTGACTTAGGCCGCTGTATCACCAACTGTTTCATTCCATGACAATGTGTGAAGTTCAGAAGAAGAATAGTTTGCACAGCAAAAATATTAATAATCCCTCCAACACCTGCTTTCTTCTTAGAAAGGAGAACATGACAACACTATTATGGATATTATCCTTACTGAAGCGTTTAAAAAATGCAGAAGCACATAAACAAGCACATATACGTGTTCTATTTTTTCATATCACTTCCTTTAAAGTCAGAAGTTTACATACACTAAGATTACTCTGCCTTTAAACAATTTGTGAAAGCCAAGGTGATGATGTCATGGCTTCATAAGTTTCTGAATTAAGAAGTTGTTTTCCTTATTAGTCATCATGGGAAAATCAAAATGAATCAGACAAAATTTCAGAGAAGAGAACAGTGGACTCTGAGCAGTTTGGTTCATCCTCGGGTACAATTTTTTTTTCAGATACTATACAACTGAAGGTTCCAGTTCATCTGTTCAAACTATTAAACACAAGTATAAACAGCATGGACATGTCCAGCCATCAAAACATCCTGGAAGGAGAAAGGCTCCATGTTATAGAGATGTGCTTTGCTTCAAATTGTGCATATCAAGCCCAGAAGAAAGGCAAAAATAAATTATGTGACTGAAACTGTTAAAAGTGTTATGATACAAACGAGACAAGTCTTGCTGTCTTGACCTAAAAAACCACTCAGTTGAAAAGAAGCCATTACTTAAGGGGAAATATTAAAAGAAAACATTATGGCCTAATAATGAAGAAACATCTCAAGGCATGAGGGAGGAAGCTAAAGCTTGGGCATAAATGGTTCTTTTAGAAGGACAGTGAGCCTAACTATACCTATTCATTAGTAACAAAGGGAGTTAAGGACACCAAGTCAGTGTTTTGGAGCATCACAGATTTCTGAGCTCCGTCCCATTAAAAAAAAAATGTGGGCAGAGTTCAGAAGGTGAGTAAGAAGGAGACATCCCACAAATCTGACTCAGTTAAACCAGTTCTGTCAGGACAAAATGGCCCAAAATTTAAGAGAGTCAGTGTGAGGATACCCAAAACATTTGACCCAAGTGTTTGATAATCCAGTAACCACTGTTTTCTATTTTTGAAGCAAAAAATTGAGATGTAAAAACATGTGTTATTAATATGTACTGATTACTCATGGGCGCCCTCCTATTGTTAAAACTTTTCGAGTCATATCTCTGAAAATCAGTCCTTATTTAAAAAGCATGCAACATAGTAGGAAGTAGCAATCTAACATTTACCACATTTTTACTTGAGCAGAACTGTGTGGCATGAGCACAATCATTTTTCCTAATTTGTTTTAATTGCAATCCATTGACCTGGAATGGAAATTAGCTCAAAGAGTTTATCTTTGACTGGTAGCAAAGAGGTATTCTGAGTCCTTTCCACCCTTCTACCTCCATTACAGCAATTACATGGCATCAGCTGTTTATCTCCAGAATAATGATGAGAGATCATCTCATATTTAATTACAATTTAAATTTAATAAAAAAAAATTGAGGAGAAAGCTTGTAAGATAGATTAAAGATTAATTTATATCCTTTTACATGGATCTGCTTATCTATGTGAAACAATAGGTTTTTATATAAGATTCATGAGAGTATTATTTAATGCTTAACGTTTTAAACTGCTTAAAATATTAAGAATTTGAGTGTGATTTGGAATTTGCTGCCAACTAAAACATTTATACCTCTGTACTCCTATTATTACTGCTAAATCATGAACAAAATTCTCTGAGTACTGTAATAATATTTGACCTGAGCAGCTTTCTTTACTGGAATGTAAGTGTGAGACCAAATCACTTTCGTATGTCTGACAAGTTAAAACCATCACAGCAAATGATACTCTTAATAATTTGGAAAGCCTTACCTTTATGAATGTTTAGTTTTCTGAGGAAGGAATGTTTTAAATGAATTATTTAAATGAAAAAAGTACACAACCTTGCACTGAGAATCTCTTTATTAACATACTCAGAGTTTCTTTAAGCAAAGAAGGATAGCCTATATTGCACCATCTGTGAAAGTGTCCCACAGTGTTATCTTTTCGAAATGTAATTGATGTCTCCAAATATGACACTATCTCTTCATACTTCCACATGAAAAACAAACAGAAAACTTATAACTTCAAATCAAACCACTCCCTTACTCAGGAGATTAAACTGGCTGGACTGCTTTATGAACAACAATATAGTTGGGTAGTAACATGTCTTGTTTTGCTACAATGGGATATAAGCCAATACGAGTTAGACATCGTTTTATTTATTTCTATTTATTATAGTTCCAATGCCAATATGTTTTGGATTAGACTGGTGGCAGTCTAATGTGAAAAGTTATCATAGATAACACCACAGTGACCCAAATCTGGTCCTTGAGGTGTGCGACTATAATTATTATTTTTTTATTTATAATGCAGGATACATCCTTATAAGCATTGACAGCACACAATGTTAGCATTTTTTTAAAGCGGTGGTGTCATATCCCTTCGGTAAAAATGTGCTGATGTTAATAACCAATGTTCATTTTAATATTTGTTGTTTGTGCATCTGGTGTGGCGGGGGGAGGGAATTACGGTAGTCTTGTGGTATTTGTACGGACTTATAACAGTGGTAGTAATATTATGCAGGACTGTGGCAGATCAAAATGCACCTTCGACAAAGTCGCTAAGTTGGCTACAGTGGATGACCGAGTGGGTGGGTCTGTCAGCCAGTCGCCTCTCACAGCCCAGCAAGAGAGGAATCAGGACCAGAGGATCAGTGGCTGATTTTCAGACGTTTGAGGACATAGACCAATACATACGATTGTTGGATAACAGCGGTTTAATATATAAGTATTAATTGATTGTCTATCACTCAAAATTAACAAAATCGTGGCTGATCGGTTGGTGAGAATGTACTGAGTATTAAACTATTGTCTTAAGTAGCGGTAGATGGTTTTGGTATACGTCCAATTTAACCAAGAGAGTTTGTGTGAGAAGAATGTTCTTCACTGGCATGACGTTTTAGAAGATGCTTGGAAAAATGATTTGACGTTATCTGTATAGACAACTGTGTAACATGCAGCTTCAACTGCCGTTACCAGGAGTAACTCCTTATTACTTCCTGGTAAAACCTGACTGACAGTTTTCTGAATATCAGCACCTCCCAATATGTGTGACTGTTGAAGTAATTCCATTGTGACAGAGTAAGATGTGAAATCTTTGTGATGCAAAACATGGGACTGTATAGATTTGCACTTTCTCCTATAAACTCAGTCAATCCATGCAAAGCTTGCACCAGTCTGAGTTTGTTTCCTCATCTTACTTCCTGCTGCTGCTCAGTGAATACCTTATGTTTTGCATTATGCTGATGACAGAGCCTGTGGATACCTTCGTCAGATGGGTCCCTGCAAAAAACAGGACCATTTACTCCACAATAGGTTGTGCAGAGGAAGCAGAACAGACTGTGTTTTGACTGCAGTAACACACAAACTTCCCAGACAACTCAAGCCAAGTTTGCCACGTAGACTACAAACACAGATTCACAAACATAACCAAAACAGCGATGCATTCTATCTGCACAGGCTATTGTGCTAAAGCAAGTTTATTTTTATGTTTGAGAGATTTGGGGAATTGCTCTTTAGCCACTATCCCATCATACACTGAAGGAAAAGAGACTCAGTTTGTCACCTCTGAATATGCAGGGAGCATATTG
Organism: Gambusia affinis; assembly: GCF_019740435.1. Taxonomy (NCBI): domain Eukaryota; kingdom Metazoa; phylum Chordata; class Actinopteri; order Cyprinodontiformes; family Poeciliidae; genus Gambusia; species Gambusia affinis. The sequence goes on along the minus strand of NC_057870.1, from coordinate 24,192,471 downwards.
TCTGTAAAAACACTTTGATCTCTCGTTTTTCATACTGACTGGGGCGGTCTAGTTTGTCGTATTACTTTGAGTTCAGCTCATTTATCTTTGTTTTTCCCATTCATGAATTCTTTCTTGTTTGGTTCATTAGGCAAGTGGAAACACTTTGTTAATTCTTTTTTATTTATAGGGAATGTGGAAGAGGCAAAAGACAGACATGCTCTTTTAGGAAGTTATAAACAAACATGTTTCCACAATGAAGGTGACATATGGGATCACTTTGGGTCATCTAAATTCACTGAAGTCAGTTCATGTTTACTACTTGCCCCAATATCTGGGATTCTCATAAATTACTTTGCAAAAATAAGTGCATTTCTGTTTTAACTCTGAATCCCATAGATTGCAGTTTATTTGTAGTTTGGTTTCCATCTGTAGGCTAGTTATATGTAAAGCAAAAGTCCACTGAAGTCATGTTCAATTGTTCTGTGCAGTGAGGTTTTATTGCTACACTCATCTGTGCACAAGTCGAGAAACATGGCCACATCCTTTGTCATAAAACCAAAGTATATGTTTCCTCCACATAAGTGGTTGCACAGAAACTGTTGTCGGGGATCGACTGATGCAACGACAATGACCAATGGAAACAGTCATTGAACCTTAGATGTAGTTGAAATATTCGGCAGGGTTTCAGTCCATTTTCTATCTTCAAATTCATGTTTCCAGAAATGTTTATTTAGTGCGGCCATTTTTAGCTTTGTGGACCCGTAAACATCAGGCAGGATGTTTTATGTCGTGGTCACCATGAAATGTGAGCTTTCCTGAAAGAGAGGCTTAGCTGTCATAGTATTGATCTCCACCTTCACAAAGATCCCATTAGTCATTACCCTGCAGCTTTAAGGGGACAATACCAACTCATGCTATTGACTGGCTTTGCAGAACCTTTCAGTTCTCTATTTTTGCCTAAAAATTCATTTTGAGGCTTTGACAGCAGTGGGGTGTGACATTTACTTTTTATTTTAAGCTGTGGAAAAAGTGGGAGGAAGATTGATCGAGTTTAGAAATGTTGTGGTTTAGTGAGTGTCAAAAGACACTACAGAACTGCTGCTAAGATGAAAAGTATTTCTGTGTAGCTAATATTTTAATTTAAAGTTTCAATTGGAACATTAGAACATATGGCTGCATTTGCATGTGTCTTAATTAGGGCAAAAAACAAGAAAAATGCTTTCCTACATTTTGTTCACTCAGGGATCTCCAATATCCTGTTTTTATATCTTATCAGCCATATTAGAACAGGAAGTGATAAAAAAAATAACAAGGAAAGTGAAAGAAAGCAGCGATATGCCAGGATGCTGGCACATCCTGCTGAGTCAGCCTCATATTGCCGTGTAAACACCTGAGGTATCATAATAGCTTATTTGAATGTCCTCTGCAGTTCCACCAGAGGCGATGAGACGGGAATTGTCGCTGGCTCGTCTGCTTTGGCTCAGGTCGTTGCATAAGTGTGGATTACGTAAGGGCTGAAAAGGCTCCCTGCACAAGAGAACGCTGTGCCACCTTCACACACCACAGACAGAACTTTTTTTTTTTTTTTTTTTACAAAACAGTCATCAGGACAACCTCCTGTTTGGAGCGCTTGCACATCTGCTGCATGCAGTTCTACAGCGTTTGTGTGTTAAATGTCTGCAAATGTATGATCTTAAAAATAGCAGTTTGCATTCTAACACAGCTGCCAACGGTTAAACAGGAAGTTAAAGAAGGAACAGAAGTGAGTTTTTTACAGCTGAACATCAAAGACAGCTCAGCGGATCAAAGAGAAGAGTCTGGGAATTCAATTTTGAATTTGTTTTTATTGCTGGTATTTTTATAGTTATTGTCTAATTTATATCAAAATTGTAAAAAATATATTGAAATTATTAGGTTGCACCTCTAATTAAAAGTTTCTGCACCCTTTTAAAAACATAAACATAAAGTAAGTAATACAGTTTGAGGTAGATTTAGTGTTGCAACACTGAAAAGATCAAAAGATATATTTCTTTTTTTAAATGGAAGTATTTTCACTATAGAATGAAAGTGAGTACTGTAAAAGTTACATAGTTAAACAGACAAAATCTAGTCTGACTTGTGCCTGAATTACATTTGATTGACAGAATCAGCTGCGTTTTCAGGTGCAGCTGAAAACGCTTCACCTGTCTGTCAAACAGAATCCTCAGCCTTAAGGCGAAGCTATTCATTCCAAGTTTGTAAACCAGGTTTCAGCTGACTGTGAGCTGTATGTGATGACGAAAAGAATACAATCACCAGGGTTGATCACTCAGAATGATGTTTGGTCGGTCCAACTAGACCAGAGTGTGGTCACTGTACCTCAGCAATGAGCTGAGCCATTTAAAGAGGGCCTCGGTTTGTTAGGACTGGGTAGACCAAATGTAAATTACAAATTCCAGTTTAAACTTGTGACAAAAATCAAAGAGAGTAGATTGAAAATTTTTAAAATCTCGCCAAGATTTTAGCCAGACTTCACCTTGAGGTTTCTTTGCTGTTCCTTATTTAAGATGCCAAATTGAACTGTGGATGAGAATCTGTGGATGACAGCAAAACAAAAACGAGAGAAATGAAGGTTTTGGGGTTGGTTTCCCTCATCTAAGATATAGCAAATGGTTTAAAGTTTTTTTCTCTTGCTTGAGGTTCACAGATACTCAAATCCAAAGTATCTTCTGGCAGGTTGTGCACCAGCTGTGTGCAGCATGATGTGGCTCAGCATTTTGCAAAATGCTAACAGCGTCCTCTGAGCCTCTGTTATTTTTTGTCCCATAAAGTTTCTCTATCAGTTTGGTTCTGCATATGCATTCCTCTGTTGTTGTGCTCACATCTTGTGCATTGGAAAGAAAAAACAAACACAGGAAACCTGCATGTGAACTTTAAGAGAAAAAAAGTTATATGTGTGTGTGTGCGTGTGTGTGTGTGTTAGGTTTTCTCTTGCGTCATGTTTCAGGAATCTTTAATGTCTCAGCTCAGGCCTGATGCATAAAAAAAAAAAATCCATGACAATGTGAGATGTTTCACTTCATGCCTCACAGGCGCCAATCTCCTCTGAAAACCTGTTCAAATATCAATATTAGCTATTCTTAATTTATGTTGACTTCTTTTTTATTTATTTATTTAAAAATTGCTTCACATCGGCATCCACCCCCTAATAAGCGCATGTTTCTTCTCTTGCCCTTTGAACAAATAATTAACTATAAATATTGGCATAGACATTTAAACCCGCAAACACACTTCCTCTGTTTAACCTGCACATTTTTAGGCGTGTCAGAAAAGTTCTAGTAAGGAGGAAAGTTCACACTTTACATTTATGCCTTATTTGGTAGTGTCATGTTCCTGTCCAGTAGGTTTTCATTTGTAATGTTTGTTTCACACAATTTGTGTTTTTTTGAAAATGGCAAAAAGGAACTTTTTAGTGTTTGCACATTCTTATCTAAAGGTTTGTTCTGGAGGAGGTTTGTGAAAATGGAGTTCTTTAAACTTTTGTTTCGGTTCACTTAGACCACAAGAGCCCACCACAGTGACGAGAGGAGCATTCTGTATGGGCGAACACTCGGAGCAAACGTTGCTCGGTCTCTTAGTATGAGTGTCAAGCTCACAATTTTCACTTCCTTTTCTAAATTTATCAATCCTTTTATGGTTGATTTCAGGGTACTTTTTACTCCCTGTAGAGCTGTTCTAGGAAAAAACCTTACAAGTACAATAACGTAGGCCAAAAGACTTTAAATTGAACAGATTGGACAAGAAAACTGTGAGAACTAAAGCTGGTTGGCTGATAATTTGACCTGAAAGTCAAATATCAACACATTTTCTAATCACTGAATACACTATATATAACCCCTTCCAAGACATGCTGTCAACACTCTTCAGTGAGAAAGTTATTACTGTGGGAAGCGGTAGCAAAAATGATGCCAGAGGAAGCACAGAGATATAACAACATGTTGTCATATCCTTTCTACGGTGGCATGCTGACTTTTTATTCAGGCTACTACAACAGGTGATGGTTTTTTGCTCCTTTGTAGTTTTTGTTAGTTTTATGCTTGACTTTTTCTGGTAGGAAAATGAGCCACACAATATTGATGATAGCTTCTCTGATTTGTATTCAAGAGAAATCCAAGAAGCCAAAATCTTCTGAATCAGCTGGTTGGACCCTTACAAAAACTGGAGATGGGCAATTGGTCATGATCCTTGCATCTCTAATAAAAAGATTATAACACATGATAATTTGTTGTGCTAGCTGCTGTTATGGAAAATTCACCATTTACACTTTCTAGAGCTTTTGAATTAATGTCTTTATTTATAGATAACCCCCTATTTCTAATTCCTACTTCAAACAGACACATCAGATGTCTGGTTTCTTAATGGGATAAAGAATAAAGTTTGTTTCTATAAGTTCTTAGTCGTTAAGTGGTGGAAAATCAAAAACATCATCCATCTATTTAATTTAGAAGGACCTGTGTTTAATCTGTTGTTCATCAACCAATGCCTTGGGTTGAAGTGTAGCAGGGCGTTCAACCAAAGGGCATTGGTGGAAGGTGGTCAATTACTGTATCTTCCTGGTGATTGGTGGTTTTGTGACTTAATGAGCCAGAAAGCACAACTGTGAGGCAAAGACAAAACACAAAGCATAGCTGCAGAACTAAAGTAACCACAATAATAATTTTAACTCGTTTATATTGTATTGACAATAACAGTAAATTGGATTTTTATCTTGAAGTAAAATTTTTGCTTATTTTCAGTATTACTACAATGTACTTCTGGAAAACGTTTGGTGACTCCATGCATTGTTTGTTTGTTTTTTTTTTTTCATCTTGTCCGATTTCCTCCTCACATTTCAAAGTTATTTTATTATGATTACATGTACAGATGTGTGTTATAGCTAAAGTGTGAATAGATTTTGGCTATACAAATGAACAAATGTCTACAGAATATCCTAATAAGGACAGAAATGCAAACCTGTGTGTGTTTGTTTAACTCTGGTAGTTGGCATCAGGAATGTCCCTTAAATGGTTGAATGGTTGAAGGCTCTGGGGTGACATCATGTCATTAATATGTTTTGAATGTGGGCCCCCAGATTTTCTAACTATAAACAGATATGAGGCTCTGCATGGTTCCCAGTCACTTGCGTTAAAAATGTTAAATCGGTTATCTTCAGTCAAGTCATTTCTTTTCTTTTTTTTTCAGTTTTAAGAGCAACAAGTAAGTATAGAAATTCAAATTTTTGTGTTTTTCATCATCTCCTAACAGGAGCCCTGACGAAGGTGAAAGAGAGCCAGAAGCATGTGGAGGAGGGCAAGATGGACCGGGCGCAGGCAGACGGCATCAACGACCGCTGCAACATCATCTCCTGCGCCACGCTGGCTGAGATCCAGCACTTCCACCACATCCGCGTGAGAGACTTCAAGGCTCAGATGCAGCACCATCTCCAGCAGCAGATTGCTTTCTTCCAGAAGATCACGGGCAAACTGGAAGAGGCTCTGCAAAAATATGACAACGCGTAACGGATCACCCAATCCGTTTTGGGTCTCGACGACAAACGGCCGTGCCGCTCCCGTGATTGGTCAGTGGGATTTTGGCTAGAAAAGGGCAGTACCTCACAGAGACTGCTGGGAGCTGACGTCAGAGCAGGACGGGACGTTTATGGAGAGGACACAAAACAAAATCCCATTTGCATTTTTGTCTGGGACATTCCGACATGTATTTTTTAGAAAATTAAGCCAGTTTTAAGTGCAAACACAGTTGCCTAGAGTTTATAGAAATCAATAATAATAAACAGATTAATCTTGGGAAGATGAAAAGCAGAGAGAGAAGCCTGTTTTCACTGTTGCCTACACATTTGGTGCAAGAGTTCCTATATCAGGAGTTTTTAGCCTTACAGCACAGTTTTTAAAAAAATTTTTGGTCTCAACACCTCTCCAGGAGCACCAACACTCCTGTGGCCAACACACACTGCCTTCAGGAAATATTTATTCTCAGACAAACAGGACAGAATGTTTACAGGCTCCTCACCGAGCAGCGACTGTCACTGCTGTTTCTCTGTGCCTTCTGATTTTGGTCATTTTTGTTACTTATTTCTAACAACTCTTATGTGCTGATAATGCAGACATACAATCCATTTGTTTTTGCAAGGCTCCACTCTATAAATTCAAGCCTATGCTGTTGAGTTGTGCCATTTCTTTTTCTAAGTTGATCTGGGATTAGATTGTTAACACAGGGATACCCTGATCACAGCAAGCACTAATATCCAGTTTCAGCATGCACAGCTTAAATGACAATGGTAAACTCTTTTTACACCTTATGTTTATTTGTGTCAGCAAAATGTTGGTTTGAAAGCTCTACCTTAAATTAACAGAAGCAGGCTGCTATGAGTAGAGGGTTTCTTACCAGTTTCTATAATGCAGACCTTTTTAAAAGCAGGATTACTGATGTTTTAAAACTTTATGATGATTGTATCATGAAGTTATGATTGTAGAAGAGATGCAAATTAAATTTATCCTTCACAGAAATATAGTAGCTTGTCCTGTTTTTCTTTCTTTTATTTTGCAAAATAGAAAAACATATTACAATGAGACTTTTAGTAGTTTTGTATTTTGTTATTTCCAGTCCACACTAATTGGCACCGCTGTTATAGATGTGGAAAACTTCTTAATTCATTTCTTCAACGCAGCAGCTAAATGGAATGGAAGACATGCATGGCTATCCACACATCTTGATACATCAGAAACAATAATTCATAGTTTGGTTATTAGAGTTTTTGTGGAAAGAGCTGGAGCAGCAATGATGCTACAAAATGTCTCCAATAGGTACTCCATAGAGGAGAGGAGGAAATAAGGAAAAATGCTTAATAGATACAGAAAATTTGCTCTGCTGAAAACTGCATTTATAGATTCAACACAGGCATGAGCAAGGCATAATAACATTGCAAATGGTTTGATGATGAAAACAAACTTAAAAAGATCCAGGAGGTTAGGGTTATTTATTTTCTTTATTATGAAGCACTTTGAGAGATTTGTCTGTAAAATCAGGTGCAAAGCAGAAACCAGCAACAGACAAGCAGAAAACAGAAAGGTCTGACAAAGGGCTGAATGAACTTAGGGGCTTAAATTCTGTGGAGGCTGATTACTGGAGTTTGACACAGGTGAGTCTAAATACTGGTTGAACAACAGCTGTGAGGGACAGGGGCTTAAGCTGTTGGAAAATGACTGAATAAGATAAAGAAACTCAGGAAAAATAAACAAAGAAGGGCAACAAAAAGTTCCTACGAAGTAAAAACAAAAGTTATAAAATAAACTGAAAACATTTTGGATGACTAAGTGGGCTAGAAGTCGTTAGAATCAAAAGGTGTCACTTTTAAAGCATTTAAGCATTGTTGTAAAGCCTTTTTTCAAAGTTATTTACCATATTATGAGTTATTATTCTAACTCACAATATAAACACATTTTCTACAAATCAAACAACCAGGATGTAAACAACAGTGTCAGTAATGTGGTTACAGAAGAGCTTTATGATGCTAAAAAGACAAAGGCAGCAGAACGCTGTGCAGCTCTTTCAGGCTCAGTGCCTGGAGGACGGCTGTGCTGTGTCTGTGGTTCAGGTTATGCTCACAGATCTGCTGACAGTACAGAGGTCAGCCATCTGGGACAGCTGGTCCATGTTAGAAATGTCAGAGCAAATGACAGTGAACACACCGTGAACAGGAAAAGGTCACACTAACAGGTTTTCATTAGATTTCATCGCCATTGCTGAAAACCAAGAGGTTTTCTGCTTTTGCAGGATGACAAGTTATTGGAGAAATGTTCGCTCTTCCTGCTGTCCTCGGTTTGTTATCTAAATGTAAAGATATGATCAACTGAAAAATAATATTTGCAGTCTCATAGCATATTACCATAGTCTCATAAATGTAACACTTTGCAGGAAATTAAAAGAGGAAGTCAATGAGCACTAAGCCAAAGCAGAACTGATAATGGTTTGGTACCATCAGGTATTAATCTTATAACTTTGAAGGTTTGAAGCAATGCAGGCATTTTCTTAAGCATAGCAGGCAGTTAGTTTCATTTTCAACTTGCTGACCTTTCATTTTAAACATTTCCTCAGTGAAAAGTTCTTTGTTGTTTCTTAAACCTTGACTATCAAGGTAAATCTGCAATGCAAAGTATTTAGAAGATAAACGAAGGCTCTGGATCTTGTGCAGTCTTCCAAAATTTGAAAAAGTTTTTAATTATTCATTAGTCTAAGTAAATGTAGGACACTAGATGCATTATTGTTATTTGTTATTATTGTAGTTGTTATTTATAGATATAGCTGTTTTGAGACTAAAAAATACCTTAAATATGTTTCTTTGTTATTATAATTGACATATTCATACTTATGTACAGAATACAAAAAGAACCTGTCAGTCACAGTGTGTTTATAAGACAAATCAAATGTTCTGAGACTTTGAATTTCAAAAACTGGCAAGGAGGTCATTTGAAAAGAGAAGATCTGGAATTGTGATATAGGATTTTTTTTTTTTTTTTTTTTTTTTTTGGAGAAAACCTATGATGCATAAACAACTAAAAACCACCTGATAAAAGTACCTGCATATAAACACAGCCTCTGAAGAGGTAAACAGACTCACATTAAATAAAGTCATAATATAAAACAAAGTAAACCAGTTTGTAGAATCACTGCAGCAACAACCATTGTCTCATTACCACATTGCTCCAGTTCACTTGCAGACATTTGTTCATGCAAAGTGTCTGAAGACCCGACAAACCTTTACAATCAGGTTGAGGTCTGGTTTCTGACCGACCTTAATGCTTCTCCTTCTTCAGGCATTCTGTTGTTGAACTCTTTCTGGGTTTGGGATAATTGTTCTGCTGATATGCCAGTTTTTGTCTGTCAGACAAACAGCCTCATTGTTGATTCATAGAAAACAGACCCAAATCCTCACCACTGCACCACCTTGTCTGACTGTCACCATAAGGTGTTTATGTGCTAATTTATTGGATAGATGGTACTCTGCATTATGGCCAAACAACTTTATTTTAGTCTCAATCATTTAATGATCATTCATAAACAACTTTGCAAACCTATAATATCCTTCCTTATCATTTTTAGATGGAAAATGTTTTCTCCTACAAAGCCCTGCTTGTTGTGAGTTAACGGAGTTAATGCAGGATCTCTTAGGGTTTCTGGCCATAACTGACATTGGAACTGGTGAATTTTCTGGGACATTTTATGGGAAGATCAACAACCACCTTAAATGTTTTCCATTTACAACCATTGTTCTTTTCATGAAATGTAGTGAGTGGTGGGGAGGAAAACACTGAGGACTCAGATAGGGATGAAAAAGTGATGCTTTAATGGCCAATATATAAGTCCAGAAAGTCCAAAACCTGGCTCGACACTGGTAAAAACTGGTAAATAGAACGGACAGTTAGATAAAAAAAAAAGACAGACTGGTACAATTGACAAGGACCTGACAAAGACACAGAAACACAGGTGGCATTAAATACACAGAGGGTAATCACAGAACGAGACACACCTGGGAACAATCAAGGAGTAGACAAGACAACATGGAGACTCGAGACACACAGAAACCTAAAATAAACACACAGAGAACTCAAAACAACACAGAAAAAACCCCAATCCCGACAGTTAGACTTCAAATTCTTTGAAAATAAATAAACACCATTTTTCAGATTGAGGGTAAGCAGCAATTGTTTCTCTAAAGATTCCTGCTGATGACTATGCTGGCCATTTCGTAAACCTCCACTGGTGAAGATATGCCTATTTGCGCTAAAAGAGCAAATTGTTCAAGCTCCTGCTTTAAACACTGTCCTTCTTTAGTATGAAGTACTTTGAGAGATTTGTCTGTAAAACAGGTGCTGCATAAACTTTTACTGACTTACTTAACCAAAAACATCTGATAAGCAGCACATGCCTGCTACTTTCTCTCTTAAATCCAGTGCAAGTAGTGAGAAATGACTTTATCCTGACTAGAAACAATTTCTTAAACATGTCAACCACTGGTTTGGCTAAGCTCTGTTGTTCATTCTTTTTATCCTAACCTTTATAAGTATCAAACATTCATTTAAAAACATTAAATATGATGTATTTGTGGCTTTATTAATGTGCTTCAGCTAATGAGCCTTCTGTTGCCACAGTGACATATATCTTAGTATCTGGTAGCTTTCAGCTCTTTTGGTTTTTGGGTTTTTTCCATTTCATCAGATTTGACTGGATTCTTGCAGACTTTAACATTCATCCCTCAGGCTTCATGTCCGATATGTCCAACCCTTTAGGAAATGGGTGCTCCTATTTATAAATTCCCACTCTCTCCAGCCTAAAGCTTGTGTTGTTCTAAATTTGTGAAACTCTTAAAATGTCACATGTTTTTAAGGTATTTGCAGTGTCAACATTTGAATTTTACATAATATTAAATTCACATAACATGATGCAATCGACTATTATTTAGTGTTTGTCAAAAATAGGTTACGTCACTATGTTTGGTATTGTTTAGCAAAAGATTACAGTTTTACATGAGACAGGGATTTATTTATGAGGCAGAACGCTGTGAGCTTTCTGGCTACATGTCACAGTCACAAACGTCGAATGTTTAGGACGTGTTGTTAGAGCAACACCAGAAATGCACTCAGGATTCTGCAGAGGAGCATGATAAGGCTACCACTGCCAATGAGTGATAAACATTTTCTGCAGGAGTGGTCCCATCAGTGTGCACAAACAACCCTTGTAGCCTTTCAGTGCTTATAAGGAACATCACGTTCACAAATGTTATTACTGCGCTCAAGAGACTTGGCTCATTTCTTTTTTGGATGCGCAGCAGCTCTCAGGAATTCACCAAATGTAACCCAGAAACATTTTGTTCATTTTTAATCAGAGTGCTGATACCCTGCAGATGAGAATATCTCCTCATGCCTTCTCTAGAGACGTGATGATGAATGCATATTGTAGAAACAGCAGAGTTTGCACAGTTCACTTGTTTTTCTCTTTTCAGAAAAGTCCTGGCTTGTTTTCTTGGATGGAGAAAAGCTGCTTTTGGAAACAGGTTTCTTTTAATCAGATGGCATTGATGTAGAATTTAAAACAAATATTTTTTTGCAAAGAATTTAATTAATATATCATTTTGAATGTAACCTTCTTCTGTAACTCATATGATCCCCGTCAGAATTATACTCACTATGGGTGTGATTTGTTTGGGATCAATATCATGTCGGAACGCCTGCTTGTGACCAGATTCCAACCATTTGATGAAAACTCTCACCCACAGACAAACATAAACTCGATTAGGATGTTCAGGATCAACACAAGAACCGACTTGCCTCAAGCCTGCTATGAAACTTCTGGAAATTCCAGTTTCACTGTTCAGAGAAAAATTATTTGGATAACCGACTGAGAGGGTACCAAGTCCCTGAATCAAATGAAACATTTTTAGATTTGACTGACATCCACAGCTATCCTACAAACCAAATGCCTTCCAAAGAAATGTCTTGAGATCTGTCAAAGCAAAGACTGACTGACTGCAACGTCAAGATGTGTGCTTTGGATAATCAAGATAAGGCTTTAAAAACAAAGATGTCTGTAGCAACTGTTATCCTACCTAGTGGCCTCATTCAGTGTTTTTCTTTTTTTTATTATATGTGGTAACATGAAAAATGAACATGTAAAATGAACAACATAATGAATAATGACAACTCCCAAATCTCCAAGCAGAAAAAAAATCTTGTTGATAGCAACAAACAGTCATGTGGTTTCCCTGCAACTTGGTAATAGTTTTTACTCAATTAATAGTGACGATCTTTCTGTACATTTGAGCTCATTTTACAATTCAAGCAAAAATAAAAAGGTAACTTGTGCTCCTGATTCTTGGTTTTAAATATTTATTGAAGCTTTTTGTTGTCAGTTATGGAACACATAGTTCAGTAACATTTTTAATAGCTCAAAAATTAATCTGACATTTTTGTTCATGATGAGTTTATGCAATTTTTCACTGGAACTCCAGATAGGCGTTGCTTAAAATCCAGAGCACATCTTCCTAATAACCTCTTCATATCCATTCTATCATTTTTATGACATAATATCCCACAAATCACCACTATGGAGCTGACCCCAACTTCCCTCATCTGCCTCAGCAGATTAAAGTCTTCAAATGTTACGCTATAATGGCAGAAATGACGTTGCTTAAAATCCAGAGCACATCTTCCTAATAACCTCTTCATATCCATTCTATCATTTTTATGACATAATATCCCACAAATCACCACTATGGAGCTGACCCCAACTTCCCTCATCTGCCTCAGCAGATTAAAGTCTTCCAAATGTTACGCTATAATGGCAGGAAATGACCCGAGTCCAACCGCAAATATTTCATCATTTATGTTTCTTCTTCTAGAATTTCTACAATACAGAGGAAGTCACCAGACCAAACAGGATTTCTGTTAAAAGGAAATGGTTTGTTTTAGATGGATGAACAATATTTCCAGTGGAGGTGGTGAATGTGCTCTCCTTGCTTGTGTTGAAATCATTTTTGTCTGTCTGGTGTTGCCTTTTATTTGCTAATACCTCCTGTGCAATAACTGTCAGTATAGCCAGCCTGACCTTACATAAAGGAGATGTGTTGTCCTTATTCTCTTAGTCAAAAGGTTTGCATAATGTTTTGACATGTTGCAGAAATGCATTAATCAACCTACGTACAGCAGACACACTTTCCTTGTTTATGAAAAGTTTTCCACACACTACCTGCCTACTAGATTCCTTAAGTTGGGGTTTGGATCCATATTAACCTGCTGAGCTGAACTATAGCTGGTTTGTGAATGAGCACTCAAACTTTGGTGTGGAAAACATGAGAACTCTGGTCCTCCTAGAATCCGCTTCAAGTGAACCATATACAGGAGCAAAACTACCTCTCAAGGCTTTCTGGATAAAAACAACCAGAACAAATGCACCCTATAGAGGACCCTTGCTTATTAGTAGATCCATATTCATTGATTTTTCTGTGGAACATAACTTCGAATTGTTTGAGAAAAATCTGTCTGTGGAATTTTTTAGAGCAAATCTGAGGTATTTGAAAGAAAATGCAGTATAGGAAATCTGAAATACCAGGAGTGCAGTTTATTTTCCTTGGTGTTGATTGGCTGTATCTCCAAAAGCAAGAGCACAGTTAAAGACTAGATATTAGCTGAGAATTAATGGATATTAGGATATATTTCAAGTTTGAAGTATTAAAACAAGCTGTGTTAAGAATTTTTAGGTACCTCAATTATTCTCAGATTTTAACAGCACACAAAGGTGAAAAATGGCACAAAGAATGTATAGAAATATATGACATGTTCAGTGGAAAGTGGAAAGTTTCCTTGGTAGGAATAACTGAATGCCATTCTTGAAATTCCCGAGCTACAATACAGGTCAGGAGGTTACCATGTTATTTAAAAGGACCAGACCTTTTCAAAAACTGTATTTTATAAGTAAACTCAGACTGGCAGGAAACCTGCCCTCAATCGTCTTCAGTCTACCGGAATATTTTGTGTGAAAATGACCGGAAAGGAGAATTCTGAGGTGATTTACTAAAATTTAATTCAATTTACAATTTCATATAAACGTATTTTCAAAATAATTCAGGACACCACATTTACTGACTTTCTTGTCATCAATTCCACTACAAGTAAAATTCTCTTCCAAACTGACTCAGGTTATTTTGAATTAGTTCCTGTCTGTTCTTGTCGTCCCATCAGATCAGATGGCTCAGTCACGTACTGGACTTCACTTCATCAAAGCAACAAAAACAAATACATGCATGCTCATTGTGTGCTCAAACAGATATACAATCATTTACTGTTGTTCCTTCCTTCTGTCTGTGAAAGTATGACCGGGTGAAAAATGTCTTCTGTTTCTTCAGAGTTCATGCTTCAGGAATGTGCAGCGTTTGCCTGCAGTCAGCATTTTCCCCGCTGGAGGTGGGAAAGGGATGGGTGGCTGAAGGGGGGCTCCGTCTGAGTCTGTTTTTAATTACGACCCAGCTTGTACAACCGTTTGATCGGCAAACAGGGAGCCGGTCTTGACAGATTCCTGACACAGCCGACAGGTTCAGGTACAGACGGGGTTAAAGAGCAGTCGCAGCCAGAGCGCCATTTTCACAAACTTCATGTTTCAGCCAGGGGTGAAAAACCCTCAGCTCCTCCTGACCTCTATCTGTCTTGCTTTAGGTCTGTTTTCTTTTTTGCAACTTTAAAACAACCAAAAGAGTCTCACTTCTGCTTTTCCATGCTGAGTCACAAACACCAGGCCATTCTCACATGACGACTCCCCTCTTTTTTGTCTTGTGAACCCTGGAAGGTTTTGTCACTGCAACAACCTGCTGACGAGGGAAGAATTATCAAACAAGTTCCTCCTTTTAGAATGATAGCATCAGTGATCTGTTCCTGTACATTGCTTAGCACATTTACCTTCTTACAAAACAACATGACACCAACTATTTGTTAAAGTCTTAGGTCGAATGTACATTATGTGCTGTGTGTTTTCAGTAAATCGAACTCTGTCACACCCAGGAAACAGGTTGCCTGGCTTAAGCCCTCAGAGTCAACATTTGTAATGCTCTAATACACTTAGTCAGAGAGTGATTAACTCAATTTGTTTGGTTAAATTTTACCAGCCACACCCAGGACTGGTTACTGGCAGATTTCAAGTGGTTAAATGGAACCTTTCTGACGACATGAAGTAGGCTGAATGGTCTTGTAAAACAACACATTCTCCCATAATCTGAAGAAATTCAAGAGTGGAGGGAAATGAAAACTGGAAGTGGTCATAAAATGCTTTTATCCAGAAATGGATGATGTTAGGATCTGTGTTTTTCTGTGTTTATTTTGAGTTTCTGTGTTTCTGAGTCTCTGTGTTGTCCTGTCTCCCCTTGATTGTTTCCCAGGTGTGTCCTGTTTCCGTGAATACCTTCTGTGTATTTAACCCCACCTGTGTCCTTTGGAGTCCTTTTCGAGTCCTCGTTTAGGATAGGATATATCCATCCATCCATTTTCTGTTCACCCTTTTCCCTAATGGGGTCGGGAGGGTTGCTGGTTCCTCTCCAGCTACGTTCCGGGTGAGAGGCGGGGTCATCCTGGACAGGTCGCCAGTCTGTCGGTGGGCAACACAGAGACATACAGGACACACAACCATTCACACACACACTCACACCTAAGGAGAATTTAGAGAGACCAATTAACCTGACAGTCATGTTTTTGGACTGTGGGAGGAAACCGGAGAACTCGGAGAGAACCCACCATGCACAGGGAGAACATGCAAACTCCATGCAGAAAGATCCCGGCCCGGGAATGCAAGGAAACAGCTCTACCAACTGCGCCACTGTGCAGTCCGGCAGGAAAGGATATATGCTATTGTAATTGTCAAGTTTATTTTGGCTTGATAACTCAGACATTTAAGTGTGTCAAAAATTTAAAAACTAATTCAATCTGTAAGGGCGTAAATATTTTTTCTCTTCCCAATAAAAAGTTTTCCTCTATTTTTGAAAGTTTGTTTTGTGTAAAGTGGGTGTTTTGTTTAATTTTGCTATAATGCAGTGGCTCTGCCAATCCATGTCGGCCATGCAGGAAGTAAGATTAGACAAAAATGTGGGTCTGGTGAGCAGCAGCAGCAGCAGCAGCAGCAGCAGCTCCCATTAGATCATCCACTGACCTCAGTGCAGCCCTCTCCCAAGGGTGAGACCTCTAATACCAGGAAATACACTCTACACCCTGTGTTAGAAATGAGTATTGATGGCTGAAAGCCAATTTTATACAGCAAAGACACAATTTCACAGGGCACAGACCACTTTGTTATGGCAGTTTCTGTGGCCGGCTGCGGTTTGAAATAGGACAAACACAAACACAAGATGTCCCCTTTAGGTTTGTGTGGAGAAATCGGCATCCTGCCACGCCTGCTGTTATTATTACTAAACCTAATCTACTAATACTAATATATTACTAATACTAATCTCAGCTTGTTTAAAGGATTCAGAGCCACACTGTCTGAACTCAGCTGTTATCTGAGTTGTTTTTGTCTCTTCAAGTAGCAACTTGTGTTTTTCTTCCTGTGACGTTTCCAGAAGCTCTTGGGAAAGAAACCTGCTTTTGCTGACCTCTGCTTTTCTAAAGAAAAAAACATCTATTTAAAGAAGTTCACCACAATGTTGCATCAGTTTCTTCAGGTGTATTGTGTTTCTGAAATTCTGTGCATTTTGATGTTTATAACCTCTTTCACTGTCATCTGTCTCTTAATCTAGAAAATGTGAACAATCGGATTGAGGTGTTAATTCTGCAAGATCGGAAAGAACAAGATCCAGGATGGGGGCAGTTGAGATGATCACTCTGATCTAAAACGCTTTACATGTTTCACACAGGAAGGGTATTGGTGGTGCACCACCTCTTACCTGCATTCTTCTGTCTACATAACCAAAGTTGAGTATCATTAAAAGCTCACAAGAGTGTTTTTGTATAAAAATGCCTTGATTATTTTGAGACTGGTCTGTCTTGAGGAAATCTGCTTTGGTGTTAATCCATCTTGAACTTCATGATACCAACTAATTAGTTTTGTTTCTAAAGACATCAAAAGATTTCTACCTCAAGTATTAACTGAAAGAAATATTAGGTGAACCTTACTTCACAAATCCATCTCTTTAAGACTTATCAGGGGTCAGCGACTCCAGTCCTTAAGTGCCACTGTTCTGCAACATTTGGATGCTCTAGACAAAACATCAACTAGTTATAAAAGTATCCTGATACGGCTTTAAACATGTTCTCACACAATATTTATCACACATAAGAAGCTCGATTTCTACGCAACAATAAAATCTTCATCAGTCCAAAGAAACTTTTTCCACAGCTCATTATAATAGATATTTTACATCCATGCACATTGTCGTAGACCGCACACATACATGTTGTCGTCTTCTTTGTGGGTTCATTATTTGACCCACAAACGCTCAGAAATCTGATCCAGATTTCTGTCCTGTGAAACCTTCTGGTGTTTTTGAGATCTAATGAGCCTCTAAGGAACCTCAAAACAAACACTGCTACAGCTTTGACCTACATATATGGACATTCAAATGTTTTCCAATTCATGACGAGGCGATATGGGAAGAGTTGGTTTTTCAACCATTTTTCTTTTCTTCTTTTTGGAGTGAAAAAAACCTTGATGAGGACATGTCATGTATCTTGTACCTGGCAGAGTGTTCAGGAATGTGAGAGTCTTTACCCTGGTTTTGTTTTTATAGCCCTCACACAGGAAGCTCACTCTGGCGGGGCCTCATTCATGTTGTCTGAAAAACGCTGACTGCCCTCCCACCCCCTGGCTCTCTGGCTGCCCTCCAACAAACACACTCACACACACACACACACACGCACACACACGCACGCACGCCAAACATGCATTTTTGTTGGTTAGTGTGTCTGCACATTCTCCCCTCCCCCAGCATCACAGAGATTCATTTACAGCTCTGATTACAATAAACAAGAGGATATTTAAGAGGAAAAGGCCAGAGACTTTATAAAAGATTTTATACGTTTGTCATATAGGTTTTGAATTCTGGCTTTTTTATGTTTCAATCATTTAAAAACATTTGTTCCCTCAAAGAAAAAGAGCTGAAAATCAGGCTTGTTTCATGCAATATTTAAAAGATCCATACCTGCAGAATCAGGTGTTTTTCTCATGTGAATTGCCGGTTGACATGTACTATGTCCAAATATACTTCTGTAACTGAGTCAGGTTTGTCTTTTCAGGTCTACCCACAGATTCTCTGTAGGACTGAGATCCTCAGTCCAATCTCTGCTTCATTTGTCAGTGGCATCCACCAAAAACATTGACTGTTGTCCTTAAGCTACTTAAGCACTCTGGGTGTGTGCTGCATTTTTGTCCATTCCAATAATCCATTTGTGTTTTAGATGATGCTTCAATATTCACATTTAATGTCCATTCCTCATGATGGAACCTATTTTTGAGGTATACAAGTTTCTCATGCAGCAAAACAGCCCCACAGCATGATGCTGCCACCCCCATGCTTCATAGCAGGTGTGGTGTCTCCAGGCTTGCGAATGTCCACTGGTAATGGACATTATGGTTCCTCCACATGTAATGATGGTCATTGTGGCTAAAACGTTTCACTTTACTTTGATCAGACCACTACTTGCTGATAGACCTAAGACCCATTTTACTGTGAATAATGACACTGTCTTTACTTCAGCTAGCATTTTCACAAGGTCTGTTCCAGGATGGATTTGCACATTTTGGATAAAAAATCCCCCTCCAGTCCTTCCTGAGCAGTTCGATGGTTGGATACTCCCAACTTATATATAACTGTTTGAACTGATGAATACAGCACCTTAAAGCATCTGCAAATTGTTCCCAAGGATGAACCAGACTTGTGCTGCTCCCAAATTCTGACCTTATGCTCATTGTTTAAAGAGATAATTATTCTGTGGGAAACCAAAATAAATCTGACATATTTTCTCATTATTGTGGCAATTTGCAAATAGAAATAATTTTCATAATTCTTACTGGCCTAAAACAAGAGAGCTATATGGTTTGATGAAACTTCAGACAGGGAGAAGCAAATGGGGTATGCATCTTTTTATTTAGTGCATGAAAATGTCCATCAACTGTAAAATCTTTGTGTACTGTAAGCTGGTGTTTTATAAAACTGATTTGAACCAAATTTGCATTTCGTTCATGATCCTTTTCCCACATTATAATTCCAGTTTAATCAAATTACTTGTTTTCTGCTGTCTGACTTTTGTTTATGACCTAATAGTGGATAACTCCTCAGATACCTGTAACAGGGAGTCAGCTCAGCGAACAATGTGGGTGGGAGGTAACTACAACACCCAGTGTATGAGAGTATCTGTCAGGATGCTGATAAAATAATTATTAAACTTAAGTTAAACATCACAGAAAAGCAAAATAAGTGAAACTTACACCTGATTCAACTAATAAGACAAAATAGCTGAAAATATTGCCTTTACTTTTCAGCAAAAAAACAGCAGACGAAGATATTTATATACCCTAGAGAAGAAGACACAACTACATTTGGGAATTAAACATTCCCAGTTTTAGGTCAGTTAGGAAAAGTTCAGTCTGATTTAATGTCAGACAATGAGCACTAAGCTCATCTCACTCAGCAGGGTGGCAATAAGGTGTATTGCTATATTATGTTTGTGTGTCAAGGCTTCCTCTTAAAAACACAACTGACATATTTTTCAGCACCTCTGTGACAAATTCTGACACCCCAGACTGAATTTTACTAGCCCCAATTAGCGATAACAAAAACAGTAAATGTCACTTGGTTCCTTTTTGGACATTGTTCCTCTTGCAGTGCCACTATAAAATAGTTCTTTTCAACTTAAACATGTACTTTGTGATTTAATTAGCCATCTGGGATCATCTTTACGAAACCCTATTACAGCACATGAACCAAGAAGCCATTGTCTCTGGCAGCCTTGTCTTAAAGGGAAGGGTGCCATTGTTCTTAAACCCTGAGGCCCACAATTTCCAGCCCCCAAATTACAGCGATTACTGTAAGATCTTCTATCAGCGCCAAGAACCTATCAGATGTATCTAACCCTCACTCGTATAATAGCTGTGCTACAGCTATTGTTTTAATCTTGGTGTTGCAATTTAAATGTTCGACTGAAAAACTCAAAGCACAACACTTCAGACATTTGCCGTAAAAATCATTGAAGCCTTGTCTACATCTACTCAGGCATTTATTTGGAACTCAATGTCAGCAATTTCACTGCACTAGTCCTCCTCAAAAGAAAAAGAAAACAGCTGTAAAGTTAGACATACTATTCATATGACAGTAATAATATGATAGGACAATGGGCAATGCCTTGGTCTTGTTAATGTCAGCAGTTTTTTATCTTAAATGTAAGCCTTCAAAAGACTGGGTAGATCTTCAGCTCTGGTTTAAAAATTGTTTTTATTTAAGGCATGACCTTTGCAGGACTGAGTAATGAAATAAGTTTAATAATTTTAATGTAATAGAAATGTGTGATAAAATATGAATAGATCATCTTGAGATACCATCAAACATGTTTGATAAGGTGTCATGGTAAAGTAGGAGCTTCATGCGGGTTTACTCAGATTCAGTCAAGTTCTAATCTGATATTTATCTGCATGCTTTGCAGTGATGCTCGTCAGCAGGGTATTGGTTACCTATTTCTTGACACCAAGACTGAGGAATGTAAAGTTAATCCTGGCGTCTTCCCTGGTTGTGTAAAGGATAACATTACAAAATGACAGCTTCTGATTCTGTATAGAGTCAAGGGAATTGTTGGTGCATGAATACTATATTAAATCCTAAAAATAAAATTTGTAAACCCTGAGTTCTCATTTAGTACCAAAAGTTGAGTGTGACCTTCAAAGTTTGTATTACAACTCAGCTGTAAAAGTTCCAGTAAAGGCTCCCTTCAGGAGCTCATAGCCTCTGGGCAATGAGCTTTGACGTTGATTAAATCTGTCTCTGAAGTTTTGTGTAATTATTTCACAAACCCTGTCGAAAAGACTCCATCAGAGTTCAATTAACAAGACCTTGCACAATTTAGAGGTGTGTGTCCTTCTCCACAGTTACATGATAATATCCATGTGCCAGAAATGTATCAAATGTGCACAGCGCGGCACAGGGACATAGCGTCTCCCAAGAGTAGTAAGATAATTACTGATAAGTACTGAAGCCTGGTCTGTGTATTTTGAGGTTCGTAAAATTGATGAAGATGACACAAAATTCATGGGAGTACATGCACGACACATGCCATAAATGCTGCTACCAGGCTCCTACAATACACCACACAGGACTCAGACAAACAGCCACCACAATGTAGTTCACCAAACACATCTATGTTATTACATATTATAAAAATATATTTTAAAAATTCACAACAGATTTGCTTCAAACTATTCCAATCGACAGTTTTATCTGTTGGTGTATCATTTTTCTCTTAGGTAATCAACATTTCTAAACACATAAGGCGGCTCTAAATTATTCCATAATGTTGGGTGGTCTCACCAGTAATGTTTTTCTATTTCATCTCTGCTCTTGTGGGAATGAAAAAAAAGAACAAAAAAAAGAGGCATTTCATAAAAAGAAACAACGTTGCTTCGCCAGTTGTGAGATTGAGGTAAGATCACTGCTTTAATTTGGAAAAATTCAGCAAGTCTGGCTGTGTCACATAATTAAAACAAAAAAATAAAGTAGATGTTTGATGTTTCTTCACTAAAATGAAAAAAATCAAGAAATGATTCACGAGTACAAAAAAAGGTGTTTTATACATTAAAAGAAAAACTACCAGTGATTGGGGTTTAATTTGCAGAACCTGGTTTATACCACATACAATTTGTTGTTTGTACAAAATTATTAAAGTCAAAAATATAAATAAAAAGCAGTTTAATTCAATTTAAATTTGGTTTCTCTTTTATGAGTTCCAGTTCCTATTAAAGGATATAGCTCTGAAATATTTCCTTCTGTTATAAAAGAAAAAAAAAATGTTTATTGTTTAAAGGACAAAATATAGGATTTTGTGTAATGAGTTCCACGGAGTCATGGAGAAGACACAGATTACCACCAACAGAATAAACTCGGACATGTCCTAAAAAGAAGTGCAACTATCACAATTTTTAAAAACCAGACAAGCTTTTTTTGGGAAACAAGTAAGAAATGAGAAACGCAGCAGGTTCAGGCTATTTATGTGGATGAAGCCAAACTGTCTGAAATGCATGGATTGTTATGGGTATGGATAAAATTAATGAAAAAAAAAAAGTAATTGTAAATGTGAAAGACTAAAACACCCAAACAACACAGCTCAGTCAGTTCTAGTTTACACATGTGAAGTCTCCAGTATTTGCTGGTGGGGTGGAAACACGGATCTCAGGGTCGATCACAACTAAGTGCTGCAGGTTTAGTGACTTTTGGTTGTGCGAAAACCAAAGTTGTGCTAATTGCAGGAAACTGGGAGAACTGATGATTATAACCTTTTTTCCTTTTATTTATTTATTTTGTTTAATTGGTCCCCTACAGTAATGGGTCTTTTATTGCTGTGGCAGCAGGACAGTTTCAATTACAGTGAGAGCCACAAAATGTCTATGAGGAAGAAAAAAAAAGGATTCAGTGAGGAAATACTAAATCTTCTACAGGTTAAAAAAATTTAAATGATTGAATGAGATTTGTAAAACAGTCGAGACTGAGAAGATTTTTAAAGTGGTTTATTAAAAATACAGTATAAATAAATACAACACTCCTGTTACAAATTAAATTTTAACACTTAGATTAGACTGGGACACAAGTGATTCTTTTCAGTACAAAATTATTTCACAACTAATATACTTGCAGTGGTTTCTTCTCCCCAAAAATTCACAATTCACCTTAGAGCAGATCACAGCAGAACCGCTAGTTTACAGAGGTCAGAGTTCATCCACAGAAAAGAACGTTCATGACTTGACAGAATTTATCCTGACTTTGATAAAATAAGATGAAACAAGAGCTCCTTTCTGTCATCAAATGCTTCTTTCCGCTTTCTCTAGCCAAGACGTTTCAGTAGTTTTGTTCATTTTTAAATAAAACATCCTTTTGTACTACAGAAATATAAAACCCCACATGTAAAGATTATTTACCAGTTGTGGATCATACTTTGATTATTTATTTATTGATATTTATTTTTAAATAGGAATACAGTGCTGTGAGGTTAAATCTGCAGGATATGGTCAGTGCCTAAATGCTTTAGAAATAGATGTAAAAACAGTGTAAAACCACATTAATGGGCATACTTAAGTTATAGAATACTTCCAAAAACCTGCCAATTATGTTATGTAGGCTTCAATGATTACTGACTACATGCTGTGTTTGATAAATGTAGCGCACACCATGTGTTAAAAAAATTCCTGAGATAACAAAATAAACTATACTTTTATTTACTTGTATAATGCATAGAAATTATATAAATCTAAACAATCGATTTAAATATTTTGACCATACATTTTACGCCAGCTTCAGTAATTCACAGTATCAAGTTGTTATCATGCTAATCTCCCTCTCAAATATTTAAATCCATAAATGTCTCATTTCTTCCCAACAGGAAGAAAAGGTACATGTAGGTTTTCAGTGAGCAACTAAACAGAAGAAAAACACTGAAATCCGTTT
Source organism: Gambusia affinis (assembly GCF_019740435.1). Lineage (NCBI taxonomy): Eukaryota > Metazoa > Chordata > Actinopteri > Cyprinodontiformes > Poeciliidae > Gambusia > Gambusia affinis. Next base: position 24,169,280 of record NC_057870.1, on the reverse strand, counting down.
CATTCAATGTACAGCATTGTCCTCACTTATTGGCACCTTTGGTAAAAATGAGTAAATGTGGTTATAATAAACTCTTCTTTATTGATCCTACACTGTGAAAGTAAGAAAAGTTAAACTCTTATTTTAATTAATTTAATCTCACTTCAATAAAATTTTTTTTTTGGTTTGTTTTTTTTTTTACAAAATCAACTATAATGTTGGTGGTATTATTTTAAACAAACCCTCTTTCACTAAGTGCACAAAATAACTTAATAAAGGTTGGAGCACATCGAGAACGATCTGGATTCTTTTCAAATCATCCCAGGAGGGTTAAGTTTGAACTTGTCCTGTGTCAATATTTTCATGTTTTGAATAAACTGGTTCCAGCTTAAACACTCGAAAATGATCTATTTTCGGTTTTATTCTTGAGGGCACAGCCTTTTTAAAAAAAATATGTACTCAAGAGTTCATGTTGCAATGCTGATTTTTAGACCAAAGGGGGGGGAAAAAGCGCCACAGCATCACAGGTTTTGCACCAGGACTCATAGAGATGAGGTGCTTCCCACATATAATCCGGAGTTTTATGCCAGATGTGAAGAAAGATCAGTTTTAAGTGTTACTTGATCGGAGCACACAGTTGCCACTTTCAGTGAGCTTTCGAGATCTCTTATTCACTTCCCTAATGTCTGCGGTGGTAAGACATACTTGGTTCCTTAACATGCCTAACAGCCAGTTTCTGAATGAGATAAGCCTCTGTCATGTCATATTTTTATAACAGGGAAGCAAGTTTAATAGGAAGTTTTAATTAAATTTAAAGAGGAACAAATCTGAAAATAGTTATCACAACGTGGGGCAATTACTGTTTGGCATACCAGTAATTGTCCCACTGATGACTACTGAACACAAGCTTTTCCTGATGCAAGATCCTCCCCCTGACTTTTAAAATGTGTTTTAATAAAATTGTGTATTGGTCTAAATGTTATAGTATCAGATTATGCTACTTATGCACTTCTAAAACCAAAGTGCCAATAAGTGTCAAATGTGCTGCACCTACAGGATTATTTCCCCAAAATTTGCCACTTCCATGCACAAGCATTCCTGGGCAAAGGGTAATCTTTGAGGTCATGATTTAGCATCCACCAATAAAATGGGAATATCTAATTTCCTTCTAAAGCCAGCTGCTCACTTCAGTAGTGTTTGCACAGCAAAAACTTGGCACTAACGTATATAGACAAGTCTTACTGATGTCTTGCCTAAAGATTGCTGGTGACTTATTAATTTGGGAAAACTTTACATTTAGAACATTAGCAGCTTTCTAAATATAAAGGACCTGTTAAACAAAAAACGAAACACCTTATAATAGCTGTTTCTTTCTTCTTTCAGCAGCTGCAGCCTTCCAGAAAGGGAGCTCATGAGAGTTAAACTGATAGTAACATACAGTTCTCCATTTAATGGAACAAAGCACACAATGGGTCAAAACAGCTCCAGAAATCTACAGCAAGTAATGCAACAGTAAGTGATCAATTGTACCACTCATTCACTACCTTGTATCAATCACTGTCTTCATACCCAGTACTGATTCTTCTGCAAAGTTGGGGTGACGGTGTGAATAATTTGGGAAGTTGGTTCTAGAGAACCGTTACTCCAAGAACTGATGAGTACATTTGAATGAGTTGTGTCATAAGGTGAAGCCTGGTTTGGTGGCAAAAACCTACTAAGCACAGGGCTGGAAGGGTAGGAGGGACTTAGAGGAGTGACAGTAACCGTGGGAACTGTGGTGCTCCTCTGGGTTAGGTTGTTGTGGGATTCACTGCTGGGTGAAACAGTGGGAGGATTCTCCTGAGGTGAAGAGGTGTTCTGCTTCGTTTGTCTGTGGTGTCGAAAATAGACGACCACAACTACAAAGATGATTATGAGCAGCAGGAGGGCCAGAAGTGGCAGGATGATGAGGAGTGGGTTGGAGGTTTTCTGAGGGTAGGACTCCACACGGACCGGTGTGTTCCTAAAGGGAAACTCCTCCGTTCGAGGCGGCTTCCCAAGTGTTGTGCTGAAAAAGCTAGTTCCGTTCGAGTTCCCCCAGCGGTTACGACCCCTGAATTTTTGCTGATTTTTGCTCGGTTGGTGGGTGGAATGGAGAACTGTAGATGGGACTGGGGAGACAGTTCCATTCCTAGAAATCTTGATTGGTGTCTGAGGACTGGGTGACGTGGTCGGGACTGGGCTTTTTGTGGTTGGAAAAACCGCTGGGTCATATGGGACTACTGTAAAGTGGAATTCCCCTTTAGCAGGTTGTACATTATCAGCTTTCAGCACAAAAACAAGAGAATCATTCAGCTCCTCTACTCCAGTCATGTTGGCATTCAGCTCCAATGCAACTTTCTGCTGCACCACTTCCTGAAATGTGAAGGATGCAGCTGGGACAAACTTCTTGGACCTTTTAGAACTTGTCTGAAGCACCTTTCCATACTTTGGATGGCACAAAATGTCAAAGACAGGATCATTGTCGCTTACAGCAGCCAGTTCAGAGGCATTAAAAAAGCTAGTGTTGAGCCTGACAGGGATCCCATTGGGAATTTTCAATCCTTGGCCAACATGGATTAGAGGTCTGACTGTCACATTAAGGACTTGACCGGTAAGATTTGCCTCAGAAGTGAAGACAGTAAACTCAAAGCTGTCCTCTGTAGAGGACAGCGAGATCATGTGATAGGCCAAGCTTCCAGTCCGAAGATCTTCTTGTGTAAAATGTTTAACTTCCTGGTTTTCTTTCAGAATTTTGCCAAAGGTGGGAGGTTTTGTAATCATGTAGCAAATGGTGGCGCTTTTGCCATTTGTCTCTGCTGCAAGGTTGTCCTGGGTCAGAGGTACTACAGTCCTCCCTTGTTGCAGTGACAGTCCAGTGTAATTGAGTAGAGTGACGGTAATCTCGGACACATCTATGTTAAAAAGTTTATATACCGGTTTGTGATGTCCGTCTGTAACACTGAAGTAAAACACACCTGAGGCAGAGCTTCCATCATGGATAAAATACACACTTCTGCTGTTGATTTGAGCTTGAGTGAAGGCATCTACTGACTCATTCAAGCCTCCTTGCAGAGCTATGTAACCGTTGCTTGGTTTGCTAATAACAGAGAACGTAATATCCTCTGGAGGATCATCCAAGTCTTCAACTCTGAGATCCTCAGGCCCGATAGCTACCTTGTCTCCCTGTACCACTTTTAGACCTGGAGTTTTAGTTTTTAGCACAGGTGGTTTATCATTCACAGGCTTGACTGTGATGTTAAAACGCTCAATAACAACATCCTTCTCATCCTGAGGTCGTTGGGCAGTTCTGCCTTTTGGGTTCAGCCAAGCACTGAACACAAAAAAATCACGAGTCGTCTCAGAGTTGTCATGGCTGTAAATGATGCCGTATTTGGTGACGATGAACTGGGAGAAGTTTGGTTTTTCTTTGGTGAGATTTCTCTCACCTACCATGATAACACCATGCTGGGGAAGGTCGGTCACCTGAAACCAGACCTCATAGGAGCTCCGCTGCGGCGTGGACAGCTTTGACATCAGGTTGGAAGCATCCAGCTTGAATTCATCTATGACAACACTCTCCCCTTCTGCCACCTCAGCACCTACCACAAAATAAACATAAAGTAAATCTGGATGAAATATTTGCATGTATAGTATTATGCAGTTTCCATTCTTCCCTTCTCTATGTCTTTTTTGCAATCTTTCACAAACATGCTGCTTTGTCATACCTTTCAGTACTGAACATGACTGCTTTTAGAGAAATGTTTTTGTTTTCTTTCATTGACTTCAATAAATGCTTTACAGCTTTATTAAAATGCTGCTGCCAGACTACTCCCTACATCTGCAAGGAGGTAGCTTCCTTTTTCATCCCAACCTTGGCAAACTAAGCTAGGATACATTGTTTTCTTTTTTTTTTTTTTAACATATAAAAAATTGACTTCAGGCAAAATGCAAATACCCAACATATTTTTCTGATTTTTATTTATAAAGAAGTTTGAAAACCATGTGTCCTTCTCCTTCCATTTTATAATAGTGCACAACTTTGTTTTGGTCCGTTACGTAGATATGGAACAAACACAAATAGACACATCTTTAGGTTTGTAATGTGGCTGTGACAGGGAAAACTGTTATGTTTATCTGCTACATACTGTGTTTTAGGTCCATCTGTGTTTTAGGTTTGATACTTATTTTACCACTGCTATCATGGTTGAGGACTGGACAGAAGATTACTTTCAATAAAGGAGATGGAGTCCAAATGAAATGTGAAAGTTCAGCACGCAAAACTATTGACATATAAAAAGCCATTAAGCAAAATGCAGACCTAATGAGGTGCAAGCAAATACAGCAGCTATTGAACTGAAAATATGGTTCATACCTGTATTTTTGAGGAGTACTGTATTGTGTTCAGTTCCCGTATTTTCATAGGAGATGTCTATTTTGAAAGTCTGACCATCTAAAGAGGCAGGCGGTGATGATACAGAAAACGTTATTGAATCCATAGCTTCCCAGCCCACCGACTCAATGGGCGTTTGAATGTAGATGACTTCCTTTCTGTTCACCTGCAATACATCAAGATTTCAGTTACTACAGTGGTCCACAAAGTGGAAAAGCTTTCAGTCAGAGTAATAAAAGTTTGACTGATTCAAACATACAAGGTAATCTCATAGTATCACTGTTTCCTTCCACTTAACTTTCCACAAGCTTAGATATTAATGGCTTCTTTGGCTGTGACCTTCAGTGGCGTATCCTTGCTGATGTATAAAATTAGTGGTATGACATAATAGTTGTATTTTTTTTTCAAAACTTAAATTAATGATAAAGTGAACTTTTACTTTATAACTTGAATCAATAAAATAAATCATCATTTTTCCATGTTCCGGTTCAGTGAGATGCACCTGTATAAATTGAGTTTATGGGATTGAATTGCTCAGCAGTTTTTCCACAGATTAAAATCTAATGGTTCAGATATAATTAATAATTTAAATATTCTTTGTTCTGCAGTGAAAACAGTACAATCACCTTGACTTTAATTAGGTCAGATCAAAATCCATAATAAATAAAAGCATGATTTACCATGGCTCATTCAGCAAAAAATGGAGAGTCAGTATCTTCAACATGGATGGAGGACATGCATTATTCATGCAGAACAGTGGAAATCTGGCATAGCCTTCCACATAAATGGAGGAAGCATAATAAAAAAATCTCTCACACACACACACACACCCTTGATTTCCATTTCAGTGACGCACATGTTCTAAAATAAGACAGTTTTTAATGTGACCTTGTGCACTTACCATATCTTGTGTAAACGTTGAGATCTCCACTGTAGAGTTATCAAGCTGCCTCTTCACCAAGCGTCCCAGTTTAGGATGGCGAATGACATTGAACATAATGGTGCGGTTAGAGGTGCTTCCAATGTCATTGGTCACAGCCTGTAAATCATCATTGGTGATTGGGCTGGAAGATCCTGGAGAGAATTTGTAATAGGTAGGGTTGAACCATTCAAGGCAGTTACGTCTTGTGTTATTCTTCCTTTGTGCAGCACAACATTTTAAACTCTTAAAAACAAAGCCTGGGATAGAATGACGACCGCCTTTTGATGTGTTAAATTAAAGCTGCCACGCAGACACCAGAGACATTTTACAACACCATGTCCAACGAAAGAGTGGGGTTTTGCATAAACTCCCAACAACACATTAAAAGCTCCCCACAGACACAAATACGCCACTTGAGGAAAAAAAAAAAACAAACAAAAAAAACATAGACATTAACAAAAAACAGCCGGGAATAATCAAGGAGTTTTATTCCAAAATAAATTGTATACACTGCAAAAATACAAACTCTTACCAAGCATTTTGGGTCTAGTTACTGGTGCAAATATCTTCATATACATGAAATAACACAAAACTAACTTACTTGTTTTAAATCAATAACTTTTTAATATTGATGAAAAAGTACTTGTTGCATTAGTACATTATTTCACTTATGACATGGGAAAGATGTCTTGTTATAATTAAAATAGTCTGCCAGTCAATCACGTCTTCTTTTGATTAATATTAAGGAATTAATGACGTAAAACAAGCTCCTATATCTTGCTGAATAGGTCACTTATAAGTAACATTTGTCTTATGTCAAATGTACAAAGATATTTACACTAGAAACTAGACATAGATATCTAGTAAGACTTTGTTTTTTTGCAGTGCAGATTCCTGTGGCAACTCAGAATATTTTAGGGGCTTTGAAAAAAATGACTCCTGATAAATAATGGAAGGCAGGGAAATATAGAGGAAATTCATTCCTCACTTGTAGCTGCACTCCCACCATTTTCATCTCCCAAGGGAAATGTCTACCTTGGAGGAAGAGGGAGAGAAATGGTTTCATACTAAAATAAAAATCCCTCTTTTGTCCCGACTATATTTCACAATTTTTATCTTACTCATATTAAACATGATTTTTGCATGACCTTTTTAGTGAACTCATTTAAAGAGACACATGGAGTTGATTAGAAAGCAGTGTTTCCTCTCTCAAGCTTGACAGAAATCCCCCAGACAGTCTAAATGTTTGTGAGAAAAACATTCATTTTCCCACCGCAGTGTGAAAGGGGCTTTACGTCGCCACTCTTCCCTTTAAAAAAAAAAAAAAAACCCTAATTGTCAGCCAATGCTGCCATCCTAGCTTCCCCCGTCTGTCCTGCTTGGCACAAAGCACCAACATGGCTGCCTGGAACAGACAGTGGCACAGTTTTTTAAGTACCCACTCACCCTGTGGCTGAGAGGCTCAGTAGAGCGTGCCAGCTGGCTGTTTGCTGCATCCACACAACAATATCAGTTATTTCTAATTCACAATGAAGTCGTGAAAACCTATGGAAAACTATGAAAAGTGTTTCCAGACACAGACTACACCCATTTAATGATTTAATGACCCTGCTCTTGGAAAAGCACTGAATTATTAAACCAAAAGAAATCTGAAAAGCACAGCAGCAGGCAGGCTGAACACACAACGGTGTCATAATTTAAAGGAAAAGTTAACTAGAGATCAAAAGTTTCAAATCTACACATATGTTTCAATTGTAAATGACAAAAATAATTTGTTTTGCCTTACTTGTTGAGGCACAGCGCACATTTTAGTGGATTTGGACAATATGTAAATGAATCTGATTATACAACTCATAACGAGTCTGGTTATGTCTGAGGTTTCTTCCTGTTGAGAGGAAATTATCTGTTTGTACTGTCACCACATGATTTTTTAGTATGAGGGACAAGCAAACTTCCACTGTTTGGAAGGTCAAATCACTGCAAACAGCTGGGTGTCCTTTAAAAATTGTTGATTAATTTGGATTATAAACTTAATTTGATTGTATTATAACTGGGAAATAATTGTAGTGGATTGAATTAAAATTAAAGTTTTGAATTTAGAATATTTCTGCTGACAAATACACCATCTGTATAACTGCATAAGCCTAAAACAGTTTTGTCATGCCATAAAGATTAATTTTGCAACACCTTTCTCTTTAATCTAAGTAATCATGGTATCAATAAAATATTTCCATGAGTGCTTTAATAATAAGAGTCTTGTTAATTAAATGATGCTTTAAATCATTGCAGCAATGTAATAGCTGCTCACTCACTTTATGAAAATAAATTTTTTATTATCAGTGAGGTCATTGTACAGGAGAAGCAGAAAAGGCAATTTGCTGGTTTTGCTGTAGTTAGGGGCTATGCTTACCAGGAAACACCTTGAGTGGGCGGTTTTTCTCCAAATTCACAACTAAAGCTTTGGCGGTGATGCTGAAGATCTGCCTGGGAGTAAAATTCACACCATCATTGACTTGGAAGTTAAATCCCCCAGACATGGCTCCTAGAAAAGACATCAAAACATTAATTAAAGTCAAAAACTGTCAAGAAAAGACAAGAATATCTTTTTAAATCCCCAAACAAAACCCTTAAAACATTATTGTATGAGTGTGATGTACAGTGCACGTTTCAACTTTCTCTGCATTTACAAGTAAGCACAACATAAGAAGTTATATCAAAACAGGAATGAGTATGAACATGACAAAAACTGCTGATGATTTAGATGAGCTGCCCCTGAGATGACATGAGTGAAAACCAAATCAGACCTTCCAAGAGCACCCTCTAGTGGAGGTAAAAGGAACAGAATAAATAACTCAGAAATTAGTTTTTGGACTGACTAACAACTTCCACAGTGAGAAATACTGTGCAGATGGAAGACAAAACAAAATTAAAGAAGTTTTTCTCTGTCTATTAAATTGCTTTACCTTTGTGGACAAACAGCAGCTGTCCCTGGTCTATGTGGGCCTGTGTGAAGTTCAACACTGCCTTCATGGGGTTGCTTTTAAGGGCCAGGTGTCCATTGCTGGGTGGGGTGACCATGAATTGTAGCTCATCTGCTGGTGTATCAAGATCCTCGGCTCTAAGATCCTCTGGTCTGATTTCTGTAATTGATGACACCCACACCTGGAGAGATAAACAACAGTGTCATATTACTTGGAAAGTTTCATTTCATGCGACTCATTATGCCCTATATGCTATAACTACTATTATTTACAACTGTATTCGGTTCTTAAGAGGGGATGAAGCTGAAATGAAATTAGCTAATTGGAAATTCACCCATTGTTATGCCCCTAAGGCCTTCAGGGGCGGTACCATAAAGATGCGTCTAGAGAAAATAAGTGGAATGTAAAGGTCTTTTATTACAAAAGATGGTTTCACAAAACCAAAACACAATACAACTTAACCCAATTAAAACAAAAGGGCTAACAAATTCAAGAACTACTTAGCAGAACAAGCAAGAACAAAATAGTTCAAACTGTCCAAAGCAGTTGTAAACACCAAAGATGGGAGACAGCTAAACAAAACCTCCTCCTACTAGCTGCCTCACTGGAAGAATAATTTCAGGAGCCTTTTATAGGGAGCATCAACGTCTGATTGGCTTGCAAACTCTGCTGGTCCAATGGAGTAGCAGCTCTCCTGCAGCCTCCAGGCAGCCAATCAGGAAGGTGTGCCCTCACAACTGAACCTGCATAACAAAAAGGAGCCTACACAGCCTCAACAGGCCAGGGGCCGTAACACTCCCCCCTTAAATTACAAAACCAAGTTTTGTAAATCCTGAGTATCACACAAAACAAAAGAAGCATACTCACATCCTGGAAAGGCCACCTGCGGGAACATTTTCTGTCCTTTATTATGTCGGATATTCAGACGGTATTCTTGCAATAGTAATGCCCACCACATAAAGCGTTGATTGTGGTTGTGATTGCGTGAAAGAAATACTAGTGGATTATGATCAGACAGTGAATACATCAATCAGCAAATTACTGGAACCCAGGTAAACATGGAAGTGCTGAAAAGCCAACAACAGAGCCAAGGTTTCTTTTTCAATGGTGGAATAGTTTAGTTGATGTTTGTTAAACTTGCGGGAGAAATAGGAAACAGGATGATCTAAATCCTGCAAATCTTTCTGTATTAACACTGCACCAGCTCCAACTGTGCTGGCATCCATCTCCAGCTTGAAAGATCGGGTCAGATCAGGTGCAACTAATATTGCTGTGTGACAAAGAGCATGCCACTCACGTTTTGTTTTTGGTGTGTGATACTCTCTTACTCATTGACAGGAGTAAGAGAAGGACTAGAACAGGTGGGATCATTTGTTTCTAGACCACCGGCATTGTTCAGCTGATCCACTTTTAGTGGAGTTCTGACTGAAACTCGAGCACAAACACCATTAAGTTTGAGTTCAAGTCAGGGGTGGGTTGACTGTTTAACCTTATTCCAGTGTGAGCTTCCTGCAAATGATGAAGACCATCAGCATCTATAAATAATCTCATAGGGTTTGATGTGGCTGACACCTACCTCTAGAAGTAGGGTAAACGTACTAGCTCACCCTGAACAGGTCGCTCATAGGAAATGCAACTTCAATTAATTTATGGCAAAGAAAGATCATGTCTCGTAGTTCTGCACAAATAAATGATACAGATGAAATGTAAGCCCTACTAATTTTAGAAACACTACCTGGTTGCTTTTATTTTGTAAGGCAGTAAATGACAAAGTGAGTTTGGATTCAAAGATGTTTCAAGAGTTTTTTCCTTCTTTCTTTAGACTTGTGATCCCTGCAAGTTATCCTGCATGACAAAACTATTCATTGCCTTTCAGCTCTGATCTTATTGGAAAGATCATCACGAAACCAGATTTCTGAAGTGGGAGAAAATCATAAAAAAACCTTTTGAAATCTTTTACTAATAACTATCTTGGTCAATATTTTACAGAATAGCATTTTTCTGTTACTACTGCTGGAAGAAATCTGGACATGTCTCCTGCAGCTTTAGTCATTGAGAAACTTAAATAATTTCCCATTTTTCTTGAAAAACAGCTTTTTTATGAAGAGAGCCTATAAACACACATATTTAAGTAATATTCTGTGTTTAACTCCATCCATCTTCCTATCAACTCTGACCTACTTTTCTTTCCCTGCTTAAAAAAAAAAAAAAGCACCCAGCATAATGCTGCCAGCACTTTCTTTCAAGTCAAATTTCTGTGTATAGTGCATTTCAGCAACAAGGCAGTTCAAAGTGCTTTCAGCATGGGGATGGTATGATCATACACGGCATTTGACATTTTGGAGAATAAGTCAAAATTTGGTTTTATTTGACAAAATCATGTTTGCTGTGCCCCATTGGATCTATCTTTTTCCAACCATGTCTTACTTCTTACTATTCTTCCATAAAGTGAATCTCTGCACCTCCTCCAATATCCTTTTACTTCCAATTCATCATTAGACACTGCTTTCTTTTGTTCAGTTTCATGAAATCCCAACAAGTACATTGACATTTGGCATCAAAGTAAGATAAAATTTGAAAAGGTTCAAAGGACATGAATACACTTGCAAGTACAGCATGTACTGCAGTTTAATTACTATACAAATAATTTCGAACTTAGACAAAATAGAAATTGGAGCAACACCGGCCTAAGGCAAAAAAAAAATAATAAAAAAAAAATGATAAAAACACTTTAATGCTGCCTAAATCAAGGACACCCCAGACTAAAAATAGCTGTACAGACTGTAAACACTTTTCAGAACACTTCAGAGTGCTGACAAGCTGAGGTAAATTCCTGCTTCCATGCACACCAAAGAGCCTTGGGCTACCACAAAGTAACAGAGGAAGTAACTGACACACAGAACACAAAACTACTGAAGCATGCAGGTCCTTGACAGTGAAGGATAAGCCTGTAGACCTCAAGCCAGAGGAGCTACTGTTGCTTGGACAGGTTGTCATTTTCTCAATTAATGCAACAGGGTGATATAAACAGCATGTAGGCCGGAAAAAATTTTTGTAACTAAGTCAATATGTCATTTTCACAGGAGCCAGGGTATCAGCTTGTATGTTTAAAGGAAAATGGCATAGGAGGGATTTAAACTTTGAAATGAAGAAACTGCAATGGTTAAAATATGTAAGAATTGCCATAATGGTGCCAGAATAATGTAATTAAGAAAAATCTGAAAACATATTCAATTATTCATTACTGTTAACAGAATTTCATTTTAAGCAATCAGAAAAAAATTATAAACAGCAAAAAAAGAAAAAAAAGAAAAGAAAGCCACACTGTCTGTAGCAAGCTAGTCCTTTATTGACTAGCTTGCTCATTTCATCAGCAAGCTAGTCAATAAAGGAGCTCCTGTGCACCGTGAATTTGAAAAAGTTCACGGTGCAATACTTTTGCAAGTCACAATGTGTGACATTGTATGTTAAAAATCTGATCTGTCAATCGTCACATTGTTCACACCTAGCAAACAGCAAGTTTACTGAAAGCTTGTGGATGTGCCTGATCTATGATAGGTGGTTAAAGTGAGAAACTTCAACAACAGATGAAGTGTGATTGGTGATAAATACAAAATGCCCCAAACAATTGATACAGCAGATAGGGAGATGCAATCAGAAGGTATCAAAATCAAGTGGTTGTAATTGTTTTTCCTTGGATTTCTGTCTTTTAAAGGGGCAATATTATGTTTAATTTACCTTTATGATCTTTACATCCGGTTATAATATTATTCCCTCATCAAAAACGTACCTGGAGTGTTGCCTTGCTTCTTTCACATATATTTGAGAAATTATTTAATCTCTGGCATTCCCAAACAGTTTCAGCTCAATTTTAAGGCACTAAATTGCATACAGACTGCAATATATTTATGTATACTTATCTATATCGAGAAATTTTTGGTGAAGAAAACATCCAGGTGTGTTGTGACTGCAAAATAGCCCAAATCATCATCCCTCCACCACCAGGCTTGATAGCTGATTTGGTGTGTTTATACCGTTTTCGCCTATATTACCAAAAGTGACACTGTGCATTATGGTCAAACATCTCATTTTTAGTGTGTTCTGAATCATGAATTCTCTGACATATAGGTCTTGATTTTTTTTGGGGGGGGGGGTTTGGCACTGAATGCTATTACCATAGTCTGTACTTACTTTTTATGCTGATATTTTGGGATAAACTACATTCTAAACATACTGTCAGATATTACCAACAGTGCTACCAATGGTGTTCTTAAACTTGGTTTAATATGCAGATAATCAGCTTGAGGGACTTCTTCAGTGAGGACGTGTACAACTACCTATCAGACTTGCCACACCAGCCCTACAGCAGAACAGCCCCCCACATGAGAAAGCGTTTCTCACATATGAGTGAGTGTTGCTCTGGAGGGGAGCAACTACACCTCCGGTAATCCCACCTTTAGCAGGAAGTCACAGCAGGACTGATAAACAGCATCAGGATGACTCACAAGATTAAAAGAAAAACGACACATGAGATCAGTTTGTATGAAAAGTCTCCTGGGGTCAAGATTGCTTCTTAATTACAGCAGGATGTTTGATGTTCATCAGGCTACATCTTCAGAGGAGATCATAATAAACACAAAGGACGTGACTATACTTGACTTTTGGATTCATTTTTGTTGAAACTGAGTGAGTCTAAACTGCCAAACCTTTACAGCTTTGATGTGTCGTTGTTGAGAGACAGTTTTAATTATCTTTATCTTTACAATCCGTACCAGCAGAAAATAAAGAAGATACCATAAGTTTATCAAATTACAGATAGATCTTATCAGTCTTATTTTATTACAAGGCAAAGCCCTTTCAACTAAAATTGAGACTCAATCATGAATAGCTATAGACAGCATCAAGTAGATATATATTATGCATGTAAGGTACATATTCCTGTTGCACAGACAGTTTCTTGCTAGACAGTAGCAGACAGCCACCTTGTGGCCACTGATATATTATTTCTGTCTAAAAAGCTTGATTTTCACCAAACATCTAATGCAAACATGATATGTTGAAAAGTGACCTATATTAGCATTAACACAATATCTATTAGTGTTAAATTGTCATATAAAAATCAGGTCCCAATCACTATGAAATAAAATAAACAAAAAAACATAAAACAAAACTACTACTGTAACCTTGTAAGAGTTCTTTATGCGTGGCATTATCAGCTCTGTGCTTGCAGAACAGTGGGATCCCAGATAGCAAACATAGTACACTTCCCCCACTCCTCCACAACCCAAGCATGGCAACTACAGTAAACGACCCCATGAAAATCTTTTGACAGTGGTGCCAGATCGACTGGCAGAAAAAAAGTGTGCAGAGTTTAAATATAGAGCTACAGACTCACCCTGAGGACCCTGTTGGTGGTAATGACAGGAGACTCATCATTAACAGCTGTAAGCTCGATGAAAACCGTCTGGGCGGCACTGTGCTTTCTCAAGCCCGTGTCATTGGCTTCCACCGTAAAATTATCAACTAAGGTTTCGCTGCTGTCATGGACATAGTAAATAAATTCATGTTCCACCTGTGGAAAAAAGTCATAGAAATCATGCAGGAAAATGCAAAGTACTGGTCATTTAAAACAGAATATAAAGACTAACATATATATATGGAGGCAAGAGTTCACACACTGAAAAAAAGTTTTTAAAAAAAGAAAAAAAGGCATTTCAGAAACTTATTTTGCACATAATTATTACTTTAAATGATTAAAGTGAATAAATTCCAGCTAGTGCAGGAGGTCATGTCAAGCCAGGGCAACAGCTTTCTTCACTGAAGCAATTAATTAAGTAAGACTGCTAGGTTTCCAGGACTGAAAATATGCAAGCATTTAAGATAAGAACTCCACAGTTCAAGGTATGAAAGTAATTACTGTAATAATAACTAGAAGTCTAATTACTTTGAAGAAATAGCAGCTTTGAAAATATTTCTGCTAGCCAATTTTTTGCCTTGCGTAAAATTACTGATACTCCTTAGCCTTTTCACATTTTGTCTCTTTGTATCCACAGACTTCAATGCATTTCAATGGGATTTTATGTGACTGAAGAACACAAAGTAGTGCATAACTGTGAAGTGTTAGCAAAAAGATCTCTCAAAAAATTTAAAAAAATAAAACTTTAAACGAAGAATCAAAGTTATTTCTGAAATGCATTAAAATCGGTTATTGCAGAGACATAAAATGTGAAAATGCTCAAGAGGTATAAAACATTTTTTTCACCATTGTAACCTTTCTCACCTGTCTCCTGGTGAAAGTTGTTATAGGCACACCAGGATGTCGAGAGTGCTCAATGTGACCGTGGAGAGGGGGCTTTGTCAAATTATAAAAGAAGTTCAATCCAGAAAAGTGTCTATTGGTGACTTTAAGTACATCCTCTGTCAGGGCTTTTGAGGAACCCTCATTAATGGTGAAATTGGTGACGTGTAGAGGAATGAGCAGTGGGATGATGTCAACAGTTATCCTGATGTTGCTGACATCGGTGATTCCATTGGTGGCATCCAGGACAAAGGTGTCGTTTACCTTGTTTGGCTCCACCTGAACATACTGGATGTTCCCTTTGTTAATGTCATCCTGGGTAAACATCTTCACAGGTGACTGTTTGGTTCCGATGTAGCGCTCATCCACTTCAAAAAAGCGCCGGAGAAAGCCATGAGATGGAGCTACTTTGACTGCAAACACAATCTCAGATGGCAGGTTGTCTTCATGTGTCACCTGTCCCAATCCAAAAACATTCCCTGGTTAGATTTAAAATGTCACATTGCCAACTAAGATTTAGTTCTCTTTGAAATCTTAATGATACTTGATGTTACTGCAAAAACCTTTGGGGTTCAATGTTTATTCTTACACTGCTATTAAAATCCCCATTTTCAGGTAGGGTGAGAAGAATAGGCTAAAGACAAAGTAATGGATGGGTGGACAAAATTTGACAAATGTATTTGCACTTAGATAACACTAAAATGTTTCTCATTACTTTTAAATACATGAAACCACCAACAATTATTAAAAGATATGATAAACTCAATCTCTGACAGAAAAGAGTGTTGTCGTACCACATACCTCCAGTTTAGTCTCATCAATCTTCACTGGTTTTCCCTCTTCCACCAGTAAAGTCTCCTGATGTTGTATGATGGGTGGCCTCTGATGACTTTCAAGATAAACCTTCACATTAACTCTCTCTGTAATTTGCAGAACTTTAGCTTTCACAGTCAAGTTGAAATGGTCTGCCAGGTGTTTGCTGTCATCATGGCTGTAGGAGATTAACCCATCCTTTAGGTCAGACTGAGTGAATGACTCAACCTTTGTCTTATTACGATAAATACTGCCATATCTCGGAGGCTCCTCCAACTTAATAATGACCTCCCGGTCATCACGGATATCCATATTTGATGCGATGCTGAAATTGTTGGTGGTAAACGTTACCGATTGTCCTTTCTGAACCAACAGACCTGTGTTGTTGTTAGCCTTCAGGAAAGGGTCATGAGCACTAACATCTAAGAGACCTGACACAAAATTTTTTCCATCTGATACAAAGAGAACAAACCTGCCAGTGCTAGCACCTTTGTGAATGAACAACACCCGCTTCTCCTCCAAATCCTTCTGTGCAAACTGAAACAGCCGATGAGTTGTGTCATTGACCAGCACAAGGTCTCCCATTGGGATTCCACGTCGGGTGTAGATCAGCTGGCCGTCATCAAAATCAGAGTCATTATCGTAATAAAGCAAATCCTCTGTAGTGAGTAGCTTCTGTCCATTTCTTACAACATAGAAAACTTTATCAATGATTCGAATCGGTTTCTCATCATTCACTAGCTGAACCGTGATGTTGAATGTTCCTTCTTTGGAGCCTACTTCGTTATCCGAAATGGAAGATTTGAACCCTTGGTTAGTAGAGGCTATAAAAGCAAAATCATCTTGTGTAGTTTCACTATCATCGTGGATGTACATCAATCGCTCCTGCATTATATCCTGATTACTGAAGGTCAAGATGTTATCATAGCTGGCATTGGAATTTGACTGACTAATGCGTGCCAGCCTTCCATGTTTAGGACTTCTTATGACAGTGTAGAACATGTCCCTTGTGCTTAAAGTCTCTGCAAAGAGCTCATCTTTGGTGATGAGTTTACTCTCTCCCTCCTGAAGCGAGAGGCCTTCATTTTTCAGGAACACTGTGTTGATATCGGCTTTGATTGAAAACTGAAAATCATAATTTTCAGACTGAGCATGTTTGGAGATCAGCTGAAATTTGAATCTGTCCGTTGTGTCCTCGTAAGGTCTGTCAACCAGCTCATAATGGACTCTTTCATCTGATAGATCTCTTTGGCTAAAGGTTGAGTTCTTCATCAAGACTGTGGAGTCAAGCAGGAGTTTTCCTTTCTTTGGTATAGTGAGGACCCGAAAATAAAGTTCTTCATTTGAGAGGGTGACACCATCAGCTCTTGCCACAAGGCACTCTGAGCTTAGAGTCACTTTTCTAACTTTATCCATATTTATCATGGCATTCCTTTCCAAATGATACCTCACCCACTTAACAGTAATTGGGAAAAGTATTTCAGTGTTTGCTCTTGCAGCCACATTAACCTTGCATTTAAAGTAATCACTGATATTTGAGGTCTGGATGTCTTGAAAGGTGCTAACGTACCTAAGGCGCTCTTTCTCAAGAAGTCTTTGCGAGAACGACTCCGTGTGCCTCCATTCACCGCTTGAGTGAAGTCTCTGGAGTTCTCCAAACTGTGGTGGCTCAATGATATCATAGCGAATGTCTACAGTTTGTTTCATTGCATTTGTTTGCACGGCTAACTGCTTTGAACTAATAATAGCAGTTTCTCCTTGAGTGAGCTCAAGACCAGTGTTGTTGGCAATCTCATATTCCAGCGCTATGGCCATGATCCTTAAAATCACAGTGTTGCTGACCTTGTCTCCATCACTAACTCTCAGAGCTATTCTTGAGTTTCTCACACCCATGTGGACGTAATTCACCCTCATTTCATCTAAGTCAACATATGAAAATGAAGTCTCTGCCTTGCCTGGGTTGCCCTCTAGTTCCAAATAGCCTGCATCAACATTCAGATTTCCTAGTACTGAAAATACAAGGTCTGTGTAATTGCTGTCTATGTCTGTTACTTTCAAAACCTCTGTGGTGAGATGTTTCTTAGATCTTTCCAATAAGACAAAGAGATTTCCTTCAGGGAGGCTTAATTCGGGTGCATCATTAGTTGGTGTCACAGTTATATTGTAGCGATATAATTTGCTGCTTTTCAGATAATCGGGAACCGGTTTTCTGCTACTACAATATATTGAGAACATGATGAAGTCATCTGGCTCCTCAGAACCTCCATGGACATACATCACTCTTCCATGCCAAAGATCCAACATGCCAAAGGTGTTCTCCTCTTGCTCATCATCAACATCAAGTCTTATTTGACCTCTAACTGGCTGCTCTTCAATTCTAAACATAATTTGAGATTGCCGAATGCCAAGTGCCTTGAAATCCAGGAATACCTTGATATGTTTGGCATCAAGAGAGGCTCGACCACCTTCCTGGACCACAAGATTTTTGAAATGCACAAAATCTGAGCCGTACCTTTTGTCCAAACCAACTGCAAGGGTGGACATCTGAAGAGATGACGTTGGAGTTACAAAATATAACACTGATCTTGGTATACTTGTAGGACTAACATGGGTTGATTCCTCTGGTGGTTTTTCTGGTTCACAACCTACTGAAATATCTTTGGTGACTACTGCATTAGAGAGACCCATCTTTACTCTGTTTATTTCAATGTTCCTTAAACATCCTTTGAAGGAACCTCCTCTGACACGCTTTCCTGATACAGAGGCAAGACCTACCTTTCTGACCTCTAACCTGGTACCATCATCAATACCTCCAACATAAAGAAAACCTTTAAGATGAAGCCTCTTTGAGTGAGAACTAATGCTACTCTTCACCATTTCTTTGTCCACGGTTAGCTCAAGGTTTCTGGAACTAAAATGCAACTTGAGAGAATGCCATTTTCTGTCATTGATGGATGTTTGAGAACGTAGTTCGGTTTTGACTCCATTTTTCCCTACAACAGCAACTGGAAAACCTTCCTGTATCTCCAGAGCCACAAAGCCTCCATCCCTGGCTGAACTGTAGAGAATTACACCCTCATTGGCGGAGGTGTGCACAACACACTCAAATGCAGCCTGATGATGATGATGATTCCAAGTTGGAAGGGATAAATAGGCTCTGGAACTGAAAAAACTAATAGGCTCTTCCTCAGTAGCAAAGAACTGGGGACTGCAGCCTAAAGAGACTTCATAAATGTTTTTGTATCCAATGTATGGCCTCAGTGATGACACCAAGTCATGTTGATTGAACACTACCTCATCCAAGCAGCCTCGGAAGCCGATTAAGTTTCTTGAAAGGTAGATTTTGTCCAAACCTCCTGAGCCTCCAACATAAAGACCATCTTTAATGTGGAGATGATGATGAGAGCCAGGCATCTTTACACTTGTATGGGAGTTTTTGTCGACAGTCAGTGTGACATTTAGCTGCATATGGTGGACTTCCACTGAGTGCCAGGCCAAATCGTTGAGCTGGACCCCTCGCTCTGACTCTAAAACCTGCTCCCCTGAGCCAAGATCCAATCTCACCTAAAAGAAACAAAAAATGTTTAAATAATATGATTAATCTACTATTGAAAACATGGAGCAAGAATTGAAGTTAATGTACACAGAGCGTTTTCGCTAATCTGCCTAAGCTTCAACTGAGTAGAAGAATGGACAAACGATTTCAGGGCGAAATGGGTTACAACTGTAATAGCAGCAAAGACAGACGTGTTTTAAAAAAACAAAGTTAAAGATTAATGCATCTTTTTCTTCCAATTACAATGTTCTAAATCAAGTCACACTAATATACATTGTAGATTGTAATTAGAATTTCAGTGAAATAAAGGCACTGCAAATCTATATGTAACAGATGATGCTTTAGTATTTGATATAAATGAATTTACTTTACAAAATGCAAGATGACATCTATATTCTTAAATTTTATCATATCAAAACACTCATCCTTATATAAAGAATAATATCATACATTGCAAGAGTTTGAGAAAAGATAAGCTGTAGATACAGTGACACCTGGGATAAGAAATGCAGGATTCAGACTGCTGATGATGTCACCTGTTGTCAAAACAGTGAACTCTGTCTGGGTTTGAGAGCAGGAAGAGCACCATTATCCATTTGCCCTGGGCTACGACCACAGAGCATCACAACACTGTCTCCGAATAATGCTGCATTTAGATGACATGCTTGTCAAGGCTTGCTGGGGAGCTAAACATGTACGAGCTTCCAGGGAGCAACTCATGTCTGACTCACACAGTGAGACCCCAAGCTTGAAAAATGGTGAACACTACCACTTTATTGCCCATGAAGCATAGTTTACCCTTTGTGCTCAGGGAAGTGTAAAAATTCAACACATTTGTCAGTGTGATTCTTTCACAACAGTTAAAATGTAACTAATATGAGCTTAGTCTCAAGGATATTTTAGTCAAATGCACAAAACTGTCAGGTAAATCCCAGAGGTTTTTTTGTTTTGTTTACTAAAGTAAGTCTAACTACATCAAGTCACAATTGGGACTGCAATTGCAATATGTGCAATACTGTTGATATTGTTTGTTTACAGAGAAAATGTAGAACATTTCATTAACCTTTTAAAAGCAGAGATGCATGGCACCAGGTTTTAGCAAAAATTGCTAAATTTCACCTGCAGCTTCTGGACAGGTTGAAGTAATCAAGTAATATCACAGTTGTAATTTCTTCCATATACACATTA
This sequence comes from Gambusia affinis, assembly GCF_019740435.1. NCBI lineage: Eukaryota > Metazoa > Chordata > Actinopteri > Cyprinodontiformes > Poeciliidae > Gambusia > Gambusia affinis. The sequence continues at coordinate 24,149,132 of NC_057870.1, read as the reverse complement.
TGTTTCAAGGGCCATGCAGTCAAATAGACGGACTTTCTTTCCTTACTACACTTTAAACAGATTCCAAAGATAAAGATGCTAAGGATCAAATAAAGTGGTGCAGACACTGTGATGATGGAGCAAAAAGCAAAAGAATTTTGTTTTTCTACAAGAGAGACTTACAATTGATAGTAGCCAATGTTTGGATCTGCTGATTATAGCAAAACCCAAAGAAATGTATTTTCAGAATGTAAAGGCGTGCATGCACACACATGCTGATATACTGCAGCCACAGTTGTACCAACCTGCAGGCGACCAGCATGGAGCTCTAGCAGGAAGTAGTTGGCCTGGCCAGCAGCGAGAAACATCAGGCCGTTTGTGCTGGAGGTTCGGAAACGAACACGAAGAATGTTATGGTCGGACGATTCTGTTGCCTTAAGATGAATGAAGCCATCCCCAAAGAAGGAAGCTGCAAGAAACACATTTGGTGGATTTTTTTAAAGTAAATAAATACACAATTATAGAAAAAGTGAGAAGAAATTGCAATAAATATATAAGAAAGGTAGAGTCTAGTCCAACCGTGTGGGCTTATTATAGCCCACACTCTGACTTTTAGATATAAAACCAGGCTAATTATAATTGTTGGTAAGTACTTCATAAGTAAAGCAGAGTCTGTAAATACAATTCAGACACATTCACTGAGAGTTACAACATAGGCTGTTCAGATATTACAGCTTTCCTGATTTAAAAACTGTTTTTATGGGGGAGTTTTCTAAGTTTTTCCTTAGAAAACATAGGAGCACAACCATTATGATTAACATGCATCAAAATACTGGTTTGAGGTTTAACTTTAAATTAATAAGCACCTTTGTCAGAAACACAGTTCCAGGCTGAACTACAGTTTTATTTGTAGCTCCAGTAGGAAGTTGTAATCAAGTAATATCATGAGCTCTCTGGTGCTGTAAGGACAACATATGCTATATTTAAGGTATTTGAATTTAATGCCATAACAGCGGGAAACAAAGGGAGAGACACTGGAAGTGGAAGTGACTTGGAGAGAGTCAGACATGTTCAGGCCCGCGTTGCACTGACAGGAACCATCAACCGGAACATAAAAGGCTCTGACGTCCCCACATTGTCTGCGGCCTCTTGTTCTAGAAATGGTGTGGCAGACGGACCCAGCTGTTTCTTCTACCTCACTTCCCTGCCATTTTCCTCGTTCTGTAATCTGCACAAACATGCTCTGAAGCATTCTCATGTGCCTCCATGCCCAGGCACCACCAGTTTTTAACAAGCTGCGGAGTACCACACATATTGAAAGGTCAACAAACATCTCTGCCTCTGTGGAGAAAAGCGCCCATTTCACATTTTTATTCATTTTCAGTTTACAAGCCAGGGGGTGAGTCTATAATGGGTTAGAGAATCACTGGGCTGGACAAACTTAAGTGTGGGTACATGCAGTGTTTCTAAACTCAATCTCATAGCACAGTTGAATGTGTAATGGAAAGGAGTAAATAAAGGTATGTCAATTACAGGACTCAACACAACATGATAGGAAAGAGAAACAAAATAAGCAGAAATAATATATATCTATAAAAATCTAATCTGATCTATACAATCTCAACATCTGCAAGTCAAAGCAACTGACATTTAAGCCAGTTATATTTCAAAATCGTGAATTTGTTGCACAAACTGAGATTACAAGCAAATCAAAGTGCTGATGATGCTTTTCCACAAATAATCAAATATATTTCACTATTTTTCAATGTAACAAAGCAGACATTTTAAACCAGCATGAGCATATTGGCATAGCTTGCTTGGTTTTCCAGCATGTATTCCCTAGGGCAGTGTTTCTAAACCCTGGTCTTCAAGGACACAAACCACCCTGCATGTTTTAGATATTTCTGTGCTCTAACACCCGATTGAGATGATTGCAGTTCAGCAAAAGCCTCTTAATCACCCATGAGTGTGCCTTCAGGAACAGGGTTGGGAAACACTGCCCTAGAGGATACAGATACTTACCTTTCTCTGATATTCCCAAAAGATAGCCAACTTTTCCAAATTCAATTCCAAATATTGGTATAAATAAACTGATTGATTCATTTATCTTGTTAAAATTTCCGATGTTGAAATCTGATAAAGGATAAAGCAGACCAACCTTCCTGTTATACTTATCCTTCCTGTTATCTCAAATACATCTCACTCTCTTTGAAGGTCTGCAGGAACATCTCTACATTCGAATTGTCTCAAGTGTTTTCTACAAGTGTTGACATGTAGAAAATGCTGTGTTTACTGCTGATCTAAAAAGAGAAGAATGGCTATAGGGTCCAATATTCTGCAAATTAAGCACGTAAAAGCTACTAATAAATTAAGCTGGTGTACATTACTGCATACTTTTGGTTAAGTCTATGTACAAAAATCAAGTTAACAATAAATAAATGTGCTAGGAAAGATAAATCTTTTCTATTCCTCTTCATAGATAGTTTGGAAGGATGCATTTTGTATTAACCAGAAAACTTCAAGATAATATTGATTTATTCAAAAATACTTCAGAAATACATAGAGGGTTTAATATTTATTGGTGTGGTTAAAAACAATTAGCATATAAGTGAGCATTAAAATGTGAGCATTAAAAGAGAAGCAGGTACTAACTTGTTAAAGGTTAAACAAACATGCACAAAGAACAATTTAGAATAAAGAAAATCAGCTAAAAACCACTGAACTTGACGGGTGGGAGACAGACAGTTGGAGAAAAGTTTCATACACCACTTCACAGAGAAAGACCTCAGCTGACCAGCTGGTTCACTCACTTCATACTACATCTTCTTGCTGCAAGGCAGTATCCCATACCACTGATCCAAACAAGGACAATAACTTAAGAGCAGACCGTTTTCTTTTTTTTTTTTTTGTTCTTTTTAGGTATGATCTCATCTAGATGGGTTAATGTAGCTGGAAGTATGTGCAAATATCAGGCTTGCAGGCATTAAAAAAATAAATAAATAATGAGTAAAGCGTAACCACCGCTGTGGGTGCCTGTCCTTTTTTATTTGTACTTAATTTTCCTTCATAAGAGTGGCTTTATGTACAGAATAAAGATTAAACTAGTCAAGAAGAAGGCAACAAAATGTCTTGCTCTAAATTCAAAGAGTCGGAAATGCATACTTAATTGTGTCTTCTGGAGTCGCCATTAAAACTGCATTTGCAAAAACAAAAATATTTGGTGATGACAGAAGCTCTTTCCTCCATATTCCTTCCCATAATTTTGACTTTTTGAAATGACTGAAGTGTTGCAACATGTCTATTTTTGGCAGGTATGTAAATGAAAGAGTACAGCAGATTAGACAAAAAACCCACCAACCTTAATAAGTCCCTTCAAAAGAATAAACAGGAGGTTGTTTGGAGCACCATCCTGTTATCTACATGTCAACAGGGGTAAGTTTCTTTGCAGCAGTGACATTTTTTGAAACACTTCCCAAACATCCACCTTAACAACAAAGCCTGTGACCTTTTTAGAGAACACAGGCCTGTAGTTAATTTGAGGGGTAGACCAGTGCTTGTCACTGCCTGTGCATTCCGTTTATTCAGCAGACCGGAGATGCAACATGACTGAATTGTATCTGAAGTCGATGCACTGTCAAAACCCTGAGATGCAGATCTTTTGACCAAAGGCTTGGTACATGGTGCAAAGACAAAACAGAATCAGAAAGACAATGACATGAAGGGAAATGTCTCCATTGTGGCCATTTTCGGTGAATGACAAAGTGAAATAATTTGTGATGATCCCTTGAGGGCAGTGCCTGGATGAAAGCTGAATTTAGATGACACATGTCAGGCTCAAATAAAGGAGAATAGCTAAGAGATGCCTATGTGGATTTAATAATGCTCAATTGTGAAACAAAGACATCTCTCTCCCTTAGATGTCTCAGTGCAAAAACTAGGAAATCCTTTGACTGTTTACATTTGAAAGTCTATTTCTGCACAATGGGTATCCATGCATGCAAAAATCCCCAATTATGCTTTTTTACAGGGGAGGAAAACTGCAGTTATTAGCCCTCATAATGTCCAAATTAAGAAAGAAAGTGGAGTTTGTGCTGATGCTGGAAAGGGACTAATGACTCTGCAGCCTTACCCCCCACCAACATGTCGCCATACATATTTCACTTAATCCTGTTGGGTAACACTGAGGTCAACAATTTAAGTCCAGTGAACCTTTGCAGTGACACAACACAATAGCAACAAAAATCATGTAATCATTTTTTGCAATGATAAACCTGAGCCACGCTTATATTTGTTGTGCTTTTAAAAAAAGTCATTATCATTTTTGTTTTGAAGGATGTTTGGTTGTTTTTAAGCTTAAGTTACAGTTTAAACAGCCAGTTTTATGTAATGCATTTACAATTAAAGTAAAAAACAAACAAAAACAAACACGTAAAACTTCACTTTTTTAGCGCATACATACATTTTTACATATTGACCCTAAATGTAACACCAAGTGTCTTATCTTAATTTAGTCCTTGTTTTAATTGACAGAAAAGTCAAAAAGTAGGAAAGTCTTTACCTCCAGACGACAGTTCGAGCAGGAGCGACCACCAAAGGAGACCGCAGAACCACAACTTCTTCTTGGTGTTGTTCCCATTAGAGTCCATGTTTACTGTCTCTTTGGACACAGTTATTTTCAGTCGAATTTGTATTCACATTTTTACCGAATGTTGTTCACTCCTTCGAGGTTCCGTTCCGTCCAGATAGCCAACAAAACACTTAAATGGAGCGAATGGGTTGTATGTCCCTTTCGCAGCTCTGCAGAAGCGGACCCTCTCAGAACTCCGCCTCGTGCGCGAACCATAGGCGTGAAATTTCAAAATAAAAGCTGAATAGTATAGAAAAGAAATTCTGGAGTTATAGCGGGATAAAGGTAAATAGGAGCTTGCGCAGTCATACTTAGATCAAAAATTTATTCATAAAAACTGAAAAATAAGAATGATACAGTTATAATTAAAAATAGCTCCGTTTGAAATGAAAGAAATGAAAGAGATTTAGTGCAACTAAATAGTTGGTCAAAAATTTACAAAATGTTTATGTAAATTTGGTCATAAAAACAGACTATTTACAAGAAATGAAAAAAAAAATAATGATCTTCATCTCATTTTCCTCTTGACAATACAGGATAGATTCCCCATTATGTTTAGGTCAAACCATTAAATGCAAGGATGTTATACCATAGTCATTAAACCAGATATTGGTAGTTTTATGAGCCTAAGAAGCCAAGTCCTGCTGGAAAATGAAATTAGCATCTTTATTAAGCTTGTTAGTGGAAGGAAATATGAAATGTTCTAAAATTTTCTGGTTGACAGCTGAAAAATTTACAATGGACCTCAAGTAACTTGGATTTTGTGCCTCTTGACTCTTCCTCCAGACTCTGCAAGATTGATTTCCAAATGAAATGCAAAATCTGCTTTCACCCGAAAATAAATCTTTGGATAGCTGCAGAAGAGTCCAGTCCATTTTCTCCTCTGTAGCCCAGGTAAGATACTTATATTACATGTGATCCAGAAGTGCCATGACAGTATGAACGTGATACATACAGCCCATGTCCTTGACACATCCATTTGCGATGACTCAAGAAACATTGACTCATCTGTAGTCCACACATCTTGAAATGCCTCCAAACTATTAAATTGACTGCTTCACAATCCTGCTATCCAGATTTATCTACATTTTTTTCCTTTCACTCAACTTTCTATGTTCTTTAACATTCTTGAAAACAACCTAATTCTTTATCAGTGACCCTTCATGGCTTATCCTTATTGTGTCATTGTGAAACTGTCAAGATAGAAGTCTTCTCCACAATGTCTGTATTACATTTCTGTGAAACTGAATTTTGTATTTTCATGAACTAAATGTCAGTTAAAAAGCTTACATTTTACTCCAAAAATTGCATACCAAAAATGATTTAGACCCTTTTCAGTAATCTACAGAAAAAATCTTTATTGGTGTCACAGTAATCAAAGCATTCATTGCTCACCTTATTTTTGTATTTTTTTCATTGGTATTTTGATTTCATTTATCTTTTGCAAGAAACTCCAAATTGTTGAGGCTGGATGGCCTTCTTGCCATCACCCTAGCACAGCGCTTCTCAATTCCAGTCCTCAGGCCCCCCTGCTCTGCATGTTTTAGATGTATCTCTACTCCAGAGCAGCTGATTCAAATGATTGCATGACCATCAAGTGCTGCAGAAAACTGTTAATCACCCACATATTCAATCCAGGTGTGTGGCAGGAGGGAAACACCTAAAACATGCTGGGCAGAGGGGCCTGAGGACTGGAATTGAGAAACGCTGCCCTAGCACAAGATTCAAGAACGCACTCTGGCTGGGCTGCTCTAAAACATTAATATTACTTCAAGTCAGAAGAAACATGTTGGTCAAATTAAAACTTTACTTTAAAACTAATTCTACATGGGGTATCAACAGTTTTGAGCTTAACTGCACATAAATATGAAGGACCACAGAAAAAAAAACAACCCATAAAAAACAAATATCTTCAACATTTTTTAAGGTGCATTTAATATCAATAACATAAATGTTATGCTATTGGTATTAAATTAAACATCACAACATTCAAGTCGATTTTATCACACAAAATAAATTATATTTAACACAACAAATAATATGAAATATATAATTGTGCATCTACATTCACTTCAAAACCAGTAGCCCAAGAACTGCAATTTGACTCCAGTAGTAATAATATTATTAATAATAATAACACTAATATTTTAACATAGTATTATATTCATGTCTCTTAACTAAAACTGTTGATATGTGAAGTTTGACCTCACTTTGTATTCAGCTAATCTTTTTCAGTCTTGATTTCATAACAGGCAGCAGTGGCTCAGATGGTGGAGGACGTTTTCTGTACTGAACTCTGAGACGTGCTGGATGTCTGTGGTGAATGCAGCGTGAAAAAGAAACACTGCTCAGGGCTGTGAAGGCACCCACAGACCATTTATTCTTTAGGCGTTCTGATTTTGGATAGAAGGCAGCTAATTTTTTTTTTTAGTTTATTACAATTATAAAATCAAAACTTTTTTTTTTTTTTGTGATATTAGAGCAGATGCTGTGCAATATACGTGACCCTGGCAGCGGATGTTTGCAGACACTACCCTGATAGGCTGTTAACAGCTATCTAGGAGTTTCCTGAACTCGCGTTTGATGCATCTGAAGATCGGATGGTAGAAGCGCCTGCTTGACAGCATGAGGTCAGTGACCATCTCAGTGTGGTTGACGGTAGGAAGCAGGTGGAGCGACACCTTTCCGGACAGCGAAGAGAGGAGCTTGTAGAACTTTGTGGAAGACTCAACCGGAACAACGATGTCACAATTCCCGTGAAGCAAAACAAATTGTGGAGCTCTGGAAGTAACAGAGAAAGGAAAATGTCAGGAAAGACGTTTTTGCTGCAGCAGTCAAAAACATTACACAAGAAACTAATTTCAGGATACGTCTCCAGTTTGCATCTCACCTGCTCAGCTTGTCGTCACTAAGGTTCTGTACTATGTGCACTGGTGAGTAGTGTGGAAAGTTTTTCTCTCCATCCATGGCTCTTGACATACAAGAGACGTACTCAATTCCTCGCTTCTTCTCATGCTCATAATGGTCCATAATGCTGTAAACACCACTCATTCCTATTCAGGGAGCAAAAAAAAGACAAACAGTTACATATAAAAAGGAAAGTAATAAAGGCTAAAAGGATCAAATTACTAAAATTGACTAATAATTAATTGATAATTATGTCAATTTCAGAAAAACACTATAATAACATGAAATAATCAATCAGATGTTCATTTTTATTTTGTCTTTTTTTAAACACATATTTTGTTTAAAAAAGACATACAGATGTACGTACCAATAACTCCTCGAATTGACTGTAAAATCTGCTGCTGTTTCTTCGACTCTATTTCCAGCGCCTCTCGTGTATCAAGGAGAAATAGTGTGGTCATTACACCCAAATGAGCACCTGCTGAATGGCCAACTAAAACAATTTTGTCCTAAAACGACAAAAAAAAAGGATTTATTAAAGCATATTTCGCATCAAGACCCTTGAATTTAGCAGAATATATTGTTACAATCATAAGTATAAGGACTCCCAAAGAAAACATCAGTATTAGAAGTTGTTGATCAAATAGGACCCATCCTGCTTGAGAGAAAATAATTACAAAAAACATGGACATAAATATCATTTTGTCATTCTCAACTAAAACAAGAGATAAATTTGATCCAAGGTAAGTGTATGTGACCAGAGCTTTATTTAATAAATAGACATGGATTCAGGATGTTCTCCGATTTATGCAATGATTATCAAGTCTGATCGGCTTTCTTTAAAACTTAGAAAGCATCTTACCTTGTCAAAGCTGAACTTCTGTCCATTATCTTGCGCCCATATCAGACAGTCGGCAATATCTTGAATCATCATTAGAACATTCCCCTGAAATCAGAAAGAACCAGCAGTGGATTTTACAAACCAGTTCAGCACGATCAATCACCTTTTTATCATCAACCAAGACAATCAGAAAAAAACGGAAAAGAAAAACATTTAAGTGAAGCAAAAATGTCAAAGTGATGAGAAAAGTTGAAATTATCAGCAAAAAGTGGAAAAAGTATTTAAACAATAATTTAAAAGTAACTGTAGCCATGCCTGGTGAATAGGATTCATTTTAATTTAATTAGATTTCTATTTTAGAATAGGATTAAATAAAAAGGAGATGCTCTCTTTTAGTATATAAAAGACAAACAGTTGATGAATACAACAGTTTCAGGTTCTGGCTTTTCTTCAAAATATTTCTAATTTACTCTCAACATTTTGACTTTCATCACAAAACAGAGCACTTCAACTTTTTCCTCAACATTTTTCTAATAATTTCTACTTTATTCTTCTAATTTTAAAATTTTTCTCAATATTTCAACATTATTGGAAAACAAAATACATCCATGTTTTTCCCTTCTCTTTCTTTAGTGGTTCTATTACGCTTTAGGAGGTTTTGAAAAGCTCTCTGACAAACCTTGGTTTATTGCTTCTTTCCCACAGAGCCATTATTATTGCAGTATGTTGCAGTTGGAGCCTTTCATTTACATTTATTACACAAAAAAATAATCAGAAACTGACATTGTGCCTTTATTACCTTAGGATAAGTACAGTAATCAGGACAAACAACAGCTGCATCCAGTTCTTCAGCCATCTGCTTTGCCAGTAAACAGTAAATGGATCTGTGTCCAGTGCTCCATGCACCGCCATAGATAAACACAATCAGAGGTGGAAACTCATCTTTATTCTGTTTGGGGGGATAATACAAATCGAGCTTGTTGCCTCGACGCCCATAAACAATGCCCTTCCAAAGGAAAGCAAGAAAACCAGAAGTTATTGATAAAATTTCGCAAAAACTTACCATATTTATTACGATTAAGTACAAAACTGAAAAGTACATTTTTTTTATAATGTTTCCCACCTTTTTGTAGCGCTTAGTGTTCTCCTCATTTCTATACCAGGACTTAATCTGAAAATGCAGTTTCCAATACTGAAAGTATTTAAGAAGATCCAACGTTGCAAAGGTCAAACGGTATATCCGCCTGATTGAATGATATAACATTTTAAAAAGATGATTAAACCTCTTCTAAATAACCAAAAATGTTGTACCAAAAGACATTATGTGGTTGTCAAGCCCTAAACAAAACTAATCACACAAATTACCTTGGATTTAGAGCTTCTATGTACTTTTTGTACCCAGGCTTGTCTGGCCACCCACAGAACCACTGGGCCACAAAACAGACAAAGTACGGGACGGCCACAAACACAAAACCCACGATAACATGCAAACTCCAACACCTTTCAAAGAAATGCAAATATATAAACATATTTCAATTATTTAAAAAAAAGTAATTACTGATGTTTAACATTAGAAAGACTTACATATTGTGGATTAGTTTACTCCTTGTTCTGCAAAAATAAAAAAGACAAAAAACATTCAATTCAGGAGTACAAACATTTTACTGCAGCTGAAATAAGCAAAATAAAAGTTTATAAATGGCTTCAATTGCAATTTCAGGCTTAACTTGTGTGAAGTGCACTATCTATATTTGATAGTTCAAAGAAAAACTCTTCATTTTGTTTATTTTACTTTAAAAATTAAAGTTACTTCCCCCACTTTGCCTACAGGTAGTGGTCTGAGGGAGCCGGTGCATTACAGCCTTGCTTCCATCAGACTACCGCAGGGCAGCTGTAGCTACAACGTAGCTTACCACGATTACTGTGAATGTGCATGTGAATGTAGTGTCAAGCCCTTTGGGCTCCTCTACCTGACAACTACTGTACCAGCGTTTCCAGGACACAAATTTCTCAAATCTACAAAAAATTGTTCAAAGGTAAGAAAATATCCTGTGAGCAGCAGCTAGGTAGATGAAAACGGTCTTGATGTTGTTTGAGGAGAATGGGCAGAGTGCTCCAGATGACAGAAAGGAGACAGCAGCTCAAAAAAAAAAAAAAAAGAAAAGCTAATTTGAATATTATTTCAAAATGCAAAACATGTTTACTAGATTGGGTGCCTCTTGTCAGCTAAGAACAGAAAACTGAGGCTACAAAACAGGATAATGAGACATGTAATTTGCTTAATTGTGTCTATTAATTGATCACTGGTAAGAAGACTGCAATAATGAACCTAAAATGTTTGAGAAAACCTCCCCTACCTTTGATGAAAACTGCCCTGTTATGCCCTCTAGTGGTGTTTTACAATATCACTCATCTAGGCAAATAAAAGCTGCTCAAAAAATCTCTTCAGTTAAATCATTCAGCTTTATTTAAACAGCAGATTTAAAAATAGAGTGGACCAAAGTGCTCTAGGATTAGTCCAAATAATAAGAATGGCATCTGAACATATACAACAATCAATAGAAATCACAGAAAGAAATCCAGCAGGAAAATCAATAACGCACCAACTGTGACTACGGGAACTGACTGATGCTGAAATAAACTGAGTTATAACAGTTTAATTTGGTGCTAAATAATGTGATTATAACTGCTTTATCAATAAATTTAGACATAAGTTAGCAGAAAAACTTTTCTTTCTGGAGGCGGAATGGGAGATTTGCTGTGGATCAATGTAACAGATGACACAGATGTAACGCAGAATGGGTTTTTGGGACTAAGGGCATTTAAAGATGTGTATAATTTGCAAAACAGTGGAAAGAAAAGTTTATTTATAAAATCTATGATGCAAGAGAATGAACAGTGTAATTAAAACTGACTGATCCTTGCAGAACTTCAATTTCAACAGAGAACAACCAGTGGATAACCCTCTAAATCCCAAACAGATCCTTGAGACAACATAGAATGACAATGAGATCTACTATTAGGACTCATTAGTATTATTTGCTTAATACTAGAATGAAATGTTACATTTATAATATGATCCGAAAATATTGTCACTAAAACTGACCCCAAGACTGAGACCTACTGAGGAAGATTAATTTCTGATTTCAGCAGAAATGAATCAATTGTTTTGAAAGGGTGTCCTTCAAAGACGAACCGAAACACTGATATCCTGATATCCAGTGAATCGAGAACAGATAAATAGTATTAAAAGTTGCAGTTAGGTCTAACAACATAACAATAGCACATTTACAACTTTGCAAGGACAGGCGCAGCACGTCTTTGAAAAAGAGAAGGCACTAAGTTTCTGTAAAAGTAACTTAATCTCGTCACCTGCTTCTTACAAAGCAGGTCTCTGTTTAGGCTCACCTGACAAACAGAGCAGTTGGATCTCCCGCTGATGTTTGCAAGCTTCAGCTGGCTCACGTCTGAGAAATAGTAACACCTGGAGAGTTGACTAAATATAACTCAATGCTATCAGAGACTGTTCCTACTATTGAACCAAAAATAGAAAGTAACTTCTGAAATAGTTGTCAAAGGATGCGTCAACAGTCAAAGTCCGTTGTTGGGGCTTTCCCGTTGATCTGGCAGGAGATGAATCCATATTACTTCCGTTTTGGAAGCGGGTGAGGTCAGAAATTAATTTACATACTTCTGCATCGGTTGAGTGTTTCAAAGTTTTCACACAGGTAAAACAGTTCGGATTTCTCAGACTGCTTTCAATAATCTGGAAATACTTCAGGTTTCACTGGATGAATTAAATGGTGATCTGGACGAAAAGGCGGATCACTATCTTGAACTTATTCACATCTCTGTATTGGTGCACCGGAAATCATTTTTGGAATAAAAGAGCTGGTGAATAGATAAATTCAAAATTGATCTCCATGGAATATTTTCTGTTAAGTGTTTTAAATGTAGAGCAGTTTCAAACAATAACAATAATAAAATAAATAAATATTATAAATAAACACACCATTAAATAAATAAAAGGGTCCATAAACTAAAACAAAATAAATATTAAAAATATATTTTTAATATTGTCTTTCATTTCATTAGAATATTTAGTCTGATGGAGAATGTAATATTTTTTATATATTTATTTAATTTAGTATGAAACAGCTTTAGTTGTATTAGGTTTTTTGTAAACTAAGATTTTCTCTAAACATTCAATATTAATTTTCAAATATTTATCTTACTTAGTTCCCGTCACAACAAGATCCTGCTTTGGCATTTTTACTAAGTAGGCAACTTGATGTTCGTAGCTGCTATGAAACCCTAATAAATCTCCATCAAAATATTAAATACAACATTTAAGGCATTAAAAATATACCAAAATATAGTATAAATAAAATATATATTCTTTATTAAATATAACTTCTCTAGTGTGTCACTCAAAATTACTTCTGAGTAAATAAAAATAAAACATTTACTTTTCTTATTCAGTTCAGCATTAACTTTCCATCCAGCTGAACTCTGACCATGTATGTATGACCATGTATGACCATGAATCAGTACATCTGATTCATTCTTGCAGTATTTGCAGTATCTTTGACAATGAAGATAAGAACGCTGAGTGCCATAACACCTCTTACCTGTTGTACCTGTGAAACATCTATGTTAGGGCCTGGCCACTTCATTATTTACACTGTTGACCTGATGAAGATCCAAGTCAGTTCAAAATGTGTCAGTTACTGAAATATTATTCAGTAACTGATACATTTACTGTCAGTAACTGAACTGACAGTAAATGTACTTAAATAGTGTTTAAGCTACTTGCTTAAACACTGCAAATAGCAAGTGTTTAAGCTTTTCAATGGGCAATTTTTAGTCACTGGACATGCACAGTCATTTATTAGTTTACATAGCTACATCTTTTCATTTGGACTTCTGTAGTATTAGTGCGTATAATAGTTAATAAAAGACATACAGTGCAGGTTGATATCACTCTCTATTCTGTTTAATCTCTTAGTGCAGCCCGTTTCCATAAATGGGCAGCAGTGGCTCAGGTAGGGTTGAATGTTCAATTGTTATCTTGAGGGCCTTGCTGGTTCATGGTTCAGTCCACACCCTCATAACTAAACTCTGAGTCAAACTGCAGTCTGCTGGAACTGGAGTGTGAATGAGAAACACTCCTCAGGCTGAATGTGAAATGTATTATTTATTTATTACCATTACCCTCCCTCCAAGATAGGATAAATTAGGATTATTTGATGTGCAAATAATCCTAATTTACTAACCTTCATACAGCTCTGGAAAAAATTAAGAGACGGCTTAAAATGATCAGTTTCTCTGATTTTACTTCTGACAGGTATATGTTTGAGTAAAGTGAACATCCATCCATCCATCCATCCATTTTCTGTTCACCCTTGTCCCTAATGGGGTCGGGAGGGTTGCTGGTGCCTATCTCCAGCTACGTTCCGGGCGAGAGGCGGAAAAAAATTAAAACACAATTAATACTCTTTTTAATAAGCTGCAATTGGCAAAAAATCCACAATATTATGAACGTTTCCTTGGATTTAGAGCTTCTATATACTTCTTATACCCAGGCTTGTCTGGCCAGCCATTATACCACTGGGCAGCAACACAGATAGAATATGGGAGCCCTACTAACAGCAAGCCAGCAGTCATAAGCATACACCAAAACCAAAAGGAAATACATAAATATAAATCATTTTATTTAATTTTTGTTAATGCTTCTTGATTTTCAATATTGTGTATTCAGAAGGTCTAACATGTTAAGAACCCCTCTCCTCGATTATCTACAAACATCAAGAGACAGAAAATATGAGAAAACATAAAAATGAAATTATACATTAGAAAACAAAGATGGCTGTTTCAAAGAGGAGAGTGTGCTTGCTTCTAAACTGTTTACTAAGGTTTTTGATTTTCATTGCTTTAATCAAAGAACAGCTCCAATAGACTTAATAATAAATGTGCAAATTGCATAATGTCTGAACATTAGTTGGTGTACTAACAATTAAAATGAACTTGGATGACCAAGGGGATTGACACAATATTTCTGGACAAACTAATTGTCTATAACAATTATAAGTGCTGGTTACTAGACAACCACTTAATTATTGACAGGTGAATTTGATTCACAAACCAAATGTTTTTAACATAAAGGAAACCAATACAGCTTTATGTACTGTACTAGTATGCCTTCTAGTGGTCATTTAAGCAATTACACACGAAGACACAGAGGCCGTCAAATTCCATCATTAAAACACACAAGTCATTAAGTCTGGACAAAAACAATAAAAAATTTTCTGCATTACCTGACAAAGCTAATGTAAATGAGAAATTACTCTGTGTTCATGCTTACCAGAAACACAGAAGACGGACTAGGATGTTGCTGCTATATTATCTTCCGGTTAGCCTGAAAAATAATGAAAAGGACAACTGTAGGAGCAACGGGGATAAAAACTAAATACGATGCTAGACAAAGACATGCTTTATGTACAACCAGAAAGCATGATAACTCATGTAATAACTGCTAACATCCAAAGTACGCTTAAAATTTCTACTGATATGTGAACAAAGACTCGTTTTGTCAAGAGGTCTCCTACTGCTAACTTCCGTTTCAGGTTTCAAGGTCGAAGGATTTTGTAACAAGTAAATTGAAATTATTTAACATCTGCTTTGTGTCTTGAGTGATTACATAGATGAAAGTGAAATTTAAAAAAATATCTAACCCTTAGATTCAGTTATTTGCAAAAATGTAAGATATGAAGGAAATGTTGTCTAATTGAGATATAAAGGGAGAGTACTTGTGTTGAGTTTGTTTACATTCCTACTGGCGCTCCGGAAACAGTTTATGTGAATAAAAAGAAATCAAGCAATCAAGTTGAAATGCATAGGCTGGCTCTAAATACACAGACAGAGAAGAAAAAAAACGTAAAGCCAAGTAAAAGAACAGACTTTTATTCCCAAAACTTCAGTTTTGTTTTTTTTTGTGTTTTTTTGTTGTTGTTTGTTTGTCTGCTGTTAGCTGGTTACTGTTTTATTATATAACATTGTTATTTTAAATGTGTTAAAAATACGACTTTCGGGGAAGTTTGTTTGTGCATGGTATGTTGAATTTAGAAAATGTTTTCAGATATTGTCATGGATAAATGCTGGTTGTTCGGAGCTCACGAAAATCAACAATATATTTTACTTTAAAACAAATGGTCTTAATGCAAAAAAACAAACAAAGAAACATCCCTTTACCCCTGAAAATAACCTCCACACCTTGTAGAAAAATCCTATACAATGGCAGATAGAGGTATGGTGAGTAATAGAATGACATATATTCCTGTGCTCAGCAAATCAGCAGCACATACAGCAAATATTCAGCAGGGGGAGGAAGATCTCTATCATCTATAATTAAATGTATTCTCCATAAGACATGTTGTCTTTTGATCTCTATAGTTAAGGAAAATAACTTCTTACATTTGTGGAATATTAGGGAAAAACTAAACTTTGAACCCAAATGACTCAAATTGAATGATTAATTTAAACAAAAATGACAAAGTAATCAACACTTTGCCAACATGAATCGGAAGACACAGATATGAGATGCATCAAGCCATCGGTGTCCAGCTCCAATCCTCATGGTCTGTGTCCTGCCAGTTTTAGATGGGTTTCATCTGCTCTGACACAACTGATTCAAATGGACCAACTATGTCCTCACCATAAAGTTTTAAAGAGGCCTTCTGATAAACCATTATTTGATTAAGGTGTTCTGAAATAGGGAAAGAACTAAAGCATGTAGAATCCAGGCTCTGGAGGACTGACCGCTGTTAAGCTATTGGGAATGTTAATAATAATATTTGAAACAGTAATAAACATTTTAACAGGGATTAATAGTCTTAGGGCTTTATAAATCAGCATGCACCAGTGAAAAAAAAATAACACAAAGGGTTTAAGTTGTGCTGTCTCTAAGTGGCCTCATTCAGGTAAAGCTGTAAAAATAACTGCAGAAATATTTCCAATTATTACACCTCTTAGTTTCACCAAGGCCCGCCGATCATATCCAAACCTCAGTAAATACGTGAGAAGGACAAAGGTTTCTCTGGATTCAGCACTGCAGATTCATGGAAAGCAGAGAAGTGGATGAGTGCTGCTGACCACACCGAGGGTTTATTATTGTGTTTGGCAACAAGGAGCGGAGGATCCAGCCATGAGTGGGTGTGAGGTTGTTCCTCCATCTGCCACGATGTGGGGAGTCCCAGGTGTTTTTTTTTATTTTTTCAAATAAAACCACAGTGGAAATGAACTAATTCTGAAAGGCAGCCATTCAGTGGCTAATATGAGCATAGTCAGCGCCCACTGCAACAATTATGGTGGTAAGAAGTCATAGCTTTTACCTGTTTCCTGTTAAACATTGGAATCTTTCCAGGCAATAAATTTATACATAGTGGTATTAAGAAAACACTGTTAAAAATGCACCTCAACTTATTCAATGAGGACATGAAGAGTGTCTAAACCCAAGTGGTTCGTCATGATTTTGTATTTTGCAGTCAGCTGAAAAATAGCTTGAGCCTAAAGCAGCAAAACTCTACTAATGTCAACCTACATTTATGCATTAGTTGCAAAAGAATGCTGAAAAGCACACACAAAATGTCACAGCTGGCTATTTTTTATTTATTTATTTATTTTTTTGCTCCACAAGCACTTCAGTTCAGTAATTTCTTTAACGCTGCAGAAAACAAAACTGAACCATTGCTCTGTATGTTTATCAGCTGGAAAACTTGCCCACAGGTCATCACAGCAGCATTGGGAGAGATCAGTTATGACAACCATTTTTTTTCTACAATTTTCCTGCCTCAGAAAGGAAATTGATCAAATCTCTATGTTCTTTAACAGTGTTGATGTTTGTTAGCTGTAAATCTCACAGCTCCATCATACACTTCACAACTTTTCTTAAGCAACTCAGAGTGGACTTATTTAATTATGTCTATTACATGACCTTTAATTCCATTTTATTTTCAACATCGATGGGTTACCTTGAATAAAAAGTTATCTGTTGGGGCGTGCTCCGGTGGCGTAGAGGGTAGCGTGCCCCACGCTTGGAGGCCCCCGGTCCTCGACGCGGGCTCGATTCCCAGACCCGACGACATTTGCTGCATGTCTTCCCCCTCTCCTTCCCCCTTTCCTGTCAGCCTACTGTTGAATAAGGGACACTAGAGCCCACTAAAAAGACCCCCTGGTGGGGAGAAAAAAAAGTTACCTGTTGAAGTCAAGGCTTTTATTTTTCCCCCTCTTCACTGCGTTAACAGTAAAAGTATTTCTAAGAGCTGTACAAATTAATGTCATTTGCAGATAAAACTATAGTTTAGAAACTTTACAGATGCCATTAATGTACAATATAAATATTATATAAATATTATAGGACCATGGATGGACTTTGAAGAAGCCCACAGCTGA
This sequence comes from Gambusia affinis, assembly GCF_019740435.1. Classification (NCBI taxonomy): domain Eukaryota; kingdom Metazoa; phylum Chordata; class Actinopteri; order Cyprinodontiformes; family Poeciliidae; genus Gambusia; species Gambusia affinis. The sequence continues at coordinate 24,131,328 of NC_057870.1, read as the reverse complement.
TATTCGGTGTGCTCTTTTTCTAATACCATATTTTTTTAGCAATGAACTTCTCTTCTCCTCTGGGTTTTGTGCTGGGAGTGAATGTTTGCTCCTATCTTCTTCCTGCTAGGTGAGACTGGCAGATGCAGCCTCCAGCTGGTTCCAGTCATGAGCAATCATTCAGAGGACCTGGCTCCCTGTACCACCTCAGCATAGCAGTCTTCAGATGTCTGCTGCCTGCAGAACACTTACTTTGTATTCACCTCATTGCTCCAGTTCGAGCTTCTTCAATGACCTTTGTCCTTCAGTTCAATCTTCTCCAGCAATCTAAATTCCCAGATGAACACAGGATAATTCTGACAAAACTATGATTATTAATGTCAAATGTCTTTATTTTTATCAGTAAATTTCCCCAGAGTAAATTCTTCATTGTCCAGTATTGAAGAAACATCTCTGAGCAGTTTCATTCAGGTCATTGAGATGGAGCTGTTACTCCTAAAACCAAACTAATTATTACTTAACGAATCAAATGTATTAAGAAAACATCTCTTAAAATTTTTGAAAACTGATTAAGCAAAGAAATTTACCAACAATTGGTTAATCTGATATCATGTTTATAAGCTGTTCCCAGTTTACTTGAAAATGCTTGTTTGGTAAGATTACTAGTATGTCTATGAATTAAATATTTCCTCAATTTTGGGGTGCTGTGGTGGCACAGGGGCAAAGCACAACCCACATATGGAGGCCGTAGTCCTTGTGGCAGTGGACACAGATTTGATTCCAGGCCTGGCGACATTTACTGCATGTCTTCCCCCTCTCTCATTACTCTATTTCCTGTCATGCTACTTTCAAATAACGGCCACTAAAGCCAACAAAACCTTGAATTTTTCTTCCTCAATTTTGTTTGACCCCAGCATCAATAGTAATGAGTCATCATCAATATTCTCTGAAAAAGCGTAAAACCCCACCCAAAAAAACTGCCCTCATCACTGAAATGCAAAAGTTGCACATTCATCACTTCTCTCATTTCAACCTAAAAAAAATCATAGTGCTTCTAAAGTCATTGTACACTCTAATGAGATACTCTGCTAGAAGTCCTCAAATCCAGTTCAGTCTTGTTGTTTGTGTGTTTTTTTTTACCAGACGGACCAAAGCTTTCCCAGAAAATGTCCACTCAAACGGATGTGAGGTAATTTCTTCAGAAAACTAGAGCCCTTATAGAAATCCAGATTGCACTTCATCTAATTCCCAGAAAAAGGGTTATTGTTTTGCTTTTGATAAAGTTTTGGGGAAAGTGTAACTCTGGTTTTGATTACTGAATATGTTGACAGCCCTGTGCTTTCTTCTTACTGGAGCATCTACTACTGACAATTACTTGAACAACTGAGATGCATTTCTTTTCTTCAATTTGCAAGATAAGCAGCGGCCAATTATCTCATTAGAGTTGTGTTCGCTTAGTGGTTTTTTGCTGCTGGTTTAGATTGTATAAAAAAAACAATGTTTAATGTTATAACAATTCTTCTCTGTGTGTCACATTATGAAATGTATGACACACACAGTATCAGTATCCCGGTGACACAGTTGTTGTGATAAATATACGGTAACTCTTTACATACATTAATGTATTTTAGTGTAAAAATGCAGGTCAGAGCTGGAGCAGAAATTACATCTACCTGAATGATCCCAGAACTGTATCTTTTTCAAATATCACGTTAGTTTTGAGTGGTGACTGAATATTTGGTGAACTACCAGTGGACTTGACTCTTCATATAGCAGTTTTACATCAAATGGTGGTCTCTTAGGTCTTTAAACACTTTTAACAGCCACTTCATCACATGCTTCCTTCTCCCTGAGTATATTAACATATATATGTTCACCCTATGAACTCACAGTGGAGTGAAATGTTTCACTTTCCTCTTGGACATTTTGTTCCTCTCTGATGGCTGAGATTGGTGTTCCAAACATAACATTATTCCTTCACGGCAAATGTGCGAGTGGTTCCCTTTTGCTTGCCATTTCTCACCTCAAAAATTTTATTTTTGCATAATTATGTCTCACCTTCATGAATGTCCCTTAAAACATTTTGTTGATTCATTCAACACACTTTCTATTCATGTGAAAATACTCTGATAAATGCATTGATTAGGCCTGTTTACTTCCCCTCTGTTTACCCCCTTGGTGACCCAGTCCCCCTGAACTCCTTAGTGATGCTCGGCCCTAAGCCAGGATCCAAACATGTTGCTTCTGTGTTACTTTTCCCCCACTTTCTCCTCTGTCTGCTGTCCAGCTCAACTCTGTACTCGCAGAGGAATTTTGCTCTCGAGACCTCTAGACACAGAGCCATCTTTTCCCTTGCACCCGACAAAAACACAGGAGGCCGAGAAAGAACAACCCAGTAACAAAGACAGGAACTGGCACCAACAACATACCCTCGGTTCTGAATATGTTGGTGTCCGGAATCACACTTCGAGTCCCACCGACGCCAGAAGAGCAGCGAAGGCAGAGGTGTTGGCGTTCAGACTGCTGTGGTTTTTCATTTGGCCCTCTGATTGATTAGAAGGAACAGAGTGGCCATTCTTGTTAAATGCATCTGATGAATGCTAACAAGGCAGGGAAGATGCTCAGGGTTTATTTCTTTTTTAAAAATGTGGGAAAAGTTTGGCAAAAATAAGGTAGTTGGTGGGGGAACTGACATAGTTCTGAACGTGCATGTCTGCGAGTTCAGTGTGCATGTGTGCATGTGGTTGCGGGTTGAGGGGTTCAGATGGACATCCTTGTAAATCTTAATTTAGTCGCAGCTCAGTGTAGAGAGCAGGGAGTCAAGTTTCAGTCCTTCATATTTCCTTTAGGTGCCAAATGAACTAACAGAAGCTAAGAGTTGCTTGTTAACATGCAGATGGAAGACTTTTCAGAATCTAAAAAGATAGAAGTCCCAGTAAAGTTGTGGGAATAAAAATACATGCAAAGTGGAGAATGAAATACTTGCATGAAAGCATAAGCAGACATGCACTTTTATTTTTTCTTATTTTGTGGAAAGAAAACAAACTGACTCAACTTCTGTGGAAAGCTTGTAAGTTAGCAGTATGCAATAGGATCTTGTGAAATCTCCCAGCCTTCATGGAAAAACACACAAACTGCTTTAAATCAAAAGCAACATAAGTAGGCCAAAACTGACAGTTCACCAGTCTGTGCTACATTTCTAACATTACGGTTGTTCTATGCTCAAACTACAACTTATCTTGCTGCCGGATTTCACTCTCAGAACTTCTGCACACGTGAAAAAAAGGGTCTTATTTGCTGTACCTGTGTGAAATTTATCAGTATTCATAAACCAATCCTTCCAAAACCAGACTAACATTTGAGATGTACTGAAGGTAAAGTTTACTGCAGATTCCCTGATACCTCTTGAACTTTTTCAGATTTCTCACAATCACAATGGCAATGTATTTTATATGGCTTTTATGTAGTAGATCAACACAGACCAGTGCAATGTTGGGAGGTGAAATGATATGTATTTGTTTATAACACCCTTTCAACAATATCCCAAAAGAAAATCCAGAGCAAGCAATTACCTCTGAAATGAGGTAATTTTCCATATTAGTACAAATGTTTAAAAAAACGCATTACTTGCTTTCCACTTCACAAATATACACTACTGGGTATTGGTTTATCATATGAATCCCAGTAAGGTACAAATGTTTATGGTTATGAGGTGACAATGTGTCTGCCATGCACTGTATGTGTGTCAGTGCAGTATTAAAGAAAAACTTCCAGCTGGCACAATAGTATGCATCTGTTTAGCTGAGAATTGAATACTAATTTGCCCTATTTGAACACAAGTACGACACTGTCTGGCTGAACCCTGTGAAATGCTGCTGAAAGTGACCTGAATGCCGACCTTGGGAGCTGAGAAATAACTGCATAACTCCCTGCAGTTCCCAGAGAGACCACTTCAAAGTGTCCTTCAAACGAATACATTGTTATACAAAAATAAAATTACGTCTTCAGCCTGATTAAGAAACACAACTTGTCTGAGAAACTAACACCAGGGGTCAAACAGTGCATTTGCTCTCCAGAGGTCAGCTTACGGACAAGCTGGGGTTTCTCCTTCAGGCACGCTTAGTGATGCACATCTTCAACAATCTATTTTTAAAAAATGATTCCCATGCTTGACTATTTGGCAAAGTTTTCAGCCTTACAAATAAATTTAGAAACCGCAAAATGTAATTTTGCTTAATTAATATGATAAGTCATGTATTTAGACACTTTGACTATATCCATTTTCTTACACTCTTGTTCCTAGTGGGTTTTGGAGGGGTGTTGGTGCCTATTTCCAGCAAGACATTTTGGGCGAGAGGCAGGGTACACCCTGGACAGTTTGCTAGTCCATTGCAGACTTTGACCATAGTATTTCTTAAAAAAAACTTTATCCACGTGAGGGATGCTCATGTAGTCCACCCCTTATTTTCACAACCCCCTTGGCAAACCTTTCGCCCCTCTTTGCTTGTGAAACGTTGTGTGATTGGTCAGAATTTCAACCCCAACTAATCAATTTACAGAAGCTGGTTTTTCCACCAGAGAGCAATATGGATAGTTTGGAGAAGCAACTGCCTAAGGCCATAAATAAGTATGCACTGTTGCACCAAAACACTGAACTTCCTTTAATCAGTCCTGATTCAATGTGAATGTCCCACCAATACTTTCTGTTGAGTTTTTATTTTTTATCTTTTACAATTACATGGAAAATATAAAATATAAAATATGAAAACACATATGACAAAACACCATGAAGCATACTGCAATGGGAGTATACACACTGAGCTCGGCTGAATGTGTAAACTTCTGGGAAAAAGTTATCATTATGATAGCTGCTTTTGCTAAGTGTCATATTGCTCCTCTGCTCTGTCCTTCCTGCCTCTGCTGACAACTGACTGCTACCACCTGTGTCACTGCTTATTTTACCTGCTTCTCTCTAGTGTATTCTCTATGCAGTCCTGTGTGTGAAACAATTCCCTGACTAACTGAACTGTTAACTCTTTCACTATTGTTTTCAGTGAAACAAGCTCTAGAGTTGCCAAAGAAGAAATTCTAGGAAACCACAACTTTCTGTTTGTGCGTTTCTTCCTGGTTGTGTAGCTATTCACCATCCTGTCATCCTGTCTCTTCTGCAGAGTCTGACCACAAAGCTACTCCCAAAGAGCACTGTCAACAAAAAATGTTTAAGTTTTACATCACAAAAGTGTGGTGACAAACAGTTGTTACCAAATCATATAACTGTACAAGCACAATTATAATAGGAAGACTAGGCTATAGAAAGAGTGAATTTTAGATTCAGTCTTCAGCAAGACATTATATCTGCCCTACGGACAATAACTGGGTGCTAATTCCTCGATGGAAAAGGCTGATAACTGAAAGTTGTTCCTATCATTCAATGCTACCTCCATTTGACTGTTGGCATGAGACCTCCCAAAGATTTTCACTTCAGCTAGCATTCTCTAATGTGTGCTTACCACTGCACCGTAGGTCACATACTCCTAGCGGAGTGCTAGATGTGCTACCATCTGACATCCTGACTACCATACTTGCATTCTTCCTTCCTGCTCTAAACCTGTTGATCATTTCTAAAACATAGCCTGGTTCAGAAACCATCAAGACAGAACTGGCAAAATAAAAGTCAGACAGAATTATTTGGTGATTGTTTGGCAACATCTGTCTTTAATAAACAGTTTATAAGGCGTGTGAGATCTAACGGCCCTTCTTCAGCCATCCAAGAATCTGAACCAGTCTTAAACCTTTTTAATGGTTCACACTCACGCACCAGCTTTGGAGCAAACACAGCATATCCTGAGTGTGGGATGTGTAATTTAGATCCTTCTGTTTGCTTTCCTTTTCTTTTCTTTTGAGGGCAGCATCCAGCTACGATAATTCTTTTCACAACAGTAAATGCTATCAAATACCATAGTCCTGGAATACAAGCATTCTTTCTCAGAGCGAGGTCAGATGGTTCATTTCATTAGTTTTTTGTTTTTTCTTTCATTTCTATATTTTAAACCTTGAGAGAATATTCTGGGCATTGAGTAAGAAACTGTCCAATGTTGGATGGATCTGTCCCGAAGCTAATTGTTGAAGACTGAACTTTTTTTCTGCAGATTCCAGACAAACCCCCATGGGAACAAACACATCAAGTGTCTGCAGGCAAAAAGTTAATGACTCAACTGGGCTGTCTGATATAAATTTCCATGGTAAAGGGTGAGAAAAAGACAGCAGCAACATTTCCCAAACTGAGCTCTGCCTCAGGCATGCTGACATTTCCAGGAGGGGCATGGGATTCACCCTCAACAGAGAGGAGCCCCTGTGTCTGTGTTGCAATAAAATCCCCAGAACTGAGTAAAATAATAAGAAAATATAACTTTAAGAAATAAAAAAACACACGTAAAAGGGTAGTGCAGTCACATGCTGACTGTCAAAAAACACAAAAGGCATCTAAAATAAGGTTTTATTGGCTCTAGTGGCCTTTATTTGAGAGTGGCCAGACAGGAAAGTGGCTAACAAGAGATGGTCGAAGCGGAAAAGGTCATCAGGCCAGGACTTGAACCTGTAACGCCTCCATATTTTGGTTATGTTTTACCCCTGTGCCACCACAGCTCCCGTGTGAAGATTTCTGAGTAAATTAAAAAAATTTTGAAAGCCAGGTAGCCTCTGCAGGTTGCAGGTAGATGCTTGTCTTTCCAAGAGAACAGCCATACATCCAACACAGAAGTACACTGGTCTTGAAACACAAAGAGGCATGACAATGAGTTCACATGCCTCTTTGTCGTTCCCCATGCCAAAGAGGCAAAGGCAGAGAAACAGGGCACCGCTAACACCTCGCCAAGCTCAGGTCAAGTCCAGAATCTGGTCCTCTTGGGGGCTAGGACACCTCAAGCACCTGGTATAGCGAGACCACCCAGCACCCATTAGGGGCCTCCTTCACCCCCAGAGACTTCAACCAGAATCAGAAAGACAAAGGGTGGCATGGCATTGCTGGTGAAACAGTCCCAGGAAGGCCAAGAGGAAGGGACCCCCACTAAAGCACAACCTTAGGGCCCCCAGCCAGGAACCCACCGTACCACAACTTGGCCCAAGCCCCCACACAAACAAAACCACAGCAATTAGGCTACTTCCTGCCAGCAACACTGTCTGATCCCCCAAGGTGATCTTCACCTCACCAAACCCTTCAAAAGTTTAAATTATGTTAAACCTATTCAGCAACCATATGAGTAAAAAAAGTGAATCCATGCTTCTTGTTTGTGTTTGTGACAAATCCAGAAATATCTTCATAATCATCTATTTAGTAACAAAAAATCTGTTTTTTAAGGGCAAACCCTGACATTTAACTGAAAGATAAACTGAGATTAACACCCAAAAAGATATTGCATAAGGCCATTGCAAAAGCCTTAGACAAAGAGAAAGTGTTTAATAAGATAAGTAAACTCACTGTTAACACATTTTCTAGAGGTTTCTCACAGCCTTGGAATTTTGCTCATTTATGCAATATTACTGACCAAATGTTATAATAGGATTTTGTAGTCTTTAGCCACATCGTGCTTGACATTTCAGGAACTTTGCCTGAGACGTTCAGGTTTCATGACCCAGAGCAGGATAAAGAAGAATTGTGTGTGCACATTTGTGTTCTGTCTGCATAGAGTCTTATTTTTATATTTTGAGTATATTATCTGAGCAAAAAGAACTGGACAAAAAGGTTTATGCATATGCATATTTATTTTTAGGTGATCAAGTATTTATAATGTGTAATGGGTTTTCACAAACAAGTTAAATCTAACAAAAGAGAACAAGCAGGAGGCCTGGAAATGAACAGGAATATAAGAACAGTAAATTTATGCATGTGCTAAACTCCAACACCTCATAAAAACACTGGGTGTTTACGTTTTCAAGCTATTTAACACTCCACTTGTGTAAATGCTTTCATAATATTCTCCTCTGTTCCTGTTTTACGATGAGGAAAGGTCAGATGAAAAGCTACAATTTGTAACAGTTTAGAAAAGGAAAGTCACAGAAAGTAAAAGAAGTACTAAGAATTTTCTAAATGCCATTAACCTGCAGAAGGTTTCTTGAGCCTTTGTTGTAACTCAAAATAATAAAGTTTAGAGATACTTTATTATTAATTAATTTTTGTTTCTGGACTTTTATGCGTTTGGATTTGTAATTGGAATCAGTTAATGTAAAAAATCGGTTGAACTTTTAGATGTTTAATATTTGCACCCACCTTTGCCTCACACTACCCTGGGTTTGGTTCCTTGACAGGAAACATTTTGGTACATTGATGTATTAAGATTGTGGGAGAGCAGGACCTTCTTGTCACAATCCTGGGGTGTTTAGGTTTCTTTTGTGTTGGTATTCTGATCATTTATATGTGGTTTGATTTTATATAGATGTTGTGATATTCTTTTCAGTTTTCTGAATTCATTAGTGCCAGCAAGAGGTTGTCACATGACTTTTTTCATTTGTGTTTATTTTTTTAGGTAGGTCTTGGGTTTTGTCCTTTGTATAAGTGAATTTATTTTCTTAGATTACTATTGGGCTTTCCCCTTTTAGTTTGAAGATCATTTAAGTTTTTTTTCCACTTTCTCCATGTTAATTACTGTCCTTCCCTCAGCTTCCTCTCTCTATATTCTGCTTCAGCTGGTCACTTCACCTGGTTCTTTCTCCATTTCCTCTCTGCCTCTATGCCTAAGCACCTGAATTTTCATTGTTTGTTCCTGGATCTTTTCATTACTCTGCTACTTTGTGTGTTACCATTTCTCTGTAAGATAAATTAAAATTATTCTTTTCCATCAACAGTTTGCTCTGCTTTTTTATCATTTCCAAAAACAAACATGATACTTGCAAGATAGCAGTACTAACAACTCAGTTGAATACAAATGTGGTAACAATGAAATCTTTTGTTCTTTTAAGGCTAGTTACTATAATAATTAGGCTTAATGGACATAATGTAAAACAAAACTACATGGAGGAAAACACAACATAAAGGAAAAAAACATTCTATTGTTTCCAATTAAATTTTAATTATATATTTTTTTCAAGTACAGTTTGATGTTCATTAAACACCATGGGGAACTATAGACACAAATGTATTCTTTGCTATTACAAGAAAATCAAATTATCTGAAAAAGGAAACTGAAGACCAGAGAGAGTTTTTTTTTTCCAAAAGGTTACAAGAGGAAAGTACCAGTCAGTGAAATCTCAGATGCTTTTAGTTAAAGGCCTTATTTCCTGTCAGCAAGAAGAAATCACAAATCAGGGTAACAACAAAACTATAAAAGCATTATGAGTAACCACCCCTCTGCCGCCTCCACAAATGAGTCTCTAAGCATCTGAACACACCACAATTTGCATCTACCAGCATTTGAAGAGTTTTTTTTCCAAACCTCCAGGCCTGTTTTGCTTATGTTTTTTCCTTTAAGAAACGGGGAATTGTTTTTTTATGCACAGGTGATTTTTTTAGCAAAATACTGAAGTAGTGATCAGTCTAACATTACTTCCCCAACCCATTATCTGTTTGTACTCCACCCTTCATACCTGTGTAAAGCTCATTACCTCCATTGTATTTTAAGCTCCACTGTAATTTTACCCTGCCTTTCTTAGCTACACGTTTTGTCAATATTCTGTCAAAGGAGGCAACCTTTGTTCCTTAAGAATAAAAGCCTCTCCTATATTTGTAGTTCAAATAAAATGAAATGTCAGCAGGCTCCAAAGCAACTTCTGCTTAGAAATACAAGTGGCATTCAATGGTGTGAAATGTGTCAAAGTACAAAACACATAAAACATTTCTCACAAAAGGTTTCCCTTTTTTAATTTAATCTTGCAGTGTTTTTTGTAATCATACTGCAGTTCCTCAATGGTGAGAAAGCTCTTCTGAAGCATGAATGTCATATTATTCAAGGTGTTTGAAAGACACAATTTCTTTTTCAAGGTGAAAATGAAATGTCAATTATTTATTACGTGTTTCAATTTCTGGATCTTCTCAAATCCACAGACTCTTATGTGTACAGGCCTGCATTTTGAGCAATTTAAACATACTTTTTTAGATGTGAAAATGTGACAAATACTATCACATTCTTTTTACTTGTCTGATCATAAAACATTTGGTCCCTAAAACAATTTGAAGATAAATCCGTAGCTTTGAAGTTATAAATCAGTCTTTTTGCGGGCAAAAGAAAACACGACTGTTGTGAGAACATTTGTTTTACATCCAGAAGGATCCAAGTCCATGTCTCAACATGCAGGAGAGACGAGTTCAAAAGCTTCATTCAACAAAAGAAAACAACATCAAACCAAACAGTAAAAAAAAATTAAAAGGAGGACAAAAAAATCTACGTGGAGATGTCAACAGAGCAGCTGGCAGAGAACAAAAAATCTCAAGGTGTGTACTGAGAGGGCTGGGTAAATGCAGCCCTCTCAGTAATACTGCATTGAAAACGAAAAAGCAGATGGTGACAGGAACATATGGGGAAACATGGTTGAAGTAGACAAAAGATAGCAGAGCAAACCAGAAATACAAGAGTGAAACATCTGAAGATCAAAGACACTGTACAAGTAAGATCAATTATTTATTATTTTCTTCTGCTTTAATTGAAGCTTCTTTTTTCTTTTTTGGCAAAACTTTAAATTCCGAGGCTCTAAAAGCACAATCCAGCATTTTACATTATCAAAAAAGATCTAAAATGCCTCTTAAAGTATAAGAGCGCTGCTAGAATATTCTATTCTTCCGGCATATCTGGGTCTACGTTGGAAAGGTTTTTCCTGTTTAATCTGATAATTAGTTCCAGTGAGCAAGACAAATGTTGTCTTTGCTGAGTCACAGTGCTGGTATGAAGCTGATAATTTCAAAAAGACACTCAAATTTGATTATAATTTGGTACTCATGAAGATCGCCAGTAGTTTAAATACAGTGCTTAGAAGAACTGTTGAGAGACAGATTTGTCTTTTCAGCCTGCATTCACATATAAGGTCTACATTTGTTGTTAAGTGGCCCGATAAAAGGCCCAAACATAATGATTCCATTTTAAATGCTTAATTGGATCTGATGCAAGACAATTGTAGATAAAGATGGGTCTCTAGGACTGCTGTGATTTTCAAAATTTTGAAAAACACAGCAATCAAATATGTGAACATTTTCAGAAAATTACATGTGCTGGCAATATGGACTGACATGGGCAATAAGGCTTCTTTTGGCTATTTGCATGCCCATTCATGGAAATGATGCGCTCTTGTGGTGAGCGCAGAGGAAGCTCTGAAAGACAATATTTCTGTACACATTTCTACCAGACAACTTTGAAACTAGCATTGGATTTGCAGCTTATTATTTAGTGCTGAATCAAAGCCCATTTGGTATAACATTTTTTAATAAGTCAAAACCATAATTCATTTCCTTTGGGACAAAATCTGAAATATTTTAACTGAATGAGTTCATTTCATTCCTTTCTTCTCTAGGGAAAGGAACTTGGAGGTACAATGCAGTGTATATGGAAAACTGAGCTGATATTCTTCAAAACATGATTTGAGATTTTGGGTTCTGTTTGTGAAAACATAGAAATTAATATTTTTATCAGTCTGCAAATGTTAACACATTAAACCTGGACTGAGCCTGTACTTCAATAAAAACAATAATTGTGGTTTTCCTAAAAATATGTTTGAATTTGGAACCAACGTCTACGTGAAGGCATCTGCACACATCAAGCATGATGGGCAATCGCCCAATAGGAAGAAAAGAAAACCAGTGATCACAGTTTCTTCTCAGTGTACCTGCATCAGATTCATACATATTATATAAGAAGAGTTTTTAGAACTTCAAAAAAAGGTAAAAAGTTAACATACCATTGGAAGAATTCAAGGGAAAACATGCCAAAATGATAAAGATTACTTTAAATGTTAAATTCCAGGATGTACATTTGTGTAGTTTTTCTTTCGTGAGAGTCATTTCTGTATTTAAATTAATCTTTCAAAAAATATTAAGAATTTAATAGGGCTACATGCTCTGTTAAACACCCAGAGACACACATGTCACATTCATCTTATTCACACCGTGTTTCACCAGTTGGCTGTCAGAGAGTGTAAATCAACAGGTGTTGTGTTTCTTATGTGTGTATGTGTGATTTTTCTCTTGGTGGGTTTTTCAGGGGCTTTGTTTGATAAATAACAGGATCTGCACATAAAGTATGGTGTGATATCAAGTCAGGCCTTTCAGCTGGCTGAGCACAATCACACAGATACGCTCACTGTGAAAACTCCTCTCTGGGAACCGTCGTCTGCAGCTAAACTTATTGTCACAGAGAACAAAGGTGTTAAGCGCACAGCATTTCTAGACTGTCTGAAATGATCAGCGAATTCCTTCCTGCTGTGCTTTTTGGCTCCATTTCATGTGGAACAAAAACAATTTTTCTTAATTTGCTAAATTTCATCTTGATCTTGTTACAGTGAGGAAATGAGTGAGTGTTTTTGGTGCCTTGATATTTCTTTATAGCAGCTTAAAAGAAAAACAATGCAGTACAGAATTGTCAAATGAAACAGGACCAAGAGAAGAATAAGTCTGTTTTTAATAATTTTCACCTCAATGTTTTGCTTCCTTTTCTTCCAAACTGTTCTGAATGGAGATCACATAAATACTCCTCCTTTAAAATTGTACTTTTTTTCTGATTACAACCAGTAACGTCATTGTGTTTTACTGGAATTTCAAGTTTCACATGAAACTTGAAGGGTAGGACACATTTGTCAATGTGTAAACACATAGGTTAAGAAAGGCATTACTGGAAAGGAAAAACCAAAAAACCTCTATAGCTCCTATAGAGGAGCTACAGAGATTCACGGCTCAGGGCTCAGATAGAAAAGTAACAGAAATCCTGATTTAAAATTTACCACAAGGAGTGGAGGGAACAAGCAAACATATAAAACAGGGCACTCTTGTAAGATGAGACAAAAACTGTACTGACCCACATACAAAACACTATGATTTGCCTCTGCACTGCACAAAATGGTGTCATCATCATCATCTCCACAGTGGTTTATGGTGGTGGAAACAATGTGCTTTGGGGGTGCCTTTCTTCTGTAGGGAAAGGAAAGCTCATCAAGTAAGATGGATGGAGTTAAAACAGAATAATTATGGAATAAAAAATAAAGATTTGATAACTTCCAGCAGGACAACAACCATACACATACAACCAGAACTGCATTTGAATGATTTAGATCAAAGGAGAATGTCCCAATCAAAGTCCAGACCTAAATCCTACTGAAAAAAAAAGAATTGGCAAGATATGGCAGAAATGTATACATACATGCACAACACACTATTCAGTCTTTCATTTATGTACAATTCTAAAGTAATTTTCTTTTCACACCAGAATTCTGTTCTATATACAGTGGGGCAAAAAAAGTATTTAGTCAGCCACCAATTGTGCAAGTTCTCCCACTTAAAAAGATGAGAGAGGCCTGTAATTTTCATCATAAATATACCTCAACTATGAGAGACAAAAGGAGAAAAAAAAATCCAGAAAATCACATTGTCTGATTTTTAAATAATTTATTTGCAAAATGTGGTGGAAAATAAGTATTTGGTCAATAACAAAAGTTCATCTCAATACTTTGTTATATAGCCTTTGTTGGCAATGACAGAGATCAAACTTTTTCTGTAAGTCTTCACCAGGTTTTCACACACTGTTGCTGGTATTTTGGCCCATTCCTCCATGCAGATCTCCTCTAGAGCAGTGATGTTCTGGGGCTGTCGCTGGGCAACACGGACTTTCAACTCCCTCCAAAGATTTTCTATGGGGTTGAGATCTGGAGACTGGCTAGGCCACTCCAGGACCTTGAAATGCTTCTTACGAAGCCACTCCTTCGTTACCTGGACGATGTGTTTGGGATCATTGTCATGCTGAAAGACCCAGCCACGTTTCATCTTCAATGCCCTTGCTGATGGAAGGAGGTTTTCACTCAAAATTTGACGATACATGGCCCCATTCACTCTTTCCTTTACACGGATCAGTCGTCCTGGTTCCTTAGCAGAAAAACAGCCCCCAAGCATGATGTTTCCACCCCCATGCTTCACAGTAGGTATGGTGTTCTTTGGATGCAACTCAGCATTCTCTCTCCTCCAAACATGATGAGTAGAGTTTTTACCAAAAAGTTCTATTTTGGTTTCATCTGACCATATGATATTCTCCCAGTCATCTTCTGGATCATCCAAATGCTCTCTAGCAAACTTGAGACGGGCCTTGACATGTACTGGCTTAAGCACGGGGACACGTCTGGCACTGCAGGATTTGAGTCCCTGGCGGCGTAGTGTGTTACTGATGGTAGCCTTTGTTACTTTGGTCCCAGCTCTCTGCAGGACATTTACTAGGTTCCTCCGTGTGGTTCTGGGATTTTTGCTCACCGTTCTTGTGATCATTTTGACCCCACGGGGTGAGATCTTACATGGAGCCCCAGATCGAGGGAGATTATCAGTGGTCTTGTATGTGTTCCATTTTCTAATAATTGATCCGGTGTCTTTTATACTGATAACGGGTTCAAACAGGTGCCATTAATACAGGTAATGAGTGGAGGACAGAGGAGCCTCTTACAGAAAACGTTACAGGTCTGTGAGAGCCAGAAATCTTGCTTGTTTGTAGCTGACCAAATACTTATTTTCCACCATATTTTGCAAATAAATTCTTTAAGAATCAGACAATGTGATTTTCTGGATTTTTTTTTCTCCTTTTGTCTCTCATAGTTGAGGTATATCTATGATGAAAATTACAGGCCTCTCTCATCTTTTTAAGTGGGAGAACTTGCACAATTGGTGGCTGACTAAATACTTTTTTGCCCCACTGTATATATAGTTCATCATTTAAGAATTTTCAAATACATTGAACCACAATTATAAAGTGAGCAAGTCCAAAAATTATGGGATATGAGTTTGCATTTTTTAGATGTTGGCTGTATTTTGTTTTCCAGGAAGGAGCAGAGGAAGCTGGAGACAAACCTTATTTCTCTGTGACTTTGCAATTTTTCAGATTTTCTACTTTGTTGTTTCAGTCCAACTTAACAACATCCAGAGTGTCATGCTCATTTGCTTGGATTTAAAGATTATGTTGTTTTTTTGTTACCCTTACAGGGGGTCTTTTGTGGGCTCTAGTGTCCCTTCTATGAAAGTAGGCTGGCAGGAAAGGGGGAAGGAGAAAGGGGAAGACATGCGGCAAATATCGTCAGGTCCAGGAGTCGAACCCACGACAGCTGCCTTGAGGACTCTAGGCCTCCAAGCATGGGTGGCGCTATCCCCTACACCACCACGGCACGCCCAAAGATTATGTTTACCATACAATTATCTTGTGAAATGCCTGTCCTGCTCATTTTAGCTCAAAGGCAAATTCCTGTAGTTCAAAATGTAAGCATTAGTCTTTGGTATTCTTACTGTTTTTTTGCAACTTATTGTTGATCTGCATATAATTAAGCATGAAGAAATAGGGAGATATTACATGCCTTATTTTTGTGCCTCTCGAACTTTTAATGTCAGGGATGCAACCTGTTGGGCTTCCTTAGAGTTTTTTTTTTTTGTTGTTGTTTTTTTTTTGGGGGGGGGGGTTGCATTTTTTTCTAGTTTAAATAATGAGCTGAATAATTATTAAAATTATAAAAATATATATATTATTTAAATTTTTTGAGACATTGTGAGATGCTCATTCTTCTGGGAGTCACTGCTCTACCAGATCCAGTTGATTTTCCCCAGGTATCTAGTTAATTTGCCTCCTGGATGCCCCCCTGCTCAGGTGAAGGCTGCTGTCCCTGTGACCCAAACCCAAATTAAGTGGAAGAAGATAAACGTGGAATTCAGATGAATACAAGCTTACACAAAACATTCAAAATAGCTTGCAAAGTTCTTGCCAAGTTTTTTGACAATAAGATACTCCGAGTTGCATCACTCAAGTAAAGGTTTACGCTGAGCTTAAGATTTCACGCAGGCAGTATGTACCTTTGTAACCCCACATCAAGCATGCATTACACTTTGCAACTTCTCGTTGTCACATATGGGTGTGTTTGATGAGTGAGCGACAAAGTATGCAGGCATCCCACTCTGCAGGAATATGTTCACCTGTACACATAGTCTCCTCAAGGACATCCTGTCCCAGGTCCTTTTATTTTCAAGAGTAAAAAATAATTATTTGCACATTTAAAAGCATTTTTTTTTTATTCAAAGGATGCAGATGACCACACATTCATCCCAGAGGTTTATTATCAGTTTTAACATTTATTAAAAGTATAGTAGTGAAAACAAATACATCCATTCTTCCTTGTTGATGTTGTAAAATTCTATCTGTATTGAACACCAAACTTCTTATTTGTTTCCGTGGAGAGCATTTAAAGTAGTTAGACATGAGGTGTAGAGAATACAATGTTCCTGGACTGGCCTAAGACAATAACATTGTCTTAGGAAATGAGAACATGAATTGTTTGAGTTCTAAACATTTCAGAGGGAATACCTTTTGACTGAGTAGGTTAGCAGATTTTTATGATTACATAAGGGACTATTATTTTTTTTGGAATGATAAGCAAAGTAACAGAATTTAGTTAAAGTAAGTCATAATAAGCATTATCATTATGGATATTTGATATTTTTTGTGAAGTCCCAGATGCACTCCATTCTGTTTTGGAGAATGCCTTGGTCCTTCATCAGTTCAGACAAATTAAGTCTCACAAAGTTTTTTTTTTAACATTTATCACAGTGAGCAAGCTGCCGGAGAGACTGCGGGTTGTGTGACGTAAGTTTAAAAGCGGAAAGATGGACAAATATGATTAAACAGAGGCTTGGTATGTTTTTGTTCACATTTACCAAGTTACTTCATTTCTTTCAGTATCATGCAAAGTCATTTCTTGTGACGTCATGATCTCAGGTGTTGCCAGGATACATTCAAAACAGCCCAGTGGATTACGGTTTAAACCACACCTTCTTCTCTCTATCTATGGTATATTGAATGCTAACATTTTATTTTTTCTTTAATAAAGTTGTGATAATATAGAGGTGAATGAAATGTTGTTCCACAAAATTTAATTTAATCCACTGCCTGGCTCCAGGTCAATGGTCCTCTACTTTCATTTCACACACGCAAGTTGTCATTTTGTCCCAGCCTGATTCCATTCACACATTATTACACACTCTTTTTTTGTTTATTGCAGGGATTAATTTTCAACTGCTCCTGTTTGTAGATTTTGAAATTAAAACAGACACTAGTACTTTAGGTGAAATCTGGTGAGTTAAGAATCGACCACCAAAACATGGAGTATTTCCTGATTTTTGACAGCATCTGATCTGTGCAACAGTTTAAAAACACTGTAGATGACAAGAGAAACTGGGTCTGACTCTGGTTCAAACCAGCTTAGGAGCAGAAATTGCTGGCTCAGGAAGCACTCCAGAAACCAGAGGCAAATTGTGCACAATGGTTGTCAGATCTTTTACACTTTTCCCATGTAATAAAGCCAGGTTATGAATATTCTCTATGTTTCACGCTGAATTTTGTGGGAATGTAACTCATCAGAGCCACTTTCCCACCGAGGACCCGAGTTTTCACACAATGTCCCTTTGTCTGGTCAAGTGCCACAGCTTCAATGGCAAACATTCAAAAGGAGCAAAGTGTCACAGCCCCGTGATTTGGGTCAGTTTAAAGGTTCGGTGGAAGAAAGGGAAAAGGGGGTTAGGGTTAAATCCAAAATTGGCAAGAGGGCTTAGCTTTGCTACATGAAGCAGGAAAGTGCACAAACGCCTTGAACGCCTTTCTTCAAGGTCTATACACCTTTTTGAGCCAAAATTGCTGACTTTTTCTAGTTCAGATTTATATAGTCTGTCCTTTGCCAATGTGGTTTAAGCTACAGATACAAAATTTATAACTATGTCGGTGTGACTTAGGTAATGGACAGATTGATGGATAAACAATTTTATTTTACAGAAAATAAAGTATGGAAAACTAAATATTTTGCCAGTTTTACACTGACCTCAAAAATACTGAATCAAAACTCCACACACCTCCAGATTTAGTAGAAATTCTGCATTTACCAAAGTCCCCTTTCTAAAGAAGTTCCTACTTTCATGATGTATGGTGATGGTGGTTGTGGGTGACTAAGCACAGAAGAACAGAAGTGTGGAGTGGATAATCAAAATATTTAATAAAAAAAATGATAAAACTTACAAAACTCACAGCTGTCCAGGCAGGAACGTAAACTAAAAATCCAAATACTAAATCAGCAAGGAGCCTCGAGGAAAACGATGGGGATAACAAAGAAGTGACTAGAGGAACCAGCAAGGAGTGACCGAGGGAGAGGTGCTTAAGTACTGGGAGGTTGAATGCTGAGACAAAAGACTTGAGCTGGTTGCAGGTGTGAATGGAAGGGAGCAGGAGAGAGAAGTGAAACAAGGTAAGAGGGGAGAATACACAGGAAAAATAATCTAACACTGAAGAAAAACTAGACTAAAAAACAGAATTAAACCAGAGTGACAGAAAATAACTAGTGACAAGAAATAAACATAACTGGAAACACTAAGGAAAAACTTAAGTGAAAACAAGGCAGAGCTAATAGAAAAACCAAGGAACACCAAAAATGATAAAATATTAAACCAAATTCAAAGAACCCCAGATTGTACAGACTCTTCCTATAGAGTCAACATGACTGCTTACTTTTAAATACCTGAATGATGCAACTAAGAGAGATGATTTACCAAACAGTGTAATGTATATGCCAACAAATGTTTACCATTTTAAAAATGTTTGTGTTGTAGAAAATAAATGCCTAATCCTACAAAAACATTTCCATGACACATGTGGAATTGTTCTTCTTTCTCATCTTGGCTAGAAAAGTAAGACTGTGCTGCATACCAGTGACTAAAAATCCAGGAAGACCACACACCACCACAAGAGTGCCTTCTCTTGTGGTGATGACTACTGCATACGAGAAGGGCTTGTGCTTGTGGTTAACGTATAATTTACATTGCCAAAGGTGTCAACGAACTAGAGTAACCCTTTATAAGGTGAGGCCACATCTTTCAGCCAATAGGATCAGGTCTAGAATGAGGCATCTTTCTCAGCCAATCAAGGCCTTCTTGTACCCTCCCCCTAGTTTCAGGTCTTTTTTCAGTTCTTTGTATTCCCTTACATCCCTTTCAAAAATTTTGTTTTATGAGTAACAACCTACTCCCAGAGGCGGAAGTGGTATTCAATCGTTAATGTGTACCAGTCAGGCAGTTTTTATTTTCTCTCTTTCCGCTAAAGCTCTTGTTTTTGTGTCTATTGAGTTTTTCTCCCACTTCATTGTTTTCCACCCATTCATTCACAAAAACCCACAACACTGGGGGAAATCCTTTACAACCAAGTCTGCTTTACTCTTGAATTTGTCTGTTTGCACTCTGAACAGCAGTATATGCTTTTTGAGATCATACTTTGCTCAACAAAGAGAGTTGGAAGCTGAGTCCACAGCCATGCGTGCTCTCATATGTCCCACTGCGAGTGTAATTTGAAGTGGGAGTACTATCATCTAACATCAGCTGTTGCATCATCCAAGGCGCAGGTATTTCTGTTTCTAGTATGAGAAATAAATGCCGTATGTTCTTAATACAACATTTCCCTGGTAAAATCTCTAAAGGAAACTCTGAAAATCAAACATAGATGTAAAAACTCTGCAATAACAGATTTGTTTATCTTGCTTTGAAAGTTAAATAGCTGTCAAATTGATTCGGGCCACAAAATGTTTTCTGATTCTGCCTGCTTGACATATGGAAGTTCTTGGAGAGAAGAAAGTAACTGAAGAAGGGAATACTTTGTTTCAAATATCAAAGAACAAAAAACCCCAAACTAAAACGGCTTGGAAAACTAAAACGACACACAGGAAAAACAATGCATACATATAAACTCAACTTTTATCTGGGATTGCGTATTCTTCTTTGATTGACTCGGTTTCTAACATCAAACAATAACAAAAATTCAGGATGAATGAGACAACACTAACTATAATACATAACTGGTTTTAAATTCAATAAGGCCCTGTGCACCAACACTTAAATATAGTAACATAGAAGAGCAGTATGAATAGAAAAGACTGTTTTGTTTGAAATGCCTTTAAACAATTATGGATGTAAAATGTTTTCAGAAAAAAAGGAAACATTGTTATTCTTCCATGTTTGGAAGAATAACTGGGAAGCAAACATTGTTGTTTGCTGTTACAGCCAGGAATTCATTGAATTGAAATAACACTAATTTCTTCACTTTAAGGAAACCTAAAAAAAAAACAAAAAAAACCCCCACCAGATTTAGAGTTTATTTTATCTTTAAATCTGTAATCTTCTATGAATGAGTTAAAGAGAATTGAACAGGATGTGTTAATGCTTTAACACCTTTTCTTTGCACAGCACGAAAATATGCAATACATTATTTTTGACTGACTCATTGGAATGTGGTTAAAACAGTAGCTGGGTAGTGCTGATAGAAAACACAGAACAAAAGCCTCATTCAAGGAGTGGAATGTTTTTTTAGCTTAAACTCTTTTACAATATCAATGATTTGCATTGCTCAGGAATGCAGGACTACACCTGATTCACACCAAGTTTTAACATGTGACCTGGTTTAATTAGATGCAGGTGGACCGTTCACACCAGGCTTTAAAATTCATTACGCATAATCAAATCACAGTTACTCACTTAGAATGGGAATAAATTGGAGCCATGTTGAAAAGTGGATTGTCGACATGTTCACTTGATTTACTGACTCTGGAGTAAAATCCCAGACATGTAGTCAGTTGCACTCTGTTGTAATTCAGGACTAAAGGGAGACAAATGATTCGCTGTGGCAATCCCTGAAGAGAAGAAGAATGTGAAGATAAACCAATGCTATGGAAACAGCTGTTTGACCAAACTAACGTCAGATACATGTTTGGAAGAATAACTCCTACTAAGATGCATTCATTTCCAAAGCAGTGGAGCAGGCAGCACTCCATATACAGAGGCCATATACAGTGCATCTGTTCAGGATTCAAATCCTCATCTTGAGAACTTTGTTTCATGTTGTCTCATTGCTGTCAATTAAACCCACTTAAATAACAAAACAAAAAAAATTGTAAACCTAAGGAGTTCCATACACTGTTTCTGACATGAAAAAAAAATCTCCCCAAAAACAGAACACAACACCTGACATGGAACGTTTGGTGGTGGGAAATGTGTCATGTTATCTGAATAATACGGTGGCCGACAGGTGCAAATGCGCAGCAAAAGAGAAAACATGCAAACAAAAAAAGACACACGCACAAATTAAATGCGGTAAACAAAAAGCAAATAAAATGCAGCAAACAAAAAAGAAGACACCCAGAATGAAATGCAGCAAACAAAAAGAGAGACGCAAACAAAAAAGAAGACACCCCCGAATGAAATGCAGCAAACAAAAAAGAAAACACCCCCGAATGAAATGCAGCAAACAAAAAGAGAGACGCAAACAAAAAAAGAAAACACCCCCGAATGAAATGCAGCAAACAAAAAGAGAGACGCAAACAAAAAAGAAGACACCCCCGAATGAAATGCAGCAAACAAAAAAGAAAACACCCCCGAATGAAATGCAGCAAACAAAAAGAGAGACGCAAACAAAAAAGAAGACACCCCCGAATGAAATGCAGCAAACAAAAAGAGAGACGCAAACAAAAAAGAAGACACCCCCGAATGAAATGCAGCAAACAAAAAAGAAAACACCCCCGAATGAAATGCAGCAAACAAAAAGTGTTGAAAACGGAAGTGCTCCAGACCACTAGGGGGAGTCAAAGAAAATAGTATTCATTTCTACGGGACCAGATGCAAGATTCTGTGCTGTTATTAAAAGTAGCATATAAATAGTCTACTCTACAAAACTATGTGCAGTTAGGCATAATAATTTTAAAAAATATATTTTTTAAAAAATAGAATAAAACCATATTTATTGAGATAATGTTATGTTGTTGCTGGGAAATCGGGACAGATGATCAAAATAGTTCCTGTTTTCCCAGCAACAACATACGCATCTCCCTCCTCCCCGTATTGTTTATGTTTCTGTCGCCGCAGATAACTGTCACATGTAAACGGCGGTCGTTCCCCAAGACGTACATAGGGATTAAATTAAATTACAAAAGAAAATAGCAACGCACAGTGATTTGGATAAGTAACTTTAATATGGTCTACTGGATTTGAATTAGCAACGCGTTTGATTACTCGTTACTAAAAACAGTGGTCCCACGACGCACATATTCATGAAGTACTTTTGGTTTAACAAGCCACACTTTTTTTAGATATATATCCCAGCTGTTTATCTCAATAAATATGGTTTTATTCTATTTTTTTTAAATATATTTTTTTAAATTATCATGCCTAACTGCACATAGTTTTATAGCCATTTTTTGATACAATCATACAGTTTCAGGCTTTTGTAGTTTTTTTCTGCGACTTATTTAATCTATCACGATTTTGAGATTGAATTCTCTGTCTGGCAAAGGAATTTATTTAACAAGCAGCTTCTGGAGTCATGTGAGCTTTAGATTGTGGGAAAAGAAATCCACCTGTCTGGAAATCCCTGCCATCAGCCCAAGAAGGACCGATTTAAGGCAGAGGTTATTTTATCTTAGTTACATGCAGCAAGGTCACTGGGTAAACTCTATGACCTCTGGCAGAATTACAATACAGAATCATGATTTTGTCTAGTCAGATGCATGAAGAAGCAATCTTGTGCAAGTGGTCTGTAGCTGCAAGTGTATAGTGTATTATAGTGTGAACCAAAACAGACAATGCTCCAAAACATTATTGTTCTAACAACAAACAGATTAACGTGCTAACATTAGAAAATGTGTAAGAAAATGCATGAAAAGTCTTCCCAGTACAAGAGAGAAAGAACAGACTGGACAACCAAGGATCATGTTAAAAAAATATTCACAGATTTATATCCTTGTCTACATTATTTGCTTTAATTTCACTAGATTTTATGTTTTCAACTGTTAGAAACTACATGGTTTGCCTGTTTCTCTCACTGAAAGGCAGAACTTTTCCAGCGTGTATAACTGGTTTTCCTCTGGACACTCTGCTCTTAACCTCAGTCTAAAAACAGGCTTTGCCTCAAGACTGTGTAAAAATGTGTGTGTCTGCATGGTTGTCTGTCTCATGTGACCTGTCAAGGCTGTAACACCCCTCCCCCCAACACCACCACCAAGCTCTCCTCCTTTCACCCATGGACTACTGGGATAGGCTCCAAAACACTGCAAAACCATGAAAGTTGGTGAAAGTAGCGTCACAATCATGGCCAGTGAAGCAGAAACTGTGAAGGTTGAATGAAAAACAAAAATTTATTTTGATCCCAATGCCGATGATACTTATCAGTGTTTCCCAAGCTGAACCACTCAGGACTCAAGACTTGCCTGGGCCTTAAGGACCAGGCAAGTCTTGGATCTGGTCCTCGAGGCCACTTCCCATCTAAAAAAAACATGTTTTAGATGGGAAAACAGACATATTTTAGATGATTCCCTGCTTTAACACCTGATACAGATGTTTGCACTTTAACAAACACCTATTGATCAGTCATCAATTGAATTCACGGGTACTGAGGCAGGGAAACACATAAAAAATGGAGGGCAGTGTACCTTGAAGTCCAGTGTTGGGAAACACTTTAAATAATATGGCAAAATGAAATATCATTCTGATGTTTTTATACACTTTTGCTACATGTTGCTCTCTAAAGTATCTATCAGACAAAAGTCCAGTTTGAGTCTCTAATGACCAAATTGAACTTCCTACAACCCAGAATTGTTGCAAGTTATAAATTTAAATCAAATGAATGTTAAGAGCTGGGGAAAATTTTGAGCTTCAAAATATTTTCCTTATTAAAGCAGAGTAAAACTGTTGCACAAAACAGAGGAGGTAGCACTCAGTTCTTTTCTCAATGTGTTTCTATTTTGTTTTAATAGTTTAATAGTTTTTCTTTAGTCTTGTTTCCTGCCTCACTAGAACACCATGTCCTAGCTTAAAAATGATTGCACGCTGTCCCGCTTAACTTCATTCTCTGTGAATAATACATTTTTGGGGTGTTTTTTATTTCCTTTAATTTTGTATAGATGTTTCCTTTTGACATGATAACAAATTTTTCTGTGTTTCTGATGTGGCATTTGTTCATCGTAAATAGTGTAAAACTTATGCCAAACATGGGGAGTTACAGTTTGGCATGAGGTAGGTTTGCAGCAGCACATGTTGTACTTTATACATGTTTGCAGCTGGAGCAACACTCACCATCATAAACTTAGTTCCCATGCTTCATGTGCCAAATTCCCCAACCAGTTAGGGTGTTCTTCCAGTTAAGTTTGCCTCCGGTTAAACTGATGATTCATTGGTAGTAGGGCTAAACTAATAGGGAGGAATTTGTTTGCATTGAGGTGAAAGATTAGCAGCTACTTTATGCAAACTGAAAATACCAGAGAGAGATGTTACAGGTTGATGCTTCAGCAAAAAGGAGCCTTGACAGAAACCTTTAGTGTGGACCTCACTTCCGTAACCAACAAGACTGATGTCTTAATTAAGGCTTGCAGCATTCTGCTAAAACTTGAAATATTGACAGGCTCTGTAACAGCATAACAACTGCACTGAACTTTTTTGAAACATTGTATTTCTTGTAAAGATCCAAGGACCTACTAAAACAATGTCACTGGCCAAAGACACATTTGCAAAATGATCAGTTCAGTTTAATCACAAGTTTCCTTCTTGTTGCTGCCTTTCAAACAACAGAAGCTGAACAACAGGTCTAGTAAATATGCTTATGCTTGTGTGTTCCAGGACCTTTGTTGGCATTTTTGTCTCCAGAAACCATGTTTTTCCTATGTGTTTAATTTCTTATTATTGTGTTTAATTTCTAATTTATTTCCCACTAGCATCTATTGATTAGTTTCACCAAATAGATAGATGTTACTGAAAATAGATAAGATTGCAGCTTAGGTGAAGTTTCTTCCCCAAGGACAGACTGAAATGAACAGAACAGGGATTTGGACCAGTTACAGGATGAACTCCTGCCTTCTGAACCACCATCAACATTAAACACTCTGTCCATTTGGACAATATACTTTTTCTGAAAATAAGTGACCTCTTGAGAATCTGCAAACTCAAAAAAATATTCATGTTTACTTTATCTGGAAAATAAAGCTCACTTTGGATGTAGACCAAAATATTGATATGCCTTTTCTGTGTGCTTGAATGATGCATTTACTTTTGGAGCTTTTGTTGTTTGTTGTAAAACTTGTTTAATGTTTTGTTGTGCAGGTTCTGCAGGTTGAAACAAAACAGTAAAAAAAAATCTGTTTAGGTTTTATAGAGTAATAATGTTTTTTATTTTATGCTTTTAAAAGTGAAAAAGGTTTAAAATCTTTTCTGTTTCTTCAGACTTCTAAGACAATGATTTTAATGAAAACTATATATATCAGTATATTGCTGTGCTTTTTGAAACTATCCCCTTGCATCATCTCATAAAGTAACTGGATGAACTTATTGCTCTTTGCTATCTTTCCCAAATGTGGAAGAGTTTTAGACGTGGTATTAAAAGCTTAACAATAAATCCTCAGTCTGCAGGAGAGTTGCTCTGATGAAAACTGAAATCCACTTTGCGACAGGATCCATTTGCAGCTGCTGGGAACCGGACCGTGAACACACATCTACGTTTGATCTGTTATAAAAAATCAACCTCCAGATTATGTGAATCAAATAATGTGGCATCAAAGTCAATACCTTACATACAACAGCAGGATTTGGAGCAGTAATGGTTCAAAAGTCATACTCTACGCCAGTTACACCATAAAACTTCTCCTGTGGTGAAGTGCGAGTTATTTAAATAGAAGTGAGTGCATGTTGAATAAAAATCTTTATGCAGATTTAACTCAAAACGTTCGTCATAAAGCTGATTACTTTGTTAAGCGGACAAACTACGCACTACAGTCATGTGAGAAGCCAGCTGTTGGGGCATGTGCAGCAAAGCAATAAATACATCACACATAATCCAAGCTAAAGGTTTACTTTGTTACATTTAATATCAACTGAAGTTTAAACTCGTTAACATGCCAATGATTTGTGTTTTGTATGTAAATAAGATATTTAATTGTGAAAACTAAGTTTTAAATTAATGAGGAACATTATCATAAATGTGAATTGAAAACCATTTTAATTTAAAGAACTTATTTCTGTTGACAGAAGTCCTCACCCAATTTCTGATGCAGCTGTAGATGGAGATAGCTGCTCCGGTTCCTGGTGAACAACCTCCATTAGGTCCAGTTACGGAGTTTGAAGAGGGGAACTAGGTAGAAACATAAAAGGGATTCAGGAAGATTTACTTCAATCTCTTGTGTCCAACAAGAGGATCTCAGGGCTCTAGTGTTGCCTCCTAATGTCTGGTCTCCAACAAGGAAAGTACTTCTCCTGAAGTTCCTTATCTTCAATGAAGGAGTTCTTGAAAGTCCACATCTTCAGGTTCCTAGCTAAATCTCTGACCCTTGAGGGTTACCCAAAAGGGTCGTCATCCTCAGATTCCTGCTCCAGACAAAGGGCTCCATGACGGTCCACCTTCTCGGGATCTTGTTTTTGCCTTCAGGTTGGGGGCCCAGTAGGCTTCACCTAAAGTTCCTGTTCATGTCTCAGGCTGGTCCTTCCTTGTCCTGAAGACTCTGTCTCAACAAAGTGGCTCAAGGACAACCTCCTTCCAGAACTTTGTGTTGAGACAGGCTGGCTTCCCAAAGACCTGCCCAAACTCTACTTTGTTGGACTAGCCTCCCGACTGACCACCTGAATTTTGCATATCATTTGAGCTAAATTACTTTTAAGTTTAATTACCTCCATGCAGGTTTTTTGGCAGGGAAGCAGGGGGGAAGCAGTGTTGGATTTTGATCATTTTCAGTATTTTCCTGTTCTTCATCAGCCAAGTTTTTCAGTCCACCTTAGCTCAGTCTAGCTCAGTCACCCTCCATGACTCTTTGCTGGGGTTTTTCTTTCTTGATTCTGTTGTTTCACTTATGTCTGTTTTTCTCTCATTCTGATAAGGTTCACATCATTAAATCTGTTTTTTATTATTATTATATTTTTTTCCTTCTGCTTAAACTCAGTGCCCCATCTGCCTACCTGCACTTGGGTCCTATACATTCAGTATGTTGTTCCCTTCCAAAGGGGTCATAGGACTGTCTCGGACACAGGCTGCTATTAACACGTGTGTCCGAGGTTGCATTGGTAAGAGACAGGAACTGATGTAAAGAGGCATCAGCTCATGTTCCGTGATGCATCTTAGCTCTGCCTCCCCTGTCCTGGATGGATAGGAGTCCAGTTACAACGGCAGTGGGCTGAATTGTTGTAGAAACAATGGCACGCTTATCGTCTGTGTGGCTGTAGAGACAGCTGTCACATCAAAACAGTGATGAGACGATAAAAGAAGCAGCTTGGTCAATTTTAGAGTTTTTAATGCATTGTAGAAAATAAAAGAAGTGCTGCAGTGATTTAGGTTACAGCAGACAGCCTGATAGCTGAATGTGTCCAAGGGTATGCAGTAAGAAAAAAATTGTTATCAGTCAGTATTGAGGACAGGACGGCATCCTTCAGGGTCGCTGATCTGGCCTAGAACTGATATGATTTATATGTGACTGATATGAAGCCTGGTGCTCCTTTGCAGAACACAGAGAGACATTCAGTGTAAAATAAAGCATTTATAGAGATATGGGGAACAAATTCATGTTTTGTCTTCTTCTGATATACATTGTAAACCCTTTAATACAGTCAAAGTGTCACTTGCAGTTTCATTTGTTTTAATGCCAATATAGAGCAAAGGTCTTTTAAGTTCTTAACATTTGCATGCTAGCATTATAATATGTCAAATTCTTTGATTTAAAGTAGTGTAAAGAATTATGTCTCAGACCCAACAATGAGGAACAATGTAAAGTAATATGTAAGAATTTTTAAAATCCTTTCTAAGCAGATTATTTTCTAGGCATGTCTTTGTATTCTTTGCACTCCATTTGGCTTATTCCTAAGCAAAAATCTCACTACAAAGCTCCAGACATAGTATAAGGTCTAGATGAGAAGAAATTCCCAGCATAGAGGCTCAACGTGTGGGGTTAATATTCAGAGTTTATTTTTTTACAAAAAGAATGAAGTTCTCTTATAAAGATCTTTCTAAGGATTTTATAAATTAAGAAGCTAGTTTTTGTTGTTGAGATATCTAATTCTTGGCTTCTTGACTATTACTGTGTAATGCTTTTCTGTCCATTTCCACCTAAACATCACAAGCCACCATTGTTATTTTTGTTTTTGTTTTTTTGGTAAATCCAATTTTTTTTATGCTGTTATACTTTGTGCTTTAAATTCACAATTAAAAGAGACTTTAATGATCATTGATACAACCATGCACACACACACTAAGGGAAATTACAAAGACCAGTTAACGTATAAGTTATGTTTGTGGGAGGAAATCCCAGAACCGCTGCATACATGGAAAAAACTAGTAAACTCCATGCAAAAAAAAAACAAAATATTTCATCAGCACTAGTTAAACTAGTACAGAAATATTTTTAGATTGTGGGATAAAAAATACGAGCACATGGAAAACACAATTCATACATGTGTTTACAAACACTGATGGATGTATAATAGTGTTTTGACTACATTTGACACTGCGACCAAGTTTTGTTCTTGGTCACCACTGAGAAACTTGAGAAAGAAGGAAACAGTTACACTTAAAGATTCAACTCTGGAAAATCAATAATAAATGTGCATCAAGCTGAGAGGTTTCAGTGTTAGCTGTTTACACCCTAATGACATCATTAGGATTCAAAATTGACTGTAAAACATCACTTTTATTTGAGTAAAATTGATGGGAAATGCTTATTGCTACCAACTTTAGCTATTTGGTTAATGGCTTGCCTGATTTGGGCAAAAGAGGGAATTCACATTGTTTTAATCCAATATTGTAATTTTACTGTTTATTGTAATTAATATTCCATGTTAGCTAAAGGGTGTTACATCTCTCAGGTCTCATTTTCAACTACTTGTTTTCTCAGTTCCTATAAGACAATTTCAAATCCTGTTAATCTGCAGGACAAAGTTTCTTTTTTTAAATGACCATTTCACAGAAATTCCAAAAAAATTGTGAAACTAAACTATAAATAGTTATTTAAAAATTTTGCTTTACTTTGTATAGATTGTTATGAAGTCAACCAAAAGCAAGTCTTGATTTTTAGAAAGTTGGTAGAAGCATAATACCAATAGATGTATATCAATGAGCTTTCCAATGGAATTGCCAACACTTGTGCAGTTTTAATGTTTCTGTTCACCACAACTTTATTATTATATTATATAATTGTTTAATTAATCACTCTGATGGTTAGTGGGTGTCCAAATTTGTGATTGCTATAAAGATGTGGTAAAAAAAAAAAAAAAAAGGCATCTTCTTTGGACTGTATCCATATTTGTGACCATAACATATCAGCTAAATATAAGGCTAATTCTTCTTTTTTTTTCCCACACTCTTTATGTCCAAGATGTCTTTCATACAGTAGCATTAAAAATCAGTCAGAATGCCGATGTTCTCTGCAGGCTCATTAAAAAGTTTTCTGGGCTGCAAGAAGAACACAGTGGGTTTCACACAAGATTTTGATGGCATGTACATCATTTGGCTTTATTCACTTCCTCCACTGCCATTTCTAAAACTACAGGGAGGCTACAATTCTAACACAGCTCGGAAAATTGACGTCATCGTTCACTACTTCTCCTTCTGTTCACTGATTGTCCCAGTCAGAAATCGACCAGAGTCAATCCAAGTCAATGATAGAAAGCCCAGACTTGGCAAGAAGCAAGATTTTGTCTTGGTTGAATTTTACAGGAAGGCATTCGCCAAGTTAGTCAACTGAAGGAAGTAATCTATTTTTCATGTGCAGTTCCAATGCAATACATGTATGGCGCACTGCCAAAGAAAAATCTCATTTTAAGAAGGAGGGATTTAAGGAAGAAAAATCACAAGCAGTGGATTTCGGGGTTTTTAATGCAATCTTAACGTAACCCATAAACAATTTTTTAGACTCTAGAGGCAATGTGTGATCAGGGAAGAACAGATTTTGTACTTTGTAATATTTTCTCTGACTGTTCTGTGTACAGAGCAGGGTGGCAGGCTGAGTGGTTTAACCAGTGTTAGTTTTATTTCTCCGTCCCCATAATACTGGTAATGACGTCTGGAACTGATTTTTAGACTTTTAGTTCCCACTTTCCACTTTCATCCCCTTTTCCAAATATGGTCACTTCTGGTGCCCCAACATCAACGTGTGCAGAACTGATACTTTAAACAAAGTCAAACAGGAAACTAAAAATGTAAACATGAAGCAGGTATTAGAAAATAACACCCACTAATTCCCAGAACTACCATTCACAAACATTTAACAAAAACATCGCATTAGCTTTCTAAACCATGTTATAATGATGTTTCAAGTGAGTCATCAAAGCTAGTGAAAAAAACTCACAAAGGAAGTACATTGACTGTGCAAACATGTATTACAAGTAAGCTAATGAAGAGCTTTGCATGTGAACATCACATCCTGGATTTCCCCTGGAAAGGGATGTTTCTGAAATCTGTAAATTACTTCCTTCGGTGAAAAGAAGTGTTTCTGAATTTTCTTGCAGTTTTTTGAATCCTTCACATGAATTTAACTTTTTCAGAGGTCATGTTGTCAAGATCTTATTACCAGCTTATTGTTTTCTCAGAAGATAATATCCAGATGCAAAAATAATGTGTTTTTTGACACTTTAGGGGGATTTCTTCACAGAAAGTGTCATTAGAGAAGTTGAGCCTATTGTTTCTATTATAGTTGCCCTTTCTCTCTGCTTTTGCTTTCTCTGTCATTTTGTGATGCACTTATGATCATGGTTGGATGCTGTAACTCTTTAGTTAATGAAGGGTCACTGAGGACAGCAGTAAAAGAAAGTCAGGATGTTAAGGATCTGGCACAAGTACAGTGAACAACACCAGTACTTCTGTTTGGATATAATAACTCTGTTTTTAAAAGTGTAAACAATGCTTATGGAAGGATGCCATATCACCTGGGCTACACAGTGGTGCAGTTATTACCACTGTGACCTTGCACCGAGAAGGTCCTGCATCGGAATCACAAGGTCTTTCTGTGTAGAGTTGGCATTTTCCTCTTGTGTGTTTATTGGTTCTCTCTGGATACTCCTGCTTCTTCTAACAGTCAACTGATGGATATTGGTTATCAAGGTCCGTAGGAGTAAGTGTGTGTAAGTGTGTGGGTGGTTGTTCATTGGTCCTTACTGGAAACTCCTTCTTCTTCCAACAGTCCACTGATGGATATTGGTTTATCAAGGTCCGTAGGAGTAAGTGTGTGTAAGTGTGTGGGTGGTTGTTTGCCCAGTGTGTCACTCTGTTGTGCTGTGTATTTACCTTCTGTCCCAATTCATATTCACAAGCTCCCACCCAGCCCTTGATCCTGCAAAGGCAAACAGAACCAGACGTCTGATGGATGAATGAATGAAAGCCATATCAAAATTCATAAAGAAGTCTTTAGATAGCAATGTCACCTTGTAGCAACCAATGTCATTCAATTATTTAAATTGAATGACATGGATTTCCCCTGGAAAGGGATGTTTCTGAAATCTGTAAATTACTTCCTTCGGTGGAAAGAAGTGTTTCTGAATTTTCTTGCAGTTTTTTGAATCCTTCACATGAATTTAACTTTTTCAGATGTCATGTTGTCAAGATCTTATTACCAGCTTGTTGTTTTCTCAGAAGATAATATCCAGATGCATTAATAATGTGTTTTTTGAGACTTTAGGGGGATTTCTTCACAGAAAGTGTCATTAGAGAAGTTGAGCCTATTGTTTCTATTATAGTTGCCCTTTCTCTCTGCTTTTGCTTTCTCTGTCATTTTGTGATGCACTTATGATCATGGTTGGATGCTGTAACTCTTTAGTTAATGAAGGGTCACTGAGGACAGCAGTAAAGGAAAGTCAGGATGTTAAGGATCTGGCACAAGTACAGTGAACAGCACCAGTACTTCTGTTTGGATATAATAAATCTGTTTTTAAAAGTGTAAACAATGCTTATGGAAGGATGCCATATCACCTGGGCTACACAGTGGTGCAGTTATTACCACTGTGACCTTGCACCGAGAAGGTCCTGCATCGGAAGCACAAGGTCTTTCAGTGTAGAGTTGGCATTTTCTTCTTGTGTGTTCATTGGTTCTCTCTGGATACTCCTGCTTCTTCTAACAGTCCACTGATGGATATTGGTTATCAAGGTCCGTAGGAGTAAGTGTGTGTAAGTGTGTGGGTGGTTGTTTGCCCAGTGTGTCACTCTGTTGTGCTGTGTATATATCTTCTGTCCCAATTCATATTCACAAGCTCTTACCCAGCCCTTGATCCTGCAAAGGCACACAGAACCAGACGACTGATGGATGAATGTGTCATGAATTTGCTGTGTGTGAGGTGGTGAGGCAGATGCTAGACCCAGGTGAAAGTGCAAATGATGATGTTTAATGGTGAAAAAATGTCCAACAAGTCCAAAAACCAAGGCGGCACTGCAGAGCCGAATCCTTGGCTCAGCACCGGTAGCAACTGCATATACAAAGGACAACAGACGTACAGAGACGTAACCCAGACGTAACCCAGACGTAATCCAGACGTAACCTAGACGTAGGACCCGACAAAGACACAGAGACACTAAATACACAGAGGGTCATCAGGGAACGAGACACACCTGGGAACTAATCAAGGGGAGCCAGGACAACACAGAGACTCAGACACACAGGAAACTCGAAATAAACATACAGAAAAACACGGAACATGACAGAATGAATGGAAGCCATATCAAAATTCATCAAGGAGTCTTTAGATAGCAATGACACCTTGTAGTAACCAATGTCATTCAATTATTTAAATTTTTTTTAATTAGCTTGAGTTAAAACAGTACCTCAAACTTAGTTCACAACATTTGTTACTTTAAAATCCATAACTTCTTATAAACCTCTTATGATTTATATCTTGATTTTAGACCACAATTTTTGAAACTGTCATTTTTTTCTTTCCTATTTATTTATAGTGAAATGTTTTTACAAGTCATTTTCATTTAGCTCGAATTCATTTATATTCACACTTCATGTGGTTGATTAACATTAAAAAACAAGGCTGGAATGATAGAAACCTGAGCCACAAAATACTGCAGATGCATTGAATTTTCTTTCTATAACTATTGTTAGTTAGCCAACATCCATCCATCCATTTTATGACCCCTAGTGGGGTCAAGAGGGGTGCTGGTGCCTCCCTCCATAGAACATTTCGGCCGAAAGGCGGGGTACACCCTGGACAGGTCTCCAGTCTGTCACAGGGCATAGTTATCCAACATTAAACTCATATTCTCCAGTCATTATAACTGTAATGTAGTTTGAGTTGTTTGAGCTTGAGCTTGTAATCTGGTTATTTTTAAACAACTGGCTAAACTCCTAATACCTGTTGTTGTTCAACTTTTTCAGGTTTTGTCAGGAGCACTCTGAGAGAGGTGCATGACCAACTGTTAACATTTTTTTCATTATTTTACTGATCAAGTCTGGCTCAGAAAAGCATATCACTCGACAATTATGATGACTAAATAGCTTAAAATTAAGAAATTGATTTAGTTTTGACTTTAATTTTTAGACTGCATTTTAGACAATTTATAGGATCAAGAGATGAGATTTTTGTTTATATTTGACATTATTCCCCTCCACTGCACAAAGGCCATCTTTTGAACCTCAAATATGAATTTTATTCTTGTTCTTCCACATAACTCAACAAGACAATCCCTCTTGATAATACGATCAGCTCAAACCACGCACGGCATGGGTGGCTGATGTCACCAAAAATGGCACAAATGTGACACCACACCCTCCATAAAAGTAAAGCTGTATAATTATAACCTCCTGTAAATATGGCATTAATTCTGATCCACTTTCCTTTCTTGCTGTTTGTTCTTATTAATATTTGGTATTCAATTTCTTGACTTCCTCTGTTCTCCACAGTAAAAGCAGAACATAATATATTGTGGAGTTTGAAGCAACAGTTGAACACCTGCTTAATCATCACGTCACATGCTAAGCATAAATTTGATTCTCATGTCAGATTCTTCCCTTCTCGTCCAGAAAATTTCAAAAGATATCCTACTTGGAAACAGAGAGATCATGTGACCTGGATGCTTTCAAGTCTTGCCAGAAGGCCTCAGCAGACCTCACACTTAAATGCTGTGGCTGCGGAGATCCATCACACTACAGAGAGTCTATGGAGTGCTATTCAAACTGTGTGCCTCTCTAACTATGAAATCGGTATGTTACCCCTGGGATGACGCAGTGTGACCTCCTCCCTCATTATTTGATTGCAAGATTCTAGATAACTGAATGCCAATATACCAACATGTGCTTATTCACGTGTTGTACGACATAGGCTGAATGCAATTTCCAAAACATCCCACATGTCTGAAGGTCATGTTTTCTATTTGTTTTGCCAATCCTCTGTATAGTATAGCAACAAATAAAATATAAAATATAACCATCTTTTGAAAAAGAGACATCACTTACGCTTCTCTTGTAACAACTATTATCTGGAAGCTGTTTCCAACTAGAAGGTCTTCTTCTTCTTCTTCTTCTTCTTCTTCTTTTCTTTTCCATCATCTCTCCGGTATAAACTGATACTCCATCAGTAATTCTTTTACATTTTTTAACTCTGAATTCTGGAACAATGAAAGACACCCCATTGCTGCTATTTGAGTTTTTAGACGCATCTGTAAAAACTTGGACATATCCATAGTACTTATTATCTAAATATGATTGAACCAAATATGGATCTGAAATGTTTTCTCCTTTCCTTTTCTCCAACAGAGTCAAATCAACAACATTATTATAAAATAGAGATGGATAAACTGGCGAAAGAGGAACTGTTTGACTAATATTTATATCAGATAAACCAAAATCTTTTATAATATTTCCTATCTCCCATCCAAAAGAATTTAATTTCTTTATTCCTATTTCTTTACCAATTTCAATAAATATAGGGTAGTGATCACTCCCTATAGTTGATTCTCTTAATATTTTCCACTTACTAATCCCGGCCAAATTCTTTGAAACTAAAGTTAAATCTAACGCTGATTCTGATCCATTTCTAATATTAATTATCGTCCCTTCCCCATTATTAAGACAAACCAGATGTTTTCTATCCATTATTTCTTCCACCACTTCTCCATTTGCATCATTCCTGTTACCCCACAAAGTACTATAAGCATTAAAATCTCCACAACAAATGAACTTTCTTCCTATATTTTTAAACATTTCCTCCATTTCATCTAAATCCAATTTTTTACACGGATTATAAAAATTTTATATTTTAATACTTTCTTTATTAATCCAAATTTCCACAGATAACCATTCTAGTGAAGCTCCTTTTCCTAAAAATCTATACTGTATTCCTTGTTTAATAAATATTACACATCCTCCTCCACTTTCTTGTTCCCTATCTCTTCTAAGACTATTATATCCTCTTATGACAAATTCTAACTCTGGTTTAAGCCATGTTTCTTGAATACAAATAATATCTGGTTTATTTTCCAAATAGTTTAAATATCCTTTAAATTCTTGACCATTTGCTAACAAACTCCTTGCATTCCATTGTAAAATAAGTATTAAATTCTTCCTCCACCTTGTTTCCCATCTATTTCAAGCCTTTTATTTATCAACTCCCAAGATAAATCCTTCACAGCTAGAAATTTTTCTGCACCTTTCACTATAATCTTGATTTTTTCAGTTTTCTGTTTCACTTGATCAGTACAATTAATGACATAAGCCATGAATAAAATTAATTTATCCATTGTAATTTCCATTCCTGACATTGTTCTTTGACTTGGCCCAAGATTTGGACTAGAAGACACTTGCTGGTTTTTCTGAACTGTTCTTTTTTCTTGAACACTTTTTGCTGCCTCTGCATAAGTAATGTTTTTAACTACTTTCAGCTGTTGAATTTCTGCTGCCTTTTTTCTTGCTTCACACCCTCCATATGCTACATTATGCTGACCACCGCAGTTACAACATTTCAACTGTACATCCGCTCCACATTCATCATATCGATGATCTCCACCACATTTAGCACATCTTTGCTTCCCTTTACACACTGATGCAATGTGACCATACCTTTGACATTTGTAACAGCGCAAGGGAGGAGGAATATAAGGTCTAACAGAAAAACTCAAGAAACCAATTTTCACTTTATCAGGAAGAACATCACCTTGAAACTCCAGAAGTATCGAAAAACTTTCTATTTTCTCCCCATCCATAGATTTTAACAATCTTTTCAATCTCCGCACTTCACCACCATGTATATTTCTTTTAAGTTTTTCTAAATCTTCCTCAAGCGGAATACCAGTGATTACACCACGTGATACTCTGTTTTCTCCAACAATTATCTTTTCACTCACAACCTTTTCACAAATGTTATCAATCTGCATGCTTTTATTCTTTTGTTCTTCAGACTTACATTTTATCAACATATTACCATCTCTCAAGATTTTTACAAACTCAACCTCCCCTAGTTTCTTTTTTATTTCTCTAGACACTGCTATCGGACTAAGGTTTATGTTCATATCTTCCTTCCTGAATTTAAGTATTACCTTAAACTCCTCATTTACCATTTTCCTCCTAACCACTCTGTTTTCTTCATCTGAACTATATTCTTCTAAACTTCTCTTACTATTTAGGTTACCATTCTCTCGATCATCTTTCGAAACTTTTTCCTTCCCTCTACCCCTTCCTCTACCTACCGTAGTCCATTCGTCAAAATCCATGTCATCTTCATCACCACCCCCATCTACCTTTGTGGTCATCCCAATCCAGTCACACTCCAGTTTATGCCAACCGCCTTTCCAAAAGTTGTTCGACCAATGTTGTCTTCTCAAGAAGATGCTGCCATTATCGTCAACTAGAAGGTCAAGACATCAATTAAATTTTATCTGTCTTTTATATGTAGAGGAGTGACAAAGAGAAATAGACTGCTGTGTCGCATCATATTTTAACCCCAGGGAAACAGGACGTTCTGGATTAGGTTCCTGGATACACTGGTCTCCTGTAGACTTGAGTAAAATTTTTAAAGTTTGTGTCCCTTTCATTTTAGAGGAATAATACGTGTGGAATTATTTAAAGGTTAATATTTCTTTGGGTTTTTTTTCTAGGACTGCAAAAAGAAATTACTTAAGGATCTTTTGAAGAGTGGAGAAGGCTGTCAAAGCATGAACCATACTCACATTTCACCAAAACCTCTCAATAACTATTATTTAGTTGAGACATAAGGCTGAATAGTGAAGCAGTTGGTTCTGTTGCTTTGGAGCCAGAAGGTCATGGGTTCAAATCCTGGCATGGTGTCTTTCTGGATGGAGTTAATATGTTCTCTCCAGTCATGTGTGGATTTTCTCTGGTTACTACAACTTTCTTCCGCTGTTCAATGAAATTGGTCTCTAAAACTTTAGGTGTGTGTAAGCATGGTTGTGTATCTGTGAAGCCCTGTGATGGACTGGCAACCTGTCGGAGGTGTACCCCGCGTCTTGCTCAATGACTGCCGGGGATAAGTACCAGCCCCCCTGCAAGGATCAACAAGTATAGACAATCGCTGGATAGTTGAGACATCACTGGATTTTAAAAAAAAGAAGAGGTATTTCTTAAGATCTGTCACCCAATGATCTTTTAACTCATGCTGTACAAATGTTACTCAACCAAATTGGATGACGATAAATCCCTGCAACATCATAAGCAGGATTAACATGACAAGTACATACATGGAAGATGCACAATGATGTTGAAATGTTTGACAGAGGGACTTCACTTCTTTCTTCCTTTTTTGCCAGAAAGAAGCTAAAACAAGAGTGTATTATCCTTACTTGGAATATTGGGAAAGGATCATTAGAATAGGTTTTGATTTCTCAAGATCTAAAAACAGAAGGAGGATAGCCGAGGCTTGGCTGGATAGCAGAATATGAGAGAGAATGCTACAGTACATCATATGTATATGAATGCAGAACAGTGT
This sequence comes from Gambusia affinis, assembly GCF_019740435.1. Taxonomy (NCBI): domain Eukaryota; kingdom Metazoa; phylum Chordata; class Actinopteri; order Cyprinodontiformes; family Poeciliidae; genus Gambusia; species Gambusia affinis. Next base: position 24,093,230 of record NC_057870.1, on the reverse strand, counting down.
CTGATTATGGAGAAATAGCAACGATACCATTGAAGAAGAAACATCAATTTGTTGTAAAACCCTGCTGTGTCTTTTTTCCTGACACAGAGTTTCTGTTTTGCATCTGGAGTTCCCCTGAATTTTGGCAATTGTATTTGAGGAACAAGTACATGCAAGTAAAAGAAGAACCTCTTTGCAACTTTGCCCTTTTGGATCGGACAAATAAATTCTTAGAATAAGTTTGTTATTGTATATATATATTGAATTAAAAAATCTCAAAGGGTGCTACTCAAACAGTAGCACCCTCTTCAGGGAGGAAAATATCAACCCTGTTTTATTTTAACCCAAAATTTATACTTTTTTTCAAAAATCTATTGTCGTCATTCCAAAGAAACTTTTTTTAGGGATCATGGCCAGCGATCAAAGATCTAGGATTATTTCTAAATTTGTTATGAATGCAAATAGATTTTTATCAGAAATGCCTATTATTTTAGGTTCCCCTGTGGTTCAAGTCATAGATAAAATGAATGGAGATCCAGCTGGCTGCAAATATTTGACTTTTATTTATTTGCTGCTAAATTAAACTCTCTCACATGACTGGTTTTAAGAAGCAAGATAAGTAAATTATTTGGAAAATGGCCTAAATAAGTCCAGGACCCCTTGAACTCTGGTGTCTGGAGAAAAGCTCAGACACTCAGACTCAAAGTTTTCCTTAAAATTCACCACCTCATGGAAGAGGGGCCTGAACTAATTTGCTTCCATCATGTTTTAAGCACAATTCATATGCACAATGCCTCGGAAAAGTATTCACAGCCCTCAAACTTTTAGATATTTTGCTGCATTACGACTGCAAACTTCAACGCATTTTAATGGTCATTTATTTTTAAAAATCAGAGCTAGGCTATAAAGCTTCAAAGCAAAAGCAATAGAAGGACAGACTAAATCAAAATGAAACCTTTTAGTCTGCATGAAGGCAGTAGGTGTGAGATTGTATGTCAATCTGAAAACCATTCATTCAGAAAATCCCGGTTGTGGCAGCATGATGCTGTGGGGATCATGCTCTTTCTTCAATTGGAGAAAGGGAAGACGGACAGAGCTAAATACAGACAACTACTCAAAGAGAACCTATAAGAGCTTACCAAACACTCAAGAGTATGATGGAGGTTAACCCTTCAGTACTGTTTCAAGAAATGTACATCATGTGTTAAAATGTCCCAGTCAAATCCAGACCTAAATCTAATTAAGAATGTCTGGGAAGACTTAAAAACTGATATTCACAGATGGTGTTTATGCTTTTGCTGCTTTGCAAAGAAGAAGAGGCTAAAATATCAGTCAAAGTTGGTTGATACATATTAAAGTTTATTAGTCAAAGTACACACTACTTTTAGAACTGTGATTCTTCTCAGATCTGATCCCTGGAAACTGGAAACTCCCTGGAAGAGCCAGACCCTGAAAAAGGTTACATGAAACTGATGACAATAAGCAAACAAATATACTCCTACTCCAAATGATAACAGAGAAGTGAGTTACCCAAGCAAATTGATGCTATGGCGAGGGGGGAACATAGCCTTCTTACTCCACCAGACTCATCAACCTCCTCCAGAGATTGTTGTGTCTCTTTCTCTGTGGTATAAGTCATCAGTTTCCAGAAATAAGGCAAATTCATGAGTATAATCATAACCAGGAACACACAGCAAACACAATAGTCTCATTAAATATAATTTCTCAAGTATGTGTGGTACACATGAAAACATTCTGGCTCTGTAACTAATACTTTGGGATTTCAGTGCATGACAAGACAGAGCATGAGGATGACAAACTATCTCATCGATCTTGTTTCTGTTTGACTCAGGAAGAAAAAAAAGAAAAACGAAACTGAAAAGAAATTCCTGGCAAATAAAACTGATACAGCTTATTCTAATTTAATTTAAGAGAAAATCGTAGATGTTAAAATTTAACCACTGCATGCAGCAGAAGATATTGTTTGAAATTCAATATTTTGAGTTACAGTCAAAACAGAAATGGATGAACAGGTCTTAGTTTATATTGAATTGAACTGAAAATACTTTGTTGTTCACAGCGAAAATTCACATTTCAGTACAACCTGTGCAAAGAACAACACATAAACAGACATTCTAGACATGACATGGGAGACGGATGCCTGAGGGAACTGTACCTGATAAACCACAGTCTGTTTACTGAATCAGTGAAAACCTCTGCTAAAACTAAGACTCTTTTGTCACAGAGTTCAAATTATTAATGAGCCGTTGCAACATTCCTATGTTGAGGTGAATGAACTTTTGGCAATTTAAGCTGAGTTTAGCTTGAGGCGGTTAGTTTGATCAGTTACTCAGGGAAAATGAAAAGTAGATCAAGACAGACAAATGAGTAACATCTTTGGAAGCACTTTTCAGCATATAATGACTTCTAACTATTGAACCCCAACTTTTGTCTCAATCCTGCATGTTAGTACAGGTTTGAAGCTGTCCAGATGCTAACTATGAGTAAAATGTAAATATTTAATCCAACTTCTTCTCCAAATCATTTGACCTTAGCTGTCCCACTAAAGAACTAATATTAAACGTTGTCCATATTAGTTACCATCCACCCGTATATTCTTGCATGGTCGAGAAGTGTTGATGACTAATCTCCAGCAGCATTGGGCGAGAGGTAGGGTACACCCTGGACAGGTTTCCGGTCCATTATGAGGCACTACAGATACACAAAACTATGCACGCACACACCTAAGACTGTTTGGAGAAACAAACTAAAATGGAAGAAGTCAAATGCAAGTAGACGTGCAAACTCTAAGGAGAAAGAGCCAAAGTCAGGATTTGAACCAAAAGCATTCTTGCTCTGAGGAAACAGCGCTAATCATATTGTTCATTAGTGGAATAGTGATTTTTATCAATACAGATTTTTACAGCTTTTGTCACAAATCCACACAAATCCATTCAGTCCACCCTCAACCTTTAATTGCCTTCCATACAATTCCTGTTTGGAAGGCAATTAAACTTTTCCACTTTTAAGTTTACATCACCCCACTGAATGCTTTCTATAGAGCCTATATAGTTCTGACTGCATTCCTGGGGGAGAGGGAAGGTTAAATATTTTCTAAGAGAATTAAATCTTTAAAACTACACCTTGCCCAGTGGATAACTCAAATAAAACTCTTGCCAGACAACCCCGCACAAAAGAGGGGCTTACACTTGAGCCAAGATAAGTCAGTTCTGATAAGTAATCAGAAACTCAGTTCATGTTTCTCACTTCTCTTTCTATCCCATCAATCCAGTTTACTCAACATTTAGTGCCAGTTCAAGTACCACTCAACTCTTTCCCCAATACATTTATGGATCAGGTTCCCCAAAATATTGTGGAGACTACATTCAGATAAACTAGTTTAACCCTTACTCAGAAGTCAAATGCCATTTCAAAGACATCCACATTTTATGTAAAGTCTATTGCAAACCATTAGAGTTGCTGTACAAGAACTGACAGAATATCAACCTCCAGATAAAAGGGGAAAAAATGACAAGAAAAAGTTTCTACAAATTACTGACTTTATTATGCAAAAAAGATTTACACCATTTACACACACCCCAAAAATGACACTTTGTAACACTATGTTGTATTTAACAGGTCCAAATACAGTGTATCAGTAATCTCTCAGCAGTTCTTGGTCACAGACAAACACACAAATACTGCATCTGGAAGAATTGAACATGTCCATCATTATGGGATGTGCTGATAAGTTATGTTGGTCTTGCAGTGCTTTATTTTTTAATAAATAAAATATTTTAAAAAATGTACAGTATGTACTACAATGGCTGGCATTTCCTGGCACGAAGTAGAGCTTCGTACACACAAGAGTAACGTTCCACCCAGCAGCCTCAACGCAGACAGGACCTCCAGGGCTACCACCCAGAGCACCATTTCCCAGCTTTCTGGTAGACAGGACTCCCACAGTCTTCATTCCAAGAATCTTTCAAGACCTGAAGCCTCCTTCCCCAGTGCACCAATAAATCCAACAAAAGTGCAAAAGTGATGCTCCTCTTCTCTGAACCACACTGGGGCTCCCCGTGGTGACTGTGCATTGGTCATTTGAAGTCTCAACTTCTTACATTGGTAACCTTTAAGGAGATTTGGAATTAGACATGAAAAAAATAAATAAATAAAATTAAGTGTGACAAATCTGTAAAAATCAAGCTGGGTAGCCTACCGTTTTCTAGGTTTAACTTCCCAGCCGTCACGACATTTAACGAAGGTTATCGACTCTCCTGGAGAGATCTCCGTTTTTGAAGGGTCTTGCGCACAGAAGGTAAACCTGCAGCAAACAAAAGAACTTTAATACAGTGCCCTCTTAACATGCCTGGGGCCTCATGCATAAAACAGTGCGCAGTTTTCACACTAAAACTTGGCGTACGGAAAAATTTAGGAAAAAAAGTGTGGCGCACAAAAAACCGGTACCGCACGGCTCTTTAAGTTTTGCTCAGAGCTCCAGGATGATCAGTCTGAGCAATCTAGATGCTTATAAATCATCAACAACATTTCCCAGCAGATCAATATGATCTCTGAACAAACGCTCCCTCTGAATCCTTCCATTGGCGATGTTCTCCATCAGCGCCAAAACGTTCCACAATTACGTGGAACACCTTTGCGCAGCTACTTATATACGTGTGATTGCATACACACCTTGATCACCTTAAAAATAATAAAACCTGTTGATTATTTTTAATCAGCAGGATTGAGTTAATCTGCCGATCCAACCCCGTTTTCTTCTTTTAGTGAGAATGAAATTATCCCACAGATGCATTTTATGCGCTTCGGCGCACAGACCAATGAGTTACATCTTTACGAGACAAAAACTGTGAAAAAAAAAATACTATTTATATTCGAGCGAGGTTTTCACATATTCATTTTTATTTTGTGTGCGTGTTAGCTTATCGTCTGATGATAAATGCGGTTCAGTTTCATCGTTTACGTTTAAACAATAAAATATTAATTATGAAAAACATCGGGTCTATTGCTTCTTGCTCTAGATAACACCGAATGTAGTCAGATTTCAGTGTATTTAGGTGAGTTTTGACGCTGTGTAGTTTGATGTTGCGCGGCTGCCGCACATTTTCGCACCAGCGAAAAAGTGTGCGTATATTTACGCAAGGTAAATTTTTTATACATGCCGACTTGTGCGTAAATATGGCGCAGCACTTTTTTTGTGCGCATGCACGCTTTATGCATGAGGCCCCAGATTTCCATAGAAAAGGTCCAACTTCAGATAAAAGCCCTGCATGGTTTATACATTAAAAGAGCAAAAGTAAACTGTCACCAGGTCTCTAGAAAACTTTTACACACTGAGATGGTAATTTAGCAATTAATGCAATGGTAGTGCAGAGACCAGCTCTTGACAACCATGTTATAGACCTTGCCATCTCCAATGCTGCTTACTTTTTCTGAGATTCTCCAGCTTTCACACGAATCCGTCGGATTTCCAGGACAGGCTTGGCAGCGTTGGCGTTCCAGTTCCAGAAAGAGTTCTTGATATATTTGAAGACAGAGCTGAATGATTCAGAGTCCCCCTCCCAGCTTAGACGGATCTTCAGCAGATCACCAATGTCCTCTTCAGTGAACACCAAGAAAGTGTTAGTGAAGTTCAGGCCAATAGGATCAGCATGGCTGCAAAAGGAACATTGGGGATTGTCAGGAAATCTGCTAAAGCATCTGAAGACTGGGGAACAGCAAAGGTCAGGCAAGCAAAAATCAGTTACATGCAACTTTTCGAGCCAGAAGCAACCAGATCCAACTCAAATATACATTATATGGCTTTTAGCAGGTTTCCCCAAGAGAACCAAGTAGGCAGCTGCTTTGACATAGCTCAACGAAGAAGCTTCATGCATGGTCATGTCAAAACATTCCAGCAAGACTGGTTTTTCAGTCTAGATTTTGAACTTACACAACAAAGATGTTTTCCGTGTCATTATGACCACCGTACAGCTTCACATAAAATGTTGGATCTGCATTATCAAACTGCTTCCTGTTGAACACATGCATCTTCATTTGATAGTGGTATCCTTCAAGAGAAAAGTTAATGTTTAGTCAGTAATGTGTATACAGTAGCAATTTACATGTCACAGGACCTCCTCTGGTTTATGGCAGAGTTGCTTATCACTTACTACAGCAAGTATACAGAGTATAAGATAAAGCCATAGTAGATTTTCACATCATATCCATTTTCTTACCTCCAAAAGGAGTGTTGGCTCTGGTCTTCAGGTACATCTTACTGTTGCGTCTCTTGCGCATCTTTCTGGCATTGTAGCCAATGTTGTTGCAGCGGTTTTTGCGACAACTGAGGCAGACCCCTTTCTTGAATCGATCTGGCCCGGTGCATTGGTAGGCATAGCTCATGTGCTCCTTGTTCATCAGGGAGTCCACAAACAAGTGCACGGCTCGCTCATGTTCACACTTCATCACCTCCATAAAGTCTGGAGAAAACAGAAATTAGGCACAACATTTAAGAAATTAGAACCCCCATTAGTTTAGGTCTTACAATTAAAGAAGGTAACGGAAGGACCGTCTTTAAGGACTCACTTCCTGCTGCTGCCAACATCTCACTGAGCGCACAGCCAGGCTGCACGTCACCACCATTTGGATAGATGTCAATGTCACCAATTGGCTGCTGGATCCCAATGCTCACACCTAAAGCCTCCCGAGTGTACGTGTGCAGAACATCCACAAAATCGGCATCATCAGGCGACAGGCGTTTCTCCTCCTCCACACCCTCAAACATGGGCCCTGCTGGGTCCAGACCTATAAGAAACACAGAGTGGTAAGCTAACAGAATATTACATTTCCTAAGCAAGGTTTATTTAAAAGGGTTTAAATGGATTTATCTTACCAGTGATTCTACCAAGAGTTCCTTTTACATATGTTCCTGCAAAACCAGCTACATGAGCACCTAAACTGTATCCAATTAGATGAACATTCTCCAGAGGGAGTTTATGTTCCTCCTGTGTGCACAGAAAAAAAAGAGCGTTTCTATTAACGGCTGCCATAAAGTAGATTAATCATTCGTTTTACAGTCAAAGAGGCAAGTCTGCACTGCTGCTGAACCAGTTACAATCTGAACATGGAAACTTTTTAAAACTACAAAGCAATGAGGTGTTTGAGATGTCACAGGAATATGTGTATGCAACTAACTGTTATCAATTTCATTGCCAGTTCCTGCAAAAAAATAAAAAACAAAGTAAATCTGTGTCTAATCCTTTCGCCAGTATATGTAAAACCTTGTGACTCACTATAAAAAGGGAAACATAAATGTTTTCTCAAACCTTGTGGTTCATGAGTATATGCTTTGCCAGTGTCTATGCAGTTTTTATTACAACTGTGATTCATAAGAGGAAATATTTTTGGAGGTTATGTCACACACCTGTAGCCAGTTGAGCATTTTGGCAATGTCAACTCCAACAGCACGTGTGTGGTTGACTGCGTCAGGGTAGAGCTGCTGAGCCAAAGGTATCCAGTCAACAACCACCAAATTGGCTTCATTTTCACGCTGCATCACTGCAGAGACGAGTTTATGCATCCAGGTTTCAAATATGCCACTCATCTGAAAGGACATGAACAGAATTAGAACCAAGGCAGATTTTGTCTTCATTGGGAATTTCATTTCCTTTTAATCTTCGAGGTGGATTTTAAAACTAGATTAACATAAGACAGGCATTTACCGTCCAGCCATGGATGATGAAGATGGTCTTGGCTTTAGAGTTGAAGCCACATTCTTCCAAACAGGCCTTCTTGCCAGTTTGCAGGTAGCACCCTTCTTGGTCCAAGTCTAAACTTTTCCTCATGTTGTACTTAATCTTGCCATGGACAGCCTCCTCGTCTGTCGATTCAAACCCCTCGTCTTCACCTGCTGAGAAGAAATCCAAGTAAATACATTGGAAAGGCTCAAGTGGTAGTTTAATTTAAATGCTCCATCAGAAATTACTAAATAATGGCAACAGCCACAAATATCAAAAGTGCTCCTAGAACAGCAAGTGTCATTTGTGTGCTACTCAGTTTATATTGAATGTTAAAGAGTCATTCTATTCCAGAATCACCACTTGCATGCTGAACTGCTTCAAAGTCACAATGACTGGATGCAACTGCCGTGGTAGCACAAAATAAAATTTTATTTTAATCCATTGCAATAGTACTTATATACTGTGGATGTGATGGTTTGTAAAGCCGCTGCCAGCCATTTGTTGTGAATTGGCTTGTACGTCAGTGAACCAAAAATTGATACAAAACGTTTAAAGAAAAAAAAAATCGGCATTAGAAAATCTTAAATAAATAAATAAATAAATAAATAAATAAATAAATAAATAAATAAATAAATAAATAAATAAATAAATAAATAAAGACGGATTTGGCTCATGTGACTTCCAAAAGGATTAATCTCGGAAGCATTAAATTAAATCCTATTCAGGGTCTAAACTTTGGCACTTGAAGCCGGCCGGCTGATGCAGCAGACATCTGCAGCACAAAGGAGCGCAAACCTGCATGGGCACTTCACTCCCTCTCATACAGCTGCTGCTGGGAATTACGGCATTTTACATGCCAAATGTCTGACATAACCCTGCTGCTCCGGTGCAAATATTCTCTTTAACCAACCAGAACCGAGTCAAATTAAACTTGTTTTCCCCTCATCCAGACGCAGGAGATCTAATTTAATTCAGCGTTTAATTGACTGGTCGAGTCGATTTTAATTACAAGCCCCACAGAAGCTTGTCTCGGGGTGGCCATCACTACAATCGTTCAACATAAACATCCTTTAATTGGGCACAGTGACCAGAATGACTTCAGCCGAGTGGTCCTTAGTAAAACGCGGATTCAGCGGAACACATATCTAAATGGTCTAAACAGACAGAGGTGGGAGAAGAGACGTGGCGTGGACAGAACCTCCCTTCAAGATTCTAAAAAAAGGACACGTCGCAGTCATGGCTCATTAAATCCATCCCGCTTTTCAGCTTTGGATCGCTTATTCTGGATGATTTTCTGTTATACATTCGTCCCATTCAAGGTGGGAACTGTAAATTTATGAAGAAATTTCTAAATATTCTTGTCAGCTATGTTAGAACCAAGCAATGCCATTAAAAAGCAGACAAAGAAATGAATGAATAGACTTGGAGCGCTTACCTTTAAGAACACTGTTTTCCCCTAAAGCGGACGACACATACTGTAGAAAAGTCCATAGTAAAAATATGTTGAGATTCATTTCTCAATCACAGAGGAGATGAGCAACACTTAAAAGGGTGTGAGCGAGTCTAAAATGTTTGGGGTGTTTTGTTGTTGTTGTTGTTGTTGTTGCTCCTTGAGGTAAAGCCGTGAATGTTGATCTTGTGACAAAGGTACAGAGAACAGGCGCGTCCTCTTTTTGGATGCTCGCTTCCAGGAGTACGGCTCTACAACTACTTGAATCTGCCGGCTGAACGTCCCCTTTTCAGTTTTAAATACGTTCTCGTTGTAAGTCATCTGATCATCGGCTGATCTATCGTGAATCTTATTGGTCAAGCCCCCGATTGTTTACGCTGAAGGGCGTGGCGTCTCTTGAATGGAGTAAGAGTAATAGTTCCTCACGTTTTAGTGGTGACGCGAGCTCCGATGGCATGGCTTGTCAGATGTCCTGTAGCTGTTTGGTGCTCACGGGAATCAAACACAAACAGTAGATGGCAGAAACAAGGTGGGGAAAGGAGGAGGGAAAACGCAGTGAGTTTGTTTTCTTGTGGTATTAAAAGCTGAGAATATTCTGAGCCGCGTCATGGAATGGAAACAATCCACCACCGTGGAATATATTTAAAAGGCCATGTTGCGTGGGGGATGGAGACCACTACCCATACACACACACTGAAAGCATCTTTCCCCTGTTCTTGGCACGCAGCCAAACCACCAGCTTAAAGCGCAGACCAGTTTCAATGCAGGAGGGGAAGAATGGGCCTACTCACGCAAGGGGATCTACGTGAGTGGGCCCATTCTTCAGTGTTTGTGTGTTCATACATCAGGGCCTACCAAAAGGAAGTGGCATCTGCTTGTTAGAGTTTAGGATCATAGTCCTGAGATAGGGTAGCACATGACTGTGAAGCTGAAGGAAAGCAAAAGAATTTTCAATAACACTAATAAAAAATCATCTTTGCAACTTATTGTTGCAAAGGTGCCTCCAAACACCTTTGCAACATCAAATATGTATATATATATATATACACATATATATATACATATATATACACATATACATATATATATATATATATACATATATATATATATATATATATATATATATATATATATATATATATATATATATAGATATATATATAGATGGAGTGAAGGACAGCACAGAGGCCCTCATCATGGCCAGCCCAGGAACAGGCCCTAAACACCAGAGCAATTGAGGCCCAGATCTACCACACCAGACAAGACCCAAGGTGTAGGTTGTGCAAGGAGGCCCCTGAGACAGTCCAACACATAACAGCAGGGTGCAAGATACTGGCAGGGAAAGAATACATGGAACGACACAACCAAGTGGCAGGCATAGTGTACAGAAACATCTGTGCAGAATATGGACTGGAACCCCCAAGATCAAAGTGGGAAACACCCCCGAAGGTAGTGGAGAATGACCGAGCTAAGATCCTGTGGGACTTCCAGATCCAGACAGACAAAATGGTGAGGCGAACCAACCAGACATAGTCGTGGTGGATAAACAACAGAGGAAAGCCGTTGTGGTGGATGTGGCAATACCAAGTGACTGCAACATCAGGAAAAAGGAGCATGAAAAACTAGAGAAATACCAGGGCCTAAGGGAGGAACTGGAGAGGGCCTGGAAGGTGAAGACCACAGTGGTGCCTGTGGTCATCGGGACCCTCGGGGCAGTCACCCCCAAACTGGAACAGTGGCTACAACAAATCCCAGGAACAACATCAGACATCTCAGTCCAGAAATGTGCAGTCCTAGGCACAGCCAAGATACTGCGCAGAACCCTCAAGCTCCCAGGCCTCTGGTAGAGGACCCGAGCTAAGAGGAAGAAGAATCACCACCCGCGGTGGGTGAGAAGGGAATTTTTTTTTTTTATATATATATATAATGCTTTTTAATGCTTTTTATTATTGCTGCAACATATTTTTCAGAATCTTAATGACTTCCAGAACTATTTCTGAAATGACAGTTGCAATGCTGTTCATTGTTCTGCAGTTTGAAACAGAGTTTAAAAAAACATGTCAGCTATATTTGTGGAAGATTTTTCTCTCTCACTTCAAGAAATAAGATGTTTGATGGATGTTTTTTTTTTTTTTCAGTGTGTGGATTTAATCTTGCAATTGTTAAGCCAGAAAGAACTAAACATGCCTCTCAGACAGAATCTTGTGAAGAATTTAAGGATTTAGAAGATGAAATAAAAACAGTTTCAATTTTAGGATCCGACCTGTTTACAGTTATTTAGCCAGACATATAAAAGAATAAGTTATTTCCAGAAAACACACCAAACTATATAAAATTCAATGCTAAGGCACCGCCCGTCTCCCGCTCTCATTTATTAATTGTTTTATTAGAATCCTGGCCTTTGTATGGGCAGGCAGACATGATTAAATGCACTTACTACTATTTTTCTCTTTTCACAGATATTACAAGCTCCAGGGAAGAATATAAAAAAAATGCACATAATTTCAGTGAGACTGGCTGATTGTAACAGTGTAATCAGACTTATTCACTCAGATTTCTGCATCCTTCCCTACTTACACTGAGCCTGAAGAAGTCCGATTCAAAACATTTTCCAGCATTTCAAAATTCTGAGTGACGTCAGGTAAATTATTTATACACTAGAGAGGGTACATGGCTTGGACGTCTCCACTTAAACTCCCGTGACCTCCTCAGAGGCTATCGTGAATCTTTATAAGCACACAGTTATTAATAGGTAAGGGGCTAAAAATAGAAGAGATTATTTTCAAATAATCCTGTGTCTCTGTCCTCATTTTTTAAAATACATCGAAGACATTGAGTTTTTTTTCCTGTTCTTTTTTGTTTTTCTTTTTACCAACTTTTGACAAAGATAATGTCAAATTAAATTAGAGGGACTAACCTTTTGATTGCAAAGGTAATTGCACACTTCAGGACATGATGTCTTGTTCAGCTCAGCTTTTGTTGTTGAAAGTTAGAGACTATAATTAGTTTATGCAGAACTAGATCTGTGTCTTGTGTGTGTTTTATTTTAACGAAATGTTTCTGCTAACTTTGAAAGAAAAATGATTCACAGATAGGCTAATCGGTTTTGATCAATGCTCGGCAAACTTTTTGGACATCTTTGTATTTTTTGTGGATGTTTACTGCTTTAAAGGGTTTTGTAACCCTTTGTGTGGTTACAAAAAATAAAAAACAAAGGTGACAAATTTAGGGAAAAACAAGAAGTGAGGTCCAGCAACAACCTGAAAAATGCATCATCTATCATCTACTCATCTGCATTTTGTTTATCAAACCTGTTGCTGCTTCAAACTAGGTCACTGTCTGAAATCTTCACTGATTTAACTAAAATAACAGAAACAAATCGCGTCTTTACGTCTGTGCATATACAACAAATTAATCCGAAAGTAAATTGTGAGTCAAGTGTTAATATAAAGTAACACTGATGAATCTATGACTTTTAGGAACTTTTTAGCTCTACTTACAACATTCCAGTTATTTTCTGGAAATAACTTATTCCAGAGTAAGACTATCAAACAGTAAATTTTCCAGAAAGTCCTGTGACCTTATATTTATGTTTTTCATCTGAGCGTGACAACGACACCAAAGTAAACCAATGATACTTCTCCAGAAAGAGCTCCATGTGCTTCTCAGAACATGTCTGATGTCAGAAACTGGCATTCATGTTTACCTTGACAGCTAAAGAAGCCTTCAGTGAAGGGCGCATGTTATTCTTTCCATCCACTCAGCAAGATGTCAGGTCTCGCTCTGGGAGCCAATTCGGTTCTGCACCGTGCCGACCTGTCCTCAGTTTGTTCTGTGAGGTCTGTGCGGCAAGGAACCACTGCACGAAACTTAAATAATCACACAGAGCTGAGGTTGTCGAGGACAGCAGAAAAATCCTGTTTAAACATTTTTCAGGTGTCAGGTGGAGCTTTAATTCATCCTTAAAGCCTTTGTTAAAAACTGCAGCAGTGAAATGTCAAAATTAGAGCAAAGTTTGCAGCATCTGCAGACCCTTTTAGAAGAAATGGCATTCTACTCGTTCTGAAATTTCTGAACTAAATTACAGGTTTCCAGTTGTGATGCTTAAAGATGATCTTGATGATTTCAGCTAAAGCGGGTGACCAAGTACAAGGAAATAATGACACTGTAGCAAACAAACAAGACATGGAAAACTGTTGAGCAGTTTTATTTAATGGAAATACTTCCCAGGGTGACTGGTTGGTGTGATGGAAAACATTGCTGCCTCGCCTGAGTACAGTGTCTGGTTTGCATATGAGGTATGGAACCTTTGCTCGATGTTTACATGTTCTCCTCGTTATCTTTCTGGGATTTCCGGCGGTATTCCGTCCATAATCATAAAACTGTAATCAAAAACATGTGTCATCTTTAGGATGAGCTAGCTACTTTTTTCCCTACAATTTATTTGTGTTTTTCTTCATCTGAATGTAAACAGAGGATATAGTTGTTAACAGAGGACAGGGTGAGGCGCTGTGCTATGCATGCAGAGCACAGAGCTACTCATGAAAGGTGCATCCTGATGGGGTCTGGGTGTGTGATCAGAATGCCTCCACAGCAGATGTGTCTAACTCATTTTCATAGGCCGGTTGTAACACGATATATTGCTAAAACTACCCATTAACTACCCTATAACAAACTGTTAAAACACTAAACAAAAACAGCTATGTACTGTTTTCGCTATTAATCAAATAATAGCGAACATCTTTTCACACTGATGTAATTTGACAATATACAGACACACCGGGCTTTGATTTGATTGATGAAATCACATTTAAGCACACAACTGTAATCTTGTAATCTATCTAGGTGTTTTACTAGATTCTACCATCTAGAATTTAGAGAGCCACAAAAGAAAATTATGGATTTGGCCCCTTGGCCTTGAGTTTGACACATGCTCTACGGGCTTAGCCCTTGAAGATTAGAAACTCTCCAATATCTACAGAACTCACACTGTATGGCTGCTATCAGCTTTAGCCTGCATTCAGAGGTGATGGATGAGACTGAGGTGGTTGGGCATCTAAGCATCTGATCACCTAAAGAGCCTTGCCGCGGAGGGGACTGACTGGGATTCCCTGCTACAAATGCTACTCAAATGATCAAATATGATAATGTACGGATAAATTGAAATTTAATGTTTAGACTCTAATTAGGTGTGTTTATTTATTTTATATGTGTTTCGTGTGTATTTATTTATGTATATAAGCTTGAAATCGTATTAATCTGTACGTATTTTAAAAAATATGTGAAAGCTTGCACACTTTAATAATGCAATCAAATATCTAGAAAATTGCCTCTTCAGTTTACATCAGCCATGGCAACTGTGGCACCAAAAGTAAGACAGCAGCGCCCCCATGTGGCCAAACCAGTTGGCCGGTGACACAGCAGGAGGCGGAGGGGAGCAGTGAAGCCAAACCGGATCCTTCATGAGGGAAGAGGCCAGGGACAGGCACTAGCCCCGGCTTCTCTTCTCTTCTCTCATATTATTCTGTATTGCAAGCCACGGGAGCCCAAATAGGGGGCTGAGTCAGTGTTCGTAGGATGTCCCGTCATGAAGGTAAGACCTAATTTTAGCACAGACCGGAGGGCACCCCGCAAATTGTAATATAAACGTTGACACAGTGCACCGTCGGCTAACTCCTGCTAGCCGACAAATTCTCTATTTGGAGCTCGTCTTAGCTAACGTTAGCTACTATTAGCAACGTGTGTGCGCTAAATTGTTAACAACCCATTTTGGCGGTCTTAAAATATATATTTAATATAACGGCTCATCTGTTTGCAGTTACTTTGAGTAAATATTCATAATTCCACTTTAGTCAGCGCTGTCACATAGGCGGAAGACGCTAGTTGAAGTTAGCCGAGTGCTAACTTAGCATGCCAGCTATTCTATGTGGTGATGTAGGTGATCGTTGAGGAGCAAGGGGAGTGCCGAAAATAGGCAACATTAGAGGACAGCGGATCCCAGATGGCGTTGGAGGAGTGGAAGCTTGGAAATTATTCCTGTTAGCTGCTTTAGCTTCGTTCCTGGTGAAAGTTGGCCTGTAGATCTCAGCTTCATTAGCTAACGAACTGGAAACTAACAATCACCTCGTCCTTGTCACCAACCTTGTTTAGCCTGGAGTTGTTTACGCGAATAAAACGTAAACAGATGTATTTACTGCGATATTACTATAAAGTTTATTCAGGAACAATGCACTGGCTTGTCAGTTAACATTTTGCCCAACGGTAGCTGGTTAGTTGCAAAGGTTAATTCGGTGCTGGACGGCCTGTTTCCATGTTTGTGTTGTTGCTGTGAACTTTGCTGTCAGTTGTCGTCAAGTTATATATCTGAGAGAGTTGAGTAGTTGTCCTGAATTTAAGAAACGCTTATTAACTAAATAAAATGTTTGCCGGATTAAAAGGCAGTTTGTTTGGAAAGCAGAACACGGACAAGTATTTGTGTTCCCAGATTTAATTCCCTTTAACTCTTTCTCTGAGATGATTGAATTTAGAGATCTCAGCTGCCTTAACAAACAAATCAGAGGTGAGATTTTTAAATGCGTCCTTTAAATTTAGACTATTTGCTTTGTTTTGCATAAAATGTTGTAGCTTCTGAGTTTGTTGGTGGGACTACCAAGTTTTGTCTGTGATTTAATTGCATTACATTAGATAATTTACTTCAAATCCCAAAATGTGAATGACACTGATTAAGTTATTTTTTAAAGTAAAGGTTATGACTCATTTTTGAAATGGGGTTTTCTTTCAATCACAACCAGACTGAGCATTGTACTTGGGATGGTTTTATAGCAAAGTGCTGGTTGAGCTTGATAATTCTGAAATATAGTCACAGGAATAGTTACTTTTTTGGAACATTTTTAGGCAATAGATTGTTTGTTTTTATCATAATCATACTAAAACCAACAAATATTGTAATAAAATTTTAGTTCCATATCCCTCACCAATGCCTTCTCTTCTTTAAGTACATCAAACAGGATTTTGGTAGACCAGAACCACAACAATATGCTTTAGTTATGTTGTTACAGATGAAAGTAAAACATATACAAATGATGATTCTAGTTATCTTTGTGTTCACCTTGAATCTCAGAATTTCTTCCAATGATATAACAGTTATATAAATATTCAGTAAATAGCTGTTTGGTTTAAATATGTTATGTTTAAGCATCAGTTGGTCAGCGTTTGTTAGTTCACATGTTTTTGTGAATTATAATTCAGCTTGTGAAACTTTCCTCTTTTTCTACGTAAAAACAAAAGATTTTTTTTGTTGTTCTTGCATTAGATCGTATATTTATTGTAAATGTCTGCTGTAACAGTCTGATATGGTCATTCATATTGTTGAACTTTTGTGGTTTTGTTTCATGTGTTCTCCTTCAGGTGTGAGCTGCGACGCGTGTTTAAAGGGCAACTTCAGAGGTCGACGGTACAAGTGTTTAATTTGCTACGACTATGACCTGTGTGCATCATGCTACGAAAGCGGTGCAACCACGACCAGACACACCACAGAACATCCCATGCAGTGTATATTAACAAGAGTTGACTTTGGTATGTAAAGATAAAGTTAACATAAGGGATATTTTGAAAATGTGTACAACATGTTACATTTTGGCAGCATGACTCATCTGAATTTTTAAATTGAAGTAATTTGCTAGTGAAGTCTCTTAGGAATATGACGTTCATATTCATTTGTAGTTCTTTTTCTGTAAACAGCTGAATAAAGATGCAGTTTGCTTCTGTTCAGAAAACATGGATTTAATTAATTAAAGTATTAATGTTGGTATAGTTGTAGTTATTTAGCTTTTTTCTCTCTGGTTTTGAACACCATGTCATCAATAATTGAAACCTGGCAGCTTGATATTTTTGCATAGATCAGACTTGATTGAATCTTAGAATATGTTATCTTTCTTTTGACATATTTTAAATTGAGAGGCTTTAGTTTCCAAATGAACTTGCAGTACTTGTCGTTCCTAACCAGTCTTAAAAATAAATTTTTTATTTAATTTTTTTTTAGTATTTTCCATGTCTGTGTGGAAAAGGAAAACAGAAGTATGGAAAAATATTTTTATTTCCAGTCGTTTTTTCCTTTAAACTAATTATCTTACATTCCCAAAAAGAGTTGGTCCAGCCTGAACGTTTTACCCTGATTGCCCCAGACATTTGATGCTATTTTGGACATGGTTACTATTTTGTCATCTGCCACATAAAGTCTTTAGCTTAAATTAAAACAAATAGCGATCTGCCCTTTCATTGACAAATTTTGAATCCTGGATGTTTTAAAACAAAAACTCATAGTAGAGTAGAAGTATTGTTTCCACCTGCTTTCATGACCGTAATGATACATCATTGAGATGTGGAGGTATTAATGGGATAATACCAATGCTATTTAACCTGTTGTAAAATTCCTTAATGCTTTTCTTATTTTTATTAATATGTGTGCTCTCATCTGACTTGCTTCTTCCTTGTGAAAATGAATATTGTGAGATTCTTTCAGTTAGATTTAGTCTATTTTCTCCTTTTTGCTAAGTTTTAGCACGTTCAGTGTTTATCTTTATTGATTTTTCTACCATCCTCATCACTACTGCAGACACAGTAAAGATGTGGTCAGGTTAAACTGTCAACCTTCTTATCTAAAACACTGGACTATTTGTTATTTAAGCGATTGGGTCTTGGAGTTCTTATTCTGCATTTTTACATTTTTGCTATAAATGCAGACGAACTTGAAAAACTTGAGCTTTTTCTGAAAAACTTTGTGAACAGTAGAACCCTTAGTGGCGCTAACATGGCTGCTTACAAAGCAAACTGACATCCATCTATCCTTTTACCCGTCCATCCATGTGTGTCTGTTCATCCAGCTGTCCGTTCATTCATCTGTTTGTTTGTCCGTCCCTCTATCTGTTCAGCCATCTGTTTGTCCTTCTGTTTGTTTGGTCGTCCATCCTTCCATGGATCCATCAGTTAGTCTGTCTGTCCTTCCTTGCTTGACAATTTATCATCCAGTAATATTTGTTACTGTGTTACCCAACTTTTTTATTTAATTTGTTACCTGACTCCACTTTCATTCAGATGTTAAGAATTAAGTAAGTAATGATTTATGGAAGAAGCTTTAGAAACAAATGTTTGGTTTAATGTCATTTTAACTTGATGTGCAGGTTTGCAGTTGTATCATCTACCGGGGGCCTCGAGCTCCAGTCTGTCATGTAACTCTTAGATGCATTCCTAACTCTACACGTCTGAAACAAGTAATTGAATTATTGCCTCAGCATGCGGTCAAGTGCTGCTAGTGACCTAATTATTTGATTCAGGAAGGTTGAAGCAAAAACATCTCTAAAGAGTGCAGGGCGTCATCGTTAACAACGGGTCTATGAAATGACAATCTGAAGATATCATTTAATAACTTTACTAGAATCACAGATTGTTTTTTTTCCCTCTGGAATGCTTGTGTACATACTAGAGCTGAAAGCAGTTTGTCTTTGTTTCAGACCTGTACTATGGCGGAGAGGCGTTCTCGGTGGAACAGCCTCAGGCCTTCACCTGTCCCTACTGCGGCAGGATGGGCTACACAGAGATCTCCCTGCAGGAGCATGTGGCTGCAGAGCACACAGAAACCTCCACTGAAGTGGTGAGTGGGCGCCTTAAGATCAGTCGGCTCCATGTAACCCCGTATAAATGTCTGGCTCGACTTTACCGCTGAAAAGAAAGTGCTTCCAGCTGCAGTCTGAGTAAAATAAATGGATTGCAAATAATTTGTGGTCATTAAGTCTTAGTTTCAAAGCCAGTTTTGATGGGAAGTGTTGTCAGGTTGATTGTTTACGGGCAGAAACTAAAAACAAGGAGACAAATTGTTTATTGCTGTGAAATAATTCAAAGCTGTGCTGTATTGTTTTATATTTTTCTCCTATATTGCAGTTTTGCATGCAGATTATGGGAATTTTGCTTTCCTGCTATATAATCATTGTGGGCACAACACTGTCAGGCCACAGTGGAGAAATATTCCTAGATGTTAGAAGAAACTGATTTGCAAAGCTAAGCCTCACTACTTATATTAGTGTGGTGGTTTATCTTGATGCTGATACACAGACTAACTAGAAAGAAGGGCTTTAATTTCCATGAGACAATTTTCCAGGATGAGTAAAGGATACATTGATCTCTGAGGTAGAGAGAAGTATGTAATGTATTTGGAACTGTATTTCTCTTTATTCCAATCTTTGAACTTCCTTTGGTTAGTCTGTTTTAACAGAAATAGAATTTCAGCTTAAAACATCTAAATCTAAAGACAATGAACAGCTCATTGTCTTTAAGAGCATCACATTTCTGCTCTTAATTTGTTCTGAAACTTTTTATTTGAAATGTGAGCCACACTTTTTCCACTTCAGTTCACAAATAGTTCTGATGAAAGCTGATTTACGTTCCTCTGTTGGATGGATTCACTCAAGTCTAGATGACAGAGCTTCCAACAGCACATGTATTGATTTTTTTATTATTATTATTTTATTACATAGCTCTTAAGATTTACTGAAAGTGTATATTGCTGCATCACTCCAGACATCTCAGGAGGATAAGGCTTGAAGTTTCCATGAGACAGAAAATATCACAACAGAAATAAATTTCAAAATTAAACTTTTCTATTCCAATCTAAAGACAATGAACAGCTCATTGTCTTTAAGAGCATAGATTTCTGCATTTTGCATTAAAATTTGTTCTGAAACTTTTATTTCAAAACAAATTTGATTTGATGAGTTGATTTAATTTAAATTCACTGTTGGACAGATTCACAAAAAGATGACATATAAATGTATTGATTTTTTTATTATTTTATTACATAGCTCTTAAGATTTACTGAAAGTGTATATTGCTGCATCACTCCAGACATCTCAGGAGGATAAGGCTTGAAGTGCAGTGTATTTGGTTTACATGGACAGAAAATATCACAACAAATAATGAAAATAAATTCTAAATTAAACTTTACATTCACAAAAAGATACTTTTATAAATGTCAGTCTAGTAAACATGTTCCCATTATAAAAATAGATTCTTTTCTGGGTGCATTTTGCATTAAAATGACAATTCTAGCTGAGATTCACTTTTAAGTGTTCTAAATCAAAAACAAATTTGATTTGATGAGTTGATGAAAATAAAGTTCTGTTTCACCGTCAGCTACAGAGTCTGCTTGTCAGCAGACAAAAATAGAAACTATTTTTATACTGATTTGAGTGAGAAGAACCTTTAAAAAATATAGTCAGAAATGTTCTGGTTTCAACTGCATGTAGTGTGGACTATTCATGTACAGTTACTTACATTTTTAATAGGATCAAAAATATTGTGATTAATTCAGAAGTTTAGCACAATAAATAAACTCATAATAATGGTATTGATATTGTTTCACATATTTATACATAGTTGGCTGCATTAGAGCATCAATAAATGTTTATTTCCAACACCTTAACTATCTTAATTAGTGTACTGAAGTAGTTTATTATTAATGAGTGAGGCTTGCTTATAGATCAGTAATTGTGTGAGGCTCTTATTGTAGTAAATTTTTAAACTGCTTTTATTACTATGGCGATAACTATATCGCCACACTTCCTGACAAGGAGATCTTGTCAGGAAGTAATGTTGGGATCTATTGCTATAATATTTCTAAAGAAGACCCAGTTGGTCATTATGTGTGGTTCAGCTAATGCCACCATGTTTTTATTTTTTTTCTCCTCTTGTTTTTCCAGATATGCCCCATATGTGCAGCACTGCCAGGTGGCGACCCAAATCACGTGACGGATGACTTTGCTGCTCATCTCACACTTGAACACAGAGCCCCGAGAGACTTGATATCCTTTTATCACTCTGACAGTCACACATATATTCAGAACAACTCAAGAAAAATGTCTTTTTTTGAGAGTCAACTATACTTCACCCATTTAGTCCATAAATCAGACATGCTTTATTTCTCTCTAAGCCTCGGGTACAATAAAGTATTGTGGTTTATATCAGTGTTTACTTGCATTGGTATTATTTGGTCATTCAAAGTTCAGAAAGTGTTTTCACCTGCACAATTCTAAGAACCCTGAACCATTTTTAATGCATTCATTATTAAATGTTGCTAAATGTTATGTTGTTGTGCAGCATGTAATGAAATCAGTTGGCTTGCTTGTCAGGAAGGATCTGAAATACCTTGGTTCTAGAATAGCCTCAGGTCTGACCGCACCAGCCTTGTGGTCTATTTATAGGACACTTTGAACAAATGCTTCAGAGAAAACAAAAGAGGCAGAAATACTCTGAAATGAAACTCGGAGCAGGAGTTTCAGAAAGCTTTACAAAATGTCTCGGTTTGGTTTGAGTTGTGTAGCCTGTTACTCTGTGATTGGGAAGATTAGAGCAGCATGCAAATATGTTTTCAAATCACAGCTGGTGCTGAAGCTCTGTCAGACTGTAGGGAGCATGTTCTATTTGTTTTAATGCTGCAGTAAGCAAATATACAAGAACCGGGTTTTCCAATGTGAATATCCTCTTAAACTGTTAACAAGAATGTTTTCTCGTAAGAACATTTGACAAGATAAAGCTTTTTGTATATACATATAATAGATTTAGCTTCTAGTGTTTTTTTTCCTTAACAGCGAGCGTCACGATGAGTCCAGCGGGGTACGGCATGTGAGAAGGATGTTTCACCCCGGGCGCGGGTTGGGCGGCCCGCGAGCCCGCAGGTCTAACATGCATTTCACCAGCAGCTCCACAGGGGGGCTCTCCACCGGTCAGAGCTCCTCACAGAGCTCCAACTACAGCAGAGAGGCCATGGATCCCATAGCAGGCGAGTAGACAGCTGCAGGCTTTGCTGGACCGATGTTACTGCAGAAGCTGCTACCAACAAAAACAAGACATTTTAAAGTTGGACAGATAGTCTTAATTTTTAAAAAATATGTATTTTGCTCAGAAATGTTCCTGTCAAATATCAACTTAATTTTTTAAAGATATTTTTTAAGTTGTCTTTAAGAACCTCATGTTGTAGAAATGTATACAAGTTTTAGTGTGGCCTAGTCAAAGCCATCACACATCTCAAATCTGATATTAGTCACTAACATATTGGCATTGATCCGATGAATAAAAATGAACCGATGTTAACATTAAAAGTAAATATGAGATTTCCATATCAGCCCAAATTTTAAAATCAGTGCAGTCTTATGAAAAACACATTGTACGTTATTGTGAACACGTCAGGCAGCCCCTCCTCCCACCACGTTGATAGATAAAATAATAGCACAGTTGAATTTCCTCGCATGTCGATGTGCGCATAAGTAATTAGCAGATCTTGAAAGCCTGATAATTGCTTAATTGTAGGGGAAAAAAGAAAAAATAAAAAAAATCCAGACATCTTGTTTCACAATCTGCTCCTTATATATGTTGGGGATTTGCAGTAAAGTCAAAATCCTGATCTTGACTCCCTGATATTAAAACCCTTTAACAAATTAATTGGTCCTGTCAGCATCTATGCAACTAAAGGGAATAAATTTGAGAGCTGTAAAAATGTCTTTATTCCAACTTCTTTGCTTAGTTTTCATAATTTTTTTAAAAAAAAAAGCTAATATCTAAGGCATGTTTCAGTGGCTTTTAAAACGTTTGTTTTGTGTTGGAGGGAATTGTTGCTGTGGTAATTCCTTGTTTATCCTGTTCCTGATTTTAATTAGGTTCAGATCTTGGCATTCGTTCAGCCACCCCCAGCTGTGTCTTAATGGGGGCCAGTGTTCAGTTCCTAACAGAGCGCCAGTGTCCTTTCTAATGACTCGCTGTACCTGCTGAGCTTTGATCCCACGGCTCTGGTTTTAGAAGAGGAAATCGCTGGAAATTTGTCAGTGAATGTGTAGCTCTTACCAGTAAAGAAATGAATGATTTCACGTTGCAGCGTTTTGGTTTTCTTCGTGAGAGCTTGCAGTCTGGTAATGATCTTGTGCTCTGCAAGATCTTCCCATCACATTTCCTGACTCTGAACTTTGTGCGTTTGCTTCTCGTAGAGCTCCTGTCCCAGTTGTCGGGGGTACGGCGTTCGGCGGGGGGCCAGCTCAGTTCGGGTCCCTCCGCCTCGCAGCTCCAGCAGCTTCAGATGCAACTCCAGCTGGAGCGCCAGCAGGCGCAGGTGGCGCGCCAGCAGCTGGAGACGGCCCGAAACGCCAGCCGAGGTGGAGGCCGAACCAACGCAATCCTCAACACAAATTCAACCGTTGCAAACCCCAACCCCAGCGCCAACCACACCAACAACCCCAACCCCCACCCAGGGGCAACTGAGCCCAACACACAACACACGGCACACAGCTCCCAGTTTCTACTCAGCAGGTAGGAACATCTACGCTCCATCTGACACTCATTACTTCTGATGGTGCCAATTGTGGCTTTTTACTGATAATTTCATAAACCACAGAATCCAGATACTTTGATTTGCCATAATTAGTTCTGTGATGCTTGGTTTAACAACAGAACACCAAATGTCAACTTTTGATCTTAAATACCTCAATATGAACAGCGGGTGGCTCCAAACCATCTCTATGATGCAGTTAGTTAAGGGTTGAAACAGCAGGTGGACTATGTATAAAAAATAAAAATTTAAATCACTATTGGCCCAATTGCACTGTGAGGTGAGATACATTTAGAGGATTTTGAAGTATCAAACACATAGTGACTTTAAGTCACCTTGAATTTTATACCTTTCCTCCAAGAAGACAGACACACATAGTCAGAATGACTTATGATCTCTAAACTGTATTTCAACACAGGAATCTGTAAACTACAGAAACCTGTACTTTTACAGGTCAGTTAATACATAGAACAAACCTCTAAGTTGATCCTTGTGTGAAGTCATAGCCGTTTCTTCTTCCGTCCCCCAGGCTGAGCGAACCGCGGCTGTCTGAGGTGGAGCGGCAAGCGTGTGAGGCCCAGTGGGCTGACAGGAGCCTGTTCGTCACTGAGCTGCTGCTCTCCACTCTGCTGCCCGACGACGACGCCTCGGCCTCTTCCTCCGAAGACGAGGATGATTGTCATGGCTCGTTGCGAAACTTCGCCGACTTCGAGGCCATGGGCTGCGTGGAGGTGATGACGTTGGACGTGGCCCTGGAGAACCTCAACCTCAAGGAGATGAGCCCCGCCCCGAAGAAGACGAAACCGGCGACTAAAACGGCACCCGCCAAGAAAGAGCCCCCCGCGCCACCCCTTTGATGACATGGCCGCTCCCTTTCCCCCTTCAATCCACCATTGTGACTAGCCGACTGCTCCGTCAGTCCAACTGCCAATGGATGACAAAGACTGCAGTTCTTCATGGCTTGTTTTTTGTTTTTGTTTTTTTCTCAGTGATTGTCATTTCAGTTCTGTCGCTCCCCAACTCCACCCCATGTTTTACTTTGTGTACGTTGAATAAAAGTAGTGAGACGAGAGAATGTGAAAGCAAGCAAGCGTGTCGGGTGTGTGAGACAAAAGAAGAGAACTATATAAATATATTATAAAAAAAAAAAAAACTCTATATGAAAGTTGATAATCAGTCCCACATAACCCGTGTTTCCTCTAGCAGAAAGCGTAATCCGCTGTTTTCCAGAGACAAAACCTTGTCACACACTCACAGAAGGAGAGGAGGCCGACTGAAACCCCTCCGCTTAATAAAAAAAAACAACGCTGCTGTGTATTTATAGATATAAATTAAAGTGCTTGGATGGTTTACCACAACTGAAGCATGAGCTTAAATCACCATGTGCCCATTTTAAACTGCACAGTCACCAGATGGGGAGGTCCTGGCTAACTTTCAACTGTTTGGTGCCTCTTCACCGGCATCGTTCCACCACACACGCACACACACTTTCTCTCGCACACACACTGACTGTTTTTGTTAACCCCTATGTCAAAGTCTCAAGCCCCTCCCCTTTGTGTGACACCAACTGTTTTTTTTTTTGTTTGTTTTTTTTTGGTCGTGTGACCTGGCTTTATATCGACTGTGGGCACTTTGGTTTTGAATTTGCATATCCGGTGTCCATTTATGTACACTACAACTGTTCTGCACAGAAGCGAAACACACATCTCTGAGGCGAAAGAGCCGAAGCGATCTCTTGGTTGTGACCGTTTTCAGGCCTTTTCTAACAGAAGGAACGAGAGCCTTGGACTCCTCACACGGTTGTTTTCTCTCTCCTCTCTTTGTCTTTTACAGGAGATCAGACGCTTCTTTCTCCAGCTTCATGTGTTCTGAAATTAATCTCATGAATACAAAGATTTGCTCATCATGTGACTTGGAAGGAGAGGATCCTATATTGCTCTTTCCGTCAATCTCTCTACGAGTCCAAAAAGATCTTTGTATGCCTCCACTGCTAAACTGAAGAAATGCAATGTATGTTTTTTGGCTCACGAGAAGAGCCAAACGACAGGGTAAACCTTTTCAGTTTGGAGGACAATAAAACATTTTTTGGATGGAAACAGACTAACCCAAATCCTGCTGTCTGGTTATTTTTGGTTTATTTTTTTGGCTTTTATTTTTTCCCCAGTTGCCAATTTTCCTGGCGAGCATGTACAGAATAATGGTATAAAAAAAATAAACACATACCTTCCAGGTCGAGTTCAATCTCATGTAGTCCTGTCATCTCCTGATGCATCGATTGCGCAAGTTTATTTGTGTAGCCCATTTCAGCAACAAGGCAGTACAAAGTGCTTTACATCATAAAAACAAAAAGTAAAAAGAAAAGTAGAGCAGTTGTCCTTGTTTACAGCTGTCTTCTGCAGTCGTCTTTAAAAAAAATTATATTAACCAGCAATAACTCGCCTAATTCAATAAATAAAGTAAAAAGTTTTAACCTTATATGTTCTAAAGAACTAGGAGAAACTAGTCTAATCTTGTTTCTGCTTATTTTAATGAAAATTCATTAATTTACAGATTGGACTGAGGAAAAATGTCTTTCCACCCTCAGGTTGTTTCCCTGACTTGAGCGCAGCTGTGTTATTTCTCAGAACGATTCACTCAGAAAACAAGTTTTTGAAATTCTATCTGGGAAATATGAAAAGCATTACACACTTTATGAAACACAGGAATGGCCACATATTTGAACCAGGAACAAATACAACCTAGAGGTGAATCTTCAGTTTAATAAAAAGGTCATTCATTTCTGTAATTCAGTTGTTATAGCAAACCGCATACAGTGCTGTAAAAAAGGTACCACTTTTTTGATGCACATAAATATTTCAGGATTTTAATTTCAACAATAACCTAAGAAGACACAATGCAACATCAGGAAATTCCCCAAAGAGAACCCATCTGACTACATAATATAGGTTAAAAGATCAGAAGCAGCACTTCATGGCCTGATCTAAAGAAATTGACATTGGTCTGTCGGTAAAAGTTTACAAAGGCATCTCTGAGGCTTTGGGACGCCAGAGAACTATTATCTATTATTAGAAAGTGGAACCTTCACAGGAATCTCCAACCAAGAAAATTACTCCAAGAGCGCATTGTAGACTCACCAGAATGTTTTCCAGCAAACCTCTGAAGCCTCCACAGAACAGCTGCGGCCATACCGAGATTATAAATTAGACACACGTGGTTACTAATTGGAGGTAATTGTATTGGATTGAAACAGTACATGGAACTAAATACAAAGGCAAGCCATAATTCTGAGCTATTTACAATTCAATTTGTTTATAAAATAATGAAAATGTCCGAGGAGCATTAATATTTTTGCAGTGTTAAGATCAACATAAACCAAAGCCAATTTGTTTGAAACAAAAAGACCAAAAACGTGTTTATCTAGGTTTTAGTTCATTTTCATTAAATCTAAGCTGTAATTTAAAACGGTTCGAAACTTTGAGCTCTATAAACGACTCCCTGATGGGAGCTTTTATAATTTGCAGAAGCCGCATTTTTATAAACAGCCAAAAGACTTCCTGTTGTCAATTAGGATGACAAACCACAAACAAATACCTTTTACAAAACAGAAACAGTGCCCTCCATCATTTTAAGAGCTTTTCAAAGCCCCAGGCAGCAGGAGGGTTATGGTTTCCATTTCTTTTTGGTTACTGATTTAACCGACATGAAATAGGAGGCATTATCCCGTTAAATGTACACGGTGTCACTTGCTGTGTGCAAGAATTAATCCAGCCTTTTTTTGTCCAAGCATTACTGGAGAGGTTTCTTAAATTAAACCCAGCAGACACAGACACGCTGCTGGGAAAGTGTGTGCCAACATCCAAGTAAGATCAGCCTGAAAAGATGTGGCAGATTCACGCAGCCTTTGTCCATGTCGGTATCCGTAGGAGACGGAGAGTATGTGAAGTAAAGGGGGTTGAGGAAACGGGACTAAAGTCATGGAAGCATGTTTTACATGGGATCAATCTCTGTTTCTTTCCCCTCTGACTTTCAGGAAATGTTATTCATTATTGAAACTTTAATCACGTTTGCTTGAATAATAGCCATTCTCCAGCAGTAATTGCAGTGAAAACGGTTCTTGAGGCTATAGACTCAAGAGAACTGAAAGCAAATTCATTTGTTTCTACTTAAAATAAATTCCCCCACGATATAATAAAGTTTGGGGTTGAAACTTGAACTTTGTGTACATTGAATAAAAACAGAGACGATAGACTGTGAAAGCAAGCAAGGGTGTCGGGTGAGTGAGACAAAAATAGAGAACTATATAAATTATGTTATATTTGTATAGTGAACTTAAAGAAAATTACATTTTAATATCTGTTCTGCACTTATGGTTTTAGTTGGTCAAATTCTCACTGAAAAAAAACATAACTATAACTGTCCAAGTGACATGACCACATTCTTACCTGAATTACTGATGAGTACTTAGAGAAACAGAAACTTCAGCATACAGACACCACTCCAAAAATAAAAACACAACTCATTTGTTTTAGGTATCCTTTGTAATTTTAATTCCCATAATTTAGTTTAAATGACATTTTTTCCCACTAAAATTCTTAAATAAAACATTACAGTACGACATATGCAAATCAGAAGAGCATAAGATTTTTTTTGTTGTTGTTGAAGCAAGCTACAGTTTATCCTGAATTTCTTTGCATTTTTTTTCTTCTATTTACCTTTTAAAAGGACCGGACAGTTGAGAAGCAGTAAACAGTAAGAAGACGACACAGAACTGCAAAGCCTGCAGGCCGGCCAAGGAGCACGTTTTATTACAAAAACGACCAGACAAACAAACAGACTGTGGCACGCCATGTTCAGATGAAGGTCTGATTTTTTTAACCCCTCTTCTTTTATCTGTAATGACAGCTGGTCCTATGCAACCATGAGAGGGCGCTATTACACCGGTCAAGTGACGAGGTTTGCACCTTTAACAGTTTGTGATGTACATTCAGGGAGCGAGAAGAAAATGGCACATTCTGTGCAGTTTCTGTTTATAAAATTATTATAACAATAAAACAGAAGCATACTTACTCCCTAAATGACAATTTAGCCAGTTGCCAAAATGATGCCCCTCTTTATGATGAGGAAAGTGGCAAAGTACATCATCTATCGGCTGAATTTACTGGAGTGAACTGAAAAAAAAAATGAAAAAACACTTTTCATTTATGAAATTTCAGTTTTTTCTGTCTTGAGGGTACTTTGTAATGTTTTTGTGCACACAAAGTTTTGGATCAAATGTCAGATAAATCAATTTATTAACTTTAAAGTTTCAAAAACAATATGTAATGTTTTTTATTTAATGTTTTATCTTTTTCTCCCCTAGGACTGAGCAATGTGCCCTTTTGGCCTATCAGGACGACGAATGCATGAAGAACAAAAAAAAACAAAAAAAACAAGGGAAAGCGAGTTGCACAAGAGGCTTGCACAGCGTGTTGATGTTCACTTGAAACGCCACAAGATGAGGAGCTAGAATATCAGCCTCCTGCTGCTGAAAAGCAAAACACCATTCGTCTTTGAAGTGCACTCCACACTCAGAAAAATATTATGTAGAAATAATTTCACTTTTTATTACAGTAGCTTTCAGTTAAGATATATGCTACTGCTGTAAAAAATAAAAAAATAAAAAAATAAGGATTTAAATATGTCTAGCATCTGTAGAGGGCGCTATGGAAGCAGCTGAAATCAATGCAAGGGTTAATGCTTAAGAGAGATTTTAATTCCATCTCTGTAAAATGAAATTCTGCTCTGTGTGCTGATTACAGCCGTCTCCCTGCGGAAAGGTCGCAAGGTCAAATGTCAGTGAAGGCCTATATGTGTGGAGAATAGCTTGTCTGGCTCTTTTCCCAAATTGAAAGCCATGCGTTGAGTTAAACTGCCTGCTGCACGTTGTGTGCCTGCAAGTCTTGTTCGAGATGCATTCAGCAGGAGGAAAAATATGAGCAAGCAAGTTTTTTTTTTTTTTTTTTTTTAAAGAAAATTCAGATTAATTATACTGGGAAAATCTTTGGCTTTGTACTTTTATATTTTTCCACATGACAAGTTACAATGACTGCTTACAGACAAAAGGTGCACTTCTTCCTCAGCAGAAATCAGAAATCATGAGGAAGTGAACATGCCGGCTCTGTGCAGGCCTCTGTGCAGCACGATTTGTGACAGAGGAAAAGGTCATGAGCTGCAAGGGAGGTCAGCTGCTCAGAAACCAGCAAGCAAACCCTGAAGGGGAAACTTTTTTTTTTTTTTTTTTTGCATTTTAGACATGATGTCATAGCAGAGCTGTCCTCCTCTGGCGGCTCACTGCCAAAGTCAATGTAGTAGGGAAACAAAATTACAAAGTGTTTTCATCTATAGTTCAAAAATAAAAATGGTCATTTCAAAATCTGATCTACTCGCGATCGACACGTCAATCTACATGTTAGAAGAAGACACTGGGCTCAGTGGGAGTGGGCACGAGTGCCAAAACAGACGTGGACGGGAATATTTCCCGCAGTTCCTCCATATTTCAAGCCCACAGCGTCTCCCTCTAAAAGTGCGCGGAAGCTCACCCAGGTTAAAACGCAGATATGGTAGAAAAATATATAGTTTTGATGAGATTTCTCTAGTTATTCTTTTCATCACTGAATTGCACCCACACATGTAGTGTTAACACATTGCAGTAGCAGTGTAAAGTGACAGGGATCATGATCAGCACTACTACAAAGCTGACTGAGGGAAAAAAGAAACAAAATCAAACACACTTCCTCTCAATGCTCTCGTTCTCTCTAGACACTTCTGGTTATATTCTGTTTTGTTTTACTTGCACTTAAAAATTCATGGTTAATAGTTTGTCTTTCATTGGCATCATTAGGCAACAGTTTGTTTTTTTTAAACAGATACTCTACAATATGGTTACAATGTAAACACCACAGTACTGAATTATTTTACCGTCTCTGCACAAAGTAAAACACGTTACAAGGCATGTGGCTACTTAAGCATAGATTTGTTCATGAAGAAAATAAAAAAAAAAAAACAGGAAACACACCACAAAAACAACAAAAACATCCAACAGCTGGCATAGAGTTTGTTCAAACAAAAATAACTTTAGACTTTGTTCATCTGCAGGTCACCTAGGTGACCTTGTTTTAAAAGCTGGTGATGATCAGTTTTTTTATTTTCTAAATCACTTTCACTTTCAGATAAAATGAGATCAAAGGGATAGTTCAGGATTTTAGAAGTGAGGTTCTGTAAACAGACAATAGAGAGCGAAAATCTTTCCTGTAGCAAAAAATGGCATCTCCATTTAGGCTAAATGCAAACATGTTAATCCAGAGGCCAAAACTAACTGCTCATATGAGTGACACCAGTTTCTATCATCTTAAAATTTTAAATGTGATTTTGGCAAATGCTACTATGCTAATGCTAGTGGAGATTCACTGAGAAATTAATTTGGTGGGCAGATTTACAGCCAGATTCCAGCTCAGTGGAAACCAGATCTTTCTGCCATCAATGAATGAAGAGCTACCAGGTCGCAATAACAAAAACAATTGGTGGTGTTGAAGCTGTTACTGAGGGAAGTAAATTTAAAGTTTCTTCTTACTTTTAGCATGAGTAAGGAGCTTAAAATATCAGATTGTATACAATTAAGAGACCTCTTAAAAAAGGAATATATTTGACATGACTAAATTTTTCGGTTTGATCATAACCTGTCATATTTCATAAGAATAAATTTGCCCAAACAGGGAGTGAAAGCAGAGTTAATGGTAAATATCTACTAAAATTAAGATTTCAATGTTTTTATGAACATTGGGAATTAAAACCTCTTAATAAAACCCATTAATAAATTAATAAGTAATGGTTAAGTTTCAAAATAGCTTGTTTACAAGTTTTAGGTTTGGACCAAACTGCTTAAGGATGAAGTAAGGAGACAACCTTTCTTTGCCTTATAAATAATCTGCACATAAAGTGCTGGGATATTTTTAAGAGTTGGGTTGCTAACAAAAGTCTGTTTTTGAACCGACTCTGCTCAGATTAGCAATTAGCAGTAGCCTCTAATCACAGTTAATTGCGATTTATATAAAATTAAGATCATAAGATCAATTTCTAACATCCAAATCATAAATACAAGAATGCCCCTTGAAATCTAAACTGAAGTCAAGACTTTGAAAGTTTGGAGGTATCCAACAGCCCTAGGTTTAACATACAAAATGGCTGCTAGGCTCACTGAATGTGGTTGGTGGAGGTATAAACTATGTTTTAGTGCTTCTTACGGTTCGTCTTTCATAAATCAATGGGATGCAGTGCTCCACAATCACTAGTTGAAAAACTGTTCCTTAAGAGTTTAAACACATTAAACAAAGAATTTTGCCGTGATCATTTTTTATTACTAATAGTTACCATGGATACCACTACCAAACAGTTTTTTTTTCTGACTTGCAGTTGAAGTCTGATTTAACTTCCAGATATAAATTCTGGAAGTTAAGCCCACAAAATAAAAAATCAGAGTTTCCCTCTGCAGGTTAGAAATAAACTGCTTACAAACCTCTAACAAAGCCTCACTTCTTGTCGTCCCTGACCATCTCTTTAAGACAGATGTCTTATGATATTTAGTGTTATGAGCAGCCTGAAATCCTGCACCAGGCTTTAGGTGAGCCTTCACTCTGACTGTATTGAATCAAATTGAACTTTTAGCACCGGCGGGCAGAAGACGCCTCTGCACTTTGAACACACTGAGGAGCTATGCTGCCTTTTGCTGGAGTCCGCTTTCTTTACATGTTTTAGTGTTGGATATGATACCATTTATCATGTGAAAGTAGGGTTCGACATGACAGTGACTCAGCTGTATGTATGAAAATAAAGGCATAAGGATAAAGATATGTTATGGGACCTCGTCAGTTTGCGCTCGCACGCCTCAGCTCAGTTTTAGTGTTTTGGCATCTTTCGGCTCTAAATTGGCATGCTGAAATGTCGACTTTGGCATGGATCGACTCTGAGGAGAGTGACCTATCTTTCCCAACCCAACCTTTCTGGTTCATTTCCTCAAACTGAGCCGTTTCCAATCAAACCACACTTTTTTCTCTCCTACTCTGAACCTTGAGCATGAATCATACTTTGTATGATGACGATAAGATGAAGAGCCCCCCTCCCACCCTCTCTCTACAACAATAAAAACAAGCCAGGATCCCACTGCCAAACTCCATAAAGGACAGTATTTACAGTACAAATTACATTATAATACATCATTAAAAAATATGAGACTCATCTCTAAAAACATACAGGAGCTCTCCACAAAAATGAAAATCAAATCCTTTAGTAAATTAGGTTTCTATGGTATCATGGAAAATAAAACGTTGCACGACTCTTTTTCTGAGGCATCCTTTCCTTTTGGCACCGGTTGTACCTAGCTGGCGTGTTTAAAAACGGACATGATGGATGGGTTGGTTAACCACACGCACGTCTTTTCTTATTTTTGTGTGCCAAAGCAAGCCGTAATACAACAGATCACAGTCAGAACGACAATATATACACTTTTTTTTCCTTTCGGATATCGGAAATGTGCTCACTAGTATGGTTACTTTTTCTTTTTTTAATTCTTAATTTCTTTTTTTAATTAAAAGGTAAATTTCCTATTTCTGTATTTACAGCAGACTGAATGATGCATTTTCCCCCCAAAAAGAGAATAAATATGAACTGATTGAAACTCAAAGGAGTTGAGAGGATTTCCGGACGACAGAGCCAGGCAGCGTGGGAACCAACCTCTTAGTACAACCAAAGTCCATTTGTAAACCTCTGCAGCTTCCTCAAACTCTTCTCCTTCACCTCACTCACTCCGGTTCCTGCTTGCCTTCCCTCAACAACACCCAAGCTACGATTTCCTTCCAAGTTTCCCCTTCTCTGACTCCCCTCTTCCATTCTCCACCGCTCGCCCTCCCGGCCACTTCCCCCCTCAGACGAAGGGCAGGATGCCATAGACGAACAGGGCCATGACGGCGGCGCTGAACAGGCCAGCCACCGGCACCGTGACGAACCAGGCCAGGAAGATGTTCCTGAAGAGGTGCCAGTCCACGGCTTTCTGGGAGCGGATCCAGCCCACGGCTACGACCGAGCCCACCTGGACGGCGCGGATGGAGAGAAGAGACAGAAAGGCAATCAGCAGCAGAACTGAACGCGTCCGAAGGTTGCAGAGATGGTGAAGAGCTGCAGGGTGTCTTTGCGGTTCTCAGGACTATGTGGCCAGAATATTTTCACTTCCATTAGACATCACCGTCCTGGCTCAGCTCAAATACACAGCTGTGAAAAAAATTTATTGGCACCTCAGGTAAAGATTTCTAATAAATTCTTCTGTCATCACAGCTGCATATTAAATATCCACCCTTTTTTGAATATTTATGCAAGTAAGGGAAAAAAAATTAGTATGTGGCTCAGATATTGGTAACTTCTGGCTACTCTTTTGTATATCTCCCCTTCTGTGAACGGGACAGCATGTTCCAAGATTGGAGCACACAGAGATGGATCTTAGATATATTTTGGATAATTGCTTTGTTAAATGACCATGGCAGCCACTTTTTTCAGCCTTCTCTTTAAAATCATACAGTTTTTTTTATTTCTATTTTTTATTTTCTATGTAGAACTTGAATGTATCAGGAGGTAATTCGGTCACTGAGTGATGTATTGTATAATTTATTCATGCTTTTTCCACATCTTTACCAGGCGTGTCAACAAATCGGTCTGTGTAGCTATTAGCTTCTTCAACAACTTAACAGATTGAGTGCTACACTTCTGTGTAATCAGAAGCATTTGACTAGATTTTGTATTTATTTATTTCTTTATTTATTTATATCTGCGAACCAGTAAAGGTTCTTATCCTTTCGCAATAAAGTTTAGCATTCTCAAAAAGGAAGAGCCTGAGTAAAATTGCTAATAATATCTGAGCTGATAAGAGAAGTGACAGAGGTCAGCTGTGAATAGAAGAGCGTGTGCAGCCTGCAGCTCTTCACATTTCAGACTCAAATGTGTGTTAGTAACGGCAAGCCTGGAAGTTATTACCGACTAAAGCAAAAGAAAATTAATTCTCGCGTGAAAGTTTGACACAAGCAGGTCTAGCCTATGAAACACACTCAGTGTCAGACTTTCACCTATGCATTTTTTATTTACCTTAAATAGCAGGAACCCAGTTCAGTTGGAAGAAAAATACAATTTCAGACATGTTTGAGAATCATGTGCAGTGACTTGCTGTCAGTCAGAGCAGCAGGTAACACTTAGCCGTCTGCTCGCATTCAGCCAGAGAAACGTGAGGCGCAGAGCGCACTCTGATCTCTGCCGACCTCCCCTGACACATTTAAATCAGTCCACATTAGTAGATGAAAGGTCAGACAGACAAACAGTGAGCAACACTAAGACCTGGAGGTTCGTATGGGAGATTCTTGTCAAATTGTTTGTCACCAACATGAACCTCAATACTCCAAGAAATAGAAAAAAAAATAGTTTTTAGATAATTTGCATGCAGTTAAACCTCAGTCTTAGTGTCGCCTGCCCACAGATCCTCTGAAACAGCAAAGTCACTGTACACAATCGTCTTATATTGACTCACACCAAGGACTGGGCATCAATTTAGCCTCAACAAAAAGAGAAAAGCTCAATCTAAGAGAAAGATCAGTCGGACCCGACACAAGTTAATGAAACCCAATCAATGCCCATAAATCCTCACACTCTCTCCTTCACACAAACCATTGGAGATGCACGGATAAGAAGTTAATTTATTGCTAAAGACTTTGAAGGACACTGAGAAATCTCAGTTTCACTCTCTCAGCTTAAAATAACAAATGGCTTTAAATCCAATCAGTTTACAAATTAGAATTTAGTTTTTTAGATGGCATTTCACCAAAAACATCAGTACATCTCCAGACCAAATCATTTAAAAATTACATAATTACCACAATCATAAACCTCTAACCATCATTAGATTTAGCATCTTGGCAAAGCAGCAGATTATCCACAATTTTAGGGAAGAAACATGACAGGGTTGTATGTGAGAAATGGAGATAAGGAATGGTGCTGATGGTGATAATAGTGATATTTAGACAAACTGATCATCAGTAACTGGACACCAGTTTTGAGTCTCCTGCAGTTTCCCCTCAAGGAATTCAAGCCTCAGTACATGGACACCCAAAGGCGCCAAATTCAATAACTCAACTACTAAATAACTGGGGAACATTGATTTAAAAAACCTCTAGGCAGAATATTTGCAAAATACAGAATTGTCTCAAAGAAATTTTTATGCTAGAGATGTACTATTTTATGACAGTTTCAGTATGCAGATTATTTGAAGCTTTTATGACTGAAATCCAAAAGTGCCATCATTCAAAAACCGAGTAAATGATTAACTACTGGTTTGGAATCTGTTAGGTACTGGGGTTTTTGGTTCAGTTTTAGTTGTGGGTTGGGTTCCTATTTGTTCCTACCACTAGAGGGTGCCAGAGGCTGCCGTCCCGGAGGGGTGTGTCGAATCTCCCGACACACCGGTTGCTGATCACTCATCTGCTCGGATGTTGAAGAGGAGCTGACCGACACTCATTCAACGCCTGAGTGTTAACCTGCAATGGTAGCCCGAGCCACTGAACCAGAACCTCTCTGTGTTTACCTGAGTTTTCCTCTCGAGTAAATCACCTGTTGCTTGTCACTTTCAGGTGCCGCTCTGGAAACGTGGAGTTCCCTTCCGAGAACTTGTCCCGCTTGTTCTTACCTGTCCGCCCTCCGCCGCAGCCTTCTCCCTCTGGACCCTCAAAGGACCCACTCGAAGACCTACCCGATCCTACGGCCCGGAACCCTTCCCCCAGCTCGTAATCCACCTCGCCACAAGTAAGACCACTCCTTTTCTTCGAAGCTCCCAATTCCCATGACCTTAAACTCATCATCTCTCTGTTACCTTCCTAGTGTGTCATTCAGACTGCGAGCCGTTCCCTGGGAGACGCTTCCCCGCCCGCGATACATTTCTCTGATTTCTTTGTAAATAAACCTTTAACGGAACATCTATTCTCCTGTCGTGTTCTGCATGTGGGTTAGGAAAGTTGAGCCAAACATGACAGAACACTCAGGCCAAAATCCTAGCCCAGCGGACGCGATAAGGAAGACTTTATCTGAACAACACTCTCTAATTCAGTCCCACGAGTCCGCCCTGCAGGAGCTGAGTGCTCGCCAAGCTGAAACCAATCGCCGCTTGGATGAGTTAACCACATTTCTACGGAATTCTCTTCCGCAACCCCCGGCACCAGAACCAGTCGCTACTCCGGATCCAGTTCCACCGGCCAGAACCACGTTTTCTGAGATCCGCCCGCCGACTCCTGAAAGGTTTTCTGGAGATCACAACAAATGTAAGGGATTTATATTACAGTGCTCCATAATATTTAATCATTCGCCCCAAAGTTTTTCACATGATAGCTCGAAGATAGCTTACATCCTGTCCTTACTGTCTGACCGCGCCCTATGCTGGGCTGAGGCCCGTTTTCCCACACCCACTAATTATGGTTGCTCTTTTGATGAGTTTTTAAAAGAGTTTAAACAAGTTTTCGGTCAGGACCAGGACACAGCCTTTAACTCACGGGAGCTATGGAATTTGAAGCAAGGGCAACGAACCGTTTCGGATTTTGCCATAGACTTTAGAATTAGAGCAGCCGCTTCCGGCTGGGATGCCGCAGCTCTTAAAAGTGCGTTTTTTCACGCCTTAAACGAATCGATAAAGGATGAATTGGCCATCCTTGATGAACCGCAAACTTTAGAGCAGTTAATAGCTCTATCTATCCGACTGGATACCAGGATCCGTTCCCGAGTCAAAGAAAGAAACCGAAGAGTCTCTGCGGTTAAGATGTTTGCTGGCCCCTCGATTACTCTGCCTGAATCCCCACCACCAAGGGCTGGCGATCCCGAGCCCATGCAGATTGGCCGCACTCGCCTCTCTCCGGAGGAGAGGCAGAAACGCATGGTTTCCCGGCTATGTCTTTATTGCGGGGCCCCGGGCCATTTTATTGCCACCTGCCCGGAGCGTTTAAACCGTCAGGTCCGCCAGTAAGAATGAGGAGGCTGGCGGACCTCCCTCTTAACAAAGAAACTCCTCGCCTGTTACTGCCGGCAAACCTCGCCATCGGCAGCCATGATTTCCCGCTGTCTGTTTTCATTGATTCGGGGTGCGAACGAGATCTTATGGACACAGCATTAGTCCACCAGCTGTCTCTAGAGACCGTTCAGTTGCCTGTTCCGCTCCGAGTTACAGCTATTGACGGACAGTCGCTCCCCCGAATCACTCACCAGACTAAGCCGCTGCGTCTCATTATTTCCGGTAACCACAGCGAGTTGATTTCTTTTTTTGTCTTCCCCACCGCTAACTCATCTGTGATCCTCGGTTTTAACTGGTTGCAACGTCATAACCCACATATTAACTGGGCTGACAAACGTCTTGAGTCATGGTCCACTTCCTGTCATGCTTCCTGCCTCCGCTCTGCGTTTCCCCCAGGTCCTCCCACGAGGCAATCTGAACCAGCAGCCTCACTAGATCTGTCTACAATTCCCTCAGAGTACCATGACCTGGCACCAGTTTTCAGTAAAACCAAGGCCCTTTCACTTCCGCCTCACCGTCCATATGACTGCGCCATCGATCTCCTACCCGGAGCACCCCTTCCATCCAGCCGTCTCTATAACATCTCCCGACCTGAGCGGGAGACTATGGAGAAGTATATTAAGGAGTCGTTGGCTGCAGGTATCATCCGCACATCCTCCTCTCCTCTAGGGGCGGGATTCTTCTTTGTGGGAAAGAAAGATGGCTCTCTCCGTCCCTGTATTGATTATAGGGGTTTAAATCAAATAACTGTTAAGAATAAATATCCTCTGCCCCTATTATCATCTGCATTTGAACCGGTCCACGGCTCCACCATTTTTTCCAAACTAGACTTAAGAAACGCGTACCATCTTCTTCGCATTCGTCAAGGTGACGAGTGGAAGACGGCCTTCAAGACTCCGTTAGGTCACTTTGAGTATTTGGTCATGCCTTTTGGTTTGTCTAATGCCCCTGCTTTTTTCCAAGCACTTGTCAACGACGTCCTGAGAGACTTCCTTAATGTTTTTGTTTTTGTGTACCTTGATGATATTCTCATCTTTTCTAAGAACCTCTTGGAACACCGTCGCCATGTCCGTCTCGTCCTCCAGCGGCTCCTGGAAAACAGACTGTTTGTGAAGGCAGAGAAATGTGAGTTTCACAAAGCTTCAATCTCCTTTCTTGGTTATATTCTAGAGGGCGGGCAGATAAGACCCACAGAGGAGAAGATCAAAGCCGTGTTGGATTGGCCCACCCCGGACTCACGTAAACAGCTCCAACGGTTCCTAGGATTTGCTAACTTCTATCGTCGTTTCATTCGAAATTACAGTCAGACTGCCTTACCCCTAACATCACTAACTTCACCAAGTCCAGTTTCTGTTGCAGCAGACGCTGCATTCAAGAGACTTAAATCCCTGTTTGCGTCTGCACCGGTCCTTGTTCAACCCGACCAGAAGCAGTTTATTGTTGAGGTTGATGCCTCTGACACGGGGGTAGGAGCAGTCCTATCACAGGTTTCGAACACTGACGGCAAAACTCACCCCTGTGCCTTTTTTTCCCGTAGGCTTTCTCCCTCGGAGCGAAACTATGACGTGGGCGATAGAGAACTGTTGGCCATCAAGCTGGCCTTAGAGGAGTGGCGGCACTGGTTGGAGGGCGCTGAACATCCCGTGCTGGTTTGGACGGATCATAAGAACCTGGCTTACCTCCAATCTGCTAAGCGACTTAATCCTCGGCAGTCACGCTGGTCCCTGTTTTTCTCCCGGTTCAATCTCACCATTTCCTTCCGTCCTGGTTCTCGTAATATCAAACCTGATGCCCTCTCACGTATTCACTCTCCAGATGACTCCGACAGAGTTTCTACCACGATTCTGCCTCCTAGCTGTGTGGTAGCGTCAGTTTCTTGGGAGATCGAAGATCTTATAAGACAAGCCCAGCGAACCGAGCCCACTCCCGAGTCCTGTTCCCCAAATAAAATTTATGTTCCATCTACAGTCAGGTCCCGTTTTCTACACTGGATCCATTCCTCTAAGTTTTCTGCACACCCGGGCATCAGCCGTACCATCGCTCTTATTAACCGGAAGTTTTGGTGGTCATCTATACATAAGGATGTTAAAGAATTCGTTTCTGCCTGCCCTGTTTGTTCTAGGAATAAATCCTCCCTCGGGCCTCCTCTAACCTTTACCCGTCCCCAAGCGCCCATGGTCGCACATTGCGATTGATTTTGTCACTGGCCTTCCTCTTCTAAAGGTATGACAACAATCCTTACCATAATAGACCGCTTTCTAAGGCCTGTCATTTAATTTCCTCCGAAACTACCATCTGCTTTTCAGACAGCTCAATTACTGGTTAAACATGTTTTTCGCTTGCATGGCATTCCAGTGGAGATTTTGTCTGACCGAGGACCCCAGTTTACGCCACAGGTATGGAAAGGTTTCTGTTCAGCGCTTGACGCAAGAGTAAGCGCTGACATCTGGGTTCCACCCACAGACCAATGGCCAGACTGAGCGTATGAATCAAGAACTGGAATCCTCTCTGCTGCCTCACATCCACCAACCCTGCTGACTGGAGCATTTTTCTCCCATGGGTGGAGTATGCTCATAATTGTCATGTTTCTGCAGCCACAGGTCGGTCCCCCTTCGAAGCCTCTATAGGGTATCAGCCACCGCTGTTTGCGACTGAAGAGGTCGACATTGCCGTTACATCGGTGCAACACCACATCCGCCGTTGTCACAAGATCTGGAGGGAGACGGTTCACGCACTCAACCGCACAGCTGGCCAAAACAAGAGGCTGGCTGACCGCAGGAGGATCCCGCCCTGATTACACCCGGCCAGAAGGTATGGTTGTCGACACAAGATATACCGCTAAAATCTATGTCCAAGAAACTGTCTCCCAAGTTCATAGGTCCTTTCGAAATTCAGTCTGTTATTAACCCTACTGCAGTCCGCCTGCGCCTCCCTCCCTCCCTGCGCATTCACCCCACGTTCCATGTTTCTCGAATCAAACCCGTCCAGACCAGCTCGCTCTGCCCTCCTTCCGAGCCCCCTCCTCCTCCCCGAGAAGTTGATGGCCATCCGGCCTACTCCGTCCGCCGGATCGTGGACTCCCGTCGACGAGGTCGCGGCTGGCGATACCTCGTTGATTGGGAGGGCTACGGCCCGGAAGATCGTTCCTGGGTCCCCGGCTCCTTCATTTTGGATCCATCCCTTATAAGGGACTACCGCGTGCTCGCTTCAATCCAGTTTTCTAGGCCAGGTGGCGACCATTAAGGGGGGGGGTACTGTTAGGTACTGGGGTTTTTGGTTCAGTTTTAGTTGTGGGTTGGGTTCCTATTTGTTCCTACCACTAGAGGGTGCCAGAGGCTGCCGTCCCGGAGGGGTGTGTCGAATCTCCCGACACACCGGTTGCTGATCACTCATCTGCTCGGATGTTGAAGAGGAGCTGACCGACACTCATTCAACGCCTGAGTGTTAACCTGCAATGGTAGCCCGAGCCACTGAACAAGAGCCTCTCTGTGTTTACCTGAGTTTTCCTCTCGAGTAAATCACCTGTTGCTTGTCACTTTCAGGTGCCGCTCTGGAAACGTGGAGTTCCCTTCCGAGAACTTGTCCCGCTTGTTCTTACCTGTCCGCCCTCCGCCGCAGCCTTCTCCCTCTGGACCCTCAAAGGACCCACTCGAAGACCTACCTGATCCTACGGCCCGGAACCCTTCCCCCAGCTCGTAATCCACCTCGCCACAAGTAAGACCACTCCTTTTCTTCGAAGCTCCCAATTCCCATGACCTTAAACTCATCATCTCTCTGTTACCTTCCTAGTGTGTCATTCAGACTGCGAGCCGTTCCCTGGGAGACGCTTCCCCGCCCGCGATACATTTCTCTGATTTCT
Source organism: Gambusia affinis (assembly GCF_019740435.1). NCBI lineage: Eukaryota > Metazoa > Chordata > Actinopteri > Cyprinodontiformes > Poeciliidae > Gambusia > Gambusia affinis. The sequence goes on along the minus strand of NC_057870.1, from coordinate 24,051,716 downwards.
TTGTAAATAAACCTTTAACGGAACATCTATTCTCCTGTCGTGTTCTGCATGTGGGTTAGGAAAGTTGAGCCAAACATGACAGAATCAAAAATAAAATCACATGTAGATAAGTAAAAAACTGAAAAAAATTGAGAGATAATTCAACATGAGAGCCGATTATTATAATTCTACAAAAGAAGCAACTCATTTTCATTAATTTAAGTTTAAATATGGCAAGGGATTTAAACCCTTACAATTTCAGGGTTAAAAATAATAATTTGTTAAGGTAAGCTACACTACGAATACATTTATGAGTAACAACTTAATCCCCAGTATCAAACCAAGTACAATCTTTGATGTTCCAAAGTTCCCCTTAAGAAAAATTGGAAATTTAGTTGCTGGAGAAAAACTGCAAGAGAGATCAAAACTTCAACTTCAGGAGTTGTGATTGATTTCAGTGATCAAGAGCTAGAGATGAAGCGCCGAAGAGGGGCTCTCGTGGTGGAGGCTCCTCACTCAACTGCTTATAAACTCCAATACCTTGCAGTGGGTGGAGCTTATTGGGATGCCCACATTTGATGCAACAAGCACTGTTAGCGCACTCATTACTTCAATGCAAAATCCGCTGTGAAGACACATGAGTGGAGAGACAGAAAGATGAAGAGGCAGAGGTAAAAAATAGTGGAAAACAAAGTGTAACAGTGGGATCGGGTAGGAGGACGCCAGCCAGTGGTGGGGGACGGTGGAGGGGAAGTCGGCTTACGACCGAGCACAGGAGGGTGGGGACCCACCGCCAAACCATGCCAGTGTTGAGTGGGCAGCATTATGAGAGCTGGTGGAAATGAAACAGAGTAATGTAGGTGTGGAGGAGGGAGCAGGGGGCGGGGATCAGGCAGGACTGGGACTGGACCGCTCCGCCTCGCCTTCCAGTCTGGATCTGGTGTTCCTGAAAAGAGCTGGGGAGAGGAGCTGCACACTGAGGCCCAGGGCTGCCCGAGAACGGCTGGATGGGCCAAAATGTCCGACAGTGTTCTCTGACTGGACGGTAAAATCTGGACTTTAAAAGGAAAAGTTGATAAAGGAGTGGCTGCAGATGAAATAGCTTTGGCAATCACTTGAAATGATAAAGCTGCAGTTTTTTTAAAGTGTGTGCAATAGAGATATTTATGTCTAAACAATGGCACAGCAAAACCTCTTAATCTTAAAAGGTTGTTTAAAAAATAAACTACATTGAAGGCAAGAATATTTTCTTAAAAAACATTTTAGTAGTCATTATTACACCAAAATGGTGTATTTATGACCAGATTTAATGGTTTTTGCAATAATTTTGATATTTTTTGAAAATAATGATTTTTAAAAATTAACTTTTTCTCAAGAAAACAAAAAAAAACTGTTTTGTAAAATAATCTTTTCTCTTTTGTGGGTGATATTTCATACATTATGCTTTGGTGCTAATGTAATTATCATAAGCAAAAAGATCTTGTATGTAAACCCCAAACTGTTTCTAAAACTTTTATAAATTGCATGTATTTTATAATTTTGTGGGTGTCGCAGTTTTTTGATCAATTGCTTAGTCATGATGAGAAAAAAACTCAACTGTTTATATACTAGTGAGCTCCTGCAGCCCAGCTAACACTGCTAGCACAGACCCAGTTTCATTGAACAACAGTCTGTTGTTTATCATGGTGGAAGTACAATTACAATCACTTCTATGAGCGGATATCACATCAGTTCTAACCAATTTATTTCATGCAAATAGAATCAAAATTCATATATATTAATAACTCTTATTTTTTTAATTTATGGCTAGACAGGCTAACAACAGGCTGGGAAACTGATTGGACTGGATAGTACAAAAATATATTCACATAAAGGTTTTATGTCAGTCAATATCTATAATTATTGATTAGCATTTTATTTTAAATATGTGAAATTCTGTCAAACTGGCGAAGTGATTTTTCCTGCTTCCTTTCAGGCTGTTATTCAAATTTTCTCTTTGCACTCAAAGCTGTTATTTTTTATTTAAGCAGTAATGAGGCATGCTGATGAAACCTGAAACTGCTGCTGCACATGTTACTCAACAAGTTGTTGCTGGGCAACCAAAGAGTAAGTGAGTGAGCTGATGCTTCCCACCTAGCCTAGCCTACATCCCCCAGAATGCTATGCAGTTCAGTGAAATTATAGAAAATTTGATCAGACATCATATATTGATATTGATCACATGTCTATTGGGATACATATAGTTTTTGCTTTATTTCTCGACTCTAAAGGTGTGAACTGAAATTTGATTACCCAGCTTCAACAGTTAATGCTGAGAATTTTATATAAATGACACACCAGGTATTAAAATACTCAAAACATCTACTAAATCTCAACTCTATTTTCAAATTAATAAATTTATCATATTTGTTCAATGTTATAGTCTTTCCATGTTTTGAGATTAGCTCGATCAAAAATATTTTCAGTAAAAACAACAAAAACAAAAATGATTGTCAAAGCCATCAAAAAATGGCCATAAATCCAAAAATTTTAACGACAATAATTCAAATGTTAGAATTTAGCAATTTTTAGAGCATTTACTTTCTGTCTCCAGGGATAATCCAAGGCCTGGCGCCCTGGGGGAAAGTGTGAGCTCCCCTCTCCCCTGGAGGGACCTGCAGGGGTCAAGAGGTCAGTCTGAGGGAGTGGGAGGGGCCACTCGGTCATACCTTGCAGTGTGTGGTACTGACAGGGATTCCGATATTTGAAGCCAACACGACTGTGAGTGCAGAGGCCAGTTCAATAGTGAATCCACTGTGGAAGGAGGGAGGGGAGACGTTCTTCACTGTAATGACTTGGACGGAGCTGCTGGAGGCACCGCCTCCCCAGCATCCACATCACCAAGCACATTTCAACAGTTCTTACATGTTTACACATCACACAGTCAAACAATAACAATGAAACTGTAATTACTAAAGCCCTTCATTAGACAGCCACACACAAAGACGTTCTGTGAGGTCCTGAGTGTTTGCTGGTAATTTCAGGTATGGTGACATGTGATCACACATGGGTGTGACTATAAAGAGCCTAAAGCTTACAAGAAGACATAATTTCTCCAGGAATCACTCCCTGTTTCCAGGGATCTTTGGCTCTAGAATAATGGATGAACTGAAAGAGAAAATTGTTAATGCATTCACAGAAAATACACAAAATGTATGTTCATGAGTCAGAAAAGCACAGAATTAAAATTATAGAGCACAAAGGCAGCAACTTGAAACTAGAGGGTTGATATTTGCTAAATAAATAATAGCAACACTGAAGGAAATTTCTGGGTGGATTTCATTTAGCTACAGAGATATAATCGTTAAAATGTAATTCCAGTCACTGGTCATGAACAGCAGGGCTAATCTGTATCCCAGCAGGGCTCCATTGATTTCACCAAAGGTACTTTGAGCAAAGCTTCAATCCCTCTATAAACAGGAACTACATCAGGTTAAACTTTAATGTTTCAGAGGCTATTTGAATCGCTAATGGGGCTTTAGTTCAGATATATCCCTAAGCCTTCTGTGAAGATATACAATTATAAAAAAAGGGAATATTGTTGCAGTCTCTTTCAGTAAGACATTATTATCAACATAATGTACACCTAATATCCCCCTGAATCTTAGCTGATGTGGATTTTCTGATAAATTTTATTGTTAATTAGTCAATTATGATTTGACATTTCTCAATATGGTGTCAGAAACTGATAACACACTGAAGTAAACAAAATAAATGCCATGTTGTCACAATAAATCATTAGATTAGTCCCAGTCAGAAGTTTTACAAGTCAGGCTTTCACACAGGTTTCCATTTTTCTGCTCTACATTTTTGCATAAAAACCACAAAAGTATGCTTTTTCCCCTCATACTGCTCATTCCTACTATAGGAGTTAGAAATATTATATTGAATGTGCAGCAAATGTACTGCAATACAGCCTCCCTTTATCTCCTGCTGGTGTGATGCACAATGTCACAATTTCAAATTAAATTTCTATGCAATGAGAAAAGTTACTTCACTTAAGAGTGAAGTAAGCTTGACTATTGAGATTGACAAATATGATTCTCTAACTTGAGGTTGAACTGACTGACTTATCTGGTAGTATGAAGATTTGGTTGCTTCAAACACGCTAACTGCTGAAAGCTCAAACGGCACAAGCAACATCTGCACCAATCTGATCAGGCCGAGGCTTGAGAGGAATGATGAAAATCCATACTCCAGGTTTGAAAATACCTCACTGTGCCGCGATTACTGGGCTGCTGAAATATATGCCAGGGCATGTACTGTAGACCACACAAACACACACAATGTTCTGTTTTCGCCCCAAAACAAATTTCTTTGTCAGGCTGATTCATGAAAACGGACTCAGGAGAAAAGCGAGGCTTTTGAACTGTGAACCAGTGCAAATTTGTCTTAGGATACTGGCAGCCCAGTCAGTGTGGGATGGAAGGAGAGAGATTAAGTGGGAAAAAAAAGGGTACACACACAAAGAGAAAGGAGAAAATAAAAAGGTGGAGAAATAAAGAAAGAAGGAAAATAATGGGATAGCATGAGCGTGGGAAGGACTGAGGGGAAAAGGGAGACAGATTTAAAGGAGAAAGATGAATAAAAGACCAAAGGATGAGGAAATCAACAGATATTTACTAAAGGGTAGAAAAAGAAACGACAAAGAAAGGGAAAAAAGAAAAAAAAAGGAAAAGTGCAAGAGGAGTCGCCAGGCTGTCGTCCCTCCCTGTGGTTTGAGAGGAGAAGTTCCCACTGTGGTTTGTTCCCTCACTCCCTCATCCTACTCCGCTTCATCCGGAATGCCAAACAACTTCCTGTAACCCTCTGTGATGCTCCTGCCAGGCAAAAACAACTTGTGCACGCACACAACCTCATAGGCTCTTGCTGGAGCAATTAGGCCTAAATAAGCATGCATGCATACAAGTGCACGTACAGTAGATTCAACACAGTTTGTGCAACCCGCAGGCAAAGCGCTGTTTTTTTTTCTTAACAAACAGACATTGCTGAGGTTTGCGTGCACACATTCTTTAGATAATGCGTGGGAAGACTTAGGAGACAGCAAGAGACAGAGAGATGGAAGCAAAGACGAATGAAGAGCAGGGAGCGATTAACGATGTGAGCTCTGACTGCTGCTGCGGCTGCGTGAGTTGTCGGACAGCGAGCTGTAGGGGTTCATTTACTGTGGTCTGAAAAACGACCCAATTATCCACACATATTATGTAAGAGGTCAAACCAGAAACAGAACATATACTGCACTGCTTAGAAACGTTAATTTTTAGGAAGATTTCAACAATTAATAAGAACCTGCATGACAAAGAGAATATTGGACTCTTTATTTATACATCTGCATAAGTTCTTTATTGAAGCAATTTGACCTTTTCTCTGGATCATTCAAACCAATTTCAAAATGTTATCAAATTGAAAGCAAACTGAGGACCTCCATCATATTCTTTTAAGCTTCTTAATGCAAACTTATTCGATACAATTTAACTATTTTAGAATGGCATAGATATATTCCTTTACTGAAAATCTTTAGAAACACTTTAACAGATCTAGAATGCTAAGGTGTTAAAAGTGGTTTGAAAATTTTGCAAAGTACGGTAGATAAATTGGTTCAGATTCAACTGAAGCGTCGATGATTCTATAAATATTGTTTGAGAAGCCGGCGTAGTAACTTTAGTCAGTATCAGGAGTGTTTGTGTGAATTGGAGCATGCTCAGTTTAAACATAATGAGTCACAGGTAGCTCATGAGGCGTTTACAACCACACAATGGAAGTGACTGTTTCCAAGTGTTTGTGTTTTTCTGTCTGGCTGTTGTGGATTATTAACTACCCTCTAAGTGATCAATTACTCTAAACATTCTTCATGACCCTGAGTGCTGGGTCCTATTAAAGCTGTGTTTACTCACCACAGAGTCTGCAGAATTGGATGAACCTGTTTGTGTCAGCCTCTTTGGGGCAAGCCAACCCAATCAAGTAGGAAATTCAATCTTTATCACATGATCAACCACCCAGCAACGTACAAGCAGACACCTTTGCATCGTGTGTCCAATAAGGAGACTCTCTCACCTTGAAGGGGTGATGGGAGTCAGGTCCTTCCCCAAGGTCTGGATGACGCGCCGTCCCCACACCCACAGGCCGGCACAGATGCCCACACCACCATAAAACAGCAGCCAGATTGGAGTGGCAGCGTCCTGCATGACTCCGCCCTGTTCATAAATCATCCATAGCGCCACCAGGGGCCCGATGGCATTACTGCAAATATGAGAAAATAATGCCTTCAGCTTATATCTCTGATTGAAAGAGCCAACCTGAGTTAAACTGATCACCAAAAATTGTCCACGAATAAGAGAAGCACTACTTCAACATAATTTTTACCAGTTTTTAAAAGTAAAAAGTAGCTGATCAAGAAACTATTCGAGAGTAAAAAAGCATTAGATAAAATGGCTATTCAAGTACTGATGAACTGATGTAAATATAAAAATGACATAATCAGACAGACCAAGTTATAAAGTTATGTGGAAATGTTGATATTTTAAACATCAAAATGGAAATTTATATAAATAATTACAAAATAAAAACATGCAAAAGAACTATTTTTCTAAATCAATTTCTTTCAGTATGAAACATTAACAAAACATGCAGGTGTGTCCATATCTGGTGAGATTTTGGTGAAAACGTTTGTTCTTCATTCGATTTAAAATTGGCTATTGAACATTTTCAAACGATTCACAATTCCCAGGGCTAGAAATTGTGATTCTTTATAGAATAAATTTTCCCTCTGTGGAAGTAAAAGTACTCCTAAACGCTAAATTTTTTCCCCAAAACATTTCTCAAGTAAATGTAACTGAGTAAATATAATTAGTTACTATCCAACTCTGCTCACCTGACATCATTGCCTCCATGGGCGAAAGAGCCAAAGCAGGCGGTGAGGATCTGCAGGAAGTGGAAAAGCAGAAACACCTCAGACTTGTCCTTCTCCTCATGCTCTTCCTCCACCAAGTCATCAAGAGGCATAGGCGCTGGAGCTCCTTCTTTCTCCACCCCCTCCAGCTCTGTGGCCAGCTTCAGCTCCACTCCTCCCTCCTCTGCTTCGATCTCAGCCTCGGCCACGGCGTTGCAGTATGACGAGTAGCTGTCGTAACGCATCCGCTTTTTGGAGTAGGATACGCTGTTGCTCCTGCCGCCGCCCTCTCCCACCAGCTTCTCGCTGTCGTCACGGGACTCGGCGCGCCTGACAGGCTGGACGGGCATGCCGCATATCGCAGCTGTGTAGCAGGTGTAGCTGTTGTTGCGGCGCAGCAGACGGTAATTGTTGTCAGGCTGTTGTGCGCCGGACCGGTCGCCATCATCCATGCGGCCCAGGTGGATTTTGTGGAGCAAGTCTTTGTAGAGGCCAGAGTCCTTGTGGACCGTGTGGTAAACCTGGCCGTCGCTACGCATGTGGCCATCGAAGGTGAAGCTGCCGTTAGCGATGGGCGACTTGAGGCAGCCGTTGGTCATAGAGTGGGTTCGACCTAAAAGGTGGAAACAAGGAGGGCATTAGGGAGAACAGTCAGTTTTATTTTAGTTTTCCCTATTCAGTTTGAAATCTGAATGGTTTGTGATACATTTATGGATTTAGGCCAAGGGTATTAACTGGACCGACCACTCTTACATAAATATGCCTTAATCTAAATATGCCCATCATCTCTCAGGCTGCACATTTAAGTTCTATTCCACTTCAAATCACTGAAACAGTTCATTTAAATCAAGAATAAAAACCCTTAGAGTCGCCCTTGATTTATAATAACTGGCACATTGGTCTACATATTTGATGTATATTTGCTTGTTGATTTTGATGATGACGTTTGACAAAACATAATGTTTATTGCCGTTTCATAATTGGCTATTATATCATGTTTTTATGGTGTAAAGCACTTTGAACTGCATTGTTGGTGGAACATGAACTGTGGACTTCTTCACTATTTCTTGGCTTATTGCTCTCCTTGCTGACCTGTGGACAGTCATGTTTTGGTAGGTTTGCAGCAGGAAGCTATGGATTTTGTTTTAGAACCAAACCTGTCTAATCTGCAGCTGGTTGTTCACAAATGTTCCATAATAAACCTCTGGGGCCTTTACAGCAGTGTTTCCCAACCCTGGTCCTCAAGGCACACAGTCCTACATGTTTTAGAGGTTTCCCTGCTTTAATGTGCCTGATTCAACTGATAGCAGTTCTACAAACGCCTGTTAATCAGTCATCAATTGAAATCAGCTGCACTGAAGCAAGGAAATACCTAAAACATGCAGGGCAGTGTGCCTTGAGGACCAGGGTTGGGAAACACTGCTTTACGGAACAGCTGGATTTATACTAACGTTAAATTATACATATTTGGACTCTTTTTACAATGTTAGTAACTTCTGATGGCAACTGGCTGTATTTTATTTTAGTTAGGGGTATTCAAGTAAGAGAGACTAAGTACATATTCATGCAACACAATTACTCACTGCAGTAAGAATAAACATAGTTATTCTTATGTGCTTCTTTGTGTTTGTCTGCCACATAATATCCCCATAAAACACACAGAAGGCCATGCATCTCAGAAAGTGCTTTCTACAGGAACACATTCTTACCGTACACCCTGCCGTTGGGCAGGACAGTGCCTCCATTGACCATGTTGGAGAGCTCTCCGCTGGAGTCCCGGGTGCTCTTGTCACTGCCGCCCCCTGTGAGCGGCACCACGGCCTCGTCTGTGCCTTTTGCCCCAGGCAGCTCCTTGAAGACGGGGCTCTCTTCTTCTTCTTCAGGGATTTTGTCCAGACTTTCATCAGATATCCTGGACAGAGCCTGCTCTTTCTTTAGGCGACCTGAGGAAAATTAGAAGTCATGCAGACAAAATATTTCCAAATAATGCAATGTTAACAACAAAGAAATGAGGGGCAATAGGTGATTGTTCACATCCCTGTTTGAGTTACCACATCAGGTCCGAAACAAAGGTTTTAGTGTGTGTAATTAAAAATGAGATGACTAAGAAACTAAAGAGCGCAGACAACTAGATAACTAGCAGCTTATAGATTTAAACAGATAGATTTATGAGACAAGACCAACGCAGTAACTAGAAAACCTTCAAATGATTGTGAAATTGTGCCACAAACTGATCATGAATCAGCCTTGTTGTTCCAAGTCCATTAGGACTTTGAAATGCTCCTCCTGTAATAACCGAATCTTTACAGCTCAACTTTTATTTTAAAGAATGTTTTTATTCTGAGAGTTTAAGATAACATTTTTTGTTGAATTATGGAAATGTTGAATTATCTAAATCTAACTTAATTTTACTTTCATTTTAATTAGAAACCTAAGGAGCAGCCACAACAGAATTAAATAGAATAGAAATAGAATTTATTGTAACTCAATAGGATAATCCAAATTAAATCTGACATCTAGACGCCAATAAATTGCTGAGTTGCTAGTTACTACGGTGATTTCCACTTTTCCCAGGTAAACATCAGAGGGTAAAGCCATAGTTCACGCTTTTCTTTCGAGGCAAACAAAACAACACAAGAATCTATACTAAAACTCAAAGAAATTCTTGACACAAGTGGCCAAAATGCCTTTTGTCAATGATTTTTGAAGGAGATATAACAGGTTCAATGCACTGTTGACCTGCTGTTTTGAGAGAGGTTTGGGAGGAGTGTTACAATGGAAGTTTATGGTACGTTGTATGTGCATTTTCTTAGATCTGTAGGGATTGTACAGAAATCAATGGGTAGTACAATTTTAAATGAAAACAGACACAAAAATTCCTACATTCTGATGCATAGATTTCATGTGTAGTTGAGAAAATGTGGGCATAAAAGAAGTTTCAACCAAAACATTTCTGAATATTTTACAGGGTCAAATGTAATACTGGAATCCTGCAGGTATCTGGATTTGGACTTTAGGCAATGTTTCTCTGTGTTAGAGAAATGTACATTCTGTTAACAATGGTGTAGGGGAGGAATAGGGTAACTAAGAGTTTTTTCTCAAATCTCACCATCATTTAATAAGTTCCCAGAAAGCAGAGAGCTTTGTTTTGTTTTGGTTCTGCTTTTTGAAGGATTACAGCAAAATATTTTGCAATTGTTATGAGAGAAAACAGATGAATATTTATAACTTGTTACAAAGAAATCTAAAAATGAACTGTAACAACAGTACAACTATGCTTGTGTCTTGGCACCCTTCATGACTTAGAAAAATTCTGCTGGAACATTTTCATAAACACACACATCCATCAGCTGATCCAAACTAATCCCAGGGCTGGTACTCCTGAACTGTAAGTACACAAACACTTTTTAAATCATTTAATTTCATAGCAATAACCAGCTTAAGACCACACCACGGTGCATAATCCTGAAAGGCATTTAGAGTTCATGATATTCTAGCCAGCAGGCCAACTCAGACTTTAAACTGTGCAGAGTTAAAGGACGGAGAGAACTAAATTTAATTTGAGCAATAATGTTTTATGAGTAAATTTGAGTCTTTAAGTTCCATTCTTTTAACAAAGGAAGTTAGTGTTTCTATGAAAAAGACTTGGCATGTTAACTTAACCAAGTAGTTCTTATTTATTCAACACCAAGCCAATCTAAACAGACAAGCTTCCCTCCTCTATTCCAGACAGTCTTTCCACCGTTTTGGTTTTCTGTGTCCTGAGTTTTATAATCGTCTTCCATGCTGCGGGCTGCGTCTCCCATTAGGAAAAACAATTGCTGGCTTTGATCTTAAAAGCTTTCTACACTGCAGGCATTGATCCTAAGCATTTTCATCTGGCATAGTAGCTACATACAAAGAATACCTGCTCCTGAGGGGAAATAAAACACAACATAATAAGAGCACAGAGTACTTTGGTGGTTTTAATGACTCTAACCAACAAACAACAAAACCCACAGCGGCTCAACTCTGTTATTTAGCATCAGAACTTTACTAGAATAAACGGAGACCTCAGGATGTTGATACAATGCTGTAAAATGGTTGGAACCACACACACAAAAACATGCAGATACTCACTTGCTATTTTTCTTCTCATCCAAGGACAGACAATTATCCAGACCAAAGCTGCACAGACCAGCGACCCGGCTAATGTGATGAGGAAGATGGCCCAAACTGGTAGCATCTCTAATCCAAGCACTGCACATCAAAAAAACAACACGGAGAAAATATTTCCTTGTTTTACAAGTGCAGTCACCACATATTTTTCTGTTCTTTGTCATGATACATAAAACATTATATCAGTTAAGAATAACTATTGTCCAGTACTTACATGGGGCTCCAGTGTACATGATAGAAAAAGTGTTAATCCCGATGGTGGAGGCATAGAAGACAGGCAGCGCACGCAGGCCATTTGGGACAGAATCATCCTTCAAACAAAGCAGAGATTAAGTTTTAAATTATTATTCCGGTATTTTAGTTTTACTTCAGTTATGTTTTTAAATCTTTTAGCATCCTTCCATCTAAAATAGTGAGTGAATGCCCTGGACTTGGGATTTCAATTCAACAACAAAGAAAAAGACAAATGTGACAAAGTGGTAGCAAAACAATTTGGATAAAAATTTAAGCAGTGACACTAGTTCACTTCATAAACTGTCATGAGATTCATTCTTGTACAACATTGCAGTGGTGACCTTAAAATGATCTGCAACCATTTTTATCCTCCTGGTGTGTCTGCCATCACCTGTTACATAACATCAGATTTGCATGTGTTGCCAAATCAAAATGGGTTTTTATCAGTGTTGAAGTTCTCTGGGCAAGTTATGTCTACACGTCAATCAGAGTTTGACTTGTAATGTTTAAACTCACATCACCTGAGGAGACAATCATATCTTTATGTAACTGTGCCAAAATTACTTCCAGCAATCCAAAAAGACAACGACGGCTGTCCATCACCTAGACTTTATGACAGTCTAGGCTTAATTGGTAGGAGATTGAAACTATTTTTGAAATCCACCTTATTGAGAATGAAGTGCCTGATGACCAGGAAGAGGAGTCCAGACATGAGACCAGAGAGCAAGGGTGAGATGAACCAAGAAGCCACTGGAGGAGAAATAAAATTATTAGGAATTAACAAGACACAAAGAAAATATCAATCCAAATGTTTTTGCTCCATTTTATGCAGATTTTTCTCCTGATGTCCTTACCGATTTTGACCAGCTGCATCCACTGCACGCCCTTTGTGCCGATGGCCACCATGGAGAAGCCAATGGTTGCTCCAACAATGCAGTGAGTCCCGGAGATGGGCAGTTTGAGGAAGGAGGCGATGAGTTGCCAGACAGCTGACCCTGTGACCCAAACAGAAACATCTAAATGAAGATCACGGTGGCAGCATGCAGGAGTTGAGCTGTTATTAAAATTCTTATCTTCTCTTTTTGTAGAATTTTTTTTATCATCTCTTTTTTGGTTGAGGTATAGCTTTTTTAGACAAATAGTCTTTCTAGTTTTGAATGCCGTATAGCAGGAAGGATTTTTGCTCTTAGTTCTTTACCGTTTTTACTGCTTCACTTCGTAACCGTGGCAACAATGTATTTTCTTTACAACCAGGAACATCTGATTAGATGCTTAGCATCTAAAGCTCAAATAATACCTGAACTATGACCTCCACATCTCAGTGGAGTTGAAACCATTGCTTCATGAATGCAGAGAGTGACCAAAGAAGAGAAAGAGGAGGAGAAAGTTAAGCCATCTCTTCCATGAATCACAACGGGGAAGAATCATATAACCCTAACTCCAACATCTCTCTCTGCAATGATACAGACAGAGATTTAAAGAGGAATGATAAAAGCACGTTCTGGTGTCATGCAGGATGTGGAATATTATTTCTGCTGTGTGGATATCGAGTTGTGAGCAGGTCATAATAGTCATGAGACTTTCATACATCAAAAGTGTCTTCAGTCAGAGTCCTCTTCAAATTCATTGATAGGCTGCTACCAGAGATGTCCACAGTATCACCATTCACAATAACTCTTTGAAGATACTTGGATGGTATGAGTTACAACAATATTTCTGTTTGAGATGAATAAACTATTTTTAAACTGAATATGAACTTTTTGGCCATTTACATATAAACTATGTTCTACACCTAAAAACAAACAACTAATAAACAGTTCTTGATGCATTTAGTGCAAAAGATACGGAAATGATGCTAACATGAACAAGATAAAATTCACCTGAAATTATTTTAATTATTATTAATGATACAAAATAGAATAAAATAGAACCTTCAACATCCCTGCCAAATATTACAGAGGCTAAAGATGTAAACATTGTACAGTGCCACCTCTGAGACCTCCAGTCAAGCATCAAAACCTGTTAAACAAGGTGGACTTTTCCTTGTATTGTCTCATCAATTTAAGAAGTTTAATGTTTTTCTAAATGTGTCTAAACAGTGCAGGAGAAAACATTTTCTAAAAATGCTCATTGTTTCCCAAACACTTTATGGCAGTCTACCTGGTCTGTTTTCCATGTATTTATTTTTTGAAGTAATGTGGAAATCTGTCACAGTCTTTATTTTTAAAATCATGCTAAAGCATGCTAAATTTAATATCCTATTTTAATAGGCATGTATGTTTTTTAAAGTTATTTGAAAGCAGATTTATATTATTGATGTTGATTGTTGATTTCTTTGAATCTCCTTATGACAAAGTGCTAAAAACGGATTTTGCTTCATCTTACATATTTTAATCAGAGAACAATGGTTCATATAATATTTTGAGATAAATATATGTGGTTTTGCAAAGTTAATATTTGAAGAAGCTTATGCAAAATATATTTTAAGACTGTTCTGGTCCAAAAATTGCACTTACAGTAAAACCTTTTCTGTTTGAGGTCATTTAGGATCATCAAAATAATTTTATTTTACTATTTGCTAAATGCTAGAATAATCAGAGGCAGAATGTTTAGCAGATTTATTTTCTTATTCAAATTCAGAAGTTTGCAAACATTTCCTGAATATTTGCTTCTTTCCTCATGATGTATTTTATGAACACATCAGTCCCTCCTGCATCAAAACACCCACATATCCTAAAAGCCTACAACAATTTCATGTATGATTTTACGCAATACTATCTAAATACATTTCAAATCAACTAAAATAATGAAAACAATCTACTAAGAAGATGTACTTACCGACCATGGCGCTGACCTCCCCCGCCATTAGAATGGGGACCGTCTCATTATAGAGGCTGACGTCTATGATGCCCTTTCGAATGGTCTCTCCCACTTTGGCCCCAAGCAGCATCGAGCCCAGGGTCTCAAAGATGGACGCCAGGATGCAGGCCTGCTTCAGAGTGACCACGCCGGACCCCACTGCTGTGCCGAATGAGTTAGCCACATCGTTGGCCCCGACGGAGAAGGCCAAAATGAAGGCGATGATGAAGCCAAGAATCACCATCCACAGATACGATTCCAAATCCATCTTGATATGATTTTATCAGAGCACAAATCCAAGCAGAAGAAAAAAAATGCAGGTAAATTATTCTAAAAGGAAAAATGTGCTTTTCGTCTTCAGCAGAGGACTTGGTAAGTCCACTCCTTTTCTTCGTCCCCTGGTTTGAAAAAAGTTCGAGGGGAGAAGCACAGCTGCTAACTAAGCGTTTGGAGCTCAGTCCAAATATTGGAGACTAGTGATGCCGGGAGCAGGAAACATTCCATAGCTTAGTGTGAGGTAGCCTGTGTGCTTGCTCTTTCACCTGCCAGAGACAAGAGAGGAGACATAGAAACAGATTAGCGTCGTAAGCCATGATTACTCAGCTACTAGCTGACAACACCTCCATGTGACTTCCTCAGTAAAACTAAAACAGAGGAGTGGGGGCACAGAGAGAGAGAGAAGGAAGCAAGAGTAGACAGAAGCCAAACAGGGAAAATTGGCTTCAATAAAACAGGGAGCGCTCTCCAGCAGGGGAAGCTGGGGACATCTCGATTGCTGTAACAGGAAATTATAGAGCACAATGATATTTTAGTCCAGACCGTTCAGGGTTATGGCTGTCGGCATTGACAATGAGAAGACCTTAGTGTCCACAGACAGAGAAGAGCAATGCTCCCAACAACAGACACACAGTTCATAAGTAATCTGACAATAAAATTATACACTTTGGATAATGGATGAGTAGATGGATGAGTGGACGAACAGACAGATGAAAATCAACAGGCGATGACCAAACCAAAAGGTGGATGGATCGGTGTATCCATTTGAGTGTCCGTCCAATAGACAAACTGACGAATGGAGATAAAATAAGGGACAAATGGATAATAGGTGGATGCATGATGGAAACCCAACAGAAAAGACAAATGGTAAGAGGTGGATGGGCAGATGGATAGATTAACCATAGATGGACAAGCAGACGTAGAGATAGATGGGTAATAGTTGGGTGATGGATGGATGATAGGTGATCTCTATAAGATTTGGAAAAGAAAATAAGATATATTTCTGAATTATGGACTTATATCATATGGACAATAAACCTTATAAACAGAGGACAGTAAATTTAGCAAATAGATTCAAGTATGAAAGATAATTAATCTAAATGTCTACAAGCAATTTGATCAAACAGATCTCTTTGAAAAAGCAGCAGAAACGTTAGCACTTCAACTGTCACACTCGCTGACAGACGAGGATGTTTGTGTGTCTCAGACTCTCCTCCCATCGTTCTCTCCTTCACCATCAGCACTGCTGCAGCAGAGCTCTCAGAATCACAAAGTTATACAACAGTTTTAGAAAGCAGCTTCGGAGCACAAGTTCAAACAGAATCGAAAGCTTTGCTGCAGATAAAAAGTGAGAAAAAATTGCTTCATTAATTTAAGACTGCAATGCAGCAGGAGCAAGAGGGAAGTTTTTCTTCTTACAAAGGAAATGGATTTTTTATGGACCAAAATATGTGGCAGAGGGAATATGACCAAATTGCTTTGGATTCTTGTACTCTCCAGGTGGAAAGAACGCCTCCCGAATATGCTGAGGTCTAACTTAAAAAGCTAATGTAAACAGAGTTGTATATTTATACATATACTATGCTTAGATAAGGTTTGGAAAGACTAATTATTAAAATTTCGTCCAAGTCAGCTTATATGATGATGAAAATGTGTAATCCATCTATTTTATTGAAGATGATATGAAAATAAAAGGTTTTTCAGGGTTTTTCTTTTGGCACCAAGTTAACCAGGTTCCAGCAATGTTCTAGATGAGTTTATCTCCCAACTGATCACTTTAGATCTGCTGGAAACAACTTGTAAAAATGTTCCCATGCGGGTTGTTTACATCATAACAAAATCAACATGCTTTAAACACACATGGCCACCAAAACTAGAGCTTCTGGTCCCTGAGAACGCACCTTCACACATCACTTCTCTGCGACCTAGATAGAGTCATTGCAAAGGAGTTAATGACATCACATGTCCCTCTAAGGTTTAAATCTGTTGTTAATGAGAGGCATCAAATGTAACCAGCTTGAAGGTTGAATTAGTACATTCTCTCGGCATGAAGAAACTGCATGCTCCTTGTTGCATGGGGGGCAGGCCCCTCATTTCAAAATAATCCCCAGCCAGTCATGGCTCCCTCCTCCCAACAGAACTCCATCTGGAACAGTTGAGGTCATTCGCAGCTCTCCTTTATCCTTTGTTGAACCACAACAGACACAGAATGGGTCTCAAGATCACATCTGCGGTGGTGCACCGCACAAAATTAGAATCATGATACAGGCGAGAGGCAAGTGTCTGCACATTTATTTTAAAAATCAAGTCATGTTAGATATAAAAGAGGTAACAAGAAGTATGAAGATAATCTATTGTTGTTCTTAAAACTGACATAAGCCTCAAGTAAAATCTCTGCACAGAATTTTTCAAGAAAAGTTTCTAAGCTGCGTTAGAGCTTCACAAACTATTTAGAATCCAGCAACATCACAGTATCAATGTCAAAAGTTAATTTCAGTAATTCAAAAAGTTCAACTCCTTCTTATATAGCTTTATTATAAAGGGATATATTTTGACTGTTTACGTCTGCTCATTTTGATGGATTATAGCTTAAAGGTGAACAATAACACCACCAAATTCAGTTTTTAAGAAGATCTTAACATTACATTAGATTTTTAATGCAAACATTTAATATATTATTCTACACAATCATAAGAACAACTACTGAAAAAAGTAGTTGTTGTGGCTTACCATCCTCAAAAAGGATGGTAAGCCAAAGAACAAAATGTAGTAATAAAAAAAAACAAACAAAAAAAAAAACAGGGTATTGAAACCACAGGACTGACAGGCATCTTAATAGTCTATTCAAGAGCTTGATGCATTTTTATACAATTCTGGACTGCAACTGGAATCAGAGCTTCAAGAGACAGATGTACCCAGAGTCTGGGTTAAGAAAAAAAATGGACAGTTTCCTTTTCGAATTTTCCATTTCATTTAAGAAATCAAGTTCTCAAAACCTGGAAGAAGACTGGAGAGGAACAAACTTATGTTACTTAAGGTCCAGTCTGTAGGTTTCAGATTCAGCTAAATTGTCCCAGCTAGGGTTTCATAATATCTAAAGCTGTTAATTTACTTAATTCTTAAACTATTGAAATTGTTCAGTTTTTAAATAAGTATGGACTTCTTTAAAACTTCTGTTCATTGGTTGATAAACAATTTGTTTTGGAGTCAATTTTAAAAACTTTGAAGGACTGATGATATGGTGTGTAAATGTTTAATCCAGTGAGCGGAGATGCCTCAGGAGAACCAGACTACAAAGGTCAGAGGCGAGCATGACTCTCCACAGAGGACTTCCACACACTCCAGATTCAAACAGAGGGAGCAGACAGAGCTCCTGCTAACTGTGTGTCAAATATACGCTAGAAGAAATGAGAAAGAGGAAGTGGCCCATTTATAACCCTTTTTATTTTAACAGTATAACAACTCAACATGACAGCTGTACCCGACACATTCTGGACACCATGAAGACCAGTGTGTACTCTAGCACTCCCAGTTATAAACATAAAATTACTTGTCAGTGAAAGTTTTAACTCCCCATGATCGCCACAATCCAAATGAGTTTTTTTAAATGTTTCAGTCAATATTTATTTTGCTAAAATAGGGACTACAACCGCCTCCAAATAGCAAAAATCTGCAAATACTTTTCAGAAATAATAGACATGAAGAAAATGCTATCAAAAATTAAAGTGTAACTATGCCAAAATGAAAATAATTCTTGGATCATAGTCCGATTCTCTTTTTAACCATAACATACTTTTAGTCATCTTAATGAACAGGACTAACTCCAGTTGAATAGCCGTCTGGGTCTGATAAAGTTTTCTGAATCTGAGTGTTAAAGTGAACTATCCCTCAACAAAATAGTCTGACTGTGCAGCACAGCTTGAGGTACATAATTGCTATTCAGATTCTGCAATAGCACTAATGAGATCAGACATTTAGTAATACAATAATTTGATATCTTAAAATCTCTGTTGGTCAGAGGAGACCGCAAGCCAACATCTACAGCTGAGCTAATGAAATGAGCTAAACAAAACAGGACAATCTGGCAAGACGCTCCTTCAGGCCTCATCACCGTCGATGTGAAACAATTTGGTAAAACAATTACAGAATAAGCCAGAATGGGGTTATTTTTAAAAATCAGATTTGTGATACAATCTGCAGAAAAGAAAATCAAAAAATGTAGATTCATTATCAGTAATGGCAACAATTTTCTGCAGTTCGAGAAAGAGTGCCATAAATGAGTCTGTTTTTTTCTTTTTTCCTTTCTAGTGGAGACAAATTAACCTGAATAGGAAGGTAATATTCTGAATACAAATTGGAATTGGAAGCGTGTGCTATGAGCATCCTGGAGGTCACATTGAACACTAGCTTCTTTCACAGGCATAATGTGCTAATATTAGCAGTGCTACCCATTTTAGCAATATCTAGCTGAATGTGGAACCAAGTTATCAGCCCAAGCATTTAATTAAACATTTCTTTTAATTAGCAATTTTGCCAATTACCTAAAAATTTCTGACCAAATTTACACAAAACATCCTTCCAACAGGTATTACTTAACTGGATCAAATAATCCAAATATAATTTAGGGATTAGGGAATCAGGTGCAATCAAATTCAGTGTCCTTGGACTGTTGACAAAGGAACACTATTCATCTAGATACTTTTACATAAACAGATATATTATTGGTAAATTTAACTGTAATTTTGTGGCAATGCTAGACAGCACAGTTTTTAGAAACTTGGCAGTAACTCATTATGGTCCTCCCTTAGGGTTTACTTTGCTGCAATGTCAATATGTCCTCTAATAACACCCACCTCAAATTGTTTTGCCACAATTAGCACATCAGAGATATAGGAATATTTAGATTTTAAAGGTTCCAGAGAAAGCTCTTCTAATAAAAAAAAACCCTGACTGACACATTGTATGAAGTGCCCTGCTCTTCAACTTATTTCTGGCAGACCCAGTTTCTTTCTGTGAGCGTCAGGTGGCAAGTAGTTCACATAATGAGAGCTGTGACGCAGGCACAGACACAACACGGGCAAACAGGACTAAACTGGGAGCTGTATGTCTGTCGGTGAAAATTGAGAATGAAGCAGAGGTCAAAGATGGGTGTTTAGGAGCATCGCTGGATTCAGACATGCCTCAGAGCCAGTGGGAGTCACAGACAAGCCTCACAGGGCAAATGTGTCAGGATATTCAGACAACAGTGAAGAAAAGTTGTTTGTAATTCAAGACATTGTCTTTGTCAGCAACAAAAATCTACTGATCTTTTTGCTGTTGCATTTTTTCTTTCAGTTCTTTTACACTGAGTCTCGGTGTCTGTCGCTACTTGCTTGTCTAAAAGTGAATGGCAAAAGTCAGCAACTTGATGTAATCTGCTAAGTTTCCTTAGTTTTGAAACTAATTTGAATAATAAACTGAACTTAATGCCCTATTTGTTAAGTAAGATCAATGGAATGCATGCAAGACTGAAACTATATATAACATAACATGTTGATAAGATATTTTCTTACCAGCCCTTAATGACCACACTTTGTATTATATATATTTTTACTCACTCAGTTGTTGAAACTCACCAAGAGAGATGGGATTTTGTATAATGGTATTTGTTAGTATGTTTCCTCTATGCTTAACTGCAAAGAATGGACAGGAACACATAGTAATTGGCTTAATGCTACTGCAATAAGAACTGCAACAAATGGCAATCCCATTTGTTTTGCAACTTCCAGCTGGAATAGACTGAACGTTTCTATGTTGATAGAAATTTTGTTTGCTCACATAGACCAACATTTCCCAAATGTTTCAGATTTGGTACAAGACAACTTATCTCACGACAGCACTGAAAAAAGCTGGGGAGCAAATTAATACAAGACCAAACTAACACAAAGCAATAAAAATCCAATATGTGGACTTCATGCTTACCATTATTTTTATTTAATTTTTTAACTTATGAGTATCTTGAAATGCTACAAGAACATCTAGTATCTCAACATTTAGTAGGCGACGAGAAATCGTCTGAGGAACAAAATTGCTCTAGTTTTAGTTTGAGTTGGCTCAACTCCAAACACACTACTCACTGCAGATTTCTGCTAATGACACTCTTCCTTGCTGAAGTTGTAACTAAGCAAAAAAAGTCTCAAGAGATGTAAGTAAGTAAAAGAAGACAGTTTAATTTGTGGCACACTGAGATACATCTATGGTTAGTTCAACAAGATATTAGCCAACATTTCAAATTCTAGAACCTCAACTGTTCCATTTTATCTTCTAAAAATCTCAATATGTATAAAGGACCACTGTTTCCAGAGGTTGCAAACAAATACAGCTAATTTTGTAACAAGACTGTAAAATATTTTTGTTTTGCATCATGTCTTACATACAATTTTGAAAGAAAATTCAGAATATCAACAAGAAAAAAAATTACAAGAACTGTAGAAACTGTAGATCTGAAATTGGGAGCAATGCAACAAGACAGGGGCAGAAAACTGCAAAAAAGAGAGAGAAGTTTAAAACTCTGCAGCACTATGCTGTTTTATTTTTCTTCTTTTGTTGTATTGCTTTTAATACCGCAATGTGACTCTCACCCAGCTCAAGTTTTGAAGTCTGGCTCCAACTATTCAATTAGGGTTCACAATTACCTGGAGAGTCACCTGAAAGATATTTTGTCTTGTCAACTGAATTACCACATGTACACCATAAAACAAGAATTGTTACTCAACATGTTACTCAATTTGCATTCCAGCTGTAATCAGTTTCTGTCACATGAGTTCAACACTCTAAAACATTTTTACTTATGCTTTTATTCCAATATTGTCATCATACAGAGATAACTTTAGCTTTAAGTTAACAGTCTAGACTAAACTGACCTGCAGCGTCTGGTGTGGCAGCCATTTAAGAAAAAAAAAAGAAGGAAAAAAAAACAAAACTTGTGTGCAAACTACTTAGTGCGATTATTGTCCGAACCATTTGAAGTCACTGCTGTGTGATGCTCATTAATCTGCCTGGGATGCCACTGCACCACAGCTGGTGCAAAACAGTGTCACGAGCTGAAGTCTGCATTGACACGCAGCTATGCTTTCCACACGCTGATTCAACCCCTTCCTCTTAGCAAGCAGACTCATCTTTCAGCACAACTACAAAGAACACACACACACACACACAGAGTCACATGATGACTCACAACAGCATTGTTGCACCTGAAGCATTAAAAATCTGTAGTCTATGCCTCCAAGGACACAGGGTGGCTGCAGCTAACAGATGGCGTACCAAGTTAAAAAGAAAGACTCATAATTAAGGACAATGAGGACAAACCGGCAAGCATTAACACAGCGTCAGAGACAGTAAATATAGTCCACTCACCTTCGTGTTTCCTTACCTAAAGAAGATGGAGAAGCGGCAGAGATGAATGAACGCTTCAAGACAAAATGACACAGAAACAGAGAGATGGAACGAAAAGGACAGGTTGAGTCTGAATTCAAGACATGAATGGGAAAGAGAGCAGCTGATGACAAGAGAAGAGGAGCAGAGAGAAGGAGCATGAGGAAATCAGCAGGTTGAGGTGGTGTTGCCGGACAGAGGAGGAGGAGGAGAGCACCAGCTAACAAGCTTGGGGGTTGGAGGGGAATGTGCAGAGGAGCCAGCTGAGCAGAGACTGCCTCTTAAAGGAGCGTATCTGCACACCGGGCTATAGGGAATAAACATCTGAGAAGCCGAGGTGTTCTGCTGGTCGGAGTATGGAAATGATCATTGATAGATTAAGAGGAGAAGGAGCACCTCTGGGAGAGAGAAGCATACAGTTTGATTAAGGAGCACCTCCATTTAGCTTGCCCACAACAAAGCAGAGGAAGCAGATTAATCTAAAAGCCTCTTTGGCACACAAGAGCTGGAGAGGGCCATTGAAGAGCAACAGTTTAACAGCAAGTGAAGAGAATGGGCTTAATCTTCATCTCAGGTGCTTTTTACTGAACTCAGACAGAATAGTTTTCTTCTTCTTGCCACAAAAGGTCGTCACACCAGAACCACGACTCCATCTCAACAGTATTTGGTTACAGTCCTCCATTTACTGTCTCTGCCTTTCTCTTGTTGCCACAATTGTCCCTTTTATCGACCCGCTGAACAGTGTGTCTTTATGTCGCTGAGTTCGGGTGGGCAGGAATAGGAGCACTCACTCGCTGACACAATGAAGCGAGAAGACCAGACTCGCTGTAGGCGACGAGACACAAAGCAGGACCAGACTTCACTGCTCAAGTGCCATAGTCCTCCAAGACATAGCAAAGAATGCTAAACTGACAGAAAGATAATTCAGACACAATGGGGATGAAATGATTATAATTTTTTATGATAGTGAAACAGAATCAGAATTAAACAAATAGTTAGTTACAGGGTTATTAAAAACCGTCTACTGACTTTCCCAAGGCAAAGCAAGGCGACTTTAGTTATATAGCACCTTTCAGCCGGAGACAGTTCAAAGTGCTTGAGACACAGTGACCCATATTGTTTTGCCGCAGACACAATCAGAAAAAAAATTAAAATACAGCTGGGACATTTCAACCACTGAAAGACAACATGTTTTAAATACTGCTGTATTGGGACTTTAAAACCGCAAGGAAGGCTGTTGGAAGATACTTTGTTCTTCACTGAATCCAGAAGGACACAACACTCGCAGTATTTTGTTTCCAGTAGCCGGTAGCACGGATCACTAAGAACCTTTAGACAGATGCTTACATTATTCAGAATGGTCAGGTTTGTTTATCAAACTTGCCATTGACATGTCAAATTTCATGAACTATCCCTTTTTTATTTAAATGTCTGTTTATAGTCAGCAGGATGGCCAATATAATAAAATGAGACTGTGGTTCAACAAGTATTTAGGCTGCACAAGCGTCGAAACATCAAATGAACTCACATCAAACTTCCTATAAATCATCACAATAAAAGTTTTAAGAAGACTGTAAGTCTCTCAAGTTCAAATAAGAAAAACATCTTACAGTATTTACACCACTAGTATAAACAACTGTGTGATGGCGGGGTCTGCTGTTTGTTCAGGCAGCAAACTGTATATTGTGTGTAACAGCATTTAATAAAAAGGACAATTTTTAAATTTGCTAACTTACCGTACTGATTTGCAGTAAGCAGACATAAATTAGGCAGGTACATAACCTACACTAACCCAAAAATGTAGAAATTTTGTGTCAATTTCTTTCTTTACTATGCTCGGCATTAAATCTCGAGTCTTTGGGTAGCATGTTTTTTATTGCTTTGTGTGTTGGTGATTTTCACTTTATTAACACAGCTTTTTGAAGAGAAAACATTTTGTGAGTCAGTGAAATTATGAAAACTATTACTGACGCTGGAGAAAATCTGATAAATCAAAGTCTCCAGGTTGTCAGGAACATCATTGGATTGAAACAGCAGTTTGATTAATTCTTACAAATTTCCATAAAATAGTGACAACACTGATAAAGGTGAGGAATTGGTAAATAAGCTGAGGTCCTCTGCAGAGGTCAGGCTCTACTACACTAATTTACAAAGTAATGAACAGTAAAAAGCCCTCTACACATCTAAATCTTTATACTAATATGAATATTTGCTTAAAAACTCCACACATAAGATAAAACCCATAGCAGTATAATTTACGCGTAGGTACCTTCATCCTCGCATCTTATCTGTGAACTCTAAAAGCACCAGTTAATTATTCCAGAGCTCTTGCACTTGTTGAGGTCCTGCGGATTTTGTCCTCCAAAGTCTCTCACTTATTATGTCCCTTTCTGCCTCCCCCCCCTGATCTGGTCCTGCCTACAAAAAAGCCAATCTGCGTCAGCTGCACCTGCCCCCACCAACTCTTTGGTTCACAGCAGGGAGCCGCTGTCTCTCGGATCCCAAACACACCATAACAAACACACACTGTACAATGCTAAGATCAGAAGGCTCGGATCAGGAAGGTGGGGGGTCTCTTAAGAATGACAACAACTGAGCATGTTGCTTCTCAACACCATCTTCAAAGCTTTGCCCTATGCTCACATTTCCATAAAGCCTCTCATTTCTTCAAAACAGTAAATAAAGACGCATTTATACCGAACATTTATACCGCCTGATTCAACTGATTACAGTTCAACAAACGCCTGTTAATCAGTCATCAATTGAAATCAGCTGGACTGAAGCAAGGACATACCTAAAACATGCAGGGCAGTGAGCCTCGAGGATCAGGGTTGGGAAACACTGACATAAAAGTAAACAAACAAACAAAAAAAAATCAATTTTCTGAAATATTTATTGTTCAAACATATCTCTTTCTCCTATTTGAAGATATAATGCTACAGGGACAGCAATTTTTCTACAAAATAAAACTGCATTGTAAGTGATCTCGCTTTCAGCCTTTATAAAGACGCAAAAATTCTTATTTACAGGGTTTCACTTTGTAAATAATCAATGCACCCTTGAATTAAGGTTATCATTTGTTTCTTATCTTACAATCGGGGCAATATGAAACATTTGCGGATAAAAGCTTAAAAACAAGATGATCATTTGATTTGTTCCACACAAAATGAGCTCCGTCTTGGAGTGTTGAGTTTTGCAGATCAAATTGATGTGGGAATAAGTCATTTCTTTACAGCCTAATGTATTTTTTCTAAGGCTTTCACTGCAGAAGTGATGTAGGTGTGATAAAAGGAAATATGACTCTACAGTGAGACTTAATCTTATCAACCAACTTCTGCAGAAGGCTTATTGACTGATTGTAGAGATAGCTTCTGGGAGGGACTTTCTCTAACTTTTTAGGTGGGATGTGAACAAGCTGAAATAGATCTAAAAAGAAGCAGCAGTAACAGAAAATAAGATGAGGTAAAGTTGCTCCACCAATGTTAAACCCCAGAGTGATGGACAAAGATTGAAGCAGTGATATATTTCTCAATACTTCATTAGGTGGAGAAAAATTTTACAAATTCCAGGACGTTTTCTGACATTTCAATATAAAGGACTTAAAGCTGAAAGGAAGAGATGGGAAATGCTTTTTGAATTATGTGGAGTTGAAATCACTCTTCAATGTAATCCATGACTTGGACTAAAACTGTGAACATTAAGGTCTACTTTATCTTTTCTAAAACAAATCGTAAAATTACAACAGCTTTCCTCCAATCTGCTGTGTGTGTAGAAGGTTTCCTCCATGCTGTCTGCAGCAGTTGTGGGTTTGTGCGACTACGTCAGCCGATCTCTGCTTCAGTCACTGACCGTCTCCGCTATCTCAAAACAAACAAGTCAGATAGAGTTGATTAGCCCTTAATGAGCCAAATTTGAAATGTTTCTCAAATTTTCAGAGACTTAAGTAGTCTGCAGTATTAAAGTACTTTACGTTAGGTGAGGATAAACATAAGTTTCATTGCGAAACTTATGTTTCATAGTGGTTGTACTACTATTACACAGTAGCACAACCGATGCATTAACAAAGAGTTAAATATGTTGCTTGTCTGCTACTTTTGCCCCATTTTTTCCCCGTATTTGATAGATTAGCTGCCTGCTTCTGTGTCAATATCCTGACGCAGAAAACTATCTTTGCATTTCAATCCTTTTCAATTGTGTATTTAAACTCAATATTAAATGAAGAAAACAAAGTACTAAATTATATATTTAGGAAATAAAAGCCTGTTTAAAATTATTGCCTCTATTTATACATTATTACTAAATGCTTTCATAAAACCATTATTTTCTTTTTGAAATGAACTCTTATTGAACTAGGATCCACTTTTGGTTCTTTCTAATTGGAAATTCAAATCCAACAAGATTCCTTCTCCTTACATCGCAAGAAATTAAAATCTTAAGAGACAATTGAACGAGCTTTGGCAGAAGAGGACACAATCAAGCAACCGTTTGGCTTTTCAAGTTGTGTAATCTTCAAATTGAGATACTCTCCAGGTCAGCTCTCTCTGGTTTCAGAGGACACAGGTTTGACTCCTCACCCTGAAATGATACAGTGACATGAGCGACTCCTCCCTGTTCAAGGGTCTATATGCCTGTTTTAAGTAACTGAGACAGACACACTGCACTGTTCTCAATGTTTGTACCCATGTTTGTTTCCAAGAAGTCTAAAAAAAGAACAGTGACTAGGAACAAAACAATACAAACAAATATTTTATCTGTTCCAAGTATTGGATTTTGTATTATTTCAGAGTCAGCTGAGCACACACACAAAGAACATGCAAACCACAAACAGCTGCAATACAAAGAAGAGAGTGCTCATAATAATGCTTTTAGGCTCACGGACATTATTAGTCACCTCTTAGAATAAACTCGTACTCACAGCAAGATCCCAATAGAACAATCGGAATGTGTCATTAAAGCAAAAAATAGAGCCAGCAATCCAACTGCAAGAGTCACTATTTTTGGCTCGCTTTCACATCATATGACCAACACAATGAGGATCAGGACCTACCAATAACTGTGGCTTTTTGAAGCTGGTTTTCTCTTTCCACCATCTGTGTCCATGTTGCTGAAGGTAGGAGTCATCTTACCCTTGACCCTCTCTCCCAGTTTTCCACTGCTAGCTCCCCCACTCACCCCTCCTCCTACAATCTGCTATAGCCGGATGGTTCCAGTTCTTTTCCACAAACCAGCAACCAGCTGACCGCTGAGCAAAAATGTCTTCACATCTGTCCTCCCTCTTTTTTTTTCCGCTTTTCCACCTTCTCTTCCAAGATCATCTCCTCTGAAATGTACAATGAGGTGATTTGTACAATGTAGAGTTCTCAAAACACTTCCAGGGTCTTCAACCTTCCCACCTCTGTCTTAGCTGCTAGGACTGGTAATCTAGAGTTGGCATGCTTTGAGGTTTTCAACTGTGTTACTAGGGCAAAGTGGGTGCAGGTATTAACGAGTACCGAAAAAACTAGCACAAACAGGCTGAGAGACTGTAAGAGAAATGTGCAAAAGCTAAATCAAAGAGAAAAATCACACATCACCACCTTGGTTTTGCATTTTCTTTCAACATCTCTCTGCTTACTGACCCATGAAGTCTTAATGTGATTGTTAAAGTCTAAAAGTCTCAACAAGCCTACCATGTTATTTCATGCATCAAAGAATCCATGACTGAAACACATTTTTTCAGAACCTATACAAATGTCCTAACTGAAGACAGACAATTTAGAGTTTAAATAACATTTTGAAAGCCATCAAGAAGCCATATAAAAGCCAGTTTTCAGTCATAAATCTTTAAGTCATACGTTGTTTTCAATCAGCCAAACTTTGTAGTAAATCTTAAATTGTAACTGGTGAGTAGCGTATTTTTCGGACTATAAACCGCTACTTTTTTCCCCACGCTTTGAACCATGCGGCTTATCGCTCGGTGCGGCTTTTCTGTGAATTTTTCTTCAGCCACCAGGGGGTTCTTTAGCAGGAACTGAATCATTGGAAGTCAAAATTGGAAGTCAAAGAAGAAAGCGCTAATTTTTATTTAGAACAAGCACATGCTAGCAGCAGGCACAACGGAGAAATTTCTTCAAACTCTTACCCCCTCATCATAGAAACAACACAAAGAAAAAGACGGCGCTTTTAAGTTGAAGGCTATTGATCTGGTAGTACAGGAGGGAAATACAGCCGCTACACGTGAGCTAGGCGTGAACAAGTTTATGGTTCGGCGTTGGAGACACAGGGCTGCGTCCTGAATAGCAGATTTATTGAAAAACCGAGAGCGGTGGCGATACCACCGGCTTATAGCCTGGTGCGGCTAATATATGTACGTTTCCAGTTTTTAAAAAATTATTTGTAGGTGCGGCTTATAGAGAGGTGCACTCTATAGTCCAGAAAATACGGTAGATAAAACCTTTAGTGATTTACTAGTCATACCAGAAATTTAATGTTTACATGACGAGGCTCAAATCATACAGACAGCTAGATATTCCAATTCAACTGTATAAAAAAAGTGCAGTACAATTTTGTTTCTGATGCCATATGAAAAAATCCAGGCAAAACCTATGATTATACCAAGTCCTGTACTTGGGACCAATCCTTCATACCATAAAGAAGCATGTTTAGGATACCATTTCAACTTTTAAACGTGCCAGCTACATCTTTGTAAGTGTTCATTTTGAGTTTAGTAGAAATCAGATCAAGATTAGCTGTATATTGCAATTAAATCGCATTGCATGCCTGATTACTGTCAGACTTATAGGATTAATGGATCTCTTAAATAGAACCCGTGTAAGAGCATAAATCAGGCTAGAATGTCTAAAAAGGAATAGATAAAAGGATTGGAGGTGGCCTATTCAAAGTCTGGACTTAAATCTGGTTGACATGCTTTGGCAAGAGTTTTCATAAGCTATTTATACTTTAAATCCCTCTAATGTAGTTATTTTAACTGTGTAAAGAAAAGTAAAACAAATTTGCTCACAGTAATGTACAGGAACCACTTACAGGTATCCAAATACTGGCACAATTTTTTTGGTTTATTGTGCAATTACCACCCCTACAAGGGGTACAAGGCAGGGTTAATTTTACTTGTAATAACAGAAAATTATCAGTTAAAAACTCCTTTCTTTGTTTAGTAGGATTATCTTAGATTTTTTTTTTCAAACTATGAAACATTTAAATCTGGCAAAAAAACAAAACAAAACAATCATCTGCATACTTCTTTCATGGCACTGTAGTTTTTCATTCTGACTAGACAGCTACGATCAACTCAGAGAATCAGAAAAAACTGATAAATTCAACTTTAGAACTCTGCACAAAGTTGAATTTGTGCAGAGAAATGCACAAATTTCTCTGTGCAAAAAATAAAATAAAAAGAGCCTTTTACTGCGTCTGTGTCTTTCTGAGAAATGTATAAAGAAGTTTTCATCTGGACAGCACATTAAATGAAAAGTCCTTCTAATATTCCCATTTTAAAAACAAAGGCGCCGTTTCACATACTATGTTTGTTTTGAATATTGCCTTTGGTAGTACGAGCTGTCTGGGAAAATCCTGCAGGGTGCTCGCGTCCTGCCAGTACATCAGTGTGTGGTGAAAGGTTGCACAAGGACAAAAAGCATGCCCATAAACATCTGAAGCCAGTTAACATTATGTGCATGGCCCTTTTTTACACTGTATGAACTGTGCATACAGCAGAATGTTTGGTTACGCTAACTGTTCTCTCCAGTAACCAGCAGAACTGGTACTTGGATCCCAGCGTCCATCACATGTAACTTTAAGCGATGAGTAGAGAAGTGGAGAAGGAAAGCGGTACAGTGAGAGCGTGATTGGACCCGGGTAAGCTGATCTAGTGGCCTGTGCCCTCCTGCTCTTAATCCGGGCTTCCAGCACATGACCCAGCTAACAGCATTACAGAGCACTTTGATTAGACCTGCCGCTGCGCGCATGTTCTGAAAGACACAGCAGAGGCAGCGGGGTGGAACATGGGGGTCCTGTGTACTTCCACAACAGAGGAATGCCGGGCGTTTGAAGACTCGTGTGTGTGTGAACCAGCAGTCTCTGACTTCAACGTACACAGCGGAAGCAAACATACGAAGCGGGTCGGATTAGGCTCGCAAGTCAGCGAGTCAGAGGATTACCCTCGCAGGGTGAAACGGACTGCAAACGTTACCGGTGGCTGCAGGTCAAGATGCAGAGTGACAAATTCACATCATGACTTTATTTTAAGGAACTGTGTAAAGTGTATAACTAAAAGAAAAAAAAAAGAAAAAGCTGGTACACCAAGAAAAGAAACCAAGTTGCATCTATTTATTTTCAATTCAGAATCAAGTCCAGCAAAAGTTAATCCCAGCTAAATTCAGTCATGAAAGACCTCTGGAAATATTTCACATAAATCTGACCATAACTAATCTCATCAAAAGTACTGTTTCAACATTTGTTTTTATTTCAAAATGCCAAACTTTCACAAACTTAGATTCTTTAGTAAATGTTTCTGCAAAAGTTTTCTACAAATTATCACACATTTTGAAGTTCTCAATCTCAGCAGCACCAAGGTACAGCTGTGTGTTCTGCTGTGGTTCATAACAAAACTTTATAAACCTCCATTTATCCTCAACTCACTCGGCACAGGTTGCAGCGTGATTGGGTCTTCCTTTTAGACCCAATCACTCTTTGAAAATAGTTTTATAACACGGTTTATTAGGGAGAAATCAGATGTTTTATGTGGCATGTCTTTGAAATAGTATCTCAGGCAGAGTCAATGACTGAAGCTGATCTCAGCTCACTTGAAAGCATACACAGAAAGACAAGGTTACTGCTGCAGACAGCATACATATCAGCAATTTGGATGTACAATATCAGTATATACACGACTAAAAATATTGATGTTAAGGCAATAATTTAATCAACAATTACATCAATAAAGCCATAACTATGGCCATGCAGAAGTTTGGTGCAAAGCACAATATCTTTATTTCAATATCAGTGCTTTGGGAGTGAAACAAAAGAACTGGTTCTAAGTGGGCATGGGCTTCTGTTGTATTCACACTGCATCTGGGATTACCGTACTTCTGCTTCGTTTTGCAGTTGATGCATAACAGTTCTGACCACATTGGTTGTCATCCTAAACAACTGATGGAAGTGAAAACCTGTGTCCAGAACCTGAACTATAATCTGAAAAATGGAGCTTTCACTTTAATACTAATATTTTATGGCAGGAAATAAATCAAATTTTGTTATATATGTTTATGAAATGTGAATGGACAAGCCTCCTGGACGCCTCCCTGGTGAGGTGTTCCGGGCACGTCCCACCGGGAGGAGGCCCCGGGGAAGACCCAGGACACGCTGGAGGGACTATGCTATGTTCTCGGCTGGCCTGGGAGGACCATGGATTCCTCCTCAGCTAGAGGGAAGTCTGGGCCTCCCTTCTGAAGCCCCCGCGACCCGACCCCGGATAAGCGGAAGAAGATGGATGGATGGAAGGATGTTTATGAAATGGAAGTCTCACTGTGAAAATGAGGTTTTAATTTTTCACAGTGAGGTGCTGACATGCTTGCAGGTCGAGCTCTCAAACCTCAGGGACTGTTTTTATTTTTCGGTTTGTGAACCAAGCTTGCACATCAGCATAACACCAGAGAATAACACCAGAATAACTCTGCTGCCACCACCGCCTCCTCAGAACAAACAGTAAATACAATAATATTCAAAACTCAGCAAGTGCTTCATGAATCCCCACTACAGTCTGAACTCTGCTCTTGTTTTCTACATGTTGCCATTTTCCAATAAAACAGAGCAACACAAATGTATTACTGTGCCCAAAGGGGTCAGCATTTGTAAAGCTACATGTAAGAGGTGCCACTTTTTTTGTATCCAAATGCTGCTACAGCAATATGGTTTCTGAGGTGAACTCAATGTGACAAGCGGTCTGCTGCCGTTATAATTAGGGGTCTGTTCTAACTAACTAACTATTCTAAGATATTAAACCACCTGGTCTTGTTGGGAAGCCACTACAATTTACAGAGCATGAAGAGAGTATTTTAGTTTCTATAAATGTCATTTGAAATATAAACAGCTCACAGCATTTATTACAATGCAATGTTGCTATCTATTAAAGTTACAGGAATTACTGGAAGTTGCAAGCAGTAAATGTCTGATGACACAGTGCTGCCTTTTACAGTCATTCGATCCCTGTTTCTTCAAAATGGAATAAGGAGTATAGCTTCCTTAACATAGTGTTGGTTATCTGCAGCTATAGTCCCTCCTACATTGTTGAGCCTTTGCTTAGATTTGTCCATTGAGAGCCTGAAAGTTTAATTTTCCAAACACAGGAGCCTTGTTTGGTGGAAAAATAGGGCATCATTGTAAATGTTTTTAGAGCCTATAATGTTCTGAATCACTTAACATTAAGAATGGCCAGTTCAATAATTAATGCCATATACTGTCAAAACTAGATATTTCCATATATATGAAAAGTAGGACCAGAATTTTAATGCATCAATTTTCATAATTTCATAAATTTTTTATAAATTTTAACATAATTAAATGCATGTTTTGTTTTGTTTTTATTAAATACTAACGTTTCAGTCAGATCCTTTGTATTTGTGTGTTTTTGGTGTGCTTACAAATCTGAAAGATAATCGACATCTGCAAACAACAAACAAAACTGCTTGCCCCCCTGGGGGTTAATTTTTGCTTAAAAAATTATCTGAAGGGATGTTGGAAGAGGCAATTGATGTGATCAACTTGGGCTCACAGGACTCAGCTTATTAATTAAGCTTTTCAAGCCTAATACCTAAGGTCAGTACCCATATTTCTAATGTCAACATCTCCAATATCTGGTCAAAAAATTCACATGAATGATCAGGGGTTCCTGAAACACATGAAAGCTGAATGATATAATCTTGAGTTAAGACTTGGAAAGAACTCGATCCTTAAAATGGATAATAACAATAAAAATATCAACAAATACTTTACTAAGTGGTTTCAGGACAATACATTTACTGTCTTGGAGTGGCCATCACAGAGCCCTAATCTAAATGACCTGGGTAATCTTTGAGGAGAGCAGAAGAGTTTTGTGTGTGAACAAGGAAGTTTACAAACCATACTCGGTTACACTGAGGAATAGGCCAAAAATAGAAATATTTTGGTTATTACCAAGGGCCCAAAAATAGAAAGGTTTTACAGTCAAGATAAAGAAGTTGTGTCTTTTAAACTGTGTGTGTAAATATCTGCTTCCAGCTTTATCTGACTCAACGTAGTTTGTTACTGTACATCTTGAATTTGCTGACATTTTTCTAAATCACATTGATAGAGGCTGTGATTTGATCATAATTCCTTGACTGAGACAGTTGGAATTGGAATGGGATGTCCCAACAGTGTGCACAATTACATTTTATCTAATAAAATGTAATTGTGATCTTCACATTAGGCAGAACCAGAACTGTTTCTCTGATAACACAAGTCACGTTTTTAATACACTAGTCATTCAGTATTCTTTAAAGCAAAATAAAGACTAGGTTGTGTCGTCACAAGGTAAAAAAGTATTCAACATTACTTATATCTACAGTTAAGCACAAGGAGTTGTTTTAAATGAAATAAAAACATAATTAACAACCACAACCTAATGACCACAGGAGAAACTCTCAAGAGAAAACACTGCAAACGCTGAAATGAGCGTTGGCTCAGATCAGAAAATCATAATGAGGTGAGTCCTACCAGGTCAAACTAAATAAGCAAAAGCTATTTTCCACATCCTTGAGTTAAAAAAAACAGCTTTGAAACATTTCAGCCAACCTTTTGTGCCTTTCTATGTTAAAACGAAAGATCCTCATGGAAATACTTCAACAACACTTTTACTCATTTACAAACCCCCATAAAACAACCCCCTGTAAGACAGAAATGACTGATATGTTTTAAAATCAGAAAGCTATAATCCTTAAAACACACTGGTAGAAAAAGAATTAACCCTATGATGGTGTTTTTAAAAAGCCAGAGGAGTGTTTATGATTCTAGATTACATGGCTGGATTGTTGACAATGGTTCAGACAAAACATGGGTAATCTCTCTCTGTATTATTGGTGTGCCTGTTGTACTAATGTCAGAACATAGCTGAATGTAAACATTATAAAAACATCCTTGCCTAAGCAGCAGAGGGAACCATGGAGACCTTCACTAACATTTCATCCTAATCTCCCATAGTTTTTCATTTTGACATTACCCTGGGAAAACATTTGCTGCTCAAGAACAGCATCAGCTTATTCTGTGAACAGAGCACTTTCAGCAGTTTCCCAGGGGATCTTAGCAGGTGAGAAGCATTTTTATACCGAGTTTAAATATCAAGCTGTTTTCTAAAGAGAAGTTAACATTACACCCAGGAGAGGTCTAAAACACACCAATTATTCCACATACTATTGTTAAACTCAATGAATAGTCTAGATTTCTACTGGACTATTCATCATATTCCCCTGTCAGTTCAATTCTCAGTATAAACAAAGGAATGACTCCACCCGACCATAGAGGAAAAGTTTCAGACAAAACAATACATTTAGAAAATTATTTAAATAACAAGCGATGTATGAATAGCTGACAATGTTGTTTTTTCAGTTAAACCCAAAAAGGAGGCAGTGAAACAAATGTGATCACTTTGTTTCATCAATCTAATTGCTGATTGTTTAAAAGCAACAATTCTCCTTTAAAAATCCTTGTCCACTTCTGTCAACATTAGCATTCTTGCTTTTGCATCATAAAACAGAGCTGATGCCTTTCTACACTGTCTCCTCCTGTGGAGGAAATACTGAATCCTGATTGCAACCTGTGCCGAGTTTTCATAACATTGGAAGAAGTTGGATGCAAGTGCATCTGAACACACTGAGCATCAGACTGTTGGATAATCATGTCAAACTACTTCTTTACAAAAAAAAAGACAAAAAGAGACTGAATTTCAGCAGAAGACTTTTTTTTCTGAAAAAAAAAACTCACTCAATTATCAGTTGTGTGTAGCTGTGCCAACAATGACACATCTTGATACATTCAATGTGTACAGTTGCGCTTCCTCCATGGAGAATGAGCTTACTCACAATTCTGCCCAGGAACAAGAGAATGAATAAACAGTGGGATCACAACACTATCTGACCAATGGAGATACAAGTCGGTGATGATCTGTGTATTTTCCAGTATGATGGAGCACCATCTCATGAAGCAAAGCATGTAAAATTTGGAAAGCTTTAGACATGTGGTCAAAAAACTGCCTATGTGTTCCATTGAAAAGTGGCCAATTCTGAAAAAGTGGGAAAATATGCACAAAGTGTCAAATCCAAAGTCTGATCACCATGAACCCCGAAAGTTAAAGCATGTCAGAGAGAATTACAGTAATTAGAAAGAACAGACATCCCCTAATCTGACAAATATTAACTACATAATTTTGAATCGACAGCAAATACAAGCTTTTCAAAATCTGTATGTTTGGGTTTCTTTTTTTTTGCAAACCATTAAACATGCAAAGAAAATCTACCCCCATTAAAGTCACCAAACACATAATTTGTGTCACTGTATGAAAATAGCTCCGACAGTGATGTGTGTTTGGACAGCTGTGAAGCAGACCACCATTAGGCCTAAGATGTGCTGTTCTTGAGTATTTTCATATCCGTTTATCATAATAGCTTTATTTTGAATTGGTGGTCAACATTTTTGTTGGGTCACAATAATATTTCACAACAGAATGACATCTCAAGTTGGGTAACATGAACCGCTTAGTTTATCTTTCATTTGTCCAAGCGTTTTTTTGTGAGGAAATGATTTACATGAACTTTAAGTAGCAAAATAAAATCAATACATCAAAATAAAATATTGCTGGAAAACACACCTTGAAAAACATAACCGCATTTCACAAAATCTTAATTGTAGTAAGATCATGCAAGTTTTTCTTATATTGACGAACACGCAAAGTTATGTCAGGCTTGTTAGCTCAGTTGGTCGGAGCGTGGTACTCATAAAGCCAAGGTCATGGGTTCAATCCCCACACTGGCCAATTGAAACATAAAGTCTTTCAGTAGATAAACTCTTCAAAGTAGCAGGAGGCCAAATTAAACCATAATTCATGTTCATTTTGAAAAACTTTAGAATTTCACTGCTTTTGTAAAGATCATGTAAGTTTTTCTTACATTGATGATAACTGAGCATTATGTGTGGCTGGTTAGCACAACTGGTCAGAGTAGAGTACTTATAATACCAAGGTCATGGGTTCAATCCCCACACTGCCCAACTGAAATATAAAGTCTTCAGGAAATCAATTCTTCATAATAGCAGGAGGCTGTATATTAAACCATTACGCACATTGATTTTGAAAAACAATAGAATATGAGCTCTTTACTCAAATCTTCATTGTGGTAAGATCATGCAAGTTCTCTTAAATCCATGTAAACTCAACATTATGAGTTACCATGTATTTAAGAAAACCCTGCCCACCTGGGGTTAGCTCAGCTGGACAAAGTGTGGCGCTAATAACGCTGAGGTAAGTGGTTCAATCCCCATACTGGTCAATGGAAATCTAAAGACTTTCAGACAAACAACACTTCAAAATAAAAAGGATTGGAAAATAAAATCAATACTTCAAAATAAAAATAGTTGGAAAATAAAATCAACATTTCAAAATAAAAAGTGGTTCTGAAATAAAATCAACACTTCAAAATAAAAAATGGCTCTGAAAAATACTATCTAACAAATAATGGACCCATTATGGCAACAATGAGGAAAGCAAATGCTGTCAGTAAATAGCATCATTTCTTTTCTATTTCAATCAAAACAGAATGACTGAAATGTAATTGTCTGCTGAAACTAGTTAGATCCAATCACACAAGGTGGTGTTATGAATAAAAAGACAGAGACCACTGGTCACTGACAAATGCCCGCACCAACCAGGCCCACTCCTCTGAGGTGTCACATTTCCACCACTTGTTCTTGTTGCTAAAGGCAGACAGGAGAAGGAATGAATTGGCTAGAAATAGCATTGTCACATGAGCAAGTGCAGTGACCAGTCAGCCAGCTGCTCATCCTTACATGGAGTACTGTCCCGTCCATCTCACCGTAAAATACAAACAGGCCACAACATTATCAACACCACAGCCTTTGTCTCTTGTGTAGCTGAGAACATTCTTCAAAATGGTGGTAATTTGTAAGCATTGGACAAATTACTAACAGCACAAACAGAATGGTTTGCTATTTTAAGAGCAGATTTTCCATGCTATGCTTCATTGTGGCAAGATCCACAATGAAGCATAAATGTTCATTTATGCTTGGTGGCAACGCTTTGCCACCAAACATTTTCCTAAACCTCACTGACCTCAGGCATTAGAGGCAAGGTTTTGACTCACTAAACCTAAGAGCCTCCAAAAGCAGACCTATGAATGAACATGAGGAAGAAGAAAAGGAAAAGAATAATGACATCCATGGCATCTATTCTACCTTTAGGGACAAAACCACAATGCCTCACAGTTTAGCAGTAAGCCTCGTTATTAGCATAGTTAACACGAGGCCAGCGCCCAAACAAGAGACGCTCTGTGTGACAGTGCAGTGATACACAGAAGGCTACCAGTAAGACCACAAAAAAGCTCTCAGGGGCCGAGTGGAGTGCACAAATGGGGCCAGAAACACAGCTGATAGAGCCAATTCCACCTCTCATCCACTCACACATTTCATACTTTTTTTAAAAAATGTGCAGTTAAGTATTTTTAGAGTAATTGTGTGAGGTCTAGGTCAGTAATTGTGTAGAGTTGTACAATATATTTAATTGCAGTTTTCACAATAAAATTGTATTGCAAGTACAAAGGACCCACGGATATTTTTCAGGCACCGCCTTTGTGGAATTTTATTGATATATTTGCCAAAGTGGCTGTTCCATTGACATTTTATTCCTTCCTACTTTTATTTATGCCTGCAAGCAAACCATTTTGGACCTAGGTACTGTTTAATTCTTTGTGGACAAGTAATTCCATGAGGTATGGAGAGAATCAATCAAATCTAATGAAAATACAAATAGCATACCGTAATACTACAAAGATTTGAAAAGACAAAGGGAAAAAAACCTGTGCATTTTCAAAGCAAGAACCAGTAAAATGCCATGAAAGTATCAATTACGTTATTGATATAAAGTATGATGCATTTCTGTTCTTGTCAAAATTAAATAATGATCAGAAATTGAGAAAAATATTATATTTTGTGTCTTTGAAGCAACTACAAAAAAGAAAATCCCTTCAGTTATCCCTCATTAAAAAGCTAGACAAGGATCTTCTCGCTGCATTGAGAGCAGGCACTAACAGGCAGCAAATGGTCAAGAACATAATTTAATTACAAAATGAGTTCTCTCTGTAAATGCCAACATTTTTAGAAGAATGTTAAAGATACCACAATCAATCACTCAGGAAATGTCAGCAGCAAATCACGGGGTGATTGAGGTTTGTTTCTATGACAGAGAATGCAAGGCTATGTAAAAACAAAACCATGACAATTATTTCAGCTAGCAAACATTATCATTATGCTTGGAACTGAACAAGAGCTCACTAGAAGCATTTACATCCAAACAATATGAATTTGAAAAAATAATCAGAGTTTAGGGTGACATTTGCCCCAATTAAAATCTTAAATGATTTTTTTTCCCCTTCACTTTTTGTTACACTGACCCTTGAAACATGACTCACATGAGATAAGAGGCTTTCTGTTCCCTCATTACAGAACTAGCTGGTTGTTCAAACACACAAGGTGCATTTTTAATATCTTAATTTTTAACCAGCAATATTGGCATAATATTTGCACCACATGATCAATTATTCTAACCAGGCTTTTTTTTACAGCAAGGATTAGCATAATTAATACAAGCACAACAATACACACACCCAGCATGAAGATCCACACTCATCATGTGACACTGCCATAACAAAACAGGGCTCCGACATAACTGAGTCATTGTGCTCTCAGGGTGAGGTGGGCTGATCAGAGAGGCAGACTGTTCTCCGACTGTGACTCTCCTGATCCCAGTGCCAACTGCCCTGCCACCCACAGACACTGACACACCCACTGGCAGAAGGGCCAGCCTGCACGGAGCCACGCCATCATGGAAACCGAACCAAAGAGCATTTACAATGCTTCTGTTTTTTTCTCCTTACTCCTCTCCTTACCTCTCAGGGTCAAAATCTTTTATTGTTATACAATGTGACATTTATAGAGCTTATTTGCTCATTTAAAAATACATTCTGTTCCTACTAGTATACAATGCCAAAAAAAAGCTTGGGATATGTCAAGTTTCTCACATCTATGAACTGAAGTTTTTGCCAATTATGTCTCACAAAACAGTTATAGTTCATTTTTAGGGGTAGAAACAAGTTCTAAACGAGATTTAGATCTGGACTTAAATTTCATTGATGTCTCTCTTGTGTGTCTCCCTGTGATTAATTGGTGACCGGTCCAGAGTGACCACTGGAGAAAGGCTGAATGTTTAAAGCAGGACAGAAAAGTTAACATGTACTATACTTTTTTAACCTTAGCCATGGCATATCTTGAAAGAAACAAATAAATATCCTTTTAGAGAAACACATCCTGCATAGAGTAAGACTAGAAAGTAATGTAGTGTGACCTGCTCCTATTCCCCATATGAAGGACACCTGCTGCTGGCAAAAGCCTTACAGTGAATTTGACACTGATCTGAAATAAAGTGTTGACTCATTAATAGCCCACAGTTCTTAGAAAATAAGACTTCCTAATAACGTGTACTGAGAAAGAATACCCCCATGAAAATCAGTCTTCTTTCTCTTTAATATTCTGTTGAATATGAAAACAGAGCAATACCACATCTGTGCATGGAAACACCAACTTCTTTTGACACCCAAGTTAAAAAAACCCTGCATGACACAAGCTCCAGATACCCATGTTATCTTCACATAAAACATGCAGTTTTGTGTTTGTGATGAGGCTTTTGGTTTTATGGATAGCATTGGCTCCTTTGACCGGGTTGTGGCTGAACACTGTTACGCAGAACCAGCTATTTAGAGTGAATCACTCCTTCCTTTTTCTTTTCCAAAAGGATTATACTCACAAAAGGCAGGTCAAAGTACAGTCAAAGTATGCGTTTTCTGAACCTGCCTTAATTCCCCAAGATAATAGCCGAAGTTCTAGAGACTTTCAATGAAAAGCTGTACACCAACAGTCGTATTCATCTTTGAACAT
The DNA here is from genome assembly GCF_019740435.1 of Gambusia affinis. Lineage (NCBI taxonomy): Eukaryota > Metazoa > Chordata > Actinopteri > Cyprinodontiformes > Poeciliidae > Gambusia > Gambusia affinis. Next base: position 24,011,641 of record NC_057870.1, on the reverse strand, counting down.
GGCTAAATCTGTCGGCCGAAACAGAAGGAAATCCTGATTCCTAAAAACCAAAGCATCCAACTGTCCACATGTGAGAGCTATATTTTGATTTTAAATCCATCCATGATTCATGTAAAAACCAGGCAAGCAAGCTTGGAGGAAGCAAAACATTTAAAGCCGTAAACAAGAATGTATGGAGACAGAAACCAGTTTCAGTTTCCTGTTTGTCCTTGCTTTGATTAAAAAAGGGTACAAATGGTAAGATTACATAAACATGGTCCAAAAATGGGCTGGCATGTTGTCAAACACTGTTGAGATGGTGGAAGGAGGGGCCAGCAACATGTTCCTACGAAACGTGTCAACAAAACTCCAGACAGTCCAGTCCTATGTTCATGCCAAGCATGTAAAAAGAAGGAAGTCATTAATTTAACTACCTTATCATATTGCAGGTCCATATCTGTCTTACAGCTTTTAAAACGAGCCAAGATACAGCAATCAGTATTTGGCTCTCCCAGGGGGGAGGCTTGGCTGTGTCAAACAACTGATGCTCATTATTTATAAGAAAAGCTTTTCATGAGGAATAAATAACTGAAAAAAAACATAAGGCCAAAGCAGAACCAAACCTTCTTCTTTCACATACTTTCTTATCACTGTAGTCTAATCAATAATTAACCCATGAAACCTCATTCTGGCTACTATCTGATCCACAGCATGCAAGTAGAAAATAACTCACGATATATTTAGCATACTTATCAGTGTTATAAAATATGGAGACAGCTTGTAAAACACATGATAGTAGCATCTAAACAAAGTACCGCCATATGATTTCTAAAGCTATTTTGTAGTTTTATAAATGTTTACTGTGCAACAAAAAGATGCAAAATGATCAGCAGGTGAAAATACTGTTATACTGAGGGATACATTTGATTTACTCCTCTCTATTTCAAAAGCTGATTAATTTTTTTTTCTTTTATTCCAATTTTAAGCATTTCAAGTCCATTTTGACCCGTTTTTAATGAATTGACTGTACAATAAAGTCAAATTTACAAGCTAAGCGTCTGCAATATTGGTCTTTTATACTCCACTAATAGAACAGTCCGTCACTGAAGAAGTTCTCCTGTTCTGGAACAGCTTAATGCATAGGGTGGGACCTGAACTGGGGTGAGAGGGCATCCCAGGACAGAGGTTGCCTTCCTGATGAGCTAATTTACTTGCTTCCTCCCAGTCGTTGATAAGCTGCTTCTCTAACAAACTACACTGAAACTAATGCCTTGGGCACCCAAATAAAAAAAGCTTTCCAAAAGATTCCAATCTTCTTAGCAGGGAAGGTCTGCTCTGACCCATCCTTTAAAGAGCATCATTGTTGTGGCTCCAATCCAGTTAATTTTTGAGGTGACACCCAGGAACTTATAATAGTTCAGTTTCTCAATGTCAGTTCAAACGTCAGTGTGGTGGGTTTGCACCTGCAGATAAGTGTTACAGGTCAATGAGGGAAATCTTGGGATTCCTTTTCAAGCCTATTCTGGGAGATCGCACCTCATTCAAGCCCGGATTGACCCTCAACCTAGAGGTACAAACAACGTTTTTCTGTTGAGAACCATGAGCTAAGACTTGGAACCACTCCAGTGGGCATTGTAAATTACATGCTGGAAGATAACAAAACCTACACTATTTGAAAAAAGCACAAATGAAACCCTAATGTTCCCAAACCTCAGACCCTTTCCTACGTGACTACACTTTAATGATCTTATGCAAGATCACCACAAACAGGATTGTTACAAGGGTCAGCCCAAGAAGAACCCAGCCCACACCCACAACAAGAACAACTTTTTACTGAGTGCAGACACACCTCCTGCTGTGCATAGGTACTAAACTCCAGGTTTTGAGAGCTAGTGTCTCCAACTTTTAGATATGCCTCTGCTGCAACACACCTGAATCAGATAATTAGGCCATCAGGACTCTGAAGAACTTGTCTACATAGGTAAAATTGATTGTTGTGTGTTGAACTAGCGCAGGGGTGGGCAATCCTGGTCCTCAAGCCTCCAGTCACACCACTGACAAAAAAACTCTTAATCAGGCATGGTTACAAGCCATTTGCAAATCTACAAAACCCATGTAAATTGGACAACTCCTCTGAGCCTCTCAGCAATTCCACAAAAGTATAGAGCTGGTCAACCATCACTTAAAGCACCTTGTCAGGTGGAACAGATTCCATGGCTTCAGAATTTTACCTTGTAGGAAATCATTAATTAAAAACGTTTGGAAAACATTTTTCCATACTCAAGATGTGTCTTTTTGAATCAAAAAGTTTCCAGACGGTGTAAAGAGTGTGTGTAAATCCGTAAATCAACTTCCAACTCAAACCTCGAAGTAACTGCGTAGCACCTTAAAGCTCATTATCCTCCTTTCTCACCAGTAAATAGAGCCACTTGTTGCCAATGCTGTCAAATGTCACTAGCCTTATGGTGGTATTGCTTCATTTGTTGGGTTTGGGGTATGCATCTGGAAGATTCCAAATGACAAACTTGCACAAATTGAACACACAAAAATGGACAGAACGCTGCATTCAATATGTGTCTGGGTATTTAACATCGAACACAAATTGGTGTTTTGAGTCAATGCAGCCAACAGGCACTGGTCATTTAGTTTTTGCAATTTTGTACCTGATGTTTTCAGTTGATGCACCTTTCTCTATACAACAGCATAATTGTGGTGTAGTAATTGTTTTTATAAGTTCATACAAACCAAGACAAGTGATCATTTAAAGTAACTTTTAATAGTGTGATTAAAGTCTAGTGCAGGCCGATACGGCTATGCAATTTCAGTATGTAACAGTTACTGACAGAAGGTTGCTCGGTTAGTTTGTTTTGATGAAACCAAAACAAAAAAGCATGACCCTAACATACTTTATTAGGGTCAACTGGCCAGTAGAGTAATTACAACCAATATAAATGGAATCAGGTTGTAATACATATACACACAATAATACATAACAAAATTATATGCAACCATTTTCTGACTTGGTTATAACTTATCTCCACAATTCACTAAAACAGTCAACTAAAATAAAATGTGGTACTTCCTCGAGTCTAGCGCACTAAAATGAGTTTAAACCATAGCAATGGCATCATAGATAATTTTAGCTGTTTTAAAACCAACAATTTCAATTATTTATTTTTTTTTTAAACTCAATATGCCTTGATACAGGTAACTAGCCCGTGCCTATTCTTCACACAACCCTGTACTGTGGGTGTGGATGAAAATGGCCAGAGAAATAATGAGAGGCAATAATGACAAACCTGTTATACTGCATAATGTCCTGTTTGTCTGTCTAGTCAGAGCTCCTGAAAACAATTCAAACTGATATTATTAAAACACTAAAGCAGTAACAGACCGGGTTTGAGAGATAGAAAGATCAAGGGAAAGCCTCCTCAAGCATTTCTGGCACTTAAACAATCTTCTCTTATGTCACTACTATTATTGGGCAATGGGGAGATATCGGCGTCACTTAGTGCGCATGCCCAGAACAAAGATTACTCCGAAAAGCCCAACAGAGGGAAATAAACTCGAGTGATAAACAACTAATTGACTTAAAAGGAAGTGAATGCATCTCTTGTATGCTTGTTTTCGTCTTTAGTTGGAATTTGCAGCTTCTCTTAATCGTTAAAATACAGCGGTCAGGCTATGAATTAAAGAAAATGAGTTGGTGCTATTGTCAGCTGTAGAGTCAACACACGTGCAACTCCATTGACTCAAATCTGGAAACATTTTTCACTAAAATTATATAGAGATGAAAGATTGACACTTATTTTATCTTAAACATGCAAAAATGGCGAGGAGTTTGAAAAAGCAACAGATAAATGTAATGTCACTGTGGTTATTGTGGCCAGCTAATTTAAATATTTGTGCATTTAAACGCTGTATTCACACTCAGCAGGCCCGTTTCCTTCCTAAAATATAGCCCACACAGATGCCATGTACACAAGAAGAGCCGCTAACCGCGACAGAAATCCCACCTAAAGGACAAATCCACATGGTCTGTGGGGTTCTCTAATGTTAAACAAAATGTACTTACCAACGAAATAGGACACCGCAAGCGGAGAAATGTCCCACCGTTCCCTATCTGCCTCCTACTTCTCCACGCCTGTCTGTCGTCTGCGTGTATTTTCCCAGAACAGCGTCTACATGGGCTGCGCCGAAAATGTCAAGATTCCAGCAGTGGCTGACGGTTCTGTCGCTCCAGTCCGATCCGGGTTGATTACCCCCTCGACTCGGCCAAATCATGCGACCATGGTGCCCTGAATGTCGCCTGCTGCTACTGCTCTCATCCGGGCGTTTGCGGGAGGAGGAGTGGGAAGAGCCGTCCGTCCGTTTCAGCGCTACTCTGGATGTCAGATTTGAGATGAAGGAGGGCGGGCAGGGGGAGCATATAGAGAGGCAGGAAGGGAGAGAGTCAATCTGGTCAATGCATGGTGACAGAATATAGTGGGATGAAATATTTTAATATCTGCAAGACATAGGTTTTAAAAAATGTTGAGAAGATCGAAATTTTCCCGGAATGCACATTTTATTTTAACCTGAAGACATACTAATCTCTAATAGATTTCTACTAACACTGTTGTAAATCAGTGATAGATCCATGTGAATACCTATTCACTGTGTTTTTTTGTTTGTTTGTTTTTTTTGCACTGTGAAGTCATTTTGTTCCATTGCACCCACGCGTGTAGTCTGGCTTATTTTTTATTTGAAACATTGAGGAATGTAAAGTTGGAGGGAAATAAAGATCCACTTCTGGAGAATTTAGAGGCAATTAACCCAGCAACTTACCTTTGTACGGATGGATGTTTCTGTATTAATGTCCCGACCATGCGTCCTTCCCCGACGAAGGACGCACTTTCACCAAGACAGCGTTAATGTTTTGATCATAGTGTGGGGGACCAGTTGCTGGGGACTATAGATCAAGGAACCTTACCCTTCCATTAAAATATGATTCTATTCTCTTTAATATAAATATTTTGTTTTGTTGTTATAAAGCACTGTGTTTCATTGCCCATGTTAAGCTTAACATTATATGGTAACTATTCTGGCTGAGAGTGAAATGAATTTAGAAAAGGATCAGTTTTTAACAGGCGCTTTGGGCAGCCTTGGGTCCTAAGTTTATGTGTTGAAGAACGTAAACTCAGTAGAACATAGTGTGACGCACGTCGGATTTATGAATGTTTGTATTTTCAGGTAAGCCGAAGTAGTGAAAAGTTACCAACAGGCATTGTATTTTGGTGACATTAAGTTGTAGATTTTCATAAGACAAAATGTACATTGCTGTTTTAATAACAGCGATATGATTATCTCCGTCGAGACAGCTAAGCTAAGTTTGTGTTGAAGAACCTAAGCTCAGTAGGACATTGTACCCATAGTGTGACGCAAGTCGGATTTATGAATGTTTGTATTTTCAGAAAAAAAGGAAGGTAAAGAAAATTTACAATCACCGCATGTCTCGAAATCACTATTGTTCGAGTGTGCAACAATAGTTATCGTCCTCGGTACTTTCTCACCGAACATACTTGATTAGTATCAGTCAGGGCGGCGTTTTTTAGCCTCCCCTTTAACAACAAATTAATTTCGTCGTACTTCTGACCACGTTTTCTGATAAAAAAAAAATAGAAGCCATATGCTTCCAGACGTTTCACTCAGACGACAATTTGAACCAGCTTTGAAAACATTTTATGCAATTCACCGCTTTTTCTCTTCTTTCTTGCGTTAAGCTGCACCATCATAGCTTACCGCATGACAAAACAGAGGTCCATTATGTAGAAAATTTTATATCAGCCTTAACTGTCTAGTCTATTAATTTAGGAGGAGATGCATTTTAATTTCTGAGCCTGCCAATATCTGCATCCCCTGTCTATTGTCCTAGTGATGTGAATCTTATACGAATATGAATCAACAAATGTGCTTTTAGTGGAATATTTTTCAACAACTTCTTGAACAGATTTAGGATTTACATCTAACTTTAGTCAAAAGTAAGTGTTTTTTCCTCTGCTTTCAGTTTTTCTGCTATTAAGGATGCAGCTCTGCATCTCCAACACAGCCATGGTGGCATCTTTTTCTTTGTGTTGTTTCTATGATGAGGGGGTATGAGTTTGAAGAAATTTATCCGTCATGCCGGCTGCTAGCATGTGCTTGTTCTAAATGAAAGTTAGCACTTTCTTCTTTGATTTCCAATTTTGATTTCCAATGATCCACTTCCTGCTAAAGAACCCCCTGGTGGTTGAAGAAAAATCCACAGAAAAGCTGCACCAGGCTATAAACCGTATGATTCAAAGCGTGGGAAAAAAAAAGTAGCGGCTTATAGTTCAAAAAATACAGTGCGTATATATATATATATATATATATATATTTTTTTTTTTTTAATTTTCAAAAGCTATCACCTCTGCGGGTATCAGAGTGTGCTGTTTGCCAGTCTGCAGGACATAAAATAAAGGACTTCGTTGAGCACACCCCAATAAAGGCATTGGTCTTAACGAAACAATTAAAGGAATATTCTCCGTTACTCTACTTTGACAACCATAACATAAGGCTAAATGAAATGTTTAAATCCAATTTGTTATTGTATATGTTTTCCCTCTCTTTTTATATAGGTTTCACAACCGTTTGAGCTGGTTGGAATGGACCTAATAGGGAAAGTGAAAGTCACTACATCTGTGTGATGACTGACTATTACACCAAATGGACACAGGCATACCCGATTACCTCATAAACGGCAGAAGAGGTCACAAAACAAATACTTAAATTTCTCTTTCAATTTGAGGCACCAAAAACTCTGTCCAAGGCACAGAGTTTGTGAATTCAGTAAAGTTTTATTTCATCAACATTTTCAAATATGACATGCAGTTCTTTGACTTATGAATTTTTTTGGTTGTGACCGACAGACAAACAAGAGCGTCTGTGAAAACCTTGGGATTGAAACAAGTCTGCACACCATACCATCCACAGACAAACTGTTTGGTAAAAAGAATGAACGGCACTATCCAATGGTGACTGGTACTCATCTACAATTAGAGTCCCAATTTCACAAGTTTTAATCATGTTATAATGTTATTAAAATATTTCTTTTCAGATCTCTGTGCAAACTTGTGGAGTCCAAACCAGAAACTTGGGACGAATTTCTGGACACAGTAATGTTTGAACATTTTGTTTGTGGTTAGTAAAGTGTTGCAATTCATTTTTCTACTTGTCTATGTCTTTTCTTTCTTAGATTGATCCAGAAAAATTTAAGATAATTGTGAGAATTGTTAATAAAGTCACCATTGGAGGCAACAAGTTGAGTAAAACAAGAAAAAATGTTTTTTTTATTATCAAAAATGTAGTAATTGGTTCACTAGAATGTTAATTTAACATTTTATCTTCTCACCAAGCACATTTATGAGAAGGGATGAAAGTATCAAGGTGGAAATGTGAAACAGTCCAACATGCCATCCAGCAAGATGATGTTTCATGTAGTGCGTTTGCTCTCAAAGTGCTGTTTTCAACAAAAATGTGTACTTGACTAGGATTACTTATTTTCTATGTAATGTGGAACATTGTGTAATATATAACCTTGTTAATTTATATAACCTTAATGTCTTCTGTGCTCTCTCTTTCCACAAACATCTATATCTATAGATAGATAGCTTTATCTTTGTCATGATTTTTGGTTTTGGTGATGGTGAGGATGGAGGCGTTGTGGACCCAGGTTGCAGAGTAAATGATGGTGTAAATGGTGATAGCAAATGGTACAAAAAGTCCAGGCAGCACAGGTAAGCATTTAGGCAAGGAACTCAAACACTGGTAGCAACTGGAACAGAACTAGCCAACGACAGAGATACGACCATGATTCAAAAAGGAGCAGTGAACACAGGTGGGATTAAATACACAAGGGGTAATGAGGGAACACGAGACACAGCTGGGAGCAATCAAGGGCAGAGAGACAACACAAGAACTAAATTGACACACAAAAAACCAAATCCTCACAATCTACCAAGATGTTTGTATACATGTTACTTTATGTTCTCTTTTTGATGTTGTAAACATAAATATCAATATGAAAGTGGTGGCCTACTAATCACATTGCCATTAATCTGATGGTATTTTGTATGAGTAGAACTTTTAAGATGATGAACAGTTTTCGCTAACTTAAACTGTGCATTTCTGGCTGAAATAGAATGTAGTTATATTGATGTATTACATGGTTGATTTATGTTCATGTCTATTGAAAGACTTAAAAATATATAAAACAAAAATGTTTAATTTTTCATAAAACCAAAATATAAATTATTTATACATGTTTTACATTTAGCAAGGTTGCATTGTCATATCTATTTCTTTTAGTATCCTTACAATAGTGACAATAGTGAAATCATGATAATAACTGGCAGTTAAATACAAAATAGAACAACTAATGCATAACATTAAATAATTAAGTTACACAAAATGGAAATGGAAGTTTCAGATGGCCCAAATCCTTATTTCCAAAAAACGCATGCCCTTGTTAACTTTGAGAAATAAAGAGCTAAGAGTGAAATAACATTTTCTATATAATCACATTTGTTTGTTCTCTTAACTGCTGGTATACGTTTCATATCAATAGCATAATATTTGGTGAATATAGAGAGGCCATGCAGGTATCGGCAAGCTAGTAATTTGCTATGCCAAAAAAATTTATCCCCCTGCTAACATGGATTAATAAAGAGAGAAGAGGGATTTCACTTGTTCTACATAATCACATTTGTCCTATGAACTTCTGGTAAAAGTTTCATATCAATAGGTTCTCTTTCAACATTCGTTTTGGTATCTCACTATGGGACACGACCCCTGCGTCTGACCCCCAGAAGCTCTATTACATTACTTCGGTAGAAGTGACATTGACTCCAGGAGGAGGGGCTTCCTCCCAATATAAATGCCTGACATCACGCAAGCAATCTTCAGTCTAATACCTCTTCTCGCTCCCAGAAGCAATTCTCAGACGCCTAGGACGGTTACTATTGAGCTAGCTTACCTGTTCACAGAGCGAGCTAACAACTCGGTCGTCGAACGCTTCTCAATAGCTGTGCTTGGTTCTGAGTTCATCTACCACAGGTCTGTTGCCAAACAGCAGCAGCTACAGCTAGTCTCCAAACTAGCTGCGTCCTTTTGCTTTGATTTGAACTAAGCTGATAGTCACGAAGCTTGGACCTGTAGTCACCATGAAGAGGACCAAACTACCGACTAGAACATGCACGTGTGGCAACCTCATTGCTGGGGCAGATGCCCATTCTGTCTGCGCTTCGTGTCTTGGGCCGCAACATGCCCAGGATGGGTTAGCGTCACCAGCGAGCTGTGAACATTGTGCACGGCTCTGTTAAAAGTCATCGACGCAAGCTAGCGTACCAAGCTAGTTTGTCAGAGGCGGAACCTGTGCTGGGGATATCCAATCCCCCTCCACTGATTCTTGCCGCGACTGATGAGGGAGAGCTCCCTTTAGCACAAGCCAGTTGGGGTGACCAGCTTGATGCTGTCGTACCTCTACTTGACCTGGAGAAAGACAAAGCCGACCTCCCGGCATTCAGTAATTTTGCTGGTGCAGAATCTGACTCTGAGGTGTAATCTGTTAGTCTTGGGTCTAAGACCCGAGAGTCCCATGGATCCAAAGGGTTTATTTGGCCCCACTGTTGCAGCAATGCAAAAACGCTTCAAGAAAAAAAAGAGAGAAGGTGAAGCAGTGCAACTCTTTCTGCCCAGAAGAACACAACCTCCTCCCTCCGTGGCACCTCATCAGACGTTCGCTCAGGCAATGACTCGACCAGTCTACTGCATCCCTAAACGCCAACTGCAGCCGGCGAACCACGGCCAGGGAAAGCAGATCGAGCTCAAGGGTGCGTGGGGAATAAAGCCCTTCGCGCCACCTGTGACTCCAGGAACCAAACCTCTGGACACCGCAAGCACGAAGAAAAAGAGCTAGGGAGCTAGTCTCGGGGTGGGAGTGCTGGCACTGCCAGACACGTGCTCCCCCCACCAGGAAACGTTCTGTCCCAGTTCAAGTTTGCAAAGCCACGTTCAGGGCAATTCAAATGGTCTTCACCACATAAAGGGAAGCCCCTAATGAAGCAATGCCTTTCCCATTGGATAGTCGGAGCTATTGCTACAGCCTATCAGAGTAGAGGTCTTGCACCCCCTGCAGGTCTATGAGCTCATTCCACTAGTGGCATGGCCTCCTCCTGGGCACTGTTTCAGGGTATACCTTTGGAGGACATATGTGATGCTGCCAGCTGGGCAACTCCTCACACCTTCACTAGGTTCTATAGACTGGATGTCACGGCAACAACTCTGGCTCACACAGTTCTGGGCGTGGGATCCACACTTGGATAACTGCAGGATGCATCTTTTGGTCTTTGAGTAAGCTTATCTGGCAATACTGGAGTCGCTACATCCCTTAGTGAGATACCAAAATTAATGTTGAAAGATAACTTTAGGTTAAGAATTTAACCCCGGTTCTTTGAAACATCAGTGAGGTATCTCACCAGATCACCCTCCTTAACTGGAGCGAGGAAGAGGTGTGCTTAAAAGACTGAAGATTGCTTGCGTGAGTCAGTCATTTATATTGATAGGAAGCCCCTCCTCCTAGAGCTGACATCACTTCTACCGGCCAGTCAAGACTGGCGTAATGTAATAGAGTTTCTGGGGGACAGACGCACAGGTCGTGTCCTGTAGTGCGATACCTCACTCACGTTTCAGAGAACCGGGGTTAAATTCTTAACCTAAAAATATTTGGTGAAAATGGACAGGGCATGTAGATATCGACAAGCTAATAATTGGCTATGCCAAAAAAATCCATGCTAACATGGAGAAATAGAGTTAAGAGTGAAATATCTTTTGTTCAGACACAAACCATGTGGGAGAATAGTCACAGCTCACTGACTGACTGTATGGTAGGTGAAATTTAATTTATTCAGCCTTTTTTTTCCGCATTAAAGTCCCATTGAATAAACATATTTTCTGTCTGGGACTCAGCACTGGGCTAGCTGCTAACAAAGTTAGGACTCTGGGGACTACCAAGCTACGGCGTAAAAATAACTTATCTTACCTTACGTTTGAATGTTTGTTCTTCTAAGTTATTGTCCAATAAAATATCTGAAAATACAATTAAACAATGCGAGCGTTTCTGTGGGCGCTGCAAACTCTGGCATTGTTAGTTTCCGCATGTGTTTTTAGCCGTAGATTGCTGATCCAATTTTCTTGTCTTTTTTAGGTAAGTTTTTTAAATTAACTCCCTTATGACCAGCTTCCTTCGAAACACAAAAATAACATTTATCTTTCTCTCTATTGGTTAGAACAACAGCACATGACATAAACTAAGCATTTTGATCAGCAGAAGTAAATGGGCTGCTTTTACTTTCTGCCTCCATGTGCATTGGGTGGCTTTGATGCTACGTCATTTGAAGCCTAGCAATAGCAAATCATTAGCGGAGAACATATTCATCAGAAAATGACTATAAAACGTTTGACTCATATATTTCAATAAAGGTGTCAAAACCTTATTATATATATAATAAAACCCACCGTTTTAGGGCTTTCATGGTTAAGAAACCTAATAATGTTACGAATATCTTTTAAGAGTTGTCTCTTCGGTCATATTTCACTCCGTTTTCTCATCAATCTGCGAGAGTTTTTAGAGCGATGCGCATTCCCTCGACTGGGCCAGTAATTCTTGGCAGGCATGTGTTTCTCAGCATAACACAAGCATCTAATATACTGGTAGCCTCATGTTTAAGGCGTAAATGTTATGTAACCGTCTGTGCCAGTCAACAACAGTGGTGGGGGAGAAAAAGGAGGGGTGTGTTTTAGGGCAATTAAATGAGCTTAAACTTCAACAAGATTTCTCCGTTTAATCAAAATGCCTAATAACTGAAACAGAAAACAAACGGTAATCCATTTGTGCAAATTCTTGCTTGAATTTACTCTTCCAAGAAGAGTTGTAAAACCCTTATAAGATCAAGTTAACACAATTAAGTCTGGCCTGAAACAGATTTTCTCCTTTCATTTATTGGAACTTGTTGAGGCATGAGTCCACCAGTAAATTACTGTTATGGACCAGAACAGCTTAATACTCTGACAGTTTGTTCAGGTACACACATGAAAGCCATGTTTTTTAAGTCACAGCTATGACAGATTAAGATTAATTTCTGACAATATAATATTGTGATATCTTATAACTGTAGGATACACAATAGTATTCAACGGGAGTCCATACTCGTAATCAACATCTGCAAGCAAAATCAGGTGTTTAGTTAACTCTTCTACTTTGCTGCAAAAAATTTTTTTAAATCTCAGATACGACATGACATCATTTAATTGCTACTGAATATTCTGGCTTTGTGGAACTTTTTCTCAGATCAAAATGAGGAAAAACATACAAAATTAAAGGGCAAATACGTACATCGATAAAATTATGAAAATGTTTCAGCAGATAAAGCTGCTTCCACATGGGTTCTTCATGGTATTCACTCCGTTTTATATTTCCTGTTTTGACTTTTTTTGGTCATAAATTGTTACACAAATATGTATATCAGCCAAATATATCTAGAGTAAACACAGGAGTAGTTCAAAATCATTTATTTCATTAAGAAAATAAAATAGCCAAACCTCATGTAAAGTAATACATTTATGGCATGACTTCCAAATTTTTATCTCATACGTGTGTGTGAATTGCTTTGCCCTGGTACATATTTGCAGTAATTATGGCATCTCTATATTGTAAAGTTCATAATGCAAAAACATCTAACCTACCTGAAGCTGTCAGGTTTAGCTCAGAGGTTAGACCGTGTATGCTGTTGCATCAGGCGTAGCTCAGAACCGAAGAGTCAGCATCCTGTGCTTCAGATGTACAGTCAGCAGTCTCACAGTTACACAACAAATATCACAGCTACATCACAGTTACATCAACCTGATCAACTTTATTTTTACTTTCTCTGAGTTCTCTCATTCCTTTTGAGGTCCAGATGGCTATTGTAATATTTACAATGGAGTTTGTTTACTACTGGAAAATCAAATGTAATTTTGAGGTCTGTGTGTGTTTTGAGTTATGTAGCCATGATATAAATCTGCCTACCAAACGTGTATACTAAAAACTGCTGATTGGTTTCTATGTACTCTTTAAATTCATGTCCAGGCAGGCCTGGTCTGGGTGTGGTGTTTACCAAGATTTCTACCACCACTCCCACCACTCAAACAAACCTTTACTCTAAATGTGTCATGTGTTCCAAAGTCTTTAAAGTCAATAACTTGTTTTCAACCACAACCAAGTGATATGAACTGCTAAAACAAACAATACTCAAAATCTTGTCCATTTCTTTTTTTCTTTTTTTGCCAAGTCTGGTACTTAAATACTTTAGAAACCTCTGGTGTCTGATATTGAGACAGTTTTTACAAAATTATTTATGTTCTTGTAATTTCTTCTTTTCTTTTCTTTTACTTTTTAACAATAGCATGCTGCATTATGCACACATCTGTGAGACTGGTTGTTAAACTTAAACATTTATCACGGTATTGCTTTATATACAGCTGAATAACTGGCATGTTAGTTTACAAGCTTGCCCTGAACATATAGGGAGCAGCACAACAACATTAAAACCTAACCGTGACTCTTTATTGCCTATGTGCTGGAAAATATTGGCTAATGTTTGCATGGCCTCTGGAGGGGTGTAATGAGGTAGGCAGGGTTTATTTTAATGTTTACAGTAAAATAACAATAGAATCATGTTTTCATGTCAATATTTGCACATATGTAATGTATGAATCTGAAAGTTAATAAAAGTATCCGTGCTTTGAGCTACAAGAAAGTGCTGTGATGGTGTAAAGATTTATTACTTCCAAAGATAAACAAGAGTCAAGATATAAAATCATACCAGAGATTTCACCAGTAATGTCTGTCTTACTCCCAAAAGTCACCAATGGGCAAATTTTCTATAACTGTAAATCCCTGCGAGTTTGCGGTACAGTATGAGTGATGACTAATAATTCCTTTTTAAACCATATCTTAATTTTTATTCTCATACAAATTATTCATCCTCATAGATATTTTCAAAACCTTTTGTACATTTGTGTAAATGCTATTTTCATACTTCATTTAAAGAAAACAGTGGATTTCTTTAATCAGATTTAAGTAACTATTTGGTTCGTATTTAACATTCTGTTTTTACATATAATATATTCTATTTTGTGTGAGTCTATGTGCTTTGATTTCATGTCACTTTTGCACATACATTTCCTGATTCTGAGACAATAGAGAATATTGCTATTCTATCCTTAATAAAACAAACATTTGCTTCCACCTTGTGGAAAATTAGTGTAGCACCCTTATTTGAGTATCCTGTTATTCTGGAGAATCATGTAAAACCTACAGTCTAATTTAAAAATACAACTATAAAGGTGAAACAAGGACTAAATGCCTCCAATTACACCAGTTTGACATAATACATTTTATGTATTGGTACTTCATTTAGAAAATACATTTTAAGGCTGTGCTCTCACTATTGAGGTTTGATTAGGAAACACACTTTTGACTATTAAAAAACAAACTGCCATTCTAGAATGCTCTCTGGAAATTATTTTCATTTCAATGGTTTAAAATAAAAACATTACAATCACAATTGTAGGAAGAGATACAACTGTTGTTGAGACTTTAAAAATATACTAAAGCTGTATATAATTGTTCACATTTGGTCAAAGTCTTTCTATTGTTTTTCTACTTTTTGTCTTCGTTATTATTTCACATTCATAACATATTTAGGATTACATGCATATGGTTGCTTCAAATAATATGATCTCGCAGGAAGAAATTGTAATTTTTTTTTTCTCGTCAATATGCTTTTTGTATGCTCTGCCCTGAACAGCTTTTTATGTTACATTATGTTTAAGAACTGTTACTTTTATATATGTCTTTCTACGTAAATGTTTATTTGACGGTTGAACATCTAAACGCCTGTTACTAAAAATCAGAACATACTGTATGTAGAACATGTTTCAAATAGAACCTATATTACCCTTCCCCTTTTGTGCACGCACGTACACACGCACGACGTACCCACGCACAAATATGGCGGCTTCTATTTCACCTCTACGCTCCTCCTTCAGGATTTGCTCACCGTTAACTGCACACTTTCACTGCTGCCGTGCCAAACTGCGGATGCACAGAAAGTGCGAGAGTCAAAGGAGGCATCTGTACCACTCTGTGAGAAGGTAAACGTTGTCACATTGAAAATAGTGCCATGTTTTGTTGAAATAAATGGAAGGGATGGAGAGCGGCGTTTCGGCACCGGTGGAAGCAGTGCGAGTACCGTACGTCAGATGTCAGAGGAAGGATTGTAACTGCCAGCAGTATTCACTGTAACCGGTAGAGGGCGCAAGGTAAATGGGCATTAAGCGGCATGGGGAAAAATAAAACAAACTTACTTAGAAACGAGTGTACTAATCTATTCCATTTGTATCGGTTACTCAGTGACATTGCTGAAGGACAGATACGTTTGTTTAAGTCACAGGTGCTCTCTGTGTGGTACTTAAGATTAGTTTACACTTTCGTAGTCAGTAAGATTTTTTTCAATCGCCAAAATTTTTTCTCTCAAAAAATAAAATATGTATTCTAAATATGTATAATTTTTTTATATCACAGTTTTATTTCAGTTGCTACTCAAAAATAAATTATTTCTTTTCTTTACTATAAACTTCTCTAGGCACAGTGCTGTGGTGATTTCAGGAACAGAGTTGGCCCGTCAGATTCACAGAGAAATCCAGCGAGATGTGGAAGAGCTAATCGCTCAGGGCAACATGAGACCCCACCTTGGCGTAATCTTAGTCGGAGATGACCCTGCCAGTCATACCTATGTTAAGAACAAGACCCGGGCAGCCACCATCCTGGGTCAGATATGAGCAGTGTGTGTCTTTCTCAACACTTTCCTCAGAGTGTATGGTGCAGTCATGCACATGCATCTCATTAAGTTGGAATACACAATTTCTGTAACTCAGTTTGAATATTTAAACACAGAATATGTTTAATTTTTCTTTATAATGTTAAAAATAATAAAGACCAATAGAGAAGGAATATTTATCTCACAAATGTCATATTATGATTATGTCACTGGTTACACATCATATTGAAGACTGCTAACCTGATAGTAGTCAGTGACACCCTCCACAGAAGATCATTGTTAAAGAATCTGGTGAATCCAAACGCCGTCTTGAAAAATTCAGTTGAAATAAAAAACCCATTCAAGAGTTTGTCAGAAATTCACAGTTTGTGGAATTCGCCAGGAGTCAGTGCTTCAAGGTAGACCACAAATCCAGGGCATGAGCTGAAATGGGCTGTCACATTCCTTGTGTTACTAGTGACAACACCAGAAGTGTCTTATCTGGGCTCAAAGAGTACCTATTGGAAGGTTAAAATAAATCTCTAAATCACCAGGTATTGTCGGCTTATACTGTATGTAGTACATGGACACATTTTTAGAAAAAAACCCCAAAAGGAATTCTTGAAATATTTGGACTTTGATTCACTGCAATCTGTTATCATTTAAACAAACAGAAATTAATATTTGATGTGTATTGCTGCATTCTTGAATTGGTGTAATATGTGAGTTTCCCTCTTAGAATCAAATTGCTGAAACAAATTAACTTTTCAATGCTCTATTGAGATGCATGTGTATGTCAGCCTTATGTGA
Source organism: Gambusia affinis (assembly GCF_019740435.1). NCBI lineage: Eukaryota > Metazoa > Chordata > Actinopteri > Cyprinodontiformes > Poeciliidae > Gambusia > Gambusia affinis. The sequence continues at coordinate 23,994,935 of NC_057870.1, read as the reverse complement.
AATTAAGAAAGATAATAAATTTTTCTTTCTTTTGCAAACATATTTTATAATAATGTATAGATTTCAGATCATGAGAACAGAACTACTGTATTTAAAAATACATTGTTTATTGCCCACCGTGTTATTTTTGACTGTCTCCAGGTATTTCCAGTGACACAGTGGTTCGGCCCAGCTCAGTTTCCCAGGAAGAGTTGCTGGGGCTGATTGATAGGATGAACCGTGACTGGAGGGTCAGCGGTCTCCTGGTGCAGCTGCCACTTCCAGGTAAGCAAACAGAACACTTTGGAGATTTAGTTACCCAGGTTAAGAGATGGGCACTACAGTGCATTATAGTATACAGTGTATACTATAATGCACTATAGTGTAATCAACTTGCACTATAGTGTATACTATACACTATAGTGCAAGTTGATTACACTATAGTGGAATCAACTTGTAATTAAATATAACCTTTATCAGACACATTGATCAGTTTAGTAATAGTTAAATAAATTAAATAATTAATAGGCATTTTTTTAAAGTAGCAAAAACTAGTAATATTTAATAAGTATTTAGGTTTAATGTAATCATATGGGTTTTGTTTTTTTCACTCTGTCGTTCAGAGCACATCAACGAGCGAGCTGTGTGTAATGCAATTGCTCCAGAGAAGGATGTTGATGGTTTCCATATTGTGAATATTGGAAAGTTGTGCCTGGACCAGAGATCGATGGTACCTGCGACGCCTGCAGCTGTCTGGGAGATGATCAAAAGAGCAGGTAAACAAGCAAGGGTTCTAAATCTCACGTACATCTTTTTCATTTTGTTTACTTGTACTTGTTCTGAACAAATGATCCTCTAGAGGGCAGTAAAGATCTACTAGCTCTCATGGTAATATACTAACCATTCCTTGCTGCTATAACACGTGCTGTAAAATCGTCATGTTTGATCCTTTCATAAATGGATTTCTTTTTATTAGTTTCTTCTTGTATTGAGTTTAGTAAGTGCTATGTCAGTTTTATTCTGTGTTATAGTCTCTCCATTATGCACAACATAGTACGGATGTGCCATATTAGAATTGGCACAGAAATTATAGTAAAAAGTCAACCATTAGCCAGACAATCCTGTCACCTAGTTTATCTTTTAGAAATGTATATTTGTAACAGTTTGTTGAGCAACACTGACAATGTCTAAAGCTCCAGGATTTTCTCAGAAAATAGACATGTAGCTCTGATTTAATCCTATAACTATCATTTATTTTAAAAACTGGCTTGATCAGTTAAAAAAACATTCTGTGTGATCACAGTATTAGATTTAATGTGTCACTTTTCTTCATTAACTTAATTATAACCCTTCAATTGAAATAAACAAATGAAATAGTGGAAAATTTTCTTACACCAACAACAAGCTCATAAAGAATGTTTTGTGCTCAAGAAAAGTAAAACCTCCAGTCAAACTTGGCTGTTGATCAGTAAAGTTCAGTTCAGGTAACTGTTGCTTCACAGGATGACACTGATGTGAGGTGAAAAACATTGCGTAAAATGCAGGTTTCTATCTGCTGCAGGAATTTGGTGATAAAGATATAAATGAAAGGCAAGAAAGAAACCTTTAAAGGTATTAAAGGATTTCTTGATGCATTGTTCTTTATAGTACGGGTTGGAATAACAATTTATGACAATAAAGAAATTAGACATTAATTTTATAAACAATCAGTGATTTTATTTTTTTAAAATGTTCTTTTATCAAGAGCTCTGCCAACCTAATTTATGATGTGTTGATTAAGAGCAAAAAAAAAACAGATTTCTAGTGTGATCAGCATTTTTAATTGATATAAATTTTATGAATTTAAGATTTACCTTTTGTTCTTTAAATAACTGAGTCCCTTGGCTTCAGTCTGCAACTGTTTGCATGTAGCAGAAGTTCCAAAAGCTAAAAAGAAAATCTGCATCTAACCTCTGAACCCTAAGAGTTTTTTTGGTTTTCTTGTGGTGTTTTTATGCTACATCATTTTAACATCAAACAAAGCTGCACTGTTTGTATTATAGTATTCAACCTAAATACAATGTTTCAAAAAGGACAAAGTTACACGAAACTTGTTTGTTCATTCCTGCAGTTCAAAAGGCAACCTGACAAAAATGTGCAACAAAATATCAGTAGATCTTTAAGATAAGGGTAATTTTTAAGAAGAAATTTAATTTTCTTTCCCGGGAATGTGTTTACACAGGAATTGAGACGGTGGGAAAAAATGTCTTGGTTGCTGGTCGCTCCAAAAATGTTGGAATGCCCATTGCTATGTTGCTGCATACTGATCGTAACCATGAACGCCCTGGAGGTAAGCTAAGTGATTTGCATTTATTCTTTTATCTGTTCCATCAAGCTAAGTTATTCAGCCCAATAATATGACAAACATCTTAATAGAAAATTCAAGTTGCACCATCCTGGTTTTCCCTAAAGGATATTTGATGCTTTAAGCTTTTTATCAGGATATGAATGTACACTTCAATGACTCCTTGCCTTTTTTGTCAAAAAAAGAAAAATAATGCTGAAGCATGTCCTGCTGGATAAAAAGAAGGGAGTGTCAAAGCCTTAATCAGGGCGAAACATTTGGCACTTCGCACCACTGGGAAACGGATCCAGTCCTTATATGGGTGCAGGAAGGAAGAAACGGATTTCAAAAGGTGTTGCCTGCATTAAGCAACAAGACTTACTATAACTGTTAAAGTTCAGCAATATGACAGGATAAAGTTACCCAAGGTGCAATACATATGCTAAGCAGAAGGCAATAAGCTGTAGTTTCTGATCTCATTTAAGAAATTACAATAAAGAAAATAAGTAAAGGGCTCTAGGGAGTTACATTTCTTTACATGTTTAAAGCAAATGATATACAGCCAATCAGAAATTTTTTAGCTAATTCCAGCTTTCAGTTTCCAAGAATCCGTAGAGCGGAAGAAACCAGTAAAGAAAACAAGTTTCTTACCAGTTTTACCAGTTTTTGAAGAAACTGTTTTGAGATTTATTTCTAACTGCTGTTTTTATTTCATGGTTCATGCCCTTTTAAAAATGTACACACATTCTGTAAATGGGTTACTTGGTAATTTTCGTGCTGGTCTGAATAAGTTAACTGAAACATACAAAGATTATATTCATACCATCACATTTTATTAAAATACATACACTTTTACTGGCCACTTTATTAGGAAAATCAGATTGGACCCCGTTTTCAAAACTAATTTAATTCTTTTTGCTACAAATTCAACAATGTTTCTGAAACATTCCTCAAAAATCTGGGATCCATGTCAGCATGACAGCTTCACAATGCTGATGCAACTTTGTTTGCTGAATTTATGATGCAAATTTGTTGTTCCACTACATCCCAGAGGTGTTCTGTTAGATTCAGATATGGTGACTGTGGAAGCTATTCGAGTTGAGTTAAGTCAAAATCATTTTCAGAAGAATTCAAGTTTGTGACATGGTACATTATTATGTTAGAATGATCAATCAAAACATATATACTCATAGATAATCTGTGATGTGAAGTGATTGATGTTATTGGCAACAATACTTCTGTAGCGTGTTGGTTTTAGCTGACAATTCTATGGCATCCAAAGTGTGCCAAAACTACCCTTGACAACATAAAAGCACCACCACTGGCAACTATTGACCCTGCCCAGGAGCTATCCAGGTCTTTATGTCGTTTATTTGAAGTTGATAGCCTAACATCTAAATTTCAGAGCTGAATAGAGATTCAATGAAAGAGTAAATATTTTCATTAATCTTAAATTTACCTATGTTGTTGAAGCTATGTGAATTATAGACAATTTTACCATATTATTACTGCGTATATGATTATTTCAATGTTAAAATTCTATTTTGGTGTCATTGATACAGCTGTTTGTCAGTTGCATGAGTTTATCTATGTGTCACTGCAAAACAGGTATCTGTTAACACAAGACTTTGTGAGAACTGGTTCAGCCCTTTTCAGATGAAAGGATATGTAAAATTTCAGTTGAACTTCACAGCATATGCAACAGTGAGCGCCTGGTTTCCCCACGCCTTCATACTTGGGTGAAACCCTTGCAATCAATGTAGGTTAAAGGTTGTCCCCACAAATTAATTTTCTGTACCTTTTATCAGTTACAGGAGCAAAGATCTTTACCTTTGCTCCTGGTAGCTCATAACAATTTCACTTATTTTTTCTTTGTGGTTAATTCAGTTTTATAAAAACAGACCAATAGGAATAGGAACAGTTTAGACAGAACAGCCAATGATCCAGAGACTTGAAACATTTACTCACCCTCCATAATATATACCCTCCTAATATATATCAGAAACTATACGCTTTATTCAGTTGGGAGGTTTATGCTAGATTGAAACATGACCGGATTCATCTGCAGACGTATAAAATTTTTTCTCCCTTGATATTGAAGCCTCGGGTGGATTAAACAGAACAACAGTTTTCTGCCAATCAGAAGAACAATAAATCAATTCTAGCCTCTACACGGGAGCTTGGGTCAGACACTGAGCAACAATTGGCCTCCAACTCTTTCATCAGTTTAGGTGTGCATGGTAAAAAACATTCTCTGTAGATTTGACATAAGGCATACATTAGCTCTCAGCTGCACTATTCCAGATCTTTTTCATTGGATACTTAAATCTTAATTTGGAAAAGGATCTCAGAATTACCAACAATAAAAGGTAAAGCACACTGTTCACAGCAAGTGAGCATAAAGTTGATGCAAAATATACAATACAAAAATAACATTCTGACTGTGCCTAAATAGATCATTGATCAATTTGTAACTGTTTCAGCACCTTTTTACCACAATTTTGTTCAAATTTTAGAATATTCTTCCAGGATATAAATGAAAAGTGCAAATGCATCACAAAAAGTTTCAATTAGTTGTGTGCAAAGGCTATTGATTCTTTTGTAAGGACTAAGATGCAGGATCCATTAGGAATCCATTCATCTTAATATTATTTTTACCATTTGAAATATTTTTATTAGATATTTACCAATTCATAATATAAGTTTCATTGCTGATGAAACTGAAGCACAACTTTTGCACTTGTTTTGCATGCTAAGCTCTTGCAATAACTTAAAAATAAGCCAAATTCCTACAGCATGACTGTATAAACTGATGTGTCCCTACAATGCATGTTTTAAAGGTCAGACAACAGTTCATCCGTAATGCGACCCGGATGTTCGATGTGCTGGGACTTGTTGTGCCTTACATCATTTTCTTTATCTCACCCAAAAATGTTCCAGTGTGATGCATTCTACTTTCTTTCTAAGACTTCCTTAGTCACAAGGGCCACACACTGTAGTGAAGAAACCTAGATTCGTTGGCGTACATACCGTTTTTGAGATCTATAAAATTTGTGAAAACATAAGTATATTAATTGCATTAACAGTAAATGTGGCTTTTAGTAAATTTTAGAGTTCTGCCCTACTCTCAGTGTAATGTTCTTGCAATGTTTACATCTTAGCATTGTGAAGGATAAATCTGAGTTTCCCTTTCTATATTCACTAACTTAAATTTACATAAAACAAAGAATAATTTTCCCCATTAGATTAAAAAAATAGTTTATTTTTGTTGCTTAATTCAACCTCAAAGCTCCTCTTTGCCTCTCAGGTGATGCCACAGTGACGATCGCTCACAGATGTACACCAAGGGATCAGCTGAAAAAACTTACCATGCTGGCTGACATCATAATTGCAGCAGCAGGTAATTAAAGTTTACCAGAGAGAGGGAAAGATTTTTTACTATTTTTCTTCATAGTTCAGTTATGTGTTTGTTAATGGCTACAAAATGGTAGTAAGTTAGAATTAAATGGTAACTGAGGAAATGGAAGTACTATTATTCAAATTTTTACTAAATGCAATAATTCTTACCTTACCTATGCTTTTGTACGTAACAACTGAAAATCAAATAACGCGCTAACAGAATATATCCATGAATAGTTTAGTTTTTAGGTATCATGGATGTCACATATTTTCTAGTCTATAATTTGTATCACATCAAATCCTGTTTTCATCTAAATTCATTGCCCAGGACAATGCTCAAGAAAAATACTCTTAATTTAATTTTAATCTAACTTTTTTGTGGAATATCCTGAATAGCTTTAAAAAATTATTTTAAATTAAATATATTAGTAGAAGTAATTGTAATTTATAGTCTCATATTGCCCAGCCTATAGATCTAAAATATAAGAACCATTGTGTAAGGTATAAAGAGCCACTTGTGGCTCCAAAGTCTCAGTTGACAATAAAGGTAGAGTTATAATAGAATAGGTCAGATTTTACAAAATCTGATTAAAATTCATAAACATTTGTTGCTGTAATTGATAAAAGCTGTGTAAAAAGTAATCTGAGTACTGAGTTAATTTTTGGTCATTTTATTTTCATTCTTCATTTCACTGTGATACTCTTTGTGATTTTATCAATAAAAAGTGTTAATATAAATACGCTTTGCTTACAGAAATATATTAGATATACTATAAGTGGAGTTTGGGAAGCAGTTTGTTAATATTTGTTATATTTTTTAAACTGGATATTATATGCAACCAAACATTTTTATTTATTACATTTTCATAGGAAAGTAAATTGATTAATGTGCCAGAATCCATTCTCCTTTTATAATTCCTCTACCTAAACAGGTGTAGATTCTGCTGTACACTCCTCAATCCTTTAGACTCTTTGAATTTGCATTTGCATAAAAAGAATTATGCAGGCTGGTATTGGAAGAAAAAGTAAAGAATATGAAAAAGGCTTACCAGCCCTTACTTGAATAGTTCTTGTTCAAGTCTGCATTGCAAATGTGAAAATTTCCAGATAACTGTTTTGTCTCTCAGCTTTGTTCCTCTTTCTGAAGAACAAGGTGGTCTTATAGGATTGGAATGTGAAACTATAAATCTTGTGTAAAACTGTAGTAACAACGTCGTTGGGGGTGCCAGGTTACACCCTTAATGACGGGTGTAATCAATGCCCCGTAATCAACGACATTAAAGGATTTTTTTCTTCTTGATGAAAAGATTAACCTTTCAGTTCATTTTATGTTTGTGAGATATACAGTATCTGTTTCATTATAAAGTATTTTTTCTTTTTTAATCTCTCTCATTATATATACTCTCAATACCTTTTTAAGTTGCTATTACTTTTGTTGGTAAACCAGTCCTTATAATAATAGTACAAAATTGACCAAGTTCTCTTAGCCACTCTTCGAAATGGGAAACAAAATAGTAAGGGAGATGAGTACTGATCTCTGTGTTCAGAAAAGGGCAACAAGAAAATAGCTGTCCATATTCCTAATAACAGGTACAGCAGTGGTTAGTAATTCATGGCTGTCACAGTCAAATATCTGGGACTTGTATGAAAGGACCAAGATCAGATCAGAATGGTAAGTAGAGCTGATTTTTGACTCAAGTATTTTGGCTCGAGACAGCTTAATTTTGAGGGCAGCCTGATCATGAACTTTATTTCAGTTTTTTTTGCCCCTTCAATGGAGACCAGGTGCTGAGCGTCATGTACAGAGTAAGAAATGTACAACATTTTGCCTGTACTTGATGGCTGACTAAGGTTGCTATTACATTTGCAGCTTTAGGTTTGGGACTGCATTTGACCATCTTCACAGTCTAAAATGCTTAGATGGGTCAAAATTTAACTGGATTATTTAACACCCCACATAGATTCTTTGAAAATTTAGTTTGATATTTAAAAGCTTTTTCAATTTAAGGAAAAATAGCTATTAATAAGACTGTAGAATGTTGATGGAGCTTAAAAGAAAGGACTCACCCAGGAAACCAATCCCTAATGGTAAGGGACATAAAAAAATCTCCAAAGCTCATAGTTAGGACATTACAGCATCGAGGATCACCTTTACAGTCTATAGAAACCATTAAAACCATATTTACATGTTAAGTGGTTATTGTCTCATTTAAAAATGATAAAGGTATGAAAAATCAACTTGTGTTCTCTGTTCGACATGGTGGGGAATCTATGAACCTGTTTCTCTTCCAAATATGCCTTTTTGTTCCCCCTTTGGTCAGGCGTTCCAGGTCTGATCACAGCAGACATGGTGAAAAAGGGTGCAGCAGTTATTGACGTCGGCATAAATCGCATTCTGGACCAGAACAAGGGGAAAGTCCGGCTCATCGGGGATGTGGATTTTGAGGGTAAACAAGCAATACATTTTACTAGGATTGCCTCAGCAGAGGAAATATCTTAATACCTGCACATCACCTGCATTTTATGGCGAATAAGGAGCATTGCTTAACACCATATCATGTTTCTATTTGTTTTAGGGGTGAAGGAGAAAGCAGGTTTCATAACACCTGTTCCAGGAGGTGTTGGTCCAATGACTGTTGCCATGCTCATGAAAAACACTGTGACTGCTGCCAGAAATGCACTGATGCATTAAAAACAGTATACACCCTTCATTTTACTTTGCATTGCAGAGAGATAACAGCTTATGAACATGCGATAACCTGCATACATTTCAGCACACACTCAAAACCAAATCCTTCTGCTGAACAATTACACACTTTTATTTCAACAGTTTTGACCTCAAGATTTCATACTTGCCTGGAAACCTACTTGATATGTACCATGTTTACTTCCATATTTATTATTTATTTTATTATTGTAGTTCAGATTTTGCTTTTGTACGTTAGATTAATATTTTTTCTACTGCAGTGTTTTGATTTATGGAATATGCTGAAAATTAGCAAGAAAGAAGTCATAATAAAAGTGGGTTTGAGTCAGTGCCGTGTCAATGGGTTTATTTTTTTCATTATTAGTACTTAGTTTCTCTGTAATTGGACTTATGGGATATAAACTTTTTTTGTCAAAAATAGACCTTGGTTTTATATTCTAGGTAACAACTAATGCAGTGAACCCTCGTTTTTCGCCGGGGTTGAGTTCTTTAAAGAACCCATGATAGGCAAAATCCGGGAAGTAGTTTTTTTACAATTATTATAAAGCACAGTTAAATACTCTACATTGAATCCAAAGAACAAAACCTGAATTTTTTAAAACAAATAGAACACTTTCTTACAAATAACTACAGTAAAATAATCCTTTTAATCATCAATCCGAAGTACAGTAGGACAAATTGTGACTCGCGTATTTCACTGTTCCTCTGACTGTGACGCTGCGGCCTCACTCTGCTCTCTAGTGTCTTTTTCTTCTGAAGCTTGTGGTGCAGGTGTGATTTTTTGAGAGAAGAACATAGTCATCAGTAGTTGCTGTCGCTCTTGTTTTCTTCTGGGCAAAAATATTTGCCATAATTTGACAAGCTGTATTAAGTATATTTAAATACTGTAACGTGATTGGCACACAGGTAGAGAAGAAGCGCGGAGACTGTTTAGCCAGTCAGGATGCCGAACACAATGCACTGTGAAAAAATTACACAAAAAAATCTGCAAAGCAGCGACGCCGTGAAAAGTGAACAGTGAATGTTTAAGAAAACAAATGTGAGGTTTTGACTTTTTTTAATATATTTTTACTTGCACAATTACTGGGTGACTGTACTTGTGCAGAACTATTATGCAAGTGCAACTAAATGAAGACATTTTTCCATCTCACTGTTTAATATGCATCAGTTTAAGTCAGAATTATAAACAACTCAAAACTTTCCAATAAAAAATAAACAGCAACAAATTTGTGACCAATATCTCCACCTTAATTTTCCTTCTTTTCTTCCCTTCATACAGTCTGTCAGTTTCTTGATATGTTGACAACTTTTTGTTCAACATAGCCTTACAGACACTGTTCAGAGAGGTGAACTGTTTTCCTTCACCTTAAGTGTTGAGGTCCAAGCATCTTTAATAGCTCATATCAATATCCCACCTTCACCTTACTGCTGTCTGAATCAAAGTGGAGCTCTGTTCCCCTTACTCATCCACCCACAGGCCCATCAAGAGTGGCTCTCATTCCATAAGTTCTTTTGAAAAATCTGTCCTCAGGTATTTCTTGGCCCAGTCTAGACACCTGTGTTTATGGGTGTTATTCAGCGATGGTCAGGTTTCAGCCTGTCTTTTCTTGGCCATGTCTCTGAAAACTGAACGTCTTGTACTTCTAGTTTCTCCAGGCAGGTTGCAGTCCTTAATGGGCCAACCCCTATCTCATTACACAAATACACAACACCTGCTATGCTTAAATCCATTTAGCACTGAAGTTTCTGCAGCTTTAAGTCTGGAAATATGTGTAAAAAAACTGATGAAATGGTCCAGATACTCACTTACTTAATACTTGTGCACACACTGTAAATAAGTTCCACCGTCGTTTCTTTTCAAATAGAGATTAACTGACAAAGAATCAGCAACATGCAGATCATAAACTATTGTTTGACTTTATTCTAGACAAGTTAAAACAGGAACACTATTCAACAAGTATGTTAAAACTGCAATTTAAATTGCTACCGGCATCATAAAAAAATGTTTTAAGGAATTTGTAAAGAAGATTCAGGTACCACTAAAAGGATGACCCACCTTGGTGACAGTAATTATATTGTTTCACAATGCTGGAAAAAACAATCCAGTCTGGGAATTGTTCATCTGTTGACTCCCAACTTTCTGAGGATAGTGACCCATTTTTTTTTTTTTTTATTTAAGGCTATTTTAAGGATGGCTTAATCAAGAAATATTTCCAAAATATCTCCAGTCAAATGAGATGTAATAAATACTGTAAATCTATTTGGACCATGTAGTATCACACTGCTTTTAGATGTAACTATTTCATTGTGTAAACAGTATATAGCTTAAGAGGTTTAATTGAGAATAGTTGGAATATTTTCTAGACTTGTAGTGGATACTGGCAGCAAAAAAAAATAATAGCAATTGAAGTTATGTTTTATAAAACTGTAAAATCTTCAATGGAATGTTTAGCTTGTCTCCTCACTTTGGTAAAAACTGGTCCTAGAAAAGAAAATTCTCTAAACCACAAAAGCCCTGAAAAACTTTACCTACAAAAACTAATTGTGATGTGTTTATTTCTCAGACTTGTGAATCAAACTTTTATTTACTTGAAACAGCCAAGCTAGATTTGTCTTGTCATCTCAAGAAAACGCAAATGTTTTTTTGGTTGTTTTTTTTTAATAGCGTCAGGTTGTTTTGTAGCAACAAACGGTCTTGACAGCAAAATGAATAGAGTGAAATCAAGGGGAGAGTAATGAAACGGGTTACACCCAGTTTCATTGTTTTCCCCTTAATATCACTCTCAGTATCACTTCCATGAAACTTCAGTGGAGACATGGTGCATTGTAACGAACAGAAAGTGGGTACACTGTGGTCACAAAGGGATGGATATGACCAGGATGGCTGAGATGTTTAGTCATAATTGCTACTAAGGGGCCCAGTTTGGCCAAGCAAATACTCCCACACCATCACAGACCTGAACTGTTGAGTCTTGCTGTCTTGTAGTTTATGCCAAATGCTAGCCATTCTTCCTAGCTGACAGGAATGCACTCTAATTTTGTCTTTTGTTGATGTAGCCACCCGCTTCAAGGTGCTGTGTGAGATAGTTTTCCACATTGTTTGGTAGTGCAGAGTACTTGTATCAAGTACTGTTACCTTTTTATCAGCTAGTCTGCCTGTTCTCATATGACCCCTGCAATCAACAAGGTGAAAAGAAATTCTCTTTTTTTGGATCACTTTTCATGAATCCAAGAGATGGTTGTGGGTAAAATCCCAGTAGGCTAGTGATTTTTAAAATAGTCGGCACAACCAAAATGGCACCAACAACCAAGATATGTCAATACTCACTAACACACCCTGTCTGATGAACTGTTTTCAAACCGTGAAAACATAAAGTCTTACCAAGTACTTTTGGGCTAGTTTCTAGTTCATGATTGCACTCATATCTAGTACTTTTTCATCAATATTAATAAATTGTTGACTTAAAACAAGTTTCTATTTCTTGCTGAAAAGTTATTTGTAAGTTAGTTTTGTCTTATATTAAGGGTACTATGGTATTTGTACTAAAGACTACACCAAAAATACATAGCTTAGAAGCCGAGGTGTGTTAAGTTATTGCCGTAAGATTGGCTAGGTAGTTAGCCAGTACTAGTGGAAATGGAGCCTACCACCACCGATTGACCAGTAAAAGACTTGGTTGCCATGGAGACTGATCACTGGCTGTTGTATTCAACTTCATCCCATTCAAATCAATTCAAAGTATCTGGCAAGTATTTTGGGGGTATTTTTTTGTATTGAGCAGGTGTAACTCATAAAAACAGCTTATTAATTGAAGAATTTAACCATCAGGAGGAAGAAACCACTGCTAACGTCAGACAACTTCACTTGCATTTTTTAGTTATGCATTTACCGTTTGTGTTGTAAACAGATCTTGTCTGCACCTGTTGGACAGAGACACTGAGGCAGCCAAAGACAAGAATCTAGCCAGAAACGTGCTCTTGTAATCTCATCCCTGATGAAACAGAGAGGTTTACAACAAATGTGATTCTCAGTGGAGCTACTTCTAACAAACTAAAAGACATACTTCAGGTAAACACTCAATCTCATACTGGCTTGCGTCTGTGCTTCCAGAGAATACCTTCAATAAGAGGAGCTTTGAGATGAACACGTGACCCTTGCACTACCACCAGCACCCCTGCCAGCAATTACCACCACAGGTGTTGCCTCTGCATGCAGAGGTGAAATGAAATGAAAAGAAGGATGTGGATAATTTTTTTTTCTTCAAAGGAAATGCCTCTTTCTTTGTTGAAACTTGGCAGGTCTTTGATTGGCTGCGAAACATCTTCAAAGGACTGGAGCACATTATATAGCCTGAACAGAACAGAAGTCTAAGCAGTCAGAAGACGATAAGCAGAAAAAACATCTCACTAACAGAAGACAACATGTCCATACAAAGACAGACATTCCTAAGGAAGGGTGAGCTTCTTGCTTTTTTGTAATGTGTACTTTTGAAATAATAACCATACTGTAATTTTTCATTTTGTGCAAAATGGTAGTAAGCAAACTGAAATTCAGCATTGTAGGGCATGGAAGTTGAACAGTAGAACTTTTTAAAACAGTCTTTTTTAACCACAACTTCAAACAAAGCTGCTCATGCACTATTCTAATATTAATTAAAATATCTTTTTTTTTTTTTCCAGTTCTCACCTTCACAGTGACAGTGCTGCTTCTGCTGGCCACAACAGGAAAGTCTGAGATGTTGAATGACGACACGCTGACTACTGTGTCGCCCTCTGTCTTAAATTCGTCTCTGACCGTCCAGACAGTCAACAGTATGTTTCTCTAGTTTTCATATGTTGGAAGAATTAGTGTAAGAGAAAAAGGCCCCCAAAATTTTCTTCTGAATCATTTCTTATTGAAGCTATTTTAATTTTCCGTATAGGAAAATAATATAATTATTTTCATGACTGCAATGAATAACTGACACAGAATGAAGGAATTGAAGGAATTGAATTAAACCAGGTCTTTTGTTCAGGTACCAGCTGAACAAGTTTCCATTTAGTATTTTTGTCTGTATTAGACTTTTTAATTATTTTAATTCTACATTCATATAACAGCATCAGTTGGAAGGACTCTGTTTATTAATTTTGACATGAGTGTTCTTCTCTGCGTCTTTTTCTCCAGGCACCACGAACCAAAGTAAGGTCCAGCTTTCAGTCAGGCCATGTGGAGATGAAAATGAAAAATACTGCTTAAACGATGGCAAGTGCATCTACCCCCAAGACAGCCGTCGACCTTCCTGCATGTAAGCACACAACTGATGGCGCCGGCCTGTCCAAATATATTAACAACCGTTTTACACAGGTTGGTTCATGTTTGCTTTTGGAATGCACTCACATTTTTTTCTTCTCTACAGCTGCATGCCTTCTCACAGCGGGCCACGCTGCGAGATCTTCACCGATTTGACTTACCAACCATTAACTGTGGACAAGGTTATTCCCATCTTTTTTGGGTGTGTCATGATCGCCATCATTCTGGGTCTCGTATTGTGCTGCTTTATCAAAAGGAGGTAAGTAACTGTGGGCTCTAATGCCACACGTTTAACGCAGAACCAAAGAAATTGCTCATGTTGAGGCGTGTTGTGATGCAGACATTAAAAAGTTTTTATAGCTATTTTGCATGTCAATCAAGATTTATAGTCACTAATGACTTTCCACTCTTTTTGCAGAGTATAAGTTTATTTTTTCTCAGAACAAATTTGTAATAATGACATTGAATTTTGTTTAATTTTTTGCAGATGTGTAAAATCAGCACCTCTGATAAAAGCCGCTGCATTTGAGACTTCGGTGTGACATCATCAACTCCTCTTCACGATGTTTCTGCACGACTTGAACTGGATTTTATTTTATAACTTAAAGCGAGGTTTTAAGTGTTTTGTAAACTTGAGATATACATATTTTAAAATAACAATGTGAATGCTGAATTTTGTTATTAACAGTTCTACGATAGTTCTGGCCAATATTCTATTTATTGTAATTTTATTTTGATTAAATTATTTGCCTTCTTTTTTTATTTAAGGTTTTGTAATAAATTATAAATAAAACATCTGTTTCAAAAATGTTATTTTGAAAGCAGGTACTGCTGTCGACATTTAAACAGTAGTTGACTGTTAAACATTCACTCTTGCACTTTAGCATGTAATACACATTTGCTCATATAGTTTTTTGAGAGTACCAATTAAACCAAAGGAAAACTGTGAATGAACAACATTAATGAACAAAACAGTCATTAAAACCAGATTAAATAATTTCAGCTTAATAACATAAAAATGTCAAGTGAAAACATATAGACTTTAAGCTGTAGATCAGCCTTTGAAGCTATGATGCACTATATAGGACTTATGAGCTCAATGGATTAACTGGTGTTGTGTGTAGCAGTTCTAGGTAGTTTGCAGTTTAATGTATTTAAATCCCACCAATTTAAATGAATCATGCACACAGATTTATAGTCACTTGCAAACGTTCCAATTAGTTATAAAACAATGCAATGAAGGTCAGTGTATCACTTATGTTAGATAAAAAATAAACTTTTCTGGAAACCTAGAGAAGTCAGTGCATGGGTGGAGATTCACCTTCTAGAAGGGAAACCCCAAACCGACAGCAGGAGTAACAACAGAATGGATTAAGTCCAAGAAAGCTAATGTATTAGGGCTCAGTCAAAGCCCATACCCAAATCCAACAAAAACTTTGTGACATAAATTGAAAACTGATGTTCTTCAACATATATTGTACAATTCGAACACAAAAGAACAACCAGCATAGGTTTTTATTAGCAAACAAAATGTGCAAACTGGTCAGGAGGAGCTTCTTTGGCTCCTGATCAGACTTTGTTGGGGAAATTTACAGTTGAGTAATGGAGTAAATAGGAAGTCTTACAAAACCAGAAAATGTAGGTATCATGGAGGTCATAAGGCTTGGTTGAGTCAGATGCAGAGAAATTCACAGATCAGATAAGAAGCAGACAAGGGCAATGGTCTGAAGGAGACAGAAAACAGGTTGGGGGCTGTGACAGTGGTTGTCAAGAGACAATCTGGGACTGAGTAAGTGCAAAGCAGGTGCATATAAAGGCAACAGTACAGGTCAAAGCAAACCAGCAGCCAACTAGAGCAGAGGGGGCAGAGAGCAGTATGAACCATTACAGGGAAAAAGAAAATCATGACATGTTCATAGACACACTCCCTCCAATTTGACTGAGCTTGAGCTAATTTCCAAAGGATGGACAAAAATTTAAGTCTCTAAATGAGTAAATGCAAAGGGCATCTAATGGCAAAAATTGGATTGACAAAATAGTTAAGCATAAATACACTCCACAATTTAAATAATTATTTTAGATTTCCTTGTAGCAGGAACGATTAAAACCAATTTATACATTTTCAAAGCAAAATCAAATTAAAAGTGGTTAAAAACTGTTAATCTGTTGTTAAAGATTTAAAAATAGCAAAAACATTGTTTTGTTGTTAAACACGTTACTTAAAAATTCATATAAACAAAAACTAGATTTATACATATTATTCCAAGAAAATAAACCTGCACGTTCTTGAATTAAAACCATGACTTAAACAAACAAACAAACAAACAAATCAGCGGAAGTTTCAGTGAAAAGCAATGACTGAGAAAACCATGACAGTGCAGCGTCATGAAACTGCGGTAGGCTATCTTGGAACCACGTTGATGTAAACTGGCTCTTTGAGGTATAATTAATGTAAATCACAGGAGTCCCTCACCACACCCACCCACGCCTCATGACCGAGCCCCCGCGGGGTTTCACTCATCCTCTGGCTTAAGGAGCCTCAGCCCGCACCTTCTTCTCTTCCGGACAGACACCTTAGCAAGTCGGAAGCGCCTCTTTGTAATAACCCAGACAAGCAGTGGCTCTGAAATGCGGACCAGAAGACCCCCAGCGTTCCTGTCCCTCATCGGTAATGTCTGTTTTTCTATAAATTAGAGGTTAGAGGTGTTTGCAACAGGATATTGTTCTCAGTTTGGGACGGCAGGCAAGTTAAAACTTAGCAAAGGGAAACAAGTAGGACAGGCTTTTAATAAGCACTCCTTATACAGGTATAGTTTGACAGTCTACTTCCACCTATCTTTATATGTCATTAATTCAGCTAATTTAGTAGCTTTGTTATTATTAAAAAGAAGAATGGAAAAAAAAATCTATAGCTTGTTCTTATTTGCTTTAGCACAATTTTCTGGATGCCAGATAGTCAAAATGTTATCACTTTTTCAAAATATCCCTTTCACAAACCTTCCTATTTGAAGAGACTTGTGCTGTCATACTTCACAATAAGTGAATCACTAATTTAAAGGTCACTCGAGTTTTTTAAAAAACGTATTAAACTTAATCACTCCAAAAATAAACACAATTATAACAACTATATTCATTGTTTGATTGTGTTTTACAGGTGCTTCCAAACTATTTTAGACACAAAATACCTTTTAATCTAGCAAAATGGCCGACAATTTAGACTTAAAATGGCAGGAATTTCAGCTAAGTTAAAGTCTGGTCCATACAGAAAAGAGTTTTTAAAATGATAAAGTGTTTTTCCATTTGTTTTCTGCATCCACACAGATACAGCATTTGTTTTTTTTTTGTGTTTTGTTTTGTTTTCTTACTAAAGGGGTCCCAGAGTGAACATTTCATTTTATACCCATGGATAGCAAACACATCTTTTGTAAACCTGCTGAATTATCAGCCCAACCTGTAATCTAATCCGTAACCCCAAACATGTCGCATATAGAAACATGTATGGCTTGTAGTTTAATTATTTCAGTTGCATTAGCACTTGTTCCCTCAAAGCATAATTGGCCATGCTAACTAGCCCTAGCACTCATGGCAGGCTCCATTGTAATGAACCAGAGAAAAAGGGGGAGGATGTGAACAGCATGATTGACAGCGCTAAGATCCTCCTCCTTGCTCTGATTGGTTGGTTTTGATGGCACAATATATTTGTTCAAATAACACCAAGACCATATGGAGAAGGCAGAGGAACTGGATTTTTTTCACAGATTGTCTACCTTACATCATTTATTTATTTATTTATTTATTTATTTATTTATTTATTTATTTATTTATTTATTTATTTATTTATTTATTTTAGTTTTAGAGGCTTAATGGGGAAACATTATTGTGATCACATGCTAAGTACCTGAAATGTAGGAGCTTCTTAAGGCGACAGATGCCCAATTTCAAGTAGATAAATTGCAAAGTCCAAACTATTTTAAATCATGTTTGATATATGCAGCATTTTTATAATAACTGAAGGCAACAGAATTACTTAATTGTGCTATAAAATGTCCCTATGTGCACAGAAAATACATAATACTGCCCCTTTAATATCAGATGTTGAAATCAACCCAAGTCATTTCTGTCATAAACTTAGATTGAAAGGCAAGATAGCAAACATGTAGCTTACTTTGGGAAATATGACCTTTATGTTCATTATAACATGGGGACAAAAATCAAACTCAATTCACGGAAAGACACAGACATTCCCACGAGGGTGGGAAAAGATCCTCCTCTCAAATGCATAAAAATCATATAAATACAAGCTGCAATGGCTCCACTAACTGATGCAGATATTTTGGCTGTATTCCAAACCCAAATGCAGTAGGGATTCTGGTTCTGAGGAGAGATGTTCTCATTTTGATAACCCAGAAATCAGTTCTAGAGCTAATCCTTCCCCATTATTTGAAGAACAATTGTTTTGCTACAGATACTTGAAGCACGGAAGAGGAGGTGACAGGAAGATTATTCTTACAGGTTAACGTTGCAAAAGGGAAGTTGGTTTAAAGATAAGTAAACTAGAGGAGCTATGACTAAAACTATGACACGTTTAGGTTTATGACACCTTTATCTTGAAAGAAAATTGCCTTTTTGCTTTGCCTCGCTCTGAATAGCTAGTACTAATCTCTGTTCATTCAAAGTGATTATGCAAAGATTGTTATTTGTTGCAGGTTAGATATTGTTGTTTAAAATATAAAAAAATTGTAAAATCTAAACTATTCCTTTAAATTTCAGGATGTTCTGAATTTCACTCCATGAGGTTCATGAAAAGACTAAATGAAAAAAACTAGATACCATGACTGAATTTGTTGAAGGGTTTACATAAAAATAGTTTCTTTATACATTTATATTTTCACTAATCCCATCGGTATACAAAATGTGTTCTAAATTTGCGCTAATTCAGATGTTTAAGGTAAATTTATACCCAGTTTAGCAAGAATTTGTTACTAATAGTGTCTTCGTATGAAACGCAATCAAGCTGATTATCCTATGGAACCATGAAAGACAGATTCTTTATTTTTATTTGAAATGGAAATTTAGCTGTCCATAATGTCAGAAAACCTGCTTTATGTATATTATGAACTAGTCTTTGGAAATCGTTCACTTAGTCTGATTAGCAGACATTTGTGTCTTTAGAGAGAAACGTTTAATTTATTTATTCAAATGAAGTGACTAAAAAGTGATTTATCAATGAGGAATATGTTTTTACTATTTCATGGGCACACCACTGAACCTAGTTACAAAAGCTCCCAACAATCAGCCTTGCTTCCCTTGTACACAGAGAATAACATCTACGCAGCCATAACAACAAAAACAGTTGAATGGACGCTGTTTTGAGGCAAGTGTTACTAGATTCATATCCAAACAAATCTTGGATTTAGAGCCGTATGTTTTTCTAACCTGGCTGCTGGAATGTGGGCGTCCTTACATACTGTGCGTTCTAAAGCTTTGCAGGTCCGAACAGGCAAAGAGGGCCAGGCCACCAAGCCGCTGTACGTCACATCCTGCAGCTGGCAGCGGCTCTAACGCTTCTTACCAAACTAGGTTATTTTCCCCGTGTCATTTTTTTTACAACTTCTGGATTTTTTCCTTTAAGGTGGCCCAGAGCATTATCTAAACAGAGTCAGCAAAGAGGAATTAAAACTGATCTTTGTGGTCTAATCAACATAATGAGATCTATTCTCATAGGCTATAAATCACGTCAAGTCAAAAAAACAAGTTTCTACATACCTAGATTGTTTGTGCAAATAAAATTGACCTTTGTTACAGTAAAGATTTGATTTTGAGATTTGAGACACACATTTTACTGACAAGTATGTCAATATGTTTATTGACATACTTGACATACACTTTAGTTGAAATTACCAAATGTTTACTGCAGTTGAAGCAAAGATTATTTTGTTTCAACTGCAACATTTAAATCAGTTAATATTTTCCCCCTAGCCACTGGGTAGTGACAGGGCTGTAACTGTTGACATATTAAAGGTTAACCCATCTTCTCATCTGGTCCAAACCATGTCACATCTGCACACAGTCATTGATTGTGAGGTTTTGGATTTACGAAGACCAGCTCACGTTTTGAAAGGGCATGAACAACTCTAACAAGGATTCTTTGTCAGCATGACTCAGCTTAAAAGAGACTTGATTGTTTTTTTTTTCTTCTCCAACCATTGACCTAGTGCTTGAATAGTGGTTTGTAAATCTGTTGATATTGAGTTTCTATGCCATTGTTGAGACTAGAGGTATTGTAAGATGACAGAGAACCACTCTGATAATAGTTCTCACTGAACAATTGCTGAATTGTAAAGTTATTTCCTTTATTCACCTCAGACCTGATTTTTTCTCTTGTGTAAAGTGCAATCATTGCTGTTTTTCATCAACAGGTGTTGTGCTGATTTGGCCATATGTACTCACCATGAGTATTTCACCCAGACTCCAAACCACAGGCAGTTCCTCTCTAACTGCAGGTAATGAACAATAAAGTTGATTTACAACTTTTTGTGGGGGTGAGTTTGATTTTACTGATCGCACGCTAATCCCTGAACATACGTCTCAAAGGTTTTGTAATACATGTTGGTAAAGAGAAAAATGTAGTTAATAAATTGAAGGTTATAACTGTGGCAATTTTTGTGATATACACCACAGGGCAGTGTTTAAATAGGTTTGGAATGGTGTCCAAGGGTGAAACCACATCAACAAACATCAAAGAAAATAATATAACTTGTCTGTGTGTTGTGCACTGAAACATGTTTCTATTGCTTCCATGTTCCCCTCTGGTAAGCAGGTGTCCTCTGCTTTCTGCTGAGAGCAACAAAATTAGCTCATGTTCTTTGTGCTGGACTGCCTTCAATCACACTCCATTATATTTGATAATTTTCTGTATTTTAATTCTTTGGGTACGGGCAGATGAGGAACTTGTGCGTAATAATCTATAATTATTATGTAGTTTATTTTTAACTTCTCATAATATTTTATGCTGTAATGCAAAATAAATTGATAGAGTTTGTCTCTAGAACAGTAAATAAGGTAAATGAATCTTTAGCAGCTTATATTTCCATTATCCTGTTGGAAAATATTCAGTGTACAAATGTTATTAAAGAAAATAGGCATGTATTAAGGGTTGACACCTTTTAATCAGGCGGTGAGCCTCTTTTTGGTAGGAGACATAAACATTGCTCAGACAAGGATGAGTAGTGTTAATGGGTCTTGTACATCTGTTTTTTTTTTCACATCATCCACCACAAACATGACGTGTGCTAAGTGTCAACTTGTGACTGTGACTGTAAATGACTGTGGCAACAGGAAATAGGTTTCTGTCTGTCTTTTTACTAGCTTTAAAGAAGCACCACAACCATATTGTGAACTGAAAGACCATTTTCATGGTTTGGGATTAGTTTTACTGCATCATGCTTTTTACGTTTACTTGAGTAATGTTATTTTGAAGTAACACTTCTCTTACTTGATCTGGATTTCTGGCTACTCTTTCAAGCTCTAGTTACATTACTGAGTACAGAATAAGCATTTTTTTCACCCAAACACATAAACATCATAACACCAAGACCATATGGAGAAGGCAGAGGAACTGCCTTCTCCATTTATTTATTTCTGATAAATAACTATTTATCAGAAATGCTTTGCTGTTTTTTGGGAGGTGAATATGACTCAATGGGTGGAGTAGTCTTTACAATTCAAAAGTTTTGGTCCAAGCCTCTTCCTGCCAGGTGTGAATGTGCCCCATGGGAAAGACCCTTATCTCCAAGTTGCCTAACAATCTGTGCATCAATGTATGACAGCGTGCATTTTTGTGAGTAGATATGGATGAGTGTATCTCTAATGTAACCTGTATGACAAGAAAACTGTCACACAAACTGTATGTTGCCAGGTCATTCAACCTTTAGTTGTTTCTTTGCAGCCAAAAGAGATTCCTTATCCTTATTTAACTGTTTGTAATAATGTTGCCCTAATCCTATTAATAAACCGTGGAATATTTAACCCAAAAGGATCAACATGAATTTTGATAACAAACTAAATCTGTTGCAGGTCAGGAAGAGCGCCCTCATATGACCAAACGCTCAATTACAAGCTGTGAAAGAGAGTTTGACACCTTCTGCTTTAACAATGGCAAGTGCATTCTGCTGGAGGACATGAAAGAACACCACTGCAAGTAGGTACATGCCTTAAATGTATGTGTGTGTGTTTCCTGTTCCTTTGCTTTGTCAGTGTCCATAAATAATACGTGACACCTCTATTTGTATTGCAGGTGTAAGAAGGGCTTTTATGGCCCTAGGTGTGCCAACCCAGAGCTTGTTGGTCGGCCAATGGATGAAGAGCAAGTGGTAGTCATCTTGTTCTGTGTGACCCTGCTGATGATTGGTCTCGGTGGGGCTTTATACTTCTTCTACAAGTGGTAAGGCTTTCATCCATGAATGAATAAGTTTAATGCTGTGTAACGTTTGATCTCTGAAAGATAAATGCTAAGGGCCACAGATAACAATTAAAGCTGATTATGAGTCACACTTGAAACAACAGTTGACTCAGATGGATTCAGACCATTGAACAGACACATGAGAATATAGAGCATGAAAGCAGGAGAACACGGGAAAAAAGGTCAACATCAGTGATTTTCAAACATCTCAAGCTTAAAATTTCCAACCCTGCCATGCCAACAAGACTAGATGGTTAGACTAGTCCAAAATGTACCCATTTGGTTTACATATGAAATGCCACAGTGATCATAAATGCAGTTGTGAAGAAGTTTAGAGTTGGGTCTGTTTACAGAAGAATATCAGAAGCTTGGACCTCTCAAAGCACTTTCCAATCCACCATGATGGTGGCACCATCATGCTGTGGGATGATTTTCTTCACCAGGGAAAGTGAATGAGGTCAAGGTTGACAGGAAGATTAGTGGAGCTAAGTATATGGCAATCCTGAAAAAAAAAACAAAAAAACAACAAAAAACATATTCGAGTCTGGAAAATGTTTAAAAATGACGTTGGGTGGATGTTGACCCTCCTGTAGGAAAACAACTCTAAACATTAAGCTTGAGTTATGACGGAGTAGTTAAGATTAGATTATCTCAATGGGAAATATTTATTTGGATTAAATAATAAATAATAATAAATTAATAAGAATATTATATTTAAGGCACTCTTAACATTTTAAATGCCATCAGTGTATCTGACCAATTGCATTGATATTTCCTGCCAGAGAAACCTCCACCGGATATAAATGTTAGTGATCTAACAGTGATGACATTTTAATTATGAAATCAAACAATAGTTAGAAATTGCACTAACCCAAATTGATGTTAATGTCTCAATATCTGATAATACTATCGCAATTGAATGTTTTTCTAATGCAATCCATTCAGTATGACTAACCTGTATTTAGTCACTATTTTGCAAGGAAGAGTAGATAAAAATGTTAGTCTCTACTTTTGCAAAGCTAAGACATACACTGAATGACTTGCAGCAGTCAAGGTGATAAACAGTCAGAAGGGCTGAAGACAAATACATGCCACACTTTTAAAATTTTGACCTGCAGAAACATTTGTAAATAAAATTCAATCATGTGCTCACTAGTTTTCCCAAATCCTCTAAAACATGCAGGTTCCAGCTTGTAAAAAGCAGGTTTCTTATTTATGACAAACAGTTTGCTCCCAACACTAACTTTGAGAGACACAGGTTAAAAGACAAAAATTAAAGGATATGGCTACCTCTAGGGACAGGTGCCTGTAATTACAGGAGAAGGATTATTTGTTTTGAACCAAGAATGCAATAAATAAACACAAAGGAAACAATTTCGCAAATAACAAATATTTATATCAGACCCAAAGTATAGAAGCTAAACTAAAATGCTGATTATTTTCATGAAAATTCATCTTTAAGCATGAATCACAGCGTCTTTATGTATCCCTGACACAGCCTTCGACGTTTTACAGCAAACTACTTACTTTAGGGTGTAAAGAACTCCACTAGCATCCCTCTTCCTGTAGAAACATGTCACATCACAGGGTGAGATCACTGATGCCTCCAAAACACTTATTAAGGAAGGTTCAAATGATTTTTAAAGCCCCGATAAAAACAAGGTCAGAGATTTAATAGATGCCTTTTTAAGGGGAATGAATTATGTGTTGCTTTTTGCAGGTACAAGAAGAACAAATTCCCAAGGCAGCCGAAGCGGCAGGGTTACAAAGGAGTCCAGACGGTTTAACGTGTCGCACAAATACACCCCCATGGCGACTGATGCTGGATTTTTTTGTTTTCTGAGTAAAAGTTGACCATACAAAGATGTTTCCAGACAAGCCCACACTTTAAAGCACTGCTGTATGTTTATCAAGCAGACAGATCATCCCATAGAGATTAAAATATTCAAAAGAGGGCAGCTCTTTGTGTGGTAGCAACTGTTTTCCAGCTGTACTGGTTCTTAAGTTTCGGCACCTGTTACACTCAGTTTGAAAAGATGAATAGTGAGACAAACAAAAACGGTTTCCAGTGGGAGAAACCACCCACATGAGGGCAGAGATCTCACATAAGACGATCAAATAAAATGTATAAACGGTGAGAAACGACTGAAACTCAAATTAATCTGTTTCATCTACATGCTTAAAGTAAGAAGAGTAAAAAATACAGTTATGTTCTTCCTCCTTTCTCCACTGTAGATATTTTATATTTATTTGTAGCTTGCTTTAAATGGTATATTTATGATAGACTTTTGTTACGGGGACTTGTATTGTAGTTAAATGTTTCTAAATTATTTTAAAGTGTTAATATATAGACAGACATATCAATTTTTAAAGTTCTGTTATTTGTGAATATAAATGCAACGTGAATTTGTACCTGATCTTATATGTGTCCATGTTTTCACTTCCACAATAAAGCTCATGTTCTCTCCTTTTTCACAAGTTTCCATACAGTTTTCACATCTTTGATGACCTTGCATTAGTATGAAATATCAGCTGTTTTGTGGCATAAATCCTAAAACTAGAAATTAAATCATTTGTAAAATTATACAAATGATTACATAAAATTTTGCTTCAATTACTGAGTCATATTGATGTTAATATGTTCTTTTCTTTTTCTTTAATTTCACTTTGGAAGAGACACGAGACAATTTTTCTTATGTATTCTATTTTATTTGTACTGACTTTGGTCTAAAGTCAGAAGAAAAATAACTTGTTTTATGTAGTGTGTTTTTCTTTGAACACCAGTCTTTAGACAGAAGTAACAAAACATTCTTTTGATTTTGTATTCTATCTAAACATTTGCTTGAAGAACAATTATAAATTGAGGGTTATTTAAATTTTATTTTCATGTACTTTATTCTAACATACCAGAAGCTTAATGTTAGTTTGTTTTGTCAAATCCAAATCCAGTTTAACCAACAGTTGTTTTAATGGTTTTGTGAGTCGTAGCCTTTATTTAGCAGTTGTTAGACAGGAAAGTGGGTTAGAGACGGGGAAAGCATGTCACAAAGGTCATGAAACACATGACGGCAGTGTCAAGCACTAAGGTTTCCGTACACGAGTCGCGTTTTACCCCAGCAACACCCTCAAATCCAGTTTAAATATGTGTTTGGGATTATTCTCCCAATGGAATGCATAATTGTGACTTACTGTGTGATTACAGAGTTGAGAAGAAGCTGAAACATTTGGAGGTAGGACCTTTGTCATGACAAGAGCCATTTTAAATTTAAAACTGTTTCACTGTGCTAACTGACAATAGTTTAAAAACAAACAAACAAAAAAACAGCTTTCACATTTTAGTCAGTCGGAGCTTTGTTAATCAGTTACCTTCCATCTGAGCCTGACTCTGACATTTTTGGGCCAGATGGTTGAAACTTTCACACTTGGTGATTTAACAGGATAATGTAAAGAAAAATGATTATTTCTAATGCTTTAAACAGTTAATCTGATGTCATGTGTAAAAGGTATCTTGAGCATTCTATGTTGTATAAATTTCTTAGTTTTAAACAGATATTCTGTGAAGAATTTACAGTTAAATTACCCAGCAGGGTAAATGTCAAAGGTCAGGAACTAGATGCAGATCAAAGGAGATCTTTTAGTATTGTTATCAGGGCTCAGGAAGCCACGAAATTAGCATCTATTGCAGGGCAGAAGCCTGTATCGTTCACAGAACATCAAAGGTTTTTTAGAACCACATCTGGCAGGGTTTAAACTAAAATACAACATAGAATGTTGAGATCATTAACATTTTCTAAGTATTAATAGCAAGTTTTTAACCAAAGTGTATTATCTAAGTTTAGAATGGTGAATGCTGAATGTATTTGAAAATTGTACTGTCTATGACAATATCTGAATCAAATGGAAAGTGTTTCAATGAAAATGTGTTGTTTAGTATTAGAAAATTGTTTGGATGTTACGTTTTATAGGTTAGAAAAGGAATTGTACCTCATTTTGTGCTGTTGATTTTATGTGATAAAGCAAGGACTTAAATCTTTGGAAAATGCTGAATGCTGTAGACCAGAATTAGGTTTGTGAAGATAATCTTTGACTGAGCTTAACTTTGTGAAGGAGACACTCCGAATTTCACAGGTATCTGTGAAGTCTTGTTTTATGCTTTTATTTGCCCAAATGGCTTTAGACCCCAGGGGACCAGGACGCAGCTGCCCCTGCTCCTTTGTCCTCTCGGAAACCAAATGGCCTTTGATCTTTTGCGTAAATTAGGGAGGCTCTAAGTTTTTATGAGCCTCCAAGGTAACTTCTAATTGGTCATACAGAGCTACGCCTTGATTGAATACATTAACAAGGAGAGGAACGCCTTTACTATAAGAAATCGAACGCAGTGAAAATAAGTCAGACAGCTGACCTGTTTTTGCTTTTTGCATCATCAGCTTTCTCCAAAGACGCGTCTTTGCTTTATATTTTTGTCTGTCTAAGGTAATAAGTCTGTATCTTGGCTGCTTTGCAGCTTGTGTGTTACTTCTTTGTGGTTTTCTGTTGGATTAAACGTTGTAACTCTGTGACGTCATCACGCATGTTGCTCCTGATTGGCACACACTCCTCGCTGGAAGGACCCGGGAAATAGGAAGAAATAGAGAGCCAAGCTTTTTCCAAATTAAGCTAACTTAGTAAATTTCTTCCTTCAACAATAATTATCCCATAATATCAAAACTTTTGGCTTGCAAATGACAATACAGGCTAACATAAAGCTTGTGGAATTGACACAACCTCGACCCTTTGGAAAATGTATGGATTGTGTTTGTGGCAAAGAAGGTGCCAGTAAAACAAACCATCTGAAGTGAGGTCAATCAATTCTGATAAAAAAAAGTGGAAAAATGTCTGGCCAGAACCTTACAGAAGGCAACAAAAAGATTGACGTGTCTCTTCAATTTGCTGAGGGGCATTTGAGCAAAGTATTGGTGATGTGTAAACGCATATTTTGACATTCATATTCAAATTCTTTTTAAATTAAATCTCAAGCTCCCGATTCAGTTTTTCTTTTTTTTTTTTTTTTAGAAACCATTGAGATTGCTTCATAATCATTTCATCTTGAAAAAATAAGATATTAAATGCATTTTCAATAAGTAAGTAAATGCATGACATTTATGTTTAGGATTTATACAATTAAAAGACGTACACAGGCAGATGTGCACGTTGTAGTTCGCTGATGAAGAGTTACTTTCAAATGTTGCTAACATATAGTTTGTTTTAGACAGTCAGATAAATCAAAATGGAATACAAAAAGGGGAGCACAAACACTTTTCTGAACACCAAATTTTAGATGTTAGCTAATGATAGATTTTCCTCAAAAATTCAAAGTAAACATTTAAAACCAGTATAAAAAATAACATCAACTCTGCAGTTGCACTAAAAATTGTGATTGGAATATTGAGTAATTCAATTCCAAGAAAAACACTTGGGGTTCATTTAACCCCAAGTTGCTTTTCTTTCAGGCAGAAAGAAAGCAAGAAAATTCCAATGACAGCCCATGTGCAGACCAGCTGGTGATTCTCCAATGAAAGTGTCCCGCTCAACATCCTGCCTTCTTTGTTTTCTTCTTTCACACTGTTATTTTGCACTGTTGCCTCATAACAGCAAGTTTTCAGGTTCAAATCCCAGTTCTGGAGTTTACGCTATTTCTAAATGAACACATGGGAATGTTAAAAGTTAGTTGTGAAACCATGGACAATTTTACTCAGTATGTCCTCAATCCATCTTGGATTGGGAAAAACTGAAAGTTATGAATTTGACTTGAATTCAAACATAAGTTTGAAATTAGAATCTCAAACGCTCCAAAACACTCCAAACCTCCGGATGTAGACAAATTATTTCAATACAGTAGTATTACATAGTTTTTTTTTCATTTGTATTTTTTAGTGCAACTGCATGAGAGAGTTCAAATAAAACCACCTCGTAAATTAAGTCAATACCATGCGACTTGTCGTCCCCCCACATTTTTAGACTGAGAACTACATCCCTAAAGTCGATCAGAGCCATGCAAATAGTTAAAATTATTTTACTTTGTTTTTAGAAAGCACGATAACTTCTAAGCTATGTGTAAGTTTCCTCACAGAACATTTGTAATCTAACACGTACTGTCCTGAGTTGCAGTATTAGTTAATCAATGGCAAGATTTAATTCTCTGCACGTCCGATTAGTGCCTGTTCCAAAGTTAATGAGCCACAATTAACACTGGGTTCAAGCCTCTTCATATGTTCTATATGCAAATATCTTGCAGTGGTGACATAAACATTAACTCGACTTCTGTGTTAAGACATACTTAAAAACATCAGCATGCACACTAACACACTAAGACTCACAAACACACCCATTCTAAATATAACTTGTTCTTACCAAATTATTGCATAAGTAATAGTAGGTTATTCATACAATGAGTAATGTTGTTGGTGGAAGGGAAGCCCCATTAAGCTGCATCCTTGCGTGTCCTTTGACAAAACAAATCCCTCCACGTGTAGCATGGATGCAATTGTTTTGCTGCTCAAAACTGGTTCATGTTGACTTCATGGCATTATTTTTTATTATTTCTCTTAAGCAGCAGGAGAGTACAGCATAATATTTGAAGCACTTTTGTCCAAAGCAACAACCTAAACAATCACAAGAGTTCCAGATTCATTCACAGTATTATTTTCCTCTTCTGCTGTCAGCAAGTCTAACTTTCTATTAATCAAGAGCATCCGTGTCATGCACTATGACAAAAGTGTGTCCAGATATTTTTGTTTCCAGAAAATAGAACATAGTTTGGCGTCACAACTTTCCCTCTATTGTCATTATGAAATTATTTACGCTTTTCTTGAATGTATGTTGAAATATTTGCATAGCATTTTCCTACAGCCGTTGATAGCAAGTGAAAATCATCACAATACAATAAAAAAGTAATGAATAGAATTTTGATCAAAGAGAAATTAACCTAAACATAAAACAAAAGTTATTTCTAAAGTCTGAGCTATATTTTTACAAAATCCCTAATATGTAGCCATTGTCTTGTCGCAACTTCCTACGGTTCATTACCATGTAATTACACCAGTAATGTTAAAAGTAAGACTGGTAGCCAATCAAAATCATGTTTGCTGGTAACAGTATAGACTTAGCTGCTAACATTGTTTAATTGCTATCTAAACAAATTGTTTGTGATTGTTAAGTGGGTTGTTTACCATTTTTTTACTAGCTCGTTATCTGAAAAAATTATTTGTCATTTTTCATCTGAATATCAGGGATGATGATATTTTGTGGCATGCTGTTGGACCAGTCATCTCATCCTTAATGTGAACAAAACAGAGTATGGTCGAAAACTATTTTCATCATGGGAGAAGAAGGTGAGGTGGTGGAGGAACATAGGCAAGAGAATTTTATTTTATTTGTACATTTTCAGCAAAAGAGCAACCTCTGGAGATTTTGTGCAAAGATAGCCTGTTGAAAACCATCCCTTTGTCCTGCACTATCTGCTTCGTCCAGAGGGTCTGGGCTCTCGGCTGTTGAGAAAAAAATTGTTTCCAGGACGCATGGACTATGTTGAAGTTTAAAATTTTGCCCAATGGCTAATGTTTGCTTGTTACGCATGTAATGTGTCAGTTCGACCCCAAGACGATTACTTAATTGCCTGTGCTATAAACATCCATCCTCCACTGTGAATGGATAAGTGCTGAGCCAAATGAGGAGGCTGTCAGTGATGATTCAACACTGACTGAATGGCTTCATTCACTTCCTCTGCTCTGCTATGTTGAAACAATGCAGTAAATCAATGCCATTGTTCACAACTTCTTCTTTTCTTCTTTTTGCTGATTGGCAAAAATGAACAAAAATGAGTAAATGAACAATCAAAGTTAAGGGGAGAAAGTCCAGACTGTGCTGTAAGCAATATGTTTTGGGAATATTTTTTTCCTCTGGGATTGATGAAATCCTTTTGAATTAATAAAAAGTATTTAGATTTTGACTTTTGGTTTAAGTATTTTTTTAATTTCATTTAGTAGTGGTTTCCTTACCAACTGTCTTCATTCCCACAGATCTGTTTGTTCTTGAATGTTTTCACCAAAGTTTGTGAGTGTTTTTGAAAACAAATCAATCACAAATAATGTTTTTACCTTTCGGCTGTTAACTAGGCAGTGGTGTGTTTACAGTGGGTGGCTGTTATAATGCGCCTTTCTTTAGCCTTGGCTCAGACTTTCCACACATTCAAATCTAATATCTACAGTGCCATTCTTACACCTAATCCAAACAATCTAATTCCACAGCCATTATAAACAAAACTTCTCAGGAGATCCTGGGCTGTGGAATGAAGACAGAGAGGTTCCTGGCATTCTGAGTGGTTACTATGGGATTCCAGCACAGCACGTGTGGCGGGACAGCCTCTCTCGACAGACACAACAACATGAGCAACACAAACATCTGAACAGCTTCCCCACCCAAGCCTCAAGGTGTCCTCTTGGTTACCGAGGACTAAAATAGCAACACTAAGAATCCTTTTATAAAACCCACACACAGAAAATTCACACACAATAACACCAGAGGACTCTAGGTGGAACGAAACAAAACTCATGGAAATTTTTAGTAAAGAATCCAAGGAGACACATTGTAACAGATACCATAAAAATATTGTAACATAGAAAAAAGCACAATACTTTAATTATACACTGTTTAATGTCTGTCATGATTTGTTACAACATTACTGCTTTATGCCACATCACTATTTTTAGACAACTTCTCACCATGTAGCCATATTTGCACATGAAGCCAATTATCAATCCTTTGCAATCATAAAATTGGACTGGCACGCAAAGGACTCACCTATGAAGCTATAATATAATTTTTATCTGATAATAACTTAGAAGGTGGTTTTTCACAGGGTAATGTAATTGGATCAATG
Source organism: Gambusia affinis (assembly GCF_019740435.1). Taxonomy (NCBI): domain Eukaryota; kingdom Metazoa; phylum Chordata; class Actinopteri; order Cyprinodontiformes; family Poeciliidae; genus Gambusia; species Gambusia affinis. The sequence goes on along the minus strand of NC_057870.1, from coordinate 23,963,859 downwards.
TACAAATTTATCCCTGTATTTGTCTTTGGAGAGGGGAACTTAAATCCTGATTTAATATAGGAGTTCTTGGTGGAATACTAATTCTACTGAACGGAGTGAAGTTTAGCTTTTAATTACATATTTTACAAATTACAAAATGATATAAGTGTGTTGAACTGTTATTCCAGAGTGATTTTAGCTTTAGTACTCAATCTTCTTCAGAGTAGACTTCAGGTAAATTGGAAATTCTTCTTTTCATATAGTTTTACACGGTCACACACCCAATCATAGAATGCATTTTATGATTCTTCTTGTTTTCCGATCACATTGAACCCTGTACAAAGTTCAGCCAATGTCTCTGGGCTACAGCCAATCACTAAAACAACCATGTGGATGCATCTTTATTGTCAAATAAAACGTTGTTTGTGTGATTTTGTGTTTTATTTGTATGTTGTCTTCATTACTGTTTGATTAATGTCTCCATCCTTTGAATACTACAGCAAAATTTTGCTACGGTGAAGAGTTTCTTGCTGAACTAGTATTTGCACTTTTAAGGACAGATTCCCTGATGCTTTTTGTCCCATTTAAATGTTTCAAATCATCAAACACACTTGAATTTCCTGAGCAAATATGAAAAGCTTTTAAAAAGTTTTAAAATAGACTTTTAAAATAAATACATTTAGGTAATAAAAAAAATGAATCAACAACAGTTTTTAAAAAAAACCAAACAGATTTTAAAAAATATATCAAGTAATTCAAACCAGAAATAGCTGTCAACGTTGTGAATTAACTATGATGAACCATTTCTTTAGAAAACTGAGTTCAATCTTCCTAGCCTCTACATCAACATATCACTTAAGCAGAAACTACTGACAACATAAAATAGGTTAAAAAGTTACAGATTATCCCCTGATTTAAAGAAATTCTTGAACAAATAGGAAACAAAGTAACTCATATTTATCAGTCAGGGGTACAACTAAGTTTTTTATGGCTTTAAGGCTCCAATGAAACACAGTGAGAACAAAAAGTGGAGAAAATATGGAATATGGAGTAACAAGCCACCAAAATTACTCCTAAAGGAGATCAACAACTCATCCAGGTCGCACAAAAATCTCAGCTCAATTTTTATGATTCAACAGAAGTAAAGAAAATGGAAATCAGTAGGAAAGTCCCAAGGTAAAAAAGCACAGATGACCAAAAAGAGTACAGGATGCTTTCTCATATTTGCCATAAATCAACTGGATGATCCCAAAGACGTTCTAGAAAAAAGTGATGACTGACCAGAGAAAAGTGAAAGTATTCTGGTGGTTTGCTTCCTGTTTCAAAAAAAAAGAAAAGAAAAAAATTTTTTAGGGGGATATTCTGTCAAAGTCCAGCTTTAAATCCATTTATGCCCTTCATATTGAAAAAAACCACCAACAGGACTGAATTGAAACATTTCTGTAAAGCCAACTGGACCAAAATTATTTATGGAAATTCTATTATTAAAATAACTTGACATTTTAAAACTGCTTTTTGTGTCTATGTGTTACTTTTGTCTGGTTATATCATTTATTTGTCAATCTCAAACATTTAGGTGTGACAAAAAAAGCCGGAAATTTCTTTTCATCATACTGTGACTTCTAAACAGGAAGTATAATTAAGGCAGTTTAATGATTAGAGACATGTGGAAAGAAATTTACCAACATGGACCAATCCAGTATCAGCCATTTCTGTTTTCTAATGGTGACCAGAATAGAGCCAGAATACATCCATCTGTTTAATTTGTCTTGGCTTCATTTAGTCTAATTATTCCCAGTCCTATTTCAGGACATTTGGCATAAAAATGTGCTACCAAGAGCAAGTTGATCATTAAACATACACACACATTTCTTTTTGTGTCACACACACTCACACCCTTCTTTTCCCCCCGGAGTTTTGTGGCAGGCGTTGGTCTATAAAAGCTGCACCTTAGAGCAAAGAGAGCAAACTCCATCTGGAAGCGACTTACATTCCAACACTCACACACACACACACACACACACAGACACAGATTACTGCAGGACTGTCATACGCAACACACCGTCTTCCTGGGATATGAACACTCTCATCATCATTTCTCTGCTGTGCATTGGTAAGTCTGGACTTGTACTTTAATTCTGTGTGCCGGACATTAAACTAGTAATATGAAAGGAGTATGCGGGTGAGAGAAAAAAATGTGAGTCTTTGAGTGATGATTTGTCAGGGAAGAATAGAGAGTTTCAGGTCTTTTAGGTAAAAAAAAAAAAAAAAACAGTTTGTGAAATACACATCTGGGTTAATTATGTCAACGTCCAACCAAAAATAATGAATTAAGAATGTCATAAGACACATTATTCTTATTTATTAGTTGTTATTCCTCATAGAAAATTTTTATCTTTGAATACAGACTGATAATCAATTTTTCGCACTGTTCTCATTATTAGAAATATTTCAGGCTTCTTTTTGTAGAGAACCATTCACTGTCAGTTTATATTTATTGAGGATTGGTGATATTTGAAAGGACAAAACTATGTTATTTTGGTGATCATTGATTTTTTTTAGCTAAGTTCTCAAGATAAAGTATTTACTGAAAGGCACACATTTTATAATGTAAACATTTATAAGCAACAAAAGCCCTGTCTCCTTCTCACTTTGTCAAAAACAAGTGACTAAAATTACAGTTGACAAAATAAGGAAAGCAAAACTGTATCAAGACTAAATTGGTGTTACTTTGTTGTTACCAAACTTCCAAATGTCAACTTCTTTGCCTTGTCATACAAATAAAATTTTATGACACCAGTTTACAACAAATATCCCTTTACAAGAAAATCTGGTTGCATTTTGAATTCAGTTCAGATAAAATTCAATTCAAGTCTAGAAATGATGTAGTCAGATTCAGAACCGGTTCAGTTGATCAAAAAATACCAGCTGGAAATAAGTTAACTATTTATGTAAGCTTGTTGTGTTGACTCACTGACACTGAAAAAACTACTGAGCAAGCATGCGGGGACAGTAGAAAGGAACCATTCCAGTCTGAACTACAATCTGCTGTGGCAGGAAAGGCGATTAGAGATAAAAAAGATACACATACAATAATTAACAACAAAGAAAACAGAAGCACTGAAAACAAAAGTCTCGTCTAAGGAACAGAAAAAAAGAAGAGCGTGCAAAGTTAATAAAAACAATAGCACTATCAGTATCTCCATGTTGGATTGGGACACAGCAAATCAAAGACGCAGTGGGCCAGGAGAACTTTCTATTGACAAAAAATGAGAGTGAACAAAGGTAATTACAGCAGCACTTCTATCTATGGGTCATTCTTTTATTAGACACAGAAATAATGACAGAAATTGCTCCTTATGTTAGACAAGTGAAGAAACATAGCTGGACATTGGAGAATTAAATAGCAGGAACAATTAAATTTAGCATTTATTCTCTACATTTTGCAAAAATATTTTCTGGTTAAGTAGCTTTGTTATGTTTCATAGCTACATACATTGTTTGCTGTTTTTAGTGTTCAGTGTCTTGAAAAATGAAACACATCTAATTACTTCTGTTATTTTATGTCTTCTTGCTTTTGTTAGATCTAACCCTTGTGTTTGTGTGCCTTTCTGTGGTTTTGCAGCCGTCTGCAGCGCTCTGAGTGCTCAGGGATCTGAGGACACATATTCAGGCGAAATAGCCCGAGTGACACCCAATTCAGCCTATGGGGAACTCCACCATCAACCACTGAACGACGATGATGAGCTGGGAACAGAAGAACTGTCAGGACTCAACCACAGATACATGATCGACCATGGTATGAAACGATAAATCCGTTTCTTCCTTTGAATGACGCTGATCGATATTTACTGGGTTTTCCATAAACAATTTGAGTAAAACATGGAAAAAATTTCCAACTTTACAATTTCCTGTTCAACTTACTGGTTCCCTTCACAGAGGCGCATGCTGGTAAAGACGAGAAGAAGAAGAGGAAGGGCAAAGGCAAGAAGAAGGGCAGGCAAAGGAGCAAAACCACCACTCCGTTCAACCCGCAGCACACCAACATCACAAGAACCACTCTCGCCTCAACTCTGGACCCCTGCACCTCCACCCACCTGGGCTTCTGCATTCATGGCAACTGCAAATACATGGAGGGGCTGAACCAGCCAGTGTGCATGTGAGTAAAGCTCAAAGCAAGTTTTAGATAAATACTCGTCATAACAAGGATTCAAAAGCACCCATTGGCGGATCGGTTGTCTTTATTCTGCAGCTGTATGAAGGGCTATGATGGAGAGCGCTGTGGCATCCAAACTTTGGAGTCATTCGTACCTCCTACTCAGAGCTACAATACGGATCTGGTGCAGACGGTTCTCGTGGTCATTGCAGTCGTCCTGTCAGTCATCAGCTGCTGTGCCATCCTGCTCATGACCTGTGCTCAGTAAGTCTGAAAGAGTCCCACTGACAAATGACACATTTGGATGCAGCCTCCAGAGTTCAGTGTATGGTCATTTACACAAGAGTATAGTTTGTAAGACCCTGGGGTGTACAAGTCTGCTCATTTCCTTGTAAAAAAAAAAAAAAAAAAAGCTGATGGTGATTTAAAGTTTATTGCAAACAAAGAGTGATAAGAAATGAGTCCAAAAGGTTTTGCTTCCGCAGCTTATTTGAAAAGTTTGGGGATTTTAAAGTTAAAAGTGTGTAACAATATATCAGAGAAAAAAAGCAAAAAATAGTTTAATTCACTATTAACCTGTTAAGCTACATTGTTGATTTGTCATGCAAATCAGATACAGTCTTATTTGTTTTCATTTTTGCTGATGCTGGCTTCTGCAATTCTTTTTTCATTTTATCATTTTTGACAAACCGTAACTCTTGACTGACATCAGCATGGAACAAAAGAAAAAAAGATACAAACTCTTTGCTCCCTCGAAACTGTAATAGGGGAAGATTACTGACTACCATCCACACCCATGGATCCCAGCATAACACACATTACAATTCAGATATTCTGCCCAGAAACACTTCCTAGCGTATTAACATAGTGCCGAATGAAAAAGCAGTCTAACACACCCAAACACACCCACTCAGTGCAGGGATTGCTCGCCAACCTTCACGGATGGACTTTTCCCAGCTTCCGTGACTTGTAGTAAAATCTATAATTTCACTATAAATTAATGTCATAACAACTATTAGTCATGCTGAAATTCAGATTAACTTTGCTTAGTGTCAGTTTGTGACAGGTCCTAGAGTTCCTTATAGATATCCAACCCAGTAAAAAGGATATAAAGAATGCTGGGCTGGCTGCTCTCCAAGATATTACACAACAGAGCAGTAAATACTTTGCAAGAAAATGATTAACTTCCTCAGATAGATTCAAGGAGAAAGCAGAAGGTATTTCTGAGAGACAAGTTTCAATTTTTGATCAGAACACCTGAAAATAAATATTGGTTTGGGGTCAAAGACATGTAGCTCGCATCTCAGAACTCCTGACATCTGCCTTTCTCTGATCTGCACAACACCTACAATAATTTTTATGCTAATTTTGAATATCATTTGCAGTTACAGGTCACATAAAAACTTCCTAGCCTCCTATCTTGGATCTGGGTCAGTCCAGGAGAAACTCCAGAAACCCACAGGTGACATTGTTGTGTGAGAGCATCAAGTTACAAAGAGGTGGGTGTTACTCCAGTTTTGGCCTACTTGTGCAAATGCCAAAATGCATTGCAGTGTTTTACAGCTTTTGGAAAACTTATTTGATAGAAGTGAATTGTTGATTTAAAGTAGATGATGCATCACTTATTTTTATTTTTTTACCTGTTTTCTGTTCATATCACAATTGTTCAGTACACTTTTGGATTATCACAAAATAATCCATGAAAATACATTGAATCTTGTGGTTGTACTGAGTGAAAATGTAGAAAAGGTCAAGGGGTATACATATCTTATAGTAAACTATAAAAAAGATATTTAATATTTTAAATCTTCTTTAAAGTTCCGCTCATGTTATCCTTCCAGCTGTTAAGCTGTCCTATATGATTTTGCTACGCTTTGTTTGACTGCATAGTCACTAAATCAAATTCTAAGAATAACTGAAAGGGATGTAGCTGTAGTTCAGTTCCTGAGTTTCAAAAATAAAACCAGACCTTTACCAAACTCATCCTGTCCAATTCACTTGGGCAACTTTGCAGCGCTGGATGAAGAGTATGTAATCACACCATCCTGTTTTTGCTGTCGAGTATGTTCCTCTGATCTATTCACTTCAAAGGTATCTAAGTCTGTCTAATCTCAGCTCACGTGACCCTTAAGCCAAACAGGAAGGAGTGGTGGCAGGGAGAGCCCTTACACTGTTGTCGTCGTTGTTGTTGTTATTGTTGTTGTTGTGAAATGCAGCCTGTTGTATCATGCAAAGAAGCATCCCTGCTGGGGGAATTAGTCTGCATTAGCATGGGGTGTCTCAGCCTGCGCCGCCTATGCAATGCATTCCATCGTAAAGGGAAACCACAAATCAGAGCGTGCAAATTCACCCATGTGTCCCAACAACATCACTACTGACATACTTATTGTGCATGTACACATTTTGCACACCTGAACAGATCTTGCAAGCAATGAATCCACACTGCCACAAAGACGTATCTTGACTTTGTGATAAAATCTGCAAAAATGAACAGGAAACTAAATTTTTTTAGGATTAGGTATGTTTTTAGTAAAATGTTAAACAGCAATATTGACATAGTTTTTGTCCAACATAGTTTACTTTTTTCTCTACATATTTCTTTAATCTGTTTTTCCTTTTTCCACAGGCAATGAAATAAGAAGAGGCGTCCAATGACTAGAGAGAGCTGCAGATGTGCAAAATGCAAAACTAAGTCGAATTTAATTTATTTAGCTTGAATATTTATTGCTTACAATCTAAAATGTATATGTGTTGTGTTATTACAATTACAATGTCAAGTCTGAGCGAATGCTGAGCATTCAGCCATTTATTATTTTGTAGTTTGGTTTTATTTATTACACAGCATTTGTTATAGGTCAAAAAATCTCTCAAAATGTAACAAAATGTAACTAATGTATCTCTTGAAAAGTGCTGGAATTAGATTTCAAATAAAGTATCTCAATGTTACATTAAAGTGTTTCATTGTCCACGTGTTCTATCCATATGTTGTGTTTATTCATGTTTCGGAAAGCACGTCTTATCAGAGCACTCACAAAAACAGTCTTGAAATTAAATATTCAGTAGATAAAAATAACCCTGAGGAAGGTTCTCGGAAAAGCCATCTCTGAGTATTTCTGATAAACACCAGTGACAACCCATCTAAAGAATGACGAAACTAGCTGGATCTTGTTCAGAGAAAAGTCAAAGAAAAATAAATTTGTCTTTGAAAATTTTTTTTTGAAAGATTCTCAAACTTTGTGTAAAAATATACAACATACTGTTTTATGAGAGAACAAAGTAAATTAGGAATAAATATTTTCTAGCTAATTGATGGGTTTTGTTGGGATACATACATATCGGAGTATCATATGCAAATTAGCATTTATCCAATTATGCTGTTTGACATATATTACCTGTAGATACAAATGGAATAAAAAGTCTAAGAACTCATCTTTGTGGAATCCAATAAACTGCAATTGATCATAAAAATTGGATCATTCACTGCAGAGTGACTTGATACATAACTTTGAATTTGCTCAAAAATCAAGAGTGCAATTTTCACTGAATAGTTTTATAATATAACAGGTTAAAAGTTAATTGTAAATGGTTGAGTTTAGTTATGTTTACCTGCAACTTTTGGCTCTATTTTCTACATTTTTACTAGATTTAGGGTATTCAAATCCTTCACAAAAATTTTATATATGCGCTGGGTAACAGCTGTTGGAATTGCATGTCCCCCCCTGTCAACATTTGACAAGAAGTTCCTATTATTTTCCTCAAATGCTCTAAGATTGCAGCGGGTTACCCTGGCAATGTTGACGGAACTACATTTAGTCTAGATAAAGGGCGTGTACTTGATCAGGAGAAATTGCGACCACTGATTGGTCAGTTGATGACAAATCTAAAATGGTCGACAGGTGGCGTCATGTCTGAGCACGCAGAGTAAATGCAGTAGAAGATGAGTGAGAAACCCAACCAACCAAATAAACAAAGAACTATGTAGGCTAAAGAAGATCAAATTCTGTAGGTCACATTATGCTGATGTGGTCATGTCTTTCTTTGGAGTCTGCAGGTTTTCGGTCACCTTTGTTTCCTCTCACAACCTTTTAATGTTAGTTTGACTGACAAGTAGGAGTTACTATGTTCGCACTGGTTTGATGTCATAGTTTCTGTGTTGACCCTCTGAAGAGCCTGAAACCTGTTCAAAGTCATTCTCATTTGCTGACTGCTGGGGTGAATGGGAAGGATATCATGGTTTGTGAATTTATTTTTTGTGTTGGTGTTTTTCCTTCTTCTTTTCTTTTTGTTCAGCTCCTCAGTGAAATTTTCCAGGTGCTCTTTGAACGTGTCTTGGTTTCCACGCATCTTTGTTTCTAAAGAATGCTCTGGGTGTGCATTCTATTGGCATTTTCCCCCTTTCTGCCTTCACTTTAAAAACCAGCACCTCTTCTTCATTGTATTATGTGTTTTGTTTTTTCTATCATATGTTGCTGGATTACTCTGTGTAAATTGTTTGTGTTAATTATTTTCCCTCAGTTGCTCAGTTCAGTTCATATCATTCAACTGTGTTACATTGATCATACTCACCTGTGTAATGTTCGACTAATAACCTCCTTGGCAGTTAATAGCCAGTCAGTTTCTTTACTTCTCCATCACATCCTTTCGTTATCAATGCATTCCACCCTAGTTTGCCTGTTTTGTGTTCATCTTGGAGTTCCTCATATTTGAATATCTGTTTTTATAATAAACTTTCACTATAATATGAAACTAACATCTTCCTGTCTACACTTGGCTTACATTTCCTTCACAGGCCAACCTTAGCTGAAGGAAGTGAAGCCTCTAGTGCGTTAGATGTTCTAGGTTATTTTGTGACTGTCTAAATAGTTGTTTATGCACTCTTGGATTATAAAAGGCCGTCCAATAGTGGGAAGAGCCACTACTGCTCTATGTTTATTTTCTTTTGGAAATAACTGCTTTGGTTTTCTAGGATTGATAAATGACAATGACTTTGTTTCCCATCTGCTCTTTAGATTGGAGCATGATGTGTTTCTTATTATTTGATAAGTCAAGTCCCTGTGGTAGAAATGGTGAATGAAACATGCCAAAAAATGCTCATGCATTCATCCATCCCACAAAATCAGTTAATTTGGGTGTGGTGAGCTTTGGAGGTTTCGGTGACACTGAGGTGGGCCCAGGAGCTTTTGTGGGTTACTATGGAGACACTGTAAACATACAGGGACCTGGTTGGTCAGTGGTAATACATGAGGAACTCAAATAAATGACATGCAGGAATGTCATGGGTGTGGTAGTGTTGTTCCCCCCTCAGCATGTTCATAGTCTTGCCAGGAAAAGTTTTCTTTTGTTTTTATCTCTAATTTACTGCACAGACTTTTAGTTTGTAACATTATATTGGTTACTTTGCAAAAGCAGAAGTAATCTCTCCAAAAATAACTTTTTTTCTTTGAACTCTGTCTACCCTTTCCACTTATCAGTTTGGCATCAGTTCACCTTCATTTAAAAACATGACTTATTTAAAACTAAATCATGATGTTTTAGAAAGCCTGCAAATCTGCTGTTCAGGAGCACCTTAAATAACACAAAAGGTTTTTCCAATGATGGTGAGAAATCAAGATATTATAATTCGACAACCAACTCCAGTGATACGGCATATAATCCTCAGGTCAGATTTCTCTGAAGAGAAAAATGTTTGTTAAAGATTATGGTAAATGTGCCATGAAACAGATTTCTAAAATGCAGAACAGGATTGCAAACATGTCAAAATGAGCAAACATTTATTTAGAAACAAAATAATATTTTAGTTTGAACAAACTTTACTTGGGGAGTTATATATATAAAAGTTTGGACACACCTTCTCATTGAATTTAATGAGTAGGTGTGTCCAAACTTTTGGTCTGGTCTGTACATATACAGTATAATGCTTAAAGAAAGCTCATTATGCTTAAAGCAAGAGTACATATATATCACATATAAAATTATCACATTTTATATGTCACTTCAATCACATATAAAATTTCCTGAATTATGTGCTGCCTCAAGTTTTCACAATCAGGTGCTTTAATAACAATTTTAGTGAGTCACCTGTTCATGGAGGTCTACACTCTCCCTGTAAAAGACCACCACCTAGTGTCTGGAACTGTCAGTTTCACTGCGGCCCAACTTTACATTTCTGAATTGGATTTAAGCAGAATTTTTGTGTTGAGGTTTGTTTTATGAACTCCGTTATTTAAATAGAGAAGGAACGTGAGAATGTGCATTTTTCTTGGACTAATCCCTCGGATTTCTTACATTTTAATTGGAAGAGTCCAAATTTATCAATTTTTTTCTTTTTTTTAAATACAACGTTTTATTTTCCATCTGCCATGAAAGCCTTTTGTTTTATCTCATCTTTTTCTTATTATTTTGGATGCTCCATTTACTTTGTTTTTTTTGAGACATTATTTAAAGGTGACATCACATTATTAATAGACGGTAAGAGAATCAATTAAATGTGACAAAATTGTTTTCTCTGTGCTTAAAAAGGTATTGTGAATTCATTACCACACAAAAGACAGACTAATTTTTATATCTATGGATGGAGTAATGGCATTATAGGTTTTATATCAATATCAGATATCAATATGAGCATATATCAGACTAGTAATTTCTTTTATGTTTAAATCTGCCCTTCTACTGTGTTTTTATGTTGTGTTGCATTGTTTGGTTTTATATTTGTACTCGTGTAAAGTGTCTGAGTACTTAGTCATCACAAATAAAATGTATTATTATTGGTATTTTCTTTTTTTGAGTTGACACCCACTCGCTTCAACTTAGCCTACTGCATACTATTTCTCATGTGAAGGCATTGTGGACTCCTGTCAATACACTTCAAATAAGCACATCAGGTGTACTCGGCTGCACTCCCGTTGTGCCTGTCCTCTCTCTAGCTCTGTGAACTAAGAAATCAGTGTCAGTTGTGTGCATCTGTAAAAAAAAATAATGCGTAGAATTTGTTTTCCATTATTTGAGTCGGGGAGCCAGTTAGTAGAGTCTGTGGACCTGGAAAACATCTTCTCCCTGTCTGTTTGTTAGCAAAGTGAAATGTGAGACTTGATAATTGCTGACAGGTGCTCTCCATCTTGTTTTACTGAGCTATTTCACAAAGAAAGATGGGGAACATGTTGGTCATTAGATGTACAAAGCAGGACCAGACATGTCTAATTGCAGAAAGAGGTGGTTTTAGAAAGTTGCACACCAAACGTTTTGGATCTTATTTCTAATAATATATACAAAACAGGTACTGCTTTGTGTAGATTTCACGTTACTACTTTATCATGTGAACTGTGGTGTATCGCTAAAATACCAAAGTGTTAACAAGTTCTGGTGGCTACTAAAGCCATGTAACAGACTTTCTCACGGAATCTGCTGTCAACCACAGAGAGCAGCAAGAAGGTCACTCAAACGTACTAGAACAACCACAAAAAAGAAACAACAAAACAATAACACTTACAACCACAGAGGATCAAGAAGATTAGACAGATAAAAATAAAGAAGAAAAGAAGCAAATAGCACATCTACATCCCCACAGCGAGAGAGGTATGAAAAGGTGAAAACTTTAATCTTATTATTTAATGAGATAACCCAGCACATACGTTTCATACCAGATAGAAAAAATATTTCCCTTTTATATCTAGATTGCTTCCTGACAGTGTAAGTCATATAGGACCTGCTCATTATGCTTAAAAGAAGAGTAAAGTAGGTTGAGCTGTTAATAGTTTAAAACAGTTTCATATTTGAAGTTCTGTTCTTTAAGTTTGATGGAACTGAAACGTTTCTGACCGGAGTTTACTCGTGTTCCTTGTGTGTTTTGTATTTTTCCCCCCAACACTGAAGTCAACAAATGTGAATGACAAATGTATTCAAAGAAAAACTGATTGTATATTTTCCATATGAGTCTGAAGTAAAATGTTTATAGTTGTCTTTGGGTTCTTGATGCGGTGAGACATCTGAAGAGCTTTATAAAATGATAATTTTTTTTGTTTTTACCTTTCAGTGCTTTTCCTGTTTCTAGAAGGAGACTGAGGGAGGAGAGGAAGGTGTCTATATTATACTTTTGCCCATTTATTTTAATTTGCCAACAAGAACTTCTTCTTCTTTAAAGTTTTATTTACTGCAATGAGTCAGGACCAGATAGGGTTTCTATTTGTATAAAAAAATTTTTAAAGTAAAACCCAAATAAATAAATATATACAGAAGACAGAAAAGGAATTGTGAGAATTTAACAGTACAATATAGATGTGAGTTATTCAGTTTCTGATGTCTTCATTGCCTTCTTGATCCAGTTAAGATTCCTTTCTGACAGGAAAGAGTAAACGCCGGGTTTCTTTTTCAAGCCACAAAGCTTCCCAAATGATGTGACTCCAACTAGAACTTTTTTGCACAGTATTGGTCCTCCTGAATCCCCCTGAGAGAGAGAAGAAACATGTGAAGATTATTTTCAGAATAAATCAACCTCTAACTAAGGCATAAAAGGCTTTTGGGCCTATTTTACCTGACAGGTGTCGGCATTGTTTTGACCATCTGACCCGGCACAAAGCATGTTCTTGTTAATATACGGCTTAAGGTTGTAATATTCTGGAGAGTTGCACTTCTCTCTGTCGATTACTGTCACATTGACAGACATCAGGACATCAGACATTTTGCCGACGTTGTTTGTTTTTCCCCATCCAGCCACCATGCAGACGGAATCGGTTGCTGGCTCTTTTATAGCAGTTTGCAGCTTAAGACTTTGAACCCATTTGGTTTTTTTCGCTGGCTTGTTGATCTGAAAAAATGTGGCACAACAGATGCTGATGATTTGTAGTTAAAATATGTAAATGCATAATATGTGAAATATGAAATGGAGTGGCTTGAACAATCATTTTAGGCAAAAAGTGCTGGGGAGATTGCAAAAATGCTGGCACTAACAACTTAGAACATAGTTTCAATCACAATAAATATGATTATCTGCATTTCTGATTTATAGTCAGACAGATGTAAAATATTTCTTTACTTAGCATGTTAAAGTCTTACCTTGATCAACATGAGGTCATTGAGTTTTTCAGCCTCATCATAGCAGGGATGGATGATGTGTTTTGACACACTTCGGACCTGCCTGTATTGTTTTTCCTTTTCCTTTTCCTTGATAGAGTGCACCCCCAGCAGTACAGTCTTAACACTGCAAGAGCAGAAAAATACTGCATTATTCACAACAGCACAAAGTGAGAACAATGATGGTTTGTTTAAAGAGTTTGTACATGATCGAAAAATAATAATTGTTAGTCTTAAATGGTGAAATAGTATACCAGAAATAGTACGTTTTAAGAAAATACACTGTGTTGAGATGCTAGGTGTTTAAAGAAGGTTTATTTTGCACCTTGACCACCCTTACACACACACTTTATGATCTACTTTCGTCTGTGCAGAACATAATGTTGCCTCGTAAGTTTCTGTTCATTTCACCAGAATGCAAAGCCTACTTTTAACTTTTGCATGCCACTGATATTTAGTAATTAATTAGACCTTTAGGTGCATTTATTTTTCTCATGCAAAATCAGTTGCGAGATTGAAATGTCGAAATGATTCTCAGAAAACGAGCCTTGTGGTTTCTGTGTTTTCTGTTAATGACTGTCCTTTCTGTGTGTACAAAGCACACAGAATGATCATGTGCTTAGACTTGGTGTCTGAGATGAAACGTGAGACATTTTTAGCATGCAGGATGCACTTTTGAAATGCATCATGACACCCCTTGCATGACGAAGGAGCTGAATGTAGTATTTTATTTATTTTTTGGTCACTACATGGGCAAATGGAAGTTGTTTTAAAGAAGATATACATACATTATGTATGCTTGTAAAGCTTTTGATTAAAAAATGACATCAGTGCTCTACTAGCTATTTGGTCCTTTCTCATTTTTAAGCATTGGTTACAAAATCTCTTGATCCAACAAGGAAATGATGCTTCTAGTGACTCAGCATGCATACTCATTCTTACTTTGCACAATCCACACAATCAGGGGGAAAATAAAAAAAATGCCTCCAGTAACAACAGTTTTTAATTCTATAGAAAAGAAAGATTAACAAAACCTACACAGAACAGGTTATTTGTTAACTAGCTAGGTGTTAATATTGTTGGAATTTGTTAACTAAAAGCAAATTATAAACATCATAGTTCCTACTCTTTGCAGTGTGCTGCTGTCAGGATCCAGTTGGGCTCAATTAATATTCCTCCACAGATCGGTACTTTTGACTCCAGCAGAGCCATGAAGGGCAGCGAGTGGGGCTTCACTTCATTCCCATCAATAATCTCAGAACCATAACCTAACACAGGAAGATATCCAAATAACGTTTTTCACAAAAGAGCAATAAAAGAATCGTTCTAAAACAAAAGTAACTGATATCTATGGCAATTACAGCATTTAAGAAGCTATTACTCACTTGAGTTGAAAGAAAAGAAGAAGACACAGGAGATGAAAGCAACGAAACCCCTCAGAAACAACATTTCCTCTTATTTCTATCTTTGATCTGGTGGTGAATGCGCCCCTGGAGACAATCACCCTGCCCTTTATGTGTTTTTCTCAAAGGATGTGGTCTGACCATGGAAATGCACAAGTCAGCAAAATGGATAAAATGGTCTGCAGCACATCATCAGCCCGAAGCCTGTGGTGAAATTTACCAGTACTGATCAGAACCAAGTTAGTCAGCATGATGTGGGTTTTTAAGATCATGCACATCAGAGTGTAGGTGAGTGCAGACGTGGGAGCAAACTGCTAAGATCAGGGGGAGGAGTTTAAGGCTTTGCAAAGTTCTCTTTTCAAAAATAAGGTACCTTCTGACGCATGCAAAGACTGCATACATTTTCACCATTTGGGAAAGGGTCTGTTTATAAAGTCTAATATTTTGCATGAGATTTTATTTAACATTTTTTAGTGTTGTGTTCTTGTGTTTGACACTTCTTAAAATAGAAACCTCTTATATTACTTAATGTGTCATGACAGAAGTTTAGCTAACATTTGGATATGGCATAAGCCACCAGGTTGCAGGTGTCCCGATTCAAATCATATATTTAAATTAGTGAGTTTTCTTAATGTCATGTAGTGGTGGTGTTGGTGGTGAGGCAGACGCTTGTAGACCCAGGAAAAGATGAAGTGATGGTAGTTTTAATGATGAAAATGCCAAAATGCAGAATCCAAAACACCAGGCAGCACAACTGAGCAGAAGCCAGGGCTCAACGCCGGTAGAAACTGGTTAAACAAATGGACTGCTTACAAGACGCATACGACAACAAATGCAGACACACGGGTGATATTAAATACACAGGAGGTAATCAGGGAACGGGACACACCTGGGAATAATCCAGGGGAGGACAGGACAACACGGAGACTCAGAGACACAGAAAACTCAAAATGAATGCACAGAGAACTCAAATCAACACAGAGAAAAACCCAAGTTATTCTCATTAATGCTAAATTGTTAAAATTCAGACCAAATATTTGATCCTTGTGAAGTTTGAGGGGGATTTTAAGCTGTGGTGTGGAAACAAAACTATTTCATTCTTACCTCTAACTCTAACTAGTAGAGCACAGTAGAACTGCAAAAAAGTGGGATGAGGGAAAGATCCCTCTTTGTTGATAATTATTGTGAAAATAGTCCTCTGTAATACATGCAAGAACACGCACACCCACTCACACAAGTGCAATTTATATGCTGATTTCACAACAATATGAGAGATATATAGTTTTGGATTTTTTAATAGTTTTGCTAATTTGGTTGTCACATAGACAGTCCTCATAGCAGTGCAGCAACAGTCTATGCAGTCTTTGATTTTATTTGTAATTTGTATATATACCCAGTTTTTGCAACAAAATGCAGGTCAGATAAAAAGAGCAACAAAACATAGTTAAAAAAGTAACTGTATCAGTCAGAAAAGTTATTCAGCTTCAAAGGTCTTCAATGTCTTCTTGATCCAGTTAAGATGGTTTTCTGATAGGAAAGCGTAAACTCCAGGCCTCTTCACTGATCCACAGAGCTCATCCTTGGATCCCCCGAAAGATGTGACTCCAACTAGAACACCATTGCAGAATATTGGTCCTCCAGAATCGCCCTGCAAGAAAGAAGAAATATGTGAATATCATTTTAAGGAAATTATGTCTTAAAATTGGTTAAAAGCCTCATTTACCATACAGGTGTCGGCATCACTTTTCTTCCCATTTGGCCCCGCACATATCATGTCCTTGGTAATATACGGTTTATGGTTATAATGATCTGGAGAGTTGCATTTTTCTCTTTCAATCACAGTGACATTAGCAGACATCAGGACATCTGATAGAACTTTGCTGTTTTTGCTGGTTGCTCCCCATCCAGCCACCAGACAGACAGAGCCAGCTGCTGGCTCTTTGACAACATTGCTCAGTTGTTGAACTTTGACCCATCTGGTTTCCTTCACTGCTTTGTCCAGCTGAAAGGGGAACATAGATCAAAGTTGAAATTGTTCACAGAATTATATAATAGTCATAAAAAAGTGGTCTTAACCACTGCTTCAGATCTGAAAGACCTTGAATTTTAAACTTGGTTCAAGCAATTATTTGAGCTCATGGACTTAAAGGTCACTGAAACAACTTCAGGCTTTATTTTCTCAATGACTAAAGTAAAACCAACTTTTTGTTTAAGTTTTATGGTTTTTTGTGAATATTTTGTCCAAAGTATATCTGGGCAAAAGTTTCCACTTATTGTAAAATCCTTACCTTGAGCAACATGAGATCATTGACTTTCTTATTCTTATCAAAGTCACAATGAGGAACTCTTGTCTTCACCTTCCGGACCTGCCGGTATTTCTTTTCTTTTTTCTTTTTTTCGATGGAGTGCATCCCAAGTAACACAGTCTTAATGCTGCAGAAGCAAAAACACAGTATGGTGTTAGATTTATCAAGCATGTCCGTAGTCATGACACCATAAAGGTTTACTGCACTATTACAAGTGAATCTGTCTAATATATTTAATTGTATAGTAAGTGAATTATTATAGAATTGACATTAACTATATTTTAAGATTATTTAATTGCACATTATGTTAAGCTTCACAAATCTTAAAGAGCTGGTTATTTAATGTGGATATCTATCTATCTATCTATATATATATAATATATTTTTTTGTCACATTAGAACCATAAATTGTTAAATAATTTTCATACTGTATTGGGATTTTATGTCAGTGATAATTGTTAGGGGAAAGGAAAATGTATATTTACATTTTGAAGAAATGAAAATGTGAAAAGTTGGTATTTTACTCTCTTGATTTAATACTTTGTAGAACCTCTTTCTGCAGTGACACCTGCAAAATGTTTAGAGCATGTTCCTACCAGTTGTGGGCATTGCCATGCAAACTTGAGCTAATCCTCAGCTACAGTTAGCAAAAGTTTAGCTCAGTCAGACTCGATGGAGAGCAATTTCAGTTTTCAGGTCTTCTGACATATTTTGATCTAAACAATTTTATTTGGCTTGTTTTAGTCTTTTGCATTCTTCTGCAATTTGTCTTCCAGGATGCTAATCTTTTTTTAAATTATACTGTTTACTTTGTAAATGAAACTTAATGTTGAAATATAAATGTTTTCTCAGAGAACTCTTTTCTAAAGTTGTGTGGCTTTTGTGGTTTCTTGATGTGAGTGGTCCTTGCACCTTATTTTTTACTTCCTTAGTTTCTGTGAAGAGCAAGACAGAAACTGTCTTGCCCTTTTACATTTTGACATATTTGGAAATGTAAAATATGTGGAGACCATATGCTCAGAACAACACCCTGTTCTCACTGTCTTAATGCATATTAAGTGAGAACCTGGACTTGGTATTTTAGTATATGAATAGAAAACATCCTACAGTAAATGTATATATAAAATAAAAAAGCATAATTTGCAAGGTGTTTGTTTACAAATCTTTAAAAGAAGTAGAGATGGAGGCTATCTAGACACCTTTAGTCTTTGACCTGATTGAGCTTTCCTGGGTTTTACTATTTCTTATGAACCTGTACAAAATGAAATGGCTCACTGTTTTATTTACAAATCTTTAATCAGACATTTAGAAACGTAAACATTTTCAATTATAAAACTAAACTAATGGAGGATCAATTTTTGTAACTCAAACAACACTTTTCCTGCTATTATCATTTTTTATTTTTTATTTTTTACCAAGTGAAACCTCAATAGAATAAAAATATGTTATATTTCCTACTTTCCACAGTGTGCAGCAGTCAGGACCCATTTTCGATCAATCAATGTTCCTCCGCAGAATCCACTTGACTCCAGAAAAGCCATGAAGGGCAATGAGTGAGGCTCAACTTCATCCCCATTGATGATGACAGTACCACGACCTAGCACAGGAAGACATCCAAGCCCACTCAGAAAAATAAAAATACATAATAAAGAGATGGTATTTTTTCCCCAAAGAATGACAACACTTAAGATTTTACTCACATGAGTTCATAATAAGGAAAAGTGCACTGAGGATGAAAGCAGTACAAGCCATCGGAGAGAACATTTCCTTTTTTCTCAGACTTTGATCTGGGGATGAATGCGACCCTCACGATGCTCACCCCTCTCCTTTATGTGCGTTTCTCAAAGGATGTGGTTCAACCATGGAAATGCATGAGTCAACAAAACACATGAAGTATTCTGATGAACACCATCATTCTGAAATGTGTAGTGACATTTACCAGATCAGAACCAGTTTATTTTTTTGGTACTAGAAGTCTTTAGCAAACAGCAATCTGACAAGAAAGAGGGCTGAGAGAGAAGAGACGGAGACAGCAGATGGCCTTAGACCAGGAATCAAGTCCAGGACAACTGCATCATAGGCAACAACCTCAACACATCGTTCATCTGCTCTGCCAGCTGAGCCACTCAGTGCCTCCAGAGCCAATGTTATTCAGCAGCTGTGAAGTGGAGGTTTTGTTTGTTTATTTTTACCACTGTGGTGCAGCTCACTTTTGAAGATCGGTGGGAACATAGAGCCAGAAGCAGAATAGACTTAAGTCTTCAAAATTAATGCAGAATAACGATTCGATAATAATGGGTACATGTTATAGGAGGATTGTATGAAAATCCTCCTATAAATGCTCCTCCTGATTACTCCTGATGAGTTCCACCTGGCAGTCACACATTCAGGAAAGAGGGAAATGACACACAAACATTTTATTATCATAGCAAATATGGTCATAATGATACTTCAACTATTGACTTGAAAACAAAGTTGGGTGCACTTCTTCCTTAAACAAAAATTGTCAAAAACGTTTAGTTTTTTGCTGCTGAAAAGGATTGACTCAGATATTGGCTAATCCGATAGTACAGAGCAAGCAAGTACATATTTTGCTCTTTATTTATTTAAAGTGGTTTTCAGAAATAGCTCAAGCCTTGCTGTAAGAAGTAAAAACTCAGCATTTTATTTGTTCATTTGGTGTTTGTACATAAGGTTTTTGCTAACATAATGCGGGCTGAATTACAACAGACAGCAAAACAATAATTGAAAGAGTAAAACAGCAACTCAAGAACAACCTTTATTCATTTGCAGGTGTCTTCATTGTCTTCTTAATCCACTTAAGGTGATCTTCGGTAAGGAAAGCATACACTCCAGGTTTGTTTTTGATTCCACACTTGTAACCAAAAGATGCAACACCAACTACAGCTCCATTGCACAGTATTGGCCCTCCTGAATCTCCCTACACAGAGAGGAAAAGAAAACCGGCATTTTATGGGAACAATAGCATTTTATCTTAGTGTAAATTACCATTAGGATTTCTTACCTTACAAGTGTCACCTTTGTTTTTCCCACTGGCCCCAGCACATATCATGTTCTTAGTTATATATGGAGCAAGGTTGTAATATTTTTTTGAGTTGCATTTTATTCTGTCGATCACTGTCACATTGGCTGACATCAAAACATCTGACAAAGTAGCTCCATCTTTTTTGGTTTGTCCCCATCCAGCCACCATACAGACTGAACGGTCTGCTGGCTCTTTGACAGCTTCATTCAGTTTGAAAGTGCTCACCCATTTGGTTTGCTTCACTGCTTTGTCCAGCTGGAAAATAAAATATCACTATTAGTTAATTTTATGAACAATGTCAGTACAGTTAAGATCACTAATTTGGCAAAGTACCATTACCTTGAGCAACATGAGATCATTGTTTTTTTCTTTGCTATCATAGCAAGGATGAGGAACACTTCTTGATACCTTAAGAATCTGCCTGTACTGCTGTTCATTCTTCTTCTCCTTGATGGAGTGCACCCCCAGCAACACAGTCTTAATACTGAGAGAGCAACAACATATTACACAGTCAATGGGTCTGGCACAAGAAACATTACATTTAAGCCTGTGTGGTAAATAGCAGAGAAATTTTGGAAATAAAAAGGTTAGTAAAATTGCAGGCCATAATGGTATTTGTTATGATCATATTCAAGTCAACATTAAAAATGATTGGAGGTTTTAGTCACCACCATCAAATAAAAAAACTGCTGGTAGTGACACAAACACACTTTAGGTATAAAACAGGGAAGATGAAAATATCTTGCTTTGAAATACTGGTTTGTGATTTGCACAGCAAAGCAAGCTGAATGCATGAAAGAGTTCCTGTTTTTACCTTTCACAGTGTGCAGCAGTGAGAACCCAGTTTGGATCAATTAATATTCCTCCACAGACTGGTTCGCTGGACTCCAGCAAAGCCATGAAGGGCAACGAGTGGGGCTTCACTTCTTTCCCATTGATAATTTCAGAACTGTGACCTAACACAGAAAGTTAAAAAGGTACAACACATCCTATAATAGTAAACAGGTGACATTAACTTTCTTCTCAAGTAAAATGGCAGTACTTAAGATATTACTCACTTGAGCTGGTCATAAGGAAAAGGGCAATGACACCCCTCAGAGAGAACATTTTGTCTTATGTCAGTCTTTGATCTGGAGATGAATGCGCCCCTCAGGATGCTGACCCTGACCCGTTATATATGTTTCTCAAAGGATGTGGTCTGACCATGGAAATGCATTTTAAAGCAAAACACACGTAGTAATCCAGTAAGCTGATGTCTGTGGTAACACTAGATCAGAACCAAAGCCGTTCAGCAGCTTTGAGGTACAGGGTTTTTATTTTTATTTTTATTTCCTCAACATGCGGCTCAGAGTACAAACAGGTGAGAACACAGTCATGAGCAAAGGAGACTAAAATATTCAAATTTCATGCAGTGAGTTATGACCTCTGGTTGCAAATCAAGAATGGAAACATTTTGTAGCATTGAGAACATCTATATATGTAGTGAATGCAGGTGATGGTTACCATGGGAACGTCGGGGCAAAGCTTTTTGAACCAGTAAACTCTACGCTCAGTAACCAAGGGCCTCCCTCCAGTTGGATGTTGTTATGAAAGCTCAAATGGAAATGAAAATGAAATAAAACTTTTAAATTAAAATTAAACATAGGAACATGCATTTGTTACCAAGGATTTTCAAAAAAAAAAAAAAATGTTTTGTGCTTTCTGGCATGAAACACCTTTCTTCTATTGAAGCCAACATTGAGACCCATTTATCAGCATAAAATAATTTGTTATTCTCTACTTGGTTCCATCTAAATATTGCTTTGAGTTATTTCTGAGTTATTCCTGAGCATGTACAAAATGATTTTTGCATTTGTAACTTGTAAAATAGTGTACTGTGAATATTGTCAGCAAAACCTATAAGGTCAGAGGTGATGTGTCATTCTGTTGTATCGTTCTGATTCAGTCAGTGTTTTACCTGCAGATACAAAGGATCTTCATATATTCACGGTTCAGCATATGGAAAATTATTTGTCAAACATGTATTTTGTTGTCAGTTTATTGACATTTAACAGGCTTGTACAGTAAGAATTGTTTCCATCTAGTGGCAGAATTAAGTATTACATATCAGAGTCTGCCATAGTTTGATGATGTCACAGAAAGGAGACAATGCAGGAGATAGAAAGTATGGGGTTGTCCTCAGTAACATTGCAACTTCTCTTAGTTTGAGCTGGTCTTTGAAATCACTGGAATTTAAAATGTATATTTCTGTTGATAAAGAATAATGCAGGTGTTTGTAAGAGAAGGCAGCACTTGTTTTTTAGGAACTTTTAGGTTTTAGCTAAATATCACCTCGTGAGCAAATTTATTGTACAGTTAAGTGCAAACTATTCTTTGCTGCTGTGTATTATTTCCGAAAATGTGCATGTTCACTTCTCAATTTTAACCTATTCCAACTGGCTTCAGTAAAGAGCCAACATAAGCCCTCCTGTCTGTGGTCATTTTGGAGAGGAGTCGATGGAGGATGAGAATATGACAACAGGAATCCAAATTATTTGTGGAAAGTCTAAATATTGGTAGATATTTTAGAGCATATCTAAAATATTCAAAAGAAAGTGCAGCATGGGAAGCTGAAAGATACCTTGGCATGATGTTACTTGACACGCAATTGAGTGACATTTGCAAAGCTGCCAGCTCATGAGTGCCATTATTTCCTTGAACTGTAATTTGCTGCAGCATCAAGATTCTGTGGTAGCGTTAAGGAGTGTTTCTCTGTGCATATCAGTGCATAGTGAGGTAGGTCAGTTGGTGTTTGAACTATTAAAAGAGGCAGATAGCATTTTTGGTTGTGGTCCCCAGTATTATCTGATTTTAACATTTCTCAGGTTGCTTTGATCCTCCAGCCCACAAAACCAGTAGTCTATTGAATTTGATTTTGCTCACCAGATTTAGATGTTGACAACAAGCCACTAATTGCTACAGATGAAATCAAAGACTGTTTAGTAGAACTTTGTAATTCTATCATTGTGTTCCATGCTTAGGTACATGGAAAACCTGGTTTATCTGCTGCTTGGTACTAATAATAGCTCAAGAAAATGGCAACATCATTTTGCTATTATTTTATCTTCAATCTTGATATATGTCTGAAATGTGGACCATTTGAATAGTATCGTTTGTTTCGAGCCACCTTCAAGTCAAAACACAGCAATAATAGTTAATGTTCTTTTGATCTTCATAAAACCAGTTTTAGTTGTAGGTATAGCAGCATTCTAGCTGCAGCAGAGAGCATCACCTAGTGACTTGGTAGAAAAACACACAAAGAAAGACCATTGGTATTGATTAATCTGACAGTACATGGCCAGAAATATAATGTTTTATTCGTGATTCTTTTAAATAGATTTTCAGAAACTGTTTTCAAGGTTTGATTTAACTCAATCTTTTGTTCACTTGTTGTCTGCACATGCATCCTTCAGCAACATAAAGACGGAATCACAGAGGTGCTTGAAAGAGTTTAACAGCAAAAATGAAAAGCAGGGTTTATTCATTTGTCTTCATTGTCTTCTTGACCCAGTTAAGGTTGTGTTCAGTGAGGAAAGCGTACACTCCAGGTCTGTTTTGAATTCCACACTTATGCCCAAAAGACGTAACTCCAACTAGATCTTCATTGCACAATATCGGCCCTCCTGAATCTCCCTACAAAGAGAAGAAGTATATAAAATGCATTTTAGGGAAACAGCAACATTTAAATTTGGGTAAACAGCTGGTAGGCCCACTTACCTGACAAGTGTCAGCTTTGATTTTGCCATTCCACCCAGCACATATCATGTTCTTAGTTATATAAGGACTAAGGTTGTAATAATCTTTTGAGTTGCATTTCATTCTGTCGATCACTGTCACATTGGTGGACATCAAAACATCTGACATGGTAGTTGCATCATTTTCGGTTTTTCCCCATCCAGCCACCTTACAGACTGAACCGGCTGCTGGCTCATTGACAACTTTATTCAGCTTGAGAGTTTTCACCCATGTGGTTTGCTTCACTGCCTTGTCCAGCTGGAAAAGAAAATATCACTATTATTTTATATTATGAACAATGTCAGCGTAGATACGAACACTGATTTTTTCAAAGTTACCTTGAGCAACATAAGATCGTTGTTTTTTTCTTTGCTATCATAGCAAGGGTGAGGAACACTTCTCTTCACCTTACGGATCTGCCTGTACTGCTGTTCCTTCTTCTTTTCTTTGATGGAGTGCACCCCCAGCAACACAGTCTTAATACTGGCAGAGAACAAATGCACAGTATGGTTAAATGTAATGTCTGACAGAATAGTCAGATATTAAGAAATATTTTTATTAAAGGCTTGTAAACATCTGGTTTCAACTGTTTATAGCCCTTTCCTTTCTAAACAAGTCTATTAATATTCCAAGACTAATAAATTACAGATTATCCTTGATATTTTTTCTTACAGCTGGAGAAGAAAAGCTTAGACCCACCTTGACTTTGTTCTCAAGTTTGAGTAATCGATGATAAAGCTGTATGTATATATATTATATATATGAAACAGGAAGCAACAAATACAAGAAGAACATGTTGATGAGTCATAATCAGTATTCTGACTTTGACCTGTTTTTATGTGTTGCTAAATCTCTCAAAACGGGTCGTTCAATTGGAAAATGAAACCTAAAGTTCTAACACTAAATGTTTAATAGAGGATGACAGTTTTCTGAATCTTTGTGCCTTTTAGGTTTCTTAAAGCGAGTGATATTTGTGCCTAAATATAAGACGTCTATTGCTTCCTTCACATGTTATGTGCTAATGTGCTACTTTTTTTTTTTTGGAAAGCAAGAAAAATGGCTTTCTGTTGCTATCTACTCAGGCCATCTACTCAGTTTGAAATATTGGCTCTTGAATTTCATGGAGCACAACATCCAAAAGTGCAGAGCGAAAGCTTCCTGTTACAAACCTATACATTGTTTAATTCGGTTGGAAGTGCAAGAGAAAACAACATATGCAAAGAAACAGCCAACGAAACAAAGGATTCTGTTTTCTATTTCTGATCAACCTGAATCCTTACAAAATAAAAAAATATATATTGTTCTTACTTTGTGCAGTGTGCAGCAGTCAGAACCCATTTTGGATCAACTAGTATTCCTCCACAGACTGGTTTGCTTGTCTCCAGGAGAGCCATGTAGGGCAACGAGTGGGGCGCCACTTCTCTCCCATTGATAATCTCAGAACCATGATCTGGCAATACACCCAGAAACAATTTTTGATGTTACAGGAGAAAGCTGAACCTTTGACTAAAGAGAAAAAATGTATTAATAAGAAAATGACAATACTTTAGAAAGTACTACTCACTGAATTTGATAACAAACAAGACACAGAGAATGAAAGCAATAAAATCCCTCAGACAAAACATTTCCTCCTATCAGGGTGTTTGAAATGGAGAAGAATGTGCCGATCATAATGCTCAATCTGCTCTTATGTCTTAATCTCAAAGGATGTGGGCAAACCATGGAAATGCATGAATCAGCAAGATAGGTGTGATCATGAAATGAGGTCAGATCTATCACTTCTGAAGTGGTGATGTTTAGCACTTCTCACAGTGCCCAACAGGACTGTGGTGGAGGTTTTTAATTTTATTGACATCACAGTCCCTAAGAGGAGACAAGTGGTAACTTTTTCCAGAGCTTACATGATTATTTCTCAGATATTGTCAACTTGGAAAATGGCATGTTGTCCAAGACAAAAGTCATTTGTGTCCCCTCTATGTGCAAGATACACATTTTATTGTTATTATTATAATATAGGGGAAAAAAACATTTTTGTATCAGAGTATAATTTAATTGACAATGTACCTGGAAAAAAACTTACTGGATGTGGGGCTCAAACCTCATGGAGTAAAACTATTACAACTTTTTATTGGATGCAAACTTGGGAACATCAAGTAATTTAATTTAATTTAATTTAATTTAATTTAATTTAATTTAATTTAATTTAATTTAATTTAATTTAATTTAATTTAATTTAATTTAATTTAATATATTAAAGTGTCATGACGTCCCTGTTCCTGTCATATTTTATGCTGCACCTCTGCTCTGCTCCTCCTGCTCCTACTGGCTGTTGATTGCTGATTCCTCCCACCTCTGCTACCTAAATAAACTTCTGCTCAGCACTCATTCAGCACAAGACTGTCTGTTGTCATCCATATCCCTGCAAGGGATCAGTCCCAATCTGTACATATAAACAATAATGTGAATAAAGTTCTGGTTTTTTTCAGAAATGGACAAACAACAGTTAATAGACCAACAATTTCTAAAACTATGCAACATTTATTAAAGCAGGTGTGAGGCCCTTTACTAGACTTTATTGTTGGAGGAAAATATAAGGAAAAGAATTACCGTACTAAACTTATTTTGCATTTTAATTGGAAAAATTGTGACCCTTGAGTACTTTGAAGGACGTTGTAGTTTGCATTTTCAAGTTATGTGATTCTTTGGGGTTGTTCTCAGCAGTCAGAATCTGAGCTTCAACAGTTATGTTTTGCCCACAAAGTTAATATGACTTGAGATAACTGAGACTGAAACAAAAGTTATCTTCTGCTGTCTTAAAACAGCAGAAGATAAATAAAATGTTATTTCTACTCATGTGAAGATCACTTTTAGATCTTTGCAATGCCATCAATTTTGGAAGTATATTTGCTGTGTTTAAACAGTGTTTGGTTGAGATGGTACAGCTACAGCTGTCATAGAGAGCGTCACGCTCAGAGGTGTTTGTAAGAGGCCAAAATTATGCCACAGTGAGGTAAAAAACTGAGTCCCTGTTACTTGATGACAGTTTCTGCTGGCCAGGGTGGCATAATCAGTTATCGGGTTTCGGGGTCAATTCTTTCAAGGGGCAAAGGTGGTTTGCTGTATCACCTGAAACATCTAAGTGTGACAAAGATCAAATTTAAGACACTGTCGAGATCCTATTGTGATAAATGCACAAGAAAGACTATTATGCTCAGTCGTCACTTTTTATTCTTTGTTATTCCAGAATTCCATCCACGAAGCTTATTTTAAATTTCCCTTTCATATGAAAGAGACATCTAAGACAAATCTATCCATACTTAAACCAAGATCTATTCTTAACCTGAGTTATAATAGAACTTCATTCTTACAATATTCTTGCAATATTCGTTGCAAGAATATTAAAAACTTTGTGTTTGATTTATTGACAGACAATATTTATAGTTTTGGCCTTGTACAAGTCTTAAGCTGCAAAATTCAAAACTAGAAGTACCTAATCAAACACAAAATCTTTTATTTTAAGTAGCTGCTGAGAAAACATGCCTTTTTCGCCTTTTTCTAAGCTTTTGCATTTCATTTTTTAAAATATTTTTTCATCATCTATTTCACAGTTCTGCTTCTGCATTTGGGTTAACTACCAATCACCAACAATGACAATTATGTAAGCTTTTCTTTCTGCTTAAATTGCAGTCTATGTTGCCGCATTTACAGACAATGCACATATGCAACTGATGAGACTATTTTTATCTAGACTTCTTTGGCTTGATTGTTGTTTAAACACTCAGAAATGCAGAATAGTCCATTTTTAATGTATTCATAGGTGGATGGCTTACAAGAGTTTCCTTAGTACCTAAGTGTTTTTCTGCACTGATATACTGTATTATAATAATCTGTATTTTTCAATGTTATTTTTGACATGTTCTGACTCAGTTACACATCCCTTGGGTCATGAATAATAATTTATGCCCATTTCTAAAAACTGCACAGTATTTTCTATGATAGCCTTGTACAGTATATCATTATTATTATTGTTCTTGTTAATGTCATTTCTTTATTGTCAGTCAAAGAATATGGCACAACTTTAATGATAATGGCAGTCTTGCTGCATAAAATACATTTCAAAAGAAGTTTCTAACTACACCTGGTAAATATAATGGTAAATATTATGTCAGATGGATTACATTACATTTCTGACCAAAGTAAAGAAAGTTGTTACCCAGAACAGCCAGCTGCTGGAGTATCTGCATGTCATTGGGAAACATACAGGTGTGTCCATATGCTTTCCCACAAGCTGTTATGCGGCACTTGCTTCCTAATCCCAACAGCTCCACACGTGTTGTCTAGTAATCCACATACACTATCAGTTCTGCTCATGCTCTCTCCTCCACATCTGCCTAAAACTCTTTCTGCTTGGGAATTCTATAAAAGCAGGTCATGTTAGATGGATTACGCAAGAACTACATCTAAACAGGGAGTATCCTTGGTTAACATATCTCTGCTTCCAGGAGCTTTTCTTAGTTGCTTTGTTTACGTCTTCCATACAGACTATTGTGTTTCCGATTCCCAAAACTAGTGTTACTAATCTGATTTCTACTCCCTGCTCACAGAGTTGTCTACAGAAGACTTTGATAGGAGTTCTTTATGGGGCAAGTGAACATTTTAAGGGGAGGTTGGGGTGGAAAACATTTTACCTCATTTTGATCGTTAACCTGAAAACAATAGATTCTTAGCAGAAGGTTGTTAGCAGGGAAAGCTGCCTGAATAGTCTGAACAATGCTGATGTGAATGAATAGCAGGGAGATGGAGGTGTGCTTTTAAGGGAGCGGTTACAAATACTTTCAGGTAGCTCCACCAAGCAGTCTATTTTGGGAACCAGCAGTGAGAACAAAGGTTAATCTGAATGCACTTTCTGAATGTGAAATTCTAATCTAAGCTATCACTGCTCATCAAAAAGCTTAAAAGTTTCATACAGGAAGAAAAAATTAAACGAATAAAACGTGTTCTGCAAGTTGACTGAAACTTGGATCAGCTATAATGAGCTAAAAGGCATGCAGCAAGTACTAACAAGCACATTTGGTGTTAGCTTTGCACTATATGAAGTAAGCTACTTAACACTATTTATTTCGGATTGTTTTAGTTGACAATGTCTTAAAGGCACTAGGGTTGTTGCATCATTTGCAAGGATCTTCACCCCACTTTCTGAAAGTCAAAGTAAGGAAACAACTCAATTTTAAAACAAGCCACAGAGTGCAATGCAATTAGTGAACTGAGTTACTAAAACAAATGAACCTTTCAAAAATAACCTAATTTATTGAATATGAGAGCAGCAAGGAAACAGATAGTTTCATGGTTATGTGTGGTGACAGCAGATTGTTTTCCAGATATAGATGTACTTCTTCGAGAAGACATTTTTCTGAGAAGGATGTAATATCCAATATATAATATTGATAATATATACTATGACCTTCAAAAGTGCACATGTCTCTGTTGAAATGCTATGTTGATGAGATATAAAAAGTTAGATCACAGTTAACAATTTCAAAACTTCAAAACATTCAAGTCTACATACACAACACAAAAGATAAGGGATTTTGCATGAAATTTCAGAATGCACATAAAATGCATCATAACCTTTAGAGAGGAATTTGATTCTATCTTTTTTGTCTCTTCAGGATTTCAGTACTTATTGTGTAACATGTTGTTCTCAAAAGATCAACCACAAAAACCACGATAAGTTTCTGGTGCATCACTAAATGCTTTTGTTTAATGACAATGTGCATTTAAACCATCCTCTTCATCATGCCGTTCACATTACAGCATTAGATCAAGAGGATCCCCAAAGTTTGATCAACAACTCCTCGCCTTCGTGAGGCTTCAAAAAGGATGTTCTCAGAGGTCATCCCCCCCCAATGCCATGTTTCCACTGCATGAGCCAGGAAACTGAGACCTCCCATATTACTGCTATGATTCATTAAAAGTTTTGTTTTCACTGAAGACCCCCAGTCATAATGAGTCATTGAAAACCGTCTCAAAAATGACAGTGGGAAATGACAGATGTGCTATATTACTCAGCAGTACAATGATGTAATACACGCATTCCTATCAGGGTGGTGAAAATGTGTTAAACAGAAATTTGACTTCTTCAAAAGTGGAACGTTTAATTTGTTTTGTTAATCTTCTGACATGTGAGTTGGTGGATTCATCTGAACGAGGGGGACTCCCATCTACAACAGGTGATAAATTCATGAGGAAGCCCTGAGACCAAACATCTTCTCTTTCCAGGCCATCTGAGACAACATATCTGTAGACATAGTTATAGGGAGTAAATCAAGAAGGGTTTATTCTTAATAAATATAATACAATCTAATGGACTTTAAGACATCACCACCTATGGATTTGCATTGAAGGAAGTCAAACAAGATCCAGATTGTGTGTCCCAGATTCTTAGCTGTTTGCCTACAGTTACAGGACAAAAATCCAAAACCACTAATCCAGTAGTAAAATAACAAGGTAAGAATTTTAAATAACTCATTTTCTGTTGATGAGAGATGACCATCCAGTACCTGCTGAGTAACTGCTGTTTCCAGGAAAGCACTGACACTAGAGACAAGTGTGACTGAACATGCCACATGTGTTGTCAGCATCCCACAACTAAACGTAAAACAGAAACAGTGAACCACCACAAACTGTCACTCTAGTACAAGTAAGTCTCAAATTTCCCCTCATAGAGACCCCCACCATTTTTGTGAAATGGTTTTATAGCTTTCAGCTTACCTGTATCTCTCATCATCTGTTCCCTGTGCAGATACCTCTACCATCCCAACTCCAGCTCAGACAGGGTGACTTTAATCTGGACAAGGTTGAAAGTGTTCCAGAGATATCCCAAGATAAATGGCAGAACCCGGTGCAACAGCAATTCCATCACAACTACAATCGAGAAGATAGGTGTCCGAAAGGTCAAAGATAGAAGAAGAGTTGGACTGAAAGAGGCTAATGAACTCAGCTCATCAAAAACTGTTTTCTCTTTCTTCTGCTCAAATAAGGAAAAAAATTCTAATGCTGCTACAGCTGATTATTGGTGAAAGAAATTATTTTCTTTTATGATAAATTTTATGCTCATAAACATCAGCTATAGATAACTTGTTAGTTTGGTTAAAAAGCATTGTTTGCTTCACATAGGTGCAGTTTGAAAATACTTATCAAGTTAGGACCAAAGGTAAGAGTGATTATAATTAGTACTATTTTAAATGTTTAAAACCTAAAATATGATGATGCATGGTTTTAAAGCCTTTAGGTTTCGATGTAAGAACCTCTTTGAGCAAAACCACCATAAAAAAACCCCCATCAGACTGTGGTCAGAGACCACAGTCTGATGGGGGCTTAATTGCATATGCTGAGACCACAGTCTCAGCATATGCAATTAGTTGCATATGCTGAGAAGAATGCGTTTTGAGCCAATTTAGTCAAAATTGAGCATGTTCAGATATTGACATTTTACAAAACCACTGTGCCACTGTTACAATATCATACCAAGAATGTGCAAGTAAACTGTTTATTCTTGCAACATTAAGTACATTTAATTCCTGTTTTTACTTGCATATCATAGACCTTGAGAATTCCAACCTTGCAAATTTAACACACCATTACATTTTATGATTAGTATGCACGACTTTCTGTTTCATGCACACAAGGTACTGGGCATCTAGAAGTTTAATGGACAATCTGTCTTGCTGTGCATTAACAAATGACCTATTTTGACTTAAAGCCTAAAACAACTCCATGCAAGTTTTATTTTGTGTTTGAGCTGTGAGTCATATTGACCATAATGACCATGGTTTGCAGTTGATCATCTTTAAAAAAGGAGATTTCTGTCTTTAACTAAAGAATAGTTTACCTCTACTGGTCTGTAGACAAGAAGTGTGGTTATACTTCTAACCTCACTTCCTTA
Source organism: Gambusia affinis (assembly GCF_019740435.1). Lineage (NCBI taxonomy): Eukaryota > Metazoa > Chordata > Actinopteri > Cyprinodontiformes > Poeciliidae > Gambusia > Gambusia affinis. The sequence continues at coordinate 23,932,184 of NC_057870.1, read as the reverse complement.
ACAGAAAGGTCTGACAAAGCAGAATGTGAAAATGTCTTTTGCACAGCTGTGTATCTTTTGCCTAGACTACGAATTATCTACACATGACTGAGCACAAATGAAAAATAGAAGAAAGCTAAACTTTTATTTAATGTTGATCAATGGAAAAGTTAAGTCTTTTCTAACTTTCCTTCTTTTCTGTAAAAGGTATTCTTTCTTACAGTGTATAGTACAGGATTGTGACTTTCCCTGCAAACTCACATTGGCAAAATTCTTCAACTCACATGTTCTCTCACTACTATCTGCAACACCAAAACAATACATACACACATGATTTGATTTAATATAATTTAAAGCATTGTCTGATGCATGCAGACCAGTGTTTTTTCTTATCAAAATGTTATTCAAATGTACTGTGATTTGTGCAAAGGTTCTCTATATCTATATAAGACTTGTAGACGACTTTTATGTAATGTTTGAGATTAGTAACTACATAAATATAAGAATGCAAGTCGATCTAAAGACAAACACAGGCTCTGCATACAACTGTTGTCAGTCACAGCTGGGAGAAAATCACTGATATCAAGGCCCGACTAGAGTTACCCAAGAGGCATGTTGGAGAAAGTTATGATTAGTCCAAAATTTAAGTTTCTGCCCACCAGTCAAGGCACTATTATTAGCAGACACCATCCTTCCTGTGAAGCAAGGTGGTGGCAGAGTCATGTTGTGGGGATGCTTCACTGCAACAGGGCCTCAAAGCTGGTAAAGGCAGAAGGTAAAGTGAATGCAGCAAGAGAACTACGACTTCTTTATTGTAAAGCAAGAAGCCTTCAGCTAAAGACTCACATCTGGTACAACAATGTAGATTTTCTGTGGTGACCCAGTCAAATCCCACACCTCAATCCCATAGAGAGTCTGCTGGATTTGAAAATGGCTGTTCACAGCCAATCCTCATGCAACCTTTCAGAGCTTGAACAGTTTGCAAAGAAAGAATGGAGTAAAAATTGAGAGCTATCCACAGAGTCTGTTCTGTGATTGCTACCAAACATGCATATACTAAGTACTGACTTGAAGCAGGGGAATATTAATGCAGTCAATTATGTGACACATTTTTTATTTATTTGCCACTCTTTTGTAGACATCCATTTTCACTTTTATATGAAGGGGGTTCAACCTTATTTGTTGGCATTTCTGCTTACATCCATCCTATGGATCTCACAGAGCGTTGTTGTGGTGAGTTTAAAGTCACAAATGTCTTCTGCAGTTGCCCACCAGAGATGACTCGGCTTCAAATGCCACAGAAAATCTTAATCAGTACTGCAATTTACAAACTTTATGTGCTTGTAAGAGATGGGAAACTGCTCATATTCCTAACCAAAATGAACTGAAGTGAAACTACACTCAAACCATCTGTCAAGATGAGGTTTTCAACAGCTGTGCAAATGTGTGATTGCAACACGAATGTGCAGTGGTGTGAGTCTCACATGTTCAGTGATACCCTCAATGTGGGTAAAAAGACAGCATCGCAAGGACCCTGCAAGATGCACAATGTAGTGAAACATTTATTTTATTTTTATTGCACAGTGCAATGAAACCTTTATTTTCTCTACAGTGCACATTTATGTTGATGTTTTTTATTAGTTTGTTTGCATTTCCATATTATACTGGAATAAAATAAAATAAAACACTAACATGTACGTGTCTTTAATGTCAGTGAAATAATTAAATATATCTTACAACCCAATGAATAAGAAGAACAGTTTGCAAGCTTGTCATGGGCAAGTGAAAATAATAAATATGTTTATTTTTTTGATATACTATTTTCACAAACTGGTATTTCAATCCTAATTTTGGTAACATCTTAGTTTCCTGATCACATTTAAGATTATTTATTATCTTTATCAGAAGGTGTTACAGAGGTTTCTGCAGCACCTCGCATGTCTTATTGTAGGACATTGTGTTCTTGCATGTGGGTTCTCCGTGACAATTTGGGCTCCAGCCTCCGACCGAAGGTGTAAAACTCAAAGAGAGAGTCACAGCGCCCCCCAAAGGGCAGCTGGGCCTCCTCTGCTGTTCCTATGGATGCTCCGCCTCTTGAAGCGTTTGTAAGCGACATCATCGGCTTCATTGTGGCCCTTTGAAGAAGAATAAAAATCATTGGGCATGAGAAATTGTACATTTCATAAATTTTATACTTTGGCAAAAGTAGTAGTAACCCCAAAGCTGACAACAACTCCTTGAATCAACTTTTGGATAGTTGTTTCCTCTTGGGAATTTCACAATAAAATGTTCGTGTCTCTGCGAATTTAAAAAGTTTCCGAAGAAATTTTATTAGATATTTCGTCATAACCTTTGACCTGATATAACATGGTATGAAATGTTAAAGAACCGTGACTTTTGAATTTAGCACGGCCTTTAGAAATTGTTGGGGATTTTTTTTAAGGCAACGAGTTTCCTGTTTGGAGGGATCTTTCCCCCCGTTAACTTCACTTTACTTTCATCCTCGAGTACGCCCAGACTTTTCTGCAGGATTCCTAACTCCCCCCCTCCAAGATGGAGGCTCTCGGAGGTTATCCCACCAAGTCCTCCAAAGCCAGAATAAAAAGGCTTAGGGTCCTGGTGAGCATGACAGTAGGTGTGGGATGTTTGTTCCTCCTGCAGACGCACCTGGTGAAACCAAGAAAACAGAAGGACTTTTATTCGTTTGAGGTGAAAGACGCAAAGGGGAGGACGGTATCCCTGGAGAAGTACCGAGGGAAAGTACGTCCACATCATCACCAGGCGTCTTAAGTTTGGCAATAAATCTCTGCAAATCTTCATTTGGAAACAAAGATTACGTTTTAATATTTTATTTCCTACTTTCTTGTCATTACATTCTGTGCAGAGTTTTATTATAATAATTGCTCCGTGGTTTTTGTCCTGTTCAGGCATCGCTGGTTGTAAACGTGGCGAGTCACTGCCAGCACACGGAGGCGAGCTACAAGTCTCTGCAGGAGCTGCACCGGGAGCTGGGTACGTCTCACTTCAACGTCCTGGCCTTCCCCTGCGGCCAGTTCGGGGACACGGAGCCCGGGTTGAGCCGCGACATCGAGGCCTTCGCCAAGTCTACCTATGGCGTGACGTTCCCCTTCTTCAGCAAGATCAAAATCCTGGGCACGGAGGCTGAGCCTGCCTTCAGGTTCCTCACAGGTCAGCAGGAAAACATACAATGTCCTGTTGCATATTGACAATTTCTGACAGCAGTTGCTGACTTTAATTGATTACTTGTCCGTTTTTTTAAAGTTGTAATGGTTATATAATTAATATTACGCTTGAATTTAGTATGGATCTTTCCTCTAACCCACACAGGATCAAAAAGATATCTATGCAAGATAAAATCAATGTATACATTGAGTCTGATATTTAAATAATTAAAGGGTTCTGAAGGTTCTTGATCGAGTTTTACCCAGAAAAGACAGTGGCTGGTTAATTTTTCCTTATGATAGATAGTTTTTAAAACATAAAAAGGATTTGGAAAGATTTAGACAACAGCACTAATATTTGGAAAAATGCTAGCTTAAAGTTTAACTGTTTTCTAGATATCAACAATCTTCCAGCAAAATTCTGGCTGGATGTTTTACCACTGCAAGTCAATTTTATTGACTTGTTTGCTGGCAGAGATCCAGGCTCTTTGAAGTCTTTAGGGTTGAAATTGAAGTGAATATTTATAGGAAGAAAATCCAAGATGGCTATTATAAACCTGCTAGAATTAGTTTTGATTGTTGTTTGAGATCATTGTTATGTTAGAAAACCAAAAAGAAGTAGGTATGCAAGAAATAAAACTCTGTTGGAACTACTAGCTATCCACATGTTTTTTCAAAGAAAAGAGTTATAGGAGAACCAGCTACGTCCAAAAAATAACAAAAGTCAATTTTTGGAGAAGCTAGGATTAAGCTTTCATATCTAGTTAGCACTGTACAAACAGTTAAACAGCATTGAAAGGATTATCATTATTGTTTTTGCTGCCAGTGGTAATAGAATAACATATTGCATAAAGTAGATGAAATCATGATGATCCAGTATTAAATGAATGACATTCACATCAATGATGAGTGTTCAAAGGTTCTCAGTAAACATGTGTATATTGTTTTACCAGAAAAGCTCAACACACATTTAAAGAGATATTTAGAAAAGAAAAAAAAAAACTACTACTTACAAAAATGCTCCTGTTTTTGCATAGTTACATTGTTAGGAAATTATATTTGTTTATAGTAAATACATTTCTACATTGATTTTTTTTTTTGCTGTTGTATTGTTGTTTTGGGATATCATTATAATTTAAAAAAATAATCCACTCAAACTGTAGTTTTTTTGTTTGTTTTTTTTAGATTCTGTGCAGAAAATACCAAAGTGGAATTTTTGGAAGTTTCTCGTGAATCAGGAAGGAAAAGTGATCCGGTTCTGGAGAACAGACGAATCCACGGAGAGCATCCGAAAAGAGGTCACAGCACTGGTGCGAGAAATCATCATAAGGAAACGTGGGGAGCTATGATGGCAAATTCTTGGGAGATATGGGACATTTTGCCACTTTATCTCGGATGGAGCCAGCTGGTAAAGCCTGAAATGACTGAAGTGTCAGCAGAGGGCATGTGAGAGAGATCTGTTGCTCCAGAAAGAAGTGGTGGTATGGTTTTATTTGAGTGTTGGTCATTCTATCAGACAATAACCAATGAAGATAAAAGCTTGTTAAGCCCTCAGTGTTGGGTTTTTAAATAAAAAAAATATCTCTACGTTTTGCTTCTTAAAGTAATTTTCTAAAGTTTACAATGTTGTTTTTAAGATGAAGCCTGCATTTTCACCTTTTAGTGTCTGATTTGAGCCTCTTAACTGTATCTCATCCTTCCAACAATAAAATAATGTACCTGAAGATCATCAGTTGTTTTCTCCAACGGGCTGCATGGAGATGCCCTTGCAACTGTGGTAAATGTTGCGTCTCCAACGACTGTTCAAATCCTCACCTGCGGCTTTTCTACATGGAATTTGCATGTTCCATCCATCCATCCATTTTCTGTTCACCCTTTTCCATTAGTGGGGTCGGTAGGGTTGCTGGTGCCGATCTCCAGCTACGTTCTGGGCAAGAGGTGAGGTACACCCTGGACAGGTCGCCAGTCTGTCGCAGGGCAACACAAAGACATACAGGACACACAACCATTCACACACACAGTAAGGGAGAATTTAGAGACACCAATTAACCTGACAGTCATGTTTTTGAACTGGGAGGAAGCCGGAGAACCTGGAGAGAACCCGCGCATGTACAGGAAGAACATGCAGAAAGACCCCGGGCCGGGAATCGAACCCAGGACCTTCTTGCTGCAAGGCAACAGCTCTTAGAGAAGGGTTCAGGTATGGTTATTTCATTATTTTTAAATAAAATATATTTATTTTTCTTATTTATTCTCTTGAGAGAATAAGGGTGAACAGAAAATGGATGGATGGATGGAACCCTTCTCTACAAACCAGTTTCTGGCGCTGGTCCCAGTGTTCAACTGGAAACAGCTGCAGGCGGGACCAGCCACACTAATCAGAGGTCTGATTGAAACGTTTTCATTGGCTGCTTGATCATAACTGAGTTTGTTTTAAAAACATCTCACCTGCACTACGTTACACTTTAAGAGATACAACATTATCATTATTAATTTATATATATATATATATATATATATATATATATATTTATTCTTTTTTTTTTTTCTTTACACCATTTGTAGGCGAGAGTGTAGCTGTGTAAATCTCAAATATCTGCTCGGTTCATCAATGCATCACCTAATTGCAATTGTACACCATAATTTTTAGCACCTAGGAACCAATAATTGAAAGAGGATGAACATTCACATTCATGGTGGTGTTCTTTTTTTACATTGCAATGATTTCTTTGTATTCATTGAGTGTTGCACAAGGTCAAGCTGCTGTGGATTTCTCAGACAGTTTGAGGGCAGCAGCAGGTAAGCTGGCACCTGACGACCCAACCAGCTAACAAGACACTGCCTACAAACCAGCTGAAAGCACCAGAGATCCTTTACCTAAAGATATTAGGTAATATATGAAAAGTCCTCTAACATTTACAAGTTGAACGTAAATATAATTGTTATGGCAGCAGAGCACTGTGAGCTGAAAGAGAACTCGTCAGCTAACATTACACTGCCTCCATACCAGTTACAACTGAAAGGTCTGCACCAAACACAACTTGAGACATTTTGCAGCCCAGCTTCAGTAGCAGATATTTCTAAGGGTTACCTTGATAGCATCAGTGGGTAGGGGGGGTGCAGCTGCACACAATCAGATCTACAGCCACACTGGCACCTCCACCTCAGATTTGTAATCTAGAAATCAGAGAGATTCTCATTTAATTTGAATAAAGAGATTTCCTCTTCATCTTACCTTGTCGGGAGAAGGTCTTCTTAACCTCATTAAAGCATCCTCCTAATAAAGAAGAGAAATTAAACAGTTGAGCTCATAATTCAAAACAAAACGAGTTTCTGCAAAGTTGATCAGTAAGAAGGTCTAACAAGACTCAAAGCTAAAAAGAAAATAATTGAAAAGTGCCTAATGCTAAAGAACCAGGTAGGGGCTGTGATTTGTTGAAAGTTTACATGTGTTTCCTAGGAGCAACAGCAGCAACAACAGATTGAAGGAATACACAGAAGGGCTACAAAACCACATATTTTAATTCCACGATTTGATCTACTTACCCACTTATTTGAATGTCCCTACGTGAATTTTCCCCCCATCTATAGAGATCACTTTTAGCCCCTTCATCCCGCTGAGACCCGGGTCATACCTGTCTCGGTGAACCTCCGCTCTCTCCTACTCCAACTCCCCTCCTAAATACTCCTGCAGGGCGGACAGCAGAGCGGGAAGCTGCGTCTTCTGCTCTGCCATTGGCGGCCTGGTCCTGTTTTTTCACTTTAAGTAGCTTGTCTGGTGATGCCATTTGCGTCCTTGTTTCCAGTGCAACAATTAAGAGGACAAAGTAAAGAAAAACAGCAACGCGGTAAAGCTTTGAAAGAGGAGGCGGCAGCGTGCTGTTGGCCCAACAAAACTAATCTGAACCTGAAAATTAATTACACACCAGAGGCTGGATTTGCTATCTTATTTTGATATCATTTGCTTGGAATCATTTTATTATTTTCTAATTTAATATTTTTTCTTTTGTTATACACTGAACAAGTCAGTGCGAACAGAGTCGTTAAGTCCAGTTGTATCTGTTGTATTCATGGTGAATATGTGTGCGTTAAAATGCTCATTTTGTGTATAAAGACAGAAAAACCACACTATTTTTAGATTATTGTTGTTATTATTTTAAGAAGACTGGCGTAAGACAAGAAATGTAGAGGAAAGAATCTCTTTGAAGTTTTTTTTTTTTTTACAATAGTCATCCTTAAATAATAGCTTTATTTACATAAAACAAATCAGATTTTTTTTAAGAACTACCAAAAATAAATATTTTGACTAACTAACTAAAAGCAATTGCTACTTTTTTGTTTTGCATTAGGATATAAACAATTAATATTCCTGGCATAAAATTAAATCTGTTTGAAATAAATCTTGCTGCATGGCAGCAATTAGTTATTAGAAAACATAACTGTTGTGTAGTCGCGCGTTTCACACCGCTTGGTAACGAGCTGTTGTTGTGGCGCTAACTGGGCTGAACGGCGCGAGCGGTGCGCACGTTCTCGCCACCTGCTACCTCCATATGGACCTTAAACACCTCGAGCTCGAGCCTGGAAGAACGCGACAGGTGCACGGGGAGGCATGATGCTGTTTCTGGAGCTCCAGTTTAACACACCTATGCTTTTTGATTCGGCAACCTGACACTTCAAATAAAGTCAACACTTGTTCTCTAACTAATTGGTTGAAATCGCTATTCTATTATGTTGATTTATTTCTCTTTTTATTAAATTGTTTTGCAGGCATCCTTCCCAAACACTTTTTAAAAGACATTCTTTCATTTTGACCCTGAGTCTGTGTCCAAGGCTCTTGACACTTAAGGAACAGGGTTTTTTTTTTACCTCCTCCATCCTCTTTCCCGCGACTTTTGTTTGCAGCCTCCTTCCTTTATTCACCTTAGAAACTGTGTCTCTGTGACTTTCTTTTTTCTTCTTCAGTTTAGCGGCTGCTTAACCTCTCTAATTTGTCCCAATCGTCTCAAACAATGCTTGCTCTCTGCATGCGTTTTTACTCGGTGGCAGGACTTTGTTTCACAGCGAGCTTCACGACTCTTCAACTCTTTAGAGTATCACGTTAGGTTAATTTATTCAAGTAATTCGATGCAAAAGCAAAACTCATGTTATAATATCGATTCACATGCGGAGTGATAAATTTGAAACGTCTCCATAGTTAATTTTTATAATTGCCTACATAGTATGAAACCCCAAAACTAAATTTAGACTTGACAATTGTTCCATAACCTCTACTGTGAAATAAGCCCCAACAAGCAATAGCTGTACATGTGCTCCATCCAAGCTTATTATTAGAAAGTTGAGTGGAAGAAAAAGGTGTTGTAGAAAGACACATTACACATGCCTATGCATCGGTCCTTGTGCTAAGTATGGAACCAAAAACAGTGTCCAATGTCCGGAGTATCTTGCCTGGGATAAAGGGAAAAAGGCTCTGGACTGCTCAACGTTCTCTTTTCAACTTTTCTGAGATGCTGATTTTGTTTTCTATTATCATTTATTTTTATGAATGTTTAAACATAGAAGAGGTTTGGGGACTTCTCCTCCCACAATACAACATTTAGCAAGTTGAAGTTGAGCATGTAAACGGTTCAAACAAAACCTGTTCAAATTTTAAGGCAATAGACAAGGAAGATGGTTGTGAAGAACCAGGGCTCAGGGGCTTTTCTCATGACACACAGACTCAGATTCAGACAAAAGAGAAGGAAGCCTCTACATCTTAAGGCAGATCATGAGGTTACATTTGTTTCTTTGCTCCAACAACAGTATTTCGCAATGAAAAGTTTCTTCTAGCTGATTACACATTTGTTGTATTTCACACGTGTATAATATGCTCAAGTGTGGGGGAAAAAAATGCAAGTTTTTCTCCAAAGTTGAAGCAAAAAGAAGTTTATTTCAAGGCTTGTAAAACATATATTTTCCAACAAAAAAATGCAATGTATTCAAAATTCCTCATGTCTCGAGGTGTGTAAACAAAAACAGAATGTAAACAGCAGAGTGGGCAGTCTTATTTCCTTAAAGCGCCACTTTTGTCTGATTAGCTCACAAGCTACCTGAGGAAGACATCATTTAATCATTTACAGATATCACTATAGATTCGGAGTTAAGCATTAACAACTGCAGCCTACCCACTTCTCTCTCAGATTTATGGCACCTTCATCACAAGAGCCCCTGAGGCAGTCACTCACTTCAGCTGTGGTTGGGAACCCAGCGGAAACGGTACCCCCCCTGCAGGGTCCTTGATGTAAACGCATGCCCATGAGGAAACACCTGAGTCCGAATGGTGCCGTGTTCTCTGACGGAGGTCCTGAAGGATGACACATCTTCTGCAGCCTCTGGTGCATCAACACTCACAGTGCTGCTGTTGTTAGGAGTGGACATCTGCAAACTTGAGAATGCGCCATACATGCGTATCGTCTCGGACTCCTGTGGTGATCCTGCAGCGTTGTTGAGCAGCACAGCGTTGCAGCGTGTGCTGATGTCCCTCAGCATGTCCTCCACAGAGTCAGAGGACTCTGTTTCATAGCCTTCATCCAGGCGCTGCCTCTTGCAGGGGCTCAGAGAGGTGTTTTCAGAGATTGGTACCTCCGGTTCTCCAGCATGAGAATTTCTGACTGTCATGAGTCTCTAAAAGAATCAAAATAATCATAAGTTCATACTTATCAACTATATAAATATGTGTTTTTCTATTTTCTATAACACTTTACATTCTATATAAACATAACTGAAACAAAATGCTGTAACTATTCAACTAATATGAACTGTTTGAGACTTTTATAAAGTTCCCCCTCTTCCTCGGGGTCAATCCGAAAGGTCTTTCCTCCAAGCTAGGATTGTTCTTAGGACAGATTTTCACCTGCATTTATCTGATTTGTTGTTGGTTCCTGCATTGGAAATGCCGGGGGAAGAAAATGACCCCTAAAAACGACCCTGGTTCCTGAAAATAAAGAGATGGATTTTGAGCTTGTTTTTCACTCACTTCAAGGACTGAGGCAAGGTGTTTTGCTCGACTCGCCAGTTGCTTGAGGTGCAGGTTTCTTTCCTGGAGCGAGTTCAGTTCTTGTTGTTGCTTGTGAAGACTCTCCTGGAGCTGCAGACAGACGTTACAAGATATTTTCAGTTATGCTGTCTGCTTTTCTTGCATGTTTCTCAACATACAAGAAAAACATAATATTTTAAACTGTATGCAGCATTTTTAAATGTTGACCTGATTCACTTGTCTTTGGAACAACCAGTATTCAGAGGCCCAAGGCATAAGCTTTAATTTTCTTTATAGATTGTTGAAATATTTATTAAATATTTTGTCCAGCTAAATGACAAATTCTGCTTTGTCATTTGCATCACATAAAGTTGAGTCAAATCTGCAGGGACACAAATAATCCTAATATTATGTTTTACCTGTTTGTTGATGGCCATTGAGTCTCCATGAACCCTCCCCTGACACTCTGCAACACTCCTCCATGGAACTCCATTCTCTGTTTTTTCTGTGGTGGATTGAACCATGCTGTCCTCTGAGAAATCCCTCTGAGGAGTTAGAGGGGGTATAACACATCCCTGAAATGGGAGAAGTTCAGACAGACAGCTATCTCCTGCAGCAGTGGTATCTGAGAGAAGAGAAAGATCACAAAGAAAACGATGAGCTGGAGTTTGGAGGAAGGAGCAGAAGTCATCCCATTGCCAGAACTTAGCTTCCTCACCTGCGATAAAATCCATTGCACAATCTCCATAATGCTGCTTGTCTATATCAGACTCGTTCACCTGTGAAGAAATAAAGCTGATTATTAACATAGTGTGTTTTGGTAACTAAAACCACAAAAAAACCATGATGACTGTTCCTGATAATCCCACCGAGTCAAAGTAGAGGTCCAGGAGTGAATCTTGGTGGTCATTTCAGATGTGTAAAGTTGTGCAGAGGGGCAGTGTGTGGAAAGAAACTTCAGGTCAGGTGCTAGTGTGTATTAGCCTGCCTGTCATGTGTAAACTACAATCCCATTTAGACAGGATTCCCAAAGTCAAACATTAACAGAGGGGGGCTCAAGCTGTCTTACCTAAAAAATATCAGTGTTGGTTTTGTATCAATTGTAAAACTAAACCAAGAGTCAACAAGTATTGTAACCAGATCAAATACATTCCTGTGATTTTATTGTGTAAGATGAATTTTTTCTCACCTGAGAGACAAATGAGTCTCTCTCCTGTTCCACAGCAGATGTACAGCCCTCCAAATCCCCCCATTCAATTGTTGCAAAACCTAAAAGATAACGATAGTGTAAAAACCAACCTATGTATTTGGAGTTCAGTCACAATATTCGTGGTTTACCTTTGCAAGCAATGCGGGGAAATTCAACATAAACACTGACAGGACTGCTGCTTCTTGGAACCGGGAATTTATCCTGCAGGAATAGCGCCTGTCATCAAAGTTTTCATTCATTTGCACATTTTTCTAAAGAGAGAGAACTTTCCTTACTATTGCTTCCCCCCTACGCTGTCCTAGTCTGTTGGGCCAACCAGCACCGAAAGCGTTCCCTTCTTTTTGCGTCTCCATCATCAGCTCGATCCATCAGAAACTGACAAGGACATGATTTAAATTTGTAGCTGATATAGTCGACTTTCTCCCGGTTTGTGTCTCTGTGTACCGCGGTTTCCCTCTCCTTGCCCAATCAAATCCACTAGTTCGGTCTCTAGGGAGTGTCTGCGTCCTCGGAGATGAAATTAGTGCAGTATGGGGTTTTCTGTTTAAAACTGGAAAACGGTGCCGCGCAGAACGGCGCCATCACAGCGCCAGCAGGTGCGCACCGCAGCGCTCCCTCAATCTGCGGCCAACATCCCCAAGCAATCAGGTCTCATTGTAATTATGCAAATTACATATACAAAAGTATTTTGAATATTTATTGTAAGAGTCGATATATATTATAGGGATTGTGTATAGGCTGAACAAAAGATAAATATGTGACGTCCGCACATATTTATTTTATAACATTCTTATATACCGCCTTGTTTTTTCATGCGTAATTTCAATCCATTTGCGTAAAACAATTTATACACACCGAAGCTCGCTGCCCTCGAAAGAAAAGTGGAAAAGGAAAAAAAAAAAGCTCTAAGAGAAGACAGCTTAGTAAACACTTGTGACAAATGCCTCAATTAGTAAACAAACAGGGGGATTTCAACTGGTCTTTATAGAGCTGAAAGCACCTGTGTGGCCGAGCTGCCACGCGTAATGGATTAGCAGATAAAGCCGCGAAATTGCCTGGGCTGTGTTGGCACAGTTTGTCTCTAAATACTGCTGCTAACAAAAACGATGACGTGCTGACCTTCAGGCAACAATAGCCGCAGGAATCACTACTTTTAGAAAAGTGTTTATTTTCTGTGCTGGTCACTCCAGCTAAGAGCCAGTCATTTATTGCATGACAGTATCTTAAATGGTTTCTAAGATTTGTTAGCCTAGTCATGCGCAATCTGGTTTCAAGAGATGATAATGGTCCCTTTCCCTAGTTTTATATATATATATATATATATATATATATATATATATATATATATATATATATATATATATATATATATATATATATATATATATATATATATATATATATATATATATATAAGTTATGTCTTATTCTGAACTTCAACAGAAGTAAATATGAATGTGTAACAAGTATGAGATTATTTATGTAAAGTGCACAAGATAAATATATATGAATAACCCCATTAGCCTTTTTCAAATATTACAATCAACTTTAATGTATTTGATGGTGAATTTATGAGCTAACTAGAAATTATAAAATTGAAGGAATTTTCATTTATTTCTTTTTTAAATGTGCAGTTCCTATATGTTCAGCAACTCTGAATCAATACTTAATAGAACCACCTTTCTTTACAATTTCAGATGCGTCTTTTGGTGTATTTCTATAACAATTTTGCACACAGAAATCTTTATTACATGACCATCAGTTATTCTGTCGACAGTTTGCACAACCTGAGCTTTGGATTGCTGCAAAGTAAAAGCCAAAACTTTTTTTCATACACTTTATTATTTAAAACAATTAATAAATAAGATACAGTGGTTCAAAATTCTTCATTACATAGATTACAGAAATGTGTAAGTAAAAACACAAATAAATAAAATATAATACCAAGTAAACCTTTAGTGGTTGCAAACATATGACTGTTCATGAGGGATTTTTGCAGCTCACATCTATGAAAACAAGTCATCATTATGCATTGCTTCCCAAACACATCATAACAGACTAAGTAGAAAAAATTAGAAGCCAACTTTTTTAATCTTCTAAGTTAATGTTTTATTTTAATGGCATCACTTTTAGAGTCTCCTGATTCAGTGACACCAACATCTTTAGGTTGTCTTTGCATTCATGCACCAGACTGCAGTCCTGATCTGGAATTGGTTCCACTGTCAAACACTGCCCAGGACTAAAGGTAGAGCTTTCACATGACTGGACATAAACCGGCTGCATACATAGATCTCCTCTGAAACATTCCCATGGGTTTTCCACCAACTCTACGGCTGCCTGCTCTGCAAAGCAGTGTTCGGTTCTCAGTAATTCACATGCAAGTCTCAGGGCACAGCAAGCAATCAGGGATGGTGGGTATTTATTGAAAGCATAGTCTGCTAGAGTCAACTCACATACTTTTTGTGCAAGCTCACTGCACTTTCTGATCTTTGCTATCTCTGAACTCACTCCTGAAAACCCGTCACTGCTGTTGTTCTTAATCACAAACTGGGCAGCCTTGACGAGATTGCTGAAGTAATCCAGAAAGAAGGCCAGGGTGGGTGAGGCGAGGCGAAAGTTAAGGCGGAGCAGGACGAGGCACTCCAGGTTGCAGAACTGCTCCTTGGTGAAAGCATCACAGCACAGAGACAAGAGATAGCTTACCGATGGAGAGCGCACCTCCACCTATGGAGACAAAAAAGAGATGGGGGATATTTGAATGGAGTCAGAGGGATCTGCCTCTGAAAGATTTCACTGACGACTGACCTGTTTACTGGCCAAGAGGAGTGCAGTGACACCCAGGAGCTGGAAGCAGTCTGTGGCCACTGGAGTGGACGCCAGGAACCTGTCCATGATGTTCACTGTCAGGCAGCAGCACTCGAAGGACAGACGGAAGTGTTTATGGACGGGGATGAGCCAGCTCACCAGCTTACAGCGTGCATCTGCAGTCAGCTGCAGGCAGAGTAAAGAATCATCAGAAGACTGATCCAAATCATACTGCATGAAAATGTATTTGCCCCTCATGGATTTCTTGTTGTTTATTTTTCACACATTTCAGGGAAAAAAATTATCTAACTGTAGATTACAAAGCACTAAATGCCTTTTAAATCTAATAATTGATTGTACCACTTTTATCAGCGTTAAATGCCATTAAGAGTTTGCAATAAATAGAAATGGGTCATTGCTCAGCAGGAATTTCAGATCACTCTTTTTTGTAGAGAGCAGAAGTTTTGATTCCTTCAGAATAATTTTAACAAATTATTCTGATGGACCACATCCACCTGAGACCGTCACACAACCAAATTACCCAGATGTAGCTTAATTCTGATATGGAAGGTTACTAGAACTGTCACAACAATCAATAAATCAATTAATTGCATGACAAATTAAAACAAACTCAATAATTTCCATTGATATGATTTATCGTTTATCTCTTTTTTCGCTCTTCAAAGACTTCAAAGTTAATTTTATTTGTTGCTTTGTTTATTTACCTTGTATATTTAAAATGTCTTTCAGTGTTAAATGGTCATTATAATCCAATGTTTACTGATCTCGTAGAATGTACTCCTGAAATATTATTTTGCCATTACCATAATTTTACCTAAAAACTGTCTCAAAACAACAATATTATCATTTATTGCAATATCTTCTGGAACAATTTATTGTCCAGCCGTTATCGTGCCAGGCCAAAAGGTTTCCACTCTTCCATGTTGTCTCCATTTGTGTATAATTGCTCTCATTGGGGACCATTGTAGTCCAAAAGTTTAAAAATAATCTCTTGACTTCAAGTTAGAAAAATACAATTCCTTGAGACTGTATTTGTTGAGGAGATGTTTTAGCTATAAGTTCTATTTGGAACATTTGCATTTCTGTTTAGGTGTCAAAAGTGAAATTAAAATCTAAAGACAAAACATAAGAAATCCATGTTTACTTTGAAGCATAGATGCTACTGCTTTTGCAGCAGCACATATTCTGAGAGTCTCCAAGAAATTGACTTGACAAAAACTAAAAGATGATGTCAAATTGTAGTTTGACATTAAAAAAACTACTGCATATTACTGCATGTGTTCAATCAAGTCAGAACAAGCCAGTTATGCATTGTTGATTCTCAGTCATACTGTAAATAGGCTATTGGCCTACTTGTGGTTGACGTGCCAGGCTTTGGCAGGGATGAAACTGCGACTCTTTCTCCCTCTGGATCCTGAAACCGACGTCTCCGTACTGTAGGTACCAGTGGGACAGCTGTCCATCAGCGGACTCTGGTTCTTCTGACTCCAGTTGGAATGCATTCGTCCGACAACGAGGCGGAATAGGAGAGTGAACCAGATCGTCCTCGAATCCAGAGTCACCCAGTTTGATCATAAGTCTCTGCTTTCTGTGCCGAGCAGTCTGCTGAGGCGGCGTGAGTCTTCTTTTACAAAATGTATCGCAAACTGAATCGTTCTTTCTGAATGACACCATGTCTACCTGTCCGTCAGTCTTTAGGGCTTTTGTGTATAAACTTCTCACCGTGCTCGATGCTCCATGGAGAGTGGTGCCGCTTAGTGACGTCACTTTTCCCGGGGTAGTCCCCGCTCTTGGGCCTCGGCTTTCTTCCGTTGCTCAGGCAACGGGAGCTCAGTCTCGCCATCCCATTGGTTTTAATTAATAAACCTTTACCATGTGGCAATTCTAGCAGCTGTTCCTTTTAGACTTACTCTGCAGGACAAACAAATGAAGAACAAAGTTTATTTCATAAGGTGTAAATGTAGGCTATATATTTTACAGGAGTGTCACCTAAAATTGTTGGTTACTCATTTGAAAATGTGAAATAATCAACTTTTGAGGAGTGAACAATGGAGAAAAGGCCAAGTAGAATGTAGTACAGTTACCAGTTTTAAGATTTTTTATTTTTATTTATTTTAATTAATGGCTCGACTAATTGCTGTTTCTAAATTTCCTATAGTCGACAGTATATTGCACTGCTCTTATTGTTGTCTTTCATAATTTTTCTGTTATATATTATTTATCAGAATTATTCTTACTCTGTGTGATGTCTTATTTCATTGTTACAGTCATTCAATTTCCTTTTTATTTCCTGCAAAATACAAAGTACTTCCTAATTCTGTTTTATTTTACTTGCACAATCATTGTACTGTTTCTCTGACTTCCTTCTCTATTGTAACGTAATTCAAGTTCACTTTTAGAATAATTTCTTGTCTTCAGTTATTTTTCTATTACAAGAAATATTTTTCTATGACGAAAACTTGTTTTAACTTGTGGCTTATAGGGGTCATTGATCTTACATGTGCTATAGGTTATTTTGTTGCACTTCTTTTTGCGTCATGATTTACCTAATTTATTGTGTTTTAGTCAATGTTATCAAAATGAGTCATATTTATTTCCCAATTTTATTACAGCGTTCATCTTTTATTTTATTTTATAATATAGTCGGGGCTGTTTATCTTTCACGATATGCATATTTTATTTGGAACTGTGTGATATTTCACTTTAATGCTCATTTTTAAAAAAGGGGGAAAAAAGCCTGTCCTTGTCCTTTACGTCATCTTTCAAACTCAACAGCAAGACAACATGAACACCCCGACAAGTATGTATCATGTCCACGAATATAATGCATTTTAACAACAATGTGTACTCTTGTATCTATCTCTTAACAAA
This sequence comes from Gambusia affinis, assembly GCF_019740435.1. NCBI lineage: Eukaryota > Metazoa > Chordata > Actinopteri > Cyprinodontiformes > Poeciliidae > Gambusia > Gambusia affinis. Next base: position 23,915,104 of record NC_057870.1, on the reverse strand, counting down.
AATATTGATAGATCACAGCTACCGACGAAAGAAAACGCAACACTAAACGTAACATTAGCATCTGGGCTAACTGTGTAGCTATCCTAAGTGACAAGCTAAACATTAGCAGCTAACATTAGCTGTGTTACGGCGCGGCGGTGAGCTCTCTTAGATTTATCCAACATTTATGTTATTTGTTGGTTACGTTCGTAATTGGTGTGATTTAACTCGTGGAAGTGGTTGCAGGAATTTATACTGCAGACGCTGCTAACTTAAGCTAAAAAACCTTACAGTCATTGGTAAATGACTCACAGTTAGCCACGTATATTGAGCCGTGTTGCCTAATAGAAGTCTGTCCGAAAATAGCAGCCTTAATGTTTGTTGGTTATATGTTTTACTCATATAGTTTTATGTTTCGATTAATTTTGCTTTACATATTCTTCCCGTCGAATGAAATTTCTACTCTTGTCAATATCTAACAATAAAAGTTAGTGGTTAGAAGTCAGAAAACAAGCTGATAAGAGTACAAACACCGAATTTAAGCGGATATTTAGTTTTAGTCGAGTGGATTCTGATCAAAGAACTATGAACTATTAATGCTGTTTGTTTCTTTTTAAATAATTTGTTTTCCTCAGAAACGATTTGCATAAAAAAATTACATGTCAAAGTTGGAGGGTTTGAAGATGGTCTTCTAGACAGGTTTTATTTAGTCTTTTTTATCACAGAAATACTGTTGCAAAACAATGTCTCAAAATGACTAAAATTGCTTAAAACAAAATGATTACAAGTTTCCATAGCTACTGGTGGACTACTACACAATTCATGTGGCTCGTTTGAATTGTCTGTGTTATTTTTGATCTGTTGTGTTTTTTGCACTGTTTTATTTGAAAAGAGTTCCAGAATTGTATTGTATAGCTTTTATTTAAACGCTGTTGTTTATTCTTACATTTTTTACACCTTAGACAATTCAAAAAAACAATTCTAAATTACAATTACATGTCATCCTCCAGTTAAAGCAAAAGTGAATCATGGAAAACTCGAGCAAACCCTACAGGTCTAAACAAAAAAGCAGGGAGAAGGGATCTACAGCATCAGCCAAGGGAGAAAATTGGAAAATGCAGGACCAGACTCGTGGACATAACTCACGGTCGGAGGGAAGTCAGCACGGCAAGAAGAGCCAGGGTGGTCCCTACAATGCAAGTCCCAAGAAGGGAGGCCTGGGACCCCTGGGCTACTCGCCTGGTGGATTCAGAGGTGGTCAGAGCCCCTCTCAGAGAGATGACCTCCGATGGTGTTCAGTGAACAATGATTTTAGTCAAGAGGAAATTTGGAGAGGACATTCGCAGCAGCACGACTGGAGGTGGAGAACCCAGGGAGAAAGTTCACATGAGTACAGAATGAGAGAGGACACAGATGACATCGCTTATAAACCTGGTGAGATCTTTAGGAAAAATGTTGTGTGGCAAAAGAAGAATACAAATGAAAACTAAAATGTGTTCAAGTGTGATAATCACATTGTTCCAATGAAGTTGTGATGTTTGGTAAAGCATAATAAAAACAGAATACAGTGATTTACAAATCTTTTTACCTATATTCAATTGAAAGCCCTGCAAACACAAGATGATACTGCCTGCAGTATGTACCTGCCTTCCGTGGAAAATGTGTGGTGCATTATGAAGTGCAAAATATAACAACAAAGACCCCAGACTTTTGAGCAACAGAGGTTATACATCAAGCAAAAACATTTTGAAAAAATGTCAACGTACAAAGCTTCAACAATTAGTGTCCTCAGTTCCCAAACACTGAGTGTTTACACTTCAGCTTTAAAAGCTAAAGTGATGTAACACAGCGGTAAATTTACCGCTGTCCCAACTTCTTTGGAATGTGTTGCTGCCATCTAAATTCAAAATTGAATATCTCTTATGTGTTTGAACATTATAAAGCTTATCTTTGTAGTGAAATCAGTTGAATACAGATTGAAAAGAATTTGCAAATCTTCATATTCTGTTTTTATTTATGTTTTACGCAACATCTCAATTTTGTTGGAATTGGGGTTGCATCTGAAATCTATTAGTTTGCTGCATACTATTTATGATATGTATACACATCATTAATTAATGACTTTAATTTCTTATTCTGAAGGAAGAAGACGGAGAAACAGAAACAAGAAGAAAGCCTTTGCTGAAGAGTGTAAGGGCCTTGAAATGGAGGAAGCCAGAGTATCAGTTCAAGACCTCCAAAACACACGCCAAGCAGAGAAAAAATTAAAGAGAGATGAGATATACCCACTAAGGAAGGTACCGGCTGTCAAGTACACAGTATTTCAACTATTTATATGTTGACTTCAAGAATATTGTACTAGTGACCTTTTTTTTGTTTTTAGAATTCCCATGGCAATCCTGGTGCACTTTACACCTGTGCTTTGTGTGATATTCCCCTTGAATCTATATCTCATGCTTTCAAACACGTCAGAGACAAACGGCACAAGAAGAGGGCTCGGGTAAGTAATTATTTTAAATTTTACAATTTTAATAATGTTTGGGGCTGTAATTCGACAAAATGTGATAAAGTTGAAGGAGTTTGAATCCTTTGGAAAACCGCTGCGTATGGTTTTATTTATCTTCACAGGAGAAACAGGAGAAGCTGATGCTAATTGAGATCCTGCCTCCTGGTCCAGAGCACATCAGCGCAGTGACTGCAGCTTTAACGGCAGTTGTCCAGGAGCATGGGATGAATGACCAGGATGTTTTAAAGAGAGAGAGTGTTGTTTCCGTCATGCAAGACGTTCTACTGTCCGTCCTGCCAGGTGATTTTCTTTTTTTTAACCTGATGACCTGTATGTCACGGTCTGTCGGGTCACACTATTTAAATCGATTGACTAATTTGGGACAGTTCTGTTGGAGTCTTGTTATATCTTCTCGTCTTGCAGGAATACAGCTCAGGCTTTATGGATCATCTCGCACAAAGTTTGGATTTAAGGACTCTGATGTCAACATTGACATTCAGTACCCACCTCACGTAAGTAGCAGTTTGTGAGTTTAAATGCATGTTTTATCACTATGTGTGTGGAATCATTTTCACATTAGTCTTGTAAATCCATATTAAAATTCATTCTTATTTTGGGTTGTTGATTTTTCCCACGTTCATTTAATTTCTTATTGATGTGTAGAGGTCTTGAATTGGAATTTATTCACAGATGCATCAGCCAGATGTCTTGTTGGTGGTTAAGGAGGCCCTGTCTGGGAGTCGTAAGTCACCTTATTCTTCAGACCATCCTTTGATGATGAAATCCCACCATAATAATAAACATTGTCATGCTGCTAATGTGTATTAAATAATTTCATGTCTTCTGTTTTATTATTTTTTATTTATTTATTTAATTTTTCAGCTTTTTTTCTTAATGTGGAAGCAGACTTTCATACCAGGGTGCCTGTGGTCATCTGTAAAGAAAGAAAGAGGTTAGTGCCAATGATTAGACTCAGTGGGTGAAAATATATTTTAAAATTAGGAGTATTGCTTGGTTTAATTAAGAAAGCAAGACAGGAGCCCATATTGATACCTTGTTGAAGTCTTTATATTTGCCAGGTGCCCTATTTTCTTAATGTGCAAAGTAGTTGAAACAACTTTTTTCACACTTGGCTTTAAGAGCCAAACTATGTCAAGATCTTTTAGAATGATCTTAAGTAATAGCTCTCCCAATCTTTAAATGGTTTTCTTAAAATTTTCTTTTTTAAAAGATCTCTGTTTTACATTAGATGTTTTTCTTTTCAGTGTTTCTTTTTTGTTGTATTTTTTCCTCTCTTATAAATGTCACTGTCATGGAGTGCAAAGCTGAATTCCTGCGTCTAGTAGCGTTGCATCAAAAACAGATGAAAGTAATGCTTCTAAGCATGCTAACCTTGTTGTATTTGTACTTGAGGCATCTACTTCTAGACTTCTGCATCCGATTGTTGAATACAGATAGATCTTTTCTGTACTGACCTCTGCTCTTTATAAAGAGGACTGCAGTGAGTGTTGTGCATCTACAGTGGCATAATAAAACTGTTCAGCTTGATGACACAACTTCTTTATTAAAAGTCCCTGAGTTGGAAGACAATAACACCAGAAGGTTTCTGATTATCTCCTCTTGACAAAGATTGTAGTCTTTATCACATTCTACAGAACTTTTAAAATAGGCATTGGCTTCTTTCTTGACTTTGTTGATAAAACTGATGTTTATATAGATTTTAATTATGCATCACAAGCTGTATTTCTCTTAATATGTGCAAAACCTTTTCAATATTCTGCAAATGTCGAAAAAACACAATTCTGCAATTGCGATGTCTTACTGAGGTGTTGGTGTGACAAGCTTCTATTACTTGGGAGCGGCTACGTATATTATATGGCTTTTTGTGGAAATTGTAGTTAGCAGTTTTACACAAGAGCTATGGATTCAACATGACAAACTCAACATTTAATGAGCAGTGTTGTGCTGTGAGACATCTGGAAACAGCCACCCATTGTAAAAGTAGGCTAGTACCTTCAAATAAGCATGTTACTGTTGTATACAAACTGGCGTGATGCGAAACAAGTGATTCCATTGCAGTTTTGCAATGGAATCACCATTTTGTGAACATCTGCCTTTTATTAAAAAGTGTTATTTATGTTTTTAAGTTGGTGTTTTTCCATCAAGCAAATTTATTTTTGTAATTGCAATTACCACAATTTCATGGCAGTTTTTATGATCCAGTGCATAAATTCTAGATGCATTCAACAAAACAAAAAGAGCCAACTGGGAATAGATAAGTGTACAATATATTTTATATATCTGTGGGTACAAAGGTTGTAAAGTTTTCATGACAGGAAAATATAATTTATCTCAACAGTGACTTAATCTGCAAAGTGAGCGCTGGGAATGAAAACGCTTTCCAGACCACTTCCTACTTGTCTACTCTTGCCAGCATGGAACATCTTCTCCTCCCTCTGGTCTTGGGCCTCAGACACTGGGCACAGGTCTGTCTCCTGTCTATCCCAGATTAACCAGGCTGTTTGTAAAAGCTGCTACAGCATGCAGACTTTCATGTTGATGAAACTTACCTTGATTTTCTGCTTTTATGTAGATCTGTGAAATCGACCGTCCAGAGGAAGGAGGGTTGCCTCCATATGTGTTTGCCCTCATGGTTATCTTCTACTTACAGAAGCGTAAAGAGCCTCTCTTGCCAACTTATCTTAACCAGGGGGTGTGTTTTTTTTTGTTTATTTTTTTTACATTTCTTCTGGGAAATAAATACAATCTCAAACTGATGTTTAGCTCTGTCCATTTGCTTTCTGTAGGAACTAATTTTGGAATTTTATTGTCTTTAGATTAAGGTGTTTTCAATAAGTAGGCTTTCAGCCTTCAACCTCACACATACTGATGACGGTTATATTCACTGGACCTACAACGTCCCTTCCTCCAAAGAATCTTCCCAGCCAGCAGAGAACTCCATCATGAAGGGGAAGGTAATCATAAAAAAGAATAATTAGCTAATTTTAAAATAGTTTTAAAGATGAGTAAGGTTTACCATCATCAGAATAAGATGTTTTGTCCATAACAGATCTGCAAAACCTAATAAGAAGCATGGGAACGAAATCAGTGAAACACAATCAAAACATTTAAATAAATATATAGAAATAAATAGATTGAGTTTATGTTTAATTTTGAAAAACTGAACATGTTTTGCTTCAAACAAACATTTCAGAGGTATTAATTTAACTCATGCAAGTTGGCTGTGACTTTCAGGTACCACTGGTGTTCCAGAGTCCCCATCTACCGGTGGAGGTTGGGCTCCTCTGGATAGAAATGCTTCGCTTCTACTCACTGGAGTTCATCATGGCCGACAACGTGATCGGTGTGCGAACCAACTCTGTCCTCTCGAGAGAGATGAAAGACTGGCCGAAGAAACGCATTGCTATTGAGGGTCAGAAGCTCTTTAAAGTTAACTGTTCTCATTTGTAAAAAAAAACATCATACAGTGTTTATACCTCTTGGAAGTTTTTCACTTTAGAACCACAAACTTTATTAACTTTATTCTCAACATATCAGGAGGACACAACTCATTCAAATTTTTTGCTGCAAGAAATTTGTTTTATTTTTCCACATTAATTTAGATTTTTACTTGACTACCTTGATATTTGATGGCACCTGAGAGCTCTGAAGGCTTAATACATATGTTTAGTCGGTTAGCTCTTTTAATTAATTTACATTTTATTTGGAAAGTGATGCACCAATGGGTTAGGGCATGGGGTCAGATGGCTCACTTCTTATGATTTTTATTCATTCATTTTAAATGCCAGTTTACTTGTCCTGCATAGATGGACAGTTTTCAATGCCCCTTGCTCTTTCCTGACTCCTCCCCCTTCTCTACGACAACTGCATCGTAAAAAACAGGAACCAGAAGAACAACGTGGTCTTGAAGATTTATACCACAACAGTAGTTCCTTAATCTATTTTGGTAATAGGCTGTTCAGTGATTTCTAAACTAACAAAAGTATTTTAAAGTCTATTCTATGAGCTGCAGGTAGGCAGTGGAAGGACTGGGGTGATTACTGGTGAAAACATGCCTTAAAACTGAGAAAATGTGCTCTTTTTCAGACCCGTTTGCTGTAAAGAGAAACGTGGCCCGCACTGTGAACAGCCAGCAAATGTTTGACTACATCCTCCACTGCCTCAAGACTACATACAAGTACTTTGCTCTTCCGCTCAAAACGTCTGCTGCTAACCACAGAGACGAAGCCAAGCAGGGCCTGAATGAAGGAGCCAGTGGTCTGTCTGATTTCAGTCAGCTCTCCCTTCAGTCCCCCAGTCAGACTCAGGGTGCAGATGATGGCCCTGATGACTCTGACTGCATCATTGAAGAAGAGGAAGAAGTTGAGGAATGTAGCGACTCTGACGAAGAGCAGGAGAAGGAAAAGGCCGACCTAGGCAAGAGTAGTTTCTCAGAGGATGAGGAGGATGAGGAAGAGCAGGATGAGGATCTTGACGTTGATAGACAGCACTTGGACAGCTTAACAACAGAGGACGAGGACATATTTCCTGTGGATGAGATCTCAGGAGAGGAACTTCTCTCTGACGAGGAGCCTCAGGATTTGGACACGCCTGGTTCTCTGGATGAAGAAGAGGAAGAGGAGCTGGCACATGTCAGGCATTCACCTTCAATGAGTAAAACTAAAAATGAAAGCACCAAAAATCAAAACCAACAGCAAAGCCAATGTGCTTATGAGTTCACCAAGCAAGCTTTTACCAAAGGAAAGGTAAGTTTGGCATCATTTTTTTACTTTTAGCATCTAAAATCTTAATCACCTGAATTAAGCTCACTAAAATACTTTTGTAGTCACACATGGTGGTGTGCAGCTTGTGCAAACGTGATGGACATCTAAAGAAAGACTGCCCAGAGGATTTTAAGAAGGTGGAGCTGGATCCGCTGCCTCCGCTAACGCCGGACTTCCTCTGTGTCCTTAACAGAGTCTGTGAGCAATGCTACAGTAAGTACTGGGATTCAGTTGATTCACTTTGGGGAGCTATCCTGTACTTTTCTTGCATTAAACGTAAAGTTGAGAGAACTAATAAAAGCATCATTTGGAAACGGCTTTCTTTACTGAAAGTCATTTCATTATCTGAAACATTTTAAATCTGACCAAAAAAACCCAAAACAGACAAAACTGTAAAAAAAAACTGTACACTTACCTATTCCCAGTTGGCTCTCTCCATGTGTTTTTTTGAAAATCGTCCAGTGTGTGCAACATCTTAAAAGCATTATTGAAGATTTCTATTCAGTAGTTGAGTTGTTTGATGCATTCCCCATGAGCTGGAAGATTTAACCATAAGCATAAATAATATCCAGAAACGTTACAGATCTGCTGCATTTGTTTCAGGCTAGATTGAATATTTTTAATATAGTTGTATTACATCTACTTACATTCAATTAATTTAGTGCTTGTTTCAGTCAAAGAAGGAACACCTTGGGGGGTTAAATAAACGTGTTTTTTTTTATTTTTTTGTCCAATAATAAGTTAGTACTATGATGACTCCTGGTGACTTTCAAATGTGATGACTTCACTGTTATGCCCAAGTTACCACAAAGTGATTTGTGTTTTAATTTTTATTTATTATTTTGTTTTTTTTAGTTGATTTTGCCCCTGATGACCTGGAAAATGGTGTAAGAGAGCTCATCCTTCAAGACTTGGAGAGCTTTGTTAGACGACAGTTTGCTGGTAAAGTGACTCATGTTTCTCATCATGTTATTTGGTTTAGGTTTGTTTTTTTCTTTTAATCAAAACTAGCCTTTTGACCTGTCAGTCAAGGGAAAAAATGTTTCCATAACTTTCAACACAATTCTAGAACAAAGGAAATACACCCTGCTACATCCATTGGAATTAGTAGGGGAAGCAGCTGCCTGGTGCTTCTACTTACAGTATTTGATCATCAGGAAGTTTAGCAAGTTTGATGAAAACACAGAATATTTGTCAGTTTGCTTATCTGGAGCATATATGTGTATGTTAACACTGGTCCTAGAATTGAAAGGCATTGGTGATGACCCGAGAAAAGCAGATGGTGCTGCAGAGACGTTTAGCAGCAACCTCAACACTTTGCAGATATTGATTTGACCATAAACTCCTCTGCTTACCAAAGTCCAAAGCAATGTAGCAGTATAAAAGTCTCCTCAGAATGTGTGACTGTGAAAGGCTGACTAAGCGGTGCAATGACCAAAGTTTACCTGTGATTGAATGATGATGTGTTAGTTTTTCACATCACCATACTTATAGGATTGTTGGTCCTTTTTGATCAATATCTTTTGCACAGGGGCTCGACTACAATTGTTTGGCTCATCCAAAAATGGTTTTGGCTTCAGGCAGAGTGATCTTGATATCTGCATGGTTTTGGAGGGAAAGGAAACGATGGAGGTAAGTTATTTATCTGTTTGTCAGATGTTTGTACTTGTCTGTTCGATGGCATTTATTGTAAACATTTTATGTTACGCTAATTAAAGTTTGATCACATAATGAACTTCTTTTTCTGGAGAAGAAATACATAAGAATACACTTTTCTTTGACAGGATATTGATTGCATCAATATCATTAAAGGCCTGGCAAGACAGCTGAAGAAACACCCAGGTATGACAGAGCAGCAGTGATTAAATAGACTAGAGCAGAGATCCTCCAATCCAGGCCTCGCGGGCCGGCGTCCTGCAGGATTTAGATGTGTTTCTGCCTCAACACACTCTGGAGAGCTCGGCTGCACAGAAGAAGTCATTCAGATATTTGATTGAAATGTGCTGAACCAGAGACGCAGCTAAAAAGTTATATTATACCAGGCTTGGAGGCCTGGATTTGAGGACCCCTGGAATAGAGATTGATCTACGTTGTTGCACAACTTATTTTAGTTTTTATTTTTTTAGATTAGATTAATTAATTTTGCATTAAAAATTTTCCAGTAATATCTAATTTTTTTGTTTTGCCAGCTTAAATCAAGGGTTGACTTTTGATCTGATTTTGTAAAGGAACATTAATTAACACCGTTTATATTAAAGTATCATCTGAATTTCCCCACTGTGGGAACATAAATCATATTTCTATTCTATTCTGTTGCCAGGTCTTAGGAATATTCTTCCCATCACCACAGCTAAAGTACCCATTGTTAAGTTTTACCATCTTCGCACTGGATTGGAGGGAGACATCAGCCTCTACAATACACTGGTAGGAATCAACTCCTGTCCTTTGCTTTATTTATTATTATTGATAGGCCATTGAAAGCTGTTGTTTTTTCCCCCAGGCCTTGCATAACACACGCCTGCTAGCATCATATGCTGCAATAGACAGAAGAGTGAAGATCCTCTGTTATATTATGAAGGTTTTTGCAAAGGTGAATGCGCTTAATGTACTCTACTAAAGCATCTTTTTGTGGTTTGTTTATGTAGTATCTCATTCTCTGCTTTCCCTCTAAAGATGTGCGATATTGGAGATGCTTCCCGTGGCAGCCTCTCATCCTACGCCTACACTCTCATGGTCCTGTTCTTCCTTCAGCAGAGAAACCCACCAGTCATCCCCGTGCTGCAAGAGGTACAGACAACATACTGTTAAAATGCCAAAGCTGACCTTTTTGAGCTAGAATCTTTCATTTTCCCACATGTTGTTGTTTTGCAGATTTACGGTGGAAAAACGAAACCGGAGGTTCTTGTTGATGGCTGGAACGTCTATTTCTTTGATGATTTAAAAACACTGGTGAGAATGTTACTTGAAGTGCCTTGCAAAGAAATACATAACCTATTAAGTTTTTCACAAATAATGGATTTTATTGAGATTTTAGGCCAAATCCAGACATAGCCATATATGTGAAAATGAAAACTTATTTCTGCATTTTTGCTTTTCATCCTCACAAAAACTCTATGTAACACCAGTAAAATGATTATTTATGAAAAGCCCGACCAAAGTGGAAATTTGAAAATGAAGATTTAGGTCCCGCACATTACAATCAACTTTTTATTCTCATGCTGTTTAAGAATACTTCAATCTATATATCTGTTCACACAATCCGGGTGCCATGCTTCATTCCCAACAGAAAATTGCGGTTGTTTTAAAGCAATCTGATTGGCTGACAGGGTTTAGCTTTGTGCTAGCCTGCTCCCTGGGGGTGTTGTATTTTTACAGGTTCATATGGGCGAAAACATATGTGAAACTGATCCCATGTGTACAGTATAATTTTATTAAATAATGTGGTGGAGATTGTTTTTTTAAGGACCCGGTTATGTGTGAACAAGGCCTTAGATGATTTACTACAGCAATGTTGTACGTCATTGTGAAGAAGAATCTAGATGAAACATGACTTTTACAGATAAAAGCTTGAAGAGTGCAGAGGCATTTACGTGCTGTTTCGTAAAATGACTATACAAGTCTTTAAAGATACAATGGAAAAGCTCTCAAATATATACAATACTTTAGAGATTTTCATCTTACAAAGCCTGTATCAATTTCTCCTTCAGCTTCACTACCTTTGGTTGATCTATCACCATAACTAGTTAACTGTTTGTGCTCATGTAAAGCAGTAAAGTTCTAATCAATGACATGATTTGTTATTATCTTCCACCTGCAGCCTTGTCACTGGCCTCTGTATGGACAGAACACTGAGTCTGTGGGGGAGCTCTGGCTCGGTCTGCTCCGCTTCTACACAGAGGATTTTGACTTCAGAGAGCATGTTGTTTGTATCCGACAGCATACCCGCCTCACCACGTTCAACAAACAGTGGACGTCCAAGTACATTGTCATTGAAGGTCAGTTTTACCGACACTCAAAGTTCAAAGTTTACTGTTGGACGGTTCCCAAAATTCTCTCTTTTCTCATTCCAGATCCTTTTGACCTGAATCACAATTTGGGTGTTGGTCTCTCCAGGAGAAGTATGATTTCTGTTCCTTTATTTGAAATCTATATATTTATACGGTCAGTATTTTATGTATGCATTCTTATGTGTTACCCCATTTCATGATTTTTTTTTTTATCATCTAAACAGTGACAAACTTTATCATGAAGGCGTTCATCAATGGAAGAAGAGTGTTTGGCACACCCATGAAAGGTTTCCCACCAGAGTATCCCAATGAAATGGTGAGTATTGGAAATCTAGACCCCATAATTTTATATTTTATTATTTTTTTTATGACTTCTATTCTAAATCTTGTGTGCAGGAGTATTTCTTTGACCCTGAAGTTTTGACCGAGGGAGAAGTTGCACCAAACGACCGCTGCTGTCGCGTCTGTAGAAAGATCGGACACTTTTTGAAAGACTGCCCCATGCGCAACAAGTGGGTTTAATCACAGCACGTTTGTTTGAATTGATCCGTGTTTCCAACTCAAATGTTTGGAACGTTATGTGATGCACTTTTGTCGTAGACCCAAGCACAGGCGGGAATCGGAGAACAGGCCAGAGCACTTTCACGATTCAACAGAGGAGTTCATGGATCCAGTCAGGTATAGGAATGAACACTGGAAGAAACGAGATGCACTGGACATGCGCTGCTGCTTCCTGTGTGGATCAAGCACCCACATCAAGAAGGACTGTCACCTTTACAGAAGCCCCGCAGGTTCTTGGATGGATTTTGTTTTTCTCAATTATTATCTCATTTATTATTAAATAAATAAAAAATAAATAAACCTAGAGGATGATCTGGTGCCCTGACAAAAACCAAAAATAACAGCCAGTTTACCCATACACCAATAAACATTTTATTGAAAAGAGGATGCAGTATAGGTTTAAAGATTTATGTAATGTTTGTATAAAAGGTCCCCAGAGCTTACTATGAGAATCTTGTCACAGAATAGCAGACCTGTCTCTTGAATCATAGAGTATCTGTCTTTCCAGAAGACAAGCAAATGATAATGATTTTCTTTTTCTAAGGAGAAATAATTGTTGGTATTTCCTTCAGTACCGAAGAGCCACAAGAGGTTTGGGTGGAATGACAGTTCCACAGCCAGGACTAACATCTAGATTACAGCAAGGTAGTGCAGTGTTGAGGACAAATGATGAGTTAACTCGTTTAAGTATGAATCTGTTTCCTCAAATATACATTGAATAAAACTGATACTAAGCCTCTAGTGTTAGAATCCAAGGGTAATGAGATATTTCCTGTTTTTGTTTTTGATGCATCAGGGAAATTTGGTAACTGGGATTAAAGGAAGGGACAAACTTGTTAATATATTCTTGTGTAATATCACATTTTTTCTTAGATTTGATTAAAAGATCAAAAGGTTTTTGTTGATAAAAAGGTAATTGAAACACAAGAAACCTGGTCAGAAAGAGGTCATTGAAACAGGTCATACTTAAGAGAGAATTTTTCCAGATTGAAATGTTTTCTTTTCTGAATATACACCCTCGCAGAATGATTAGTTATTGGATTAACAATTAGTCAGGGCAAAGCTTCCACTGGTTCTGGATTTTTGCAGGTGAGCTTTAGTCAGACAAGAGTGTGTGCCTTTCCACAATAAGGGAGGATATTTATTTTAATGCAACTGAAACTTTGCACCGAAGATGGAGAGGAAACCACTGAATTAGACTGTTTTTTGACCTTCATTATAGAAAGAAAACTCTCTGTTCACATAGTGTAAATAAGTGATGGAATAGGGGGAAAAAAGAGAAGTATCTTCTTTTAGTATGAAGACAAATAGTTAGACAAACCGACTTGCTCATGGTTTTAGAACTGAAAGTAAATGCAGCCAAAAGTTGGATCAATTGTGGGCTTTTATGCATTAGACAAGAGGACTTTATATTGACATTTTTCATGGGTCTTTGAATATATTGGCTTCTTTATTTTCTTCAAACATCATAGCTTATTAAAATAGTGATTTTGTTAAAGTTCTTAACAGTTGGAGATCTACACAACATATTGATGAGTAAATTGAAGATATGTCTTGCATCCTTTAACTTAGTTTGTCATTTTGCAGGTAATGTGAAAATGGAGAACCTTGCATCCTCCTCATCAAGCCACCTTAAAAATCTGAGAGAGAAGGAGAAACAGGTTTGTTTTCTTGAACTAAATCCAAAATCATAGTGATTTTTCTCTTATGATTTGCTGTGTAATATTGTGGTGGTTTTTTTAGGGCTTATCTGCACAAGAAGAGAGGAGAAGAAAGCAACAGAATGTAATTCTAAGTCCACAAGCAGGTATTTGAGTTTCCAGTGTCTTCCTGTGTGTCACACATTTATTCTAATTGCATTGCTAATTTTAAATAAGACATGCCTACATTTATTATTTTGTTTAGCTGTTTTTGGAAGAAATTAATTTGTAGACATTTAGTTTTTCTCATTTGGTTGTATAGGTATTCTGTTCCCGGCCCAATGTATGTTATCTTATCCACTAACGGATACTTTCTCTTATGTTGATAAAAATGGAAACTTAGGACAAAAAGTAAGAAAGAATTTGCCAAATCCTCTCTACCAGACCCAGACAGACAACAGAAAAATCCTTGGGATTTGATATAACTATTACAGATATTTCTGCTTTACAGATTTTGCTTAGAATTACCTGAACTATCCCAGTAAAATCCCAGTTAATTCAGAGTAATTTTAGCACTGCCATAAGATGCTTAGCTGCTTTGACTTTTAGCCGACCTCATAAAGGAGACTCGTCTTGTTTTCAGACATAATAAACTAGCCAAGAGTATTGTAGCATGCACATTTATGATGTTTCAGCTCTCCCATTTACAACAACTAAATGTGTGATCTATTCACTTCTGTCACCAATGGATGGTCTTTGAAAAAGGCATCTTTTTGAAACATTGCTTTTTTATATTCTGGGTGATAAAATTATGCTTGCACAAACTTTAACATCTGCTTTCTGGTGTTGTCTTAGGTAGCTTAGCTCGTCGAAATCTAGGTCGTTCTGGTCCAAGGAAAAACCCAGAGGAGTGAGAAGGGCCACTGGACACCAAGACCACAGGATGTCTGCTGTTGTCATTGCAGACTGCATCCCAGATTTGGGGGAAATCCTTAAATCTGAATGGTACTACTGGGCCATTGGGTGCCCATTAAAAAGCCAAAGCCTGGACATCAAGACTTGAAGCCAAATAGGGCCTTTTTATGTGTGTTTCCTCCTCAGAGGAGCTTTTAAAGCTTTTGTTTATCAAGAGAAGCCATTATGCATGTCCAACGTCTCTGTTTGCATTCAGGTTTTTTTTTGTTGTTATTCTTTACACTGCAGTCCAATGATAGCAATTTCAGATCCCTCTCCCAAATGCGCTCAGAGATGGTGGGTTACACAAATACTAAGGTATTGTTTCTGCTCAGATTGGTATGAAGAATATTGATGATCTACTCAGTTGGATTCACAAACACTGTTTCAAACTAAAATCACCATGTTATGAAACGTTGCTCAGTTTATGTGGTTTTTGTTTTCTAGAGATTAACATTTATATTGGGATTTAAGAACTTAATGAACATTTTAATGACAGTGGGGTTTTTTCCTGTAGCATTCTTCTTTTCATTTCCTAACTATATATTTTAAACCTTGTCGGGTTTTTTTGTTCTGCACTGAGGCCTATTTATTTATGTTCAAATCCCTTAGCATACTCCATTAAGTCTGATTCGAAGAAAAGGCAAAAATTAATTTTATTGCAAAACTGCAATTTCCTGTCACGATTTCACTACTTCGCCATTTCTCACCTGCCTGCATGTGATCATCAAAGCACAGAAGTTGATCGTTCTCTGCCGTTTCTCCACACATGCCTGGAAACATGATGCTGTGCAGCAACACAGTTTGGAGACAGTATTTCATACCTGCACTGGTTGTTTTTTTTGTTGTTTTTTTTTTTTAGAAAAACACACCAACTGTTCCAGTCATCTGTATTTCCTGCTGCAAACCCCACACTCACACAAACTTATAAATCGTGTCCCTTTGTTGTGCCACAGATTGGTAGCTGCACTGTGAAGGTCCACAGCCTTCGGTTTTCTTTTGCTGCTTAGTTTTGCTCAAAGATTTCATTCATTGTTAATTATGGAAATTTTGCCTTTATTGTAAAATTTTTCTACAAAAAAAAAAATTTGGTTTCATGGTCAGTTCTAATGTTTCAATTGATTTTATTGCCAGCCTTCTTAAATTTGTTTTATGTACTTGAATGATCAAAGCTTTCATATGTAATTAAGGAATCCTGATCCAGGCATGAAAGGCTGGCTTTCAATCCATTTTGTCTGGAGAAAAAAACAATTATACGTCAATTTGCAATCCAATGGGGAGTGTTTCCTTTTTGTTGTTGTCAAATACTGCCTTATGTGCACTTCTATGAAACATTTCTATGAATATATACCTAAAACTTGCAATCAGTGCTCAGATTTGCCCTAATAAATCTTAAATTGAGACTAAAACCTATTGCTCAAAAAATGTGTGGTAATTCATTTTGCCACTTTAGCAGGGTAGAAAGTACACTCTTTGGCACAATTCATGTTCAAAAGATTCTACAACTTTTTTTTTATTGTGCACAATCACCTCTAACATAATGAAATACTAAAGTTATTGTTTCACTGTTGGTATTCATACATTATTCACTGTGCACATCATTTGTTTCCCCCAATATGCTTGTGCTCCTAGCTCCAATTGAACATTATTTAATTTCTAGGCAAAAATGAATTGCTTTCAAGTTGTATTTTAGGAACTTGGCTAACAGTTCAATCAACAGCTATACCTGCTTGTCCTTGCATGGTGGCTGGTGTTTATCTCCAGGAATCATTGGGCAAGAGGTCAATGCACAACATGCAAACTCTATGCAGAAAGGGATTTTGGGTTCGAACCCTCTAGCTGCTGCTGAATGCATTGTAGTGCAGTCCAGTTGTATAAATACTATTTGCCAGGAAAGCCTAATTATGTAAGTTATGTAAAGGATTTTAAGCAGGTATAATAAAAGGTAAAGTACACTTACAGATTCAGTTCTTAGATTTAATGTGCAAAGGCAATGGAGATATTCTGGTTCTCATTAGGTAAATGTGACCCCTTTAGTGGATCTATTTGTAGGCTTTTCCAAATGGCAAGTAGCCCAATTAACAGAAAATCTGCAACTTTTTTCAGTGGCTTTGGTTCGTTAATCAGAATCCCCAAATGATTTCATCCTTAAGGAAAAATACCTGTTGCTATTAATAATAAATTTATTTCAAAGCACTCCAGAACACAGCAAACAAGATAAAAACATAAACTAACACATCATCTGCAACTTTCATAAATCAAATATTACAGTGAATATGTAAATTATTACAATCAACATTTTATTGTAGAATTTAGAAAGTTAAGTGTAAGATAAAACCTTTTAAAACTGGAGATGTCATACAATCATCGCACTTTCTTTAGGTTGCCCTTGTTGTCAGGACATGGGCGGTACTGGGACATAATTAGATCGTGACGGGTACACAACGTTCCGTTCTATTATCTTTTCGGCACGTAATCCAAAAACAAAAGCTTAACAAAATGGCTTTCGCCGTTGTGTACCTTTGCGATAATAACCAGGATAATCTCTATGAACACGAGGAATTAAGTAAAATTTGTTCTCAACACAGTATTGCAGCACATAATCAAGTAAAATAAAGAAAAGTAGGATGTAACAAATCATATGGGATGTATTAGAAAGAAGTTACATAACTGACAATTACACCAACCTTACTGGACCTCACCCCCTTTGCTCATTGGCTATTCGGCCGCCTCTCAAAATCTTAGCCAATCATTTGTCGACATTTCTTGCCTCTCCTTCTTTAGGGGCGTTCTCTAATGTGTTTACACGCTTGCGCGAACCAATGTTATGAATTCTAACAGTATCAACATGTCTGCCTCCTTGGTGCGGGCGACCGTCCGAGCGGTCAATAAAAGAAAGATTTTACCCACAAGAGCCGCGTTAACACTGGTGAGTCAAACATTTAGTTTGTAAAATTAAAAGGGAAACGCGTCCTGTGTCCGTTTGGTAAGCGCGATTCTCAAAAAGTGCAGCGTTCTACCCTAGCGGCCGTTAATGCGGTGTCAGTTGTGTAAGTTGGCTAAGTTAGCAGTAGCTAGCTATCAGTGAATCGCTGTCCTACTGTCGGCTCTCTTACCGAATTGTCATTATTTAAGTTATTGATAAACCGCTTTATCATACATTTATGCGCGTTCTTGTTGTATGTTTTTAAAGTGAAACTTAACTCGACAGTAAAATCAACTTAGTAGCCGACTGATAAAAAGCATCTTACATAAAATCTTATCTTAGATTAAGCCAACGGTCTTCGATTTACAAATTTCCAAATAATTACGATATACAGAGTGGAGATATGCATTTAAGCGCTTAAAAATGTTATATTACGTTTGTCTAAAACCCTCATGGACGTTTACTCCACCTGCTGATATCTTTGGCCAAATCTGGTTATTTTAAAGAAAAACTGGAACAATTGTATGGAAGTCTGCTTTTGCTTTTGCCTTTGAGATTCTACTAAGTTTCATTAGTTTTTGTTCGTTTATATTTTGCTTAGTCTTGCAGAGACAGGATGTCTAGCAAGATAGCAAAATGAATTGAAAGCACGCACATGCCACAGTAAACAAGACCTCTCTCAAGGGAATGGGCTAATATTTTTCATGTGTGGACCACAGATTTCAAAGGATCTTCAAGTCAACTGGGTCACATATTTCCCACAAGTAGCAACAAAACTGCAGATATGCGTCTTCTACTCCTTATCCGAGACCAGGTCAAACATAGAGCCCTGACTTTCTTCTTCCCAGCTACACACTGAAGCTCATCAAGGAAAAGTCTGAGGCATTTCCCTTCGTGACCCTGCTATACAGCAGTCTCTGTTTCTACCCCGAAGCATTCTTTTATTTGGACCTGATGAAAAACAGCATTCTGTCCAATAGATTTGATTAAAATTGTTTATCAGTTTTTTAATTACCGTAGTTTTGAAAGAACATTAATCAACCTTTTACATAATATCAAGATAAGGTATGCATGTGTAACCGGATCCCTTCTGCGTTGTGCAGGTTATTAGATGTTAGTCAGGCCGTGACTCTGTTTGGCTTTCAACGATTTATTCTGACGAAAATATCCAACAGAAAAACAATTGTTACAAGCTGCCCGCTCCAAGTCCTCTCCCGCAGGACAACATGACAAAAGGCGAGGGGCTAAGGGACACAAACATTTTAAAGTCAAAACCATAGAAGAAGAAATAAAAAGGAGGGGCTACCGTTCTTAAAGTAACACATTCAAAACAATGACAGCTTTTCGGTCAGGTAGAGAACAATACAAACAATAACAAAAAAAAAGACATTTTGTGTAATTATAACAACCAGGTTACATTCACCCCCCTAGAATTACACAAAATAAAAAACAGTGATAAAGACACTTAGTAGCAGTAAAATTTTATTTTATTTTATTATTTTTGCAACAATGTAACACATCAGCCAAACAGCTACCCTACAATAAGGTCAGGAGACTAGAGATCGCTCGACGCCCAGCAAAATCTCACAGTATTCCATGGACAACAAGAGGTGCCTTTTACACCTCCCCATACAGAGTAAACACATAAATGGTACTGAAGCTTATGCAAACCAAGACAAAGACAATCCTAGCCAATGGCAGGAATCATATGAGAATTTGGAAACTCACACATCAATAACAGTTTGAACATTATCCTTATCATAAAGCGCCTCAATGACGGCCATGGACTCTATCAGGCGACAAACTGGTTTAATAACCCTCCCAAAGCGTGAAGTTAGGCGGCGAACAACATCCTCACCCACCCTGTCTGGAGGATGAACAGAGCCAGCAGCATCAGGAAGATGAGGTAAGGAACCAGCAGTCGCCAGTACTCCTGTTTCCATGGAGGAGTCCTCAGAGTCATGAGACAGGTCACTATTTCCAACTGATGGAGCCAAGGACACGTCCTGAACCCATGAAGCAGTACGGTCATCCCCATCACTGCAGGACAGGGAGTCAGGTAGGGAAGGCTCAGCAGGAACAGCACTAGGAGCCTCACTAAATCTTCCTGTTCCATGTGAATCAGGAACCGGGGGGACTCGAACCACACTATCAACCTGGCGGTTCACATTTCCATCCAAGGTCATCCCCACAGGTAAAAAGTTCACGTCAAGAAGGAGGTTGCGATGCACCACACGCTCATTGCCGTGACGATCTCTAACGCGATAAATATGGAGAGCAGGTTTGGAGGCAACCACCGTGTACATCACAGGCTCCCATTTATCAGAAAGCTTTCGCTTTCCTCTGGCTCCCTTGTTTGCCACCAGGACCTGATCTCCAACTGACAGAGGGTGACCCTTGACTCTCTTGTTGTACTGGTCACATTGATGTTTCTGTTGGTCTTCTTTTTTTTTTTGAATGCGCTGTGGGAAGCCATAAACACAGAAAAACCCATCCCATAACTTTTTTGCAACTCGTTTAGCAGTTTGATCCTGACACGGGAAAGCATGTGCTAACTTTGTGAAGTGATCAGTAATCACCAGAACATCCACAGACTTGTTGTTACTGTCCTCAGCTGACCAGAAATCAATACACACCAGCTCCATCGGAGCACTGGTCCTGATGTTCTCCAGAGGGGCTCTCACAGCAGGCTCTGGGGTTTTACTGAGGACACATCTGGGACATTTTCTCACATAATCTCGCACATCTCTGTCCATGTCATGCCAAAAGAAACGACGACGAGCCAAGGAGAATGTTCGTGGCTGGCCCTGATGACCTGCACTATCATGGACACCAGTCAGAACCACAGACTTCAAAGCATCAGGGACCACAAACTGGAAGCGTTTACCTTTTGTCAGAGGGTCTTTTATGACACGGTAAAGAACGCCATTCAGCAATGTTAGTTTATCCCACTGCTTCAGAATTTTTAGAGCCAGTTGATTTTCACCAAAGCGTTCCCGCCTTGATGGACGGCGTCCCCGCTCAACGTACAGGACAACTCTGGAAACAACAGGATCGTTTTTCTGGTGAGAGACCAGGTCAGTTAGACAAAGAGCTGTTGATGGACCTGTGGTGTGTGGGATTATCATGCCCAGATGATCAGCTAAAGATGCTGCATGCTGAGTCTGACCAGCATCTCCACTGCAGGCTGATGACAAAAGAGAGGTGACTTCGTCACAGGTCATGGACGTGTTAGCTGTAATGGAGGAAGAGCTGTCCACTGATTGAAGCTGACAGGTCAAACGGAAAACATCCTGCACAGCATGATCAGGGACCTCACAGACATGCTCCAAAAGTTCCTGACAAGGTTCTGACAGAAGGCGATCAGCCAAAGGCTTCACAAAAGGAGCTCTGCTCAGAGCATCTGCCACCACATTCTGTCTCCCTGGAACATACCTGATTTCAAAGGTGTATGGAGCAAGCTTAGAGACCCAGCGCTGTTCACAGGCATCCAGTTTGGGCTTGGTCAGGATATATGTGAGAGGGTTATTATCCGTCCACACAGTAAACCTGTGACCCTTCAGCCAATGGCTGAACTTATCGCATACAGCCCACTTTAAGGCTAGGAACTCGAGCCTGTGTGCAGGATAGTTGGCCTGGCTGCGGCTGAGAGTCTTGCTGGCAAAAGCAACAGGTCTAGCAATCTCTCCATCAGCTGGGACCTGCGACAAAACAGCACCGAGCCCATCCAATGAAGCATCGGTTGAGAGAATAAATGGCTTCTCAAAATCAGGATGCGCCAGCACCACACAGTTGAGAAGTGCAGTTTTAAGGTCTCCAAACGCTTTCGCACAAGCTGGAGTCCAGTCCTGGGGAGTCAGAACACGAAAGGTTCCAGCTTTCCCGTGTCCTTTGCTCTTTACTTTACGTTTCTGACCTGCAGTGAGGGCATAAAGAGGTTTTGCGATGCGGGAACAAGCTGGAATAAAGTGCTGATAGAATAGCACCATGCCCAAGAATGACCTCACCTTCTTCTGGCACGGAGTACAGCCATCCTCCTTCATGAGGTCCTTTTGTTCAAACCCTGAGATGACCCTTACCTTCTCTTGATCAACAGAAACACCACCAGCCTCCACGACATGGCCCAAGAACCTCACAGACCTCCTGAGAAAGTGACACTTTTTCTGGGCCAGCTTCAAGTTGTTTGCTCTCAGGCGACAGAAAACAACCTCCAGCCACTTTTAGCGACTCCTCCTCAGGCGGTGCAAACACTAAGAGGTCGTCTAGATAGCAGAGGAGGCTGGAAAAGTTCAAGTCACCAAAAACGTTAAGCATCATCCTCATGAAGGAAGCTGGGCTGTTGCATAAACCTTGGGGGAGACGGTTGTACTCATAAAGTCCAAGCGGCGTGGTAAAAGCAGTGTAATGTTTGTCGGACTCATGGAGAGGGATGTTGTAGAAACCAGAGGTCAAGTCCATGGTGCTGAACAGCGCATTCCCACCAAGAGCAGCAAGGCAGTCAGACTGATGGGGCAATGGATGGGCATCCTTAACGGTCTTAGCATTAAGCCAGCGGAAGTCAGTGCATATCCTCATGTCCCCAGACTTTTTCCACACCATAACAAGCGGGAGGCATATTCACTAATAGACTTCCTTATGATACCCTTCATCTCCATCTCAGACAAGACCTCCCTCAACTGCTGATAATGTGCTGGTGGTATGCGTCGATAAGGCAAGCGAAATGGCTGGTCATCAGTCAAGTGAATGCAATTAACAAAATCCCTCGCCTCACCACAATCCAGTTTTCCCCTGGAGAACACATCCTGGTAAGAAACCACGAGTTCAGCCAGCCTTCTTTTAGACTCATCTGACACCTCACAGCTCTCTATGTCAATGTCATGCAGACCACAGTCTCTCAGCATCTGCACTGGATCAGCACTGTGATGTGATGAACCTGTTGAAACAGCTGAATGGTTGCAGTACAGTGCCGATCTCCCCTGACTAAGCATAAAGTCCTCCACAGCGACACATGGAAAGACATCAGCGATTTTAGCATTGCGGCGCAGTATGAGAGGTTTTTCTGTTGGGTTGAGGACCTTCATAGGGACAACGATCCCCACATGGGTGTGACTACGACCCACCAAAATGTTTTTTGGAGTGGAGCGAGCAGATGACGGCTCGACAACCACAGTGCCTCCCAATGACAGTGGTGCAGTGGATGGGAGCTTACCCCAAACCACATACTCCTGACGAGGAAGGAGGGTAACAGCCTGTCTGAGCCTAACTGTTCCAATCTTGTCAGATGAAGTA